>NC_082661.1:147256124-148492624 GCF_025265405.1 Mesoplodon densirostris | reverse complement strand
TTTTCAGAGAGTGAACAATGAATAAGACAATAACAAAGACCAGAAAAAGGAGGCAAAATAGGTGAATACCTACAGAAAGACTTCTTAATCTGGACTGGGCAGTATTTCATTTGTTCAGCATTTTTAAGGAAGGAAATATTCCACATAGAGAAAAATTCAAATAGGTAAAGCATATCTCTTTAAGATTCCTAACATCTTTCATAATTTTATTAAAGCTCAGTGAAATAGAACCCTTGTTCTCCACCTTCTTAAATGGAGAGTGCTAATTTTTAACATTTCTTTGTTGCCCCAAGGTCTTTACAATGAACAGCAAAAATTTCTCAGTGCCAGAGTAAAGTTCCTCAGGGCGGGGGAGGGGGGGAGTATTTGTCCCTCTGCTAAGCTGCCTAAGAGTGCTGCCTGCTTTAGGCTCTTGCCCCTTGGAGTGTATCATCCTTCCCCATTATATACAGGCTCAGTGGTCACTATCTCTACTGGTGTAGAGATACCTGCACCAGTAGTTCTATCCACCTCCATTTCCAATTTGTTTGCCATTAATTATAGATCTGGGAAACAAACAAACAAAAGCCAGTTTTTAGATTTGTTTCCAAAGCAAAAATGAACATGCTACGAAAGAGGACCTTGGGAAATATTTTTAATGGCAGAGTGAACAGCTATGTCATTGTTCATCTTTTTTGTATTTTTACTTTTTAATCATTGGTTGTGTTCTGATTAATTTACGTGGCAACCTCTGGATAAGTAAGGTGCTACCATATATTCAAATAACTGAATTAAAATAGAGGCAGCACAGGAAAAGAGATAATATTGCTGCAGTGGAAAGAGCATGGAGCTCTACCATTAGAACTGGGTTCCAGTCCCAGCTCTGCCTCTAATCAGCAGCATGAACACTCATACCCACCATGGAGAGGTATTCTGAAGACTAAAAAAGATAAAGTGCCTGCCTCCATACCTGGCACATATAGAGCTCATATAGGCAAGCTAGATTGTTATTTTAAAAATCATTGAACATGTACAGAAATTTGGATGTGTGTCTAATATGCTCAAGAGGGATTATGAGAAAGCCAAAATTCAATCTGTAAGAAAAGAATCAACTTTAAATTATTTTAGGTAAAACAGAGTTAATTAAGTTTCTGGAATTTTAAAGCTGGAAGAGACTGGCAAACCTACAGTCCTGCCTCTCCATCGTAAAGATGAGGAAACTTGACTTGGCCAGGGTCATAGAGCTAATTAGAATGTAAAGGGCAGGACTGGAACCCAGGTTTTCTAATGTCTAATCCAAGGCTCTAAAGCAAATATGAATTAATCTAGAACAGAAGTTGGCAAACGTTTTCTATAAAGGGTCAGATAGTAAATTGTTTAGGCTTTGCAATGCATACAGTCTCTGCTGCAATTGTTTAACTATGCCATTGTAGGGCAAAAGCAGTCATAGATAATATACAAATGAAAGGGCATGGATGTGTTTCAATAAAACTTTATTTACAAAATAGGCTGCAGGCTGTATCTGGCTCATGGGCTGCAGTTTGCTGATCCTGACCTGGAACAAGTTGACAGACCCTTTAGATAAAGGAAAATGATGGGTATAATTTCAAATCAACAAATCTATAGTCAATACAGTAAAAAACTGGATGACAAAAAGAGAACTCAGAAGATTGATTTTATACATGTATGTGTGTGCATATGTATATATACACACACATGTTTCTATTGTGACTAATATTTCATTTTATTTTATTTTTTGGCTATGCCACACGGCATGCAGGATCTTAGTTCTCCGACTAGGGATCAAACCTGTGCCCCCAGCGGTGGAAGCTTGGAGTCTTAACCACTGGACCACCAGGGAAGTCCCCATGACTAATGTTTTAAGATGATGTCTGATAAGGATCAATTCTGGCCTTAAGATCATTATATTCTTTAGTAGTAATTGGGATAATGCAAGAAAGAAACTCTAAGAAAACAGGAGGACTCTCAAAGAATGGGAATTTTAAATGATCTTGGCTAAATAAGATCTGTGACGAGAACTAAAACAGTAAACATTAAATAATGTAATTTATTTCCGTTAGAATAACTAAAACACAAAACACTAGGAGAAAAAGCAAAGTACTCTAACCTGAGGAAATAAATAAATATTGCCATCAAAATCTACTGATTGCCACAAACTGAAAACACATCACCATCTCACCAAGGGAACATCCTTAGTATCAGAATCAAAGAGTATGATTGTGGAAAGAGGAATAATCTACCAGAAACAAGAACACACCTAAAGTGTATCTGGCCTTGTGTCAGGACCACCTGGTAATCTTGGTTCCATGATCACAATTTTCATAATATTCTTTAGACACGTAGAGAGAGATCTCATGGAAGAAGGTGGCCAAACACCTTTTCTTCTGCATTAAGGGCTAATGCAAAAAGTGCTGCAATATAAGGCAGGGACAAATTTCCTGTTCCTAAGAAGTATGACAGATTGGAATAGGTTTGCAAAGGAATATTGTTCAAGCTTCCTCTAGGGAGCCTTTGAGAGTAGTCTGAACTCCACATTCGTTTGGCTTAAGGTATCCTCCCTGAAGAGAAAGGAAAGAAGTAGAAGACTTTTCAACATCTGAATTTTAAGGGAGTTATTCAAATTGTCACTTGACATACTCAATTGAACTAAATGTAGTACCGTATTTTCCCTAATGATTATGTGGCTCCCTACTAGTAAACTGGTTGTTTAAAAAGCACATCTCAGGCTTCCCTGGTGGCACAGTGGTTGAGAGTCCGCCTGCCGATGCTGGGGACGTGCGTTCGTGCCCCAGTCCGGGAAGATCCCACATGCCGCGGAGCGGCTGGGCCCGTGGGCCATCGCCGCTGAGCCTGCGCGTCCGGAGTCTGTGCTCTGCAACGGGAGGGGCCACAACAGTGAGAGGCCCGCGTACCGCAAAAAAAAAAAAAAAAAAAAAAAAAAAAAAAAAAAGCACCTCTCCCCTTGGAGGCACCAAAGGGTAACCCAATGATATACAGTGAGAATGAGGTTCATTACATCGTGCCAACTTGCTCCCAACATCTGTTCAGTTTACACAATGACTCATTCACAGTACTCAGTGCTTAGTGCAAACAACTGTGATCCTCCAATATTTGATTTGTCCTTGGGCTTTCGCACACCTAGACTTTGGTTTCACTGCATGATTTTGGAAGAAGAAAGGCATAAAACGAAGCTATACCAATAAACAAGAGATTGACTTTTGTAACTATGAAAGTTTTAGGTATCCAACTCCTGCAACTCAAAAGGATCCGAGTCAACAGGATGATGCTAGCCAAAAAGTATTTAAACACCTTTGCTCTCTGTCAGAAACACAGTTAGAGCCGTTGCCTGAGTATTGTAGTAGAGTGTCACTTCCTATACCTTTTTCTTTATATAGCAAGGAAAATGTTTAACATATATAAAGGATCACAACCCAAAGTAATGTTAAATCACAGAGAATAGTGTTTTTCATATATATGCATTGTATGTATATATGAATGTATATGTATAGTCCTTTTTCTACTCATATGTTCACTTGCAATGCAGTAATAATTTACAGCTAAATATAGCTATGAGAAAAGCTTCAGTATCTTATTTCTGTGCATCAGTTCAAAAAAAAAGACGGCTTCAATTATCACACAAAAATGTTGATGCTTTACAAATATTACTAAAAAGTAAATGAAAATAGGCCACTTTCACACTTGTTAAAGATAAAATAACTGAAAGAATAATGTGTTGGAAAAAATAGAGAATATATTCTCTACAGTGCACATCAGAGAAATATCTATTAGCTGTAACTGATGTAATAAACAAAACTCCTGTAGAAATAAATACTACCAATACCACAACTAAAGCAAATTTTCAAAAAAAATAAATTGGCAAGACCAAAAAGATGCCCGCCCCAGAAGAAAAGTTATGTTTAGTTGCTTAAAGGAGAAGTAACATTTTGTGTCGAAACACAGAAATCCCAGAACCAAGGATCTTTCTCATTTATTTTCTATTGTAACGTCCTTCAAGGTTTTTCACAGCAACAACAATGGCTCTAATAGACGACTCAGGCATGCAAAACCAATACATATTCAATTTTACCAGCTGGTAAAAAATGTTTTTTCTCACCCACAGCTTTGACCAGGTCACCCCACCCCGCCAGTGGCCTCACTATTGTTCTCCTTATCAAGGGCAGACTCCTCGTTCTGGACTTCAAAGGCCCCCTCCAGTTTTTCCAGCTTTCATTTCCTCTCCAACCAGTCTGTATTCTACCAGCCAAGAAATCCTTCATTCTGTCCTTTCATTTACTGGCCCCCAATCTTCATCCATGCTCTCTCACACTTCCAAGCAGGCTCAGATCGCTTTCCACAACCTATTTCTTCCCTCCAGATGAAACCTAAAAATTAAACTTGTTAGATGACCAGCTGCTTTTGTTTCCTTGTTTTTATTCTGAAATCTGATGCCATGTACTCTGTACAAAAGAGATTGGGACCAGGACCCCAATTACAAATTTCTCGAGTATTTTAGTCATTCAGGTTCAATCTATTAGACCTATATGAGGCATGACACAGAATAAAAAACAAAGTATTTGCATCACATTTAAATATAGGAAAAAAGAGACGTTCTATTACATTTTATGACTGCTGGTTGTAGGAATTTCAGTTGATATCTTTTGGGGGACCATGCCAGGACCGGAAGAAACTGGGAAGGCTTAGTTCTAGATAGGAGAAGAACAAAGGCACAGACAGCCCCATATCACACTATGAGAGTGATAAACCGGCAACAAGCTGAGAAGGAGGAACAGACACAGACACAGGACAGGGGAGAGGGAACCTGGCTGCAAATGAGCACAGTATTCCAAGTAGGAATAAAAACAGACCAGAGTTCAGCCAGGCAGAACGGCCTTAGGGCATCTGACTTGGCACCAAATGCCAAAATGGACACAAAATATTAGTGACACGAATCACTAGCTCGTTAGACTTAGCTTCTGAAAGTCCATTCCCTTTTCTGCAATAAACGTCGCTGTCAGCTTGCATGTTTTGTTGTTCATAATACTAATCCTAACGAGACTCCCAGTTGCAATGCAAAAGGCTGGATTAATTCTGTGCCCTTAAGTTATTTTCTTCATTGCTAAAATCACCTTCATTCATTCTCTCATTCAAAAACATACTCAGTGTCAAGGTTATTTTGTCAGGAAATATCCTGAAATGATCAGCTTCAGTGTCCTTGTCTGTAAGATAATAGTATATACCCAGTACGTTGTGTAGAAAATTAAATGAGACAGTGATATAAAGCACTTAACACAGTAACTGGCACCCAGCAGGCATGCAATAAGTTCGCTACTATTATGATTGCTGTTGTTGTTATTGTTATTATTATTACTGTAAGACTCTTGTTTTTAACAGATGACAGTTGTCACTGTAACCTGAGCCATAAGCCAATAAAATCTAATTTTTAAACCAATGTTTATTTACACACATTTTCTATCTTGCTATAGAATACAATGAATCATGTTTTTTATAAAGAATTTTCCAGAGTCCCAGTGGGACTCCATTCCAATTCTCTTGAAGCTAGTAGGGCACCAATCTGCTTCCTAATCAACCAGGGAAAAGACAAGAGAAAGGAAAGAGAAGAACTAAAGTAGAAGATTTAGCATTCCTTAGCCTGTATTAGAGTTAAAAGGTGAAAGATGTCAAAAATAAAATAAAATAAAATAAAAGGTGAGTCGAGCCATTTCTCACAACTCTTGTGGGTCTCAGAGGAGGGCAGATGTCATCAAAACTGCTTTTGCAATTTGCCCTTTAAATGTCCTGAAGTTTGTCCCCTTTCCTTTTGTGTCCTTCCCTTGTACTTTGTGTTCATCCTCCATAAGCTCATTCACCTTCTTTGATTTCAGCCCAACATATACACTAGTAACTCCCAAGCTCTTGTTCACCCAGGTCAAACCCTCTCTCCTGGTACCTACATCCAATGAATGACATAACAAGGGAATTCACAAGTCCAAATGGTTCTTTCTCCCAAACTAGTCTCTTCCCTGTAGCCTCTACTTTGACAAGTGGTACAAACACCACCTCTTCCCAACCAAACACTTGCTTGTTATCATTCCTCCTGCCTTCTCCTCTCCCCGGCGGGTCACCAAATCTCTAATGTGTGAGTCCTTCAGAACAGGGACTTTGTCAGTCGTGTTCACTCCTGAATCCTCAGCACCAGAAACAATCCTCCCCAGCATCAGAAACAATCCCAGCACATACTAGGCCCTCCATGCCCCTTTGCTGATGCATGAATGGCGCATAATTGCAGCTCCATAACTGCTGAAAGCAGGCATGAATGCATGTCTTCAAGCTGAGGTCCCAGAAAACAAGATGAACATAAAAATAATTCCCCTTTTCTTAAATTTCTCTAGTAATTTGTTCTTCTAAATGAGGCTATTAAATCATATAAGACAATTGGTTTTCTATCAGAATAACCAAATAGTATTTGTTTTGTTACAACGTTCAAATGTTAATCTCGCGGCTGTTGAGTTTCACAGTTAAGCAAGAAGCTTTCCAGATTTCATCTTATAAAAATCCGTAAAAATCCTCTTTTCAAAAGTTATACTTAGCAGGGAGTCTTCTGAAATACAAATCGGGAAAATTGCAGACAGCTTAGCAACCCCAAAGAATAATATTTCACAATATTGTATGGAGTAAAAAGCCAGGTCCTGTGGGACCACTGGCTGGATGTATGAAGCAATTCCAGAAAACATTAACTCTTTCAGACCTTCTATATGCTAGTTAGTGGACAGAAGTAACTTGTGAAGGACTCTCAAGATTTTTGAGCGATCAGCCTTACATTTCATCTAGAACTTTCTGTCCTTTGTATTGAGTTGATTTTAGTGAACTAGGGTCCTAAAGTACAGGTGTTGTTTTCTTGCTAAAAAGTATGTGGCCTTGCATCTTACTTCATATCAAATCCCCAGTCAATTCAACTTGCAAGGCTTTGTTTCATAAAAAATAGCAAAAATGTGCTATAAATAATAGAAATAAAGGCCCATACCTTCATGTCTGCCCCTGTATTTGACTGGCGGAATAAAAGACTTCATGAAATAAAAATATTTCGAGGCTCATTTATTTTTATCTATACCAGGCAGATCTGAACACTATATGTTTTTTTTAATTAGAAGACTGCCGGCAGGCAGACTTATTTTCAGTACAGAGTCTTTGCCTAAATTAAGCTATACATTCCTGACATCTTGTCCAAGGAGACTGAGAGCAAAACTCTAAACTCCTCCTTACCAGGTCAATATCAGCAGTTCTAAACTAAATAGCCACTTTTTGTCCTGTGTTGAGATTTATCTGAAATGCCAATCATGAAAAAAAAAAAATAGGAACATTGCCATGAAGAAGAGAAGAGAGAGAAGCTGATGGGGCCTGTGCAGGTAACCACTGCATATCTAATCACAAATTATAAGGTTAAGGAACAGTATTTGCTTTATATATGCAATTGTGCACTTTATACATATATATGTACATATACACAGAAATGTCCCTACACAATATGCACTTTTTAAATAAAATAAACCTTTTCCTTCTTTTGTGGGCCTAATGCTATAGGTCTAATCTTTAATCTACTCTAACTAAGTGCCTGCAAGGAACGATTTTTAAATAAGTAGTCTTTGCACACAGCACCACCATTTTGTGCTCATTTTGAATGCTATTAAGTTAAATGCACGTAGAAATGCTCTTTTCTCCTCTTAAAATGGGTGCGCTATGTTTTATAACAGGGCCGTCCTAGGTCCTTGAACTCTTAACAGGCCTACATTCAAACAGGTTCAAATCACAGCTTTGCAGAGTCCTGCCTCTATAATCCTGAGCGAGTTATTTAACCTCTCTAAGCATCAGCTCTCTCATCTACAAAATGGGTAGTGTCTCGGCCAGTTCACACTGCCACAGCAATCCCGCAGACTGGGTTGCTTAAGCAACAAATATTTATTTCTCATGGTTCTGGAAGCCCAAGATCAGGGTGCCAGCAGGGTCAGGTTCTTGTTGATGTCCCTCTTCCTAGTTATGTCCTCACATGGCCTTCCTTGGTGTATGTGCACAGAGAGAGCAAGCTCTGGGGTCTTTTCTTAAAAGGACACTCTTGCTTCTCTTTAGGGTTTGCTACATTTCTCTAAACATTAATAAATAATATTTGTTTCTTTTTTCCTTTTCTTTAAAAAAAAAAAAAAGATGCTAATCCCATCGCGGGATCCACCCTCACAACCTCACCTAAACCTCATTACCTCCCAAAGTCCCCACCTCCTAACAGCATTCCATTGGGAGTTACTTTCAAGATTTGAATTGGGGCAGGGGGAGGGGGGCACAAACATGCAGGCTGTTAAGGAAGAATAACCATAACCTTCACAGTGCTGCTGTGAGGGATAAAGAAGAAAACGTCTCTAAAATGCTTAGCACAGTACTTTGTATATAATAAATGCTCAGCAAGTGTTATATATCATTATTGTTATAACTATTCTTATTAAACACTATTATTAAGACTCTATTATTTGGATTGGAAAGTCTGACCACCATATCTTCTGGGATTTTTTTTTCTTGTTTAATTCTGTCACTGTCTTAACCATATTCACCCAAGAGAAGCTTAACTTAAAAGTAATTGATTTCCCTTCTACAAATCTCACCATTTCCAAAGACTAGCCCCACCAGCCTCTAACTATTCCATCTTCACAATTACTCAGCACTTTTCTGCACTTGACACTTATCACATATACTAATGTAATTACTTGAATACATGCATATGCATTTCTGTCACTTGTGATTCATTTTTATGATATATGGGTCTGTTTTCAACATTAGATTATCACTAATGAAGTAGAACCAGGATAACAGCCAGGTCTGTATGATTCTACAATAGCCACCTTCTTAGGGTGGGATGTTCTTCCCAAGGGTAAGCAAAAACTTTCCAAGGGTACATACAGGGAGAGTTTTAAGGGAATCAATTTCCATATCCTAATTTCCCTCTTTTCCATAGTTAACCTTACTCGAGGCCACATGCAAGGGTGAAGTCATCAGTTTTCCTCTTCCTACCTCCCCTTTCATAATGTCCTTTTTTTCAACTGATGGGAAAAACAAAAACAAAAACAAAAACCATGTCTCTTATCCATTCCAAACTCGCTCTGGTATATAATTCTAAAGTGTGAAACATCTGGAGTTCCAAACAGACAGATAATTCAAAATATCTTCCGTTTAGCTATCTTGCATCCTCACCCCCCAAAAGTCAGAGAATATATTGTTCCTAAGGGAAACCCCTTGAAGGGCAAAGTTAAAAGAGCAAAGAGGAGAAACAATGAAGGCAAGGGCACTCATTTCCTTCAGGCAGCAAACTTGTGTCAAGGCACTGAATTTTATGTCTGTCTGCCTACCTAAATATGTATCTTAAAATTAAAAGTAAAAAGTGAGATTCTAAGCTTCTAGCTCCAGTTAAGATGGAATAAGAATATTCCACCTCATCTCCCCCTCTGATTATAACTGAGAATTGTGAACAAAACACATAAAGCAACTATCTATGGTATCTAAAAACAAAGGAATAGCAGGCAGATTGAGAAGGGAAATCAAGACTTAAAATAGACTAATACAAATATTGAATCATTACATTGTATACTTGAAACTAATATAATGCTATATGTCAATTATACTTCAATTAATAAAAAAGACTAATAAGGAAATGAGTTTTCTAGTGTTTTTCTTTTTTCACCCATATTTCACAACACAGAACCAGGGCAGCAAAATTACGAAACTGTGCAGCAGGCATGACCAAGAGAAACTCTCTCACTGGTCAGAGAAATGGGAGGAAGAGGCCCTGCCAAACAAAGAGAGGGGCGGAAATCTCTGGAGGTGTCTTCTCTCTTGACCCTCCTCTGGAGGGAGTTCCCAGTGTTACAGCAGGCAGGTAGCTAGATATGAGCAGAGAAAGGTGGGCACAGGCCAGGTGGCAGGAAACCATGCATATTGTAAACAGCGGGGATCCATGGGAGGACACAGAAAAGCAGGAACCTCCAGACTGTCAGAAAATGACATATTTTGGGGTGAGAAGTGTCCTGGAGGCAGACAAAGAAAGGTGGGGCAAAGGAGTCTCCTGCATCCGAATGTAACCTGTTGCTCATTATGCTCTCATTACAATAAAATTAGCCTTGCAGATAAGAAGTACCCATCATGCACCAATGCCATGAAACTTCCAATAAAAGCTAAATAAAGACAAAAATCCCTCCTTCCCTTGGGAAGGTGGAGCTGGAATCAAAATCAAGGAATACGACCCCAAACCCCTCTTTCCCCAATGAATATTCTGCCCCTTCATTTGTGTGTCCTTCATAACCAGCTTGCCAAAGAAACCCAGTGTAGCTACTCACCTGTCTGCCCTCTCTCCCTCTGAGAGTGTATTCTTGCTTAAATAAATTGATCTTCCTGTCTCGTTCCTGAATTCTTTCTGTGACGAGACAAGAACCTTACTTTCACCGGGAGCACCAGTCCTAAAGCTGTACGCCTGCAACAGGGAGGGCAGCAGGAGCCTAGGTTGCCTATTTGCCCCAGAGGTGGTTGTGACAGTACAAGGATACTGGAACTACAGCTTTTTGGATGAAGCACCAGGAGGAAGGGTCCTTGGGAGCCAGGGAGTTTCAGGGAGATCACAAAGAGAAGGAAGTTTGAGGAGAAGATCTGATGGAGCTGTGTATGAAGTCCTGAGCATATTCCCCAGGAATGCATCCATGAAAATGAATTGAAATATAATTCCAAAGGCTTTGAGAAGCAAACTACAATGTAGGCCATGGTCCAGGTACCAGACTGGTCCATGGGAGGCACACACGTGGGAAGGATCAAAACAGTACTACAGGGCCTCCCTGGTGGCGCAGTGGTTGAGAGTCCGCCTGCCGATGCAGGGGATATGGGTTCGTGCCCCGGTCTGGGAGGATCCCATATGCCGCAGAGCGGCTGGGCCCGTGAGCCATGGCCGCTGGGCCTGCGCATCCGGAGCCTGTGCTCCGCAACGGGAGAGGCCACAACAGTGAGAGGCCCGCATACCGCAAAAAAAAAAAGTACTACAAAATCTTTGAAAACTAAACTGACGTTGGAACAGAAGCCCACAGAAGGTATAATGGGAATTATTACCTAAATCCAAATGGGTCAACTAACTATGAAACAAAAAAACACAAACAAAAATCAACACTCTCCAGAGAATTTTAACAGAGCCCAGAATCTCATAATACTGTATATTCAAAATGCCGAGTTTGTAATCCCAAATTAGTTGACAAACTAAAAAGCAGGACATTCTCTGTACCCCCAAGTGAAAATATAAACACCAACCCTGAGATGATGCAGATGTTGGAATTACTTAACAAAGCCTTTAGAGCAGCTATTATACACATGCTCCATGAAGTAATGGTCAACTGGTTTGAAAAGAGTAGAAGGACAGAAGTTCTCAGTAAAGAAATTAGCAGCTACAAGAATCAAGTAGAAATTTTAGAACTAAAAAATACAATAACTAAGTTTTTTTAAGAGCCACGGAATGGCAGAATGGAGATGACAGTGGAAGAGTCAGTGAACTTGAATACAGATTAACAGAAATTATCCAACCTGAATGAGAGAGAAGAAAGATTGAAAAAAACAATGAACATAAATTCAGGGACCTGTTGGGTACTATAAGAAGATCTAACACTGACGTCATTAAAATCCAAGAAGCAAAAGAGAAACATTTGTACAGAAAAGAAAACTGAAAAATAAATTACTAAAACTTCCTAAATCTAGTGAAAGATGTAAATTTAGGCTTCAGAAGCTCAGAAGGCCCAAATAGAATAAACTCAAGGAAAATAATACCTAGGCACAAAATAATAAACGAAGTGGGGTTTATCCTGGGAAGCAAGGGTATTTCAACATCCAAAAAATAATAATGTAATCACCTTGTTAACAAACTAAAGAAAAACCACATGATCAAAATAATAAACTCAGAAAAGGCATTTGATAAAATTCAACGTCTTTCATGATAAAAACTCTCAGGTAACCAAGAATAGAGTTTAAGGGCCCACCTGATTATGTCAGCTCTACCATGGATACTCTACCTTTCTTAAAGTCAACTGTGACATATAACCTAATCATAGAAGTGACTATCCCATCATATTCACAGTTCATACCCACATTCAAAGGTAGGGAGACTATACAAGTGTAGTGAGTACACATGGTATCGGAGACTATCTTATAATTCTGTCTACCATAACAAGCAATGAACAATAGGAAACCAATATTCTAAAAACAATACCTTTTACAATAGCTCTAAAAGTATCCAACAAAATATGTGCAAGTTCTATATAATGAAAATGTTTAAAAGAGAATCAAGGAAGACCTAATAAATGGAGAGATAAAGCAAGTTCATGGTTTGAAAGATTCAATATGATTAAGCTATCAAATTGACATCTTCCTAAATTGATCTATAGCTTTAATACAATTCCAATCAAATCACTGCAGGATTTTTTTGACAACCTGATTCTTCAATTTATATAGAAAGACAAAGCACTAGAACTGAAAAATAAATTTTGAGCAAGAACACAGTTGAAAAATTCACACCACGAAGACGTTAAGACTTATTATAAAACTATAATAGTCAAGACAGCATGGTTTTAGGTAAAGAATAGACACAGATGAATAGAACAGAATAAAGAGTCCAGAAAAAGACCCACATGAATATGGTCAATTAACTTGACAAAGTGAAAAAGCAATTTAATGGGGGAAAGGATACTCTTTTCAATAAATACTCCTAGAAAAATTGGATATCAATTTGCAAAAAGAAAACACCACTTGACCTGTACTTCATACTTTATGCAAAAATTTAACCCACCATAGTTCATAATAAAATGAAAAGTATAAAAGTTTCAGGAGAAACTATAGCAGAAAATCTCGTTCACATAAGTAAGGCAAAGAGTTCTTATACAAAAGCATGTAACATACAAAAAAGATTGATAAATTAGACTTCATTGAAATAAAAATGTTTGCTCAGTGAAAGACAACATGAAGAGAATGAAAAGACATGTATAGGCTGGGAGAAAATATTTCCAAATCACATAGTGAATAAAAGACTTGCACCCATAATATATAAAGAACTCTCAAAACTCAATAATAAGAAATACAACCCAATAAAAAAATGAGCATAGGATATGAATGGACACTTCACTGAAGAAGACATACCAATGGAAAATAAGTATATTAAAAGGTATGCATGGGCCTCCCTGGTGGCGCAGTGGTTGAGAGTCCGCCTGCCGATGCAGGGGATACGGGTTCGTGCCCCAGTCTGGGAGGATCCCATATGCCGCGGAGCGGCTGGGCCCGTGAGCCATGGCCGCTGAGCCTGCGCGTCCGGAGCCTGTGCTCCGCAACGGGAGAGGCCACAACAGTGAGAGGCCCGCGTACCGCAAAAAAAAAAAAAAAAAAAAAAAAAAAAGGTATGCATTCACTAGTCATTAAAGAAATACAAATTAAAACCACAGTGAGATAACTCTACATACATATTAGAATAGCTAACACAAAATAACAATAAAAATCAACCTGACAATACCAAGCACTGGTGAGATTGTAGAGCAACTGGAATTCACATACATTGCTGATGAGAAAGCAAAATAATACAGCCACTCTGGAAAGCAGTTTGGAAATTCTTATAAAATAAAACACTTACCAATCTAGGTATTTTTCCTGGAGGAATCTGCTTACAAAAACTTTAAGCAAACGTTTGGCAATAATTTTCATAATTACCAAAAAATTGGAAACAAAAAATGTCCTTTAGGCCCGGGGTGGGAATCTTTGAATGGAGGCAGCTAAGACAACAGGGACAACCCAGGGGTGCTGGATCCTGGGGTCCAGGCAGGGTGAGGTTTGGGAAAAACTTGCTTGAGCTTGGGGTCCAAGCATGGGTTAAAAATGAATGTCCTTCAATAAGTGAATGAATAATCATACATTGAAATTAAATAGTAATAGTAAAAAAAAAATACTACTAATAGTGGATACATGTAACAACATGACTGAGTCTTAAAAGTATCACAATAAGTAAAAGAAGCTAGTCTGAAAAGATAACATGATTCTATTTATATGACATCCTGGAAAAGCATGACTGAAGGTCTGGAGATCACTGGTTTCCAGGGGTTTGGGGTGGAAATGTGGGTTTGACCACAAAGGACAACATGAGTACATATTTTGGGTAATAGAACTATTCTGTATCCTGATTGTGTTGGTGGTTACATGAATCTATGCATGTGTTAAAACTCACAGAACTGTACACAAGAAAAAAGTGTATAAATTAAGAAGTAAAAAAAAAAAGTAAGATTCTTATCACAGGAACATATATTAACACACTAATATAAACTAGAAAATAAAATCAGCTTATTTATGTCAGAAAGTCACTCTAATTTGGCCAATTAGTTTGACATTAAAGATTGACTTTACCAATTAGGTAAATTCTATATAAACTGAATGAACCAAATTAACAGCTTCAAAGCTTTGATGCATATATGTAAAACATATGATAGCATGAAAAGCTTTTCAGCAAAATTACTGTATTAGCAAAAATTAATTGAAATTAACAATATTTCAGTTTCCCAATTCTTTCTCAGTATACGGGGTAAACAAAGTAACTCTAAGTGAAAGAGTAATAAATAGACATTTGATAAATTTGGTAAAATTCTCAAAAATTTAGACCATGACGACTCTAATGACTGGATAATAAGTTCATGTACAAGTAAGGTGCTTTCGAACTCTGTGCTTTCAAAAATGGAAGGAGAATCTAATCAAGTTGTCATCTAATCATTAAAAATAATTTTAATGGTAGATTATTACTATACGACTTTTGACATTAAACTGGAAAGTTGTTCAAATAATTGTAGGCCATTATTATGGCAAACTCCTTTTATTCCCATGTACTTGATTATGTGAATAAGTTTTCAAGGCACTACAATCTTGAAGACAAAAAAAAAAAGAATTGAACTGATGCCAGACCCTGTTCCATTCTACACAAACCAGTTGTAAAAGAAATCATCCCATTAACACATCAAGAGATGAATTTCCAACAAATGGCACATTTAAGTTTAGTAATTATGTATAAACACATAATAGACTTAAGTCATAACTATAGTAAATTAATGAAAAATGTTAACATTCAGTCTCATCAGTGAGGGAAGTTTTTTATAAGTAGTAATTTCAATTTTTATACTTTGTTTTGTTCTAGGGTGATAAAAAATCATTATAAGCATTAAAAAGAGAACACACCAGAATGAATTTCTGTGAGAGAAAGGAAAGAGAAATAAGAGTTCAGGGAAAAAGAAGAACTATGTAATATTTGTCCAGTGTTAAAACAAAGGCTTGTAAATTTTGAATGGTTGTGATGCCAAGTCACTATGGTATTTAAATTCCATTGGACACATTTAAAAGAGTAACGTAACAGCTTCATTTTAAAATGTCAATTGGCTAGGCCATGGAGCTGAGGTGTCCGGAGTACCCATTTTGCTGGAGGAACTCTGGTTTGAAGGGCCAGCCAGGTGCAAGGCCTCTGTGAGCAGCATCCTGTCAGCAAGTGAAACTAGAGGAAGCACAAAGAAGAGAGGGAAAAAAAGAGGGGGAACTTCAAGACGGCAGAGGACTAAGACATAGAGATCACCTCCCTCCCCACAAATACATCAGAAATACATCCACATGTGGAACAACTTCTACAGAACACCTACTGAACGCTGGCGGAAGACCTCAGACTTCCCAAAAGGCTAGAAACTCCCCACGTACCTGGGTAGGGCAAAAGAAAAAAGAAAAAACAGAGACAAAAGAATAGGGAAGGGACCTACACCTCTGGGAGGGAGCTGTTTAGGAGGAAAGGTTTCCACACACTAGGAAGCCCCTTCGCGGGCGGAGACTGTGGGTGGCGGAGGGGGGAAGCTGCAGAGCCACAGAGGAGAGCACAGCAACAGGGGTGCGGAGGGCAAAGTGGAGAGATTCCCGCACGGAGTATCCCTGCCGACCAGCACTCACCAGCCCGAGAGGCTGGTCTGCTCACCCGGCGGGACGGGCGGGGGCGGGGAGCTGAGGCTCAGGATTCAGAAGTCAGATCCCAGGGAGAGGACTGGGGTTGGATGCATGAACACAGCCTGAAGGGGGCTAGTGCACCACAGCTAGCTGGGAGGGAGTCCGGGAAAAAGTCTGAAGCTGCCTAAGAGGCAAGAGACCATTGTTCCAGGGTGCACGAGGAGAGGGGATTCAGAGCACCACCTAAACGAGCTCCAGAGATGGGTGCGAGCCACGGCTATCAGCGTGGACACCAGAGATGGGCATGAAATGCTATGGCTGCTACTGCAGCCACCAAAAAGCCTGTGTGCAAGCACAGGTCACTATCCACACCTCCCCTCCAAGGAGCCTGTGCAGCCCACCACTGCCAGGGTCCCGTGATCCAGGGACAACGTCCCCAGGAGAACACATGGCACGCCTCAGGCTGTTGCAACGTCACACCGGCCTCTGCCACCGCAGGCTCGCCCCGCATTCCGTACCCTCCCTCCTCACGGCCTAAGTGTGCCAGAGCCCCCCAATCAGCTGCTCCTTTAACCCCCTCCTGTCTGGGTGGGGAACAGAGGCCTTCAGGTGACCTACACGCAGAGGCAGGACCAAATCCAAAGCTGAACCCCAGGAGCTGTGTGAACAAAGAAATAAAGGGATATTTCTCCCAGCAGCCTCAGGAACAGCAGATTAAATCTCCACAATCAACTTGAATGGAATACCTGAATAGACAATGAATCATCCCAAAATTGAGGCAGTGGACTTTGGGAGCAACTGTAGACTTGGGGTTTGCTTTCTGCATCTAATTTCTCTCTGGTTTTATGTTTATCTTAGTTTAGTATTTAGAGCTTATTATAATTGGTAGATTTGTTTACTGATTTGGTTGCTCTCTTCCTTTTCTTTTATATATATATATATACTTTTCCTTTTTCTCTTTTTGTGAGTGTGTATGTGTATGCTTCTTTGTGTGATTTTGCCTGTATAGCTTTGCTTTTACCATTTGTCCTAGGGTTCTGTCTATCCGGTTTTTTTGTTTGTTTGTTTGTTTTTACTATAGTCTTTAGCACTTGTTATCATTGGTGGATTTGTTTATTGGTTTGGTTGCTCTCTACTTTCTTTCTTTTTTAAATTTTTTATTACTTTTTTATTTTTAATAATTTTTTAATTTTAATAACTTTATTTTATTTTATTTTATTTTTTCTTTCTTTCTTTTTTTTTTCTCCCTTTTCTTCTGAGCTGTGTGGCTGATAGGGTCTTGGTGCTCCAGCTGGGTGTAGACCTGAGCCTCTTAGGTAGGAGAGCTGAGTTCTGGATATTGGACCACCAGAGACCTCCCAGCCCCATGTAATATCAAATGGCGAAAGCTGTCCCAGAGATCTCCACCTCAACACTAAGACCCAGATCAACTAAATTACCAGCAAGCTACAGTGCTGGACATCCTATGCCAAACAACAAGGAAGACAGGATCACAACTCCACCATTAGCAGAGAGGCTGCCTAAAATCATAATAAGGGCACAGACACCCCAAAACACACTGCCGGACACAGTCCTGCCCACCAAAAAGACAATATCCAGCCTCATCCATCAGAACACAGGCACCAGTCCCTTCCATTAGGAAGCCGACACAACCCACTGAAACAACCTTACCCACTGGGGGTAGACACCAAAAACAACAGGAACTACGAACCTGCAGCATGTGAAAAGGAGACCCCAAACACAGTAAGTTAAGCAAAATGAGAAGACAGAAAAATACATAGCAGAAGAAAGAGCAAGGTAAAAACCCACCAGACCAAACAAATGAAGAGGAAATAGGCAGTCTACCCGAAAAAGAATTCAGAGTAATGATAGTAAAGATGATCCAAAATCTTGGAAATAGAATGGAGAAAATACAAGAAACATTTAACAAGGACCTAGAAGAACTAAAGAGCAAACAAACAATGATGAACAACACAATAAATGAAATTTAAAATTCTCTAGAAGGAATCAATAGCAGAATAACTGAGGCAGAAGAACGGATAAGTGACCTGGAAGATAAAATATTGGAAATAACTACCGCAGAGCAGAATACAGAAAAAGAATGAAAAGAATGAAAAGAACTGAGGACAGTCTCAGAGACCCCTGGAACAACGTTAAATGCACCAACATTCGAATTATAGGGATGCCAGAAGAAGAAGATAAAAAGAAAGGGTCTGAGAAAATATCTGAAGAGATTATAATTGAAAACTTCCCTAATATGGGAAAGGAAATAGTCAATCAAGTCCAGGAAGCACAGAGAGTCCCATACAGGATAAATCCAAGGAGAAATATGCCAAGACACATATTAATCAAACTATCAAAAATTACATACAAAAGCAGCAAGGGAAAAGCAACAAATAACATACAAGGGAATCCCCATAAGGTTAAGAGCTGAACTTTCAGCAGAAACTCTGCAAACCAGAAGGGAGTGGCAGGACATATTTAAAGTAATGAAAGGGGAAAACCTACAACCAAGATTACTCACGCAGGAAAGATCTCATTCAGATTTGACAGAGAAATTAAAACCTTTACAGACGCGCAAAAGCTAAAAGAATTCAGCACCACCAAAAGAGCTATACAACAAATGCTAAAGGAACATCTCTAGGCAGGAAACACAAGAGAAGGAAAAAACCTACAATAACAAACCCAAAACAATTTAGAAAATGGTAATAGGAACGTACATATCGATAATTACCTTAAATGTAAATGAATTAAATGCTCCAACCAAAAGACATAGACTGGCTGAATGGATACAAAAACAAGACCTGTATATATGCTGTCTACCAGAGACCCACTTCATACCTAGGGACACATACAGACTGAAAGTGAGGGGATGGAAAAAGATACTCCACACAAATGGAAATCAAAAGAAAGCTGGAGTAGCAATTCTCATATCAGACAAAATAGACTTTAAAATAAAGACTATTACAAGAGACAAAGAAGGACACTACATATGATCAAGGGATCAATCCAAGAAGATATAAGAGTTGTAAATATTTATGCACCCAACATAGGAGCACTTCAATACATAAGGCAAATTCTAACAGCCATAAAAGGGGAAATCAACAGTAACACAATAATAGTAGGGGACTTTAACACCCCACTTTCACCAATGGACAGATCATCCAAAATGAAAATGAACAAGGAAACACAAGCTTTAAATGACACATTAAACAGATGGACTTAATTGATATTTATAGGACATTCCATCCAAAAACAACAGAATACACTTTCTTCTCAAGTGCTCATGGAACATTCTCCACGATACATGATATCTTGGGTTACAAATCAAGCCTTGGTAAATTTAAGAAAACTGAAATCATATCTAGTATCTTTTCTGACCACAATGCTATGAGACTAGGTATCAATTACAGGGAAAAAAAACTGTAAAAAATACAAACACATGGAGGCTAAACAATACTCTACTAAATAACCAAGAGATCACTGAAGAAATCAAAGAGGAAATCAAAAAACATCTAGAAACAAATAAAAATTAAAACACGACGACCCAAAACCTATGGGATGCAGCAAAAGCAGTTTTAACAGGGAAGTTCATGGCAATACAATCCTCCCTCAGGAAACAAGAAACATCTCAAATAAACAACCTAAACTTACACCTAAAGCAATTAGAGAAAGTAAAAAAAAAAAAAAACCCAAAATTAGCAGAAGGAAAGAAATCATAAAGATCACATCAGAACTAAATGAAAAAGAAATGCAGGAAATGACAGCAAAGATCAATAAAACTAAAAGTTGGTTCTTTGAGAAGATAAACAAAATGATAAATCACTAGCCAGAGTCATCAAGAAAAAAAGGGAGAAGACTCAAATCACCAGCATTAAAAATGAAAAAGAAGTAACAACTGACACTGGAGAAATACAAAGAATCATGAGGGATTAGTGCAAGCAACTATATGCCAATGAAATGGACAACCTGGAAGAAATGGACAAATTCTTAGAAAAGCACAACCTTCCAAGACTGAACCAGGAAGAAACAGAAAATATGAACAGACCAATCACAGTAATGAAATTGAAATTGTGATTAAAAGTCTTCCAAAAAACAAAAGCCCGGTACCAGATGGCTTCACAGGTGAATTCTATCAAACATATAGAGAAGAGCAAACACCTATCCTTCTCAAACTCTTCCAAAATATAGCAGAGGGAGGAACACTCCCAAACTCATTCTACGAAGCCACCATCACCCTGATACCAAAACCAAAAAAAGATGTCACAAAGAAAGAAAACTACAAGCCAATATCACTGATAAATGTAGATGCAAAAATCCTCAACAAAATTCTAGCAAACAGAATCCAACAGCACATTAAAAGGACCATACACCATGATCAAGTGGGGTTTATCCCAGGAATGCAAGGATTCTTCAATACATGCAAATCAATCAATGTGATAAACCATATTAACAAATTGAAGGAGAAAAACCATATGATCATCTCAATAGATGCAGAAAAAGCTTTCGACAAAATTCAACACTCATTTATGATAAAAACTCTCCAGGAAGTAGGCATAGAGGGAACTTACCTCAACATAATAAAGGCCATATATGACAAACCCACAGCCAACCTGGTTCTCAATGGTGAAAAACTGAAACCATTTCCACTAAGATCAGGAACAAGATAAGGCTGCCCACTCTCACAACTATTATTCAACATAGCTTTGGAAGTTCTACCCACAGCAATCAGTGAAGAGAAAGGAATTGAAATCATAAGAGAAGAAGTAAAGCTGTCACTCTTTGCAGATGACATGATACTATACATAGAGAATCCTAAAGATGCTACTAGAAAACTACCGGAGCTAACAATGAATCTGGTAAAGTAGCAGGATACAAAATTAATGCACAGAAATCTCTTGCATTCCTATACTAATGGTGAAAAATCTGAAAGAGAAATTAAGGAAACACTCCCATTTACCACTGCAAGAAAAAGAATAAAATAACTAGGAATAAACCTACCTAAGGAGACAAAAGACCTGTATGCAGAAAACTTTAAGACACTGATGAAAGAAATTAAAGATGATACAAATAGATGGAGAGATATACCGTGTTCTTGGATTGAAAGAATCAACACTGTGAAACTGACTACTACCCAAAGCAATCTACAGCTTCAGTGAAATCTCTATCAAACTATCATTGGCATTTTTCACACAAATCGAACAAAAAATTTCACGATTTGTATGGAAACACAAAAGACCCCAAATAGCCAAAGCAATCTTGAGAAAGAAAAACATAGCTGGAGGAATCAGGCTCCCTGAATTCAGACTATACTACAAAGCTACAGTAATCAAGACAATATGGTACTGGCACAAAAAAAGAAAGATAGATCAATGGAACAGGATAGAAAGGCCAGGGATAAACCCACACACATATGGTCACCTTATTTTTTATAAAGGAGGCAATAATATACAATGGAGAAAAGACAGCCTCTTCAATAAGTGGTGCTGGGAAAACTGGACAGCTACATGTGAAAGAATGAAATTAGAACACTTCCTAATACCATACACAAAAATAAACTCAAAATGGATTGAAGACCTAAATGTAAAGCCAGAAACTATAAAACTCTTAGAGGAAAACATAGGCAGAACACTCTATAACATAAATCACAGCACGATCCTTTTTGACCCACCTCCTAGAGAAATGGAAATAAAAACAAAAATAAACACATGGGACCTAATGAAAGTTAAAGCCTTTTGCACAGCAAAGGAAACCATAAACAAGACAAGAGGACAACCCACAGAATGGGAGAAAATATTTGCAAATGAAACAACTGACAAAGGATTAATCTCCAAAATATACAAGCAGCTCATGCAGCTCAATATCAAAACAACAACCCAATCCAAAAATGGGAAGAAGACCTAAATAGACATTTTTCCAAAGAAGATATAAGAGTGCCAACAGGGGGCCTCCCTGGTGGTGCAAGTGGTTGAGAGTCCGCCTGCCGATGCAGGGGATACAGGTTCGTGCCCCGGTCTGGGAGGATCCCATATGCCGCGGAGCGGCTGGGCCCATGAGCCATGGCCGCTGAGCCTGCGCGTCCGGAGCCTGCGCGTCCGGAGCCTGTGCTCCGCAACGGGGGAGGCCACAACAGTGAGAGGCCCGCATACCGCAAAAAAAAAAAAAAAAAAGAGTGCCAACAAACACTTGAAAGGGTACTCAACATCACTAATCATTAGAGAAGTGAAAATCAAAACTACAATGAGGTATCACCTCATGCCAGTCAGAATGGCCATCATCAAAAAATCTACAAACAATAAATGCTGGAGAGGGTGTGAAGAAAAGGAAACCCTCTTGCACTGTTGGTGGGAATGTAAATTGATACAGCCACTATGGAGAACAGAATGGAAGTTCCTTAAAAAACTAAAAATAGAACTACCATATGACCCAGCAATCCCACTATTGGGCATATACCCTGAGAAAACCATAATTCAAAAAGATTCATGTATCCCAATGTTCATTGCAGCACTATTTAAAATAGCCAGGACATAGAAGTAACTTAACTGTCCATCGCCAGATTAATGGATAAAGAAGATGTGGCACGTATATACAATGGAATATTACTCAGCCATAAAAAGGAACGAAATTGAGTTATTTTTAGTGAGGAGGATGGACCTAGAGTCTGTCATACAGAGTGAAGTAAATCAGAAAGAGAAAAACAAATACCGTATTCTAACACATATATATGGAATCTAAAAAAAAAAATGGTCTGATGAACCTAGGGGCAGGACAGGAATAAAGACGCAGACATAGAGAATGGACTTGAGGACATGGGGAGGGGGAAGGGTAAGCTGGGACGAAGTGAGAGAGTGGCATTGACATATATACACTACCAAATGTGAAACAGATAGCTAGTGGGAAGCAGCTGCATCACATAGGGAGATCAGCTCAGTGCTTTGTGACCACCTAGAGGGGTGGGATAGAGAGGGTGGGAGGGAGATGCAAGAGGGAGGGTATATGGGGATATATGTATACATATAGCTGATTCACTCTGTTGTACAACAGCAGAAACTAACACAACATTGTAAAGCAACTATATGCCAATAAAGATGTTAAAAAATAAAATAAGATGTCGATTGTTATAATATTCTTTAGCTCGTGTTCTTTGTCAACTATTTACATTCATTTTTTAAATTTTAAAAGATATTAACTTATTGATAACATTGTGCGAGGGGTATATATAACTTTTCAAAGTGCTTTTAGGGTTACACAAGCAAAAATATTTGGAAGACCATACCTCTAAATACTATGTTACACCGCTTCCTCAATAAGAATTTTGCTCATTTTGTTTAAATGTGCACAGGGGTTCAGACACAAAATAAACATATGGATTGAGCAGATGAAAATGGGGATCGCAATTACTTCCCAATTGCTGAGCTCAATGGAATTTAAGTTATGAAGATCGTGATGCTATTTGGCACAATGTAGTCACAATTTCAGAAGAGATTCAGACTTTGATGTGATAATTCTGAATCACGCATTAGTTTCAGTGGGTGGCCCAGAGTGTAGAGTTCAAACTCTAGGATATCTGAATTACCAGAAAATTGCCACATCACTGTAGCTCAATTTCAAGGAGAACTAATTAAGCTTAAGGAGTTATGACCACCAAAAGGACATAGGTAGTATCCAATCTTGGGAATTTTTGGAGACAAATATGAAGCAGAACTAAGGTAATATTTTTATTACGTGAAAAAAAACCCAACCAGTGTACTTAGTGCCGCTTAATGTATGTTACCAAAAATAAATATATCTACACCAGACTAGATGTGGTATGGTTTGTACAATTGGATTTCCAAATACTGATATTTGTCATCCCCACAGAAAGTGTATTGTTTTTTGTTTTTTTAAAAAGAAAGCATATTTGAAAATTAAGTCAGATGGAAAATTCATTTTTTAAATTCCTGTTTTGTCAGTTTCTCTGATAAAAAATGGTCACGTCACCCTTTTTCGGCCCCACTTATTCCAGTACACCCTTGCTCAGAGCTGGGCTAAGTAAATAGGAGGTTGGTTTTATGCCTGAGGCACTTAGACACTTCAGAAGATGGCATAACCTATCTCACCTGGACGGCAGGGTCTGGCTCTAGTTCACAGTGCTCTTTCTTACTGTATCCAGGTTCCCTCCCAGAGGACTCACCAGTTCCCTTGGGTCGCCCTCGGTTTCCCTCTCCTCTCCAGCTGACTAAACTCTTTTTTTGTACCAGTTAATTTTTCCAACTACTAATACAATAAAGGCAGTTTTCTTAAAAAAACAAACAAACAAAAAACCAACTACCTCGTTCTACAAAGATGTATCTGCTATGATTAAATTGACCACCATGGGGATATAAAGTTGAATATAGAATTAAAATAGATGATGTTTTGGGGCCTCCCTGGTGGCGCAAGTGGTTGAGAGTCCGCCTGCCGATGCAGGGGATACGGGTTCGTGCCCCGGTCTGGGAGGATCCCACATGCCGAGGAGCGGCTGGGCCCGTGAGCCATGGCCGCTGAGCCTGCGCGTCCGGAGCCTGCGCGTCCGGAGCCTGTGCTCCGCAACGGGGGAGGCCACAACAGTGAGAGGCCCGCATACCGCAAAAAAAAAAAAAAAAAAAAAAAAAAAATAGATGATGTTTTGAATTGTTCAGGATGTGAATTATTGGCATTCTTGTTGGAGTGGTCAGACTGCTTATTGACCAAAATAGGCCTAGAGCTATGAGTTTATAGTTACAAACATTGAAAAAATCATACTTTTGATTTGTTGCTAAAAATTCCTGCATTTTATTGTAATCAGTAAGACCACCAATGTGAATTTCTGATTGCAAGGCACAATACTGAACAAAACGTGAATGCCCTTGGTCTCCAGCTACTGAACGAAATAATATTCTGTAAGATGCACAGGGATCAACCTGTGATGTTGGGTTTCTGAGTTCTCAACCTCTAAGCCATGCAGCTAACTTGAAAAGAGAGTAAGAATGAATGAATGCAGGTGAGGAAAGGACACCTCTATATTGCAGTTTTAGGAACCACTGTGCCACCGCAACCAAAGCAGTATCTGGCAGAAAATAGAAACCTAATCTCAAATGATCTATAAACAAGAAACTACTGAGCCCAAAGAGAACAGGTAGAATTTAGGCTCAACAAGAAATCTGTTTCATTTGGCACTGCTTCTTTATGCTAGGCATGTGGCAGAGCGAAGTGAAAACAAGGCTGTGGCTCTCACAGAAAAACATTGGAAATCCACAAGATGAGCATTTCTCATGGTTCACAGATGGAAAGAAGTTATTAGGGACATTAAATGATTTTTAAAACCTTCAAGTGTCAATTCACAGCCAAATGAAATTCAAGTACCAGACAAGTTGATCATGCAGTTTATTAAGAATTCTTCCAAGTCTTCAGCTCTATCACTGCCCAAATAACCACAACAATAATGATAACCATTACTCACATAGTTTCTCTTCCTTTCCTCATCTTTGGCCACTGTCCCTAACATGCCCTATGTTACAGCCCAACAGACAGGTGCTTAAAAGAACTGAGAGGGGATCTCCGGGGGAAGAGCAAAGCAGGCAGAGTAGCAGAAGCCTTAAGAGCTAAAAGGCAAGTTATCAGAGAGAAGTCAGAGAGGTGATGGGGGCCAGATAATGTAGGGCAGTTGTACAACTCCAGGAGGTTGTTTACCTTGAATTCTGTGTGACTGATGCTCCCCTGGAGTCGTGTGATGCAATGATACTGATTGAGGGCCCTGAAGGTTGTAAGGATGATGGCTTTTATACTGAGGGAGATGGAAAAACTTGGAGAGGAGAGATGTGAACATTTAAAAGATCCCTTTTGCTTCTCTATGGAGAATAGCCTGCCGGGGCAGAGGGATGCAGCAAGGTTGCTAATAAGGAGCTGGAAGGATAATCCAGGCAGGAGTTGAGGTGACTTGAGCCGGGTAGTGGCTGTGGAGGTGGTGAGCACTGGCTGGATTATGTGTATGCTTTGACAGTAGAGACGGTAAGATTTCTGACAGATCAGATATGGTATGGGAGAGAAAAAGAAGAGTAAAGGACAACCCAAGGTCTTTGGCTGGAGCAACCGGAAGAATGAAGTTGTTATTTACTAAGGTGGGGAGGGCTGGGAGAGGAGCAGGTGTGGGGCAATACCAGGGTAGTACCTGTTATGCTTGACACACCTTGTAGACACTCAAGTGGAAATAACTAGAAGGTGGTGTGTGTGCGTGTGTGTGGGTACCACAAGCATACGTGTGTATGCAAGTCCAGAGTTCAGAGGCTGTGCAGGCTTGAGACGCAGGTTGGTAGATATCAGTGCCTGGTGGTATCTCAAGTCATGAGCCTAAATTAGGTCACCAAAAAGAGGAGAGAGCCAAGGACTGAGCCCTGGGGCACATCACCTTTTAGAGAGATACGAGGAGGAAACATCAAACGAGGCTGAAAATAAGTGGCCAAAGTAGAAGGAAGACCTACCTGGAAGCCTAGAGAGTTTATCTTGGGAGGAGGGAGTGATTAAATGTGGCAAATGCTGCAGGATGTACAGTCAGGGGAAAACTGAGAACTTCCCATGGAATTCAGCAACATTCATGACAATCCCTGGAGACCTGGAAAATAGTAGCTTTGCTTGAGAGTTTGGAGCAAGGACTTTGGAATATGAGTCGGAAGCTCGGGGAAGTGCAATAAAATTGGGGATGAAATACAGATTTAAGAGTCATCAGTACTAAAAAAAAAAAAAAAAAAAAGAGTCATCAGTACTTACATGGCCACAATCAAGTATGAGGTTTCCCAGAGAAAATGTATAGTATGTTGAAGAAAGAGGGTTGAGACTAGAATCCTGTGGAATACCAATATTTAAGGGGTCAGTAGAAGAAAAGGATAGACTAGAGTGTGGTCAGAGTGGTAGAAAGTTGACCAAAACAGAGCAGTGTTTTAGAAACCAAAAGAAAAGAGCGTGCTATAGATGAAGGAGAAATCACCAAGGATGAAAGCCTTCCACTGCAGGGCACAGCCAAGTTTTGTATTTCCTCCTGCACAATCCCATGTCTCTGCTCCTGTAGAACATAGTACTTATGGGCTATAGTAGATCCTATCAGTTTCAAAGGCTAAAGGAAGGAAGGGCATCCCCCAGCTACCTCACCCCTCCAGTGGGGTAGTTCTGAGTCATATGTTATGCACTATTTCCCAGATTTGCCTGTGAAATTAAGCTCCAGTTACCCACGATGGTAGCTGGATTCACTTTACCTTTAGTGGCCACCATCCTTTCCCTGAACCACCATCCCACTCCTCCACTCTTCCATGCCTTTCCCAAATATAAGATTTGTGCTCAAATCCTTGTCTCAGGCTCTGCCTCTGTGCTTATCTGTCTATCTCTCCACTGACCTATGAGCACTTTAAACATATGCATGCCATCTTCCCTTTCCAGTTCCTGGTCAACTAGGTGGTCCATAGAACATGCTTCTAAATGTCTGTTGGATGGAAGCACTTACATTTGCATAATGCATTATGGCTTCCAAAATTCTTTCAAATACTTTACCTCATTTACCCCATAAAACTGTTCTACCCCTGCCCCCAGGTATTATTATTCCTATTGTAAATCTGAGGAAAGAGAAGCAAAAAGGGTTTAAGAAACTTGCTGAAGACCACACAGTTATTAAATAAAATAGCCAGGGCTTGAAAAACAAGTCTTCAGATCTAAGTTTGGTGCCCTTAAAAGAAGCATCTACATATGGAAGAAAGAAAATGTTTTTATAATTTAAATTTTAAATAATTTAAAATTATACATGTTGGGAAATTTGAAGTTCTAGGAAAACCTCATTATATTTGACTGTTCATTGGAATGAAAAGTGCATGGCTAGTTTTTAGTAACTCCACCATGCTATCTATAATCATCTATCTCTGGCAAAATATCGATACTAAGTACCTCAAAGAAAGAGTATTGAATAATTTTCCCGAGTGAATTCACAATTCAGTAGGAGAAATTCAGAGTATATATTTTACCAAGATCTTGAGACTACAATTTTGCTGCTAATGCACTGAAGTGGTTGCTCTCAGCAACCAAAGCTAGGAAAGCAAATAAGATACTAGGAAAAGGAAGAGGAAAATGAAAGAATGTGAATAGCTGAAGTTTCTTTCATGGCAGCAAAGATCTCTTTAGACCCACAGAAAAACTATTTCATAACTACTTTCCATATACAATTTCAGACAAGGTAAAGGATTAGTCAGAAAGCTCAGAATGACTGATGGACCTTGACTTTTAGCCCTCTGAGTTCTCACAACTCAACTATGGAAACCTACACAAATGTTTATTTTAAAAACCTCTGAAGAATAGTTCCCACAGCACTATCACATTAGTACATTATTTACTTTACAGGAGCTGGCATCAATATAAGATAGAAAGGATAAGACGACTGGGTATCCTTCTGTATGAAAACAAAATATCTTTGGAGTTATGACTGATTTAAAAGATACTATGAGAAGATGAATTGAATTTACAGAGCTGTGCGCTGGGAAAAGCAGCTGTTACAAGTTGTGAGTTTTGGCTTGACTCAGTCTGAAAAGACATTTTGAAAACTCTTGTGAGAAGGGGGCTGTAACAGAGGGTAGCATTCAAGGATTAATAACTGAATCCCAGGATGGTCCCAGGATGAAGACAGAGCCAGGGGGGCTGATTTAAAACAACTCTGGAATTATCTTCCTGAACCTCAGTTTCCTAATTTATAAAATGAAGATGATAATACCTCAGAGATTTATTCTGGAAGCAAAGTGAGCTAACAGCTGTGAAAGCACTTTGGAAAGGAGAATGGGGTCCATAATGTAAAAGGGGGTTACTGTTTTCTTGGGGAAAATGATTTGACAAGCTGCAAGGAGAAGACTAAGATGGGAGTCAACTTTTTTTTTTTTTTTTTTTTGCGGTATGCGGGCCTCTCACTGTTGTGGCCTCTCCCATTGCGGAGCACAGGCTCCGGATGCGCAGGCCCAGCGGCCATGGCTCACGGGCCCAGCCGCTCCGCGGCATATGGGATCCTCCCAGACCGGGGCACGAACCTGTATCCCCTGCATCGGCAGGCGGACTCTCAACCACTGCGCCACCAGGGAGGCCCGGGAGTCAACTTTTAATCATCATTTGTTTCACGGGCTAAGTTGGCACCTGTCACCCAACACAGGTTCACAGTGCTGAATGCCTATCCCAGAACACCTCTTCGCTTCCTCTGTGCCAAGTGGGACCCTTCCTCTTTTACACATCCAGAACTCCGTTATGTGATTGACTCCACTTCTGCTCCATTGACATTTAACGTGTTTCTCTATAGTTTCTGTCTGACAGCATGTTTACATGGAGTCACTAATGTTCTTTTTTACATTGTTTCTCACATACAGGTATACCAGATTAGGTTTAACACTCCTTAAAGGTAGGAAGCATGATAGCTATTACTATTATTATTATTATTACTACTACTAGAAAGTACCTTGCAAAGCATCAAGCCCAAACCAGGGTTTCTCAAAAGCAGCACTATTGACATTTGGGACCACATAGATTTTTGCTGTGGGAAGCTGCCTTGTGCATTGCAGGATGTTTAACAGCATGGTGGGTCTCTACTTGCTAAATGCCAGTAGCAACTCTTTCTGTCCCCAGAGTTGTGACAACCAAAATGTTTATAGACATTGCCAAATGTTTCCAGGTGGAGGCTGCAAAATCATCTCTGGTTGAGAACCACCACACTAGATGGATGTAAACCAATATTATGGTCACTGTAATTAATTTTTTCAGATTACTTGGAATAATGCTGAGAACTGAGTAGGTACTCAATGAATATTTACTGAATAAATGGAAAAAAGGAGAAAAGGACTTCATTAGTTATATTCATAACAGGCCCTACAGCATAAACCCTTATATGATTAAGATGATATTATAAATATATATATATATATATATATATATATATATATATATATATATATATATATACATATTTTTTCTTTTTGGCTGTGCTGTGTGGCACGTAGGATCTTAGTTCCCTGACCAGGGATCAAACCCGTGCCCCCTGCAGTGGAAGCACAGAGTCTTAACCACTGGGCTACCAGGGAAGTCTCTAGAAATTATATTCTTATGCTTACACAAAGATCACAGCTAACAGTAGCTTTCTCCCTAGCACATGACCTATGAATACATCTATGATGGTTAGCATCCTGTTTATCCATCAAGCATGAGACAGAAAAATTATTTCAAATTCTAGGAAAATATTGCATCAAACACCAATTATCAGACCCATTTTCAGAGAATTAATTCTACATGTGAAAAAATAGTACAATCAAGAATTATTAAAAAAAGACTGACAAACAGAGAATCTCAGATGAGTGTACTTAGGAAATTTCTGTTCTCTTAAAACATAAGTTCTTTTAATATAAATGTTTCATCAATCTTCCAAGATCTGTTCCAAAGTCATCAATCTTTTCCAAGATCAGAAGATTTGTACTATCTTCTGATATTTGGGGAACCTATGTGAGGTGGCATTTCACCTAGAGCTGTTAAAGAATACTGATGTTACTTTGATCTTTAAGAACTTTTGGACCATCGTGTTAAGGAATACTGATGATGTTTTTTATTTTCAAATTTTCTCAGTGGATTCTTAAATCCTGTATCAACAGGCAACATTTTCCAAATGAGCACTAATAAAGTGTTCTTATCAAAACAGGGGCAAACGTAGCTGAAAAAGAAAAGAATCAAGGGGCTTCTCTTTCAGATGCACTCACTCATTCTTCTGGTGGCTTAGTGCTATATACAGTCTTTTGGAGGGAATCGTAATTTAGCAGCAGACCTCCACTAAACAGTGTGTGAAAAAGAAATTAAACAAACTTCTACTTTTGGCTAGGATGTAGTAACCTGTGATAAGTCAGTACAACCCGCCCCATCAAGTAAAACTAGAAAAGCCAGATAAAGCACAAGAAACATCTGTTCAAAGGCCTCTGATAGCTGATGAGACCATCAGGAGGTAAGTGGCTGAGATCCCAGGGAGAAGACAACTGTAGAACAAACAGTCCACATTCTATGGATGCTTTTTCCCCTAGGATCTTGCCAATTCTTGGCATGGTGCTAGAAACTGAGAACCTGGACACAGGGCCACTGCAAAGAGGGAGAGAAGCCAGTAGAGCTTTTGGCAATCCCATGGGGGTGGAGAGACAAAAATAAGAGTTTTGGTGCTGCCAGAGGAGCAGGGTATTAATGTGCCAAGGACATAGTGGGAAAGAAGACACAGAGAAGTGGGCCTATCACATGGAAGGACTTTCCCTCAAGGCATGTGCGGTAAAGAGCAAGAAGCTGGGCTTCCCTGGTGGCACAGTGGTTGAGAATCTGCCTGCCAATGCAGGGGACACGGGTTCGAGCCATGGTCTGGGAGGATCCCACATGCCGCTGAGCAACTGGCCCCGTAAGCCACAATTACTGAGCCTGCGCGTCTGGAGCCTGTACTCCGCAACAAGAGAGGCCACGATAGTGAGAGGCCCACGCACAGCGATGAGGAGTGGCCCCCACTTGCCGCAACTAGAGAAAGCCCTCGCACAGAGACGAGGAGCCAACACAGCCATAAATAAATAAATAAATAAATAAATTTTTAAAGGGCAAAATTCCTTAAAAAAAAAAAAAAGATCAAGAAGCTAAAGAGGCAGAAAACCTCTGCAAAGCCAAGTGGAAATCCAGCAATCTTATTCTTAGAAGAAAAACATTACAACTAGGGACTGCCAAGGAAGAGCAGAATGCAGTAAACACCTTGGTTTCTCATAAGGCTCACTGGAGAAGTGCACCCTCAGAATGGAAACAAACCAGAGGGAGATGGAGCCTTACCAACACTGCCTTATAAAACAACAAGCAAAATCAGCTCAGTCTCTGACTGGATCAAGGTGGTCTGTTCCCACTCTACGTGCCTGCCCTGTCACCCCCTGATGTCAGCCAACAGCCTTTAGATCCTTCAAGTTTAGCCTCAACTGCAGAGAGCTGCCTCACCCAAGGGCACACCCTTCCCAGGAAGGACCACAACCAGTGGCTGATTGTGGGGATATAAAGACCCGGCTGTCTGGACCCAACATGGAACAACTCCCTCAGGCCATATGTGCCCCAGAGATCCCCATGGATTTAGCCAAGCTTCAGTGTACCTGGATAACATTTCAACTTCTACCTCTACCCAATCCTGCTTTCTCTCCCTCCTTTACAAGTGCTGATACTTAATAAATACCCTGTACAACAAACCCCATCTCAGTGGCTGCTTCTGGAAGACCCTGCTTGTGACAGCTGCAGAAGTGGTCCAAGAAAGCAGGTGATATGATGGGGTTATTGATCTGGATTACTCACTGCTGGGATGGCAGCAAAGTTGCCATCACTGATGGAAGGTAGAGATAGACATTCCCTGGTATAAGGGGGTGGTCCAATTGCTAAAACCCTTAACAGAGGTGAATTGGAATAGTCCACCTATGGAAAGGAATGCACTGAATGGGGTAATTTACCAAGTGTTTGAGAAGTAACTATAAGGACAATGAATTGGATGGCTTTCAGCCAAGCTCAGTTTCCTAGAAAAAAATAACTCAAAGCTCCAGGCAACTGTAACTCATGTGTGAAAGCCAAAGGGCCTTCCTCATAATTTAGAAAGAGGTTCTTACATACTGTACCAGGAGAGTCTAGAAAACTGAGGATCAGAAAAACTGGATAATGTAGACCCATTAAAATTAAAACTTCTATTCCATAATAGACATAACAAAAGAAAGGAAAGGCAAGCCACACAGACAGTACATATATCCAACAGATGACTTATATCCAGAATGCCTAAAGAACCACAAATCGAGAATAAAAAGACAGACTACCCAATCAAAAATGGGCAAAATATTTTGACAGGTGCTTCACAAAAAAGGATATTTAAGTAACCAAAACATTTTGAAAATTCAATCCAATTCATTAGGAAAGTTCAACTTAAAACCACAAAGAGGGCCTCCCTGGTGGCGCAGTGGTTGAGAGTCCGCCTGCCGATGCAGGGGATACGGGTTCGTGCCCCGGTCTGGGAGGATCCCATATGCCGCGGAGCGGCTGGGCCCGTGAGCCATGGCCGCTGGGAGCCTGCGCATCCGGAGCCTGTGCTCCGCAACGGGGGAGGCCACAACAGTGAGAGGCCCGCATACCACAAAAAAAAAAAAAAAAAAAAACCACAAAGAGATACTTCAATACTATCATCAGAATTGCTAAAATGAAAAAGACTGGCAATACCAAGTGCTGGGGAGGATCTGAAGCAACTGCAACTTTCACCCACAGCTGGGAGAGGTATAAATTGAAACAACCACTTTAAAAAACTTTTTTGCTGAACAAATACATAACCATGTTCCATCAAAGACATGTACAAGAATAGTCACAGCATCACCATTCACAGTAGCTGGAAACAACTCAAATGTCTATCAACCGTAGAACAGAAAAATATACTGTGATGGAAAATATATTAGAATACCATAAAAATGAGAATGAATGAACCACAAGAAGATGAAAATACAGTGAATCTCTCAAACATAATGTTGAGCAAATGAAGTTCAACACAAAAGGCATGCATACTGTATGATTCCGTTGATATCAAGTTCAGAATTGGCAGAATTACCTAAGCTGATAGAAGTCTGCATAGAGGTCTCTTTTGGGAGGATCAGGTCACTGGGAGGGGGCTTGTGTTTCTGGGATGCTGTTAATATTCTATTTCTTGATCTGGGTGCTGGTTAAATGGGTCTGGTCACTTTGTTAAAATTTGTTGTACTGTACACATTATTTGTATACTTCCTTTCATGGACGGTATACTTCAATAAAAAACTTTTTAAAATGCAACAAAATGCAGACACCTACATTGCTTTTCTTTCTCCTGCTGTGGTGAGAAGCAAATCCTGCTGACATTGTTGTTTTCACTTTGGTTTCTAAACTGGGAGCATTTGAGGAAATCGGGCCAGGAGGCATTCACCATCCCCAGGACTGATTCACAGCCCTCTTTTGCAGACTCGCAGAAGGACCTACAGGGCAGGAGTCCATGACTAGAAGAAAAGAGAAAGGTGAAAATTAATGTTTTTACAGACTATTTCTCAAAATAATAATTAAGCTAAAGAAAAGTTGGCCACCAGTGCTGCAATATTATCTTAATTTATATTTACTACAGTCAACAACTTGAACTTCTGCCTTCAACACTATAACAAGGATTTCAGCCACCCTACTGTCATGATTCTAGAGGTAATAAGCTAGTTCCATAACACATGATCTAACTGTCTCTTGTGGAAGCATTTATCCCAAATGATTTTTTTTTTTGAGATTTCTTGTGCTAAAGTAAACCTGTCAACCAAAACAGAGCTCTATTTACTATCAAAAGGAGTAAATTAACATGGAAATGAATGCCCCCAAAATGGAAAGGCAGAAGTAGGTCACAAAATAGGTTAATCTCATTTCTTTATCATCCCTTTGAGAAATTCAAAGTACCTCTGAGAGGCAGCCAGAGAGAAAGCTGTTCCTTAGCCTCCACTGCCTCCCTGGAAAAGAAAATATTATACAAACAAATGGCAACTCTGAAAACTTGTACAGTTATTTATCTTTTCATTTCTATGTTATCTTCTGCAAAATAGAAAAACACAAACAACTGTCCATTAGCAGTAAAGTAATGATGCCCTGGAGTTTGTCTTTATTCATCTGACATTCAATCAAACACTCCTGGATCCACGGCTCTGTGTCTGGGGACAGGGATGCTGCAATGTCAAGGCCGTGGACTTGTTCTCTTGCAGACCCTGGTGGCTTTTTCTACTTTGCAGCTAGAGACTGCATCTCTCACCCTGGCTGGTCATCTAGCAAAGGCATCTCAAACGATTTTAAGAAAACTGGGAAAGAAAATATACATGTCAGTCAAAGCAAAGCACACACTTCACAAATGTAGGGTCAATAATCTATTGCAGAATCATACAGTATCAGATCTGAAACCATAAACAACACCTCATTCAAATCCTCCACTTAAGGTAAGTTCAGGGAGATTCTGAGACACACATAGCTTCCTAATGGAAGAAGCTGGAAGAGAATCCAGATGTTTTAACTTTCAATCCACGCTTTATCTACTGTTGCATATCATCTATTCTCATATAACGATCTAATAATTAGGCTTTAAGAACTTTAAAGCATAATTATAATTCTCCATTCAAATTTCTATAGATCACAGAAACATAATGGAATGCGCCAGTCACTGAGTTAAAATAGAAGTGATTGAGTCTGTGAAAGAATCTTGAGAGTGAGATCTTGTTATACATAAAAATGTAAGAAAGGGGTACTCAACAGTTACATTCAGATACAAACACTTTTGACCTTCTCAGAAACTTGCCTTAAAACTGGGTATCTTTTAGAACCCTGATAGTCACATGACTACATTAACATGTAGCTGAATTTGTTAGCGAAGATGTGGAAAGATGTTCTGCATTTGAAAGAATTCGCTTTAGAACATAAGATATGAATTAGTCCAGGCAAGTGTTTCAGTGTAAAGAGGACACCTGGGGGCTTCCCTGGTGGCGCAGTGGTTGAGAATCTGCCTGCCGATGCAGGGGACACGGGTTCGAGCCCTGGTCTGGGAGGATCCCACATGCCGCGGAGCAACTAGGCCCATGAGCCACAACTACCGAGCCTGCGCGTCGGGAGCCTGTGCTCCGCAACAAGAGAGGCCGCGATAGTGAGAGGCCCGCGCACCACGATGAAGAGTGGCCCCCGCTTGCCACAACTAGAGAAAGCCCTCACACAGAAACGAAGACCCAACACAGCCAAAATAAATAAATTAATTAATAAACTCCTACCCCCAACATCTTCTTTAAAAAAAATTAAAAAAAAAACAGGACACCTGACTGCCATTCAGGAAATATATTAGATATTCATAGGACAGAAAGTATCGCTTAAATAACATTTTTTTTTAAGATTTCCTTTCCTAGATCTTATTCCAAAGACGTTAGAGACTATATTTTCTCAAATGAAACTGGGGATCATGGTTGAGGAATGTGGAGAACACAGAATTCCTATGCAAATACTTATACTTCACTAGGCTCTAAGTTCTACTACACATACATTAACTCATTTATTTCTCATTACAGCACTATAGTACTGTACTGTACCATAGATACCATTAGTATCATCCCTAATACACACAAAAGGAAACTGAAGCACAGGAAATATAAGAGACTTGTCCATGATCACTGAGGTAGTGAGTATCACAGCCAGCACTTGAACCCAGGCAGACTGATTCAAGGACTATTAACTACTCTATTACATGTGAGTCCTTACTTTAGGAATGTATGCTCCAAAAGCATAGCTCAAGGTTAGTTCAAAACTTGATATGTACTTTCCCGTGGACCAACCATACACACAGTGGTTGGGTTCTCCCTTCACTCTACAAACTCCTAGTTAACCTTCAATGAGTCAGTATTTGCCTAAGGAGTTAAGGAACACTAGGAAAGGGTGAAGGCATTTCTCTTTCTTTTCCAGGTGTGAGACAGCCCACAAGAAAGCTACAAAATAAGCTAGGCTTGGCTTCAGCATTCTTCCTTGACACCTAGTCCCTGACCTGTGTACTGACAGCACCCTGTCCAACCCCACTCCAGCACCCCACCTGGACAGCCACCTCCACAAGAGCATTACTTTCTCCTCAACATTTTCTTCCCTTCCTACAATCAAAACTACGTTCCCCAAGTGAGCTGATCACAATGAGACTTCCAAAGAAAAGAAACGAAGATAACACAGAGTAATACATAATAGTAGATGGACACTTAACCTTCCCAGAGGTTTTTGGCATCATTAGAAGATTGCTTGCTGGAGCAAAGGAATCTCTCATTGATGGAATTCCAGGGGCCATTTACAGAGGGAAAAATTCATCCAACATTGTCGGATGGGGGAGTCACAGTGAGGCTGAGGAACACTTGAGGCCCAACTCTCCCAAGTGATTCCTGGACCATTCCTCACTTCTGAACACACATATTCTTTGATCACTCCACATCTCTCAGAATCTTCTATGGTAAGAGCAATGAAGGTTCATTCAGGGGCCCAGCAGACTGTTTTCATGTTCTAAAGCTGAGTCTTTAATTCAGAAGCTGACTTCTTGTCATTGACTCTTATCAGAGTTATTTTCTGCCATAAAGCATAAGCTGTCCCCCTAAACTTTTCACACTGGCCACTTCTCACTGTCTGATCTTGCGCCAACAGTTCACTCACACCAAGACTCAGCTTCCTCATTTGAAAAGTGAGGGGTTTGAAAGAGCTGATCTTTCATGGTCCTTTTACCACTAACATTCTGTAAATCAAAATTCATTCCTTAACACAATGCTTCTCAGAGGAGTGGAGATAATCCCACCAGCTTTGCTAAATTTCAAAAGGTAACATTTTTTTTCTCGAGACTTGTTCTGGGAATATAGAGAGACATTAAAATACCATTAGGCTTTCCGTTCTAAAAATAGGGCCTAAGAAAAATGTCTAGAGTGTTTCCAAATAGCTCTCTTAAAGAGGTGTAACCAACCGAGACCCATAGGCTTTAAACTGCTAGACGAGGACATGTGAAATACTGATACAGTATTAATAACCAGCAGCTCTTTCAAACACTGAGCAGGATGAAGAGCCATTTGTTCTTGCTTTGCATGAAATTCAAGCGCCTACGAAGGATTGAAGCATTTTGCTTTTCATCACATGGAACAGTGCCGTGAGACAGACCACACTATTTTGAAATATAAGTGCTGATATCCAAGCAACAAGCAGACTGACATCTGAAAACAGTGCTCAGCACAGTGGAGGGGCCAGACTGGGCTACCAGGGTACTATTTTAGGAAAGATGGCTACTTTAAGTGATGTGTGAAGTGCATTTGGGGTTGTGCAAAAGTCCCTACAACATTTCAACTCAAGCTTAAGCAGAAAATGCTTTCCTCACTTCTGTAAGTATGTGTTGAAACAAATACAAACAAATATCAAGAATTCTATTACACAGTAATAGTGAGGTTTCTAGGGGATTTTCACTAGGAAGGCTACTCAAATTATTTATCTACAAAAAAATTGTAGATTTTACCTATATAATTTTTTTTGTAGACAAAGATGTTTATTTTAAGATTATTTTTTTCACATCTTTATTGGGGTATAATTGCTTTACAATGGTGTGTTAGTTTCTGCCGTATAACAAAGTGAATCAGCTATAGGTATACATACATCCCCATATCTCCTCCCTCTTGCTTCTCCCTCCCTCCCACCCTCCCTATCCCAACCCTCTAGGTGGTCACAGAGCACCAAGCTGATCTCCCTGTGCTATGCGGCTGCTTCCCACTAGCTATCTATTTTACATTTTTACGTATACAATTTTAAGCAAATTTATCTACTAAAATTTCTATATTTATTTACAAAAAATTAGATTTTTTCTTTATTGTACCCTTTGACCAACATCTCCCCATTCCCCTCCCCCACAAATGTATACATTTTTATCAGCAAAACGGTTCTGATAAAGACATAAAGTTAAAATTATTGAATAAGCTACAGCCACACAGTAGGCTTATATAATAGCTAATGGATTTTTGTTTTCTAAATCACTTTTTTCTAACTTTTTTTATTGAAGTACAGTTGATGTATAATTTTATGTAATTTACAGGTGTACAATATAGTGATTCACAATTTTAAAGGTTATATGCCATTTATAGTTATTATAAAATATTTGCTATATTTCCCATGTTGTGCAATATATCCCTGTAGCTAAATTTATCTAACTTTTTACTTTAAACTACTTTTAGAGACTTACAGAAAAGTTATAAAAACAATACAGAAAGTTTCCATATAGCCTTTATCCAGGCTCCCCTAAAGCAAACATCTTACATAACTACAGTGTAATTATCAGAACCAGGAAATTAACACTGGTACTAAAGTAAGGACCCTATTCAAACATCACCAAGATCTCCATTTAGGATCCTACACTGCATTTAGTTGTCACTTTTTATTTCTGACAAACTAACCTTTAAGTATATCAGAGAAGCTCAGGATTTAAAACCCTTCTTCCATGGGGCGGGGAGGGGGAAGAATTTTTGTGACAGGCAGGCTTTAAGATGGCCCCCAATGACCCCACCTCCTGCTATTCATGCCCTGTGTAACCTCCTCCCCTTGAGTGTGAGCTGGCCTAGTGACTTGCTTACAACCAACAGAAGGTAATGGGATGTCACTTCCATCATTAGGGTACATAAGACTGTGACTCCTCTCTCACTAGCAGATGCTCTCCCTTACCAGTTCTCATGAAGCAAGATGCCAATGTTGGGTAGTTCTACATGGCAAGGACTTGAGCCTGGCCTCTGGCCAACAGCCAGCTAGGAACTGAGGCCCTCCACCCTTAAGGAACTGAAATTCTTCCAACAATCACATGAGCCTGGAAGTGGATCCTTTCCTAGGCAAGCCTTCAGATAAGACCCGAGAACTGGCCAGCACCATGAATGCACCCATATGACAGACCCTGAAACAGAGGACCCAGATAAGACACTCCCAGGTTCCAGATCCACAGAAACTGAGATAATAGTTGGGTGCTGTTTTAAGCTGCCACATCTGTGGAAATTTGTTACGTAGCAATAGGTAACTAATACACTTTTCTTTGATATATCACTTGGTAAGAGGCATGTTACTGAGTTAGATGTATTATTTATTGATGAGACTTACATAATCTTTTTTTTTTAAAGAAAGTCGTAAATTTGTCTTTGTTAGGCCAAGCTGTTCAGTGAACAGTGCTCACAAAGTCATAGTCACTGGGAACACCCAGAGCTGCAGACCTTAGTTGTGAAGAGAATGTTAACAATGGAAGGGTCTGGCAAGATAATGTACTACTGTTTCCTCCTTTTACATGCAAGGAAATTGAAACTTAAAAAGATCTCATAGCCAGATGCTATGACGCCAGCCCAGTGCTCCAGAATGTCTCACCTAGCTGACCTCTTCTCACAAACAGACGTCACAGATAACACAGGAGCATAAATCCACAAATCATACAGGAGCACGAATTCGTCACCACTGCTGGCAAACACAAAAAACAACAGATGACTTGTTTTCTCTGTGATGGGCCAACGGCATCAGCTTCCTATGTCTGCACTCTCTGGTGGCCTCAAGAGACCTCACAAGAGGTATGGCTTAGTTGGGGTACGAAAGGAGTAGGGAAGACATTACCTTGGTTCCCAGCTTCATTAGACATGGGGATAGAAAACTGTGCTAGTGAACACTTATATGAGTCATTGTCTCACACCAGAAGAGAAATCATGGGAGAAGTCAAGTTATTTTTTAGTCATTGGTCTGAAACTCTTTCAAAACCAGAGTTTTTCGTCATCTTCATTTGTAATAGCCATGGTTCCAGCAGGAAAGAAATGACTCACTGAAGTAGGATTACTGCAGAGTATTTAATGAAAAGGTCACTTATGAAGGTACTGGCAAGGTTTAGAAAAAATAAACAGGGGTAGTGCAGCATGTGGGGACAGGTTGCCGTTAGCATCCCAGATTCAACGGACAAGGGAAGGAGCAGTTCTTGGGACTCAGAAAGAGCTGTATGCAGAAGGCTGCCTGATAGGAGCCAGAGCCTCCCACAGTGGGATTCAGGCAACTCCAAACTGTGTAACCTGGTAAAGAAGAAACTAGGGGATCATGACCCAACCTGCCTCTCTTCCCACACTCTGATGTCCTGTCGGTGGCTCCCATTGGCTGAGCCCCACAGGAAGCTAGAAAGTAGCCACTGTTGAAACCAACCTGTGGGGAAGAGTGGGCTGGAGGAGGGTGGGAAGTGGATAAGGAGAAGTAAAGGAGAAAGAGCCAGCACATGACTGCATGCCTCACACCAACGGGAGCTCAACAAATACTTGTCAGGGGACAAAACGCAGTGCTGTGGGAGGAGACTGTTCAACTATTATTAGCTTGAAATCTGGTAGGAGTGTTTACACCGCAGAAATCAGCAAATGCTACAAATCATTTGTTTTGTTTTTCAGGGAGCCAGTTTACCAGCATACCACTGGATGAAAGTATAAATCACGTCATCTCCTCTAGAAGGGAAGCTGTTTTTACCTCCACTGGAAGGAAAATTACGGTCATGCACTTCTTGGACCAGATGAAGACATTATGTCAATATTAACCCCCTATCTCCCACTACCACCAGCCCTCCTTCTTGGTGGTAATACCATCTACCCAAGTCCGCAAGCCTAAAAACCTTTGTTTCACCCTCAACCTCACCATTCATATGCAATTAATTACTAAGTACTGTTAATTTTACTTCCCCAAAGTCCCTCAAATTCATTTATTCTCTCCCCATTTTATGTTCTCATAAAATTAAACTGGTTGTAGTTCCCCTAATATACGACAGATTTAGGCTGCCTGCTTTCTCCACCTTGCCCACATGGCAAACTTCTATATATCCTCCAAAATCAAATTCAGCTGTTACTTCTTCACTGGGAACAGCCTTCCTAATATTGCCAAATGCAAAGAGTCCCTCCTTCTCTGCGTTTCCCCCCATACCTTTTAAACTGATCACATTGGACAGCAGTGTAATTGTTTTCATGTCTTGTCCCCTATTATGCTGAGTCCCTTGAAGGCAGAACTGTGTTTTATTCATTGAAGCATCCCTAGCATCAGACAATGCACCTGGTACATTGTAGGTGCCAATAAATATTTGCTAAAGGAATAAATTGATAACTTTCCTAACACCTTTGTTGAATAAACTGATATCAGAAGCTGAAAGGGAGCTCCCAAGCTGTACACATGCCTAGCAAGACTCTCCACCTCACCATATGTCTACCCCCCAACACTCACATCCTTGCCAACAGTATCTGCTTGCAGGACTGATTCCATCATGCCCTCTTTCTCACTTCCAGCAGATATCACAGGACAGTCAGTATGTCCGGGTCTCTCTCACTTCCTGGATTCCCATATGTTCGTGGATCAAATGTAACCTTCTCAGTGAGATTTTCCTGAACAATATTTTGCTTAAAATTGCATCCCTTGCCACCATACCCATACTCTCCCAAAGCTCTTCAATTCTTTTTGGAATTTTTCCATTGTACTTATCACTGTCTGATACACTATTATTATTATTAAAAAAAGTTTTAATCTGTTTGTTTATTGCCTATCTCCCTCCAAAATAATATATGGTTCATGAAGTAAAGGATTCTTGTCTATTTTGTTTGCTGTCCTATCCTTAGTGTATACAGTAGGCACTCCATAAATATTTGAGAAATAAAAGAATCACATGCAGAGGATAATTTGGTGGCCTGCTTGGAACAAAGCTGTCAGAAGCAAAGTTGGGAGCAGAACTGTCACTACTTAATTCTCAACTTAATGGTTTGTACAATAGCTCGCTCCATCCCTGCTCACATGATCCCCTCCCTATCAGGTCAGCAAATTCTACACTGTTGAATCTTGAAATAATTCCCATGTAAAGGCAAAATCTCGGTAAAACTGCTACAGATAAAAACCCTACAGATTAAGTGTCTCGCTTATATGTCAATAGTAAGATGTCACCCTTAAAATAGAGAAACTTGAGGAAATGACAACAAATAAACACAGCTTGAATTAAGATGAATGTGACTACCAAACGTACAATAGCTAGTGGGAAGGAGCCGCATAGCACAGGGAGATCACCTTGATGCCTTGTGAGAACCTAGAGGGGTGGGATAGGGAGGGTGGGAGGGAGGGAGACTCAAGAGGGAAGAGATATGGGGATATATGTATATGTATAACTGATTCACTTTGTTATAAAGCAGAAACTAACACACCATTGTAAAGCAATTATACTCCAATAAAGATGTAAAAAAATAAAAATAATAATAATAATAAAAAGATGAGTGTGAATAATGTAAAACCACACAACTGCCCCTGAAAGAGAATATAAAATTCCATACCCTTCTACCCAGCAAGATCCTGATTCTCATTAATACTTGGCATACTTACCAGGGCTCATGGAATAGAGGATTAACAATCACAGAAAAATTTTCAATTGTTCAATTATTTTTTGCAGCTGTTTTGATTTTTTGCACATCATGAAATGATGCCTTAAATATGGATCTTTGAATGCACTGAATTATTAGCATTAAATATAAATTCTAGTCACATCCACCTAATACCCATGAATTATTGAGGAGAAAAGTAAACAAACAACTCCACTGAGCTTGATGAAATATGTGTGCTTGGGACACTGTCAGTGATTTGACAAGGTGTTTTCAGGAAATTTGAGCTCCTGTGGCCTGATTCTCCAGCTTTACGTCTTTGTAAAATAAAAGTAATGTGAGTTATCTGACTGTGTATTACCCACACTTTGAGCCATTCTGGCACATAAACGAAATCTTACTTATCATTTTATGTCTGTATAATGCCAAAAAGCAGACTAGATCACCCATGTTGCCTGAGATTGAAAAGGGAACTGTGATACAATTGACCACCTAAACAGCCAGGTAGTCAGCACAGGTGTAGCCTAAAAGACTGCTGTTTACAAGTTGGCAGATAAAATCAGGGAAGTAAGTGGCAGATGACTTTCCGAATATTTAGTTGGTATTAGCAAAAAAGTCTCTTTTTGCTTTGACTACTGATCTATATAAATTCTTAAAAAATATAGATATGAAAAAATATTAATTCTGTAATGTTTCCATTATTCTCAAATGTGACACAATTAGAGTTCTGGGGACACAGACAAAATCTTTAATAAATAAATTAGCAGTATGTAATAATTCTTCATTTAGAAAAAAATAATAAAATAAGCTTATGCTGATTTTATATAATTTACAAATTCTTCAAAAAATTGTTTTAAATCAAGTCATATTTTTCAGTTGGCTTTTAAGATTATTTCAGGGTTGCATTTCCATAGGAGAGTGGCACATGCTATCTTATAAAATAATGTCTTTAAAAATACAGTAAGCTTTCTGAAAACTACAGGCCAATATCAATGATGAACACATGCAAAAATCCTCAACAAAATACTAGCAAACAGAATCCAACAGCACATTAAAAGGATCATACACCATGATCAAGTGGGGTTTATCCCAGGAAGGCAAGGATTCTTCAATATACACAAATCAATCAATGTGATACACCATATCAACAAAACGAAGGAGAAAAAACATATGATCATCACAATAGATGCAGAAAAAGCTTTTGAAAAATTCAACACCCATTTATGATAAAAACCCTCCAGAAAGTAGGCATAGAGGGAACCTATCTCAACATAATAAAGGCCATAAATGACAAACCCACAGCCAACGTCATTCTCAATGGTGGAAAACTGAAACCATTTCCACTAAGATCAGGAACAAGACAAGGTTGCCCACTCTCACCACTACTATTCAACATAGTTTTGGAAGTTCTAGCCACAGCAATCAGAGAAGAGAAAGAAATAAAAGGAATCTAAACCAGAAAAGAAGAAGTAAAGCTGTCACTGTTTGCAGATGACACGATACTATACATAGAGAATCCTAAAGATGCTACCAGAAAACTACTAGAGCTAATCAATGAATTTGGTAAAGTACAGGACACAAAATTAATGCACAGAAATCTCTTGCATTCCTATACACTAATGATGAAAAATCTGAAAGAGAAATTAAGGAAACACCCCCATTTACCATTTCAAAAAAAGAATAAAATACCTAGGAATAAACCTACCTAAGGAGACAAAAAACCTGAATGCAGAAAACTATAAGACACTGATGAAAGAAATTATATACGATACAAACAGATGGAGAGATATACCATGTTTTTGGATTGAAAGAATCAACACTGTGAAAATGACTACTACCCAAAGCAATCTACAGATTCACTGCAATCCCTATCAAACTACCACTGGAATTTTTCACAGAACTAGAACAAAAAAATTTCACAATTTGTATGGAAACACAAAAGACCCCAATAGCCAAAGCAATCCTTTTTTTTTTAACATCTTTATTGGAGTAATATTGCTTTACAATGGTGTGTTAGTTTCTGCTTTATAATAAAGTGAATCAGTTATACATATACATATGTTCCCATATCTCTACCCTCTTGCATCTCCCTCCCTCTCACCCTCCCTATCCCACCCCGCTAGGTGGTCACAAACCACCGAGCTGATCTCCATGTGCTATGCAGCTGCTTCCCACTAGCTATCTATTTTACGTTTGGTAGTGTATCTATGTCCATGCCACTCTCTCACTTTGTCCCAGCTTACCCTTCCCCCTCCCCATATCCTGAAGTCCATTCTGTAGTAGGTCTGTGTCTTTATTCCCGCCTTGCCCCAGGTTCTTCATGACCTTTCTTTTTTTTTTTTTTTTTTGTAGATTCCATATATACGTGTTAGCATACGGTATTTGTTTTTCTTTTTCTGACTTACTTCACTCTGTATGACAGACTCTAGGTCCATCCACCTCACTACAAATAACTCAATTTTGTTTCTTTTATAGCTGAGTAATATTCCATTGCATATATGTGTCACATCTTTATCCATTCATCTGCTGATGGACACTTAGGTTGCTTCCACGTCCTGGCTATTGTAAATAGAGCTGCAATTAACATTTTGGTACATGACTCCTTTTTTTTTGCAGTACACGGGCCTCTCACTGTTGTGGCCTCTCCCATTGTGGAGCACAGGCTCTGGACGTGCAGGCCCAGCGGCCATGGCTCACAGGCCCAGCCGCTCCGTGGCATGTGGGATCTTCCCAGACCGGGGCACAAACCCGTGTCCCGTGCATTGGCAGGCAGACTCTCAACCACTGCACCACCAGGGAAGCCTGGTACATGACTCTTTTTGAATTATGGTTTTCTCAGGGTATATGCCCAGTAGTGGGATTGCTGGGTCGTATGGTAGTTCTATTTTTAGTTTTTTAAGAAACCTCCATACTGTTCTTCATAGTGGCTGTATCAATTTACATTCCGGCCAACAGTGCAAGAGTGTTCCCTTTTCTCCACACCCTCTCCAGCATTTATTGTTTCTAGATTTTTTGATGACAGCAAGATCCTTTTTGACCCACCTCCTAGAGAAATGGAAGTAAAAACAAAAATAAACAAATGGGACCTAATGAAACTTCAAAGCTTTTGCACAGCAAAGGAAACCATAAACAAGACCAAAAGACAACCCTCAGAATAGGAAAAAATATTTGCAAATGAAGCAACTGACAAAGGATTAATCTCCAAAATTTACAAGCAGCTCATGCAGCTCAATATCAAAACAAACAATCCAATCCAAAAATGGGCAGAAACCTAAATGGACACTTCTCCAAAGAAGATATACAGATTGCCAACAAACACATGAAAGAATGCTCAACATCATTAATCATTACAGAAATGCAAATCAAAACTACAATGAGATATCATCTCACACCAGTCAGAATGGCCATCATCAAAGCAATCTTGAGAAAGAAAAATGGAGCTGGAGGAATCAGGCTCCCTGAATTCAGACTATACTACAAAGCTACAGTAATCAAGACAGTATGGTACTGGCACAAAAAAAGAAATATAGATCAATGGAACAGGATAGAAAGCCCAGGGATAAACCCAAGCGCCTATGGTCACCGTATTTTTTATAAAGGAGGCAAGAATATACAGTGGAGAAAAGACAGCCTCGTCAATAAGTGGTGCTGGGAAAACTGCACAGCTACATGTAAAAGAATGAAATTAGAACTCTTCCTAACACCATACACAAATATAAACTCAAAATGGATTAAAGACCTAAATGTAAGGCCAGACACTATAAAACTCTTAGAGGAAAACATAGGCAGAATATTCCATGACATAAATCAGAGAAAGATCCTTTTTGACTGACCTCCTAGCAAAATGGAAATAAAAATAAAAATAAACAAGTGGGACCTTATGAATCTTAAAAGCTTTTGCACAGCAAAGGAAACCATAAAAAGACGAAAAGACAACCCACAGAATGGGAGAAAATATTTCAAATGAAGCAACTGACAAAGGATTAATCTCCAAAATTTACAAGCAGCTCATGCAGCTCAATATCAAAAAAACAAACAACCCAATCCAAAAATGGGAAGAAGACCTAAATAGACATTTCTCCAAAGAAGATATACAGATTGCCAACAAACCCATGAAAGGATGATCAACATCACTAATCATCAGAGAAATGCAAATCAAAACTACAATGAGGTATCACCTCACACCAGTCAGAATAGCCATCATCAAAAAATCTACAAACAATAAATGCTGGAGAGGGTGTGGAGAAAAGGGAACCCTCTTGCACTGTTGGTGGGAATGTAAATTGATACAGCCTCTATGGAGAACAGTATAGAGATTCCTTAAAAAACTAAAAATAGAATTACCATATGACCCAGCAATCCCACTATTGGGCATATACCCTGAGAAAACCATAATTCAAAAAGAGTCATGTACCACAATGTTCATTGCAGCTCCAATTACAATAGCCAAGACATGGAAGCAACCTAAGTGTCCATCGACAGATGACTGGATAAAGAAGATGTGGCACATACATACAATGGAATATTACTCAGCCATAAAAAGAAACAAAACTGAGTTATTTGTAGTGAGGTGGATGGACCTAGAGTCTGTGATACAGAGTGAAGTAAATCAGAAAGAGAAAAACAAATACCGTATTCTAACACATATATACGGAATCTAAAAAAAAAAAGAAAAAGGTTCTGAAGAACCTAGGGCCAAGACAAGAATAAAGATGCAGACGTAGAGAATGGACTTAAGGACATGGGGAAGGGGAAGGGGAAGCTGGGACGTAGTGAGAGAGTAGCATGGACATACACACACTACCAAATGTAAAATAGATAGCTAGTGGGAAGCAGCCGCATAGCACAGGGAGATCAGCTCGGTGCTTTGTGACCACCTAGAGGGGTGGGATAGGGAGGGTGGGAGGGAGACGCAAGGAGATATGGGGATATATGTATAGCTGATTCACTTTGTTATAAAGCAGAAACTAACACACCACTGTAAAGCAATTATATTCCAATAAAGATGTTAAAAAAATACAGTAAATTTTATAAGCAGAAAAATTTGATACTTTTTACTAAAAGATTATCAGCAAAATTCAACTCAAAAGTGGTATAGTAATATAAAGTGTGCAGTAGTAGAAATATTGAAAATAAACTGGATGGTGGGGAAGAGGTTTTGTAATTCTGGTATAGCAAATATTTTTGAAAAAACCATTTCTGTATCAACTTTGATGCCATCTTGATTGTTCACCTAGAGGCCATCTCAGTAATCTGGCCATCTTTAGTAATAGGATGGAGTTAGAACAGGAAAACCGTATCATCTGTACATTTGAAATGACAGGCAAATTTTACTCTAACTTTAAATAATGGTAACTGGAGTATGGGGTTATTTTTCTAGGGAACTTTGCTTCTTCTAAAAAGGAAGCCTAGGACCTTGATAAGAAATGAACAAATTGTGCCTCCAGAAAAAGGAATTTTAAATACCTCTTGTTTCTGTCAACATTTTTTTTCTTCCTCTCTAGTGGCTGAAACAAAAGTATGCCTAGAACTTTTATTTACCTAACAGGATTTTAGCAAAACCAAAAGCTTAAAAGGTGAACACAAGGTGAATAGAAGATAGCAACATAGCAGAATCCCAATCTTGATTTTAGGAGCAAAACACAGAATTCAGGCTGAAAAGCAAGCTGATCTTAATACCTAGAGTCAAAGATTCTATTTTGTACCATGAATTTTTCAACTCTGAGCAAGACCAAGCCACCCAAGGCACACAGGTGTTCCCAGAAGATAATCTGACATTTCCCCAAGGTGACACACTGTAAATATTTGTTTAACATTTATTTAGGTGAGAACCTGACAGTTGCAACAGAGAAAAAGAGGGCTTTGGCTGGCAGGGTCCCAATTTGCAAGCCCCACTGGGCAAAACAGAAGTCCTGCAGATAACTGGGCCCATCGTTTCTGAAGGCAGTTAGGTGACTACTTGCTGCTACTGGATCCATGGGAGTGTCAACACAACCCTACCCAAGGTCCCCAACTGGATTCTCTATTATTCCCAAAGCAAATATAAAAGTGTCCCTGAGAAAAGTTATGGTAGATTTAATTTTCTTCTTTTTTCATAAGTTTTTAGAGCTCCTTTAATCAGGGCCATGGGCCATGAGTGAACCTGCCCCTTCATCTATGGGAAACTAATTGACCATAAGATGCTGGACTCCTTTTCACAGTTTCTCCATTAAGTTCTCACCAGTCAGTTTAAATATCTCTAGTGATAACAACTCACCATTTCCTGAGACAACATTTCCATATATATACAACTTTAGTATCCATAAAGTTCTCATTTTAGTTAAGTTAGAATTTACTTTTCTATGACTTTCAGTTCCTGGTTCCACCTTTGCCCTGTGGAAGCATAGAGAAAAAGTGTGCTCCCTCTTCCAGTCGTGGCCCAGGAGATTGGAGGGTAGCCATTGTGCACCCTCAGGGCCTCACATCTCCAGGTCCCCCAACTATTCTTCACATGAACCACTATCGTGGTCATTTTTCTTTAAACACGTTTATCACTGTTTTGTTTCTGCTCTGTACATGAACCTTACATCTAAGGTTTTCAACTAGAGTAGACCTAAAGTCTTCTTAACTGATGCATATGAGTCAGTATTAAAAAGAAAGCACTGAACCACCAAGCCAATCCTCAAGAACAACCTAGTGTTTCCTCATCTATTAGATACAGGATTTTGACAGAGATAAACAAGAACAAGTTAATGTACTTTAGCTGGTTGTTCTGCCAACTGATGCTCACTCAGAAGGAAGTTAAATCATCTCTGGGAATACCATCCAACTCAATTTAAAATTGTAATTATTTAACACACATATAGAATTTGATTTATGCATGAGTTTTCAGGAACATATCAATTATACAAAGCAATGCACAACCATAATCAATGGATTTTGAACTCCCATTTACCTAGACATTTAGGGGAGCTCCCTAATGGAAGGGTTTATTTATTGATCCATTTATTCCAACAAATATTTATTGAGCACCTACTATGTGCTGGGCACTGCTCTGAACAATGAGTATACAACAGTGTGCAAAGTCAGTAAGTTCTCTGCCATTGTGGTGCTTATAAAGTAAGACAGACAACATACAGACAAGCAAAAAGGGACACAGACTTGCTGCAGTGAAAGATAACAGAACTACCGAGGGTGATCAGAGATTTCTCCACAGAGATGTCTTTTGAACAGAGGGCATAGATCAAGGGGATAGATCCATCCTGGCAAAGGGAGCAGCATGTGAAAAGGAAGCTGGGGAAAGGTGGGCATTTTGGAGAAAGGTCAGTGCAGCTGTGGCAGGGTTGATGACACCATAGAAGCAAGGAAGGCTTCAAAAGCCATGGCAAAAAGTTCAGCTTATAATCTAAGTCTAAGAGAAAGCCCTTGAATGGGTAGAGGCAGGGGAATGACATCATCTAACTTGTGCTTTTATTTTTTTTCCCTTTCAGTTTTATTTAGACACAACTGACATACAGCACTGTGTAAGTTTAGGATGTACAGCTAATGATGACCACAATAGGTTTAGCAAATATCCATCATCTCATACAGATACAAAATTAAATAGAAAAAAATATTTTTCCTTGTGATGAGAATTCTTAAGATCTACTCTCTTTAACAACTTTCATGTAATAACGTACAGCAGTGCTAACTGTGTTTTTAAATCATAATGTTGACAGCTAAGTGGAAAATGGATTAGAAGATGAGAATGAGAAAAATACGCAAACCTTGCAACTCTGAAAGAGGTGATAAAGTTTATACCCTCCCAGAAACTCACACACCATCTTTGACTACCATATCAATAATAGTACTATTTATATTTAATAATAATTTACTTATTGTTTATAACAATACTACTTATGGAGAAGTTACTGTGTGCTAGAGAGTGCAGAGCATATATGAGCACTGTATAAATCATTCTGTTTAATACACACAAACAAACCCTATGAAGTGGGTATTATCACTTTCATGAAACAGATGAGGAAACTGAAGGTGAGGAAGGCCAACTGAAGTGCCCAAGGTCTTACAATTGGCAATTGGCAGAGCTGTGGTTTGAATCAGGTTTCATCTGCCCCCCCCAAACTTTCAAGTGCATTCTCTGCATTTACCAGAGTAATTTCTCTAGTCTCCAGTGAACATATTTATTTGCAGAAAAGTATAGTGCTTTTGAAGAAGTTCATTTGAAGAACCTCACTCAACCTCTTCCACAATCCTATAGGGATTGAGTACATGAAAGAAAACTGTCTGGTAGATCCCAGGTTTGAGATACAATCTTTAATCTCTAGTCATTTAGCTAGATAAAGAATTTTTTTCAGATAATTTATCTATTTTCTTGACTAAAATGTGGATAGCAGAACCTGACATATCTCATCTTTTTTTTGGACAAGTTCAGTTAGGTCTGGCATGAGAAATATTGACCCCAAAATAGATGCATTAGCTAAACTTTGATCAGGACTTGATGATCCAGGTATTGTGCTAAATGCTTTAATATGAGTTATCTTAGTCAAAAATCAAAAACTATAGAACACTTCACAAACCTGCATGTCATCCTTGCGTTGGGACCATGCTAATCTTCACTGTATTGTTCCAATTTAGTATACATGCTGCCAAAGCAAGCACTAGATAAGAATTTTTTATTTCATGTCTACAGATGTTAAGAATATCTGCGAAGCACCTAGGGGCAAATCAACACTCCAGAGGAAAAAAACCAATAGAAAACACATCCATTTTTAAATGTTAACGATGTATTTCATGAGCAAAGTTTCTCTGCAAAGTCTTAAAGATGTGAGTAGGGTGATGATCACAAGATCTCCTGGGTGTCTTCCAGAAGCAAAGCCAAGGCAGGACCTCTCAGGCCAGTTAACCCTGCTTCAGCTTTGATAAATTCATAGACCTATTATTTCAACCCAGAGGGAAAGGGTGATAGTTACATATCAAAAGCATGTGGCTGCAATGTTTTCTTCCTCTTCCAAACACAGAGATTTTAAGTGTATCAAAAAGTCATCCAGAAACATCTGTTATTCTCCTGGCCTAGGAATTGTTCATCTCTCTCTACCTACATGCTGATATTTTTAAGCTATTCCTTCTAACCCACATATTTTTAGGGCTACCTAAATTGTTTATCAGCCAAATCTCTATATTTTGAGATATATTTCATTGAATCAATATAGTTATGGATTATCCTGTATTATAAGATATCCTTTAATTATCCTGTATTATAGTCCATGATACACACACTTATTTTTTAATAAATGAAACAATTAATGGAACTGTTTAATTAAACTGTTAAAGTTCACTGTTATATAATATAGTTGAGTACAGTTGAGGTCTCAAAGGGACAGGTTAAAAACCATACTACTTATACATCCCACTATATCTTTTTAAATTAAAGTCTAAATGTTATTAAGTACCTATTCTCTCTAGGATGGAATATAAGCAATTCTCTATTATTTGAATAGTAGAGTAGTAGAGAAAATGAGTAGAACAAATGATCCAAAATAGTGAAATATAAGAAAAAATGTTTGATATATAAAAATATAAGAATTATTTTCTACAATACATTTTACATTTCTGAACTTATTTTACTTATTAAATTTAGCTTGCAGGTCTCATGCACATGCTAAATGAAAGCAGGAAGCACTGGTCTGAAAGTACAATCATAAAATTAAATATAATAATGAATGTAATAAAATGTAGGACAAGTCCCTGAAGGATACCTGAAAATTGACTATAAATTATTACCCACTATAACAGAAAATGGAAAACTCTCCTATGAGAGCATTTCTCAGGATGAACCAGGTCAGGAGAAAAACAAATTTTACCTAAAAGTACCCTGAAGACTCTGGGCAGCTTAACTAGAATTTTACCACTGATTTAGCTGAGAGTAGAGACTGAATTAGCAGAAAAAGGATGATCAAAATGAGTTAAGAGTCCCCTGGAGGCTGAATGCACTCTCTTTCATTGTCTTATATGAAATTTATATAAGTATATATAAATTTCATGGTAAAGAGAGAACTTTCATGGTAAAGAGAGAAACTCTTTTATATAAGTATATAAATTTATATAAGTATATATACATACTCCTGAGTCCATAGAGAAATTAAAGCAAAGAGATGTAAGTGAAATTGTTTGAAATTAGGGAGAAATGGAATCCAACTCCAGCAGCCTTAAGTATTCTACCTAATTTTCTTTTACTCCATATAGTATCCTACATTTTTTCCAGAATCCTTCAATATTTAGCATATGTTAGAAATACTCTGTGCCCTCAATGTCATTAGTACTGCCCCTCCTTTCCAATCCACTGATAGCTATTGCTGACATTTACTGAGCTCTTCATAAAAACCCTGCACTGTCATTTAATCCTCACGTGAACTTTGTAAAGCACAACGATTATCTCCATTTTACAGATGAGTGGGCTGAGACATGCAGCTCCAGAGCCTGTGTATTGAATGGCGACCCCCAAAAGACACGTCCATGTCCTAACCTCGGGAACCTGTGAATGTGACCTTATTTGGAAAAATGGTCTTTGTGGCTGTAATTAAGTTAAAGACCTTGTGATGATGAGATCATCTTGGGTTATCTGGATGGGCCCTAAATCCAGTGACAAGTGTCCTCACAAGAGCAGACACACACAGACAAGAAGGCCATGTGAAGACAGAGGCAGCGACTGGAGTGATGTGGCCACAAGTCAAGAGTGATTGAAACCACTGGAAGGAAACTGGCAAAGAAAGGAAATGAGCCTCTCCCCGGGACCCCTGGCACAGTCCCCACCAGACTTTGGACTTCTAGCTTCTAGAACTGTGAGAGAATAAATTTCTGTTTAAGCCACCCAGCTTGTAGTAATTTGTTATGGCTGCCCTAGAAATTTAAGACAATCACCACGTTATAATGCCACTGTTCTAGGAACATAAAGGGCCTCTCTACTACCATGCCATAGGTTGACTCTTGGGAAAGATCTAACAGAGTTTCTCTCTTTACCCTGAAAGTACCCTCTGCAAATGATTCTTTCAGGGGAAACATTTTCCTGAATGTGGTGTCTGTTAATAGTGCTTCTATACTTACTTATACAATTCAGAATCTATTGTTTCTTTTCTACTCAGTTTTTATTTTATAGCAATGTAGGTTGTTTCCAGTTAAAATAATAAAAACCTTCTCTAGGTCCATCCACCTCACTGTAAATAACTCAGTTTCATTCCTTTTTATGGCTGAGTAATATTCCATTGTATATATGTGCCACATCTTCTTTATCCATTAATCTGGCGATGGACACTTAAGTTGCTTCTATGTCCTGGCTATTTTAAATAGTGCTGCAGTAAACATTGTGGTACATGACCCTTTTTGAATTATAGTTTTCTCAGGGTATATGCCCAGTAGTGGGATTGCTGGGTCATATGGTAGTTCTATTTTTAGTTTTTTAAGGAACCCCCATACTGTTCTCCATAGTGGTTGTATCAATTTACATTCCCACCAACAGTGCAAGAGGGTTCCCTTTTCTCCACACCCTCTCCAGCATTTATTGTTTGTAGATTTTTTGATGATGGCCATTCTGACCAGTGTGAGATGACAGTGAAGTAAGTCAGAAAGAGAAAAACAAATACCGTATGTTAACACATATATATGGAATCTAAAAAAAAAAAAAAAAAAGTGGTCATGAAGAACCTAGGGGCAAGATGGGAATAAAGATGCAGACCTACTAGAGAATGGACTTGAGGACACGGGGAGGGGGAAGGGTAAGCTGGGACAAAGTGAGAGAGTGGCATGGACATATATACACTACCAAATGTAAAATAGATAGCTAGTGGGAAGCAACCGCATAGCACAGGGAGATCAGCTTGATGCCTTGTGACCACCTAGAGGGGTGGGATAGGGAGGGTGGGAGGGAGGGAGATGCAAGAGGGAAGAGATATGGGGACATATGTATATGTATAACTGATTCACTTTGTTATAAAGCAGAAACCAACACACCATTGTAAAGCAATTATACTCCAATAAAGATGTTAAAAATAATAATAATAAAAACGTTTGTCTATTCAAAACTTTCTTTGTACATTAAATTAGTACAAATAACATGGAACCTATCTGCACTTTAAAATGCAATTCATTTTCTCATTACTACTCTGAAAACTTTCTAACATTTTAATTCAGAAAATAATTGATGTTATATATGATTATGTACTTAACAGTGCTTTGAAATTTAAAAAAACTGTATACTTATTAATTCAGACATTCCATAACATACTTTTATTGATTTACTCTCACTGAAAATTATTACTTCAATATAATATAATATCGAAGTTATATTATTTCAATATAATATAATATTGAAATTGTATTATTTCAAAAACGTGGGAATGCGTTCAAAGGTACAAACTTCTAGTTATAAAATAAATAAGTCATGGAGATGTAATGTACAGCATGGTGACTATGGTTAATAATACCATACTGTATATTTGAAAGTTAAGAGAGCAGATCTCAAAAGTTCTCATCACAAGAAAAAAAATTTGTAACTGCGTGGTGATGGATGTTAACTAGACCTATTGTTTTAGGTTGTACACCTGAGACTAATATAATGTTACATGTCCATTATACCTCAATTTAAAAAAAAAAGAAATGAGCTTACAAGACACATACACAAGTACACCGACTCACATGTTCTCCCTCACCCTCCCAAAAAAGAAAATTCTTTCTAATCCTATTCGATATTGTGCTGGACAGTCTCTGTTTGTCGCTCTGCATCTTCCCTTCACCCTCCTCACCCTGCTCTGGGTTCCATTGTGGGCCGTAAGAATCACCCAGCATCTCACCCGTACCTGATTTAGATGAGATTTGGGACCTCTGAACTGATGATATTGGGATGAGATTTTGGATCTCATCTATTGCACTCATATCAATTGCCCACCCTTGCCCAATTGTTGTGGGTGAGTTCAGTCGGTAGGAGGCCGTGGCAGAAGAGAGGGCAGGAGGAGAGTGAGGTCAGGGCATGTATTCCTTCTTCTCTCTCCCTGCAGGACTGAAGGGCTGGCAGTGGCTGTGCCCCTCTGTCTCGAGTCACAGAACTTGGCTTGTCGGGAGACCCCCTGCCCACAACTACAGCTTTTTCCAGGTCTGCCTGCTCTTTGCCTCTTTCAAGTCTTGAATATTGGAACTGCATCGCATTATCATGAGACCCTGGTGCCTCTCATCCTTACTTGTTCTCTTAACCTTGCCCACACCGCCATAAATCGTCTCTTCAATAAACTCTTTTCCATCGCCCTTGGAGTGTGCTGTCTTCTACCAGACCCTCACCGAAACAGCTACTGACTAACCTAGCTGATGGCCTCTATCTAATAACCTGAATAATTTCTTACCATAAATAAAATTATCCCAGATTTTCCAAAAATGTCTACTTCAAAAGGATTACAACTGGTGTGGGATTTTTTTTTCCCTTTAACAACAACCAAAACAAAAGGGGGTAGCTTGGGATGATTTTGTTCTTCTCAGACACTTCTGCTACTACTGACTCTTATCACTGAATGCTTTTCGTTCCAAAATACCTGTCATCACCATCACCGATGCACTCGGGGAAGGCAAGGCTGCAGCCAAAAAGCATGATATGTTGATAGCAACCAAGGCGATGGAGGTACATGAAGAACTTGAGGAACTTCTCCATTTCCATGTTTTTGACAATAGAGAGGAGAGGTGTCAGCGTGGTGTGGTAGGGCAGCATCTGACACTGGCTGTGAGTGATATTCATGCAGGCACCTGAGAAGGTAAGACAATTATGTTTAGGAAAAGACACATCAGAATTATATGTTTATAAACTCATTTGATATGATAGACTAATGTGTTCATACAATAAAATATATTCTGTAAGTCAGAATGATTATAGATATACAGTAAGGCACATACATACATAGCAGCATTATTTATAATTGCCAAGATATGGAAGCAACCTAAGTGTTCATCAACAGATGAATGAATAAAGATGTGGTGTGTGTATATATATATATATATATATATATATATATATATATATATATATATATACACACACATCTGTATTGTATAATATGGGGAATATAACCAATATTTTATAGTAACTATAAATGGAGTGTAACCTTTAAAAATTGTATAATTTTTTTAAAAAGAAAGCAAGAAAAAAGTGTGTGTGTGTGTGTGTGTGTGTGTGTGGTCATGAAATCAAGCTGCCAATACTCACAAAGGGATAGCATCTGTGTGCTGGGAAAATGTGTGGAAAAATACACTCTCACACCTAGCCAATGGGCAATCACTATTCTGGATCACAGCTGGGCAGGGCAATATGTATCAAAAAAATATTGGAAACATGCATAGCCTTTGACACTGTAATATTTCTAAAAATTTATAAGGAATTAATCATGGTTGTGCACATGGATTTATCTACAGGGATCTTCATCTCTTGCACAGTTTATACTTTTTAAAAGATAGCAATCACCTAAACATTCAACAAAGGGAACTGGTTTAAAATATTATGGAACAAACAACAGAATGCTTAGCTACATGAAAGATGCTTTAGAAGACTATTAATCACGAATGAGGCTTATAATAAACAAAAATTGAAAATCACAAAACAATTTGTATACCATGATCCTGTTTTTAAAAATACACGATTATTCAAGGATTTCCAATCCTGCCCATGTTTAGGGTCAGCTCAGAGACTCTGACCTCGTTTTCTTCCAAGCTGGCTCTCCTGAGCATTACCACCTCCATGGCCTTTCCTTCTCCTTCATGCCATAAATTTGCATGGTTGGCCAAAAACTTAGGGGCACGACATTTTTTTGGACCTCATCAAACTCATAATACAAAATGGGAAATAAAAGAATCAGAGAAGAAGAAAAATCCAGATTAAAATCTGTATATAGAACACAGATAGACATAAACATGAATTCAGCTTTGCATGAGGGCCAAGGTGGGGAGTTTGGGGCAAGTTTCACAAGTATGACACTCAAATCTTTTAGGAGGGAAGTTAAAATGCATTTCAGTTTGGGGAGCATTAGAGGCTGGAAGAAGGTATAGAGAGTGGACTTCAAAATGACACAATTGTATGTACTGTGCTATAAGCAGAAAAGCTTGCTTAGAGGAGCTAAGGGTAAATTTTTCTCCATCAAAAATATGAAATCAGGGCTTCCCTGGTGGCGCAGTGGTTGAGAGTCCGCCTGCCGATGCAGGGGACATGGGTTCGTGCCCCGGTCTGGGAGGATCCCGCATGCCGTGGAGCAGCTAGGCCCGTGAGCCATGGCCGCTGAGCCTGCGCGTCCGGAGCCTGTGCTCCGCAACGGGAGAGGCCACAGCAGTGAGAGGCCCACGTACCGCAAAAAAAAAAAAAAAAAAAAAAAAAAAAAAAAAAATATATATATATATATGAAATCATTCATGAAGAATTCAGTATCAAGAAAACATTTATTACAAATCAAGCTTGTGCCAGGCACCACAACAGGTACTCAGACCTCCTAGTTCAGAATTACCTCATTTTCACAACCCAGTAAAGTGATATCATATCTATATTACACATGAGGAAATTCAGTATCAGAAACCCTAAGACATCTGCCCAGGAGTGCACAGCTATTATGTGGAAATTCCAGATCTTCAAACCTATGCTTTCTGAGAAATTTCCATTTGGAGCCACCTTAAGCTAATGCAAAGGGGGTTATGATGTTAAAAACAGTTCTTAAAGAAGTTAATTCCTAATGGCCCATGAAAGGAAGAGGCTAAAAAGCATATAATGATATATCACATAGTCTGTATTTAAATTAATGGATAATATACCATGTATTCTGATCACATTATCATTCATTTTACATTGCATTATTTTCTTTAGGGGTCATCAGCTTTGGGGTTTATACACTTGATTATAAACCATATTTGGTGAGATGACCAAAAGGCTCATTTACCCCACCGAGGCAAAGAAAACATAACACCAAGAGAGCATTTGAAAAATACATGATAATGAGGAAAATAATATTTTGGTTGGCTATACTATGTTCATGGCAGTGTGAGTTGCACAAAAGAGATTTCCTAATAGCAAATTCCCTTGGGAAAAGAGAAAATGATAAAATAATAGTCTGAAACCTTAAAATATGTCTCAAAATAATTGGTATGGACAAAAATAATAATGTCTTATATTTATAAAATGGTTTTCTAAAGTTTTCCAAACCACTCTTATTAGGATTATAATCTCTCATTATAAATGAAGAAACTACGGCTCTCATAGGTATGTAGGTAGGTGGAAAGATGATGGATGGATGGATGGACGGGATGGGTAGACAAATAGTTAGCCAGGGAGACAGACAAAAAGTGATTTGCAGGGACTTCCCCTGTGGCTCAGTGGTTAAGAATCCACCTGCCAACGCAGGGGACACAGGTCCAATCCCTGGTCCAGGAAGATCCCACATGCCACACAGCAACTAAGCCCGTGCACCACAACTACTGAGCCTGTGCTCTAGAGCCCAAGAGCCACAACTATTGAGCCCACGCGCTGCAACTACTGAAGCCCGTGCACCTAGAGCCCGTGCTCTGCAACAAGAGAAGCCACCACAATAAGCCCGCGCACCACAGTGAAGAGTAGCCCCCGCTCGCAGCCACTAGAGAAAGCCTGTGCAGCCAAAGATAAATTAATTAATTAATTTTTAAAAAAAGTGATTTGCAGACGGACACCCAGTCAGTAATAGAAGCGGGACTGATACATGTGTCCTCCACCTCTTAGGACAACATTCTTCCCACTACACCGCAGCTGTCAATAGCAGAACAAATGCCAAAGGAATTCAAAAGAGCAAGAATTCAATGTAGAGTGAATGATCAGGGAAGATTTAATGAAGAGGAAGAACTTGATTTGCTGGTTGAAAGATATCTAAGGTCTGGACTGGCAGAAGGGTTAAAAACTGAGAGCGAAGCATTGACATATATACACTACCAAATGTAAAACAGATAGCTAGTGGGAAGCAGCCACATAGCGCAGGGAGATCAAGTCGGTGCCCTTTGTGTCCACCTAGAGGTGTGGGATAGGGAGGGTGGGAGGGAGACGCAAGAGGGAGGGGATATGGGGATATATGTATACATATAGATGATTCACTTTGTTATACAGCAGAAACTAACAACATTGTAAAGCAATTATACTCCAATAAAGATGTTAAAAAAAAAACAGGGTACTTAACGAGTGGTAGAGAAAAATTACTACAAAGACAGAATCATAATTGCATGTAACACAGAATGACCAAAAAACTTGAATCTGGGCAGAAATGTTCAACAAACTTAGCTGAGAATTTGCTAACAGCCAACAAATATAAAAGGGAATCACTCTTTAAGACTCTTGATTTCAGGCCTTTTATATTCAAGTAACTGTGTAAATTTCCTATCATTCCTACTGTCTCAACCTGTGTGTCAAATATTCTTTTTTCCCAGAATGTTCCATTGTCTTTGAAACATGTAACTCTAGTTTTGTATTTGTGCACATTCTCACCAGGGGCAAATGAGTTTTCATAAGTCAGCTACATGCTGGGAACCAGGCAGAGACATTTCTCTGAGGGGAAAGGGAAGGGCACTTTTGGAAATGGACTCATTTATTGTTGCTGCTCCCTCTAATTTGGTTTTCATAGGGTAAAAAAAAAGGGTGGAATGTTTGTTTTTCTTCCCTGAGAATTTACTACTGAGTCTAGTAGAAATTAGAAGTCAGGGTTGCTATATAAGAATGCATAAAAAATACAATAGATGTAATTAACCATAGCGTTCCTATAGACATCATAATGTGTCTTTTAAATAATAGTTACTTTAAATTGGGGAACTTGGGGAGGAGAAGTTAGAAACAGATCTGAAGAGCAAAATTGCTTCCTGATTCAATGGATTTCTGGTGAAGCAGAAATATTTATTCTAATTAGCTCCTAAATTCTAAAACAGCACTACTAATAAGGCACGATTTAATAACAAATTTTCAGAGTATGCACTGATTACAAGATAGGTCCCAATTTCAGAAAAAAAATTAAATATGAAAAATAAAATGCTGCTTGCATTTGAGAAGATGAGTTATTGATTTTTTGTTTTGTTTTCTTAATCTGACTCAGTAGTTTCTAGATCAAACTGGGGCTTTCTCTACTCATATCACATTGCTAATACTTCTAGATGCAGTAATTAGGAAGGAAAGATGGGTCTGTTTTAAGAGCTTTCCTTATGTTCATTTGGAAATTATGATAAATTCTGTGTTGTCTACTTCTTGAATTAGATAATGTGGAGTTAGAAATTCGTTTCTTATATGTTTTTTTTAATGTAAAATTAACTTAAGAAACTTCTGACTTACACAGAATTTATTTCAACAATGGGTTCTTTTAAAAATCCATTAAAATCAAATAAAAATCATTTTTAAATAAAAGCAAAATAGTATCTAAACCATAATGATTATAACAGATAATAGTGTTATTAGACAGGAAAAGTCTTCTTAAATTAAAAATAATGAAATATCAACTTTCTAAAGTACTTTGCTATCTTTTGTCTAATAACCTAACAGGAAAACTTGGTAACCTTTCTGACTTCCTATGTATGATTTCACACTTAATTGAAGGACTACTGGTAAAGATTCCACTGTAACAGGAGGCAATATTTTAACAGAGCATGGTTGGTTTGCCCTAACTTAGCTAAACTGACTTATTTTAACTCATGAATTTGCTTCACAGGATTTCCTTGTGGAGGCTTCTACATTTGTCTTACTTCCACATCCTGAGAATTTGATGGGGTTGTAAAGGAGAGTTCTCTGTACACAGCCCTTTTCAGTGGTTTGGGAAGAAAGTCATGGCAGGGTTGGCCCTCTTCACACGTTTTCCTTTTCATTTCTGCCATCCAGTCTGTCAAATTTTGTTGCTGTTTTCCCACATGATATCTTTTATTCCCACCTCTACAATTTAAATCCCAGCCTTTTATGGTTATATCTCCCACTTTTATCTGAATATTTTTGTCCTCAATATTTACTGAAAAACTGTAACACTCCTGGCATTGTTCTTGGCCCTTTCACATACTTTGGCTCATTTGCCCTCCTCACAAGTTACTCTGTTTCACAGCTGAGGAAACAAGGTTAAGTAATTTCCCACAAGATTCACACAGCTAAACCTAAGTATCCATCAACAGAGGCATGGATAAAGAAGATGTAGTATATATACAATGGAAAATTACTCAGCCATAAAAAAGAATGAAATAATGCCATTTGCAGCAACATGGATGGACCTAGAGATTATCATGATAAGTGAAGTAAGCAAGACAGAGGAAAATAAATATATGATATCACTTACATGTGAAATCTAAAAAAAAATTGATACAAATGAACTTATTTACAGAACAGAAATAGACTCACAGACACAGAAAAAAAAGACTTATGGTTACCAAAGAGAAAAAGGTGGGGAGGGACAAATTAGGAATTTGGGATTAACATATATACACTATTATACATAAAACAGATAAATAATAAGGACCTACTGTATGGCACATGGAACTATATTCAATATCTTGTAATAACCTGTAATGGAAAAGAATCTGAAAATATATATGTATATAAAATACACACACACATATATAACTGAATCACTTTGTTGTACATCTGAAAGTAACACAACACTGTAAATCAACTATACTTCAATAAAAAAAAATTTAAGTTAAAGATTCACACAGCTAATAATGTCAAAGCTGAAATTCAACTCAAGTCACCCTAACCCAAATCCAAGTCTCTTTCCATCAACAGCTGTGCCCATAATCCAAACATTATAGTTGAAGACACCGTCTCCCCTGAATTTTTCTTTTTTTTGTTGTTAAAGTTATTTTGACACAGTACTGCTCATTTTATTTTTACTTATTTATTTTTAAATGTATTTATTTATTTATTTTGGCTGCATTGGGTCTTCGCTGCTGTGCGTGGGCTTTCTCTAGTTGCAGTGAGCGGGGGCTACTCTTCATTGCAGTGCACAGGCTTCTCATTGCCGTGGCTTCATTGAGGAGCATGGGCTCTAGGCATGCAGGCTTCAGTAGTTGTGGCACATGGGCTCACTAGTTGTAGTTCATGGGCTCTAGAGCGCAGGCTCAGTAGTTGTGGCACATGGGCTCAGTAGTTGCGGTTCGCGGGCTCTAGAGTGCAGGCTCAGTAGTTGTGGCTCACGGGCTTAGTTGCTCCACGGCATGTGGGATCTTCCTGGACCAGGGCTCGAACCCGTGTCTCCTGCATTGGCAGCTGATTCTTAACCACTGTGCCACCAGGGAAGCCCCTCCCCTGAATTTCTACCACCCTCAGTGGGGCCCCATGATATCCATGGAGGCAGGTGGGGTCTTTTTCACTACTCATTCAACAAATACTTATTGACCTCCTACTCTGTGTCAGGTACTGCTCTAGGTGCAGAGCAAATGACATGATGCAAAACAAAGTCCCTGCCCTTATGGAGCTTACAGTCTAGTCAGGGGAGACAAAAAACAAACACAAATAAATATTGTCTGGCATTGATATACATAGCCATAGTCCTAATGCTCCGCAAGAAACAAAGAAGCAGATGTGCCTCTTTAAGGAGAGACTAATAGCACAATAAATATATTCTTACTAGGACAGGACAAAGGACTGTTAGTTTTGGAAGTGAACTCCTTCCTTAAGAAATGTACCAGAATTAAATATTCAAGCAGCACAAATATGTATTATACAATTCAGATGCCAGTCTTTTGATTTCCAATAATTCATATTCATGCTCAAGCATTTTGCTTGTTGCATCCTGTCTTCATTGTTCCTATTATAATATTTAAGTTGTCATCATTTCATATTAACTACAGATTCACAGCCATCAAATAAGAACATCAAAGGGAAGCAAATGCCTTCCCTCCACTAGATTAATCATAGCAGCTCAATTGCCCTGCGGGGGTAAGAAGCCACAGCAAAGGCCTGCTTCAGAGAACCAGCCTTCTCGGGGGACAGCAAAAGTTCCCAAAAGCATCCCATTCAAAGTGCTCCTGGGCCTCACTATAACATTATCCTAATTTGTTTTCATTATAACAATAGGACTACCTGTTAAGATCTTGTTTATTTATGTGTTTATTCTCAGTATCCTTCCACATCCAAGTAGACACTTTGTCTTGTGACTAGAAACCACTGGATACCAAAGAGTATACACCCAATAGTTATTCACTGAATGAATGAGATTAAATGGAACAATGTCTTCACTACAAGATTTCTTATTGAACAAGATGGAAGTAGACATGAAAAAAGCCAGTATATATGAGACCCTAGGGCACTAATGTTGATGGCTAATATTGCTACAAATGTTTTTAACAATCTCTTCCCTAGAACTTACCATGGCATAGGGAACCATCCCATACTGTTCCCTCCACCAGATTGATCCCTATCTTGGACTCCACTCTGGACTATAGTGCAGTAGTTGAAAGTAAAAGAGCAGGAATTACCCTTCAATCCTGTAAAAGGCAAATGTCCCATTATCCTTAGGCATACTCAATTCTTCTAGCATGAGACCTCACCATAGTAGAGAAAAAAAGGAAGTTGTGCTTACAAGCTGTAAAGGCTGGAGAAAGATGAATAGATGAGTACCTTTATGCCAGAGCTGCAAAGAGCTCTCAGGAAAGTGTGGGTAAAAATGATGGCTATAGCTGCCAAGACTAGGCTCAAACACTGTAAACTATCAGAGTTAAGTAAAAGCCAGCTACTCCAAGACTGAGAAACAGAAGCCAAAATCTACCTTGAGCCTCGGTCCCACCCAGAAGGCTGTGTGACCTTGGGGAAATTACTTAATGTCTTAAAACCTCCCAATCTGTAAAGTAGCAATGATGATGTGAATGAGAGGTTGTGAGGATCAAATTTGTCAACAGAGATAAAGAGCTTACGACAAAGCCCCCATACTGCTGATGTTCAACTGATATATCAACAGCACTGGTGTCTCCAGCAAGAAAAAATATACAATTCAGAGAGAGGATAGGATGAGATAAGCTTACTTTGCAGTAAAAGCCTAAATAAACCCTTAGTATCTATTCAAGTTCTCTCTTAATAAAAAATACATCTTAAATTTCACTTCCACTTATTGTTTTATAGTAAAATAAAACAATTTAAAGCTAAGGAAATAGATGAAAAAAATCCTTGAGTACTTTCTAGGCTGAATGTTTGCTAAGTATTTTATATACAGCATTTTATCTAACCTTCCCACAAGCCTATGAATAAGCTGTTTTTATTCACATTTTACAGATATTGAGACAGACGCAGTGAGGGTGAGAAAGTATTCAATGTTACATAGATGTTAAGTTGTAGAGTTGAAATTAAAATCAAGTCATGCTGATCCCATAATCTGTTCCTGTCTACTGTATCATTCTGTCAAGATACCATTAATTTTAAACATTGTACACTTACTTCATTCTTTGTAAAATATTTAGATGAATCTCTTTGGATTCAAGCAATAGAGCTGCTTCTCCATGATTAGTAAGCACTAAACCTTCTCAAAGAAAACACTGAATCTGCTGTTAAAAACAGGTTACCCGTCCTCACTGAGGGACGAATTGGATTGGGAATGCTTAGTGTCTATTCCTGGCTGCATTATGAAGTCCACCCAGGTCAGGACTACATCAGCAGAGTGAAACAATGAAGGTCATTCTCTAGTCTAGATAACTCACACGAAAAGTAACATTTTACGAGAAGGATTTCTGGGACAAACCAATTTAAAAGGATATCGTGTACCTTGGGAGATCCGCAAGGGGGTTACAATAGGATAAGAAGGAACAGAAAGTTACAGACAGGACCTCTCTATGAAGATCCTGGCTTTTTAACTAACTCTAAACATCTGTGAATCCGAACATATTAACTATTTTGTTTCTCATAAGAGAAAATCAAAGAGACAAAAGTAAGGCACACTTTCTTAATGAGTCATCTGTAACATTTGTAAAAAGTCTTTATAGACATAATCAAGGCATAGGTAAGCCAATGTCTTCCTAATTTACACTCACACAAAAAAGTGAGTACCAAGGATAACGCTGTGTAAATTATCAGACTTAAGTAAGAACTAGCTACTCTTGCCAGGAGAAGCATGAGGTTTATGGTTTAATGTTCTCTACACAATTACATTTATTTCAGACCTAACATTTTTAATGCACCCTCAAGCCTCTTGGTGAAGTCTTTTGCCAATCTTCAAGCTTTCACAGTCGATATGTGTGTGTGTGTGTGTGTGTGTGTGTGCATCATTCTCTCCTGTCATTCATACACACATCCATACTACCTGATTCTAAGTTGCTTAAATGGTAGCTAAATGCTCATAACTTGATGGAACTCATTCATTCAACAAATTCAATGCTTTGACACAGTGAGAGGCCTATATTTTATTGTAAATTGATTATTCACATTCCATAGAACTAAGTAAGATGTAACATTTCAGCTGTCACATCTCTATCTACCAGTCATTTTTCATTAATTTTAAAAGAACTAGATTGTGTCCCCATATAATTATCTATCTTAGGATTATGAATGGTTGAATAATAAAAATAATTCAAATTTATATGGTGCTTTCAAGTTTGTAAAACACCTTTCCCATACTCAGTATGATGGTTCCACAGTCTGATTCAAATTCTCCTTTATTTGTCTCTATTTATGTGGCCTTTGACAAGTTACTGAAATTCTCTGTTTATCAGTTTCCTCATCTGTAAAATGAAGATAAAAATATCTGTGTTATGGGGTTAGTGTCAGGATTAAATGGTATTTACAAATGCCTATCATTAGCACATATGATAAATTATAAAAGTGTTTGCTATTATTATTATCTCATTTGTGATTCACAGAAACTGTGAACTAGACGGGAGAGAGATTTGTATCTATGTTATGTAAGTAGGAAAACTGAGACAGAGACTTTAAGCTTTCATTCTGCCCTCTTCCTATATATATAGGATCAAAATTCAAGGTTTCATCAATTGGTTTGGCTTACTTGTAAAATAAAATAGTGCTGGGTATTATTTTAAAAAACACTCATTGTTTAAAAACATTAGTTATTCATTGAGAAAATATTTAAGTCTCTATTAAATAAAGGCACTTGGCTTGGTGCTGTGAAATTAAAAATAAGAACTTGAAATTAGACCACATTTTATTTATTTAGCCAAATTGTACTTTAATACATATGAAAATTATTTGTTTTTTAATACCAAGAACTGTACAAATAAATTCTATAATGATGAGAGTATAAGAAATTACTTAGTGACACATCATGTTCATCGATGTCAGAGTTTATTGTAAAAATCATTACCTCACTTGTGGGTAGTTTTAAACTTCGCTGTTCAAAAACGTAATGAGATATCAGTGGATTTCCCACCCTGTGTAGTTTTATTGGGAATCTCATTTCAGGTTTAGTAACAGTCAAAACTTAAGTAACAGAAGAATAAATGACAGGGCAAACCTGCATACTAAGGTCTGTATTAAACCAGCTAGGTACTGTGATTCTTAATAGATTTATAAAATGCTCACTCAGATAACCCTTTTTAACCCAGAATACACTAAATTTAAAATCTGTAACAAGTCAGCCTCAAGTTGAGCTGATATTTACCTTTTTATTCTCTGAATTTACCAAGGAAGATTTTACAGGGAATAAGATCGTAAAGGAGGGTGTGTTCTACATACTCAAAAGGAAATTTTTTTTGGCCACACCCATGGCATGCGGGATCTTAGTTCCCCAACCAGGGATAGAACCCGTGCCCCCTGCAGTGGAAGCACAGAGTCCTAATCACTGGACTGCAGGGAATTCCCTCAAAAGGAAATGTTTGAAATAAATTGTACAAACTGAAGAAAGACCTGAATCCTCAGATTCAAGAAGCGCACCTTCTAAACAAGATATATAAAAAGATATCTACAATAATAAATGCTGGAGAGACTGTGGAGAAAAGGGAACCCTCCTATACTGTTCGTGGGAATGTAAACTGATATAGCCACTATGGAGAACAGTATGGATGTTCCTTAAAAAACTAAAAATAGAGTTGCCGTATGATCCAGCAATCCCACTCCTGGGCATATATCCAGAAAAAACTCTAATTCAAAAAGGTACATGCACCCCAATGTTCATAGCAGCACCATTTACAATAGCCAAGACATGGACACAACCTAAGCGTCTATCAAAAGATGAATGGTAAAAGAAGATGTGGCCCACATATATACAATGGAGTATTACTCAGCCACTGAAAAGGATGAAATAATGCCATTTGCAGCAACATAGATGGACCTAGAGATTATCATATTAAGTGAAGTAAGTCAGACAGAGAAATCCAAACATCATATATCACTTCTATGTAGAATCTTTAAAAATTGATATAAATGAACTTATTTACAAAACAGAAATAGACTCACAGACATAGAAAACTTATGGCTACCAAAGGGGATAGCAGGGGTGGGAGGGAAAGAGATAAATTAAGAGTTTGAGATTAACATATACACACTACTATATATAAAACAGATAAACAACAAGGACTACTGTATAGCACAGGGAATGATATTTAATATCTTATAATAACCTATGGTGGAAAAGAATGTGAAAAAGAGTAAACATTATATGTGTGTGTATATATATATATATATATAGAGAGAGAGAGAGAGAGAGAGAGAGAGAACTGAATCACTCTGCTGTACACCTGAAACTAACACGTTATAAATTAACTATACTTCAATTAAAAAAAAGAAAGAAATCTACAATATATCCCTTACAGTGAAACGAGAAAGGCAAAAAATAATAATTTTTAAAGCATCCAAAGATGAAATCCAAGTTGTCTACAAGGAAACAAAAATTAAATTTGCATTAAAGTTTCTGATCGCATCATAAGAGTCCAGAAAAATGTGAAATAAATTCTTCAAGTTGATGAGTGAAAAAAAATTGTCAGTCTAGAATTCTGTACCTAGTTAAACAACAGTATTGAGGGTGAAATAAGGATAACTTTAGACAAATAAAAACTGGAATAGCCTCCACTGAAAGAACTTCCAAGGAGTATATTTAATTAAGGAGAGAATTTAACCCAGAAGGAAGGAGCAGGATGCAAGAGATTATGGTGATTATTATATTATGTATACTTGAAATCTTTCATAATATTTGAAAAGAGTGTAAAAGCCTTCTTTGTTTAAACATTTCGTTAAATTGCCTCAAAATTTTGGATGTTGAGTACCACTGGCTACAGTATCTATTTATTCTTATAGAAACCAGAAACCTAGGGCTTACTGCCTCACTTCCTCAAAAACACAGAGAAAAATAAGAGTATCCTCCAAATTTTGAAATTTGAAAAAAGAAAGAAAGAAAGAAACCCTACATCTTGGATGCACAAAGGAAATAAGAGAGAAAATGATATAATTTAAGTTAAATTACATTATTGAATTATTCTGATTTCAGAATTTTATTTTATTTTTTTTATTTTTTTTTTTTAAAGACTCCAAACTTTATTTTTAGATAGCTTTCTTTCCAGGAGTCGTATGATAACAACTGGCACTGGGTTCTAAGTTCATTTTTTCTTTGTACTAAGATATTTCCAAATGACAGCACCTCTCACATTTCAGAGGGAAAACCCAGCTTCCTCCCTGCTGTGGTTCTTCCCAGCATCTCTTTACAAAACCAGCAGATGAGAAGAACTAAAAGCCTGAAATCAACATAGAGAATCACATCATGAACCATAACACAGGTAAGTCACATTCTTCCTCTTCCTATTTCCTTTCTCATGTTCACTCACTAGAAAGAAATGCATCTCTCAGCTGCTGATCCATATTCCTTTTACTTCATCTAATTAGCATTCTGCATGGACGCCTCTCACAAGGAAAACCATCCTGCAACTTCCGTCGTTCTGATTATGCTGAAGCAGCAGAGGGTTTTCAGTAACTGCTTTTGACAAGCATGATTATATCTGGTAATGACTGTCCTTGTGGGTAGGTTGGAACAAAACAGACTTGCTTATCATCGCTGATCTTTCAACCCAAGCTGCTGGGCTTTTGACGTGCACCAACCAACAGGATCTGCCAGTCCCCTTTGTGGCCCCTGTCTGGGGCCACCTAATAAGGCCATCACCAGTTAATTCCTCTCTCATATCTTGATGTGTTGAATATTCCAAATTCCCTCTTACTTAGAGAGCTCCTCTAACATCTTGGAACACTCTAGGTAGTTGTGGATAGTTAGCATAAATGCCAAAAGAATATTTCATATTTAAAAATTAGAAATTAGGTCCTTTATGTTTCTATTCCCTATTCTGTAAACTTTATTCCTGGTCCCAAATAAGATTCCACAGGTGTTGTTACAGTAATTCTTACAGCAGGTGATGTTTAGTGAGACTTTACCAAGTACATACTAGCATAGTGTAAAGTGGTCTTAGTTTTAAAGTGTTATCTGATTTTATTCTTTTTTTTTTTTTATTTTACAAATTTAATCAGTTATACATATACATATGTTCCCATATCCCCTCCCTTTTGCGTCTCCCTCCCGCCCTCCCTATCCCACCCCTCCAGGCGGTCACAGAGAACCGAGCTGTATATTCGTTGCCTACATATCCTATGTAAATCTTAATTAAGATTTTATATTATTATAAGATATGCAAAACTGCTTATGTAATTTAGTTGTGAAATGAGGTAAGCAGAAGTGGAAATTTATTTTAAAACAATTATAATGGTGATATCATTATTCAGTCTGTACATAGTATTGTTTAGAATCTTTAATAGCTATTTATATTATTACAAGGCCATAGGTGCTTGTGAAAGGTGAAAGATGTGGGAAATACAGAGTAGTGCAAAGAAGAATATAAAAAGTTACCTATAGTGCTATTACTCAGAAATAACCGCTGTAAACATTTGGATATATATCATTACTGAAGTCAAACGACCTAAACACAACTTCCAGCTTCCTTACTCACTGCCTTTACAGATGATATTTAAACTCTCTCAACATTAATTTCTTTACTGTACCACGGGGGTATTAACAGTATCTACTTAATGAGGTGTTCATGTAAGGTATATAGTACAATACTTGGCACACAATAAATTTGACTTATTTCACTAGTCTTTTTTTCTTTCATACTATATATCATATATACTTAACATAACATGAATATATTTAACATTACAAGGCACTGTACATATTCAATGTACATATTATTTAGTAGCCTGCTTATTCACTCACTAATAGGTCTTGAATATTTCTACATATCAGTATGTATTCTTCCACAACATCATTTTTAATGGTTGTACATTTTTCCAACATATGATGGATTAAGAGGAAGAGGGGGAAGAAGAACAAAAGACTGATTAAAAACCCATAGGAAAGAGTGTCATGGACTTATAAATACTACCAAATGTAAAATAGATAGCTAGTGAGAAGCAGCTGCATAGCACAGGGAGATCAGCTCAGTGCTTTGTGATCACCTAGAGGGTTGGGATAGGGAGGGTGGGAGGGAGACGCAAGAGGGAGGAGATATGGGGGTATATGTATATGTATAGCTGATTCACTTTGTTATAAAGCAGAAACTAACACACAATTTTACAGCAATGATACTCCAATAAAGATGTTTAAAAAAAAAACAACCCATAGGAAAGAAATCATAACCCAGAAACAAAAAACACAAACCTTTAAAAATTTTATATATTATAAGAAAGCAACAAGAAAATGAGTTTAACCAAACAAGAACTCAAAGACAAAAGAAAAAAACATTGGAATAAAAGAAAATGAGGCTATAACACTAAAAATATTAACACTAAAAATATTTAGAAATAATAAAAATTAAAGAAACTTAGGATAATGATTATGAGCACAATTAAGAAGATATATGTATAAGGAAGACAGCAAGTTAACAAAAAAATGTTCCTCTGAATCTAAAAACCCAAAAGTGGAAGAGAAAAATCTTGAAAGATGTTATAAATCTTTTTTCCTGAAATGAAGGAATAACTGAGACTGCATATGAAAAGGGCAACCATATTTCATTATGACCTCAGAATGATAGACATCAAGATATAAACTGCTTAAGTTAATAAGTTTAATAGAATTCTTCAAGAACTGGGCATCAAATGTGTTCCCTGCTCATGGGTTGTCACTTCTTCCAGGCTCTTTTGGTGAACAGAGACAAACTGGTATGTATTTTTAAAGGAGGAAAAAATACTGAGTTTATACCGATATTACCAATTCAAAATTAAAATTATAGGGTTTTAATTTATTTGTTTTTATATTTGTACCTTTTTTCTCTTATGTTGAAAATGTTGGTTCCTGAAAAGATGAATATAAATACTTATTTGCTTTCTCCTATAATATGCAAACAATAGCTTCAAAATAACAACCCCAATATAATAATAAGTCTACTTAATGGAAGCTTGAAATTGATTAAAGATTTAAATATAAGACTTGAAACCATAAAACCCCTAGAAGAAAACATAGGAAAAAAGCTCCTTGACACTGATCTCGGCAAAGATTTTTTGAATAAGATGCCAAAAGTACAGGCAACAACAGCTAAACAAACAAGTGGAACTATATCAAACTAAAAAGCTTGAAAAGACAACTTATGGAATAGGAGAACATATCTGCAAATCATGTATCTGATAAGGGGTTAATAGTCAAAATATATAAGGAACTCACACAACTCAGCAGCAAAAAACCCTAAATAATCCAATTTTAAAATAGGCAGAGGACTTGAATAAACATTTTTCCAGAGAAGACATAAAAATGGACAACAGTACATTAAGGGCCAGGGCTTCAACATATGAATATTGGAGGGATACAAACATTCAATTGATAATATTCTAACCCTGGCCCGCAAAATTCATTGTCCTTCTCACATGTAAAATATATTCACTCCATCCCAACAGCTCAGAAAGTCTTAAATCGGGCTTCCCTGGTGGCGCAGTGGTTGAGAGTCCTCCTGCCAATGCAGGGGACATGGGTTCGTGCCCCAGTCCAGGAAGATCCCACATGCTGCGGAGCGGCTGGGCCCGTGAGCCATGGCTGCTGAGCCTGCGCGTCCAGAACCTGTGCTCCACAACGGGAGAGGCCACAACAGTGAGAGCCCCGCATACCGCAAAAAAAAAAAAAAAGTCTTAAATCATTTCAGCATCAAAGTCTAAAGTCCAAAGTCTCATCTAAATGTCATCTAAACCATATATGGCTGAGACTCAAGGTATGGTTCATCCTGAGGCAAAATTCCCCTTCAGCTATGAACCTGTGAAACAAGACAAATGTGATTCTAAAACAAAACGGGGGACAGGCATAGGAGAGACATTCCCATTCCAAAAGGGAGAAATAGGAAAGAAGGAAGGGGTGACGGGGCCCTACTTGAACACTGATGGTGCTAGATGTGTCCCCACATATTACCTGCCTTACTGCCTCTCGTGACTGGCTGGAAAATGACCACTTGGCCAACCCCCAAACTCTAGAATAAGCAAAGACTCTTGATTTAAGGTCTTCATTTCTCTCCCATGGCAACCCTCCCATATTATTTTTTCTATTTTTTGTTGACTTTCAAGGACACATAATATGGTAACATAGTTACTGTGGCTTAATAGCCATCGGATCATCATAAATCAGTCTCCTGAAATGTATATCCTAAAGGCCTTTGTCCAGTGCACATCTGTAAACATAACCACAGCAGAACCAAACTCTGCCTTTGATTACTTAATAAACAATGGAAGAATTGGAAAGTAATTTCAAGGAGGGAATTGTAGAATTCCAGAACTCCCACTTCCTGAGGTGATAAGATTCTCATTAGTACCTATAAAAGCATGGTGGGCCTTCCCATAAAATTGAAAACAAAAGGCTCTGCTCAACTTATCTAAGACAATTATATTATGAATAAGTTTTTAAATCTAAGAATTAAACAGTATAATCTGATTAAAAATGGAAACTCTAAGACAGACCTTTAAAATAAAACTTTTATAACTGTAAATAAAACTTGATGATGTTTACAAAAATGATGTATTTATTATAGACTAGAAATAGTATGAATTAGCAATCTTGTCTTTTAAAGAATTGAGAATTGAAATGAATCATGTTTCCTTCGGGCTCTGAACCTCTCTTACAGAATTTCTCAAGTTATAAATAATACATTCATGTCTCAAGGCAGTTACTAGACAATTGACTACTTGAGGACAGGACTTCTAACTGACCCACCATTATAGTCTACAGAGCCAAACCCCAGAGCTTGGCACCCAATAAGTAGCTGCTTAGGAGCGAATGGTGCTTCTTAGAATATTAACCTAGCCTCTCAGAAATTGAGATGTCTCACAAAACTTGGAAGGGTACATAGATGCCAGAGTGAGTTTACACCAATTAATATAATCATAAGCAAGTACTGTGAGTCTAATCAATTCAAACACCACATGTAAGTATTAGGTTAATGATGCAGAGCAGCAAAAAAGAAGAATAAAATACATTAACACTAAGAGACAAGGAATAGTTTGCATCAAATGTGAAATGTTGCAAAGCTTTCGGCTTGGAAAAGTCATTACCATACTCGTTCCAACTACAAGTAAGTGAAAAGGCACATTCTCCAAAGACACAGGTAACAACACACAGATTCCCGCTGATGGGTTTCTTGCTCTCAGCACAAAATTGTACAAAGACCAAAAGCCTGCGATAGCAAATTGAAAGATTCAGGCAAAAGAATATATACAGTGTCGGTTTTCTTTCAGAACCACAGACTAAAGTAAATTACACATTTTTAAAAAACTTTATGTGAGAATCTGGCTTTTAAAAGATCATTTTAGGAGCTTCCCTGGTGGTGCAGTGGTTAAGAATCTGCCTGCCAATGCAGGGGAGAGGGTTCGAGCCCTGGTCCGGGAAGATCCCACATGCTGCGGAGCAACTAAGCCCATGCGCCACAACTACTGAGCCTGTGCTCTAGGGCCCATGAGCCACAACTACTGAAGCCCACACGCCTAGAGCCCGTGCTCCACAACAAGAGAAGCCACCAAACGAGGAGCCTGTGCACCGCAACGAAGAGTGGCCCCTGCTCACCACAACTAGAGAAAAGCCTGCGCACAGCAACAAAGACCCAACGCAGCCAAAAATAAAAATAAAATAAAATTTTTTTAAAAAGATCATTTTTGTCCTTGAATTTGATCAGGACTGTTTCTGTAATGCTGTTATCTGCTACTGTTTTTTTTTTCTCTGTACATGGATCAAGTGTATGGGGCTGTTCTTCCTCAAGAGGAACCTGTGATAATGAATCTGGAGAAGAAAAGTTTGAGCCAAAAACCTTTTTGATGTGACAATTTAACTCTGACCCCTGTTTGCTATAATAATGTATTATAGGCACATTACCTTTGGGGGTAGATGTCACCTGTGGTGTACTGCGGGATTCATTTTGGAGAAGGGGTCTGGAAGTCTTGCCCAAAAATCTTTGCAATGGGAGGAATGGGACTGAAGCTAAAGGAGAGCAAACCAGGTACTGCTCCATTATCCCTTTCAAAAGCCTAGCTCTGCAAATGATTGAGTTCGCTCTCTCTGGGAGGAACCCAATACATCCCAGGAACAGAGTCATCTACAGATGCAACAAGGAAGAAGAAAAGGAGAGTGGGCAGAAAAAAAGAGAAAGAGGGACTCCATACCTACATTAAAATTTCCTTTCTCCCTCTCCCAAGAATTATGTAGATCTTTATTAGAATGCTACCATGCCAACCAGATAAGCAGGCAACAATTATTTAAATGCTTCACTTGTTCTTGCTTAGATATTGATATTAGCCAGAGCCCACGTCTAAATCTCATAACTGTTCTTTAAGCCAAAAGAATATGATTTAGCATATAGAGAGGGCAACCAACTATACTTGAACCTTGGAGTCTAACACTGGTGGCCAGCAGAGCACATAAGGGATGGTGTCCAGGGTCATGACTACAGTAAATTTTGGAGTAGCAAATTCCTAATGAAGTAGTTTAGGCAGTCCTCAGACTCTCCCAGTTACCAAAAAGAAAACAAAAGAAAAAAAACCCACCCGTTTCCTCTAAAGCATGTGTCCTTAATTATAATCCAAAGACCTCAATGGGCTTATACATAAAATTTTTGCTGTCAATCCCACTCCTGGGCATATATCCAAAAAAGATGAACGCTCTAATTCAAAAAGATATATGCACCCCAATGTTCATAGCAGCATTATTTACAATAGCCAAGATATGGAAGCAACCTAAGTGTCCATTTACAGATGAGTGAATAAAGAAGATGTGGTGTATATATATATGTGTATATATACATATCTGTAAGTATATATGTATATACATATACATACAATGTAATATTACTCAGACATGAAAAAGAATGAAATAATGTCATTTGCAGCAACATGGATGGACCTAGAGATTATCATACTAAGTGAAGTAAGTCAGACAAAGACAACAGTATATGATATCACTTATATGTGGAATCTAAAAAATAGTACAAATGAACTTATTTACAAAACAGAAACAGACTCACAGACATAGAAAAGAAGCTTATGGTTACCAAAGGAGAAGAGGTGGGGGGGATAAATTGGGAGTATAGGATTAACAGATGCACACTACCATATATAAAATAGATAAACAACAAGAATTTACTGTATAGCACAAGGAACTATATTCAATATCTTATAATAAATTATAGTGGAAAAGAATTTAAAAATAATATATATATGCATATATATATATAACCAAACCACTTTGCTGTATAACTGAAACTAACACAATACTGTAAATCAACTATACTTCAATTAAAAGAAAATTGCTGTCTATGAAGAAATTGGATGGGAGAAAAATAGCATCTCTATTTCCATTAACCTCCAATTGAAATTTAGCATACTTAAATGCTTATCAATGCATACTTAAATGCTTATCAATGTAGGCAACAATCAGAAAAACTATTTAGAAGTCATAGCTATTTTCATATCAACAGAGTTATTACAGACATTTCAAAATATTATGTATGCTCATCCATATTATAAAATTACAGGCATTGACCTAGGCTGATATCATTATTTAATATGTTAATAAATAAATACATGTATTACTATATCATGAATTTATATTTCCAATATTTTGATAACTAGATTTTAATAAAACTGCCTTTCTTTTTGATTCTGTGTAATTTGTTTTAACACCAAAACATTATTCTGAGAAGGCACCTATAAGCTTTACCAGTTTGTCAAAGCAGTACTTGGCACAAAAAAGCTAAGAAGCTCTGCTATAGAGCATCACTGTTTTTCCTGAGGATGTGACACAAACAGCTAGGACTCAGTTACCCTAAAGCAGTATTCCACAAGTTGAAGAATCAATCATACAGGCTTTTTCACAGGAAGAAATTATGCAGGTATACATAAAATTAAACATAAACCCCTTTATACCTTTAGGTCTAACACACAATGAAATCAATATGTATAAATTAAATATAAATGAAACTACAAATCTAATAAGATTTAAATTAATTACATTAATGAATTAATATTAACAGTGTTCTGCTAAGACACCATGAATATGGTGCTAACTCCTGAAGCACAAGTTCTCCTGTATTTAGGAAGCTTATGCTACTGTGTATCCCCGCTGAGTAAGTCTATTTTTCTCTATTTTAACTGCCACAAAGGTGGCCTTTGTACAACATGCCAGTACATACTTTAGTTCTGCAATTGAGAAGACTATCAAATCTGCCTCTGTTCCTTTCTTGATGGCTAGCAAATGTCTAAGAAATACAGCTTCGCAGCAACTTTATCATAAATAGGAACACAAATACAGGCACCAAAATTTTATCTCAATACTTGTTATAAGATGGTTATCCAGGTTATCAAGAGTAGGTGTACACCACTCTTATTCAACATAGATTTGGAAGTTTTAGCCACAGCAATCAGAGAAGAAAAGGAAATAAAAGGAATCCAAATTGGAAAAGAAGAAGTAAAGCTGTCACTGTTTGAAGATGACATGATACTATACATAGAGAATCCTAAAGATGCTACCAGAAAACTACTAGAGCTAATCAATGAATTTGGTAAAGTAGCAGGATACAAAATTAATGAACAGAAATCTCTGGCATTCCTATACACTAATGATGAAAAATCTGAAAGTGAAATCAAGAAAACACTCCCATTTACCACTGCAACAAAAAGAATAAAATATCTAGGAATAAACCTACCTAAGGAGACAAAAGACCTGTATGCAGAAAATTATAAGTCACTGATGAAAGAAATTAAAGATGATACAAATAGATGGAGAGATATACCATGTTCTTGGATTGGAAGAATTAACATTGTGAAAATGACTCTACTACCCAAAGCAATCTACAGATTCAATGCAATCCCTATCAAACTACCACTGGCATTTTTCACAGAACTAGAACAAAAAATTTCACAATTTGTATGGAAACACAAAAGACCCCAAATAGCCAAAGCAATCTTGAGAATGAAAAACGGAGCTAGAGGAATCAGGCTCCCTGACTTCAGACTATACTACAAAGCTACAGTAATCAAGACAGTATGGTACTGGCACAAAAACAGAAAGATAGATCAATGGAACAGGATAGAAAGCCCAGAGATAAACCCACGCACATATGGTCACCTTATCTTTGATAAAGGAGGCAGGAATGTACAGTGGAGAAAGGACAGCCTCTTCAATAGTGGTGCTGGGAAAACTGGATAGGGACGTGTAAAAGTATGAGATTAGATCACTCCCTAACACCATACACAAAAACAAGCTCAAAATGGATTAAAGACCTAAATGTAAGGCCAGAAACTATCAAACTCTTAGAGGAAAACATAGGCAGAACACTCTATGACATAAATCACAGCAAGGTCCTTTTTGACCCACCTCCTAGAGTAATGGAAATAAAAACAAAAATAAACACATGGGACCTAATGAAACTTCAAAGCTTTTGCACAGCAAAGGAAACCATAAACAAGACCAAAAGACAACCCCCAGAATGGGAGAAAATATTTGCAAACGAAGCAACTGACAAAGGATTAATCTCCAAAATTTATAAGCAGCTCATGCAGCTCAATAACAAAAAAACAAACAACCCAATCCAAAAATGGGCAGAAGACCTAAATAGACATTTCTCCAAAGAAGATATACAGACTGCCAACAAACACATGAAAGAATGCTCAACATCATTAATCATTAGAGAAATGCAAATCAAAACTACAATGAGATATCATCTCACACCAGTCAGAATGGCCATTATCAAAAAATCTATAAACAATAAATGCTGGAGAGGGTGTGGAGAAAAGGGAACACTCTTGCACTGCTGGTGGGAATGTGAATTGGTACAGCCACTATGGAGAACAGTATGGAGGTTCCTTAAAAAACTACAAATAGAACTACCATATGACCCAGCAATCCCAATACTGGGCGTATACCCTGAGAAAACCATAATTCAAAAAGAGTCATGTACCAAAATGTTCATTGCAGCTCTATTTACAATAGCCCGGAGATGGAAACAACCTAAGTGTCCATCATCAGATGAATGGATAAAGAAGATGTGGCACATATATACAATGGAATATTATTCAGCCATAAGAAGGAACAAAATTGAGCTATTTGTAATGAGGTGGATAGACCTAGAGTCTGTCATACAGAGTGAAGTAAGTCAGAAAGAGAAAGACAAATACCGTATGCTAACACATATATATATGGAATTTAAGGGAAAAAAATGTCATGAAGAACTTAGGGGTAAAACAGGAATAAAGACACAGACCTACTTTAGAATGGACTTGAGGATATGGGGAGGGGGAAGGGTAAACTGTGAAAAAGCGAGAGAGAGGCATGGACATATATACACTACCAAACGTAAAATAGATAGCTAGTGGGAAGCAGCTGCATAGAACAGGGAGATTAGCTCAGTGCTTTGTGACTGCCTGGAGGGGTGGGAGGGAGGGAGACGCAAGAGCGAAGGGTTATGGGAACAGATGTATATGTATAACTGATTCACTTTGTTATAAAGCAGAAACTAACACACCATTGTGAAGCAATTATACTCCAATAAAGTTGTAAAAAAAAGAGTAGTACATTATTTTTTATTATCATTGAAATGAAAGCATACATTTAAGAAGTTCTTATAGAGAATTCTTGGGTCCCCCAGAAAAAATCTGAGGTCCCTCAGCCCCCAGGTGAAGAAATACTGTCCAAAAAACAACATAGGAATGATGTCATTCACACATATAAGCACAGATTCCCCCTCCAAACCGCAAAATAATCTGCAGTCAGTGATGTAGAGGTGGGTACATGAATCTGAGAACAGCATGACTGACTTAAGAAGAATATAATTAAGACATTCAGGATTCCACTCCAGACAGGATTAGAAAATGTCAGGGAAAAAGGAAAAGGGACTTTATCTGATTTCAGATGTCTAATTAGAGCCCCTCTCCCCATATTCCATCCTTGGATAGTTTCCTGATGAATAGTAACCCAAGTAAAACTTCAGGCCTTGCTCTGATCCTCTTAGCTTCGTATTCTTGCAGAACTCACTTACAAACTAAAAGAAATACTGTGTTAAAAGCAGAAAACTAGGAAGAAAGAATAAGCTTAAGGTTTCTGATTGGTGTACAAGCTTTCTACATGCAGCAAATCTGGAGTATGTGTTCAGGGCATTTTGGTACAGAGTTATCAGTGCTAATAAATCACTGATATTTAGACAGTTTCACTGTCAATCCAAGTCATTTTATCTTCAGAGACTGTATAGTTCATTGAGGAAAAAAATTAAATATAAGGTGAAGAATTGTTAGAAGAATGGTTGAAATAAATTATGGTATAATGAGAGCATGGAATGCTATTCAATCACTGTAATAATGAATTAGAGCTAAATCATTGTCTTAGAGATATTTACATGAAGTATTCTTGAGTGAGAAAAACATTATGTAGAAAACTGTACGCAATAAATGTGATCTCATTTTTTGAAAAACAAAAATGACAAAAACACCTCTATGTGTATGTCATTCTGTATAAAAGTTTGTGTATATATGTTTATATATGATTTATGAGCATGGAGAAAACTATAAAATCATACACACCAGGTCATTAAGATGGGTTAACTGTGGTCAGAAATAAGGTAATATGATGCAAAAGGAAGAAGAATTGAAGTGATTTATGCAAAAAAAGGGGATAAAGTCTTCCATTTTAAAATAATATATATAATATGATCATATTTATTCATTACAGAAAGAAGAAAAACCAATTCCCAATTTTGGAGGAAATTAAAAAGAAGCAGTATAGTAGATAAGGAAGGTAAAACTGATTGAGGGGGCCTCCCTGGTGGCGCAGTGGTTGAGAGTCCGCCTGCCGATGCAGGGGATACGGGTTCGTGCCCCGGTCTGGGAGGATCCCATATGCCGCGGAGCGGCTGGGCCCGTGAGCCATGGCCGCTGGGCCTGCGCATCCGGAGCCTGTGCTCCGCAACGGGAGAGGCCACAACAGTGAGAGGCCCACATAACGCAAAAAGGAAAAAAAAAAAAAAAAAAAAAAAAAAACTGATTGAGGGGTAGGAAATACTTCCAAAATGGCACAGTAAGACCCTCCAAAAATCTGCTCCTCCATAGAAACAGTAAAAACACTGGGAAAAAAATATCAAAATCAGATTTTTCAGAACTTTGGAATTTAACCAAAGGCTTGCAGCAGAGGAACATTTGTTCAAGAAAAATGGCTGAATCACAGTGAGAACTATGAGCTTTGTAACGTTTTTTGTTTTCGTTTTTTTTTTGTTTGTTTGTTTGTTTTGGCTACGTTGGGTCTTCGTTGCTGTGCGCGGGCTTTCTCTAGTTGTGGTGAGCGGGGGCTACTCTTCGTTGCAGTGCACGGGCTTCTCATTGCTATGGCTTCTCTTGTTGCAGAGCACAGACTCTAGGCACGCGGGCTTCAGTAGCTGTGGCACGCGGGCTCAGCAGCTGTGGCTCACGGGCTCTAGAGCGAAGGCTCAGTAGTTGTGGCGCATGGGGCTTAGTTGCTCCACAGCATGTGGGATCTTCCTGGACCAGGGATAGAACCCGTGTCCCCTGCATTGGCAGGCAGATTCTTAACCACTGTGCCACCAGGGAAGTCCCACTTTGTAACATTTTAATTTGCCATATTCCCATCACCCTCTCCTCAGTTCTACAGGAGCCTTGAAAACCAATGAGCTTGCAGCCATGGCATCTATAAAAACCAGCAACCTAGGGGGAAGAATGGGTCTGAAGCTCCCCAAAAAGCCATCCCCAGAGAATTATCACCATTCAACTTGTCTAGAAGCTCCCCAGAAAGGATCCATTCTCAGTACTTGTCTTTACTTGATCTGACTCAGAGCTTTCTCTTTGCAAAAAGTTCTATCCCCAGGGTACATGTTGAAAACAATCTGTGGCAATTGTTTAACATCACAGTTACCTGAGGCAAGGATACCTGTTGTAAATAAGAGGCTGACCAAAACACTTAAAAGGAAAAACTAGGGAATGAGATGTCTGAAGAGGCCTTTGAAAAGCTCTGACATATTCCCTGGGATACTAGAAGGCCAGGGCTGTGACTATATCCAAGAAAAATATGAAAAGCCAGTCACAAAAGCCACACATTTATTGTGGCTTTTTATATGAAAATGTTCATATGAACATTTTATATGAAATGTTCAGAATGGGCAAATCTATAGAGACTGAAAGTAGATTAGTTTTGGACACAGGCTGAGGGAGAGGGGAAATGAGGAACAATGGATACAGCATTTCTTTTTGCAGTGATGAAAATGTTCTAATATTAGATAGTGGTGATAGCTGCACAACTCTGTGAATACATTTTAAAAATACTGAATTATATGTATTAGAGGTCAAATTTAATGGTATGTGGATTATACCTCAAAAAGCTTTCTGTAAGTGAATGAGAGGTATGATGTGTTTTCATCTGATATAGAAGATTTAGGAGCTGGTCATCAAAGAGCACAATGAGAGAACAAAACACTTTACGCTTTCAGCACATTAGCCCACTCTCACGTCACTTTAATTCCTGATTAGAGTTTCTAGGCTATTTTATTTAGTGCCATATTATTTTTAACCCAAAAGCTCTTGGTTGGTCAAAGAGTTTTTCCCTCTCCTTAAAATTCAATTTATGCTTAAATATTTATAAAATATATAAGAAGAAAAGATGAAAATAAAAATCTAAATACAGAATGCAACCTAGGAAAATCCCTTGCTGAAATACAGCATGAAAGCTAACTATGGGTCTTTTTCCTTTCCATATTACAACTGGTTTTCAAAATGTAACTAATGGCGGCTTCCCTGGTGGCGCAGTGGTTGAGAGTCCGCCTGCCGATGCAGGGGACATGGGTTCGTGCCCCGGTCCGGGAAGATCCCACATGCCGCAGGGCGGCTGGGACCGTGAGCCATGGCCACTGAGCCTGCGTGTCCGGAGCCTGTGCTCCGCAACGGCAGAGGCCACAACAGTGAGGCCTGCATACCGCAAAAAAAAAAAAAAAAAAAAAAATGTAACTAATGAAACTCCAGATGTAACAGATGTCACATAAAGCCTATTTCACATTTACAAAGCTCTGCCACACAGTGTAACCTAGCAAGCATCTGGCTAAAACTTCACAAACTGCAGTATTCTATGCTTTGGCATGATATTGATGACCCCCAAAAGGAAATGTCTTAAGGAAAGGCTATTTCCTGGTACTTTTTTCCAGGACTTCTCCCCTTGGTTTTCTACCCAGGATATTGAGAAGGACAGAATGTCTCGCCACTGTATTTTTGGACTAGAGTGGACTCAAAAAGCTTTTACATGTGCCAGAAATTTAGAATGACACTTTAATTAGAGAATTATAATTTTTTTAAAAAAGGAATAAAAGTAAATTCTCTGCTAGGTGTTAGTAGAGAAACAAGGCATTAAATTATACTTTAAGTAAAATTGGTTAAATAAATATCAAGTGAGAAGTGTGATTTGGCATCACCAATAAAAAGAGGTCAGATATTTTTGAAATGACTGTAGTTCATTTATTTATTCATTCAACAAATATTTTGTTGAACACTGTCTATAAAGCAGTAAACAAAATACATTACTCTCCTGGAGCTTAAAATTTGCTCAGAAATGCTGCTGCTACTGAAAAGAAAGCAATGAAATTAAATAAGGAAGCATGAAATACTTGAAAGAACGCTGGTCTAGGAGTCCCAAGACCTGAATCCCAATTCCATGGCTACCAATTAGTAAATAAGTGACACTGGATACATCAACTTAATTTCCCTAAGTCTCAATTTCATACCTTGAAAAATGGTGTGTATACCTGTCCTGCATACCTTGTCAGCTAATTATAAGGGCCACAGAGAGATAAACAACAAGGTCTTACTGTGTAGCACAGGGAACTATATTCAATATCCTGTGATAAACCATAATGGAAAAGAATATGAAAAAGAACATATATATATATATGTATAACTGAATCACTTTGCTGTACAGAAGAAATTAACACTACATTGTAAATCAACTATACTTCAATAAAATTTAAAAAAATAATAATAAGGACCACAAAGAAAATATTCAAACTTGCCCTGAAAACTATCAAAAGCTCTATACTCACAGACTAGCAGTATTACTGAAATGTATGAAAAACTATCAAATTCCTTACAATAAATAATTTTAGTTATTACAGACAGTCTATTGAGGGTCTATGTGGTGAGACAGTAAAGCTCAAGGCTAACTGTCAAGTACATTAACAAGACAGAATGACACATTTTCAAAGGTTTTGACCTTTCTACATTTAATCATTCTAATTTCATCTGGGTTTCCTTTACATGTCAAATTACGTTCATATTCTCAGGCAATGTTCCACCCATAGGAAGAGAAAATGAGTCAAACAGACTCCCATCAAACTTCCAAACTGAGCAACAAGGACCATATGTTTCTTTACTCTTCAGGGTATGTGTCTGTCACCTCTATTTGAATCTTAACAAATGACAGAACTTTCAAAATAGAGACAAATCCACCTTGTAAAAGAAAATAACAATTGCTGTAATTGCAACCACATTAACTGGACTAAGTTTTTGCTTAAATTACTTCTGCCCTTTTGTTGAAAAACACTGCCCTAAGAATAATGAAGTGCTTGTAATAAAGCAGAAACTAACACCCCAATGTAAAGCAATTATACTCCAATAAAGATGTTAAAAAAAAAAGAAGAATGAAGTGCTTAAGACATGACCGAAATATTAAAAACTTCAAAATTAAACTCATGAGGAAAACAAATTTTACTTAGCATAATTTGGGTTTGTAGTATTACCGTCAGGTAATGAACATGAATCTGTATAAATCACTGGTGAACTCTTAAGCATAAGAAACAGTTAATATCTATTGGTGCTCCATGAAACAACAGAAGCCAAACATTCTGACTCCTTGGGGCTAGAGAGAGAGAATAATCCTGCATTTCTTCAGATACTGGCAAACATACTATGATAGTTTAAGAGTCAGCTTAATCCTTCCCTTCCTGGCTCAGAATGAAAATAAATATTCTGTCCTAGACCTAAAATGTGATTTCCCTTTGGAGGTTTTCAGGAAGGAGGGAGCAACAAACAAGAAAGTGATCAGGGATGAATGGGTTTTGTGTAATTTTCAGTCACATAACCTTGTTTTAGGAAGTAGAAAGTAAGACTCAAGACAACTGCAGAGAAAGCTCTTAACAGTGAGTGCTCTGATTATGATTTATCAGCACTGACTAGGTAACTTTCCACACTAATCCACTCCCACTAGCATTCTGGAAGGCTAGTAACTTTACTAAAAAAATTGGAGGTGTATTGAGGGACAGAGTCACATTCTGGAGCATATCATCTGTTGCCATCTAACTGGACCCATCTCCACACTTTCTGTCTCCTCTTTCTCTCTGCAAGCTCTTTTTCTGGAATAACTGACAAATACCTCCATTTGTCCTCAAATAGAAGTTTTGGCCATGCCATTTTCCTCAAGGTGTGATTATCTGTCAGCCACCAACAAGTAAAATAAATTGCATAGCCAATAAAACCAGGAAATGAGAAAGAACACATAGACACCTCGAAAGCAAATGAAGGGATATAGCTCCTGTCAAATCCCTTGGCATTCGATTATAGAACTGCATGCCTGGTCTTCTCACTTCTCACTGTAAGCATCTCACTGCAAACATTTTCACCACATAACTAATTGACTGTAAGGCAATTTTGCAATGAAAGGTAAACTACGTGGTTGACAGTTTGGTTTCAACGGGTTGAAATGTGTTATCATTTTTTCCAGTTAGAGACATTATTGATGGCTTTATTGAGCTGACAGAAGACTATTTGCTTTGTGTTGGTTTCTTATCTTGAAACACTGCACTGGAGGAGAAAGAGGCTGAGGGCCTCAGAGGCAGAGTTGAACCTACATTTCCCATTGGAAAGTCTATCAACAGACATGCGGCAGTATGCGAGGAACAAACACCAGTGGAGGAGGCTTTCACAGCGCAATACAGAACTCAGTTACAAATATGCATCCTAGTATTTGGAAACTAATACCTCTCTTAACAAAGGAACAAATTTTAGCAAAAAAGAAAAAGTGCAATGCTGAACGAGGAGACAAATCAACAAGCCAAAAAAAGGTGTATAAAAAAATACTATAAACAGAAGACTTGGAAGACAAAGGTACAACTCACAAAATAAAATCAGTTATTTGTGCAGTGTCACCATGAATCTACACACATTTTAAACATATTTTAAAATTTTGTATTTAGCAATGTCTTTTTGTGTGTGTGTGTGTGGTATGTGGGCCTCTCACTGTTGTGGCCTCTCCCATTGTGGAGCACAGGCTCTGGACGCGCAGGCTCAGTGGCCACGGCTCACGGGCCCAGCCGCTCCGCGGCATGTGGGATCTTCCCAGATCGGGGCACAAACCCATGTCCCCTGCATCAGCAGGCAGACTCTTAACCACTGTGCCACCAGGGAAGCCCCATTATGTCTTTTTAAATGTCCCTCTTTCATTTTTCATTTTTTATCTTTCACGGTAAAATTGCCTTACAACCAATTAATTATGAGGCAGAAATGCTTACAGCAAAGATGTCTAAGGCAAAGATGCTTACAGCGAAATTACCTCGAAAAACCATGGAATTAGGATTCCTGCCACAAGGCACCAATAACAAAATAAGTAACTTAGTTTACTTATTAATTTAACCATCTCAAAATAAGTATCTTAAAACTTAAAAAACAGAACCACCGTAAAATCAACACTGTCATACTGGGGCAAGCAGCACAAATTTTTATGTCTCAGAAATACTGAATGGCATTGGTACCTTTTTATTTCTTACTCCAGTCCCTATCTGGATGGCTGAGCTGAGGGCATTTCATGTTTAGGAACAGGGCACTTGGCTATGCTTGCTAGATAAGGGAGCAGAGCTTTTCCTGTGTGACCAGTAAGTGATTGTGATTAAGAGCATCAGTTGCCACACTTAAAAATCTACCTGTGGGTTCCACAGACATTAAAGGGCACAGCTATTTACCACCTTCAGACTTACTTGTGCTCCTCTGATTTTGGTCCCCTGGGAGAGAAGCATCCATAGTCCAGGCTGGAATGTGTTGGGTGGGATTGGCAGTAGATGTCCCGGTGCTCTCGTTATGAGTTGTACTTGGAAGAATAACATCATACACATGGGCTTCACCATCAGTGACCAAAGGTTCACTCCCATTTGATTTAAAATAGGCTTTTTTTAATGTTCCTGAAAGACCAAAAAAAGATAGTTTAAAACATTACTAGAAGTGTTTATTTTACTTTATTTTATTTTAATTTAATTTTACTTTTTTTTTTTTTTTTTTTTTGCGGTATACGGGCCTCCCACTGTCGTGGCCTCTCCCGCTGCGGAGCACAGGCTCCGGACGTGCAGGCCCAGCGGCCATGGCTCACGGGTCTAGCCGCTGAGCGGCATGTGGGATCCTCCCAGACCGGGGCACGAACCCGCGTCTCCTGCATTGGCAGGCAGACGCTCAACCACTGCGCCACCAGGGAAGCCCTAATTTTACTTTTTAAAAAATATTTATTTATTTATTTATTTTTGGCTGCGTTGGGTCTTCGTTTCTGCGCGAGAGCTTTCTCTAATTGCGGCAAGCGGGGGCCACTCTTCATCGCGGTGCCTGGGCCTCTCACTATCATGGCCTCTCTTGTTGCGGAGCACAGGCTCCAGACGCGCAGGCTCAGTAGTTGTGGCTTGCGGGCTCTAGAGCACAGGCTCAGTACTTGTGGCTCACGGGCCCAGCTGCTCCGTGGCATGTGGGATCTTTCCGGACCAGGGCTCAAAGCCGTGTCCCCTGCATTGGCAGGTGGATTCTCAACCACTGCACCACCAGGGAAGCCCCTTATTTTATTTTTATTTATTATTTTTGGCTGCACTGCATGGCTTGCAGGATCTTAGTTCCCCAACCAGGGATCAAACCCGCGCCCCCTGCAGTAAGGGTGCGGAGTCCTAACCACTGGACTGCCAGAGAATTGTCTAGAAATATTTATTTTAAAAAATGTATTAGGGAAACTCTAGAGCTGCTTCCCCAGACAAACGCAAAGAGAAAATGATGGCCAGCAAGAACACCCACTTCTCGAGACAACCAGTAGTTTCTCTTCTGTCGTAGATCACATAACCCTGTGAGGTGGCTATTGCTTCTCAAGAGCTAAAGGTTTAGAAATTGAGTCTCCCATCCAGGTTTCCTAGTGCCCAAAGAATTTAGGGCAATTCTACCTCACCTGGGACTCACCACAAATAAAATGTGGCAAATCTTACAGTGTTTCCTTCCTACTTTCTCAGTGTCTCAATTTCACACATCATTTTAGGCTCCTCAGTACCCAGGACGCAAGCTCTCCCTATCTTTCTACCTGCCACAAAGGACAACAGTGCCAGCTTACCTGTGGCCTTCTGTTTCTCCACATTTGGCACTAAATTTCAATGAACTACACACAACAGATAATAAAAATAATAGGGCTCAAATATTTCCCAAGACTCGTAGAAACCCCTCCCAAAAAAGTAAAACTCCAATTCCAGCAAAACTAAAAGAAACTATATTATCTTCATCTTCGACCAGAAGCTATAAATTTGATTATAAGAAATAGGCATTAAACTAAGATTATCCACTGGTCACTTTCTCAAGGTATTTATTCATGGACAAAATAAAGAGTCCAACCTACGATTATTGGGAATCCCCTAGCTTTAGCTTTAGGCAGAAAATCTGAAAACTTTGAAAGAGATCATGTATTTTTAACTCAGTCAAAATAGACAACAGAGTGTTTCCAGAATATAGCACTCTGGTTGAGTATGCCACTAAAATAAATGAATGTGATATTGATCCATTATAGAAATACCCAAGGGAGATTGTTTTTTCCTAAAAGCATTTACAGTGAATGCTCTACTTGGCTCTCACTTTTCCGAACAGCCCATGGACCATTAAAAAAAAAAAAGAAATATAAATAAAATGTTTAATATCAGTCTACAGAAAAAATTTCTCTACATGTGCTTGACACTTGGAAAACGTTAACTACAAATCAAAATAGGAAAGCAGCTGTTTTCTAGCTAACTAAGGTCAACAGGATTCTAAGTAAAACGGTGGAGTGTAAAAGCTAAATCATGACCATGTGGTGCAGGTAACACACTCCCCAAACTGTGTGATTATGAATAAATATTAAATGCAGTAGGTGAAATGAAAGACTTCATTTAATTGTTTATGATTTTCAAAATGATTTAGAATTCATCCTAGATCAAAATAAATGTATGCGATAGATTTGTTCGCTATATAATGTGTATTTTATTCATACAGAAAAATTTACTAATTAGATATAATTTTATTTTTCACTTATTATTTGCTCTCTTCTTTGCTAATTTTGGCATAGAGATTTTGCACATAAAGTGTTATTTCCACTAACATGGCTATAATGAATGTATAAGACCCATAAAGTCAATTTACTTATCACACTGACCCTATAAGTCAGCATCCAGCCCTGTCAACACACTTTGAGCAAATGCCAACTCCTCAGTTATATCCCTGTGTAATTCACTTAAAGGGAGTTCCTTATCGTATGAAATATTTCAACAGTTGTTCTTAACATTTTGTTTGTAATGACTAGCCTTATTAATAATCTTTCCTTTAACTTTTTCACCTAACCATAGTGGTGAAAGTGCTAATAATATCTGTTTACTCTAAAATATTCTTTAAACACCAACTTTTTCAGGAAACACTGCCTTGGAAAACAACTTCCTTAAAAAAAAAAAAAAGCAGTTTCCTTGCTCTTAAACTCTCCATATCAAAGCAAGTTGGCAGAATAGAAAGATAACACATGATATACAGTAGTTGGTGCAGCTAATGTCCCTGAACTATATTTTCGAGAGAAAGACAAAGACAACAAGCCTAATGGACCTGTCTTTAAAAGCCTAAACTGACTAGACCATTTGTTTTCAAGCATCTCTGGAAACTAACCAACTCTCAACTCACAGTTGGTCCTCTATTACGCATTTTTTAAAAGCACAGAAAATAGAATTCAGTAAGACTAAATACTGTCAAGCTACATCACGATGAGCTACAAAAATGCTGAGAGTTATCAGTCCAAAGTAGAGTGTTCATTCTTTCAGTGTTGCCCCATCCTTTTCCACATTTCTATTTTAAGTGCTGTGGTTAAAAGTACAGATTCTACAGCCTGACCACCTGGGTTTAAATCCCATCACTACTTACTAGCCCTGAAACTTTGGACAAACTCTCAACTGCCATAAACTAAGGAAAATCAAAGTACCTCCCCTTATTGGGCTGGCCATTAGGATCAAATTAGTCAATACATACATAAACACTTGGAACAGTTCCTGGCATACAGTAAGTTCTCAATAACTGTTAGTCATTACTACACAGTAATAGTAATGAAAGTAAAATTGTCTTCCTTAGGGCTACTAAGGTACTTTTATATTTTTATTTTTGGCTGCACTGGGTCTTCATTGCTGCGCATGGGCTTTCTCTAGTTGCGGTGAGGGGGGGGCTACTCTTTGTTTCAACGTGCGGGCTTCTCACTGCAGGGGCTTCTTGTGTTGCAGAGCACGGGCTCTAGGGGCGCAGCCTTCAATAGCTGCGGCACGCGGGCTCTAGAGCGCAGGCTCAGTAGTTGTGGTACACAGGCTTATCTGTTCCGCAGCATGCGAGATCTTCCCGGATCAGGGCTCAAACCCGTATCCTCTGCATTGGCAGGTGGATTCTTAACCACTGCGCCACCAGGGAAGTCCTAAGGTACTTTTAAATAAATGCCAATTTCCTTTTACTCTAAGTGCATCCCAGCATAATAAAATGGCTAAGGTAATCTTCAAAAGTGAATCACTTAACCCACTTTTGGAGTAAAATAACTGTGACTCTTTCATGCTAAGTTATTAATAGAAGGCCACATTACATCAAGGCTGTATGGCTCAAAAGTGTTTCAGCTATAACACAGCTCTATTTAACAATGTTTAAGAAACAGTCTGCATTTCCAACAATGATAGTCAAGTATTACTGATCATTTACAATGAGTGGATTGAGCACTGTGGCAGACAAAATAATGCTCCCCCGAGAGATGTCCACATCCCGAGTCCCAGAACCTGTGAATAGGTTACTTTACATACCTTACATGACAAAAGGGATGTTGCAGATGTAAGTCAGGGAATCTGAGATGGGAAAATTATCCTGGATTATTCAGGTGAGCCCACGGTAGTCATGGAATCCTTGTAAGCAGAAGAGGGAGGTGAGAGAGTGTGTGTCAGAGCTATGCAGTGTGAGAAAGACTCAATGGGCCATTGCTCATTTTGAAGATGGCAAGGGGCCACAAGCCAAGGAATGCAGGAAGCCTCTAGAAGCTGGAAATGGCAGAAAACAGATTGGCCCCTAGAGCCTCTAGAAAGAATACAGTACTACCGACACCTTAATTTTAGCCCAGTGAGACCAGTTTTGGACTTCTGACCTCCATAACTCTAAGGTACTATATTTGTGTTATTTTAAGCTACCAAGTTGTTATAGCAGCAATAGGAAACTAACACAGGCACCTTACTAAGTATCCTCACTATGGGCATTTATTGAGTTAGCCTTCCAACAATCCCATGAAACAGATGCTATAATTAACTCTTCTTTATGAAGTTTAAGAGGAAAGGAAACCAAAGCTTACGAGAGTTACTTAACTTTACCCAAGAATTGAGTTGGGACATGACACATACCCATACCCACACACCCACACACCCTTCTCATTTTGGACAAGGTATACAAGTTAAAAAAAATCAACCATCATCTGCATGTTAAAAAAATTTATTTTCCTATGATATGAGTTTGAAATTAGTTCCTTATCTTTATATCTCTAGCCATGTGGTAACACATTTACTTTTCATTTTCTATGTGCCAGGAACTATGTATTTACTCTCTGCTGAAAGTAAATTACAAAATTTGCTAAGAGTTTCTTATCATTGAGATGTTTATGGATTAGTTGGGGGAGACAGGCATGTAGCCTAAAACTACAGACCATGATACAAATGCTTTGAGAATGATATGCATAGGACAATCCGGTGACAACAATTAGAGAAGAAGTTGTCATTCCGTTTGAGAAAGTCAGGAAAGGTTTCTTAGGGAAGAAGATCCTCCATGTGAATCTTAAAAGATGATTAGGGATTTTCTAGGTTTGAGCCAAGCATTTGTGGGGAAGAGGGAGTTGTAGTAATAGGGAATGGAGAACTTTCTAGATAGAGCAAAGGGGAAAATATGCAAAAGCTGACTAGCAGGTATTTAAACATGGCTGGCACACAGGGGACTGGAAAGAGAAAAGGCTTGAAAGGAAGTAGAAGCCAGACTGGGAAGGGTATTCCTGTCATAGGTTTGGAATTGATCTTGTTGTGATAGAGAAATTTTGCAGAGTCTTAAATGGGGTAGAACGTTATAATGATCACTCTGGCAACAGGGTGATGCTTGAAAGGGGCTAAGTCTAGCAGACAGTTAGAAGGCTATTGCAAGAGTCCAAGTGAGAAAAGAAGGACTGAGTCAAGGCAAAAGCAGTGAGGACAAAGGGAACATTTGGGAGAGAGCTTTCAGAGGCAAAATTGTAAGAACGTAATGGAAAGAGTCAGAGGTCCCTTCAAGGTTTCTGGTTTGAATTACTGGGTAAATGAAGACATTTACCAAGATGGGGTGGTTGCGTTAGTGTTATTCATCAAATATTTTCAATTCTCTCCCATTCTACTAGGGCACATGCTGGGGTTACATTCTTTGGCCTCATTCTGTCTCTTGATATCTTTGATGTCGGTCAAAGGGTACGAACTTCCACTTATAAGATGAGTAAGTTCTGGGGATCTAATGTACGGCATTGTGATTATAATTAGTGATGCTGCATTATATACTCCTTTAAAAGTATAAAAAAAAGTATAGAAGTTACTCCAGGGCTCTCTTTCTTTCTTTCTGGCACAATAACCACAAAGGTTCAAGATGATGGCTGGTCCATCAATTTAGTCCTTTAATGACCTGAATGAGCATAGCCCCCCTGCCATCTTGCAGAGCACGTGTTGCAAGTGAGAAACTGACCTTTGTTGTTGTTAAGCCACTAATATATTAGAATTATTTGTGTTACACAGCATAGCATAGCCTGCCCTGACTGATACAATAGATAATAGAGAATGAAAAATAAAAGTTGTAGAAGCTTCCTTTTGTTACTATAATTATTATAAATACATTGAGTATAAAATGCTATGAAACATTCAAGGGGAAAAATGTCTAAATCCGGGGCAATCTAAACACTTCCTCCAGAAGGCCTTGCCAGACTTCCCCACAAATGTGCATCTTCTTTGTGTTCCCAGAGCACACTCTGCATATACCACATACACACTCAAGTGAAATTGTCTGTTTTCTTGTCTGCCTTCTCGAAGGTAGGAAGGTATATTATGCATGCCTGCATCTCAAGCATCCAGCAGAATGCTTGGCACCAGTGAAGGTCTCAATAAATACTTGTTGAATGCATGAATGATGAAGGAAGTCATGGGAGAAGATGATATTGTCTAGAGACGTATGGGTGCAAAGTGAGAAGAGAGCTTAGGACAGACGCCCTAAAATTTACTGGATAGGTAGAGCAAGATGAGCTTAAGGAGACAGAGAAAGAGCCGCCAGAAACAGAAGGAAAATGAGACATGATAACATCCAGGCAAAGCAGAAGAGCATTTCAAGAAGAAGGGAGTAGTCAAGACTGAGCAAGATCATATCTGGGCGTCACATCTAAATGGAAGAAAGCATTGTTGGCACCAAAAATGAGCACTCTCATTGTGAACAGATGTAAACAAACACAGAGAGAAAGCACAGGCTCTCCATTTCAAACTCTTGTTCAAACACACATCAGTTCCAAATTCTGCACATTCAAAAAAAGGACATTGGGGGCCTCAGAACAGATTTAGTAGTAGGAAAAGAAGAGGAAGAGGAAAAGGTCAGATTGCAGGGGGTTAAGGACTGGATGAAGCATAGAAATCACCTGGGGATCTCATTAGAAGGCAATTTTGGCAGGTCTGGAGTGGGGCCCAAGATTCCAGATTCTGCATTTCACACAAATTCCCAAGTGATGCTGATGCTGCATCCACGGACGACACTTTGAATACAAGGCTTTAGACTGCCCTTTCCAAAACTTTAGACATAATGCATAACCTCAGGCCTAAGGAATTAACGAAAAAATATTTTCAGGTTTGAGAACTCTATGTTTTTGCATCTGCTCAGAAGACCAGCATTATAAAAGGAATTTGGAGAATTAAATAAGGAACGTGGAGTCAGGTCATAAAAGAGCATGGAAAATCTTAAGGTTTTGGTGTAAAGAAATCAGGATCTGGGAGGTTTTCCATTTTAAAATGATATTCAAAACACAACACTATAAGTTAGGAAGTTAAGATTCTTATCATCCCAAATTCTTGTAAAAGCCACAAGCTGCTAAGAAATTTGGTAAGAGAAAAACTATATTTAAGTTCAATGATCTCCAGCTCATCTAGCATTTTTGAAGAGGAAAGTCACTTTTATAGAGGAATATTTCTCTTGAGTTCAAGAAAAACAAACTATTTTACCATATTTCCTATACTCCCCACCACTATAATTTCTTTCTTCTTCAATGCATGACAAAAATAAAAATTTAATAGGTCCCACATAGACTTTACATCGAATTAAGAAAACTAGGATGGTAACCTTAGGCCATTCTTAAGCTTACGGCTAAAACAAAATTTATTTTAGATGTGGATGAGTGGACAAGCCTTTGAAACCAAGTCTTCAACAGCTGGGGAAAAAAAAGTTAAGAACATTCTAACGAGATGTGGGGGGACCATACCTTTGATGAAATCAAATTGAGATGAATAATAGTTTGCAAAAATCAGTGCAGACGTCTGGAGCCTGTGCTCCGCAACAAGAGAGACCACGATAGTGAGAGGCCCGCACACCGCGATGAAGAGTGGCCCCTGCTCACTGCAACTAGAGAAAGCCCTCGCACAGAAACGAAGACCCAATACAGCCAAAAATAAATAAATAAACAAATTTAAATCATATGGGCTTCTAAGAAGACCTCTGCTTTAAAAAAAAAAAAAAAAAAAAAATCAGTGCAGACCATACTCCAAAGCACCACATTTATAAGATGCTTGAAATAACTTTCTATTTTTTCTCCTGCCACATTCTCTACCCACTTCACCCCTTTCTCCAGACAGGTGTCAAAAACACCTTTTAACAGCCCCAACCAGATCAATCACGCCACTCCCCCACTCCAAAATCCTCATGGTGAAGATCATGGTTATAGTGCCACCCCCTCAGGGAAGGCTTCTCAGACCACGTTCAGACCCTGTCAGACCTTGTCTCAAAGAAACTCTCTTCCTGCATACGAGTTACCTCTGTGGTAACTAATCAATTGTGTGGTCATTTTTATGTGTCTCTCCTTCACTGAACTAGGAAGCGCATGAGGATAGGCTGTTTCAGGGCTGTGCCCAAGTCCCATAGGATACTGCCTCGAATTTAACAGGCATTCAATAAAGGAATAAACAGTATCAAATTATATCTACAGTTTTATGTCTGTTCAATGTTGCTCAACATGTCAACATAATTTTACTTTAAGTGTTGCATATATAATGTTTCTATATTATTTATAAATAATTTAAGGCAGATATCAGTCCAAGCTCTGACCAAGTATTCCATAGTACTAGCTGACTCTTGTAGTCCTATGATGGAAGCACAACATGTGATGGAAGAACTAAACTGCTAGTTTAGCTCTTATAAGAGAGGAATGAGTCTCTGAAAGTGGCTCTCAGGCCTGAGCCTAACCTTTGGTTTGGCATCACACTGCAAATCCAACAGTAGGTCAACTTTACTTCTTCCTAGCTACTTTATTAGCAATTAAACTATACTATGGCAATGGCTTGGTTGTAGGGATATGGGGTTATAAATTATGGGATTACTATGATGATGGATCATAGTACACAGATTTTAGTTCTTACAGATAGAGTTAAAATGAGATAAGGACACTTTTGGTTAATTTTTGAGTGTAAGAGAACTATTTATTAACAAGTTATCTAATATTAGTAATAATATTCATAAGCAAAAACCAATTTTTTACTCTCATAATGAATGTTGTCACCTATTAAAACACTTTCACAATATGATGTCGTTATATGCAGAATCTAAAAAAAATGATACAAACAAACTTATTTACAAAGCAGAAACAGACTCACAGACTTAGAGAACAAACTTATGGTTACTGGGGGGAAGGGACAGATTGGGAGTTTGGGACTGACATGTACACACTGCTATATTTTAAATGGATAACCAACAGGACTTCCCTGGTGGTCCAGTGGATAAGACTTCGTGTTTCCACTGCAGAGAGTGCAGGTTCGATCCCTGGTCGGGAAACTAAGATCCCACGTGCCACGCAGCATAGCCAAAAAAAAAAAAAAAAAAAAAAAAAAAAACAAGATAACCAACAAGGTTCTACTGTATAGCACAGGGAATTCTGCTCAATACTCGTATTAACTTAAATGGAAAAAGAATTTGAAAAAGAATAGAATGTATATGTATAACTGAATTACTTTGTTATACACCTGAAACTAACACATTATTAAGCAACTATACTGCAATATAAAATAAAATTTTTTTTAAACTAAAAAAAATGAAAAATAAATAAAAACACTTTCCCAGATATTATTTCATTTTACTTCCATAACAATTCTGTGAAATGAATAAGAATTATATTCCGCATCTCACAGAGAAGGTAAAGCATGTAACCAAAAGTCACACATCTAGTAAATGGAAGAGTAAGATGCTAAACCCAGACCGCCTAGCGTTGAGTTATAAATTCTTTCTTCTAGGTCACATGGCCCTTCAGTATTAGACTATAACTGAAGAAATAAAAACCCAGGTATAATATTGTACCTTTCTTACTCTTCATTTTTCCTTTCAATTTCCTTCAAAAACCTGAATCTTCATTTTAGAGTCCAAACTAAACTAAATTAAACTAAACGAAACCTTTGTAGCTCCAGCTTCAGTTTAAGGGGTTGAGGAGAGAAACGACTTGCTATTGCTCTTTTCTACAGCCTGCTGCTGAAATAATTATTCAGAAAGTCCAACTCTCTTATCTTCAGAAATCTCTGCCATCTTGACTTTACACATGCCAGAAGCCCAAAGAGACAAAATTAGAAACGCGTAGTGCATCTGCATTTATTAGCATAAGGTTTTATTATCTTTTCCTAATCAATAAACCTCTCACTATTATCTCTTCGCCTTTTGAAGCTAGAGCTCCTGTTATTTGTACGCAAGTGGCATTCCAGCATCCTTTAGCAACACTTGCAGACCCAGAAATAACTACAAAACTTTGAAAGAGCACGGATTATAAACACAAACCAAACAGAGCATTCTTAAAAGCAAGCAGAATCTAACGAGGTTTTTTAAACAAAGGTATAAAGTGATTTTATTGCTCATCAAAACAACAAACATCTCAGTTATAAAACAGGAAATGTTTATTTGGGCAGATATTACTTAATATATCTATATCAAATCATCTGGTGCAGAACCTATGAAAAGAATGCTTTTGAAGACAGTGTTTGGAAAACACCCACTTTCTAAAGGTTACCTACATATGAACCAAAATAGCACTAAGAAATGGTTACAAATTGGTTCACTTCCTAATCTCATATAAGTGATAAAAGAAAATCTACCCCTAGGTATAAGCCCAAGATAAATGAAAACATATGTCCGCACAAAAACTTGAACATGAAGGTTCAGAGCAACATTATTCATAATAGCCAAAAGATGGAAACAACTAAAATGTCCATCAACTGATAAATGGATTTTTTTAATGTGGTAAATCCATAAATGGAGTATTATTTCACCATAAGGAATGAAGTACTGATAGATACTAAAACATGGATGAACCTTGAAAATATTATGTGGAGTGAAAGAAGCCAGTCACAAAAACCACATATGGTCATATGAAATGTCCAGAATAGGGGAATCTATAGAGACACAAAGTACATTAGTGGTTGCTTAGGCCTGGGGCACAGGGGTGATAGAAAGATGGGAGGGTGACAGATAGCTAGAAGGGAATAGAGTTTCTTCTTGAGGTAATGAAAATGTTCCAAAATTGACTGTGGTGATGGTTGAACTTACCTGTGAATATATTAAAAATTATCAAATTACACATTTTAAATGGGTGAATTGTATAGTGTGTAAATTAAATTTCAATAAAGTGATTAAAATGTTTACATTTAATATATAAACAAACAAACCCAATTAAAGCACTGTTTTAATAGCACCCTGCCTCTGCTCAGAGGCCTCTAAGCTCTGAAGCACTTAAAAATGGGTTTCAAACTTATATTAGCATTCCACCCTGAGATTGAAAGGAAATATTCTTCACAGTGTGTGAGCCATTCCACGCAGTGTTCTGAGAATGAGACTGTTAAAAATGACAGGGGTATGATTGAGGGAGCTTCTACCAGACAGACCCTCCCAGACATAACAACTATAAACTCTGGACAAAACATAAAAAAGCAACGACCTGACGGTACTGGAAAGGAAACAAAAGCAGGCCAAGTCTGGAGGGGAGGGGAGTCCTGGAAGAAGAGAGGGGCAGAGGTGAGTTTCAGGGTTTTGTCCTGCCTTTAGCCCGAGAGCAGGCCAGAGCTGGCACCACGTGGGGCAGGGCGATTAAAACCCCAGTAGAAAACCTGCAGACTTCGTGGGCCGAGGCATCTTCTGTCCTCTTCTTACTTGTCACCCTGTGACCTCTGACCATCTCTCCGCCTTTGGCTTCTGTGAAACCCAGCATTTCCCGGCTCCTTTCCTTCTTCTCCAACAACACTTCCTGTATCTCTTGATGCTTCCTCTTTCCTTGTCTCCCCTAAACACCGGCGTCCTCCAGGGCTATGCCCCCAGCTTTTAATCAGTGCCCTTTCTCCTCACAGTTCATCTACTCCCGCTGCTTCCACTGAGACTCCCACATTCATAACTGCACTCAGGCTCCCTTCTCAGCTTCCCTTCTGGATAGCTCCAGCTTCAGACTAGTAACAGTGGGATGGGAGTTAAATTCTAAAGTCAGCACAGAAGCCAGAAATCACAGAGATTCACCATTTCCCTGGCAATTCCCTTAGGAAGGTAAGGTGTTGGACTCTTACAGTCCTCCATCTCTTGGCCCAGCTTGCACTGCTGAATTTGCTCACCATAAATGCACTTAAATTATGATTCCACTGTATTTAGTTGTTCCACAAGTATCTCCAACTTAACATGTCCTAACAACTTCCAGCCTGCCCTCCCTCTACCTGCATCCCTCTCCTCCGCCTTTATTTCCTACGTTAACAAGTGGCACCAAAATCAACCTGGTTGCCCAAGCTAGAAATCGGAGAGTCAACCTTGACTTCTCTTTCTCCCTCATGCCAAAATCCAATCTGTCTTGATTTCCGTTGATTTTAGTGCACCAAATGCTTTAATCTAAGCCCTTATCATCTTTTACTTAGACAATCGCCAGTCGCCAAATTGTCTCCCTGCCTTCATTTCTTTATGCCTCCAGTCCCCTATAGTGTATCGAGGTCTTTTGTCTTTTGAAAATGCAAATACAATCAGATTTCTCCTAGCTGGGAAAGATCCTCCAATGGTAAACCACCACCCAGAGCAGTAGAAACAGCTCTTATAAATCATGTTAATTTTGATTTTAACTTCATTTATCTTTAATAATGGCATCACTTACCAACAAAGGAGAGCAGGATCACCAGCAGGACAAGGAGAGCACAGATACATGGAATCAGGACCAGCAATAGGAAACGAAGAATATTTACAGTCACCAGCTTCTGAGAGCAACCATCACCCATGGTATCATCATCAGCTCCCAAGACCTAAAGTAGGAGAGGAAAATGAAACATGGTTTTAATATTACAAAGCAACTCAGTACATGGTATGACATTTTAGAGTACAGCTATCCATTTAGAGAAGCAGCATTCCTAAGAGATTTTCCTCCGTGTATTTTAGGGCATGAAATGAGGTTAGTCACCAAATCACACTAATGAATGAACAAATAACTACAAATCACATTCAGGGAGGAGCAAATCATCTATTTCTGAAATGTTTTTCAGGAGTATATGAACTTATAATGATATTCCATCTTGATTTTTTTTTAATGTATCTGCTAATTTGGTATTATTCCAAAGGGCTGTTCTTACCATGGCAAGAACTCACCTTGACCTAGAACTCTAAGCAAAGAGTGCCTAATACAGTGATAAAATACTGGTGAGTAGTTGTGGACAGCGCATTATCCAGACTTCATTAGATCTCCATGCCTGCCAGAATCTTAAGAGTTTATATAGAAGACATAACAGGATGCAGTCACGTGTACCATCCAGATGGTCTCAACAACGCATTGCTCTCTCAAGGCTGTGTCCTTGAAAATGGCTTTGGCTGTGGGAACAGTGGGTGTAACGTACATTCTAAGGACAGAAGAGGGGGTGAGGAGCCTTAGTCCTAACCCAAATCTACATGAATCTAGATAAAATAAGTTTTTAACCATTAATAATTCAGCAAGATTGAATATTACTGACCATGTATTTAGTGGCAAGTTGAACAGTGAAAAAGCCTGTTCTGTTGGCCACTGATAGGATGCCCTCCATTGTCCACACTGCCCCTGCAGGCCATCCATTTGTAAGAGAATGATGAGATGCAACGGAGATGGTTCAACAAGATAAAGTTCTTGTCTTGCAGCTGTCCAAGACAAACCTTGCATGTAAGTTCCCTTGCTTATTAAAACTGCCATCTACCAATCTGGAGTTATCTGCCTCTTTCTTCAGTCTCTCCTTGCCTTCCGTATATGAGGGTCAGTTTCAGATTTCACCCAATGTGATCTAACACATTGACACAATATAATATAAGATCTGCTATAGCACACTGATTATAACACCAGCATTGGATGGGTGGTACCCTTTGAGGCTTGGATATAATATTTACCTGTAAACAGCCAGTGTGGGGCTTCCCTGGTGGGGCAGTGGTTAAGAATCCTCCTGCCAATGCAGGAGACACAGGTTCGAGCCCTGGCCTGGAAAGATCCCACGTGCCATGGAGCAACTAAGCCAGTGAGCCACAGCTACTGAGCCCGAGTGCCACAACTACTGAAGCCCATGTGCCACAATGAAGAGTAGGCCCTGCTCACCACAACTCGAGAAAGCCTGCGTGCAGCAACGAAGACCCAATGCAGCCAAAAGTAAATAAAATAAATAAATTTAAGGCCACACATAGATAAGGAAGTAAGGGCCACAGACCAAATGACAGGTCTAATGGCGACCCAGGACAAACCACACAGAACATGTGTGGCGTCCAACAGAGCCCCAGATATAGTTCAGGAACCAAGAGGTCTTTCAAGATCAAACACAGCCCTAAAAAAATTTTTTTTAATAAAATAAAAAAAGCCAGTGTGGAACTACATCTCAACAGAAACAGTAGTAGAACTGACTTATTTACTTCATTTACTCAACAAGTAGTTATTGAACACCTACTAATTATAATAAGCATAGTGATGGATATAATAACGATCTAAGACCAACTGTCCCTCCAAAGCTCACAGTCTTGTAGGAGAGAGAAGATATGTACATAAATGACTACATTTCGAGGTAGCAAATGATAAGCACCATGAGATCTATAGGAATTCAAAAGATAGGAATACGATTTCCTGCTGGAGGATCAGTTAAGACATTGTAGAGAACCAGCACTTGAACTAGCCATGATTCTGAGAAAAGTATCCCTGAAAAGCCCTGTTACAGCTTAAAAGTGGTAAAATACATCCAGAGAGGTAAAGAGTTATGAACTTTCTTTGGCTTCCACAACAATGGAAAAGCTTTCTTGGTTAAGGTGGGTGGTCACGGGAGCATTATAGTGATAATCTTCTTGGGTGGCAAATGCACAATGGCCTCAGTGCTATGTGGAATCCTGTGTCCAAATACATCTCATTTAGCATTCATAAGTGAAGAATCAGTAGGGAAAGTGCTAGAGGCTCATTTTAATATCTTATATAAGTATATCAACAAGTATTTGACCTCCAGAAACCATATTCATGATTAGCGCAAATGCTTTCTCCAATAACAAGGAAATTGATTCCTTTTATGAAGGGGAGAAGAGGAAGAAATACTTACAAGAAATTCAGAACTAAGAAATACTTAGAAGAAATCTCAGCACTTTCCTCAAGTGCATAACTTTTCTCTTGCACTCATGGCCACTTAAGACTATTGCTATAAATGCTGCATTATTCAGAAGCCCTTTGAGGTTCCTCTGAATATAATGCAACGCTCAGACTTTACTGTTGGGTGAATAATGCCAGATGAGATAAACTGCTAGGACAATTCCTAAGCTTCATTTCAGTGGACTCAACAACCCTCTCTCCAGAAGGTACCCTCTTCCAGAATCTACCCTCCACATACTTGAAACCATAAGCTAAGCACAGGCACAAGCATTCCATGGTGCAGGCAGGGAGCAATGCATCTTTTTGACCTGCACATATTTCAAATATGTAGTTCTCATGTTTTATTAATCGTGTTGGTGAAAACTCATTTCTTGTGTCTTAAGAACTACATTTATTTTTAAAGGTGTCGTGTTGGCTTATGTAACATATATGGATACAATCTCCCTGACTGAGACATCTCCTTGAGTCATTGGTTCCATTGGGAGGCCTTCTCATCTGTCTCTTTTACATCCTTTATTATGCTTGCCTCCTGGCTTAGTGATTCAACTTTTTTTCACAACAGCCATTCTCTCTCTCATTTTAAAATTTATAGTTGGTTTACAATGTTGTATTAGGTTCAGATGTACAGCAGTGACTCAGTTATACACACACACACACATATATATATATTCTTTTTCAGATTCTTTTGCATTATAGGTTATTATAGAATATTGAGTAGAGTTCCCAGTGCTATACAGTAGCTCCTTGTTGGTTATCTATTTTATATATAGTAGTGTGTACATAGTAGTGTGTAATCCCAAACTCCTAATTTATCCCTCTCCCCCTTCCCTTTTAGTAATCATACGTTTGTTTTCTATGTCTGTGAGTCTATTTCTGTTTTGTAAATAAGTTCATTTGTATCATTTTTTTAGATTCCACATATGAGCAATATCATATGCTACTTGTCTTTGTCTGGCTTACTTCACTTAGCATGATAATCTCTAGGTCCATCCATGTTGCTGCAAATGGCATTATTTCATTCTTTTTTATGGCTGAGTAATAGTCCATTGTGTGTGTGTGTGTGTGTGTGTGTGTGTGTGTGTGTGTGTGTGTGTATCACATCTCTTTATCCATTCATCATGACAGCCATTCTCTGAGTCTTTCAGGACCTACTGTCCATTGATCCTTCTATCTTCTCCCACTCTAACAACTCTCTCTTCATTTCCCTATATATCTTCTTTAAAATCTTTGGACCATTATTTCAATGATACACTTGCTAATGCCCTGAACCCCCTTACCCCTCTGGATTTTCTTCTCACCTATCTTGTAAAAGCCAACATGAGATGAATCCAACAATCTTCTCTCTAACTACACTTTGACAGTTGAATGTGGCTGTAAAAAGTCACGCAACAGGACTACTTGATTGCTAATTTAAAGTCTTTTCTATTCTCCTCAAACTATCTTTTCCCACTCTTCTGCCCTCACTTTCAGAAGAGGATCCACCCCTATTCCCACCCTACAGAAAGAATAAAAACCATCAAACGGGAATTGCCTCACCTACCTAAATTTCAGCACACACACCTGCTCATTTATAGACCCTTCTCTCCTGTAGAGATGCTATTTAAGACTCTTCCTATTCAAGACTAATCCTTCCACATTTGCTACAGACTTCATCTCCTCCTCTCTTCTCAGGAATTGCCATCTTAATTCTCCACTGAATCATATATCCGATCTCGATTTACCTCTCTTTCCCCCTCTCCCCCTCTCTTGCCCCCTCTCCCCCTCTCTTCCCCTCCCTCTATCTCCTATATCACTGCCATCAGCTTTTTACTATGTTAAGGTCTCTCCTGGTTATTTTTTAATCCCTTCTCAAGCCTATATCCCACTTCAGGCACAGTCCTATCTCTCTCCTTCTTTTTCATCCAAAATGATCTCACAGTTCTGAATATTTATTGCCTAAGTTTCCTCACTTACCGCCTACTCTTGTGACCACTACAGTTTGGCATCCACTTCTGTCACTGCACCAAAAGGGCCTTTGGCACGGTCATCATTGACCTCCATGTTGCTCTATTGAAATGATATTTTTCAGTCATCCTTGTAATGACATCTCAGTATCATTTGACAGATCAAATTCTCAGTTAGCCACTCCCATCTTCTTCAAGCACTTTCTTCCTTTGACCTCTTTCTGCTCCCTCACTGGTCACTCCTTCTCTTTCTATAAACTTTTTTCTCCCATCCGCTTTCTCCAGGCAATGCCACCCACACAAATAGCATCAATTGACTTACATCTTTAAATAGCAAGCATAGCGTTTTCCTCTGCACTCCAGACCTTTGTATCCAACTGGCCATTTGACATCTCCCCAGTGGATGCTGCAAAAGTACCTCAAACCCCACATGTCTGGCCAAATAAATAATCTCCATCCCCACATCTAGTAATCTCCCATGGTTCCCTATCTCAGGAAGAGATAACTGAGCACCCATTGTGTGTCAGGCACTGTTTGGACACCTAGATACAACCCTCTGCAAAGCAAAACTCTCCAGCCTCATAGATTCTACATCCGACTAACAACGGCCATCACGTCTCACCTGGAATCCTGCAAATGCCTCCCCCTGTCTGGTTTACCTCCATCTATTCTTGCACTCCCTAATTTGTTCTCCACACTATAGCCAGAGTGAGAAAGAGGCTGTGTATCATGGAATTACAGAAAAAGGAAACATGAAAAATGATCCCCAAACTGAACTCACTCAGGAGATTCAGAGCCTGGAACCAGAGTTGACTATGAGAACCATGTACCCAGTGGATTGGCAGAGACTTGGGGAGGGCTTTGGACACCCACAGGGGTATAGTGGGTTTCAAGTCCATTTTATGAGGATTTCAAAGGTCAAGAAGACCACAGCTAATATTTCAGGTACACTTGTCTTTATCCTGTCCTACCTTCTTGCAGCTTTTTACTTCATTAACACTTGGTACATTCTTGGGAATACTTCCACAGCTGCAAATGGCAGAAACTGCTTGTGAACAAGGAGATACCTGCCCATGGATCCCTCAGACAAAAGATTTCCTCCCAAGGCCAGGGCCAGGACTCACCAAAGAGCCAATGAACCAGAAATATCTGACTGGGGATATTAGAGATGAAAAGAGCTGCTAACAACAGGTTAGGACAAAGCAGATGTTCAGCCCAGAAGGAACCAAGTACCTTCTTAGGGACAACAGCTTTGCCGCCCTCCACAGCCCCCCGCATTCCAAGTGGGGTAAGTGACTGGGAACTATACACATTGCTCTCACTCTGATTGCTGGGTTACGTAAGAACTATTTTCCAATCAATCAGGTGGACCTGCCTGCATGATAAATTTTGCATTTTAAATATAGAGAGCGGGGGTCAGCAAACTACAGCCCATGAACCAAACCCAGCCACTGCCTGTTTTTATCCCTAAAGTTTTATTGTCAGACAGCCCTGTTCATTCATGTAGATATTGTTATAGCTGCTTTCCTGCTACAGCAACAGCACTGAGTAATTGCAACAGAGCCATGTGGCCCACAAGGCCTAAAATATTTACTATCTGGCCCTTTCCAGAAAAAGTTTGCCAACACCTGATAGAGAGTATCACTGTATACCTGCATGCATGGATATTTTAAATTCTACAAATGTAATATGATAACCAAATCAAATTATAAATTCTCTTAAGAATTTATCACGTTATCTCTTACTAGGGCCCTTAGTGAAGCCTGATATAATTGTACAGGTGGCAAACTGACAGATAAAACTGCCTAATTATTGCTGTTAACCCAATACATGGTTACTCCACAAAAGGTTGAAAGATAAAATTAATCTTCAAACTTAAAAAAGTTATCCAGACTTTTAATATATTACATTAGAAGAAGAAAGGAAAGCATGAGTTTCAGGGATAGTCAAACTGAAACAGGACTGCAACATGCATTATAAACTATAAGAACCAACAAACACTCATAAGATTATAGAGCTAGAAAGTACAAATTTATTCCTGCTTCTGTAAAAACATAATCATAGCATAAGTAATACTAATTCAGTTGTATCTCTCTATATGTGTGCAAATATTACCCTTTTCTCATCAGTGTATGCCCAGCACCTAGAACACCATCAGGAATGGATTAATATCTGTGAATAAATAAATGAATTCAATCACCTAAACAAAAATTTCTCTGTACTTAATTATGTAAATAACTCCTTTTTTTTTAATGACACATGCCCTACAGAGTCTATTCTTGAATTTTCTAAAAATACTTGGAGGAGAAAATGTATTTGGTAAAATAGTAAAAATATTTCCTTTCGGGGAAAATATACCAAAAATTAATAACATCAGTTTTTACTGGAACTATTTATTAGTACAACTCCATGCTCAAATTTCCTATTATGAACTTTGAAGTCAGTTAGAAAATGTTGTGTTTCAGAAAGAAAATTGTCATGAATTTTATTACAGAAAAATTTTTTCAACACCACCTATGTTAAGACCATGAAACTATATTAACCCCATAAATCAGAGATCCCCAGACATTCTGGCTTCACAGCACCATCAGTGTCTAGGTAATTTTTTCAGTGGTCCTAGGCCAAAAGAAATGCCTAACAGTTCCATTTATTTATTAGCCTGGTCCAATAATTTTATAAGTACTTATATCCTAAAACTTAGTAGCCATTTGAAAAAATACTACACATAAGTTAAAATTTTTAAATATTGGGTTGGTCAAAAAGTTCATTCTGGTTTTTCCATAACATCTTAAGGAAAAACCAGAACAAACTTTTTGGCCAATCCAATATTTTCATGTCATTCTTAAATAACCACAATTGTTTACACTAATGGGGCATGTGCATCTGTTGGGCACTGCACAACACCTCAAACCTCAGAATCAGACTAGAAACCACCACCACTCATTGCCTGTTCCACGTGGAATTTTGCCTGGTAAGACTTTCTACACAGCAACCACAAAGAACCCAGCTTTATGAAGATAGGATGACATCAAAAGGAATACAGCACAATCTAATGTTGAAACTGTGAACTACCTCAAACTAGTATTTCATTCGGTAACCAACAGATGTCAAGTATCACTAGATTTCCCTCAAAATTTGAAAATAACCAGCAGCCTCTGTGAGTCACTGCAGTGTCTTGGGGTACTTCAGCACAGAGTTTGGAAATCATGGTTCTAGACTATTTCTTCCACATCCATCTGCTTAAATCCAAATCCTTAAAGAAGTAACTCATATTTCATCTCATTCAGGAAGCCTTCCTTGACTACCCAGACAGAAGTAATCTCTCTGAGGCAGACTCCCAGCACCTATTCTTTCCTTTGATCTTAGAAACAGAACCCTAAATTTTAGAATAAAGACAGCACTTAGAATTAAGACAGCATTTCCCAGTCTCTTTTAGAGCTGTGTGAGGCCATGTGACCACATTCTTGACCATGGGATGAACTTGGAAATGGTAAATATGACTTCCAGGAAATATTCTCCGAGACTGGAGTATTGTCCCTCCTCTTTCCTGCTGGCTGGAATATAGATATAATAGCTGATGATCAAGCAGCTATCTTGGACCCAGAGATGAAAGCTGTAGGCAGAGGATGGCTGAGTAGCAAGAAAGAATGAACCAGGATCCCTGATGGATTTGTGAAGTTGCCCTATCAGCCCTAAACTGCTTACTTTCAGGCTACATCTATAGGGGGAAAGAATAAATTATTTCTTGTTATATCACTTTCAATCTGAATATTCTATCACTTGCAGCTGAAGCATTTTAACTGGACTATGGCATTTATCACTCTCTCCTTTGGATCATGGTCATTATGTACACACTAAAATTACTAAACTATAATCTCAGGAGGTAAAGATCCATGTTTAATTCATTCAACAAATAGCCCAACCCATTATTTTTATCCCTTTTTATTTTAGTTCCTGGCATATAGTAGGATCAGAATAGATGTATACTGTCTCAATTAAATAAATGACTCACAACTAAAGGCCAGTAAAATTTCCCAAGAAAAGTTTTAGGTTTTTGATATACTTACTTTTGATGGAAGGGAGGGAAAAAACTATTAAAATTTCTCTTTAAACACCATACATACATCTAGGCTTTTCATGCTCAGTAATGTAACCATCAAGTTTGTTTACTCACTGCAGCCACAGGGGATGATCTCCTGTTAATAAGAAGCTCGGTGCCTTTTATATGTCGTCAATCAGGATAAGTTCAGAATAAAAACTTACAACTTCATAAATTACAAATTAGCAATTTGCAAGTACAAATCACTAGTGTGATAGCCAAAATGTTTTCAAACAGGGACTAATAGGAAGCAAACAATACAAAGTAAAGTTGGTGGAAACATGGGCAATCGCATCCCAGTCCCCTTAGAGACCCCACATTCTCCACCTACTTCAACAATCTCCTAACTGGTTTCCCCATATCCTCACTTGTCCCATTTCACACTGTAGCCCAAGTGATATTTTCAAGATGCTCATTGGGATGTGTCACCTCCCTGCTTAAAACCTTCCAGAGACGTGAGAGACAAAGATCAACTTCCCTAACGTGGTATTGAAGACAATGTTTCTCAAATTTCAATGTGCACGTGAATCATGTGGGGAGAATCTGACCCAATAGGTGTGGGATGGGGCTTGAGATTCTGCATTCCTTACCAGCTCCCAGCTGATGCTGACGCTGGTGGTGTGAGGACCGTACTTTGAGTAGCAGGATCTGGAGACCCTCTAGGTGTGCCCCATCTATACCAGGCTCATTGCACAACACTCATGCCCACCCTCCTCTCTCCACACAGGCCACCTGGCTCTTCCCAGTACCCCATAATCACTCTCTGCCTGGAATGCCCTCCGCCCAGCCCCCACCTGCCGGAGTCACTCAGGATTCACCCTTAAACATCAACTCATGACCCATGACTAGTTCGGTCTCTCAGCTCTTTATCCCAGTTATGATTTACATGTATTTGTATGATCATTAGATTATGTTGGTTATTCCTGCTAGGCTGTAGGCTCCATGAGGTCAGGGACCATATTGGGTTTTGCTTCTCATTGTAACCCCAGTATTTTAAAAGGGCCTGGCTTGTAGTAGGCACTCCAGAAAAATATTAAAATAATAAATAAACTCTTCTAATCTGACCTCCCATCGTCAGAAGAGTCTTAGAAATACAAGGAATTGAATGCTTCTCCATGTGTGAATAATTATTACAGTCATAATAATAATAGTAACATTAACAATATGGCCAAACACCCGTTGAGCATCTCCCATGAGCCAGGCACTCCTCTACATGCATTATATATGGAAATGCTCACAACAGCTCTACTAAGTTGTTGCTATTACCATACCCATTTACAGAAGAGGAATTTGAGGCTCTTTGTGAGTAATTTAATTAAAATAATTCAAGTTAATGAAGAAAAAAGGCAGAATCTAAAGCGATTCCCTTTTCTGAAACTCAGCAGCTAGAGATCCCATGGTTTTTAATTTGGCTTGAATTCTAGACCATAGCTTTCAGAGCTTCCTGGAACACACCATCTATTCTCCAGCTCTGTCTACAAAGATAGACTAAGCTTTCCCCCACTGAACCATGCAGGGCTGACCCCGGATGACTCCAAACCTATGAAGGACCAGATCTCATAGTGTAGTCATTGTAGAGCTTTTGATCCTCTTTCCAAGTCAGACATGGCCTAATGGAGGATGACAACTCACTGTAGCTCGACAATGGGAGCTACGTCTTAGAAATGGCCTCTCTGTGGTTTTTATTAATTTCTTTCTAGAGCTCACTTTTCAACATTATCTTAAAAAACTTCACCTAATTATCTAATAAAACCTTAATTACCTGCAATCTTTAATTACAGAAGTTTTCTACTCTATCTTTCAGAGACATGGAAAATGATAAGAAAAGCAAATTATCAAGAATTTATAAAATATTGCCAGAGAATGAAATGGAATTCCAGAAAATGTGGACTCTTCAACAACTTCTATAGCTTAGAATATTTTGCCCTGAGAATGACATGCAAGTATTGGCCATAATCATCAGTTTTCAGAGATTTGCTTAGTACACCGTAAGACAGTGTAAGAAAAGTCATTTTCAATAGTAAAGATTGAAATAGAAAGGAGGTCCAAGTTTTTATTTAATAATATCAAAAAGCTAATTAACAACAACAAAAAAAACTCCTATTCCTTGACCATTCCAAAGTTTTGGTAAACATATGCCATTTTGGCCTACAGGAGCTCTGTAAGTTATAATATTCACCTAATGATACCATCTACAAAGAGATTAACATCAGCTTACTACTTTTAAGGTACAGCATCAGCCATAAGAGATATATTGATATTTTTATTTCAAATAGGATAAGTTTAAATTACAACCAAAGATCAGGCAGACTTTAAGTAGTATATAAACTGGTTCTGATCAACAGAGTATTTCGAAATGTGAAGGGTAATTCTACCTTTATAATGTGACGCTATACTATCGATTTTCTGAAATACCAAAATGATTATATTCTTAAATACAATTATGAAATTATGTAGACTTGAGTAATACAGGATGGTTAGGTAACACTTAAGTCTGTGACCCTCAGGTGCACAAATATTACTCCTATCCAAAGGTTGTCCAAATCCATGTGTCAGTCTGGTGGATTTAGTAAAATTCTATTCATTGCTTTGAAGTTTATGATATGATCAAGTCAAAATACCAAAATATTCTTAATGAGAGTGCATATTTTAATGGACGGGATTGTATGCAAAATGATGGCAAAATTCAGTGACCACCTGTCGTACCACAAAAGATTTGCTTACAGTGTTAAAAAACAATTAAGAAAGATCCACCCAAAATCAACATTATGTATTGGCTTGAGGCTCAATAAGCACCCTAGTTCTTTAGGCAGGAAGGCAGTGAACTGCAAATGTCCTCGCACTTTGCTGTTTCCACAATGCAACAGCCTGCCTTGAGGACAAGGTCACTCCAGCTGCTGTGGCCTGAACAGGACACCGAAGCTCCCTCTAAGCTCTGCGGAGATGTTACACTGTCATGTATTAATATCCGTAAATTCCAGAAGAAAGGCAGACACTAAGACTCTACTGGCTGATAGGTAATCAGCTTGGAACATTGTCCTGCACACAACACACAACCATCAGTCCAAAATGTGATCTGAATTGTTGTTTCAGTATTAGAGATGGAGCTTCTCCAACCCACCTCCACTCTGTCCACTGAGGAAAAATGAGCTAATGTTACCCCCTTATTTAAGAAGGGAAAAATCTGCCACTGTTAGATGCTTTCCTCTCTGTTCTCAATAAACTGTGAAACCATTCCTTACATGGATTGAGAGTAGATTTATTGAGTAAGAGATCAGTGATTTAGCTACTTCTCAAACCAGGCATCTGTCAGTTCTCGCTCATACTAGCTCCCACTCTACCAAGAAGCAAAATGCCTCCAAAATCATCCATCAGTAAATTATGTCAATCCCAAATGCCTTTTGTTGTGATTTTTTTTTTTTTTTTTTGCGGTACGCGGGCCCCTCACTGCTGTGGCCTCTCCCGTTGCAGAGCACAGGCTCCGGACACGCAGGCTCAGCGGCCATGGCTCACGGACCCAGCCGCTCCGTGGCATGTGGGATCTTCCCGGACCGGGGCACGAACCCGTGTCCCCTGCATCGGCAGGCGGACTCTCAACCACTGCGCCACCAGGGAAGCCCGTGATGTTTGTTTTTAATGTCCCAAGAGGCATGAAGAACAAGCATCTGGTTTTCAGTACGTCTTTTCATCCCATTTTCTGGCACTTAATTGAAGCATACAAAGTTCAAATAACTCATGCACTCTTTCAAAATGAAATTACTCAATTCACAGCAGAACACATGTCTCTGCAAGCCAATCCTGCCCACATTTTCTCCTTTGAAAATTAACGTAATAACAACAGCATCAGACAGTCCTCCCTCAAGATTCCTATTCGCATATCCCAGAATTGTTGTTCAATACGGAGACTAAATACCGACAAAATATTTTTCCTGTCAAGAAGACCTGGTAATAATAGTCCAATATCCAGGCAGCATATCAATCCGGCCTTTGTTTTGAGGGTAGTACTGTTTAGTCAAAGTCTGAAACATGAGAGAAAAGACTGGAATGTTTCAGAAGCAGTTTCTACAATATTGTCTGCACTACTGAAAATCCAGGGGACCTTATAAAGTTATCACCCGGTCCTGACCGTATCTTCATATCTGAAAATAAGGGATAAAAAATAAACGCCTTGCTCCAACCACAAATATTCCAACGATAAAATGAAATTGGCCAAGCAAAAGGAAGAAAAATATGATCATAACAATGCTTCTTTCAACTTCAGAAAGTTGTAAGAGTCTCTATCTCTCTTGAACACACAGCGTAGAATTTGCTCAATTCAGTCTCCCTGGAGGAAAGTTATAATCTTTGTTCAAATGAGGCGACGTCTTTAAAGGCAACAGGAGAACCTTTTAAGGTAAACGCCATTTTCTTCAGAGCCAGGTGGGAGGGTCACATTCCTGTGACAGTTACTGAAGATGATCTTGGAAAGAAACAGCAGGCAGGCAACTCCCCACCTAGACAAGGTAGATAAATAAGACCCTATGTCCTTTTCTGAGATGACTTTGCCCCCAATCTCAAATATGTCAATGTTATCATTTTACAGCAGACACAAACCTTGAAGCAATAAAAGATTCCTTCTAAGACAGATACAATAACAGAACTCTTTCTGCATATATTGGAGAGTCTTAAAGGTCCTTTTTTTCAGTACGTTTTTTGGGAAACAATGGAGACTACAGGGGGAAAAAAGAAGGGTTGGGTTCTCCATGCCCCAGGAAATTAAATATTTAACATTTACTCATTAAAATGTTTTGAATTTCACATCCTGATTATAAGTCGCCTCGTTTCTAAGGAAGCTGCAGCATAATCCAGAGGAGGCTCACAGATTTCCAAAGGAAGCTAAACCTATTTTTCATGTAGCACTAAGAGAGCTGTTGAATTTGTGCACATCAGAGACCTAATTGACTCACTGATCCAGTAATGATGGAAATGTTGTGACTTTTAAAAATTGAAACAGATTGGCAGAGTAAAGAACTGAAATACTGACTTTCTACAGCTGAAAACAATCAGGGAATGCATACAAGACAAAATGGATTTTATGCTCTACAACAATTCATTTCAGGCATTTCAATGCAAAGTAAAACATAAACAGATGTTGAAAACAGCTAACCTACTGAACCTACCTGCTGAAAGGAATCCTGCAGTAAAAAAAAAAAAAAAAAGTACAAGTAAGGATTTTACGAGTTAGATGGAGCAGCAATTTCTTTCCAAATACCTGGAGCAAAAGGATAGATTCCAAACTTATCATTCATCACACGTTTTGCTGTATTTAATGAATATTCTAGTTGGAAAATACAGGGACAGTCTGTGTTGAGGTTTCCATTACAAAACATGTCTATGTTGCATGTTAGGAATCTCAGTAATTTGGATTATTCCACTCATGCTTACTGAGCACCTATTCTGTGCACAGCTGGGCTATAGGGATAGAAAGATGAGAAAGACAGTCCTTGCCCACTGGGAGTTAACAGCTTACTTCCACCATATACAACCTCATGGGTAACTTCAAGACCCTGTGACAGGACAGTAACACAAGTATGCAGAAAGGACTACAAGTCAACCACGGGGCAGAGGGAACCAGGGCATGCTCAATCCACATTGTTACATTCCAAATGAAACATAAATTTTGACTTTTGCACCAAGATAAAACAATAGTATTTCTTGTGCATTCATTACCATGGGTCTCAAAGCATGTGTATGTTGGTTGAAGGCGGAGGGAGGCCAAGGGGAAGCAATGTCACTGACATTTGGAGGACAGTTTTTCACTGATAGGACCCTCTCACATACTGCAGGACCTTTGCTACACCTAAGGCCAGCAGTAACTGTCCCCATGCCCAGGCACTCTGACCAACAATAGGTCCTCTGTTATTTCCACATGTCCCTGAGGGTAGGACCTTTCCTTGCTGAGAAGCACCGGGGCCATTCAGCAAGCATCTATTGAACACAGACTGCACCGTCATCTCTAAGCTCTGGATGCAAGACACATTCCTAAGTCAGCAAACTATTCCTATGTTCTATAGGTATGAACTTACATTAGGTCTTTAAGTGAAGACTGAGAGTGTATGCCTTTTCTTCACAAAAAGATGGTACATTTTTTTGAGATCAAACATTATGTCTTTTAAAAACTATAAATCAAAAAGATACATGCACCCCTATGTTCATAGCAGCACTATTCACAATAGCCAAGACATGGAAACAACCTAAATGTCAGATGAATGGATAAAGAAGATGTGGTACATATATATAATGGAAAACTACTCAGCCATAAAAAAGAATAAAATAATGCCATTTGTAGCAACATGGATGGACCTAGATATTATCATACTAAGTGAAGTGAGTCAAAAAGAGAAAGACAAATACGATATGATATCACTTATATGCGGAACCTAAAATATGGCACAAATGAACTTATCAATGAAACAGACCCACACACATAGAGAACAGACTTGTGGTTGCCAAGGAGGGGGGGGGATGGATGGGTGGGAGTTTGACAAACTATTACATATAGAATAGATAAACAACAAGGTCTTACTGTGTAGCACAGGGAACTACATTCAATATCCTGGGATAAACCATAATGGGAAAGAAAGAATGTATATATGTGTATAACTGAATCACTTTGCTGAACAGCAGAAATTAACGCAACATTGTAAATCAACTATACTTCAATAAAATAAATTTTTTAAAAAACTATGTCTTTTAATTATGACTATCGCCCTACCTGGCACGTAAAAGAACCAGAGTTTTAACATCAATATCAATCAATCAACATCAAAGAGGCATAATTTATTAGGTCTTTCAAAACCTAACACCTACTACATTGAACCAGGAATCTTGAGGAAGAGTAAGGAGTGGTATTTGGGAAGAAAAATATACACATGGAGTGATTATTTCCTGGGCAGGCAGGACATGGGGCTTTAAGCTTTTGTGGACCTGTACGAAGTGTGGCCCATGTAGATTTTTGACTTTGGGCAATCTCTGTGGCCTCTGCCCCAAACTACACATGTGTTGCTTGGCCCAGTGATTCAGGTAAGGCTGAGGTACCAAACTTTTGTAGTTCCTGTAGGTGAGCAGAACAAAATGTGTTGTCCGAAAACTACAAAACAGCTGAGATCCATGAGCTCTCCAGGAGTGATGTGAACTAGCTTTGATTATTTGTGCCGTCTTAGAAAAGGTACTGAAGAAAGGCTGCCCCAAATTCCATGCCCTGTTATATTGTTATAAGTTGCACTCAGGCCGACGGAAAGAAATCAGCAAGTGGAGGTACCAACATCTCAGATGCATGGGGCTTGTTCACAGGTGTTGGTGGTCCTCCATCACATGGTCCCAATTCCCTCTAAATTTGTTAATTAAATAACCTCTGATGCTGGTTCTAGATTTTAGAGACCTAATTCATGGATTCGGTCAGAGAAAGGTGGTTTGTTTTGCTACAAAACAAACAAAGAAGAATGCAAGCCTTTACCTTTGTGTACTCCATCTTCTTGGGGTGAAGTAAGAACACAACTCAACAAAACTTCTGCAAATGCAAAGCTAAAAAAGCAATTCAAAAGGCCTCTGCAATTGAACGTTCTGTCTTTACAGAAGTGGTTTAACTCAGGAAGTCAAAGGCAATGTGGAATGGTTTGAAAAACACATCAGTCTTATCTTCAGACCAACAAATTGATGAATCTGAAGAAAGAGACAGAGTTCCTTAAGAGAAAGGCTGAGCTTTGAGCTGACAGGCTGAGCAGATAGTAAGGAGAAAATGTGACTCTGAAGGTCTAGACAGATATAGAAAGGCAAAGAGTCATACTCAGATCTAATACTTTTAGACTATTAGAAAGGGGAGATGTTCTTGGCAGTTACTAGATGATAATGTAAGGGGGGAACCCAAAGAAACCAAACAGAGGAGGAAGGGCAAGCTCTCAAAGAATAAATGAATTGACTGCCCCCAAGGGGGTAAGGATCAGAGAAATTACTGAAAGCTTCTTAAAGCTGCAGATAGATAGACAGTTCATTACAAGAATAATTAGGGAACCATGCCTTCAAGACTGGACAGCTATGTTAAGCAGCTATTGAAAATCTAGATATATTGGACAGGGTAAGATCTGGAAAAGATGAACTATGTTAAAAGGGAGCTGGGCAGTCCATAACAGATTGAATCCAGGCCTAGGTTAGATGAAAACTTGATAGAAGATCACCTTTTAGATAGAAATTAACCAACTCAGGAGGATAAGGGTAGACAGGTGATTTCAACATAGAAGGTTTTGGTAGACCCAGGATCCACTGATTTCATATTTCTGGCTATGGGAGCCCTTGCAGAGGAAGATTAGATGAGTCAGTTAGAAAAAAAAGTGATGGCCAGAATGCAAAGAGGAACTAAAAGCAAGCTCAGCAAGGAGCTGGACCTACATGAAATCCAAATGGAAAATAACCAAACTCAGAAACGGGTTGAAGCCTTTCAAACTCAGCAAGGTGTCCCTAGAGGAGGAGGGAACAAACAGAGACAAAAGCAGCCTAGGAAAGAAAATATCTTTATAATTAGTAACATAGACTCTAGTATGAGGAAACAACCATTCCTAGCGAGGGAGGGACGAGGAGGGAATCAGAGTCCTCAAAAAATGTGAAAGATGGGAGGAGAGGAGAAATGATTCCATCAACCTTACCCAGTGAAGGGTTTCACAAGGTCCTGATCCAGAAGCACACTGTATGTTATCTGTGGACACTGAATACCCACAGTTGAGCATGTTCTCTTTCATCAGATCCCACCAGCCTCTAATTCATCATTCTGGCCTGCTTTCCTGCCCTTAGCATCTGTGAGACAGGAAGAAAACCTAAGATAACCCCGCCCCCTTTGGTTTAGCCAGTTCTAAGTTTTCTATAACTTATAACCAATAGAGTCCTATTAAATATAGAATACCTCCCCATAATTTTATACACAGTCCAGGAGATTCCAACTGCCATTACCACCCCAAGGCCAGGAAGGGTAGTCTCTCTCTCTTAGGATGCTTTCTGGGTATCTACAAAGTACAAAAGTAGAGCCAGGAGTGTGGACTCCTAGCAAGTGTCACTTCCCTCCCCCCCTCACATGTTCTCTTTTCCAAATCTAACCACCTGTGGTTTCTTCAACTATTGTTTAGGTCAATTTAACTATATAGCTACATTCACAAGAGAGAGAGAAATCTTTAGGGGCAAGAAAAGGCAGGGAAACTGAAATCCAGAGCAGGAAGTGTGAAAATTGACACTGAGAGTCCTAGCAATTGGGGGTGAGGGGAGGAACGGGCTACTGGACCCCAAAATAGGCCCAATTAGCGTGGGTCTTGGGTTTTGATGCCAAGGAAGGAACCTGAGAAAAGCTTCTAGGCTGAGAGTTGGAGCTGAGAGCCTTGAATCAAGCCAGGGTGCTCAGAGGATCACATTCTCAGTGACAGGAGGATTAGAAAATGTTCCTCTTAAATAGCCCAAGGAAAGGACTAAGAAATGTATCTGTAAAATGAAAAAAATTAAAAGCTCTTATGAAAAATAAAAAATTCCAAGCCTGTCTCATGAGCAGGCCTGGGCACCAAATTTATACTATAGTCAAGGTGTAGAATTCTCAAGCTGTGAAACTAATATAAAAATGAATCCCAGACTGGTGATTCCACTAGGTGCCTGTCAGAAGCAAACCAAAACCACTCTGCATATCCATATAACCCTTCCCCACCCCCCAAATGAGCTCACAATAAAAAAAATTAACAACACCTGAGAAAGTGATCTGCCAAGTTGTGCTAAGAGGTGAAGGTAGAGAAATGGGCAAGTAAATAGTTCCCATCCTCATGGAACACACAATTTACCAGAGAAGAAACCGAGTAAATAGCTATACAAATGTTCACTCAGTTCCAATTGCAATGAGTGCTATATAGAGTAAGCACCAGGTAAAGAATTGGGGGTAATACAATAAATGAACATCCAGAACCCACTTCTGCCTTTTTTTGTTAAAACTTAACATGTTCTTTGCAAATGACATGACTGATAAGGGGTTACTATCCAAAATATATAAACAGCTCATATAGCTCAACATCAAAAAAACAAACAACCCGATTAAAAAATGAGCAGAAGACCTGAATAGACAAATTTCCAAAGAGGACATGCAGATGGCCAAGAGGCACATGAAAAGATGCTCCACATCGCTGACCATCAGGGAAATGCAAATCAAAACCACAATGAGATATCATCTCACGCCTGTCAGAATGGCTATCATCAAAAGTAACAAATGTTGGCAAGGATGTGGAGAAAAGAGGACCCTCCTACACTATTGATGGGAATGTAAACTGGTGCAGCCACTGTGGAGGACAGTATGAAGGTTTCTCCAAAAACTAAAACTGGAACTACCATATGACCCAGCAATTCCACTCCTGGGTATACATCTGAAAGAAATGAAAACACTAATTTGAAAAGGTACATGCACCCCAATGTTCACAGCAGCAGTATTTACAAATGCCAAGATATGGAAGCAACCTGAGTGCCCATCAATAGATGAATAGATAAAGATGATGTGGTACATATATACAGTGGAATACTACTCAGCCATAAAACAGAATGAAATAATGCCATTTGCAACAACACGGATGGAACTGGAGGGTATTATGCTAAGTGAAATGAGTCAGAGAGAAAGACAAACGCTGTATGTTATCACTTATATGTGGAATCTAAAAAGTACAACAAACTAGTGAATATAACAAAAAAGAAGCAAACTTACAGATATGGAGCACAAATTAGTGGTTACCAGTGGGGAGAGGGAAGAGAGAAGGGGCAGTATAGGCGTAGGGAATTAAGAGGTACAAACTATTATGTATAAAACAAGCTACAAGGATATATTGTACAACACAGGGGACATAGCAAATATTGTAATAACTATAAGTGGAGTATAAACTTTAAAATCGTGAATCACTATATGGTACACTTGTAACCTATATAATATTGTACATCAATTATACTTCAGGAAAAAAAAACTCAACATGTTCAACTTAACTACAAGGGAGCAGTCTAATATTGAAAATATTTCAATGACAAGAGATGTTAATGAATGTTTACATATAGGCACTCAAAACTGAATTACTAGAATTATGATTTCAGCCATAATAATTGACCTTCCCAGCTTCTTTCCACTGATGGTTCCCAATGTTTTTAATATGTTAATACATACATTATAAACTGTGCTAGAAGTTTCATATTCATGATGAGAGTCCCAAAGATTAAGAATTACTTAACATTTCCTAAAATTGCAAGGAGATGATGAAAAAAAGGCTCTTAAGAGTACAGATCTCATTGGTCCATCCATCATATTTTTTAATTTTGTTCTGACATCTTTCCACAGTTAGTATTCCCAACTAATAAAGCATTTTAAAAATCACAATGCAGTATTTCACAAAGAATAACATCTGTCAATTCTCTTGACTTTCTTTCCAGTGCTAAAGTTGTCTGCACTTTGAAACAAAAGCAAACATATAAATGATAAGTGTTTTAAAATATGTACAATATTATGGATATATCTAATTTGCCTATGAAAAGGCAAACCTCTGGTTTGAAATTTAAAAAGGCTAAATTAATGAAAAGATGTCATTAAATGTTTAATAAAGTGTGTAATCTTGATGTATTGCCTTTTATCCTTTCCAAAGAAAATGCAATGAAGAATCACAGCTGTGAATTCCATGATTATAAATAATCCTGTTTTCAATTGTAGCAGTTAGAGAATTCTCCTTTTGAAAGTATAAGAATAAATTGTGTATTAACAGTATATAATTGTTTACTGCTTTCAAAAAAAAAAGGTTACCAAAAGATCGGCTATTACAAATAAACTTTGTTAGTGTAGATACAAACATAAAAAAAATCTCCTGAAATTATCAACATTTACTTTTTTTCCCTTTTCTAAAACTTTGAAGCAACCACATATTTACAGAAAAGTTGGAAGCACAGTAAATACAAAGAGCTTTTTTTCTGAACCATTTGACACTAAGTTGCTAACTGGTTGCCCTATCCCTCTAGGATATGTTACTCCTACAAGCAAGGGCATTCTCCTACATAACCAGAGGAAATTCCATTGATACATTGCTACCATCTGATTCTCAGAACCCATTCCAGTCTTGCCAAGTCCCAATAATACCCCTTAAACCAAAAAGGTCTAACTTAGAACCACGTATTACACCTCATTTTCATGTCTCTTTTGTCTCCTTCAGTCTTCTTCCACTTCCATGACTTTGACACTTTTGTAAATTACACGCCAGTTATTGTGTAGAATGTTCCTTAGTAGTAGTTTAGGATTAAATTACATCTTTAGCAGAAATATCACAAAAGTGATACTACACTCTTCTCATTGCATCCTATCAATTTGTCCCTTTACTGATGATAATCCCATCAATCACATGATAAACATGGTGTCTGCCACACCTCCCATGTAATCAATAAGTATTTTGTAGTGGAATATTGAAATAATATAAATACCCCAGCCCTTCAAACTTTCAGTTTATCTTTTATTGACATATGCCTGGGCTCTTGGTTTCCTATTTTATTCAATACTTTATTACGTGTACTATCATTATTTTTATTTTTTTATTTATTTTTATTTTTATTTTTTTGTGGTACGCGGGCCTCTCACTGTTGTGGCCTCTCCCGCTGCAGAGCACAGGCTCCAGACGCGTAGGCTCAGCGGCCATGGCTCACGGGCCCATTTATGATGCTCAAATTGCCCTCCATTTGGCCAGTGGGAGCCAATTCAAGCTGGCTTCTGTGTCCTTTGAACTTGCCCACATCCTTCTTTGAGCACCTTCTTGCTTTCTGGAACAAGATGTTTTGGACTCATCTTGTACTTTCCTTGTCTCGCCCTTGGAATTAGACATTTCTCCAAGGAGCCTGGTTTCTTTTTGCAGAAAATGGTACCTGGATCCTAGATCTGGAGGCCCCTTGGAACTCACAGGGCGTGCTCATGGCTCTTAGCTTGCGGCTGGCTGTTCCTAGCCTCTCTCAGCAGACAGAGCTGGAGGGGAAAATGTATTTATACAGTGTGCGCCCTCACGTGTGCATACACATACATATAGACGCTCACATCTATATTTATTTCTACATCTACCTTTATGTTGAAACATATACATTTATACCCGTATCTCTAATTCCAATCCCATTAGGGTTATAAATCTAGTTTTCTGCCGTTCTATATTTTAACTCCTTTTTCCAACAACAGAAAACCTGGCTTGTTCTCAGCTGATTTGATCAGTCTCCCAGTCTGTAAGGACTCTCCCACTATCCCGACCACATCACCTGCGGAGGAGCCACGCTCACCCTGCCCAGAGCTCCAACATTCCACGCTGGCTGCCCCGCGTCCACGCCTTCCTCATCCTGTTCAGCTCTGACCCTCCACCTTAAGCCGAACTCCCTCCCACCCTCCTCATCCGACCTGGGCTCCTATACGTCCCACAGGCCACCCCTCCACGGCGATGCCGTCCTCAACATTTGGGTTCTAAGCCACTGAACTACCCTTCAGGGCACCTCGGAGGCACCTTGCTCTGCTCCCCGACCAGATTCCGGGCTCAGTTGCTCAGCAAAGGGGGAGGAAAAGGAGAATCCACACAAAGGTTTGAGGTCTATAGAAAGCAATCAATGTTATTCTTTTTTCACTCTTTTCTCACTTTTAACACATATAAAAGAGGAATAAAATGACAAGATCTAGCTCTTGCAGCCTTCTCAGCTACTTTTTTAAATTTGCCTCTCCCATTGCACAGCACAGGCTCCGGACGCGCAGGCTCAGCAACCATTGCTCACGGGCCCAGCTGCTCCACGGCATGTGGGATCTTCCCGAACCGGGGCACGAACCCGTGTTCCCTGCATCGGCAGGCAGACCCTCAACCACTGCGCCACCAGGGAAGCCCTCAGCTACTTTTAAGTCAGTAGCTTGTGAGGATGTCTGTTGTGTCTGTTTAATGTTTTATGCTAAGGCAGCCAAACCATCGCAGAAGCTCTGCACTCGTTACTTCCCATTAGAGTTGACCTATTTCCCCGCCTCACAGCAGAACATCCAGAAAAGGCCAAGTTGGATAATTTGTTGCATTTTCCCTTTGTCTTGGGGAAACAAGGCCTATTAAGGGGAAAAGGCCAAGATAATTTGTTATATTTTCCCTGGGTCTTGGAGAAATGTGAGTGGAGAAACAACAAACATTTTAAAAGAAAAAAAAAACACTTTTACAAATTAAAAAAATAATAAAATAAAAGTTTGTTTTAATTATTTTAAAAAATTAAAAGACTTATCCTATGGGTTTTGTTTACTTCCCATAGGGAGAATAAATAATTTTTCTGGAAAGAAGATATGTCTCACCTGTTGGGAAAGCTTTCTTTAAGGAAGCAGGGGAGAGAGTCGTCAGCTTTTAGGAATTTCTGACACAAAATGATTGGAGAATACTGCCAGTTAGGAGTATATATTTCTTATCCAGAGAGCATTTTTGTTCCTCTCATTGACATTCAGCTGACAGAGGTAAAGTTAAAACAATACAAACAAAACTGTTGGTGTTCAATGTCACTGCAGCACTATTCACAATAGCCAAGACACGAAAGCAGCCTAAATGCCCACTGAAAGATGCATGGATAAAGAATATATGGTATATATATACAATGGAATATTACTCAGCCATAAAAAGAATGAAATAATGCCATTTGCAGCAACATGGGTGGACCTAGAGATTATCATACTAAGCGAAGTAAGTCAGAAAGAGAAAGGCAGATACCATATCATATCACTCATATGTGGAATCTAAAATATGATACAAATGAACTATTTACAAAACAGAAATAGACCCACAGACACAGAAAACAAACTTATGGTTACCCAAGAGGAAAGCAGGGGGAGGGATAAACTCGGAGTTTGGGATTAACATATACACACTACTATATATAAAACAGATAACCAACAAGGACCTGTATAGTACAGGGAACTATACTCAATATTTTGTAATAACCTATAAGGGAAAAGAATCTGAAGAAATATATATGTATGTATGTATAACTAAATCACTTTGCTGTACACCTGAAGCTAATACAACATTGTAAATCAACTATACTTCAATTGAAAAAGAAGAAGAAAACAAATCAAACAAAAAAACCTGTTTGTGCCATGGGCAGGGAGTTATTAGGCAAGCTGGAGTTGTCCCCAGGAACCCAGACCTCGGAACTGGGTGCATATACAAGTCCGCTCCTTCCAAGATGTCACCAAGGACACCTTCAGAAAGGCTCATCCCTGCTTTAATTTCGGGAAGGTTGGGGAGCTCAGCTGTAATGTTATTCAGAAAAAGGCAGAATAAAAATCAGGATAGGCCAGGTTTAGGACTATAGTTACCAAGTCTAGAATTTACATTAAAAAACCATAAAGACCAAGGGAAGCGAGGGAGCTGGTCTCTAAAGTTTGGCAGAACTCTTCTACAAAATGAAACTGGACAAACACCACCGCTCCTGGCGTGATTCTCCCACCTCTGCCCCCGTGGCCAGAATTGGCCACCCCAAGTAGGCAGCTGGGTGTGAGAGCTTTCAGGGGCCGCCCAGAGGTTTTTTTTTTCTTTTTTTTTTTTTTTTTTTGCGGTACGCGGGCCTCTCACTGCTGTGGCCTCTCCCGCCGCGGAGCACAGGTCCCGGACGCGCAGGCTCAGCGGCCATGGCTCACGGGCCCAGCCGCTCCACGGCATGTGGGATCCTCCCGGACCGGGGCACGAATTCATGTTCCCTGCATCGGCAGGCGGACTCTCAATCACTGCGCCACCAGGGAAGCCCCCAGAGCTTTTTTAAACTTGGTATTTTCTGCTTATAGACTTTCCACAGGGGCAACCCCAGGTCCGGGGGCGGGGGGGATTCTCTTCAGCTGGGAAATCTGAGAAGTCAGCTGGCCTGGGGCAAAGGAGGTATTTTTAGCCGAGAATTGGGGATCTCGGGAGTACCATCTACTTTAGACCGCAGGGTGGGAGACACAAAACAGAGCTAAGCAAGGGGACTGGGGCGACTCTGCATTTTCTTAGCAACGACTGTTGAGCTTACCTTGGAAGAAGATTCTGTGTGTGCTCTGGAGGGGTGGGGAAAGCCGGAGGGGGTCTTTTCAGCAATGCGGCTACACCCCCACCTTGCAGACAAGGCCCGGAAGTCCCGCCTTCACGCCACGTATTCGCAGGGGCTCTCCCAATACCTATCAGCTCACCTGCCCACCTGCCTGCCTGCTACATTGGCATCACCTGAAACTTCTTAGAAATGCAAATTTGGGGCCCCATCTACTAAATTAAAAACTCTGGCAGTGGGACCCAGCCATCTGTGTTGCATTAGGCCCTGCAGGTGATTCTCAGGCATGCTAAACCTGGAGGATTACTGGCCTAATCACACGGTCACAAACATCCCTAGATAAAGGTACAAGAACAAAACCTTATCCCAAACAAAACGATGTACATGGCAGTACATCGTTTTAAATTAATAGACATTATTTTCAGCACATTTTTACATTGACAACATTGAGCAGATAGTAAAGAGAGCCAATAATTCTTGGTAAACCTTTGTTTTTCTCCTGTGTGCCTTACACTTTCTCTCCCAGCTGAGTTTTGTTATCAAAGGTTGCAACTGAGTCAGAGTAAGAAACAGCCCCCAGGGCTCGGGGAGGATGGCAGTCCCACACAGCAACCCTAGAAATGGGTACACCGGGCAGGCTGCAGGGAAGCCAACTGAAATTGTCTAAGATGATGTAGCCAGGGGAACGTCTCAACAAAAGAGTCTGGGAAATAACATTAGAGTATTCCTAAGGAATTAGCTTCCTATGGCTGCTGTAACAAATGCGACCCGTGGCTTCCAACAACACAAATTAATTTCTCTTACATTTCTGGAGGTCAGAAGTCTGAAATCAGTTCCACCTAAAGTCAAGGTGTCATCAAGGTTGCCTCCTTCTGACCTCTTTGAGGAGAGGATCGGTTTCCTTGCCTTTTTCAGCTGTTAGTGGCTGCCTGTCTGTATTCCTTGGCTGCTGGCCCTTCCTGCATCTTCAAAGCACATCTCTCTAGTCTCTACATCCATCCTCTCATTGCCTTCTCCTCTGACTGACCCTCCTGCCTCCCTCTAATAAGGACACTGTGGTCCCATCAGTTCCTCCCAGATAATCCAGGACAATCTCCCCATCTCAAAATCTTAGCACACAATCTAATCACAGCTGCAAAACCCCTTTTGCCTTATAAGGTGCCATTCACAGGTCCTGAGGATTAGGATATGGATATATTTGCAGGTCCATTATCCAACTTACCACACTCCCTATGGCCCTGTACTATCTAATACGGTAGAGACACTGGCCACATGTGATTATGAAGCACCTGAAATGTGACTCATCTGAATTGAGATGTGCTGTAAGAGTACTGAAATTTGAAGACTTAGTATGAAAAAAATAAGGTAATGTATTTCATTCATAAGTTTTATATTGATTCCATGTTAGAATTGCAAAATCTTAGATATAGTGTGTTAAATAAGACATATTATTAAAATTAAATTAATCTGTTCTTTTTGCTTTTTCAAACATAGACAATTTTAAATTACCCATGTGGCCATTACATTTCTATTGGACAGCGCTGCTATAGATCACAAAGGAAGCAGGGTGTGCTTCCCTGGTGGTGCAGTGGTTGAGAGGCCGCCTGCCGATGCAAGGGACACAGGTTCGTGTCCCGGTCCGGGAAGATCCCACATGCCACAGAGCGGCTGGGCCCGTGAGCCGTGGCCACTGAGCCTGCGCGTCCAGAGCCTGTGCTCTGCAACGGGAGAGGCCACAGCAGTGAGAGGCCCACGTATCACAGAAAAAAAAAAAAAAAAAAGGAAGCAGGGTGATGTTAAATTTCAATAGTTTTATTTGTGTCTTACTCATAGTTATAAGGGAGCCTAGACATTGAAAGCAATATGTCTTCTTTCAACCTTCTCTAGGGAGAGCAACTGACTGCACAGAATTGAGATTTCAAATCAAGAGGGATGTTATATAGGGACATACACAACTAAATTCTCCACTAGATAACAGTAACCAAAAAATAATAATAATAATCTAGCAGCTCGTGTTCTTACAAAGCACTTTCTTAAAGCATAATTTTGCTGAATCCTCAATGACAATCCTGTGAGAGGAATATTGTTCCCATTCTTCAGAGAAAGAAACTGAGCCTAAGGGAAATTTACCTGCTGGAGTGGCACCCATCTAATAAGTGATGGATAAGAACCCAAGCCACGTTTGTGTGCCACAGTGCCCAGGGCTGCCTTGAGCTTATCTTGGCTTTTGGGTTTAATGATTTAATCAAGCTCACTCTACTTCCTGAGTTATTTTATATCTAATCTTCCTAAATTTCAGAGATCCCAGAATTCTCCCTCTTCACCTGAAAATTTTGTTCCTTTGCCAATCTGAACACATTTTTGTGATTGTTTATTTATTAACTGCGAACGCAGAGGGGTGTGTGTCCCACCTAGCTATTTAAGGAAGAGGACTTCATCCTGTGTCGAACTCCTCAGCTAGAGGAATACCTGACACTAAAACCAGACAAAGACGCCACCAAAAGAGAAAATTACAGGCCAGTATCTTTGATGAATATAGATGCAAAAATTCTCAACAAAATATTAGCAAAGTGGATCCAACAACACATAAAAAAGACCATACACCACAATCAAGATGGACTCATCGCAGGGTCACAAGGATGGTTCAACATACACGAGTCAGTGTGATACACCTCATCAACAAAAGAAAAGACAAAAACCACAGGATCATCTCAATAGACACAGAAAAAGCATGTGACAAAATTCAACAGCCGTTCATGATAAAAACTCTTACCAAAGTGGGCATAAAAGGAACATACCTCAAGATAGCAAAAGCTATTTATGACAAACCCACAGCCAACATAGAGGCGTGCCTGGCCCCCAGCTTGATGTGGACCATCTGTTGGAAGGCCCCCAACACGAATGACTGTCTCTCCCCACCCCTTCCACCACCCACAAGCTGCATGCCTAGGTGAAAGGCTCAGATCTGACTTAGAGCCAGAGAAGATATCCCCAGACAAACCTGGCCTCTGGTGAGCAGATTTCCTCTGCTCAGTCTTCCTTGGAGTGGAACAGGCCATGTCGCACTTTGGCAGAGGTTGCTGTGAGGAGAACTGGCAAAGACCCACAAAGAGGGAAGCAGATGTCAAGGTCAGCTAGGATGCCCCTTACCCAGCAGCACTTCTCAACTGTCGGAAAGGGAGGAGGGAAGTAAAAAGGAAAAGGGTACAATGTGCTGCTCATTTTCTCTGCAACATGAAAATCTCAGCCTTTAGATCTAGAAAGGCCCTTGCAGAGTGTCTAGTCTGACAACCTCATTTTACGCATGAGGAAACCAGGATCAAACAGGTTAACTGACTTCTTTCTGTAAAGTCTCCCAGCAACTTAGTATAAGATAAAGACTAGAGCTCCCTTTTCTGATTGTTCTCAACTTGGACAAAATTACTTTAAAGGATCACAGACAAGTATTAAGTAAAATCACACAGCTTCGATTTCCAAACCACGCTGCAGAGAACAGGCACCTTGCTTGCAGGCTGAGACTCTGAAATAGGCACTCAAAGCTGAAAGTCATGTACAGTCAAAATAATCCTTGAAAATCCTTAGGAAAATGCCACATTGGAGACCAATATAACTTCTGTCAATCAATCCCACACAGTCAGTTTTTCCAGAGATGGAACAGGCTCCACAGTTGAGTACCAGATTAATTAATTGGCTTGAGGTTAGAGGACAAAAAGGCACAGATCTTTAAACACAGGACCACACGTAAGACTGCAAGCTGGATACATGTAAAAGGCACCAGAGTTCTGAAGTTAACAGCAGATCCCCTCCTTTTATCCCCTGCTCTCACTCCAGGGCACTGAGCAGAACAACAGGCAAAGTGACTCATGCTACTTAAAGACTTCTCTCTTGCCCACGCTCCTGATTTAGTGTTGACTGCTTAATTAGAAGCTAAGCTTCACATGCGCATAAATCTCTATTTTGTTCATTTGTGAATCCCAAGTGCCCGGTACTGTGCCTGGCACATAAATGTGTGTTGAATAAATGGATAAATCTACTCCTCTTTTTGTCCAGGCTACGTAGTTGAATTCTTGTAAGTTGATGTTATTTTGTTCTAGCACGTAGCTCTTAACCTCTAGGGGTGTTATGTTGCCCTAGCCAGAAAAATTCACATTGAACTGTTCATAGAGATTGTTCAGTACTCATGGGGTTCATGGAGCCCAAGATTAAAATTTCCTGGTGCTATCAACCTTTAAGATGCTGCTGTCACACTTTAAGCAGAATGCCCTTCTTGGCTTTGGAGAGACTGACATCGTTTACATTCATAACTGCACAAGGACTGTTTTTTTTACAACTCTCCCAAATACTGGAAACAAAAGGTACTCTTTAAATGTTCAGTCCAAAAGCTCAAAGGGGACCTGGGCTAAGCTCAAACTCGTGGCGCCAAAATGATCTTCACAACCCTCCGCTGTATTTTCTGACCTACTCCTAAGCCGGCCTGTTGGCTGACTGGCCCTTCTCCACAGATGTTCTCTTGACATGCTTGCAGGTGTCAGCACTGATACTGAATGGCCAGATGGATCACCTACAGGACCAACCTGGATCCCCAGCTAGCCCTATCAAGCATTGACACTACACTTGTCACCACCAGCTCTGATGGTTTGGACACAGAGAAATGTACGGCAGGAGAATATTCAAACAGCTGTTGTAAGGTGAGCTGATGGGGGCAACTGCCAGCAGGCTGAGAGGAAAACATAATTTACGGGCATCCTTCAGCAGAGCTCAGAGCCAAGCAAACACCGCTGCAGAACCCTCAGGGATGCGGCAGACAGACACACTGGTGCTCCAAGACAGGAGGGGCTCTTTCTGAGCAAAGAGAAAGAAGGAGAGACCGGAGACAGGGCTGGGGACAGTGACAGGCTCAGGAAAGGGCAGCTGATTCAGTAATGCAAAAGTGAGCCAACCCATGTACTACACACCCACATGGAAAGCACATATAATCTCCCAACCTGCATGGTGATTGTCTGCCTATAAGAATAATAAGTATTATAGACTATGCTCTAAAGCAGATTTAGCAAAGTCCCAGAAACAGAATAAACTCAAGGCAGGGAAAGGATTACCTATCTATGCATCTGTACTGGTTTGAACAGTGTCCCTCAAAAATTCATGTCCACCAGAACCACAGAATGGGACCTTACTTGGAAATAAGGTCTTTGCCTTTGGAATTAGTTATGGTGACATCATACTGGATTAGGGTGAGCCTTAATCCAACAAGACTGGTGCCCTTATAATAAAAGGGGAGAACACAGAGACACAGGGAAGAAGGCCATGTGACTATAGAGGCAGAGATTAGAGGGATGCAGCTACAAGCCAAATGCCAAAGAGTGCCAGCAATCACCAGAAGCTAGGAAGAGGGGAGGAAGGATCCTTTCCTAGAGCCTTCAAGGGACATAGCCCTGCAGACATCTTGATTTTGGACTTGTAGCCTCCAGAACTGTTAGCAAATAAATTTTCAGTGTTTTTAAGTCACCAGGTTTGTGGTAACTTGTTACAGCAGCCCTAGGAAACTAATACAGCGTCTCTCTATTTTAGCTACTTTCAAATACATTTCTGTACAGTCATTCATTCACAAATAGTTAATTTGCACGAATTCTGTCCCAGGCACTCTTCTAGCAATGAACAAAAGCAAAGAAAAATCTCTGCCCCCATGAAGCTTATATCTCAGAGTAGTAGGAGGAGCCAGAAAATAATCAAAATAAAGCAGTAAAAGACATAGTCTGTCAAATGGTGATAAGTTCAGTAAGGGGTCCTATGGCATGAGGTGGAGTATTAGTTTTAAATTTGAATAAATTAACCATTCTCAGAGGAGTCTGATCCAAACATTGAACCTAAGATTCTAGTACAGATAGTCCTCGACGTACGGTTTTTCTGCTTTATGATGGTGTGAAAGCGATACGCATTCAGTAGAAACTGTGCTTTAAATTTTGGATTTTGATGTCTCCCTGGGCTAGTGGTATGTGGTAAGCTACTCTCTTGTGATGCTGGGAGGGATAGCGAGCTGCAGCTCCCAGTCAGGCACTCGATCATGATGGCGAACAACTGATACACTTACAACAGTCCTGTACCCAGATGACCATTCCGTTTTTCACTTTCAGTAAATTACTGAAATTTACTGATTCAGTAAATTACCTGAGATATTCAACACTTTATTATAAAAGAGGCTTTGTGTTAGATGGTTTTGCCTAACTGTAGGCTAATGTAAGTTTCCTGAGCATATTTAAAGTAGGCTAGGCTAAGCTGTGATGTTTGGTAGGTTAAGTATATTAAATGCATTTCAACTTATGAGGATATTTTCAACTTATGAAGGGTTATTGGGACATAACCCTGTTGTAAGTCAAAGTAGATCTGTACTGTCATTCTTGGGGAAAATGGTACAACACGTAAAGGTACGTAGGGGAGAGAAGAGCCTCACTCTATTATATCAGAGTTTCTGCTCTAAAACCAGGAAAACCATCAGCCATAAAGCTCACTGTGAAGGGAAAAGAACAATTCCCTAGCAAAAATCATCAAGTCTAAGGGTAGAATTTCTAAGGATTTTGTGACTAATACACACACTTGTTGGCTGATTTATAATAAATGTTAAATATAAAATTTATTATGTGATTATATAAATTATGTAAATCATAAATAGTCATTTACCATTCAACAATGCCCTGGCAGTGATTCAGCTATGCAAAACCACTCTTAAGAGAAAAAGAAGCAAAGGGAGTGCTGGACAGGAAAACTTTTATCATCCAAGAGTCTCATTAAATTATCACTCAAGCAAAAGAAAGCTCTAGAGTTAAGAGAACATTCCTCGGTGAAGGAGATGTTCTGTCCACACTGTCTAATACAGTAACCACTGGTCACATGTGATTACTGAGCACTTGAAATGTGGCTAGTGAGACTGAAAAACTGAATTTTTAATTTAATTTTGATTAATTTAAGTAACCGCATTAATTAAATAACCACGTGTGGCCAGTAGCTACTCTATTGGAGAGAACAGCTGTAGAATCACAGAAGGCTGGCTGTGGAGACAAACCTGAGAGACTCATAAATGTGAGATGGGACCAGCTCCACAAATAAAAACAGGTAAGGGAGCCTTCACAGAATGTATAACTATTATGTAGAGTTTTTCTAGGACATATTTATTTCCTTAATGCTCACCAGGCCCTTATAGATATTCAGCAGTATTATCCCCATCGGCTGGAAGAGGAAATCAAGGTTCAGCAAGATTTTTTGACTTGCCCAGAGCCTTGCAGCTTTTAATGGCTAGAGCCAGAGATTTGAATTTGGCTTTGACACCAAAATACATACTCTAGCCACCAAGGCACTCCATTTACAGCACCTTTCACTCTTGTGATGTCTTCCATTCAATCCACCCTCTCTGAACAGTCTGAAACACAAAAGTGTGTGTGTCTGCATGTGTGTGTGTACACATATGTGTCTGAGTAGATTCTGCAGAACAGGTTAAGTCTGAGAGTTACTTGAGTTCTTAGTGTGGATCAAGTATTCTGTACAAATCAGTATCCTCTAGACAACCAGCCCCATTCTCCACTTAATCAGGCAAGAACAGGATGCGTGAATGCATGCTTGTTGACTAACTTATTAAGGCCAAAGTGGCACGTTAAATAAACCCTTCTTCCTTGGACACATTCAGCAAAAATTCTATAACCCAGCTTTCCTGGTCCTCAGGGAGCTCCCATTCCCCCCAGCCATAGACAAACTCAGAAACCCTAAGACCACAATCACACCTGGTTGGTGGTGGAGGTACTGATGCCTGCTGTGCTCTTATTAGTAAGATTTCTGCAGCGTTGTGAAGAAGGTTTCTAATGGGACTAATTTTGCATCTTTTTAAAAAACTTTCACTATGCCTAGAAATATACATGATGAGATTAATAAAGCAATTCTTATTTGTCTCTTTAACCTCCTGGAAGGTTTAGCTGAGTCTTTCATCACTGTACTATAGGCCTATCCTGCAAGGAACGGTCTGGGAAGAGTCCTTTCCCCAAAATAAAGCTTTACAGCATTTCCAGGTTTTGAGATTTATGTGATCCCATACCCAACTAACTCTGAAAATAGTTCATCCCAGTGTGACTCTCGATGTCCTGGGAAGAAGTCTATGGAAAGCCTGACTGCTCAGCCCAGCAATCACACATGTCTCTGCAGACAGCTAGTCTAACCTCTCAAGCCCCAGGAACCTGGTTCGAGGGACTGATCTCTAGCTTAATTTCCACACAAAACTACTGACACCAAATAATACAAACAAGCTGGTGAATGTTGTGCTGTGACAGAAACTGATTTTATAACGGTTATTTCCAAAATTAATGTGTTGCGACATCTTTAATTTCAACACCTTCAGCTAAAACGTGTGTCTTTGGAGAATGATCACCACTAAGTCCTGACTTCGCTCCCTTTCTGGTAGCAGCCGGCATTCCTTTGCAGAGTTTTGATTCCATCAGTAAATTATTGAATACTTTACCAAGGGGGTGGGGGGCGAGGGGAGACTACAAACTACAGATAGACACAGAGAAGTCGTCGCGGTCTTATTCAAGAGTGAGCTCGTCTTTGTAGTGCATTGTTCTCAGAAGTCTCCCGCGGAAGGAAAGCTCTACTTTACGAATTGCCGGGACAGCTTCCCTGGGAACGCCCAGCCGGGCCGCTTCCCTGATGAGCTCGCAGCTCTGAGCGCGCAGGGCTCGGTCCGGGAATGACAAGCAGTGCAAAAAGCGCCTACACCGCCATCCACCGGCCCCGAGCGGGTGGCACCCGGAGTGGCGAGCTCGCCACGAGAGCTGGGGAGGAATCCCGGCAGGATCCGACCCAACACCACCTTCCTCCCACAAGCGCAGCCCTGCGTCCCTGCCCCGAGAGCGGTCCCTGGTCCCCGGCTCCGCGCAGCTGGGACCACGCCGCAGCGAATGGATTCCGGGACCCTCCTGACACCGAAGAAGGAAGGCAGCGCCCAAAAGAGACCCGGTTCCTGGGGGCTCAGGCCAGTGAGGACCTGCCGTGATGCTCTTCCCTACCTTTCCTCTCTCGAACCAGGGGCAACGTTGTCCCTTCCCAGGACAGGATCGGAGCCCTCCAAACCCGGAGTAGCTCGAACCCGCAGCCCCTACCCCAGCCCCGCCCCCCCACCCCCATGGCGGCCGGTGGCCGGTGTGCCCGGGGCGCGTACTCGCCGCAGACGAAGTTTGCGCGCAGGGTACGCAGGAGTTCCCAGCACCCTGCAAGGGGCCGCGTTCAGATGGTACAAGGATAACCGGCACCGCTGGTTGCAGGGGAACCGGGCGCGAGTCCGGGCTCTAAGAGGGATGAAGACCCAGGCGTGCGCGGCCGGGAAGGGAGGCTTACGTCTGGGGCAAGCGAGGCTGCGCGGTCCTTCCAGATGCCGGGCGTCGGCGCAGAAAAGAAGCCGCGGACCCCCGAGGGGCTGGTTCCGACGGCTCCCTCAGCAGCCTCCTCAGGCGCCCGGGCGCCGCCGAGTCCACTTGATGCGTGGAGGGCGCCCCTGCAGGGGACGCGTTAGCGCCTCTGGCAAGGAGAGCGTGGTCTCCGGACCGACCCGACCCGAGCGTTAAAGGAAACCCTACCCATGACCCTGGGAGGGTCCCGGACGCTGGGCGACCGGGATGGACGGCCGTGCGCCCGAGGAATGGTTACAGGGCGCTTAGCGTGGCGCTGGGACAGCCGAAGCTCACCGACGGCAGGGCAAGAAGGTGGCACCGAGGGGAGGAGGGGGCGGGACGGGAGGGATTGACTCTGAATTCATCCGGACCGAGAGGTCATGCGACCTGTTCGGCGGCAGAGCGCGGTTCGTGGATCTTACCTGCTCCGGGGCCCCGGCAGGGCGGTAGCGCTCTTCCGGAGCGCGGGCGGGAGACTGTTTCGTGGAAAACATGTCTCGCTTTTTCCTCCGTCCGCTCTTATCCTGGTCGCTTTTCTCTCCTCTGCGTGGCCCTGGGAGAGGCACTACGGATGCCTTGCCTCTCGCTCAGGAAGAGACAAGTTGAACTTCAAGGGACAGGGGCTCCACATTTTGTCTGCTCGACAGATCCCACCTCCCTTCACTCCCGTCTCTGGGTCCCACCCATAAGAACCCTTAATGACAGATCCTCTACAACCCCACCTCTTTGCGTTCAAAGAAGTTATTCTTCAGGGGCAGAAGGGAAGCCAAGAGGACTGCGGGTCCCCCCACCCATGCACACCCCCAAACTTACGCCCCGCGACGGCAGCACGAAGAGGACAAGACCTGAGCGTTTGGGCTGTGGGAGACTGAGTAATTGGGAGCAAAGGAGTAACTTCTCGGCTCTCCCAAATCTCATCACATCCTAGACCATTCTCTTTTGGCCAGGGCGTAGCCAAGTAAAAATGAGAATAACTGCAGGCACTGGCAATTAAAGGGCAAGATTGTTATCTCAACAAAGATTTACATTTCTAGGGAGAGCATTATTTGCTTTAGGCAAATGGAAACTAGCTTCTCTGTTTAGGGAAGAAACTGCTTTGCAAGAGTGCCTGAGACTTTGCTGAGGCTGCAGGGACCCGGGAGTGAACCTGAGCCTGCTTCCATAAACCTAGCAGCGATTTCCTGCGGAGAGCAATCACAGGCTGAATCCTAGAGGCCAACAACTCTGTGCCTTTCTGTCACTCACCAGCAGCCCCTATTCCTCAGGCAGCGTCAAGGAGGCACTGCAGGTATTTACAATGGTAGAGACTACCATTTGAAGCCCAAGTTGCCGTATGTTTGGCAGAAAATGACTACACTTGAGTTTCTCTTAGAAATATATATTTTTTAATCCAACTTTAGTCAAGATCTAAGGAAAATTTTTAAAAATCACTCGAGGTTATTGAATAAATCCATCTCCATTATTCTGGCAGAGGCTATGCATAGTCAACAAAATATGTATCAGGCACTTGTTCCTTGAATATTATAGCTGGGGGAGGGGGGTAGAACTTGTAAAATTGGGGGGGAAATCGGTATTTTGTTTCTGAAGTGAAGTGAGAAAGAAAATATTTCAAGTGCATAGTACAATAGTTGAAATAGGGAGTTGAAGTAACCAGCCTAAGTTTTAAGTTTACACAGCTAGCAAGTGCTGAGCTGGGATTCTGCAGACATGTAATTTCAGGACTGTGTTCTTCTAAGATACTGCCTCATCACACGTCATTGTCATCACCACAGGGACACCAGTCTGAAAATCAAGAGTCTAGGCGATTTGTCTGCCAACTCTACCTTGAGCAAATCCCCTAGTCTTTCTGGGCCAGTAAACTCAGTCTGTAAAACAAGGGTTGGATTCAATCCTCAAGGTTTCTACAGGCATTCTGAAGCCAAGTATGAATTGCTATTCACCTCCTTTCTCTTCCACTTTCTGCCCTCTAGTGGAGGTGTTAAAGGAACTGTGAAATTTAAGCAGCTAAATCAGTGAATTTGAGATAGCTAGGGTAAATAAGTCTTCTCTTTCACTACTATACAGTACTGTTCTTCAGAGAGCTAAAGCTGATTGCACTGGTAAAACAGCATTCTTTAAACTTCCTTTTAGCAAGAAAACCCAACCAGTTCTAGGCACCAATGGCATCAGAGTAAATATTTGAGGTAGTCTTTGCATGAGGGCAAACAGCTATTTTTATATTCTTTGTAACAGACTTCTATAATGTAAGGAATCATAACAAATGCTAGAAATCTCATAACATGTGTGAACTAATTTGAATATGCAAAGGGCTCACAGTAATCTTCAATGACCTATTTGAATTATTCCTTTTTAAAAAATTTGCCATTGGAAGAATCAATATTGTGAAAATGACTCTACTACCCAAAGCAATCTACAGATTCAATGCAATCCCTATCAAACTACCACTGGCATTTTTCACAGAACTAGAACAAAAAATTTCAAAATTTGTTTGGAAAAACAAAAGACCCCGAATAGCCAAAGCAATCTTGAGAACGAAAAAAGGAGCTGGAGGAATCAGGCTCCCTGACTTCAGACTATACTACAAAGCTACAGTAATTAAGACAGTGTGGTACTGGCATAAAAACAGAAAGATAGATCAGTGGATCAGGATAGAAAGCCCAGAGATAAACCCACGCACATATGGCCAACTTATCTTTGATAAAGGAGGCAGGAATGTACAGTGGAGAAAGGACAGCCTCTTCAATAAGTGGTGCTGGGAAAACTGGACAGGGACATGTAAAAGTATGAGATTAGATCATTCCCTAACACCATACACAAAAATAAGCTCAAAATGGATTAAAGACTTAAATGTAAGGCCAGAAACTATCAAACTCTTAGAGGAAAACATAGGTAGAACACTCTATGACATAAATCACAGCAAGATCCTTTTGGACCCACCTCCTAGAGAAATGGAAATAAAAACAAAGATAAACACATGGGACCTAATGAAACTTCAAAGCTTTTGCACAGCAAAGGAAACCATAAACAAGACCAAAAGACAACCCTCAGAATGGGAGAAAATATTTGCAAATGAAGCAACTGACAAAGGATTAATCTCCAAAATTTATAAACAGCTCATGCAGCTCAATAGCAAAAAAACAAACAACCCAATCCAAAAATGGGCAGAAGACTTAAATAGGCATTTCTCCAAAGAAGATATACAGACTGCCAACAAACACATGAAAGAATGCTCAACATCATTAATCATTAGAGAAATGCAAATCAAAACTACAATGAGATATCATCTCACACCAGTCAGAATGGCCATCATCAAGAAATCTAGAAACAATAAATGCTGGAGAGGGTGTGGAGAAAAGGGAACACTCTTGCACTGCTGGTGGGAATGTGAATTGGTACAGCCACTATGGAGAACAGTATGGAGGTTCCTTAAAAAACTAAAAATAGAACTACCATATGATCCAGCAATCCCACTACTAGGCATATACCCTGAGAAAACCATAATTCAAAAAGAGACATGTACCAAAATGTTCATTGCAGCTCTATTCACAATAGCCCGGAGCTGGAAACAACCTAAGTGTCCATCATCGGATGAATGGATAAAGAAGATGTGGCACACATATACAATGGAATATTACTCAGCCATAAAAAGAAACGAAACTGAGCTATTTGTAATGAGGTGGATAGACCTAGAGTCTGTCATACAGAGTGAAGTAAGTCAGAAAGAGAAAGACAAATACCGTATGCTAACACATATATATGGAATATAAGAAAAAAAAATGTCATGAAGAACCTAGGGGTAAAACGGGAATAAAGACACAGACCTACTTGAGAATGGACTTGAGGATATGGGGAGGGGGAAGGGTAAGCTGTGACAAAGCGAAAGAGAGGCATGGACATATATACACTACCAAACGTAGGCTAGATAGATAGTGGGAAGCAGCCGCAGAGCACAGGGAGATCAGCTCGGTGCTTTGTGACTGCCTGGAGGGGAGGGATGGGGAGGGTGGGAGGGAGGGAGATGCATGAGGGAGGGGATGTGGGAACAGATGTATATGTATGACTGATTCACTTTGTTATAAAGCAGAAACTAATAAAAAAAATGGAAAAAAAAAATTTGCCACATTTGCTTTTCAACTTAAAGTGACAACCATCATCTAGTTTCTTACATTTCATTTTACAAAAAGAAACATTTATGGCCTTTTGAAATTTCTATTGTCCAGTATTTCAAACATATATCTAACTAATTAGATGGTTTAAAAGAAAAAACATAAACCTTAATGAGATTTATGGGAAAATTAACTTAAAGGTAGTGAGTATACTTCTGGAAAGGGTGATTTTACAGATTAAACTTTAGTCACATTTCATGTACAGACCAAGTTTAGTGCTTAATACTACAAATAATGGCAATTTGAGAAAAAGAAAGAGATATCTTAGAGAAGCAGCCAGCATCCCAGGAAAAGAGGAAAGCATGGCTAAAATAGATATGCTATCCCACGGCTTAACACTCATCTAGGATTTATTAGCTGCCAGATGAACAAAATTGAGTTCCTGCCCTCACAGAACTTCCTGGCATAATGAAAACATTAAACTGGGACTTCCCTGGTGGTCCAGTGGGTAAGACTCCTCGCTCCCAATGCAGGGGACCCGGGTTCAATCCCTAGTCAGGGAACTAGATCCCACATGCATGCCGTAACTAAGAAGTCCGCATGCCACAACAAAGACCCGGTGCAGACTAAATAAATAAATAATTTAAAGATAAATAAATACATTAAACAAACACAAATATGTAAACTATGGAAAAATACTTACAAGTACTATAGGACTATACTTCAGGGAGTCAGAATGTGATATTTTTAGCTGAGATCTAAAGATGCGAAGCCTTTAAAATAAAAAATATATATATTAAAGAACAGAGCAAGAAACAGGCAAATTGGACAATTACCTATTGCAGGGAAGGAGAGTTTACTTAAACTAAGAAGGGAAAACAACGTGCCCATATCTGAAGTAATATATTCCAGCACACTGAAACATTCTGTATATGATAAAAGTAGGCCGTGCAGACATTCTGTTTGCTGTATATAATATTTCTGGGTCATCAATCTCTTACTCTAATATACTAGTCACTGGGAGAAGTAATAAGAGCCAGCCCATAAAAAGTTTCAAAGGAATTTTATTTCTAGCACCCTCACACACCTAGTGCTAGTTCCCCCCAACCTCCAGGGCTGCCATTTGACAGCCCACATCCAGCCTAGTCTTCCTAGGGATAATACCCCCTCAATGACAATGACCACGTGAGCAAAAACTAAGGTGCCCCAGTTTACAATTTGTTTTTCTGACCTGTGAATCAATTCGTAAGAGAAGTTATGATGTTAAGTCACATTTATCCGTATTATTATAGCTAAGAATTTCTAAGTGCTATGTGCCAGGCACTTCACAAAGTGACATGTATATTTTTTGTTTTTAATTCTTGAAACAAACCTAGTTTCCTTTGATGTAAAATGAGAATAATAATAGCCCCGCTGCATAGGCTGTCATGGGGGTTAAGTAAATATAAAAAGTGCTTTAAAATAGTTGTAGACACATAATAATAGCTAACACTTACTGAACACTATTATTTCTCCTTCTTTCTATTTTACAGATGAGGAGGAAAGTACATCTTACAAAAGTTAAATAATTGCCCAAGATCTCACAACTAGAAAAGGGTAGAACCAGAATTGGAGCCCAAGCAATCTGGAACTAGACTGACCTCTTAAGCCCTACCTCCTGTAGTACAATTATTAAGACAGTAATGGAATATGCCCCAAAAGCTTATGGCCTAGAATGACACTGTGAATTCACTCATTCATCCATCAAATATTTATTGAGCACTGCAGTGGGTTGAATCGTGTCCCTCCCCAAAATTAATGTCCAACCGAAACTAAATATGTAACTTTCCTTATTTGGAAAGAGGGTCTTTGCCGGTGTAATTAGGCAAAATGAGATTATACTGGAGTAGGGTGGACCTTAACTATGGAGGGTGTTCTCCTAAGAGACAAAAAAGGACACATACAGACACGGAGAAGGCGGCCAAGTGGAAATGGAGGCAACACTGGAGTGACGTATCTACGAACCAAGAAACGCCAAGGATTGACGCCCAAAACCAGAAGCTAAGAGAGAGGCATGGAACGGTTTCCTTCTCTGAGTCTCCAAAAGGAACCAACCCTGCTGACACTATGATTTTGGACATCTGGCCTCCTGAACTGTGACAGAATAAATTTCTGTTGCTTCAAGCCACTTTCTTTGTGATAATTTGTCACAGTAGCCCAAGGAAACTAATACCAGCATCTGCTATGTGGCTCAGCATGGTTCCCCACTCTGGAGTTACAGCAGTTAAACAAAACTGCACCCCTGCCCTCATGGAGCTTTCCTTCTAGTGAAGGAGACAGATAATAAACAAATATAGAATACAGCGTTAGGTCCTATGTAGCGCTATGAGGAAAAAATATTGTATGAAGATAGAGAACACCAGATGAGTGTGGTTATTAGGGAATGTCTCCCTAGAGGCGTTTTAACTCGAATAAATCTGGATTGTGGAATTTTAGGCTGTATATGGGTAATTCTTCACAGCACCACTGAAATACATGCCCTTGAATTAACTGCAAATAAAACTTAGCAAGAGGGCTTCCATGGTGGCGCAGTGGTTGAGAGTCCGCCTGCCGATGCAGGGGACACGGGTTCGTGCCCCGATCCCGGAAGATCCCACATGCCGCGGAGCGGCTGGGCCCGTGAGCCATGGCCGCGGAGCCTGTGTGTCCGGAGCCTGTGCTCCGCAACGGGAGAGGCCACAGCAGTGAGAGGCCCGCGTACAGCAAAAAAAATAAAAATAAAACTTAGCAAGAACAGCAGATCAGCAAACAACAGACCTAAACTTGCTCAACAGACCAAGATTCTGAAACATGTGAAAAGGGTTTCCCAGAATGGACACACTTAAGAGTTTCTGGAAAGCAGAGGGGTTCCCAGCTCCACTCCTGCCAAATTCTCATCTCTTCTAGGACGTAGTAACCAGTACTCTGCTTTTCCCTCCTTCTATGAAGCTTGCTAACCTCAGAGGTAAACCCTAAGGTCTAAGGCTTAGACAGTGGTCTAATCACTGTCACTGAATAAAGAGGCAGCTTCCACAGACCAAAGAGATACAGCTACCTTACATCAGCTCTAGCTCTAGAGCTCAGACTTCTGTCTCACTTCCCAGTACCCAGGGATGGACAAACCTAGCCGCCGGAGGAGTCCCCTGGGTCATCTGAAATAACACAAAGAGCCCAAATTTTTTATAGGTCATCTATAAACACTAACACAAATACTTATCTCTTTTTAAAAATTTTAACATTCATAGCCATGAAGTTCAAGCATCAGACTTCTTTGCAAAAAGCAAACACTTCAATGTTTTGCTTCAGTAAAGTTCCTTTGGCAATTTCAGCAAAGATTACACCAATTTATTTGAAATTATTTGATTTTAATTTAGACTTGAATAGTGAAATTAATTGAAATACAAGCACTTAGGTGTTGGTCAATCCCTAAAAGTGTTTAAACCGAAAAATACTAAAAGATTTCAATATATATATTCCACAAATTTCAAACAGTAAGCTAATAAACTTTTATAATGACACAGTAAATAGGAAAATAAGGCCATCACATTCACATTTTTGTCTATGTCATTGTGAGTGGCTATTTGGTAACTCTTCCATTCCTTCTCTAATTGGCTTAGATTGAAGCAAAAAGGTCAACATGTACCGCTTTATTTCCCTCAGAACAAATTAACGTTAAGTATTTAAACAAAATTTCATTTCATTTTGACCTTAAAGAAATTATTTATTTCCTCCCCACTCCACTCATTGTGCAGCAGTTTCCGCAGCGTCCTCAGGCCACTCCTTCAGGGCAGTGGGGAACCGAGGGAACTGCAGGCCCGAATCACTGAGTCGAAGCACCACCAGCACCTCCACCCTGGGCTGCCTCCTGCTCATCTCCCTCCCTGCTTTTACCCTTGATTCCTTAGAGTCTTCTCTCCACACAGCAGCCAGAAGACAGTTATCTTAAAAGAACAATGACCAACAACTCTTGCCCACATAAAACCTTCCAGTGCTGCCCACTGCAACTAGAAATAAACCCCAATTCCACAGCATGGTCTATCAAGCACACTGTGAACTGGCCCTGGGTGCTCTCTCCCCGTCACTCACTCAGCTCCAGCCACACCAGCCCTTCTGTCTGTTCCTCAGATCTGCCAAGCATCTCCCAACTTAGTGACTTTGTACTCGCTGATTTCTCTCCCTCACAGACTCTTCCCTCAGATCTTCAAATATCCCCATCTCAGAGGGACTTTCCCAATCTAAACTAGCCAGTGCCTTTTCACCCCCCTCCTTCATCACTTTCTGTAACATTTCTCTCATTTTTAACACCACTTATCATACACGAGATCACGTTCATTTTATTGTGTATCTATTTCCTGCCCCCTCCCTTCCACTCCTTAGCAGGTCCCTGAAAGGATCACCATTATCTCCAGTACCTAGAAGGTTCCTGGCACACAGTAAAGGCATATGTTGATTGAATAAATGAATGAACAGTTGGGCAACTTTGGGTTAATTAACTAAGCTCTGAGCTACTAGTCAAGCAAATAAAAAACAGCAAACTGCTTCATTTATCATTCACTCAGTCTCCCTCTTCCCCTCACTAGATTCTTCCCCACAAATCAGAAAGAAAACTTAGCAAGAACACAAGCCCAACAAAGAGGCATGAACTAGGCTTCAGGTTTGTTTATTAGGCCAAGATTTTGAAATACATGAAAAGAGCTTACCACATGGACACCTAACATTCATTTTAGAGTACAGTAAGGTAATGACTTGAGTGTAACAGCTCTAGTTTAGAGCTTCTGAAACACCAACCCAGTAAATCTAACACTGGGAAAGGTAAAAAAGAATTCTAAAATTAAAACAAAAATAGCATAAAGAGGAATGACTGCCCTTCCACTTTAGATACCAGCTAACACTTGATTAAGGAACATAACATTAAAGAAATTGAGTTAAAGAAAGCAACATTTTAAAATCCTTCTTTGTACTTTTACCACTTCTACCACTTTTTAGTACCTATCAATTACTATGTTTTACATCAAGCATTAGAGTTTTATACCTTGATAAAATTATAGGTTCCTGAATATTTTAAATAGTAAATATTCTAGATTAAAAATTTGGTATGAAAAATTTTAATGAAAACATTAATTATACAAAAATTAAATAGCAAAACCATTTAAAATGACTTACAATTCAAACAGATTTGGCTTACTGATATTTCTCTATCAGCTTGTTTTCATAAGAACTTACTATTTCCAGCTGAAAAAAATCTACTTATACGATTGTGGTAAGAAGAAATGAGAATAAAGTACATAAAGCTCCTAAGCCTGTGCTCAGCATATATTGCTCATATATATTAGTTTTTCTTTTATTATTACTTTTTATTATTACTTTGAAAAAACACATACAAGTTTTACAAAACATGTCAACTTCAGTTAAAAGTTTCTTATACAAGACATAGCCACATGTGAGGAATCTAGCCTGGCATTTTTTGAAAACAATTATATTTTCCTCTGAGTGACATACTACCTAAAATTTTACTTCAATAACTGATAAAAATTCCTCACTAATAAACCAATTTCTGAAGTCTAATTATATAGCTTCATGTTATAATTTGAGGTCTTTTAGAGGATATATATATTTTAAAAAGTACAAAGTTACACGATCAGGAAAAGTACCTTTTAATAAGTAACCAAAACATTGTGAAATATTCCTCTTACTACACATACGGCTCAGTTTCATCTTAATTTTGCCAAAAAAAAAGATGGCTCTAAATAGTAAATGAAACAGTTATGTTAATACAAGGAAGCACAATGAACAACTAACATGTTACCCTGCCACTGGCTATGCCTTATGAAATATTTTACAATTTCAGTCATGCTTTTACTATTGCCACTTCTAGTATGCTAATTAAGATGAAGCTTAACATTCTGTCCTAACAACCGCTGGAAGAGAATAGAGAGATGAATGTGAATATATATCATGTTCTACAACATTCACTTTCTAATATTCCAAATTTAACAACTTATCGAAATCTAATCTGAGGTATATTAAGAGATCAAACATTTTTTAATCCACACCATGGGCTATGTACCATGCAAACACTAAAACCACAACTGCACACACTGGAAAGAGATAATATTTATATTTTTGCCACAGCGTTAGCTCAACTGCCACTTCATCTCTCTTCCTGTTCTTCTTCCGACGACCCTTCAGTCTGTTTTCAAAAGCCTCCAGTTCAGCCTAAATCAAAACAGTATCATTTTTATTAAATTCAATACACAAATTGATTTAAAATTTTCCACTTAGATAAAAATAAATTTGGGAAATGTTTTAATAGTAATGGTATATAATAAACATATTGATTTGATTTTTTTAAAAAAATCTCTCCAATACTGATTGTATTCAACAAATTCAGAACTTAGCTAAGCAGAAAGGGAGCTAGGCAGTAGTGAAAGAGATGATTTCAGATTGAAGGCCTGCCTTTGATACTAAATACAGAAACATCTGATTTAAAAGATAGACATTAGTTTTATACATCAACACCATTAACCTATAATTAATGGGGCTCTATAATATAGAGCTTCTAGTAAGTACTAACAGATGACCCATTAGAATAAAGATACCTATAATTCTAGTTCTATACAATGCTGGTAATAAACATTACTGGCTTGTATGGAAGAAATTCAAGTGAGTGAAGAGAAAAAAGCTGCTGGAAATTGATTCCTCTCTGTCAAATACATTCCAAAACACAGAGTAAAAATTCTTCAGGGGAAAAATGCTTCATGCTTTAAATCAAAATGACTCTTTTAGAAAGTAGAATTATATAAAAAACTCATTCTAGAAAAGGATAACTAGATGACACTCATTATAAAGTATAGATTTTCAGTCTACTGTTAAGAACTTACTTATTAAACTTTAATGCATGATAATATAACACGATACACTACAGTCATTGTTATTAACTAAAACTGGATACTTATTAACTAAAATATATATGAAATATTCATGCAAGCTTCTGTAAATGTGTATTTAAAAGGAAACAGAAATTTCAGTTAACATATCCATGATTTTGCTCATAAACCACACGGAAGAAGACCTAACATATACTTAATACAAAGTGGCATTCTTCAAAGAACCAAAATGTCAGAATATTCTCAAGTAGTTGTTGATATACAGCAAAAGGTCAAAATATATTAAAAGCAGTCAAACTTGAGAACTACTGACACAGTAAAATAACTAATGCTTTAATGATGACTCACAGTCATCAAGCATGGTTTAAATTATTTTCTATACACTGTTTAAAAGGTGAGTAAATAGAGAATATGTTTAAGATTTCTACCCACAACTGTTTATGAAAAGGGGAGGAAGGGACACCCTAAACTATTCTTAATAATTTAATCTCCCAGGGTTTTAGTCGATCCATATTTTACTGTATTAGCTCTGATAACTTATTTTTTGGTACTAGGCAAACCAACTTTATAGAACCATAAAACACCAGAGGTCATTTTTTTTTTTTTTTTTTTTTTTGCGGTACGCGGGCCTCTCACTGCTGCGGCCTCTCCCGTTGCGGAGCACAGGCTCCGGACGCGCAGGCCCAGCGGCCATGGCCCACGGGCCCAGCCACTCCGTGGCATGCGGGATCCTCCCGGACCGGGGCACGAACCCGCGTCCCCCGCATCAGCAGGCGGACTCCCAACCACTGTGCCACCAGGGAAGCCCCACCAGAGGTCATTTTATCCCACCCTTGCTACCTGAGTTGTTTTTAATGCCCTCTCTCAAGTCATGCAAATTTCAATTTCTTCATTCATAAAGGCGACAGTTTGCATACAATATGCACTGCTTGATAAGTATAAAGCATCTCAAAATGCAAACTGACAAAAAATTACATGTCACTATTACAAAGTTAAGACACTCTTTGGAGTGTATGATCAATAAATACAGTATTTGAGCAAACGGGATATCAGGAATGTACTTGTTATCTAGGTAATAACAAAGAACAGATAAAAATCCTGCATTCAAGAAACTAATGGGGGGCTTCCCTGGTGGCACAGTGGTCGAGAGTCTGCCTGCCAATGCAGGGGACATGGGTTCGTGCCCTGGTCTGGGAAGATCCCACATGCCGCGGAGCGGCTGGGCCTGTGAGCCATGGCCGCTGAGCCTGCGCGTCCGGAGCCTGTGCTCCGCAACGGGAGAGGCCGCAACAGTGAGAGGCCCGCATACCACATTAAAAAAAAAAAAAAAAAAAAAAAAGAATCTAATGGGTAAGTAAGGGGATATATTATTAAAACAAATGTATTGGTTAGTAAACAGCACTTATTTGTCACAGATAACCTACAACTCAGTAAAACAGAACTCAAATAATTTTAGATGAGCGAAGACATGCACTGCAGAGGATGACTTAAATTGGATGCTGCCATGCCCTGACCCTCACCCCTCAACCAAAAGAGGAGTTATCTCTTGCGAATGGGCGAAACTGGCAAGGAAGTAAATTGGGAATACACCAAATATCTGTGAACACACAAGGTCCCATGCTTCTTCAGAGGTTCAGTATACCTGGACTGAAGTAAGTGAATAGCTAATTTTTGTTTTACAGGAACTGTATTTTCAGTCCAGAACTGAGCTCACCAGATCCTAATTTGTATGTTTCCACATATCTTGTATTTGCATAAAAACTAACAATGATGCAAAGAGACAGAAGTTTGGGTATTTTTTGTTTAGTTACCTGTTGTCTTCGTTTTTCCTCTTCAAGAGCAGCTTTGGCTTCTGCTTCTTTCATCTGTTTATAGACATTTAAAACTAAATTAACATTGTAATCATCAAATTTTATATAGAATTTTAACATCTTTCCTCCCAGGCTCCACTAACCCATAACAACTTCTGGGAGCTTTAAATTGAAAATTATTTAAAGAAACGTAAATGTTATATACCGAGAAGTGTTACCAAGGTACTATCTAACAGATAGGGAGTAAGGGGAGGTAGGTTCTTATACCTTATATAAACATTTCAGCTTAACAACTATAAGAGATATTAGATCACAATTCAAACAGTTACAACACTGTAAACTGAAATACTTTTAAAACTGGACTTTTTCTCTTAAGTTACCATACTAAGACTCTAAAATAAATTATTGAATACCACTCTTTGCCTAGAGTTGAAATTGACCATTTTCCTAAAATGCCCTCTCTGGAAGGGAATCCTTAGTTTCAAACAAAACCAAGAGCCTACTCCTTGATTGGGTTGATGGACAGAAACAGTGATGCTAGAAGTAACCCAAACAGCAAAGAATCCCAAAACCTTATTTTTCTATTATTTTAACATAATTTTCAGGAGGCTTACACTAACATTAAGATGAATAACTATGTTCCAGAGCACATACACTAACTGGTACAGAGGATGGAAAAATCTAGTACACACCAGACCATAAAAAGCACACCTGAGGGTTCAAAATAGGCCAACAAACTAGGCTTTTATCACAAAAACAAAAAAGGATGAGATTTCGAGTTGTTCATAATAAGCACATAAATTAATGCACAAAATAAGTAGGGAAAGGTCGCTAACACATTAAAAATGACATTTAACCTGACATTACCTCAGATGCTTTCCGCTTCATTTCCTTGCATGTTATGTCACATTCTATGGAAATCTGATTTTCACGTACTTTGTTGCACTGCAATTCCTACAAATAAAGTTTTTAAAAATTTGATTTTAAAAGATTTTCCCTCAAAGTTGTAACTGTATGCCATAAAAAAGCAAAATTTCTCTAGCAGCTTAAGATTATGCATAGTATTTAAGACATGTTAATACTTAATAATGATATGATTGCATGCATTAAATGTCTTAGTTCAAACAGTGATTATTCTCTACTCTTAGCTGCAAAAAAAGTGAATACCATAAAATTAAAACCATCCATTTAATAATCATTTACTAAACACCACTACCAACTTAGCTTCAATTTCATTTTTATTCTTCATTTTTATCTTTTCTTGTTATTCTTCTAAAGCTTCCAGGGAGGTACTAGAGTACTAGAGTAGTGCCATCCAACACAGCTTTCTGAAATGATGGAAATGTTCTAAACGTGCACTACTCACAAGGGTAGCACTTACCACACGTGGTGCCTGAGCACTCAAAGCATGGCTGCTGAAATCGAGGAACTGAATGTCATATATTATTTAATGCTGATTCATTAAAATTCTAATTTAAATAGCCATATGCGGCTGGTGGCTACCAACTCAGTGTAGTTCTAGAGTTTTCTGGAGAGCTAAAAATTTTTCTCTCAACCATTTTATTTTTTTTGCTTTAAGTGTACCTATCTGTACCAGTTGCTCCTTTCCCACCACACCCTCAGACACTAGTTTTTTAGTTCAAATCTACCAGAGTTAGGAAATGAGATCATCAAATCCTGAGCAAAGTACATATACTTTAATGAAGCACTTTGTAGCACAGAATTTTGGCTGAGGTTGGTGATAAACACAGCCTTGTCATCCAAGGACAGTCCAGACAAAGGAAAAATAACACGAACAAACATTAGAGACAAAAATAAATACTGCATGTTTGTGGACATGAAGTCTATCAGCCTGGAAGAAGGATCATCATATATTTTCTCATTCAAAAGGTACTTATAGAGTACCTGTTACATGAAAAGCACTGTATTAGGGACAGGGGATACAACAAGGAAAAAATTAATATGGTAAATGCTAAACTAATAATAATAATAGCTGCTACTATTTATTAAATATAGCATTCATTGTACTAAATGCTATATAAGCATTATCTCTTTCATTCCTTTCAATAAGCCTATGTATAAACTATTTTACAGATGAGGAAACAAGGTTACACATGTCCCTGGAATCACAAAGCTCTTAGTCATGAACCCAGCACAAAGTACAAAGAAAGCCAAGAGGAAGGAGCACCTAAGTCTTCCCAAAGGAGGAAGAGGAAGGAAAACCTTCCTAAACAAAGAAATGTTTGCCCTGAGTATTAACAGGATTCTAGTAAGCAGAGCAGTAAAGGAAAAAAACAAATATATGGCCACAGATTAAAGGGGAAATAGCAGATGTGTTAGGGCACTTAAGTAATGGATTCACAGAGATGACTGCCAGGGGATGAGACTGGACAAGCAGGCAAAGGTAATATCACAGATCCCCCTTTATGCGAAGTCTCTATATATGTACACCTTCCTTATAAAGTGCATATTTTTTCCCAAGTGATGAAGTACCATGACGAACTTAGATTGGAAGTATTACAATTAGAGGCAAGGAAATCTGTTATGAAGCTGTTTTCAAAGTCCAAGAATAATCTGCTGTCAGAGTTCTAATGGATGGCAAACTGCACTCAGACAGTAAGATGAGATTTCAGAGAAAACTTGAGAGACATTTCAGACTAAAAGTGATTTGACTGAGTACTGATTTTCATATAAAGGTGGTCCATTTAAATATCTAACACTTAAGGATCCAACTCCAGAAAAGCTCAGGCCTATAAATTTAAATTCAGAAGTTACCTGAATCCAGGAAATTATATAGTAGGAGCTATAAAAGTAAATGAAAAGCAAAGGTCCTCAATAAAAGCAAAACATTTTCAATAAATATTTGCTGAATGGATGAATAAATGAGTGAATTGAAAGAGAAAGGAGAGTAGCTTTAGGGAACAACCATAAGAATATGAAGGCAAAAAAGGCGTTACAACTATAACTGAGAAAGGGAAAATCAGAAGTCAAGAAAGAAGAAATCTTCAAAGGAGTCAACAGTGTCAACAGGAAAGTCAAGGAAAAGAACTGACCTTTAAGAGTTCAGTGAGATTCTTCAATCCTAAGTTTTGCTAAATGGTATGTAGTTTGCTTCCACTGAGCTTTCCAATCATTAGCTTTTGCCCTTTTACTCCCTCATTACCAGTATTTTATCTTAAAATTAACTCTCTCCAAATTTGAATGTTATTGTATAATTTTATAAGGTTACTTGTGTGTGAGGTCTTTTTAAGGCAACATGTTCACAACATAATACTGATGGTAAAAAAATGTCGTAAAAGGCTTCCCTGGTGGCGCAGTGGCTGAGAGTCCGCCTGCCGATGCAGGGGACACGGGTTCGTGCCCCGGTCCGGGAGTATCCCACGTGCCGCGGGGCGGCTGGGCCCGTGGGCCATGGCCGCTGGGTCTGCGCGTCCGGAGCCTGTGCTCCGCAACGGGAGGGGCCACAACAGTGAGAGGCCCGCGTACCACCAAAAAAAAAAAAAAAAAAAAATCATAAATAAGAGCAACAAAGGTTAATTTCAGACCATTTCTTAAATCATGAAACTTACTTTATTATTCACATTGTGCATCTTGTGCAAAGACCTCAAATCTAGAAAACACTGATTCTATCCAAAAAAGGGCACTGAACTCAGTTCCAATATAAAATAATCCTCTTTTACTATTAAATTGCAGAAAACTAAATTGCCAAACAAAGCTGATTTTTTGTGTGTGTGTGTGGTACGCGGGCCTCTCACTGTTGTGGCCTCTCCCATTGCAGAGCACAGGCTCCGGACACGCAGGCTCAGCGGCCATGGCTCATGGGCCCAGCCGCTCTGTGGCATGTGGGATCCTCCCGGACCGGGGAATGAACCTGTGTCCCCTGCATCGGCAGGCGGACTCTCAACCACTGTGCCACCTAGGAAGCCCCAAAGCTGATTTTTAAAATAAGCATTTGCAGAAATAGATATGCCAATAATAAAAAGATTCTAAGAAATAAGACCTTAAAATTAAGTCAAAAAAAATAAAGTCAAAGAACTACCAAAATACAGACTCCCCCTCCCTGCCAAAAAAAACCCCCCTACAAAACAACAAAACCAACAAAAATGTACACAGAAAAGAATTTTCAATAACTTAAAATATTTACCTTTTTAATTCTTTTACAAGGACATCTAAGTTTCACCTTTTGGTTGCAATTAAAGGGACATTCACCAGGATGGCACATTTCTTTGCATCTATGACCACAAGGAAGCTAAAATAAAACCAAAATAAAACACTTATATATTTATATTTTAGTCATACTCTACCTCCCCTTTCCCCAGCAACTATTTTAAGAAAAAGTCCATTACAATAGGGTCAATAAATCCTGGATAATTGGCTGATTTTTCAACATTTTTCTTTTGGATATAAATTACCTTAATTCCCAGAAATGCTCAATATTCTCCCTGGTTCCACTCTAACAGTACATCTTACATCACTCTTAAGGCTAGTTAGAGCCATGTGACTAAGTTCTGGCCAATGGAATGTAAGCATAAGTGCTTTTGTGCCTTAAAGCTTCTCAAGAGTACACATCCATGTTCTTCCCTCCCAATGTGCTGGAAATGAGGATATCTAGAGCAACAGTGGGGCCCATGACTCAAAGAGAGAAGAGCTGCCCTGCTAACTTGGGTCCCTGGATCTATACGTGGAGCACTGTGACACATCCACCTTCCCTTGTACTGTTATGTGAGAAAGAAAGAAAATTTCCCTGTCCTTAAGCCACTGTATTGTGAAACAACTACTTAGCCATTTATTCTAAAAGGCTTGCAACTATGTACTAAAACATACTAAACAGACAGCCAAACCAATTCAGTAACTGCCAGGATGTCTATGTGCTCCTTGACTTTAATAATTTACTATATCCTCTGATCCCAGTCAAGCTTTCAGATGAAAGGGTTCTCTCCTTCTTTCTATTCAAATCTTATGCAAAATTCGACACACAGCTTAAATCATCATAAAAGCATGATATGAGTTTGCCTACATTTGAACAATAACAGTAATAACACAAGAAATCTATTTCTAAACTGTTGTGACATTGCTTGTATTATCTTGAACTTAAAAAAAAAATTTTAAGCACTTCATAGATTTCTGTCTCTCTAACCAGAGTGTAAATAAAAGATACCCATTGGTTAGTGGTTAAATTCCAAAATCAGACTGCCTGGAACTGAACCCCAGACTCTCTGTTGACTAGGTAAGGGTCCCTGGGTAAGCCACCTGACTTTTCTGTGCTTCACATGTAAAACTGGGAAAAGTAATGGAACTTTATAAAGCTGTTGTGAGGATTAAATGTGCTTAATATATTTAGCTATCATAATAAAGGTTATTGTTGTAAGTTAGTTAAGGGCAATGGCCTTATATTTCTTTGTGTCTCTCATATTCATTAACAAAGATATTTCAAAGTAGTGGACACCTCAATTAACATCTGAATCCTGAATTCTAATCTTTATGATTCACCAGATTGATCCTTCAAACTACTGACTCTACCACCTACTTTAAGAAATTCAGAATCCTTTCCCATCATCTTTAGTCTCTCTCTAGTATGCAACTAGGTTTCTTTTTCTTTAATTTTTAGCTGAGACATTCATACCAAAACTAAATTTGGATCACTCACACTGCATTTTCACTAATCCTAGCATAGTGCAGTGCTGCTAGAATGAGCATTCCTGGGCCACTTCAGTTTTGCTTTTCTCTGCATCTAATACTAGGCTCTCAATACTGCTTAACATGCTCAGTATTTATTCACTATCAAATACCTGCCTCAGAGTGGCTGCTTCAAGTATCCTTCACTTCACTCTCACCTTCATTCCTGCCAGTGCCTCTAGCTTGACTTCATAAACAAGACAAACATTTGGCATTAGCTCACCATCTATCCTTTTTCCCCCTCAAAATATGTCTCTACTACCTCTTGTTCCTTCCTTAATCTGGGAGGTAATTACATCAGTCATCTTCTCTAAAACTAACTAACTACTTTAACTTCCAATCAGTGATTCTGAAGTGGAAAGTGAATAGGGAAGCATATCAGAATCAGTAAGTGAAAATCTTTCTGAAATTAAATAGAATCGTGGCTACAGTGTGGTCTCTTACTGATCAGTGTTCTATCTCTTCAATGTGCTGGGACTTACGAAAGGTTAAGAACCATCAGTCTAGATGTTCTATCTTTCTTCCTCCTAAAAGACCTCATGCTCACTCTTCACAATTTCACCAACATCTTGAAAGTATCTCTTTTCTCTGGCTGGGTCTTCTGCCTTCAAAATGTATCTCTTTTCTCTAAATCCTTCACTTGATCCTGTCATCCCATTTGACAATTATTCCATGAATCTCCTTGCCTTCCACGTCCAATGCTGGTAGAAGCTGAAGACATAAATTGGGATGGCTGCCAGATTCACCACAATTCCCCCAGGAGCCATGGCCACAGCTAAGCTACCCATCCCTGTTCCCTGCTTGTTGCTGCCTGTGTTAAGGGAGCCCCTGGACCCCAGGTGGGCCAGATTCTCTCTACTGACCACGTGAAAACTTGAAAGGGAGAGGTGCTGGCTTGAACACAGTCATCTCGCTACAGAGACCCCTGAGCTCTTGCTGCCAAGCCCCTTGGGACTGCCTAGATACTGCCCTTCCCAAAATTTGGCTGTACAGCATTTCCTTCAGAATCTGTGAACTGTCCCCCAATATCCTCCAAATAGATCTTGTTTTTGCAATAAGTTAGCCAAACTTATTCTGTAGATTGCAAGGAGGAGAACTGAAACTCATACAGAAGTGTACTGTGCTCATGTCCAATATATGTCCCACAGGCAAAGTAATGCCCTTAGTCCTGAAAAGGTATTCAAACTCATGAGTAATCATGGAAATGTAAACTAAAATCATGAGATGCCATAAGATTGGCAAAAATTTTAAAATTTTGACAATACCAACTATTGCTAAGGATATGAAACAAAAGGAGCTAGAAAATCCTGATGGTAAACTGGAAAATGTACTGGTTACATATAATTATTTTGGAAATCAGTATGACTTTAAGTTGAAATTACACATTCCCTATGACCAACCAACTGCACTACAAAGAGAAATCTATACACATAATACCAGAACGTACAAACAAGAACATTCATAGCAGTATAACAACTCTACCTATCTACCTACAGTAAAATAAATAAACTACAGTATATTCACTATGGAGTAAATGGACTACAGCCACACGTAATAAAAATGACAAGCACAATGTAGAGCAAACAAAGCAAGTCACAGAAGTTCATACTTTTGAACTTTAAATATAAAATTAGGCAAACAGTCAATATTGCCTCCAGATATACACATAGTAAAAACTTTAATTTACAGTAAAAATTATAAATTAAAGCAAGGAAATAATTATTATAAAAGGCAAATGGTGGTAACATAGAATAGAGAGTGGGAACTACACTAAGAAAGGAACTTTGGTAGACTTCTGAGATGTAGCAACGCTAAATTTTTTGACCTAGGTGGAGTTACATGGTGTTCACTTTTTAACCATTTGTTAAACTGTACATATATGTGTTATGTACTGTTGAGTATGTAATAATTTCATTATTAAAAAAATTAAATCACATGACCATTTCCCTGTTAGATGTGCAAGTATGTATTATCTCAAAAGCCAGGTTATATTTTGAAAGAGCAGAAAAGTAGTCCCAAAGAAAGTTGATTAGAATGTATAATATATAGTGACTGTATCTTCATTATAGATTTCACAAAAAAAAAACAGAGGTTTTTCTAAAACATTCAACCTTGATATTCATTTAAAGATGAGATATCCTACCCCTTCCACTCATAGTGAGATGGTTTTCTTCTACTCTACTCAGCCCTTAATATCATTCTGCTAGCAGTCTGGTTAAGTCATACCAAATGGCTTACCAATAAGTAACACGGTCTAGTTCAAAATGTTTCATTTTAATCCCAATAATTTAAAAATTTAAAAAGCTCTCTTTAAAAATAATTAAGGAAAGCTTGAAAATCAATATTATTTGTGGATAAATACCCATTCCATAATCACCATAGCCAGCACATCTATAGCACTTACCATACACTAAGACCTTTACATGTTATTAACTCACTTAATATTCAGCACTCTAAACTGAGTATTACTATTGCCCCCATTTTACACATGAACAATCTGAGATACGGAGACATTAAACAATTTGCCCAAGTGAAAAATAGAAAAGCTTGCATAGGAATGATAAAACCAAATTCAGAAATAATTTTTAAAAGTAGAATTGTATATGTGGGGCACAATTTAAATAAAGGTGCAGTTCTTAATATCTTTATATTTCCTTTTAGTTTAATTCAAACCTAATTGAACAGTCCAATAGTCACATAGAGTGTATATCAAAGAAGTAGTGGAGCTGGAAGGACATGCCTATGCCATTCCCACAGTTCACACTTACACTCACACTCAATATACATTTACCAACTACCTAATATGTACAACCAGGGAACCAGAGACTGGATATAAAGACAAACATGACATAGTTCCTGCCCACAAGAAATCTACAGTATGGAAAGGGGAGGAGAAAGCAAACAGGAATTTATCAATGGATCAGAATTTGTCATAATCCCATACCGTAACTCCGAGTCTAAGATATCTATGGCAGATTCAAAAAGACATAGTTCTTGGTTGATCCAGTGTATGACTTGATACCATAGCATACTGGTTCTCAAAGTGTGGTGCCAGACCAATAGTATCACCCTTATATAAGAGCATATTAGAAATGCAAATTCCTGGGCCTCCACTCCAGGCCCACAAAATCAGAAACTCTGGGGTGGGGCCCATTAAGCTATTTTAACAAGCGCTTGAAGTGATTCTGACGCACACTAGAGTTTGAAAACCACTGCTGTAGTCTTATCAATGTCAAGAGAACATAAACTAGAATGAGTTCTATTAACCACAGTAATACTCACCTGTCCACCCCTAGACTGTTCTAAACCATAACAGCCATTTGGATTGTTCCCAACCTAAGAATACATTTTTCAAGAAAGCCCAAGGAGACACTAGCAATACCAGGGGCTCCAGAATGGCCTAGATCCCAAAAATGATGAGCATGAGAAAACATTTTTTAAATAAATAGTGCCCACTCATCTCCAGTCCCACTAAATGGCGTAACAGGATCACAAACGAATCATAGCCAAGGCAATGCTAAATTGTAAATTAGCAATCCCTGAATTCAATTTTATTTCTAACTGCAACCTCATACTGTGTCAGATTAAAAATAAAACATTCTCAACTACTTATTGCCTGGAATTTTAATCTGGACAGAAGAAAATTTATTTTAACAAGGGAAAACTTAGAATTTGAAGAATTCAGAAAATTAAACTTGAAATATCCCATGCCTCTAGTTTCACTCATATAACAAAGACAGGATTATTAAAATAATCATTTATTGCTTGAAATGTCTCCCTTTTTGTAATCTTACATAACTTTAAAAATTGCAGGTTCAATTTCCAAGTTGTTAAACAGTATTCCATAAAAAGTGTCCAAAGTTTTAGTTAAAAGGAAATACTGTAAACAAAAAGGCATATCATGAATTGACTTCTCTTTTTATTTAATCAAAGAGACAAAACTGTATTTAAGACTTTGTTGTCATCTCTTCCGATTCTAAACAGGATGAGAAACACTTAGATAAGTATATAAAGACAAAGAATTAAAATAAAAGAGGTGCTATTAGTACATCTATAAGTCAAAAGAATTCCTTTATAAATGTCCACCCAAATCAAATAGCCGTCACTTCCCTACACCCGACAACAGCAAAAAAGGAACAGCCTAACTGTTAAATTGGCCAAGGAGAGATAGACTACTTTAGTTTCTCAAATCATTGCTGGGATAAATCACCAACCAGTGAGTTTTTACCTTTTTACTCTGAACAATTTTTCTGAACCACTTTCGATAAATTAGTTTAAATACAATGCATATACAAGCACAAGAATCTCTAAAAGCAAAACTTTATATATGAATGCTTTATATTAATTAATTCAAGATAATAATGAGCTTTAAAGTTTATATACACACACACACACACACACACGATCTGTTTTTTCTACTGTGGATTTACTGTCCAATTGCCCATGAGACACACGGTTCTTGATCTACTTATATTTTAAGGTGGGTAAACATTAGGTCAATATTTATTGTATAAAGTACATAAGCTATCTTTAAAACTGCTTAAAAAAATCTTCAGTCATTCCTGGTCCTAATATCCCCAAATTTCATATAGAGATGTGCTTCTACCCTAACCATACGTTTCTACAGACATCAATCACATTTCCCTTTCTGTACCCACATTTCTAGGGGCCCAGAAAAGACCTGGAATAGGATGACCAAACAATAAAAGAGAAACAATGCCTAAGAAATACAGTGTAAAAGTTTCTATTAAATCTTACCTCTTTAGGACACTGATTTTTGCAACAACTAAGGAGGTTCTTTTCATTTACATCAGCTGTGGTTATTTTTCTAAAAAGATGAGAGGAAGTTTTGATGACATTCAAACAAAAGTCCATTTTATAGTATGGTTTTTCTAAAAAATAACTCAATTTCAAACATATCCATAAAATTATCTTATTTACTTCATTTTTTAAAGAAATATTTTAATTGCATCTCATCTGTAACATCCTCAAATTACTTAACTGGTTTTTTTTTTTTCTTTTGCGGTACGCGGGCCTCTCACTGTTGTGGCCTCTCCCGTTGCGGAGCACAGGCTCCGGACGCGCAGGCTCAGCGGCCATGGCTCACGGGCCCAGCCGCTCGGCGGCATGTGGGATCTTCCCTGACCGGGGCACGAACCCGCATCCCCTGCATCGGCAGGCGGACTCTCAACCACTGTGCCACCAGGGAAGCCCCTACTTAACTGTTTTGATAATTCAACCTTCTAGCCCTGTATCTTCCACCATCAAGTCAAATGCCAAAAATGGCATCTGCTGCAAAAAGGAAGTACAAAACACACACAAAATATCATCTACGCCTGGCCTTTCTTTAACAGTTCCTGCTAGTTATCTCTCCCTGTACATCAATCATTATTCATAATTATAATTCTTCGTAAAGCTTCTACATAAAAGATTTAAAACTAATGGTTCAATATGTTACTTAAAAATTGACTGAGGGCTTCCCTGGTGGCGCAGTGGTTAAGAATCTGCCTGCCAATGCAGGGGACACAGGTTCGAGCCCTGGTCCGGGAAGATCCCACATGCCGCAGAGCAACTAAGCCTGTGCGCCACAACTACTGAGCCTGCGCTCTAGAGCCTGCGAGCCACAACTACTGAGCCCACGTGCCACAACTACTGAAGCTCCCACGCCTAGAGCCTGTGCTCCGCATCAAGAGAAGGCTGTGCACTGCAACGAAGAGTAGCCCCTGCTCGCCATAACTAGAGAAAGCCCGCATGCAGCAACAAAGACCCAACTCAGCCATAAATAAATAAATAAATAAATAAATAAATAAATAAATTTATCAAAAAAAAAATTGACCGAGAGAAAATGCTCACTCAGATTCACTTCTAAAGAACAGGGAAAAAAATGTTACTTCAAATTGAGGAGTTTAGGTTATTCAGTGGGAAGTGCAGTAAGCTTATTAGAATAACTTTTTTCAGTTGATTTTGGATTAAGCTATCTACTAATGTTAGAAATTGATTAAGATCATTTTAGATCTGTGCTTTTATATCTGTTTTCAGTGCGTAATTCAGAAAAAGTCACAAACACCAATGAATGAAACTACTTCCTAACAGGCAGCTCAACAGTAGACACTGCATGAGTCAGTAAACAGTGACAATCTAAAAATCCCCATCACCTGTGTCTCACTTTACTCTTCTCCATTACCTTCCTTCTCCTTTCCTTTATTCTTTCTTTTCCTGTTCCCTTCACTAGACGTAACTGCCAAAATATACCATAAGTTTAACCTCACTAATGTCAAAACTATTAAGTATTTGTATCAAATAAGCTATAAATGTACTCTAAGATACCACATGCAATTTTCCCGGCAAAGTTGCACGTAATAATAACAAAGTTTTTACTCTGGCTCTATTAAAGTTGTATATTTTCATTCTTACAGCTAAGGTGCTCACCTCTTAAGAGCTAATATCACTTTGTTCCTGTTACTCTATCATTAGGAACAAGCTTTTCAAGGCCTGCATCTTTTATATCTAATTTCTACAGAAGAAATTACATGAAGCAGAAAAGGACCAAAAGGAAAAGATGACTTATGAAATTATTCACTGAACTGAAAGTAAATGAAATTATCAGAACAAATACTGAGACTGAAGAATTCTATATAAAAACATATACTTTAAACGTGCATTGAAGAAACAGAAGAAGCAACTCTGGATAGCTATGGTAATGGAAACCACCTCAATCCAAATATATCCACACATTTCCCCCCAAAATCATTCAGTTCATTAATAACAAACAAAATCACTCAAATCCCATGACCTCAGCAAAGCCAGAAGACAGAAATTTCTACAAACTTCAAATTACCTGTAAGTAGAAAAATAAACACCAATTCCTAGCAGAGCTATTTCTCATGCTCCCATATAGCAAGTCTTTTCAGAGAGCTTGGTACAGTTCTGGAAAAACTGAGCAGAAAAGAGAAGAGGGGCACTGAGCTAACATCACACCAGAAAGACAAAGTCCACCATAAATGCAAAAATACTGAAAACGTCTTGGTGGATCAGAGCACCAACTAAAGAGAAGAGACTTTAAAAACTGCGCAAGAATCAAGGAGCCAATGTTGGAAAGGCAACACTCTGCGGAACAAGACAGTAAAAAGGGAATGTACCCTTTGGAGATGACATGACAAAGGGAAAAAGAAAAAAGAGAGGGAAATTTAGGACCCTGAAAGACCAAAGAAAACAACATCTTGGGACTTCCCTCGTGTACCAATGGTTAAGAGGTTAAGACTCCCGTGCTTCCACTGCAGGGGATACGGGTTCAATTCCTGGTCAGGGAACTAAGATCCCTCATGCTGAGGGGCACGGCCAAACAAAACAAAACAAAACAAAACAAAACAAAACTACCTCTTCTCATCAGTCATCACCCATTAATAAAGCAAAATTGTCCTCTTAACTCTCCCTACAAAACTTATAAAACTAAAAATTATAATTTTTTAAAATTTCAACAAAATAATTTTAATATTTAAAAAGAATAAAATTTGGGCTTCCCTGGTGGCACAGTGGTTGAGAATCTGCCTGCCAATACAGGGGACACAGGTTCAAGCCCTGGTCTAGGAAGATCTCACATGCCGTGGAGCAACGGGGCCCGTGAGCCCCAACTACTGAGCCTGCGCGTCTGGAGCCTGTGCTCCGCAACAAGAGAGGCCGCGACAGTGAGAGGCCCGCACACCGCGATGAAGAGTGGCCCCCGCTCGCCGCAACTAGAGAAAGCACTCTCACAGAAACGAAGACCCAACACAGCCAAAAATAAATAAATTAATTAATTTTTTTAAAAAAAGCAAAATCCATAAAAGAAAAAAAAATAAGGACTAAAATTTTAAAAAAAGAATAAAATTTGACTTTCCAATTTAAAGCATGAGCCCAGAGTATAAGAGACAAAAACAAATTTAAGATAATATTAACAGGCATTTTTCTGCAAGTATTTATGCTCAAAAAATCAGACATAAACTCATATTCTCAAATTTAATCTGAGGGCTTCCCTGGTGGCACAGTGGTTAAGAATCTGCCTGCCAGTGCAGGGGACGTGGGTTCGAGCCCTGGTCCGGGAAGATCCCACATGCCATGGAGCAACTAAGCCTGTGCACCACAACTACTGAGCCTTCGCTCTAGAGCCTGTGAGCCACAACTACTGAAGCCCGTGCTCCTAGAAACTGTGCTCTGCAACAAGAGAAGCCACTGCAATGAGAAGCCCATGCACGGCAATGAAGAGCAGCCCCCACTCGCCGCAACTAGAGAAAGCCCATGCACAGCAACGAAGACCCAATGCAGCCAAAAATAAATAAATTTTTAAAATTTATATATAAAAAAAATTTAATCTGAGTAAAATATACTTACAAAAAACCCACTTTATAGACTTAAGTGAAATGGAGCTGAACAAGTTAGGTTAATTACATTTGATCATGATTAAACAGAAAAAAATGTAATTTTTTTCTCCCTCTATATAATCCACAAGCAAAAAATTTCATTTTTAAGTAAGGAAAATATAGAGGTCATATGCTAGTATGATAAATGCCACAACAACAACATTTGTAATAAACAAAAGCTACCTTTTAAATCTATGATTTAAAAATTGTGCCTAAGTAACTATGTGCAAGTCAACTTTTGATCCAACAAAACTCTGACACTGTTATTTGAACAATCTGCTATAGGAGTGCTTCTCCTGTTTTTTTTTAAAGCAAATTTTTTTCTAACAAAATCTTATACAGAATCCCCAAGTGGAAAAAAGCAGAACTGTCCTGGTTGAAATCAAGGTAAAGTATCTAGAAGATGAAATAGTCTACATTTCTTTCTTCCAGATCTCTACTGGAAAATCTAGGTCTCCAGCCCCTAAGGACCACACTGAAAAATATTCCTTAAAGTATTCTATAAAGGGTTGTGAATTAGGAAAATATACCAGTTAAAATCATTTTAGTAAAACAAGAATATTTCTTCAGTCCACTTACCTACATTCCACATAAAGACTTGTGATCTTGCAGTGACATTTTACTCTAAGCATCTGAACACAGGGAGGACACCCTCCAGGGTGACATGGCAAAACACACGGATGAGGACAACCTGGCGGCCGTGATTTAGAGCACCCTTCTTCACATTGAAGGCATTCTGGGCCAGCCTGATAAGTATGAAGGAAAAAGTCATCTAAATACAGAAGTCTAACATTTCTATATATGTTAAAGTTATTAAATTTATATATCCCATTAAAAGAAAGTACTTCTGTAGCTCTTAGAAATACAGTTAATAAAATGGTGCCATGCTTTCACTCTTTTAAAAATATTCAAAATGAATAATAGTAAGATCATCAATAGGACCATTATTCACAAAGATTTTTATGTCTACAAACCTCATTTGATCAAACTGCCTCACCTTTAAAATGGACTTGTGATTACATGAAGCATCCCTATTAAAATGTAAATTACTTCTTAGTCAGTGGCAGAAAAAAAAAAGAGAGTAAAAACATTTTCCACCCAAGAAGCATGATCGTCACCTAGCTAAAAAAGCAACACACAGGCTTCCCTGGTGGCGCACTAGTTAAGAATCCGCCTGCCAATGCAGGGGACGCAAGTTCAAGCCCTGGTCCGGGAAGATCCCACATGCCGCGGAGCAACTAAACCCATGCACCATAACTACTGAACCTGTGCTCTAGAGCCTATGCTCCACAACAAGAGAAGCCACCACAATGAGAAGCCTGCACACCACAGCGAAGAGTAGCCCCCGCTCGCCACAACTAGAGAAAGCCTGTGCGCAGCAACGAAGACCCAGTGCAGCCAAAATTAAATTAATTGATATAAAAAATAAAATTAATTCTCTCTCTTTCATAACCAATTTTAAAAAAATCACTTGGGAATCTTGTTAAAATGCTGAGGCGGGGCCTGAGATTTTGCATTTTTAACAAGATTCCAGGTGATGCCAATGCCACTGGTCTGCAGACAACACTCTGAGTGGCAAGGGTCTGTAACATACATAATATAGAAGAAATGCATGTGTATATCTATGTATGTGTTACTATGTACATATACATGTTTTCTTTTTTATTCGTTTTTGATGACAGACTTTCCTCAAAGAGAAAATATCCTCATTCTTCTTTCAATCAGTCAAAAAATATTTCAGCCCATGTTTGCTTGTGAAATATACACCATTGCGATTGCCATCACCTTCACACCTTTCCCCAGTTAACCACATTCCCACTCACTACAGCCAATGAATTAGGGTTGTATTTGCTGCTAATGGTATCAATCAGAGCCATCCCACATAAGAATAGTATTGACTGAACTGAGATCTGAGGGTAAGGCAAGGGAAGGAGAGAGACTAGAGCAGAGGTAAGAAGCAAAAGAGCTTTGATTTCAGTTAATTCAATAAACATTTATTGAATACCTGCTGTGTTAAAGGCTCTGTGCTATACCTCAAGGTAGAAACTGCATTAAAAATTCCAAAGGCATTTGGGTCAAGAGAGACCTATTAGGAGCCTTTCTCCAGTGGGTCTCAATTGAGATGTTACAGTAAGGAATTAATTTTTAAAGTTTCTGAATTATTTAACCTTTAATACATAAATTAGAATGATTGCAAAGTTATCCCCCAAAATAATATAATTTCCACTCACTTACATTGCAGTAGCCTTCCCTGAGTGGGAGATAGGGTGGATTTGTAGCTAAATTGAGAAGAATTGCACATAACTTATAACCCATATTTTACCACAGGCACTGACTGCCTAGGAAGCCATGTTGGGGTAATCCAAGGTAATTCCCCAAACATGTCATATCACTTCTTAAAATGAGTTTTTTCTGATTCATCTGATATTCTGGAAGTCTAATGGAGGAAAGCCATACAGCAGCTATTCTCTAACTAGTTAAAGTGGTTTTGAATCATTATGTTAGTTTGATTTTATAATTCCAATATCTTTTTCATTTTATCATGAGAACATTTTTATTGAGGATCAAGGCATGACTCAGTGAAGAAATTATAAGCAATACGATTAACATATATATCTGCACATGAGGAAGAATGATACTATAGACATTTATGTTGTCATGCATTACAATTACCAAATCAAAGACCAAAATAACTAATAATGCAAGTAAAATTTTCAATAACACAATTCATAGTAATAATTTAAACACTTGTAAATGTAATGTTACTTAATAATAAAATTAAGCTTAAAATCTTTGGCTTATTCCTCATTAAGCACACTTGTTAATATTATTAAGATTCCCTATAGAATGGAAACCTAGGAAAAAACATTATTTTAAAAAGAAAATTTAATATTAATTAAAATTTGATTAGCTACATTTGTTTTTCCTTGTGAAATGGCAATTTTTAGACATCTTTGAATGGTTGATTTCTCATATGCTTGTAAAATGCTTTTAGTAAATTTCACATAACTTATACATATCCCATATCTGTGATGGTATTTACTTCCAACAAAAGATTGAGAATTTACTAAAATTGTGAACATCTACCCCATGTATTAGGTATAAAAAACAGCTGAGAGCAAATGCTCCAGACTAAACTTAGAGATATAAATGGATAGCAGTAGAGGTGATACTGCTACTTACTATCTAAAAAGAGACACAATTTCTGTACTTTTATCATAAAATCAAACCCTATGTATTAACCCAGGTATAGCAGGTAAATAGTACCAAATTAAAAGGCATATTATTATGAACTAGCACAAAGGTACAGAGAGATATACACCAAGCTGTTAAAGTTGGTTGTTTGAGGAAAGGCAAGGAAGGAGAAGGGATGAGGGCAAGAAAAAGGAAAGAGAAGTTATAGCAAAATGGAAAATATTTATGGCAAAATTATTGAAAAAAATGTTTCAAGCATACTGTAAGCATGTATACATTCAACCCAAGGACATTACCTTGTTTTTGTCAGTGCAGGAATCAATTTCAGTTACTTTGTGGCACTCTTTCATACATGTATGATTCTGACAATCTAAGGTTCGTCCACAAACTCTCCTACAAGAGTAGGGTCCTACAGTGTGGCATGGTAGTGGGCTCACCTTAAAATTTAAGAAAAAAAGGAAAATGAGCAACACAGACACACACACACAACCTTTTGGAAGCATGTTTCAAAAATGACTCTGTTATCATTTGAGAACAAGTTTCATCTAATACATTTTCATTAATAATTGTTATTATCAAAATCAAAGTAACCTATCCAAAAAAATCCAAAGAATGAATGCCAAGAAGCAAAACATTCTATTCCTAAAAGGGAAACTCAATGTAATGATTCTGCAGTGAATGCATATACATAGGCTAATTCTCAAATAAAAGCACTGTGTATTTTAAAAATTAGTAGACAAACTCTTGTACTCTTTAGAGCACTAAAAAGACAATACATTGACTGTTATTTCTAACAACCATCATATAGAAGAGGTACATAGATTACAAGCTTTACTTAAGGTTTGTGCCTGTAACTCACCTCATGCTTCCCAAGACATTCCCTGCAAGAAAAAAATAAAATGAAATGAAACATTATACAGTCTTCAAAAAGAATATTTTTAAAGCAAAGATGCTAACTCTACTAGTTTTTTTGTTAAGAATAAAAAATAAGCAAATAGGTTGCAGGATACAAAGTTAATATACAAAAGCCAATTGTTTTCCTACATACCAGCAATGAATGACTGGAATTTGAAATTAAAAACACACCACCGTTTATACTAGCACACACAAAAATGAAATACTTAGATATAAATCTAACAAAATAAATACAAGATTTATATGAAGAAAACTACAAAACACTGATGAAAGAAATCAAAGAAGATCTAAATACATGGAGAGATATTTCATGTTCATCTATAGAAAGGTGCAATGCTGTTAAAATGTCACGTCTTCCCAACTTCATCTAGATTGAACATAATTCCAATCAAAATCCCAGCAAGTTATTTTGTGGATATCAACAAACTGATTCTAAGGTCTATATAGAAAGATAAAAAACCCAGGATAGCCAGCACAGTACTGAAGAACAAAGGCAGAGGATGGACACTACCCAACTTCAAGCCTTACTATAAAGCTACAGTGATCAAAACAGTACAGTACTCGTGAAAGAACAGACAAATAGATCAATGGAACAAAACAGAGGGCCCAGAAATAGACCCACACACACATAGCCAATTGATCTCTGACAAAGGAGAAAGGCGATCAAACGGAGAAAGGGCAGTCTTTTCAACAAACGGTTGGTGCTGGAACAAAGGAACATCCACATGGAAAAAAACACAAACAGACTTTATACATTTCACAGCAGTTAATTCAAAATGGATCACAGACCTAAATGTGAAATGCAAGACTATAAAACACAGGAGAAAATCTAGGTGACCTCGAGTTTGGTGATGACTTTTTAAATACAACACAATCCATGAAAGAAAAATGGTTACGTTGGATTTCATTAAACCAAAAACACTTTAATAAAAACAGGTTAAATGAAAACACAAGCCACAGACTGGGAGAAAATATTTGGAAAACACATATCTGGTAAAGATCCAAAATATGTATCCAAAATATAAAAGAACTCTTAAAAACTCAATAATAAGAAATTAAACAGCCAATTAAATAATGGGCAAGATTTGAGCAGAGAACAGACACCTCACCAAAGAGGATATACAAATGGCAAATAAGCATATGAAAAGATGCTCAACATCATATGCCATTAAAGAACTGCCAATTAAAACGAGAAAGCACTGCACACCTATTAGAATGGCTAAAATCCAAAACACTGACAAGAGCATTTGCTGCTGGCAAAGACGTAGAGAAACAGGAACTCTCATTCATTGCTGGTGAGAATGCAAAATGGTACAGCCACCGTGTTAGTCTGGCAGTGTCTTATATAGGTAAACATAGGCTTACCATATGATCCAGCAATAGCACTCCTAAATATTTACCCAAATGAATTGAAAATATATGTCCACACAATAACATGGACATATGTTCTGTGAACATGAACGTTCACAGCAGCTTTCTTCATAATTGCTAAAACCTGGAAACAACCAAAATGTCCTTCAATAGGTGAATGAATAAACAAACTGAGGTATATACATACAATAGAATACTACTCAGCAATAAAAAGAAATGAGCTATCAAGCTATAAAAAGACATGGAGGAAACCTAAATGCATATTATCAAGGGCAATATGCTAAAAAGGCTATATACTGTGGGATTTCAACTATAGGACATTTTGAAAAAGGCAGAACTATAGAGAGAGTAAAAAGACCAACAGTTTCTAGAGGCTTGAGGGCTGGGGAGGTGAGGGATGAACAGGACGTTCTTAGGGCAGTGAAACTATTCTGTATGGTACTGTAATGGTGGATACGTGAGATTATGCATTTATCAAAACTCATGGACCATACAACTGAAAAAGTAAACCTTTACCAAGGTAAACTATAGACTTTAGTTAATAATAATGTAACAATATCAGTTCCTCAACTGTAAAAAATTCTACTCTAAGAAAGAAATTATATTACCTGGACAGTTCATGTGACAAATAATATTTTTCAACACATACTTCATAGTAATAATTTTGTTATACATGCCATTGAAAAATCATTATATCAGAGTTAGAAGGATCTTTATACATATGTTTTTGGTTTTTAAACTGAGATAAAATTCACATACCATAAAGTTTATACTTTTAAAGAGTACAATTCCACACTAATGTAAGATATTAAGGGTAACTGCGTGCGTGTGGCAGGACCATATGGGAACTCTTTGTATTTTATGTGAAATTTTCCTGCAAACCTAAAAAATCACCTAAAAAAAAAGTCTATTTAAAGAAACAAAACAAATATTTCATTTCCCTTTCAAGGGACTGGTTTAGCAATTGTCTTGTGATCCTATTCTGGCCAGTGAAATGTGAAGAGTTTTACTATGGGGCTTCTGGGAAAGGTTTCCTCAGTCTTTAAATAAAGAAGAAAATGATGATTGAAGGCTTAAACGGTGTCCATTTCTCCCTTTGGAAACTTCACTAACTGGATGGGAAGTTTACCAGAAGGGCAAGTAGCCTGAGAGCGAAGAGGACACACTGAGGATAAAATGTAAAGACAGAATCCGGGCCCTTGACGATAAATCACTGAATCAACCAGATTAACCAACCATGAAGCAGCAGTTCTCCCTCCAGTCTAACTGTGCAAGGCATAACAATGTCGCTTTTTATTTAGGGTTTTTGTTACTTGAAACAAAAGGCACCCTAAATGATACAGCACATATTATGTGTTATATGCACATGTTCAGAATTCTTTTATCACATGGCCAAATTATTATTAAACGTAATGTTATTTTTAAAACAAGAGGTCAAGAAAACAGGAACACTGTACTCTAATAAGAAATCATATTAACTGGATAGTTCATGCGACAAGTAGTATTTTTTAATATATCCTTTACAATAATAATTTTGTTAGACATGTCACTGAAAAATCCTATCAGAATTAGAAGGATCTTCATATATGTTTTTCTCCTTTTTAAAACTGAGATGAAATTCACATACCATAAAATGTATACTTTTTATTAAAGAGTACAATTCAGAGGAGTTTAGTATATTCACGAGGTTGTGTAACCATCACCACTACTTAATTCTAGAATATTTTCATAACCCAAAGAGAAACCCTGAAACTACTAGAAGTCACTCCCCATAGTCTCCTATCCCCAGCCCCTGCAGCCACTACTCTACCTTCTGTCTCTGTGGATTTGCCTACTCTGGACAGTTCATATAAATGGAATCAAACAGCATGTGGCCCTTTGTGTCTGGCTTCTTTCATTTAGAATACTGTTTTCAAGGTTCATCCACGTAATATGTAAACGTGTCGGTAATTCATGGATTTTTATAGCTGAATAATATTCCATTGTATGGATATACCACATTTTGTTTATCCATTCATCAGTTGATAAAAAATTGTTTTCACTTTTTGGGCTATTAATAATAATGTTGCTATGGACATTCATGTACAAGTTTTTATGAATCTATATTTTCAGTTCTCTTGGGCATAGTCCTAAGAGTAAAATTGCTGGGTCATACAGTAACTCTATGTTTAGTCTCCTGAGAAACTACCAAACTGTTTTCCAAAGTAGCTACACCACTTTACATTCCCAACAGCAATGTATAATGGTTCCAACTTCTCCATATCTTCACCAACACATCATATGTCTTTTTTATTTTAGCCTTCCTAGTGGATGTAAAATGGTATCTCTTGGTGGTTTTGATTTACATTTTTCTAATTAATGATATTGAGCATCTTTTCACGTGTTTACTAGCCATTTGTAGATCTTCTCTGGAGAAATATCTATTCTAAGTCTTTGACCATTTTTAAATTGGATTGTCTTTTGGTCTCTCAGTCTAAGAATTCTTTATATATTCTGGATAATATACAAGATATATGATTTACAAACATTTTCTACCATTCTGTGGGTTATCTTTTCAATTTTTTGATAGTGTCCTTAAAGCACAATTTCTTGATAATGTCCTCTGGCTTAATTTTCATAAAGTCCAATTTATTTATCTTTTCTCTTGTTGCTTATGCTTTAGGTGTCATATCTAATAACCAATGCCTAATCCAAGGACACAAAGATTTACACCTATGTTTTCTCCTAAGAGTTTAATAGTTTTAGTTCTTACTTTTAGGCCTCCGATCAATTTTGAGTTACTATTTATGTATGTTGTGAGGTAGGGGTCTGAGTTCATTTTTTTCCATGTGAATATCCAGTTGTCCCAATACCATTTGTTGAGAAAAGCATTCTTTCCCCCATTTAATTATTCTGACACTCTTGTCAAAAATTAATTGACCATAAGTGTATGGATTTATTTCTGGACTGTCAGTTCTATTCCCTTGATCTTTACGTCTATCTGAATGCCAGTACTATAGTCTTTGGTCTTCTTTAATTTCTGACAACAATGTTTTATAGTTCTCAGTGTACAAATCTTGGATTTCTTTTATTAAATTTGCTAAATAAACAAAACGTTTGTTCTTCTTATGGAACTGTTTCCTTAGTTCAATTTTCAGATTGTTCACTGTTAGCGTACAGAAATAAAATTGACTGGGGCTTCCCTGGTGGCGCAGTGGTTGGGAGTCCGCCTGCCGATGCAGGGGACATGGGTTCATGCCCCGGTCCGGGAAGACCCCACATGCCACGGAGTGGCTGGGCCCGTGAGCCATGGCCACTGAGCCTGCGCGTCCGGAGCCTGTGCTCCGCAACGGGAGAGGCCACAACAGTGAGAGGCCCGCGTATTGCAAAAAATAAAAATAAATTAAAAAAAATTAAAAATTGACTTTTGTATATTCATCATGTTTCCTATAAACTTACTGAACTTATTTAATATCTCTAATAACTTGTGAAGATTCCTTAGGATTTTCTATATACATGATCATGTCATCTGAAAATACAAATAGTTTTACTTCTTCATTTTCTAGTCTAATTGCTCTAGTTAGCACCTCTAATATAGTATTGAATAGAAGTGGAAGAATAGACATCCTCGTCTTGTTCCTGATCTTAAGGGGGATAGCTTTAAACTTTCACCATTAAGTGTGATGTTAACTGTGGGTTTTCATAGATGCTCTTCATCAGGTTGAGGAAGTTCTCTTTTATCCCAAGATTGTTGAGTGTTCAAGAAAGCATGTCAGATTTTGTCAAATATTCTTCTGCATCTATCAACTGTCCTTTATTCTATTGATAAAGTATTAACAGTGATTGATTTGAATCAATGACTGATGAATGAATGATTGATGTTGATTCAACTTCATATTTCTGGGATATACCCCACTTGGTCATGATGTATAAATCTTTTTACATGTTGCTGGATTCAGTCTGCTAGTATCTGGTTAAGAATTTTTGCATCTATATTCAAAAGGGATATTGGTCTGCAGTTTTCCTGTGATGTTTTTTCTGGTTTATTATCAGGGAAATAGTAGCCTCACTGAATGAGACAGGAAATATCCCTGCTTAGTGAACCATTGGTGTTAATTCTTTAAATGTTTGGTAGAATTCACCAGTGAAGTCACTGGTCCTGAGGTTTTCTTTGTGGTAAGTTTTTGGTTACTAATTCAGTCTTTTTACTAGGTATATTCAGATTTTCTACTTCTTCTTGATTCAGTTTCAGTAGTCTGTGTGTTTCTAAGAATTTGTCCAGTTATCCATGCAAACAGTAACCAAAAGAGAGTAGGCGTAGCTATACTGACCCATCAAACTCTAGCTGGGGAAAATGACTCAAAAAAGATATCTAGAGGAGCGTTTTAAGCAGTATACAAAATATATTTGGAAAAGAATGAAACAGACTACTTTATAGGCTAGGCCCGAAATAATGATGAACTGAAGAAAGAAAAAGGGGAGAAGTTTCTCAAGATATACTTTGAACTATGTCAAAAGATTTTTTTTAAAAGCTAAAATTCTAATACTTACATAGGAATAGGCACTTGACATGGAGGACAAGGCAATGCAGTCTGAATAAATGCTGGTTCAGATGGCTGTTCCCAAGGGCCTGAAGGCTGGTGCTACAAGTAAAATAAATAACAATTTTTAAGTCAGAGGGGTTAAATCATATGGTTGATTTCAGGATCTAAGAAAACAGTTCCACGAATCCTCTGCTCAAGCCAGTTGAAATTTTTTCAAGTACTCAACAAATTGTGCTTATTGAAATATTTTATTCCATCCTTAAATTCTATCAGATTGTTCCCCTCTAACACGTTTATATTAAAAATTGAGCCAGATTCCAGTTTTTAAATGACAGAACAAAGGCAGTATAGACTCCTTCACTTCTCATAAGCCAAAAGAATAAAACACAGAATTGTAAAATCCAAATTCCACCAACAGAATTTAATCTCCATTATTTTGTTCACTGTTGTCTCCCCAGCACCTAGAAGAATGCTTAACACATAGTAAGAATTCAATAAATATTCACTGAATACGTGAATGAATCTTTGAGGAAACCAGGAGATATTTATAACCCTAAACTACAGTATATGAAGGAAGACTGACAAACTCATCTGTATGATGATTATAACATGACTATCACACTGTACTTGCAAATATTTGTTTATTGGTTTCTCTCCTTTTCTATATTGTGAATTTCTTAAGATAAAAACCAAGTATTATTTACCTTATACCCCAGCTCCTATCACAGTGTTTAATACCCAATAAGTACTTAATCATTGCTTGTTGAAATGACTAAGTAAAATTAAGAAAATATGACCCACAGCAATGCATTATGTCTTAATAGTACTGTTCCCTTACCCTGCCAGTTTGCTTTATTAATGCTTGATCATGACATGGAGCAGGACACAAGTGACCACATTTCTCCAAAACCTTTCGGCAAGGTTGATGACATGGAGGACAAGAGCCAAAGTGACAGCGATGTTTTTCTTGACTTGTATGATGGCAAGTTGGTGGTCGACTAAATCATAAAGTACAATTTTTAAAATTACTTTTGATCATTGAACAATTATATCTAAAGTGCAATCATCTATTTATATACCTTCTAATTCCACACAGAATGAGCATACTGTGAATATTAATATTTTAGAACATTAAAGCAAAATTGAAAATACTAACAAAATGCAAAATCGGTATGACTTTAAATCTGTAAGACAACAGATATAAGTCTGTACAGAGCTTTGTACTAACCTGCACTGCTCTTTGCACTTGGGGGGTCTTGTGGTACGTTCTCGGCCACAGGGTACTGTCACCTTTGTATTACCACAATTGCACTTCACATCTACAGTTTCTGGGCAGGGATAACAGCTACCTGAAAAAAAGGTCTGAAACTTAAAGAGAAATTTCCTTAACTACCCAAATTCCCATCAATAGTAGAATCAATAAGTTTAGTATATTTACACATGGGATACTCTAGGATGAGAATAAATGAATGAACCTCATACATATAACATTGAGCAAAAGAAATCAGACACCATGAATATACAGTATATGATTCCATTTATGTAAAATAAACAGGAAAAACTAATCTATGCTGTTCAAAATCAGGATGATGATTACAAAGGACACAAAAAGTTTGGGAAATACTGGTAATGATCTGTTTAATAATCTGAGTTCTGGTTATATGGTTACGTTCAGTTTATAAAAAGTCATCAAGCTGTACACCTGCAATTTGTATACTTTTCTATGTCTACACCGGTACTTCAATAAAAAGTTTTAGAATTTTCTTTAAAATTTGCTAAAAGTTCTGTTCTAAATAACAAATTTAACACATTACTCATTCAAAACTGCACCAGCAAAATGGAGCTAAGTCTTTGGAAAATCTAATTTAGCAATCATCTTTTTGGCTTAGTTTACATACATCTACTGAAGTACATTAATTTTAGATAAATTCTCCAATAAGAGTGACTTCTCTCATAAGGTTATTAACAAGTACAGTCAATTTTCCATTACTCATGCTTTGTGAAAGACTCTAAAATCTCATTTTAGGCTATAATTCCAAATACTTCTAAATATTTCAAAAGGAAACATTTTTAGGGTTTCAGCTTTTTACCTTCTTTTGTTATGGGTAGAAATACACAAAGACCAATTGAAAAGGAATCTTTTTAAACAGGCTATAAAGTTCTCTCCAAGGCTTTGACATCATCCTAAGGGCTTTCTTCCCACTCTAGTTTTCCAAATAGGCTACCCCATTAGAAATGAAATAATAAGAAAGGAAGGGCTTCCCTGGTGGCGCAGTGGTTGAGAGTCTGCCTGCCGATGCAGGGGACATGGGTTCATGCGCCGGTCCAGGGAGATCCCACATGCCGCGGAGCAGCTGGGCCCGTGAGCCATGGCTGCTGAGCCTGCGCGTCCGGAGCCTGTGCTCCGCAACCGGAAAGGCCACATTAGTGAGAGGCCCGTGTACCGCAAAAAAAAAAAAGAAAGGAATAAAGAGTCTTCAACTAGGAAGTAAGTATCTCAAGAAATTGCTGCCTAGGTGTCAGGACCAAGCAAAATACTGAATAGCAATTAACCTGATAAAACAGATTAATGATGAAAAATAGTCTGGTTAAAGCCTCTATTAGTTCAAAACAGTTCCCTAAAACAAAAAGAGGTTAAGAATTTTGATTCAAATAATGATCGCAGAAAAAGAAATAAAGTAAAAAGCACCACAGGGAAAAAGCACACGTGTATTATACAAATTACCAAATTTATACTTCAGAGTTTTGATAAGTATAATCCAGTAAAGTATTATCTTGATGGTAATGCAAGCCAAGTTATCCTGACTCACATGATCAAACTTTATTTTGGCCTTTCCAAAAGAAAATTTGATGTCACATTTTTAAAAAAAATTAATAGTGATATTTATGTCAGTTCTTACTCAGCACATTATATTAATTTCCATACTTAACAATGATAATTTTCATTCACCTTCAGCAATCAAAGAGAAACTAATCAAACATAACCTTTTTGCTGCCCTAAACTACAGCATCACTTTTCCTTTTTTAAAATTAAATCTTGAGAATAAGGGATAATTTCCCTGAACAGTTTTCCTAATGAACTCATTACAGACACCTGTACAACATGACATTAAATTCAAGTAACTTCAGTGATAATATTTTTTAAATGAAAAAGGAGCATACAGAGTATAAATACAGTGACTAGTGGGTCAAAAGTCCAGTAATTCTAGAACCATAACGATAGAAGGCCTAAGTTCTAAAGAACTATAAGTCAAGCTTTCGTACATTCACAGTGCAAACATGCAGATAGCACCCTCTCCCTATTAGTTACAGTACAACTTTGATTATGAAGGTATCTAGAATAATGGAAAATGACATAAAATAATGATTCTATGTATCTTATGTAACTGAGCATTAAACAAATGGTAAGAGTTGCACAACGGTATCTTCATACACTTTCCATTAAGGTAAATTTTTTTTAGGGGCTAATAAGTTTCTTTTTTAAAAAAATAAACATTCTGCCAAAAAAAATTAATAATAATTGAACCTGGATCTCATCAAACCTCTAGTCCCACTAACAGTTTATAGAAAATACAGAGGAAAATGTCAAATAATACCACGGAGATGCAATCTGCAAAATCCAGACTCTGTGAAACTAAATAAAGCAACCTAGTTTCTTAAACAAGTGACAAAGGAAAATATATAAAAAGATGCAAAATTATAGAAAAAGAGAGAAATTACAGATTCATAGACTTTAGAGACATCAACCAACTACAATGTCAATCTTATTAAGGTTTCTGAGTCATACAAACTGAAGTAAAAAATGAAGGCATTTATGAGACAAAAAGATACGTGAACACCAGATATTTGCTGATATTAAGAAACAGATTAACTATTTTCAGGTTAAGACTCCATCTTTCAGAGTTGCATATTGAAGTATTTATGGGATTTGCTTCAAAATAATACAAGAGGGGGATATACTTTCAACATTTCTCCACTAAGTATGATGTGTGCTCTGCCCTTTTTGCAGATACTCTATATATCAGGTTAACGATGCTCTCTTCCATTTCTAGTTAAGTTTTCATCATATATGGATGCTGAATTTTATCAGCTGTTTTTCAGACATTTACTAAAATGATCTCATTTCTCCTTTAATCTGTTAATGTGATGGAAACATGTTATTAGATTTACTAATCTTAAACCAACCATACATTAGTGCAATAAACCCAACTTGGTAATGATAGATTAAGGTTTTGGATAGCTAATACTGTAGTACCAGATAGCTGGATTTGAGTGGCAAAAACTTTAATATTTTACAAACATGTTCATGAGTTAGAATGGCCTGTAATTTTCCCTTACTTTCCTTGAAAGATGATATAATGAGCTGGAACACATTCCTTTTTTACATACACTATCAAATAGTTCACAAAGAGATTAAACTTATACATACTTTAAATGTTCATTTGTTAAAAATCATGTGTAAAAATCAACTAGGCCTGGTGTTTTCTTGGTGAGAAAATTCTAAACTACTGATCCAGTTTCTTTTATGGTCATACAACTAGTCAGGTTTTCAACTTAAAGTGAAGGCTATGTTTTAACAGTGGCCTCCAAGGCCCTATACATATTCTCCTTTCCCCAGCAATCATTTATCCCACCACCTCTCTGACCTCATTTCCTAACATGTGTCCCCCTGAGCAACCACTTCAGTCCTCCTTCAAATGTTCCTGTCTCAAGGCCTCTGTAATCAAACTACCCCATCCCCATTTCCCCAGGGCTTGATCCCTACTTCTCTCAGGATTCCCCACACATGTCATTCTTTCAGAGTCCTACTCTGACCACACTATATAAAACAGTATATACCATCCCAACTATCACAATTTTAATTTTACTCTAATTTTCTTTCTATACTTGTCACTATCTGATATTCTATATTAATGTGATTATTTGTGTTCTAACTGAGGGAGAATAAAAATATAAGCTCCATAAAAGCAGGTACTTTGTCAAAATTGTTCACTCGTAATTCCAGTGCCTGGTACTCAGTAGACACTCAAAAATACTTATTGAATGAATTAATGACTAACTTTAGAATGTTAATGAAATTCAAATTTAGTGGGTCAGTGATATAATATGACTACAAAAGGAAATAAAATCCTTTTACATGAGAACCAAAAAACTAGTTCTAAACTTTACAATTTAAAGACACCTGGGCTTCCCTGGTGGCGCAGTGGTTGAGAGTCCACCTGCCGATGTAGGGGACATGGGTTCATGCCCCGGTCCGGGAAGATCCCACATGCCACGGAGCGGCTGGGCCCATGAGCCATGGCCACTGAGCCTGCGCGTCCGGAGCCTGTGCTCCACAATGGGAGAGGCCACGGCGGTGAGAGGCCCACGTACCGCTAAAAAAAATAAAAATAAAAAAAATAAAGACACTGACATTTTTGGATTGGGTTGTTTGTTTCTTTGATATTGAGCTGCATGAGCTGCTTGTATATTTTGGAGATTAATCCTTTGTCAGTTGCTTCGTTTGCAAGTATTTTCTCCCATTCTGAGGTCTGTCTTTTCGTCTTATGGTTTCCTTTCCTGTGCAAAAGCTTTTAAGTTTCATTAGGTCCTGTTTACTTTGGGTTTATTTCTATTTTTCTAGGAGGTGGGTCAAAAAGGATCTTGCTGTGAGTTATGTCATAGAGTGTTCTGCCCATGTTTTCCTCTAAGAGATTTATAGTGTCTGGCCTTACATTTAAGTCTTTAATCCATTTTGAGTTAATTTTTGTGTATGGTGTTAGGGAGTGTTCTAATTTCATTCTTTTACATGTAGCTGTCCAATTTTCCCAGCACCACTTATTGAAGAGGCTGTCTTTTCTCCATTGTATATCCTTGCTTCCTTGATCAAAAATAAGGTGACCAGGGCCTCCCTGGTGGCGCAGTGGTTGAGAGTTCGCCTGCCGATGCAGGGGATACGGGTTCGTGCCCCGATCTGGGAGGATCCCATATGCCGCGGAGCGGCTGGGCCCGTGAGCCATGGCCGCTGGGCCTGCGCATCCGGAGCCTGTGCTCCGCAACGGGAGAGGCCACGACAGTGAGAGGCCCGCATACCGCAAAAAGAAAAAAAAAAAAAAAAAATACGGTGACCATATGTGCATGGGTTTATCTCTGGGCTTTCTATCCTGTTCCATTAATCTATATTTCTCTTTTTGTTCCAGTACCATACTGTCTTGATTATTGTAGCTTTGTAGTATAGTCTGAAGTCAGGGAGCCTGATTCCTCCAGCTCTGTTTTTCTTTCTCAAGATTGCTTTGGCTATTTGGGGTCTTGTATGTTTCCATACAAACTGTGAAATTTTTTTGTTCTACTTCTGTGAAAAATGTCATTGGTAGTTTGATAGGGATTGCACAGAATCTGTAGATTGCTTTGGGTAGTATAGTCATTTTCACAATGTTGATTCTTCCAATCCAAGAACATGGTGTATCTCTCCGTTTGTATCATTAATTTCTTTCATCAGTGTCTTATAGTTTTCTGCACACAGGTCTTTTGTCTCCTTAGGTAGGTTTATTCCTAGGTATTTTATTCTTTTTTCTTGCAACAGTAAATGGGAGTGTTTCCTTAATTCTCTTTCAGATTTTTCATCATTAGTGTATAGGAATGCAAGAGATTTCTGTGCATTAATTTTGTATCCTGCTACTTTACCAAATTCATTGATTAGCTCTGGTAGTTTTCTGGTAGCATCTTTAGGATTCTCTATGTATAGTATCATGTCATCTGCAAACAGTCAGTTTTACTTCTTCTTTTCCCATTTGGATTCATTTTATTTCTTTTTCTTCTCTGATTGCTGTGGCTAAAACTTCTAAAAGTATGTTGAATAATAGTGGTGAGAGTAGGCAACCTTGTCTTGTTCCTGATCTTAGTGGAAATGGTTTCAGTTTTTCACCATTGAGGACGATGCTGGCTGTGGGTCTGGCACATATGGCATAAATAGACATTTCCCCAAAGGAGATATACAGATTGCCAACAAACACATGAAAGGATGCTCATCATCACTAATCATTAGAGAAATGCAAATCAAAACTAGAATAAGGTATCACCTCACACCAGTCAGAACGGCCATCATCAAAAAATCTACAAACAATAAATGCTGGAGAGGGTGTGGAGAAAAGGGAACCCTCTTGGGTGGGAACTGTAGGTTGGAATGTAAACTGATACAGCCACTATGGAAAACAGTATGTAGGTTCCTTAAAAACTAAAAATAGAACTACAATACGACCCAGCAATCCCACTACTGGGCATATACCCTGAGGAAACCATAATTCAAAGAGTCATGTACCACAATGTTCATTGCAGCACTATTTACAAGAGCCAGGACATGGAAGCAACCTAAGTGTCCATCGACAGATGAATGGATAAAGAAGATGTGGCACACATATAATATGGAATATTACTCAGCCATAAAAAGAAACAAAGTTGAGCTATTTGCAGTGAGGTGGATGGACTTAGAGACTGTCATACAGAGTGAAGTAAGTCAGAAAGAGAAAAACAAATACCGTATGCTAATACATATATATGGAATCTAAAAAAAAATGGTTCTCAAGAACCTAGGGGCAGGACAGGAATAAAGACGCAGACATAGAGAATGGACTTGAGGACACGGGGAATTGGAAGCTCAGACAAAGTGAGAGAGTGGCATGGACATATATACACTACCAAATGTAAAATAGACAGCTAGTGGGAAGCAGCCGCATGGCACAGGGAGATCAGCTCGGTGCTTTGTGTCCACCTGGAGGGGTGGGATAGGGAGGGTGGGAGGGAGATGCAAGAGGGACGAGAAATGGGAATATATGTATATGTATGGCTGATTCATTTTGTTATCCAGCAGAAACTAACACACCATTGTAAAGCAATTATACTCCAATAAAGATGTTTAAAAAATAAATAAATAGGGCTTCCCTGGTGGTGCAGTGGTTGAGAGTCCGCCTGCCGATGCAGGGGACACGGGTTCGTGCCCCAGCCTGGGAAGATCCCACATGCCATGGAGCGGCCTGGCCCATGAGCCATGGCTGCTGAGCCTGTACGTTCAGAGCCTGTGCTCTGCAACAGGAGAGGCCACAACAGTGAGAAGCCCATGTACCAAAAAAAATAATAAATAAATAAATAAATAAATAAATAAAAATAAAGACACTGACAAATCAGAGAACATCCGTAGGGAAATGCCTATGGTGTAATATATCTGCCATTTTTCCTAATGGGGAGGCAATATGGTATAGTGGAAATATTATTAAAGTTTGGGTTCACATCCTGACCCTGCAACTAGTTCTATGACCTTGGGCCAACAGTCTCTTTGCCTGCTTCCTCCTTATACAAAACAACACTAATACCTTCCAGGATTCCTGAAAGGATTAAGACATTAAGGGAGATATCTAGTATCCACCTAATCCCAAAGGAAGACAACAAAAAACCGTACAGTAGTTTGTCCCAGGTCACAAAGCTGTTATTGGGTTGGCCAAATTCGTTCAGGTTTTTCCATAGATATGGAAACACCCAAACAAACTTTTTGGCCAACCCAATGTTAAGTTCACCTTTGACTCAGGACCTCTTAATTTAAACCCATGCTCTTTCCACTACCTTATACTATCTTTCAGTAGATTCCATTTCATACCAACATACTCCAAATGAGTAAAGTTAACTCAGTTTTCAATCTCTAACTTAGGCACCCCTGAGACCCTTTCAGGTGGTCTGCAAGAACTTATATACATAGATTAGAATTTTCCAGAAGCTATATGACAAGGGATTATCACAACAGGTTGAATGCAAAAGCAGATATGTGAATCCAGCTATCTTCTATTAAGCTAGACATTAAAGACATTTGCAAAAATGTAAAACAGTATCATTCTTCTCACTAAAATTTTTTTTTAGGAAGTAGCTATTTTTCACAAAAAAGTTACTGTATTAAGATGTAATGGGGGGGCTTCCCTGGTGGCACAGTGGTTGAGAGTCAGCCTGCTGATGCAGGGGACACAGGTTCGTGCCCCGGTCCGGGAAGATCCCACATGCCGCGGAGCGGCTGGGCCTGTGAGCCATGGCCGCAGAGCCCGCGCGTCCGGAGCCTGTGCTCCGCAACGGGAGAGGCCACAACAGTGAGAGGTCCCCGTACCGCAAAAAAAAAAAAAAAAAAAAAAAAGATGTAATGGGTACTATGGTACTATTTTTCAATAAAATAATAAATATTATATTTTAATTTAATTTCAAATACAATAAATATCAATAGATAAAATCCACATTAACTAAAGGTCTTTGGGTCCAAAAAGAGTGTAAAAGGTCCTTGAGACCAAAAATTTTGAGAACCATTGGACAGAATATATCCAATCCTTTACTAGACTTAATTTCATATCAATGTCTAAAATTCAAAATAGTACTGAAAAACCTATTAATTAACTTAAAAACTATGTGGGGAAGGTTGGGTAGAAGTAAGGAGACAACATGGTATTATAGAAGAACAGAAGTTTATATTCAAAAGGCGTGGGTTCAAACCTTGGCTATAATGCCTTACTAGATATTTCCCTAAGTAAATCCTCTTCAGCTTAAATTTCCTCATCCATAAAATAAAGATAGTGGCAACTGCTCTAACTTCTCAAAATTGCTAAGAGTAAGATAATAAATATGAAAGCTCTCTATCAACGAGAAAGCACTATGTAAATATAAACATAAAATTACAGCTTTTGTTAAATTTTACCTCTATGGCAGACAGATGGACACTTATGGTTTCTACATCCTAAAGTCCGTCCACAGTTTTGATCACAAGGTGGACAGTTTCCAGGGCAACACTGAAGGGAAAGCAATACATAAAGAACAGGTAATTTGAAAACCGTACGTAATATGAATGTCATTACTAGTTATTCACAGAACTTAGGGAAATCAAAAGATAGTTCTTTTCACTATAAGGATAAAAGTATTCAAGAATATCAACATTCTTGTGTAGAATACGCTGTACTAAGAACTTGTAAGTTTAAATAGACAATGACCTAATTTAGTGAAATCAAGCTAAATTTTCTTGCCCTTTAGTTAATTATTCTATGACTTAAAATAGTTCCATAAGATAGTTCCTCTTCTACTTATCTACACAGAAATTGATAACATTAACCACAGGAATGGATCTGGTCAAACCCTACAGTCAATTCAGGCAAATAGTCTGGCTATTTTTAAAATTTAATTACAATAAAACCCATTCAATATATAGATTAGTTTGGCAGTTATTTTCAAACCAAAGAATCAGAGACTAACTAAAGGAAAGAAGGAGAGATAGGCTAACTGCTTCTAGCGCTGTTTTGTTACTCCCTGATTTCCAATCTGTGAGAAATATAGCTGCCTATGTCCTGTCCCAATTTTCATTCATGAACACGAGGCAACTACTTAAAGTTACATCTTGCCATTCTAACTCCTTGACAAACTTTGGAAAGGAAATACACACTAAAATTGTCTTAAAGAAACTTGGGTTTGTAACCTACTTCAGAAAAAGTTTCATTATATAAAAATAGCTCAAAATAAAATACACATTATTGAAAAGCAATTAAAAGTTAAAATAGTTCATTCAATTAAGCAAATATTTACCAAGTAATACTATGTGCCTATCACTTTCCCAGTGGCAGTGGGAAAAAAAGAAGGTTATGTGGTCCACAACGTGAATAAGCCTTTAGATGTTTGTTTCTCACCATGATGAGTAATAATGACCAGATTTACTCTCCTGCCTTAAACAACTAGAAAATCAGACAAAATATTTGAAACAGCAGTTTTTAGACATTAGACAACTAGGCAGCACAGGACAGAAACCCCTATGAGAACAGAAACAAACAAGGTGAGTCCTATGATAGCACAAGCTTAGACCTGGACACAAGGAGAAAGATCACAAGCAGAGTCCAGTGGTCTCACCAAGTTGAGGAGACAAAATTCATAATTCAGAGAGGCAAGTGTGGTTAGAATTTGTGGAGAAGTGGTAGCACAAAGCATAAAGTTTATAATGTCTGGAAACCAGTCAAAAGTCACCTAGCAGTAAAGAATAACCCAAAGGGAAAAGAAAACTCAATCAACAAAAATAGACTCAGAAATGACAGATGACAGAATTAGTAGATAAGGACATTAAAATAGGCATTTGAAGTATAACCTATTCACTTATATTCAAGAAGACAGAAGAGAGCATGAGCATGAAAAGGACAGACATGGAAGATATAGAAGAAGTCACAACTCCAAGTCTCAGAGATGAAAAAATACTGTCTGAGATGAAGAAACACAGGATGGGATAAACAATGGGATTAGACAATTCAGAAGAAAATTAGAGAACTTGAAGACAAACAATATAAGCTAACATTAAATATGAAAAGTAAAAGGACTAAATAATAAATGGAGCATCAGTGACCTATGGGACTTCAAGCAGCATGACATACCTGTCGCTGGAGTCTCAGAAGGCAATGGGTGGGGGAAATATTTGAAGAAATAAAAATTGAAAATTTCACAAATATGATTAAAACTATAAAGACATACAAGAAGCTCAAGAAAAATTGTACTAAAGAAACATGAAGAAAGCTATATAAAGGAACATCACAAATAAATTACTGAAAACTAATGATAAAGAGAAAAATCTTTAAAAATAGCCAAAGAAAAAAGATACATTACATACAGAGGAACAAAGATAACAGAGATAGTGGAGCAACATGTTTAAAGAATGGGAAAAAAATTGTCAAACTAAAATTTTACACTAAAAATATTTTTCACAAACAAAGGCTAAAGACAGTTTACAAAAGTTGCAAGAATTCATGATGAGCACTACAAGAAATGTTAAAGGAATTCCTTCAGACAAAGGAAAATGAAATCAGATAGAAACCTGAATCTATATAAAAGGATGAAAAGCACCAAAAATCATGAGTTTGATGATAAATATAAAAGACTATTTACTTTTTCACACTCTTTAAAAGATACCTGTTTAAAGCAAAAATAAAAACAACATATTTGAGGTTTATAAAATACATGGGTATAAAATGTGTAAGAATCGAATAAAGGAGGTAAAATGGAATTATTGAAAGACAACACTCAAACAGAAGACACAAAAGAGGGAAAAGAAACAAAGAACAGATGAAAAATAGAAAATAAATAGCAAAATGACAGACCTAAATCTAACCATTTTATTCAAGGTCACAATAAATGTAAACGATCTACATCCAAATTAAACGATAAAGATTTAAAACAAAATAATTATCTAAATAAAACAATTATCTAATTGCTGTCTATAAGAAATCCACTTCAAATATAAAGATTTGAATAAGTTGAAAGTAAAAGAACGGAAAATACAGACTGTATGAACACTAAGCAAAACAAAGTTGAAATCACTATATTTAATAGATTTAAGAACAAGGTATCTTAGTAGAAATAGAGGGATAATTCATAATAATAAAAGGGACTCAAAAAAACTTCAAATCTACAGACTCAATAAAATTTTCCATTTGACCTTATACTGAACCAAGATTCTATAAATAAGATCTGAACAGCAGAAGTTAAGTCTCTACCATGCCAAACAAACTACCACTAACACTGCTATGATGTTTTAAAGTCAGAGAACAGGGACTTCCCTGGTGGTGCAGTGGTTAAGAATCCACCTGCCAGTGCAGGCGACATGGGTTCAAGCCCTGGTCTGGGAAGATCCCACATGCCGCAGAGCAACTAAGCCTGTGTGCCACAACTACTGAGCCTGCACTCTAGAGCCCGCGAGCCACAACTACTGAGCCCGCGTGCCACAACTACTGCAGCCCGTGTGCCTAGAGCCTGTGCTCTGCAACAATGAGAAGCCACTGCAATGAGAAGCCCGCACACTGTGACAAAGAGTAGCCCCCCGGTCGCCACAACTAGGGAGAGCCCGTGCGCAGCAACGAAGACCCAATGCAGCCAATAAATAAATAAATAAATAAATAAATTTTTTTTAAAAAAAATAAATAAAGTCAGGGAACAGAAACAGCCAAAGAACCAAGTAGAAGGAATTATGCATAGGACAAAAAGAGACCCTTGTTATTTAAAAACCTTGGTAAGATTTCCCACTAATACAAAAAACAATGTAGAATATTTATTAGTATTTCATATGGAAAGCAAAGAATATGCCTAAGTATTTGAGGAACAAGTCAAGATGGCACTTATCATGGGCCCAAAGACGAAAAATCCAAGAGAATTCTAAAATCAGTTTTCCAAGCTTATTACCTTTCTCCTACACTGATGCTTCTGACAGTCCCGCATCTTAACACACTTAGTTTCACAAAGATACGGTTTATGACACGGCATTCGTTTTGTATGCTTTCCACAACGACAATGCTTCTCCACTTCCTGGAAGAATCAAATAAATGCTATTAAAATTGACTTTCGTTGACATGATTTTTTTCACACTGCAATCTCTATAATTACTAAAAAATAAAAGAGAAAAGTTTAAGAGTGTTTCGTATGAAAGACTTTTAAAAAAATAAAGAATTTCCTAAGACATTTGTTTGTTCCAAAAAGATTTCACAGAATGTCCATTATTAAATTTAGTAAAAATTTGATATTAAATAGTAAAACAACACATGTTAAAAATCCCTTATGTCTAGTTACACAATAACATCTACACATCTAGTTTCAGTAAAACAAGGAAACTGGATTATCTAGTAGTATGTCAAAACCAGAATGACATCTAGGCATTTTTCCCCTATCATCCTTAGGCCTAATTCACCATTGCTTTGAATATCTTCTGAGAATAAACAACCCCACACTAGTCTATAAAAATGACAACATTCAGGGCTTCCTTGGTGGCACAGGGGTTGAGAGTCCTCCTGCCGATGCAGGGGACACAGGTTCGTGCCCCGGTCCAGGAAGATCCCACATGCCGTGGAGCGGCTAGGCCCGTGAGCCATGGCCGCTGAGCCTGCGCGTCTGGAGCCTGTGCTCCGCAATGGGAGAGGCCACAACAGTGAGAGGCCCGTGTACCGCAAAAAAAAAAAAAAAAAAAAAAAAAAATGACAACATTCAAACTTTTACCAAGCAAAACAAAAAAAAAGGTAATTTCAGATTTAATTGCTGGCATACTGTCCTGCTTCATCATAAATATTAGATCATGACACAGATGTTTATGAAAACAATTACAAAACAATCCCACTTGACATATTATGACAGATAGCTGTTAGAAGTAATCATTACAGGACATGACTAACTTGTCTACACGTTTCACAAGGACCTCGGTGACAACGCTGTGAACATCTGTGGATTCCACATTCAAGTACTTTGTCACAACTGTCTCCACAAGTTGGTACATCTTCTGTACAAGGCAAAGAAAACTCTAGAAGCAGACCAAAAAAATCAATATTAAAAATAACATACATTATTATAAAATAACGTGCCATGTACTTTTGGATTCCTAGAGAATGACAGGTCTTTCAGACTATGAACTTTTGCATCTACATATTTATTGAAAAGTTAACTTTAAAGAAAATAACCCCTATATTTGTAAAGTTTATACTTTTTAAAAAGAATTCGATACATGACAAGTTACCATTCTCAAGAAGCATATTTTTATGAGCTAACTACTTCAGAAATACTTTTCTAAAGAAATGAGTAAGCCCATGTAAACCACTATGAAGAATTCTACAATATACAGAACAATTTAAAAAATTTGCTCTAAACAACCTCATAGGATGGAGGAAAAAAAAAAGATCTAGACTTAAAAACTATGAAACTGACCTTTAACATAAACATAACAAGTGTTTGCAATAATCTTATAAATATGTGTGCTGGTATTGGTGCTGAGTCAAGAAAGTGAACTCTAACTATAACCCTTCTATGCCTTTATCTCAAAGTAGCCCAAACTAAATTCACCTATAATCTAATACCCAACAATAACAATAGCTTATCATTATTAGGTTTCCTTTATGTGCTGGCCACTATACTAAATACTTTACGTGCATTTTATCATTTAATTCTCACAATTATCTTATAAAGAAAGTACTATTATTGTCCCCATTTAACTTGAGAAAACTGCAGTTCTTGAAGGTGGGATTTGAACCCACATACGCCTAGTCATTTTTTTCTTTTTTTCAAATTTTAGCAGAGATTTATTCATGGACGGAAAAAATGAAAGGGAGAAGGGGAGAGGAACTAAAACGAACACATCTTGGAACACTTACATTCATCATAATCTTATTTAAACAGATTTACATGTGTCCACACGCTATTCAGAATGGTGACCCTTGGATAATCGAAGATAATGAATCTCGAAAAATAGCCTATTATTTTCACTCTACTTCACAGTTTTTTTCTGGGTTTTTTTGTCTGTTTGTTTGTTTGTTTATCAGCATGCAGAAGAGTTTATTGACATTTACTTCCCCAAATGACTTTTCCTCACTGGTTGAAAGAACTGGGGAGTTGGGAGGGGGTACAGATGGAAACCAAAGGTACACCTTCAATGTGCTTTGATGGACTGAAAAGTGGTTGGTCTGAGATTGACAAGCCCCCCATTTCAGAGGCTCAGGAAGTTTGGGCCCAAAATCTGAGTTCTTAATCCACAATGCTATATTCTCCTCTCATCTAAATGTACAGAAACTTAATATCAAATTTGTATTATTATTGAAACTACATTATGAGCTCCCAGAGAAATCTAATTTAATTAGGAAAGTACTCTAAAGGTTTTTTAAAAAGTCTTACTTGACTTCTGACAGGGACAGAACCTTTTCCCAGATCGAGGACATTCTCCACAAGCACCTACATGGCAAACTTGCTCACACGTATGATTACCACATGGCAGTGTTTTCCCACATACCTAAAATAAAATGCAATAAGCACTAACGACTTAAAAGTTAACAAAAGACTTTGTACATGACATAATCATTTCTCAGTCACAAATAAGCAACTTGTTTAGATTCCTCAAATTATTATGCTTTATATCTTACATAGGTATCATATGTATATATGCATAAGCATATACATACACATTTCTTATGTGCCAGGGAGTATATTTTTAAAATGTAATAAAGGAAAAAGAACATGCAGTTTCACATGGTCATCCACCAAAGATTTCCAAATGGTACTAAAACCATGCCAATTCTAAGACAATCTACAGAATCAATACTACTTCCATTGGATTAACTCAAGAAGAGGAAAAAGAGGAAAGAGTACATATGTACTAAATCCAAAACTCAACAAATAGCTGGTAATTTGAAAAAAAATTTCCCCTGGTAATTAAAATGATATTAAATTGAAAAAGCTTCCTAAGACATGAATATAATTCATCTGAGTTGCTATTCTTCCTCTCCTTTTATCCAACTGAACCTAATTAGCATTTCTAATTGTTTATGCTTCTGTATACTTTAACACCCATTCCTCAAAATGCATATACACTTACTTGATCACAGTGCCACAGTGGACTTGCACAGCTTCTTTCAGCTACTTGTTTGCCACAGACACACTTTTGCCTACTAACTCTTGGACAGGGTGGGCAACTTCCTAAAATCAAAATGATAAATTAGCATGGAACATTATAAAAGCAACAGAGACTGCTTTGACTTCTGCTTAAGGCCGGAACACCTAACAGTATGACCTTTTACCTGCATGACAAGGATTTTCACATTTATGTTGTCCACAAAGCAATTTCCGTCCACATGGCAGGTGACAGGACCATTCCTTAGCACTGCACCGACGAGGGATAGGTTTTGCTTTCTTACAATAACAAGTAGTTGTGACCATCTTAGGACAAGGAGGGCATGGACCTAGAATCCAATGAAAGGGAAAAAAAACAAAAATCAGAAGTCAAAAGTAAAAATTTTCAGTTCCTACACCTATCAGTAACTTCTAAAGCTGTCCATACCGATACTTCAAAAGGCAATCCCTTCCAATATTTTCTTATGTAAACTTAAGTTCTGAGTTCAACTCTCACAATTTTTTTTACTTCAACAGAAGAAATAACCACCCACAATTAGAAATATAATATATAACTCACCTGGATGGCAGAGGAGTAAACACTTATGGCCACAAGGAGGTTTAAAATCTCTCTCACATACTTGGCCGCATGAATGAGGCACAAGCCACGGATCTAAAGGTGGATCTTCCACTTTGCCACAATAGCAATAGTACCTACTAGGTGTGTCAGATCGTTTGTATTCAAACCTACATTTTGGACTACAAAGAATGAAATTACTGAAGTTAATTTCATTTATAAAAGTGACATGAGGCAGAAATATAAATATACTTAATAATAGAGTATACACAATCAGTTTTATGTTAATGTAACCTCTGCTCCATCTTTATATTAGTAAGAAACATGATTTTACTAAAATCAATTTCAACTATCTAGAAGAGCTCTGTCCAATAATTTCCTGAGATGATGGAAGTGTTCTATACCTGTCATGTCTAACACAGTGGCCATTAGCCACACATGGCTAGTGAGCACTTGAAATGTGGCTAATGTGTACAACTGAGGAAGAAACAATTTTCTATTTCATAATTTTTAAGAATTTAAATAACCATGTGTGGATAGTTGCTACCATATTAAACAACACATATCTAAAATACAGCTACAAAAGAAAGCAACATTAGCTTTCTACTAACAACCTGAACTTTATTCTTGAGATATTCATTCCAATTTTATAAAGTTCAATGTTTTAAAAGTTTGGTTGGGTGGTCTACAAATAAGCAAAATATATTAGCAATAGCAAGAAGAAGAGAGAAATCGGTTATAGGTAGGTAATACAGCAGCAAGAAACATGACAAAATCTAGAATTACGGGGAAAAATGTTTGAAAATAAACAAAGAATTTCATATTTCTCAACATCTAATACAAAATATATATATTTCAAATGTACCTAAGTCAAAGAAAAGTTGAAATAGTTTCACATTCTCTGCTAAAGCAGATTTTTACCTATTAAGATTAAAATAAAGCAGTTTTAGTCCTAGAAGCCAAACTAACATAATAAATATAGAAAATTTACTAAGATTGGATAATATACACCTGCAGTTTTGAGAGATTTTGAGGATAAAATTGGAAGCCATTGATCAAAATGTTAGAGGACAGTCTTGTACAATGTGATACCAATACATACTAAAAGGAGCTCCTGAGAGAAGTACCAGAATTTTGATGGATTCTAGTTCTAAAGAAATGAAAGTTCTTTAAAAAGGATTACTAAGGAGTTGTTTTGCAGGGGAAAAACAGAGTCTGAATTATTTATTAGTTAGCAAAAGGAACTAGTAGTTATATAAACTGGGGTGGTGGGGGGAGCCATTAGCTGGTCTCATAGCTTCACAAACCAAATGACTAATTGAAGGCCAAGCATGGATACTGAAACTGCCAATAAAGCAACTGAGGAGCTACAATTTTCATTTATTTTACAACTAAACATTCCAACTAAATTAGAAAAAGTTACCAAGGCCAGGGATAATCTCTCTTTCCAAAATCATCATCCATCAAAGGAGAAGATACCAGAAACTGGCTGTCTTTAGCCCACTTCTGGATACAGGGCATGTGAAATATACAGAAACATCCTGAACAACTCCAAACCTAAGACAAAGGTATCAGAAATTAACAAGTATGCAATGATTTTTCTTTGATAATTCCACAATACTTTAAAATAAGCACCACACTAAACTATTTCAAGAGCTACATAAGGATTAAAGAAAAAAACTTTCCTTCCGGCATAACAGAAGAAATGTTCTTTATAAAAACTAATGTACATGCAGAACACTTTAAAGAAAAATAGTATTAATCATGCTGATTCATTCAGCTAGAAACAACTACTGCTAACGTTCTGCAGTCTCCAATTTTTTTGTATATATTTCATACTTTTAAAAAATGAGGTCATACTGTACTGATATATAACCTTATATAGCCTTTTCTTTTAACACAGTATAAGCATTTACCCTTATCAAGTAGGTTCATACAATATGATATTTATAGCTGTACAGTAGATATCATGTTGATTTGTTTACCATAATTTAACCAAGTTCAGGTTGTTGGAAATTTCAGTTTTTCCAATTATAAATAACACCACAAAAAAATCCTTAAACACAAATATGTACATACAATCTCTATGTTGCCCTATAGTTATATAAAACCTATTAGTCTAGCACTTAACGCTAAATTCTAAAAATTAGGTGAGCAAAAAACTTCAGTGTGTGTATATATATACACACACACACGCACACAACACACATATACAAAATTTAACAGCTTAAATAACAGTAATTAATTTTTTTAACCAGCCAATACTTTGCTATAACTGACAAAAATCAGTTCACTTTTCATCATAACATTTTGCAGCTGTTCAATAAAATCAGACATGGAATATATTGCACAAGCCGGCAGGAGCACTGAAAAACAGCCAACTTTTTAGTTTGAGTTCCCCGCAAAGCAGTGCCTAAGAAAAGAACTGGGATGCAGAAGTAAAAGGCCAAGATAGGGAAGAGGAAATGCCAATAAACCGTGTATTGTTCAGCTGACTATCGCTAAGGGCCAAAGTTCAGTCCTGCTAGGGATGCTCTGAAAAACCACGTAAAACATGCCTAGGACACCCCCAGCCCCAACCACTAACGAACAGGAGACTAGGGCACTCATCCCCCAGCTCCCTGTGGTGGAATGCTGCCCCAATGGACATTAACTCTGTTCTGCACTATACCCATTTCCTGGCTGAGTCAATTCCCAAGGAGAAAGCACTGAGGTTGGAAAAGAAAAATTCACACACATAGCAAGTGTTTACAGTGAAACTGCATCCGGATGCAGAGAGACTATTCCTCCACTGCAGCTGAAATCAGAGTAAGGCAACCAGATGTGACTCAGGGCACCAAAGGCACCTGCGTCTGCTACGCTATCCTACCCAATATATTTTAAATTTCTGATTCACTCTACACGACCAATCCATTTCACATCTGACCTGTCTTTCTTTCTCTAGGCAATGCTGCTAAAATAGCAGTGGATTAAGCTGAGGCCTAAATGGTAAGTCTATCCTATTCAGTCATCACATCCCCTTAATTGCTTTATTAATGCCCTTTAAATGTATATATACATAACTTCACCATTAGGCCATAGCGTCTCTAAGTACATGAGTTATCTCTGAATCCATCTCTCCCCATTAACCCTAGCCACTTTCCACAGTGCCTTCAACACAAGAGAAGCTCACTAATAAACTGCAATTGTCAGTGCTAGGTTTTACTTCCTTGAAGGCAGGGAGCATATCTATGTTTTTTTAAACCTGCTGAAAGTAATGAAATATAGTTTACTTAATATTTCAGTATTTATGGGAATCTCTAAAGTACCGATACTAAAAATGCTTTATCAAATTGACATATGCATTGAAACTGAAAATATTTGCTTCATTTATTTTAATAGTGCTAAAAATACTGATTGCTCATTTAGAGCTATTTTTCTTTTAATTAAAGATTCCCAAAAATTGAGTATCAATTCATAAAGAGAATCTCAAATGAAGTATTCTTAAACAAAAGTAAGCAAAAAGAATAATAAATGGTTACAAATTATAAATGCAAAATAAGATATTTGGGGGAGATAACATTAATTTAAATAAGGAGAAAAACTTACTGCTTGGTTTCTCTTCACTGAAGCAATACAAATTAAGCATGTCATAGCCCCTGCTTGAAAAGCTTCATTTACATACTGTTTTGTTCGCTCTAACTCACGAACATCTCCATCTTGAAATTTAAAAATTGAAAACTTCAGGTTAAGCAACATCTGAAAATAACACAAACTCACTAACAGCACCACATTATGTGAGAACTGTCTAGTAATATCAATTGCTCAAAATATAGCTGAAAAAATGAGAAGTTTAAGAAAAAAGCAACCAGTGAACTTCCAAGAGGTCACAAAGTCCATGCATTACATCTTATGTACTTGATTCAAAAACAGTTACCTTGACCTTCTCTCAGAGTATACTTGCTGTTACAGTCCTTAACAAATCTGGTGGGGGCAGAGTCACAGGCAACAGCAGCAAGATGTCAAGTAACAAGGGAAAGCATATCAAAAAGCAAAGTGAAAGGAACTGCAAAGTCAAAGCTCAGCAAAGCCATTGAGCCTAAATATAAGCATATGCGTATGAATGTGTAAGTGTGTAGAAGTCTATGTGTGTGTGTGTCTGACACATAGAAAATTCTTAGTAAAAATCTGTTGAATGAAAAGATCTTGAGATCAATACAGTATAATAACTTTGTTTCATTAAATTATGCTATTTCTGCTAAAAAAGGAAGCATGACTTCTTAGAAAAAAATTACTAGACTGTATTTCCTTTAAGTAATTATTAAGCATTTACTTGCTAGGCACTGTACTATTCATATTTCAGTAAGATTAAATAAGCTATTTTTACTTTCATTTTACAGATGAGAAAACTGAGGCACAGAACACTTACGTAACTTCAGTATGACTCCAAAGTGAGCCCTCTTGACGACTATGCTATGCCACAGCAAGGGTTTAATACAGGAAGGTCCAAGAAATAACAGCACGGTGAAAGGCAGAAAAGCTACCCAAAAGCACACACAACAAAAGGACAATAATCTGAGTCACTTTAGTGGAAGAGAAATAAACCTACAGGCCTTTAGTACAATAAGGATTGTTCAATAGAGGTTAACTGAGTCTCCAAGAAAAGTACACTAATAACATAAACTATTATAAGTACAGAACTTACCATGGCAATAAAATGGTACAAACCAAAATTTAAGTTACCAAAAAGAAAAATTAAATAAATAGGACACTTAGATAATTCTTTACTTTCTAAGATCATCCAAGTAAACACAACACTCACAAAAACTTGCTCTACCATAATATAAATGCAAGTATAATTTATGGTATTATACAAAATATACATAAAATTACTCCCCAACTATAAAATATTATAAACTTATTAAGACAGTTGCTTTATTTTAAACAAATATCTAAGTTTGAAGAGATTCTTAAAGGCAGACTTAATCATATTCTGCGTACTTATTTTGCTTTCTGACACAGCTGGCTCTAACAAATGTATAACATTTTAAAATTTCACCTAATTTAACAGCTAACATGTAAAATAGAATATGAAAACAAGATGAACAGGCCTTAATAAAATAAAGTCTAATCTTATACTCATAAAATTTATGTAAGATTTCTTTGAAAAATGTGTTAAAATTTGGCTGCAACAATAAAGTATACTGCCCAAGATGTCACGACGGATAGCATGGCATTTGAAGTCATGCACAGAAAGATCACTCTGGAAACTGAAGAAAAATAAGTGTGAGGGAGGCCAAGACTGGAAACATGAAGTGCCTGAAGTTAAGAGGCAGTTAACAGCAGATAAAGCAAAAAATGACCTCGAGCAAGTTAATGCGTCTGTCCCAGTTTTCTCATCTTTAAAATAGTAACAATAGTAATATCTAGCTCACAGTTATTATGTGGATTTAATCCATATATTAAACAGCTGTAGGGGCCTGAATTAAGGTGATGATAGCATGTGGGGAGTAGTGGGATGAATTTAAGAAATTTAGGAAGTAAAACTCAGCAGGACTTGGTGACAATTAGATTGTGTTGCTTTGAAAAGTCGATGTTCAGAAGGAAAGAGTGCTGTGTTAGATGAGCTGTCTGACGGGCAGAGGGGAGGAGTAGTAGCAAATAAAACACACTCATGCATGTATATGCCAACCCTGCTCCCAGATTTCTGGCTTAGGTAGGTGAATGGGAAAATTGTAGTATTAATAGAGATAAGGAGAACAAGAGAAGAAATAAGTTATCTTTCAACATATGTTTGTGTTTCCATAAGCCAGCAAGATAGCGATACCCATCAGGAAGCTGACCATTCAAGTTTGAAATCTGAGAGATCGCAAAAGTATAAAGGCTGTGCTCAGACAGAAAGATGGACTTCTCTGGTAAAGTTTTGGTGTTCAATTCGAGATGGGAACCATCTCATGACCCTGGCATTTATCGTTTTATAGTTAAGCGATCAGATTTCCTTACTTTGGTAGAGGCAAAGTACAGAACACAAAGGAACGAAAATCAAAATATTTATGGATTTGACATAATACAGTATAAGAAAAATAGCCTTAACACTTTAAGATGAAAGCCACGTTAAAAATTAATAAAAGTGGGACTTCCCTAGTGGTGCAGTGGTTAAGAATCTGCCTGCCAATGCAGGGGACACGGGTTCGAGCCCTGGTCCAGGAAGATCCCACATGCCACAGAGCAACTAAGCCCGTGCGCCACAACTACTGAGCCTGCACTCTACAGCCCGCGAGCCACAACTACTGAAGTCCGCGTGCCACAACTACTGAAGCCCTCACGCCTAGAGCCCATGCTCTGAAAGAGAAGCCACTGCAATGAGAAGCCCGCGCACCGCAACAAAGAGTAGCCCCCGCTCGCTGCAACCAGAGAAAGCCCGCACGCAGCAACGAAGACCCAACACAGCCAATAAATAAATAAATTTTTTTTAAATTAATAAAACTTACAAATGATAAAAGTTTTCTAAACACTAGGCAGAAATACTGAGTTATATCACTGAATTTCCTATTTAAAAATAAAATCTGTATCTAGAGTGGTTTCAGTGAGGTCTTCTTGAAGCAGGATACTTGAGGTTACTTTCTATGAAGTTCTCTAAAAGCAAGAAACCTCCTAACCTTAAGGTTCCTCTTTATCAATTTTTACCTGGCTCAACCAGACTTCTTAGTCAGGCTTCCTAACCTTAATTCCTTGGCAGATATGGTAAATTCCTTGGAAACCTTTTTGATGATGTGTACCTATGCTCATGATGCCATCAATATACTCAGGCAACTAATACGGATAATGCATGCAAGAATGTTTCTAATAATGACTGTAAGCATAAAATGTGGAAAGTGTAAGAGACTTACATTTAAAATAATCTACTTCTACACTTAATCCCAAATCTTCACAGCAACATCACTTTGGCCGTCTCTCTCACAAACAAATGTGGCTTTGAGAGTAACCCAGATATATACAACATATAATGTGATTAAACACTTCAGACCTGAGGAGACTTAGATTTTTTTTTACATATAAAAATCAGAAGTTGTAAAATATAAAATAAAGGAATTAAGTCAAGAAATGAAATTGACTTCAAGATACATTTAACATGATGACAAAGAGAATAATGAAGAATAGATTTAAAGGAGTATTCAAAGTCCTCAAGTGCAATCAAATCATCGTTAGGAACAACTTGACCCCACTCATTGCACAGGGACCTTTGGCATCCCCCTCCCAGCATTCTAATGAAATGCAATTAAACACAAAAGAGAACTTCTAAGGCTGTAAGAGACATTGCCATCCTATTTGCTTTATAGAAAGATTAGCATTATACAACGTATAACTCAAATAGTAAAAGGTACAAAAATTCAACTCTACAACAAAAAAATGCTCATTCTTAAGATGCAAAACCTATTCCACATAGAGTAAAGGTGTCAGAAAAAGTCAGGAATGTATTTTCATTGATGTAAAAATGTCAAAATTGAAAAGATCATACAGTACCTGTCTGAGTAGTGTAAGTTACAAACGTATTAGCAACTATTTTTCCTCTTTTTCCTTCAAAATCCTCATCTCCTTCTTCTTCAGATGAAGAGTTAAGGTGTTCTTCAACAAGTTTTTTGGCTGCAGCTTGATTAGCCTTCTTGATTTCCTCAAATTTCTTTTGAGACATTAGCTCTGTTTAAAAGAAAAAAAAATGAGTTTCATTTCTTCAAAACAATCTCTCAAAAAGCAAGCCATGACATACCAATACGTTATTAAAATACAGATTTAAAAGTCACCTTTGGTGCATTCTATTTCACTATCATCCATGAAAAAAGTATTTTTAAATTTCTTGTCACACGAGTAAAGAGAATACCACAATATAAACTTTCACTTTTGTTAAATATTCTGCTAAATGCCAACTAATTGTTCTAGAATGACTAACAAATCAATTTTTAAAATTATAAAGCTATGATAAAGTATCAAAAAACTGGTGATCAACCTCAAAACAGGATATTAACAAAATTAAAGTGAGATGTTTAAAAATTGAATGGTACACAGTGATTTTTAAAACATGGGAAACATACCCACTGGGAGCACATCAGAATCAGCAGAGGCAGGCGCTTTCTCAAACCACCCTCTTGCACACTATAACCCAGCCTGTTTTTGCCCACCAGAGACCTTGCACAAACAATATTCACTGTCTACCCTCTATGTTTACAATCTGCTTCTTAGAAAGCTCAAGGACTTTGTGTCTTTATTAAAATGTGGTCACAAAACATATTTATTTAACATTAATCCCACACAAAATATTGCTAACATGGAAAACATGCTTCTTACAACAACTTCATGCCCAAAAGCAATGTTAAGTAAGTTTTGGATTAGTTCTTCTGCTATTCTGTTTAGCACTGTCTGTACTTCTTGTTACTTGCTTAAATAATAACACAAAAAGAATTAGATTACCTCACTGCACTTTCCCAATGAAATTTCAAACTCCTCAAGAGCAAGGACCATGAAAATTCTCTTCAAGCTTTAAGGGTTAATAAACTCTTCTGGACAGCAACCATAGTTCAAGAAAGGAGCCACAACATACTGAACTGAACATACTGAACATACCGAACTGATCTTAATTCATTAGTGCCCATATTAGTGCCACTTCACACTTGAAACCGATGAGCCACTACTAATACAAACTTTCTTATTTTAGGTGGCGTATTTGTACTTAATGATGGTTTATCTTTTATTTTCCTCATGAAATGTTTTCCTTCTCTTACTGCAGCCAGCTTGGCTGGGGACTACTCAGTGTTTCAAGTAAAACTGGAGGAAAATGTACAGTGCCCACAGAGGAATCTTTGAGTACTAGGAGAAAAGTAATTGCTATAAGATATATGACTCAAAACGTTATATACAATAAGATGATAAATGTCATTATGAGAAATGAGCACTTAAAAGACATTTTTTAAAAGGCTGAATTAGACAGATATAATAAAAACATTCATAACCTGATCAACGGACCTACATAAGATCATCTCAAAGAAAGCTGACAAAACAACCTTACCATATATTATTTCTTACGGACAAATCTCAATTATCCAGTTAAAGGATGCTTGCTTTTCTACTACCCACAAAATCCAAGAAAGCTTACCAAAACTGTTCAGTTTTCCCTCTCACACACCTCACCACCACCACTATCATAAACTCAGTAACCAAGAGAATACCACTTATCTATAAAATTAGCTTAGGAGACATTCAGAAGCTCAATTTGCTCCTCCCCGCAAAAAATATATTTTAAAAAATACATTCCAAATACAACAATAAAATGATCTTAGGGATTATTCTCTTAGCCCCCTGAATTCTTTCATTAGTATGGACAACTTAGAATTGCGTGTGTGCTCCCAGGCTCCACTAAAACACTGCCTTGGATGAAGGATATTGAAAGCTGGAGAAGGCCACACCAGATACATCCCAGAAAGGACATGAAATTTGTAACTAGGAACCGCAGTTAAAAAAAAGTACCACAAGCTCAAGTGTTTACAGGACATAGATAATTAAAGTTACTAAACTAAGGCAATCAAATAAAAATGGAAAATGACAACTGGCCCCAGAAGTATGAAACACAATGTCAAGTGGAAAGCCTAAACCCAATCTAAATAAGATTTCTGCGCCTCAGCCCAGCCGACTGTTGCCACGCACAAAAGTACCAAAGCCACAATACCTTATCTTACAAGAAAAGCTGTTAACCAGATTTTTATGAGATTTTAAAAAGAAAAACCAAAAAACTGCCGGCAACCAATTCAGATTTAAAGCATTGTATTAACCAAACCAAACTATAGGCTAAATCAGCCCCCCAGGCCACTGTCTGCAACTGGGCGGGGGGGGGATTCAGCAGGCAAAAAAGAGTGAAGGGAAGAACACTGGACGTAGAAGTAACACTGATTAATATCAATTAAAGTGAGGATGAAAGAGGTGTGATGGGAATCGGCCTAGAATGACTAGCTGCCTGAAAGGTTTGAGAAGTGAGGCCGATAATAAACTCCCGAAGGAGAAGGAAAGAAACGGATGCGAAGGCAGTTCTGACTAGCAAGTGCCTTAGTAGGTAGGCATCCAGGTGAGCCCGAGGACGGGAGCCATTCTCACCACTGGCCACGGAAGTCTGCGGCGCTTCAGATCCCGCGGGGCTGCGCCGGGCTGAGCTACCTGCAGCCGCAGAGGTTGCAGCTCCACCGGGAATGGGGCCAAAGCCAGCAGCGCCCACCGACCCCTTCTCTCGCCCATCTCCGGCGCCGCGAAGATGGACTCCATTTCCTGAGGAGGGGGCCGCAGTGGCCCGTCCTCGGGCTCGGCCTCGGCCACTGGCCACCTGGCGCCAGGAAGCTTCCATCCCTGCAGAGGGAAAAAAAAAAAAAAGAGTGGAAGGAGCGTGAGCGCGGTGGTACCAAGGCGGGGAAAAAGGACAGCGGGGGAAGCCGGTGTGAGAGGCGGAATGAGGACGGTCTCCGCGGGGTGGGGACCGGGTTTGAAAAGGTCGCGGGCCTGTCTCTCCCAGAGGACGAGTCCCCGCTGAGCCCGGGCTTTGGAGATGGATCGAAGAGGGAGAGGACTAGGCAGAGAAATGGACCGCGAGTCAAGGAGCATCCAGCGCCGAAGAAGGAGAACCGGGGAGGAAGGAAGCGCCTCCTGGGACTCAGGGGGAGCGCCGTGACGGGAGAAGTGCAGACTGACCCGGCGGCTGCCGCCGGGAACCAACTGCAGTAGCGAACCCGGAGGAAAGAAAGCTACGTCCCCTTACTGACGGCGCCCGCTTTCAACGACTACAGCTCCCAGAAGCCCCGACAAACCGCTCGCAGAACGCGTGGCATCACTAGCCGCTTCCTCATCCGGGACGGTGTCTGTGTGTGGGCAAGGCCTCGGAACGCATGCGCTAACTGAAGCGGGCCCTTCGGAAACTACAATTCCCGGCGTTCATTGGGGCTCGGACGGGGTGGGCGCACAGAGAGGGCGCAAGGTGGGGCGGAGGTGTTCAAAACCCCGAGGATGCCGCTTTTTCCGTGCGACTACCCTAAACCCAGCTCGGTATCGGGAGGTTATCTCAGGGGTCATAATTGACTGCCCGCCATCTTTAGCCTCGCCTTCGGGCTTTCCGGTGGCAGGAAATTTTTCTCACAGAAGGGAAGAGGCACGTATAAAGAAGACGCTTCGGGGTCGGGGAAGAGGGAGGGAAAGCTGAGGGAGTGTTGCGGAAAAGTGGCTGGAGTGGAGAAAGTGCCCTTCTGAATTGCAAAAGCAATGTAGAGGATAAATCTAACGGCATTATTATCATAGTCCTTTATAGTTAACAATATACTTTTCCTGAAGCAGGCTGATTTTTACCGTCACGACAGCTCTCTTAAAGTAGCCTTTATTAAGGAAAGTAGTCAAGAGCCAGGTCTGGTCCTGATTCTTCTGACTTCGCTGTTTTCAATAAGAAATAAAGAGAAAGGGAGAGGAGGGAGTGGGAGAACTTTCAAAAATTCGGGGCTCTATCTGGGATTGAGAAATACACTGCTGTTTGGGACTACACGGTCCTTTACAACCCTTCAACCTAATTAACTCCTCTACATTAATAATAAGTACCTAATATTTATATAGCATTTATTAAGTTCCAGGCACTATTCAAAGCGTTTTACGTATATATGTATATTAACAATGTGGTACTCACAATAATCCTGTTATCCCCATTTTACAGCTGAGAACACTGAAGCACAGACAGGTTAAGTAACTTGACCTTGTTACAGCCAGGTATTATTACCGATTCCTTTTTTTTTTTTTTGCGGTACGCGGGCCTCTGTTGTGGCCTCTCCCGTTGCAGAACACAGGCTCCGGACGCGCAGGCCCAGCGGCCATGGCTCATGGGCCCAGCCACTCCGCGGCATGTGGGGTCCTCCCGGACCAGGGCACGAACCCTCATCCCCTGCATCGGCAGGCAGACTCTCAACCACTGCACCACCAGGGAAGCCCTACCGATTCCATTTTTTAAATTAGGAAACAGAGACGCAGAAAACTTTCTTATTCAGTATCCTAGCAGAGCCAGGATTGCAACTGAGCTGTGTGAATCTTGCACTATGCTCTTAAAAACACCATACTAGGGGCTTCTCTGGTGGTGCAGTGGTTGAGAGTCCGCTTGCCGATGCAGGGGACACGAGTTCGTTCCCCGGTCTGGGAAGATCCCACATGCCGCAGAGCGGCTGGGCCCGTAAGCCATGGCCGCTGAGCCTGCGTGTCCAGAGCCTGTGCTCCGCAAGGGGAGAGACCACAACAGTGAGAGGCCCGCGTACCACAAAAAAAAAAAAAAAAACCCGCCATACTATATTATTACTGTGAGAAGGTATTTAATGTTTACCTAGAAATTCCAGTTACTTTTAGAGGACCTAATCAGGCAAAAAGACTCACATAATCAGTTTTTCCCCTGCCATATTACACAATGATAATTGATAATCATAATAATTACTGTGGCATCAAAAAGAATGTTAAGTGCTCTCTGAATGAGCAAACATTTATTATAGTAAAGTTTGGTAGTGGAGAGCTGATGTACATCATAATGTGGAAGCATATGTAAATTGAGAATACATTTCAAAAGCTACCATTGCTGTAATTTTCACTTTGAAATTTCAGATAACATTTGAGGAAAACAAGAGTTCTTTCTGTTTATCAAAAGGGAACATGAGAAATATATGAAGCTGATAAATATAAATTAAGATTATAAACATTGAGAAATATAATTGTATAGTTCTAATTAATCTTAATTCTTAAAAATACTACCCTCAAGAATAGCTAAAAACAAAAGACTGGCCAACTGTTGGCAACTGGAACTCTCATACTTACTGGTGGGAGTGGAAATTGGTTCAAACACTTTCGAAAAATGTTCAGCAGTATCTATTAAAGCTAAACAGGACTTACTACTAAAGCATGTGACGAAGCAGTTCCACTTCTGAATATATACTGAAAGACATGAGTGCATAGCTCCACAAAAATTCATGTTTATAGCAGCTTTAGTCATAATAGCCAAAAACTACGAATAACCCTCATGTCTATCAACAGGAGAATTTAAAAATAAATTGTGGTATATGCATATAATGGAATGCTATGCCCCCCCCAAAAAAAATACTGATACGTGTAGCAAGATGGGTGAATCTCAAAGATATCATGTTGAACAAAAGAGGCCAGACGCAAAAGAGTACAGTAGGTCTCCTACTTACGAACCTTCAAGTTGCAAGCTTTCAAAGATGCAAACGTCTGTTCGCATATCCGATCACATGTTAGTTCACATGTCTGGTGTACATTGTCACATGTGTGCATTGTTTACAAGTGGTTGTGCTTTTGTGTACTTTACTATACAGTACTGTATAGAGTACAGTATCTTTATTTCAAGCCCAGAATGTCCAGAAGCAAGAGTAGAAGCAGTGATGATGTAGCTTGTACTGCTAAGAAGCACCAGGAATTGCAGGCCCAGAGAAAGGACGAAGAGAGACAAGAAGAAGAAGAAGTAACTGAAGAACCAAAGAGATTCACAACGCAGGAAATGGCAAGGGGATTTTCTTTATTTGAGGAGGCACTTAGTTTTTGAGGCACAGGACAAGAACATAGAAAGGCACACGAAGGTTGCAGCAACCCTTCAGAATGCAATCCCGTGTCATCTATGAAAAGAAAAAAAGAGCTACTATCCAGACATCACTGGATCATTTTTTCAAGAGGGTAGATAGAATGAATCCAGCGAGGGACCAGAACCTGTGCCATCAACGTCAGGCGTGAGTGAAATGGCAGCTTGCCCTCCATCTCCTATTGCTGACCATCCTTCAGCTCTACCATCTCCCACCTCCTCTCCCTCCTCCAGTCAGTGACTCTTCTTGCCTGTTCACTTGATGCCACCCCCTGTACACCAGCTGTTGTACTGCACTACTGTACTTTTCAAGGTACTGTACTGTAAGATTTAAAATGTTTTATTTTTTGTATTTTTTTATGTATTATTTGTGTGAAAAGTATTATAAACCTATTACAGTACAGTACTGTATAGCGGACTGTGTTAGTTGAGTACCTAGGCTAACTTTGCTGGCCTTACGAATAAATTGGACTTTGAACGTGCTTTCAAGATGGAACTTGTTCATATGTAGAAGACTTATACCTACTTGTGAATCTGATTTCATGAAGTTCCTGAACAAGTAACAGAAGCCAGATTAGTGCCTACTTCTGGTAGGGGTGGGAGGATTTTAACTGGGAAGAGCAATAAGGTATCCTCCTGAGTGGTGGAAAAATTCTATCTTGATCTAGGTAGTAGTTTCACTTATGTGTACACATGTAAAAACTCAAAAAATTATACATTTATGATTTGTGCAATTTACTGTATGAATGATAAACATCAATTTTTATTTATTTATTTATTTTTTTGCAGTACGCTGGCCTCTCACCATTGTGGCCTCTCCCGTTGCGGACCACAGGCTCCGGACGCACAGGCTCAGCAGCCATGGCTCACGGGCCCAGCCACTCCGCGGCACGTGGGATCTTCCCGGACCAGGGCACGAACCCGTGTCCCCTGCATCGGCAGGTGGACTCTCAACCACTGTGCCACCAGGGAAGCCCCACATCAATTTTTTAAAAGAATTATGAAATAAAACATAGAAATAATAAGACATCTGAATACCTTTATTGTCCAGTGATTTAAAAAACTGTGGTTTAATTGTATTTATTCATCCATTACTGACATGTCTTCCTTTTTTTTATTATTGCAGTAAAATTGCTTTACAATGTTGTGTTAGTTTCTGTTGTACAATGAAGTGAATCAGTTATATGTATACCTATATCCCCTCCCTCTTGGACCTCCCTTCTCCCCTTCCGCCTGCCCATCTAGGTCATCACAGAGCACCAAGCTGAGCTCCCTGTGTTATACAGCAGGTTCCCACTAGCTATCTATTTTACACATGGTAGTGTATTTATGTCAAACCTGATCTCCCAATTCGCCCCACCCTCCCCTTCCCCCGAGCTGTGTCCACATGTCCATTCTCTACATCTACGTCTCTATTCCTGCCTTACACCTCACACTGGTCAGAATGGCCATCATCAGAAAATCTACAAACAATAAATGCTGGAGAGGGTGTGGAGAAAAGGGAACCCTCTTGCACTGTTGGTGGGAATGTAAATTGATAAACCACTATGGAGAACAGTATGGAGGTTCCTTAAAAACTAAAAGTAGAACTACCGTATAAGCCAGCAATCCCACTACTAGGCATATACCCAGAGCAAACCATAATTCAAAAGGACACAAGTACTCCAATATTCACTGTAGCACTATTTATGGAAACAACCTAAATGTCCAATGATAGATGAATGGATAAAGAAGATGTGGTACATATATACAATGGAATACTTCTCAGCCATAAAAAGGAACAAAATTGGGTCATTTATAGAAATGTGGATGGACGTAGAGTCTGACATGTCTTCCTGATACGGATTCTTTTGCCAGTGTACCCATACACGGCTCCCTAAAAACATTTACCTTTGACAGATACATCTATACTTAGGTAAACATGGTGCCAGTTATCAATATATTGCCCCTCAGTTCCAATTCACCCTTCAATATATGCTCTGTGACAGAGGACAGAACTCCTTTAAACATCTCCACAGAGAGCACAATGTTAAGTTTTCTCAGCAGAGGGCACTGGAGAGGCATTGGAGGAGGGAAGACGATCTCCTGTTATTTCCTGCTGCTTTACAGTGGAGTCAGCAACCTTGCAGCCTTTGCCTGGCCTGGAGATAAACTTCCGAGCAGCCCTCTCAACATGGAAACTGACCCCAAGCTCTTCTGCTCACACTGGTACCCTGAGTCACTGCTCACTTTGCAGCTGACACCCCCCCTCCCAATACCTGTGACCCTCCCACTGCAGACCCAGACACAGCACACCTGTGCCTTGGCTCCCATTCCCTCTGCAAGCTCACCCCACTGGTTCCTGATCACCTGCACTCCAGAGGAGACTGCAGAACGGCTGTGGCCAGGACAAACCAGCAAGCTTCTCTACTATCCAGTGGGCTGAATTCCACCTTCTCCAATAGTATCTGAACCAGCCTTGGGGAGGGGGATCCTTCTAAGTTTGTCCTGCTTTGGGTATTCTCCCTTAGCCCTAGAATACCATACACAGTTTTCTTCTAGTCATTCTTTTATCAGGACTTGATAATTCTTTATATTAAACTTAACCCACTGTGTGGTTCCTATTCTTGATTGGACCCAGACTGATACAAGCACTGTATACATTTTATATCAGTTTTACTTGACATACTAGATATGACCCAATCAAACTGACAGCAAAGAAAAAGAAAAAGAAAAAAATGTTAAGAAGGAAATAAAGGGAAAAAGTGTTAAGAAGGAAATAAAGGAGACAACATAAAGTGCAAAATATACCAGCTAAAATAAGAAAGATGTTCTGCCATATGTGGGGCAAAAGAGAATTAGAAAAATTAAACAATAGGGTTGATTTTTCTAGCCAGGTTAAATGCAAATAACTTTAGAGGGCTGATTCTTTTTTGCTTTACTTATTAATACTCAAAATTGAGTGATAAAAATAGTATTGTATAATGTCAATTTCATGAAAATAAAATAATAATTTTTTAATCTGGGCTATCACTTACTTTTCCTAGGAAAACCTTCAGAGACAAAAATCAACCAAACATTTATTCATATTTCATGTAAACTATTTTCAAATATTCAGCTAAATAATCTATCCATCAATCAATAATTGAGTCTGGCAGTTATCCAATACTGTCAGGCATTGCATATTTGTACTCAGAGATGGGAAGGTTTCACTATAAATAAAGAACCAGGATAGGAATGAAAAGGCTCATTGAGATGCTGAGAACTGAGAAAACTATTAAGGGCAGGGTAAGATGTGGATGGGATGGAAAGAAGCACTCCACGTGGTAGGGACGGCATGAGTCAAGGTTTAGAAGTGAAAATAAACATGGCATATGTTTGAACCAGAAAGGAGAAAATTCTATTGAATCCCCAGGCAAAGGTGACAAATAGGGTTGGAGAGCACCTTGAAAACAGAAGTAAAAAATTTTGGTTTCAATGTTGACACTAAGTAGCCACTATAAGGTTCAAGAGAAGGAACATGACAGTATAAAAGGAAGACTTTTCAGGAAAACTAATGTAGAAATAATAGGAAAATTTGAGCTGGGAAGGGCCTTGTGAGAGAATGGTTGCATAGAATTAAATCGTAGTTGATATGATTCTCAGTTTACAAACTCAGATGTGCAAATTATCACATTAATCATCATCTTTCAATTACCTTAAGTTGAACTCTGAGTTTTATCTCCTCAGGATTGGTTGGAAAATGCACTTACTACTTCACTCAACAGACATGTATAAAGTCCCTTTTATGCCCCAGACATTTTCTACATACTGGAAATAGAGCAATAAATGAAATAAATTACATGGAACTTATATTTGAGTGGAGGAGACAGATGACAAACAAGTAAACAAATTAAGATATAATATCAAATAGTGATCTGTGCAGGGAGATAAGGTGAAGAGGGTTTCAAGTTAGATTGGGTAAACAAGGTGACATTTGAGCAGAGACCTGAATGAAGGTCCAACATCCATTGGATACTGGTGAGCTTCCCAGGAAGAGGAAAAGGAAACTACAAGGACCCAGAAAAGGGAGCATACTTGGCATGTTTAAGGACAAGCAAGGAGGCCAACTGAATGAGATTGAGCAGGCAGAGGAGCAGTAGGAAACCAAATCAGAGAGGTAATCAGGGGTCATTTAATATAGGGCTATGTTGAGGATTTGGGATTCAATTGTAAGCAAGCTGAGGCAAAGCAGTGACATGATCTGACGTTGCTTTTAAAAGATCAGAGTGGTTGGGCTTCCCTGGTGGCGCAGTGGTTGAGAATCCACCTGCCGATGCAGAGGACATGGGTTCGTGCCCCAGTCCGGTAAGATCCCACATGCCGCGGAGCGGCTGGGCCCGTGAGCCATGGCCGCTGAGCCTGCGCATCCAGAGCCTGTGCTCCGCAATGGGAGAGGCCACAGCGGTGAGAGGCCTGCGTACCGCAAAAAAAAAAAAAAAAAAAATCAGAGTGGTAGCTCTGTGGAAATGGACTACTGGGGAAAGGGGAGCAACAGTGGCATTAAAGATCAGTTAACATGGTGTGTCGTAGTCCAGGTGAAAGATGGTGGTTTGAATGAGCATTGGATGTGGTGACTTATAGCCAGATGCAGGATATATTTTGAAGGTTGAGCTGACAACATTCACTGGCAAATTAGATAGCAGGTGTGAAATTCAGAGTTAAGAAAAGACGACTCGGAAGTTTTTCACCTGAGGAACAGAGTCAACGGCAGTGCCCTTTTCTGAAATAGGGAATATTAGGGAAGGAACAGATTTGAGAAACAAATCATGAATTCTGCTTAGCACACATCAAGTCTTCACTAGAAGTCAACTCTCCTGTTTCTCTCTATGTACAACAACACTTCTGACACCAGATGTGTGGGGTTTTCCACACAAAATAATTATTCAGTTCTCTGTGGATATCAACTGAGTGTCCTACACTTAACCCAGTTCTGACACTAGCTGCCTGGAGAGTGCAGACCCCACAGGTTAAGTGCTCAGTCCCACAAGACTGCCCTCCTCACTTCACATGGCAGTCACAAGTCCTGTTGTTGTCACTTGTACTTCTGACCAACCAGCTATAAACCACAGGTCCCCATGACCCCCTCCTCATGTTCAATAATTTGCCAGAATGGCTTACAGAATCCAGGGACACAGTTTACTTACTATTACTGATTTATTATAAATGATACAGTTCAGGAACAGCCTAGTGGAAGAGATATATAGGACAAGGTACATGGGAAGAGGCACAGAGCTTCCATGCCTTCTCTGCGAGCACCACCCTCCCAGTACCTCAATGTGTTCACTAACCTGGAAGCTCTCTGAACCCTTTGGGTTAGGGTTTTTTTTGTTGAGGCTTCATTACGTAGACCCGTTGATTAAATCATTGGAATTAGTGATTAATTCAACTCCAGCCCATTTCTCCCTTCCCAGAAAGTCAGGGGGTAGGGCTGGAAGTTCTAACTCTCTAATCTCACAGTTGATTCCCCTGGAAACCAGCCCCTCACCCTTAGGAACTTTCCAAAAGTCGCCTCATTAACATGAACCCAGGCATGGTTGAATAACAAAAGATACTCCTTTCAATTTTTTCACTCCAGAGCTGTTTCAGGAGTCTGTGACAGAAACCAAATATAACAAAAGATGCTCCTAAAGCTCATATCACTTCGGAAACTACAAGGGTTTTAGGAGTTCATCCCAGCAGCCAGGGACAAATACCAAAATATATATTTCTTATTATATCACATTCGCCAAAGAGATATCAAGTCTCTAGTTGGATATGCAAGTCTGGAGTTTAGAGGAGAGGCTGGAGATATATATTTGGGAGTCTTCAGCATACAGATATTATAAAGTGCCAGCGGATATATGAGCTCACTTAGGGTGTGAATTTCGTGGGACACCTCAGCATTTAAAGATTCATTGAGGAGGGGAACAAAAAGAGATGGAAGTTCAGTCAGAAGAGTGACTGAAAGCCAAGTGTCCTGAAAGGCAACTGAAGTCTTTTAAGAAAGGGAATGATCATCCCTACCAAATGCTACCAAGAGGTCTACTAAGTCTTGGACTGAGAACTGATCATTAGAGTTGGCGATGTAGGGGTCGTTGGTGACCTTGACAAGAGGTCTCAGTGGATCAGATTCAAGAAAGAACAGTAAGAGAGGACCTCTGCAAGGACAAATTCTACAAAAGAGTTTTACAGTAAAGGACAGCAGAAAAATGAGGTGTTAGCAGAAGCAGAGAGAGGGTCAAGAGTCAAGTGGTGTCCTTTTAAGATTTGAGCGATTGCAGGCTTAAAGAGTTAAATATAAGCCATGACACCATAAAACTCCTAGAAGAAAACATAAGCAAAACATTCTCTGACATAAATGGCAGCAATGTTTTCTTAGGTCAGTCTCTCAAGGCAATAGAAAGAAAGCAAAAATAAACAAGTGGGACCTAATCAAACTTATAAGCTTTTGCACAGCAAAGGAAAGCATAAGCAAAATGAAAAGACAACCTACGGACCAGAGAAAATATCTGCAAATGAAGCGACCAACAAGGGCTTAATTTCCAAAATATACAAACAGCTCATGTAACTCAATAACAAAAAAAACAAGCAAGCCAATAAAAAAATGGGCAGAAGGCCTTAATAGACATTTCTTCTCCAAAGAAGACATACTGATGGCCAGTAGGCACATGAAATGATGCTCCACATCGCTATTATTAGAGAAATGGAAATCAAACTACAAAACTACAATGAGGTATCACCTCATAACAGTCACAATGGCTGTCATCAAAAAGTCTACAAATAATAAATGCTGGAGAGGGTGTGGAGAAAAGGGAACCCTCTACAATGTTGATTGTAAACTGGTGCAGCCACTATGGAAAACAGTATAGAGGTTCATTAAAAAACTAAAAATAGAGTTACCATGTGAACTAGCAATCCCACTCCTGGGCATATATCCAGAGAAAATTCTAATTTGAAAAGATACATGCACCCCAATGTTCTTAGCAGCACTATTTACAATAGCTAAGAAGCAACCTAAATGTCCATCACCAGATGAATGGATAAAGAAGCTGTTGTATATATATACAATGGAATACTACTCAGTCATAAGGAAATAATGCCATTTGTAGCAACATGGCTGGGCCTAAGATTATCATACTAAGTGAAGTAAATCTGGAAGACAAAGACAACTACCATATCACTTATATGTGGAATCAAAATACGATACAAATGAACTTATTTGCAAAACAGAAAACTCACAGACATAGAAAACAAGCTTATGGTTACCAAAGGGGAAGCGGGGGGTGGTATCAGACAACATGGTGAATTAGTTAATGGGAAGTCTTTCCATTCTCTTAATAATCATCTAGATTTCTTTGTTTGTTTGTTTAAGCATATTTCTCTCAGCCTTTGTCTTTCTGGACTGGAGTCCCATGCTCTGTTCCCCCCACCTCTGGACCATTCATTCACATGTGGCAACTCTAACTCCCCTTTGGTCACTCTCTAGACTCCATCCACCTCTGATAAAATATATTCAGTTCACTAAACAGAAGTGCATACCATTTTCTAAGTTCAGATGCCCCATGATTTTCTACAAAGGCAAGAATATGTTTCTTCTTAAAACTTCCTAATTAAATCCAGTCTTTTATGATCTTTTTATAATTCCCCACTGGGAACATTACTAGCTGCAAAAGTCCTTATGTAAGCTTTTATTGCATTTGATTGCTTAGAGCCAATCATTTTTAAATTATAATTTTAATTATTTTACCCCAAGTGAACTCCAGTAGAACTTAACCCTACTGAAGCTCATCCACTGGTTTTAAGATTTTTTTCTTTTTCTTTTTTTTTTTTTTCGGTACGCGGGCCTCTCACTGCTGTGGCCTCTCCTGCTGCGGAGCACAGGCTCCGGACGCGCAGGCTCAGTGGCCATGGCTCATGGGCCCAGCCGCTCCGCGGCACGTGGGATCCTCCCGGACCGGGGCACGAACCCGTGTCCCCTGCATCGGCAGGCGGACTCTCAACCACTGCACCACCAGGGAAGCCCTGGTTTTAAGATTTTGTTTAATTAAACATATTAAATGTGACCAGTCCCATCAGAGTTAATACCCAGAGAATCTATCTATCCTCACCATTTATTGTATGATATCTGTTCCAAGTCTCACATACAACTCAAAAGGTAATAATGCTAATCATTGTTATAACTTTTTTATAGTTTAAATAAGTGATATTTACTGATTTCCTTTTGTTCACAAATCTATTTACAGCTCAAATAGATTATTCAGTTATGGCTTCCTGTTTGAGAGACTCAAATAATTTGAAAACAGTGATTTTAATTGGGCTCAGGGAGCAAATTCTCAATCCGCATTGCCAGTATCCATGGCATACTATATTTGATTGCAAATAAGTGTTTGAAATATGGTTAATCTATATTATGTATTTCTGTGTGTGTGTGTGTGTGTGTGTGTGTGTGTATGTGTGTGATTTATTTTTGGCCACACTCTCTGAGCTGCAAAAAAGCACTGGCTTTCTGGTTTGGTGTTCAGGCCAGCAGAGCAGGCTACCTATCTCAAGGTAAAAAATAGAAACGAGACTAGGTCAGTGGTGTTAAATCAAGAGGTTTATATTAAAAGATTTAACACTAAAATCTAAATAAAGAATTTCTTTAAAAAAAAAAGACATCCATTATTTCAGTTCATTAGAAAACAACTCTCATTTTTCTACCACTGAAGAGTCTTGTCACTTTTTAACCAATGAATTTCAAATGCCCAATTGTTTTAGACATGAAAATAAAAGGAATATAATCAAGGTAAATTTTATGTTACTTTACTGTAGTATGCTTCTTTATTAATTTTATATATTTTGTGCTCTTTGGGCATTTTGAAATTATATCTGAATGGAGTAATGGAAATACCCGTAATGCATATCTATTAATTATCAGTATTTTTAGCAAACTAAGGAACTAGGGAGAGTGACCTCTTATACTCAAAAATGAGTGGAAAAAAATTACATTCTTATCCTGGAGCCCCCCTGATAATGGTAGACAAATGTTGATCCTTCGAGTGCCTTGGGTGGTTCATCTGTCACTCTTTCTGCCAAGAGTGAGCAATGAGGCCACTGGGGGATATCAGAGAACACCATGGACTTTGGTGCCACCAGGATACCTGTGCTTCTCAGCATCATGGATCTTTGTGACAAACCCAGGAAGCAGGCTCCCTACTCTCTGAAGAACTAACTCAAGTATCTTCTTGGACCAAGTCCAAATTGCTGAAGCTCAGCCCAGATGAAACAAAAAGGCACCTGAGTGAAAAGAGGAGAAATTGGCAATCTGATAAGAAATCCAACATCAATTCTTTTTAAGGGCCAACATTGTCAGGCTGGTGAGTAATTTTGTGGTAAATTGCTCTTTTCAGAATCTCAAAGGAATGCATTTGTGAAAAATGCATTCTTTCACCTCTAACTCAACAGGAAACCAAGAGCCAGACATGAAATGTAATTCTAGAAAGTATTGTCTCAAAGTTATTTAATATGCACTCTGACCCAAAGTGGAAACATACAGATAACAAGCATGTTATCGCCAAGTAGAGCCCCATAAAGCACTCAACTTGGTCTGTGTAGAAAGCAATCAAGTACAACCTCATAGTGAAGTAAACAGTGAACCAAGGGTCAAAAGTCCAGGCTTTGCCACTAAACTAGCTGTGTGAATTTATACTTAACTCCTCTTTTTTTCTTCATGTGAAATAGTTCAAATATACCAAATATTATAGAGAGAATATATATACATATTTGTACATAGATTTGTCAAATCTTAACATTTGGATTTATCTCCTTCAGATTATTTTGAAAGATACAAAACAGCACAGACAGATGAAGTCCTATGAATTTCTCACTCTCCCTCCCATCCCATTCAATCCATCCAACACAGAAGTAACCACTTTTCTGATTTCTATTCTCATTCCCATGCTTGTTATTAAACTGTTACATCATAGGTACAGATCCATAAGCATTACTTAGTATTGTGCTGTATGTTTGTAAGTTTTGTATAGATGATATTATGTGTACATACAAGAGTCTGCACAAATGAAAGTGTTAAGAGCAGGCACCCTGGAGCCTCACTGCCTGGATTCTAATAGTAGTTGTGCCACTTCCTTCCTGTGCGCCTCAGGCTAATTAAACTCTCTGTGACTCCATTTCCTCATCTGTTAAACAGGAAACATAATGGACCTACCTTATAGGTTGTCATGAGGATTAAATGAATTGATATCTGTAAAGTACTGGGGACAGAGCCTGGCACAGACTAAACTACGTGTTATTTTGTTACTATTCAAACATTTTCTATAATTCTATTATATGTATATATTCCAATTTATATGTCTAGTCTCCATTTGATGAACATTTAAGTTGTTTACAATTTTTTACTATTATAAACATTCTTCAACATGTCTCACTGTTGAAGAATGTGGCCAAGTTTTGTAGTGACTATACATACCGAAGAATGAAGTTGCTGGGTTTTAGGTTAATCCAACTTTGGGCTCTAGCAGATATTAGCATATTCCTTTCCAACATATGGTAAAAATTCCCACTCTCACTCAAAATTCCTATTACTACATCCTCATCAATTTTAATGTTCCCTGATCATTTCTGTATTTGTAAAATGAGGAGGGGTGAACTAGGTGATCCCTATAGAGTCTTTGTACATTTTCTACGTTCTCTGATTCCCTTTCCTTGAATTTCCCACTTTCTCCCTTCATCTAGAGATAAACTAGTCCAGCAAATAGCAAACAATTTCTTCTGAGTCTATAAGCCTCTTGTTTGGTACTTTATATTCTGAACAGTCTATAAACTAGGATATCCAATAATACAATTTCAGTAGTCATAGGAAGAATATCTCCTAAACTGACAGCATCCAAGCCAGGCATACTTCCAACACTTTTAAAGCAGATCTGTAGTTCTTAAACATTTTAAAGCAATGGACTTTTTAAAAAATAAAAATATAAACTGAAGTTCAATATAAATGCTGCTTGCTCCTTTTTTCCCTTTTTGCTTACCTCTAATATATATCTTATACATTGGTAAAAGCTTCTTGTAATGGAATTATTATTAGTGCCTAGATGAACTTCCTGAAAATAATACTGAAAAGCTTCCATTTATCTTGTTATTTTACCCATTAAATTTGCATTTTATACTTTATTTGATCATGTTTTCATTTTAGACTAGTATATATCCTATATTAAAATCTTCTGGAAATATCCACGTTAGAAAAGAATTGCCTACTATTACCAAAGAGCTCTGATTTTACCACCTATAATTTCCATGGAGAAAAAAATATACAGCTTCAGGTTCTGAAGGTTATAATTATAGGCCAACGTTGCCTCCTAATGGTAAGAAGCTTATTTACACCATATGTCAAGTTAGAAATTTTGGTTTCTTTTTTAAATATGTGCAAAACTTTGAAGTGATCTCTTCCTATGAGAATATTACCTTATTTTGATAACAGAGTTGGGGAGGGAGATACAGTACTTATCAGACATACTGGCAAGACTAGGTCATGGGGTTTCTGCTCTCCCTCTGATGTGCCACCTACAAGTCCCAGAATTCTCTCTCTCATTTCCTCTCAGATACAGTTACTAAAGATCTTTAAACTTCAGCCAGCCCTCACTTGTCCTTATGTCAAGCTTGTCTTAGTCTTAATATGTTAAGATGCTAGCTCCAGACAGCCAACTGGAGTGTGGGATCAGCTTGGAAAACAGATGGTCCCTGGATTGCTAAAAGGTGAGCTCCTGCTTTGACATCTACCTGTACCCAGGTCAGCACACTTACCATCAGTCTCACCAAAGCCGCATGTTCCCTGTCTTTTTTTTTTTTTAATCCCCTCATGAAGCCAAAGCCCAGTTGTGAACCTCTGCTTTGTACTCCAGGTGTCTAAAACTGGAGCCTTCACCACCACCTGTCAGAGCCTCTACCTGGAAGAGTCATGAAAAAGGAATTGGCTAAACCCTCCTTAGCCCAAGCCTTTGAACCAAGAATTTGCTACCTATCTGATGTAAGTTCACAGAGCTTTGGATCGGAGGTCATCAAATCAGAACTCTTGGATATGTCTCTAGCCCAGGTCAGACTCAAAATCCCCCCCACCTGGATGCTGTGACTGGGGCCGCTTCTACTTTGGGAGCCAGCCGTGAGCCAGGTGTGTAACCCTCACTCACTCCTATCTTACTGAATCCGCCTGCTATGAGGAGCCAGCAAGGCTTTTTACAATGTCTAGAGGTTTTTATAACAGGCAAGAAAGAACACAAAGAAAAGAATAAAATGCAGTTGGAGGAGAAGGAATAAGAATAAGAAAGAAAAGAGAGGAAAAGGAGCACTTGTTTCAGGCAGAAACCATATTATATATTACTTACGATCCACCCACTCCAGGACTAGCCACTTCCTCTGTAGTGAAGAAGTACTTGCCTGCCGATATAAAAGAGACAGATAAAATGTAGAAGGGAAACGTAAGGCTGAAAAGACAATGTATAATTCAATAAATATTCTATTGGTAGAGTAGGATAAATTCTACCATTGGCATGCACCGATTGAGGTCCACATAGATATCTGAAATGTCAAATTAACAAGAAGCCACGTTAAGTCGTATTATTACAGGCACGTATAGAAATCTGATATCAATTCCAGTGATCTGAGAATTTATTGAGCCACATCTGGGTTTAGCAGTAGAGTTGTATAATTGATTAGCAATGTCTTCCATGAGCACACACTTGTCATATAGTTCCCTTTTCTTTTCTAGAACCATCCTCCCATTAACTCCTTCCTGGTTCTCTAGCTAAGTGCTTCTCAAGCTTTAATGTATGAATTACCTAGGGGTTTGTTAAAATTCTGATTCTGATACAGCAGGTCTGGGGTAGGGCCTGAGATTCTGAATTTCTAAGAAGCTCCCATGATGCCCATGCTGGACCATAGAACTTTCAGGTCTCCTTTTCTAACAACAATTTCCTTTGTTCATCACCCAGCAAGAGTATTACCTTTATCTTTTTTTCTTATTGCTGGTCAGTCAAGAGAAAGAAGATAGTAGCCACTGCTATCAGGTCTTAATAATTAGATAATTAAAAAAATTTTATTATAAAAGATTCCTATAACATCTTATGATTTTCAATTTCATATATATATATATATATATATATATATATATATATATATATATATATATATGGTTTGTCATGCTTTTATCAGTAAGAAGTTTTTCTCAACCATTCTTCCCAAGCCCTAGAGTAAAATGATTAAGGTCCCTAAAATGCCCCAGATGCTCTAAAATATCCTAAACTCTCTACTAAATTATCAAATAAATAATATCCACTACAGCTTTAGGTTTTATTTTACTTTATTCCATTCTAATTCTTTTTAAATGGTATCCTGAACATGATGTACACGGTAATTCCCAGTTGCTCCTTAACAATATAAATTGCCTGAAAGTGAAGGATACTTGTTCACTTTTATAAAGAGTGTTACATAAAAGAAGCACATGTGAAAAAATCAGAAGATATAAATATTGATAAGTTAATTGGTTTATATCTTTGCACGTTATCCATTGTGAAAAATTCTAAGTGTGATGATTCTTTAGCCACAGTACCGCACAAGTGAGTGTACGGCCTTTGGTGCCCTGCACCAAAGCACATTTTCCTTATGGAAAAATTCCCAGCTGAATCATTCTCTTCTTTCAACTTACAGGTGCCATCATCACATCACCAAAAGGATCTTGAGGCATGTCCTTATGAATAACCAGCTTTTCAGTCCTGTGTAGAGTCTGTGGGCCCGCTTTCAGCTCCAGATCCTTCAATAGCTGAAAATTCTGTGTCAATAAGTGGTTTCAGAAATCGCTCAACCTTGGTTAGCCTTTGCTTCAGTTTCTGCTGCATTGACTCATACTCAGCCAGGATCCGAGCAAACTTTGTTTGCAGGAGGTCTACTGACCCCTCCATTCGAGTGACCTTCTCTTCAAGATCTTTAGGATCACTTCCAGCATTTGCAATGTTTAAGTCCAGTAGACCGTCTTTCATCAAGATTTGCTTCCCTTTCTCTTCTAGCATACATTTGGCATCTGGGTACTCAGTTAGAGCTTCCATGAGGTCATCTTTTGAGAGACAGAACAGATCTGAGTAGCCAATACTTTTAATGTTGGCCGTTCTTCGATTGCCAGCTTTGCTGCCTTTAATGTTAAGGATGCTGATCTCACCGAAGTAGCTGCCATCACTCAATACTACAAACTGAGTGATTCCATCATCTGCCACCACGGCGAGTTTGCCTTCCTTGATGATGTACATCTCTCGTCCAATATCCCCTTTCTTGCAAATGTAATCTCCAGGACTGTAGACTTGGGGTTGTAATTTCAAGACCAACTCCACCAACAGACCAGCTTCACAGTCGGCAAAAATGCGCACCTTTTTTAACGTGTCTAAGTGAACATTGATGGCAATCTCTGCTCTTAGTTTATCAGGTAGATACTTCAAGACTTCTCTCTCATCCACTGTTTTTTTGTTGGTCCACAGATAGTCAAACCATTTAATAACTCTCTTTTCCATATCTTTGCTTACATTTCGAAAATGCATGTATTGCTTGATTGCATCAATTCTTGCTTGAAATTCTGCTCTGGCTGCATTCATGTTGGAAATCATAGAACCTATGTTACCAACAATGGTGGCAAAAATTAACACTCCAATTAGGAAATCAGCCACCACAAAGATATACTCAGAATCCCTCACAGGAGGTGGTGTTTCACCAATGGTGGTCAAAGTCAGTGTAGACCAGTAAAGGCTGTATACATATTTTCTAGCCAAACGGCCAAATTCAGGATCGTTAACATCAGGATAGACCCACGTATCATTTCCAAATCCAACAGCTTTGGAAATAGAGAAGTACACACACGCATTCCAATGGATGATGATGACAATATACATAACAAGGTTAGAAATCCTGAAGATGTTTGGGTAGTTTGTCCTTGTTTCTGTTCTCTGGAAGAACTCAAACATTCGAGAGATCCTTAGTAGTCTGTTTAGTCTAATTTCTGGATAGCTCCAGCCCAGAATAAAATACAGCAGGTCAGTTGGTATCACTGATACAACATCAAGTTTAAATTGAAAGTTTGATTTATATTTCTCTATGAGTTTAAGCTCTTCCTTCACCAGTAGTCCTTGTTCTAGGTAACCTAAAATAGAAAAAAAAAAAGTAATGTTTTTTCCTTTTTATGCCACTGTAAATTTTTCTAAAGTAACTCTCAACAAACTTCATTGAGTTCAAAACAAGAGTTCATTCCAATAAATATGCTTTTAGCAATGTAATAAGATATGAGTACTGATCAACATATGGCTGTGGAAAATGTTCTTTTGCAGAAATAAAAAGTAAAGCTTTGTAAGTACAGAAGTGAGAGATTATATGCAATGTATATATACAAGGTATATATACAGACCTCTCTAGAGTCAGCATCTTGTCCAAGTAAAGCTATGCCTTTTATGAACAGGGTTCTTGGAAAGTTTTCTTTTTCTAGCACTGTGCTTAATTCCTCATGCCACTCTTTTGTCAGAATCCCAGCCCCACCCTTGAAGCTTGGGTACCTCCTTGCTGCTTGACTATTGTGCATATTCTTGCCTTGCCCCTTCAATGTGAAGCATATGTCATTTGAGGCTTCACTTTCATATCTCTTTCTTGCCCCTCCCAGGCTTCCTTAGACATCTGGGATTTTCCTTTCTCTTAAGCTGCTACCATGCACCTTGTGTGTTAAACCCAGAATTTCAATACCAGGATATATTTCACTAGGGAAAAATTTGTTTCTCTTCCTGGTTACCAGAGCTGTGCATAGAACTGAACTGAAGCATTGCTCCAGTGCACTGATATTAGAGAATGTCTTTATTTTACATAATGATTCTTAAAAGCAATACTCTGCATACACAGGTTACCTTTGCATGTGGTAGTATAGAAAAATGAGCTTATACCTACTTAACAAGAATACTTAAGTCGGAAGCTATCAGATCCTGCCCAGATTATTGGTCAATAATGCCTCATCATGGACCACAAAGTTGAATTAAGGATGTACATCCTGTTTCTTATAAAATTTCTAGTACAGCTCTGCTGAGTACAATGACATTTTCCCCCATGCCTCTTCAAGGTATCTCTGTTAGGTAGCAATTACCCTTTCCCCACAGAACTGGCAGAATATTTCTGTTCTCTCTATTCCTCTCTCCTGGTATAAACCCAATGAACAGAAAAATGGAGGAAAGCCATCAATCCACATCCAGAAGGTTGCCTAGTAACATCCTTCTGAATCAGCTGGAGTGGCCTAAGCCTGTGGGTGGGTATATGGTACTCTTACTTTCAAGAGTGCTTTTTCCTCTAAAACAAATTTTTGTGAGTCTTTTTTTTTTTTTTTGAAGAATACTTGAATTAAGAAATTTCAAGTTGGGCTTCCCTGGTGGCACAGTGGTTGAGAGTCCGCCTGCTGATGCAGGGGACACGGGTTCGTGCCCCGGTCCGGGAGGATCCCACATGTTGCGGAGAGGCTGGGCCCTTGAGCCATGGCCTCTGAGCCTGTGCTCCGCAATGGGAGAGGCCACAACAGTGAGAAGCCCGCGTACAGCAAAAAAAAAAAAGAAAGAAATTTCAAGTTATACATAGAGATAAAAGCATGAAATTACAAAATATCCAAAACAACATATTTACCTGTCCTTGTTCGTACAAACATATCGAGAAGATAGACTATATCTGATAAATAATCAAGAATGAGCCAATATTCTAGGTAATCAGACTGAAGTTCATCAAAACATGCTCTGTAAAAGAAAAACTTGTATAAATAAAATGAAATGGGACCAATTTAAGTAAAAGTCCTCTTTGTATAATTTTTATCACGATGAGAAGTATAACACACTAAGGCGAGGAGGGGTCCTTGGAGTCCATTTAATCAACCATGGCTTTCCCAAATCTATTCCCAAATCTGAGGGTTGGATTTAGTTTTCTCACACTTCTGAATTTCAACATTCTTTCCATTATGCTAGTCAGCTTTGTGAAAACATCAAATGAGAATAAATGACTTCAAGCTAACGTCAAAGTATTTTTGGGTGATACACATTGATAGCCAGGTTCATGTTGACTATTTGTACCCAAAATGCCTTGGGAAATCATGCTTGGTCCTGGATGGCTGAGATGTTTACTGTCTAAAAGACAAGGAACCATAGATATCCCTTGAGAAACACATCTTGCTCTATAAAACCTAGATCCTTGATCTTTTTCCAGTCTTGGCAAAATTTTTTTCTTGCAGGCCAAAGAAAATAAAAAGTTTCTCCCAAAGTTCTAATTAAATGATTGAGCAATCAAAAGTTTAAAACTATCCCCACCCCACCCCCATCCCCATACTGGATTTCCAAGGATATTGGGAACCAAAGCAGCTACTCTTGCTCTTAGGAAAACACATTGAGAATGATGCAACCTCTCTTCACAACCTGTGGTGGAGAAAGGAGGTATGTCCTAAAGAGCTCTAGGCCAAACTGTTAAGTCAGTTAACTTGGAAACTAGAAGTGGTTTGAGATCCACAAAAATATATAGACACCTTGCAATAATCATGGTCCAGTTGTACATGACAGGTAAGGTGATGCAAAACAGCCAGTTGTAATACGTGCTTCCTGAGGGATCAATAACCATGACTTCCTTCTTCTCCCTAGCAGCAATTGGAAATAAAGGGGAAGGTTACCAAGAAACAAGAATATTTTTATTTCAAATATCAAATATGGTTATGCCCATCGCCCACAATTGATGAATTAGAAATAAGCTGAAGAAGCTCACTCCACAGTGGGAAGACTAGCTTGGCATAAGTGCATTAGTCATAAGAAACTGGTTAGGGAGGGGTGGATAGATAGTTAAATTACTAGTCTTACATTAAACCATACTTTAGACTTTTATTAAAAACCTTGTTTTACTGTGATGCTGCAGACACTTCTATCACTCCAGCTACTGAGAGAGAACAATGGCATAGATCATGCCGAACTCTGGATATTCCACAGACCCCTTTGGTAGGCAATGGTTGGTGGGACAATGATGATTTTACCACTCCCCCTACCAGGTAACAAAACAATTGGGGACCACACTGTGAGGGGGAACTCATGGCTTCTTTCTCATCTGTATGGAGAGAAGAATATAACACAATCTAATATAAAGTGCTTGTTCTTAAGTGTGTATGAAGAATTGAGAGGCAATAGAGGGCAAAAGAAAGAAGGAAGGAAGGAACTATATGATCAAATGGACATTTTTTTTTAAACTTTCTGGTATCAAATTTATATTTTTAAGGATTTTTTCTTTTATACAACATCAACACATTTCTAACAGGCACAAATAAGTAAACCATCATCTGGTAAAGAGTTTTCTTTGAGTAAGTTTAGAAGACAATATTTTCTTTAATAAAAAGCAAAAAGATAGCTCTGAAAATATCACTCAGCCTTATCCTTGTGAAACTCTAACTCTCAAATGTTTTAAAAAGTTTCTTTCAAATAGCTGATGTTTTGACAGCATTTATACTGCTCTCAAAATTAGGCATGGCTTTTGCAATGAGACTACTTTACTTTGGATTATTTGCCACACAGTATTTATGACTCAAAAATGTTAATGAAATTATTACATTTTTATTTCGACTAAAAATATTGATGGTAAGATCCTAGAAACACAATTTTCTTTGGATCCTAAATCTGTCCCAGTGGTAAGTTTATTTTCACCAGTGTTTAAGGAAGGAAATTAACCATGATGCTGAAAATTCTTGATTAGAAAACTAAGGCTACCATTGCTAATTTTAAGGAAATTTGAAAAAAATTAAATTCACATTTGATAACAATTTATTTAGTCTTTACACTGGGCCTCTTTACTATAAACTTGTGGGAAATTATCCCTGCATCCTAAACCCATCACAAATTTATTCCTAATTTCAATGCCAGTAAAAATACTTACTCTTCTTTCTTGTCTTTGCTTTTCTCCTCTTTCTTTTTCTTGTCTTTGTCCTTTTCTTTCTTCTTTTCCTTTTCTGGGTCCTTTTTATTTTCATTTTTATCATCTGGCTTGCTGAAGAAATGAGGGATGTAGTTGGCAAAATACAAAAATGTTATGGATAGAAAAATGTGGGGTGATTCATGCCAAAGTCTTACTTACCTCTTCTTTTCTTTTTTCTTTTTCTTTTTTTCTTTTGGTTTTCTATAGAAAAAAACCAATATATCACATAATCAAATTACATTCTGACCTCCATTCTTGTTTACCTTCCTCTGCACTGGGCAAGAATTCTGGGCTTTGTGTTCAAAGACCTGCCCCCGTGTTCAAAGACCTGCCCCCATATTCAGAGACCAGAAATCTGATCTCCTAATGGTGGGTTCAACAAGAAATAGACATGCACCCAGACAATAAACAAATAAAATTCCTGGGAATTAGTGCGTGTGGAAAATTGGAGAAAATGGAGGTAGATAAAGGCATAAACCCAGGGAGGGAAATTTAAGAAACAAGAGCCCCCAAGAGTGTACTTTCAAAGTCTCAATGTATATCCAAAAAATGGGTACTTAAAATTTAAGCTTCTTGATGTCACTTGTATTTATACTTGAATAAGAGTTTTGAGAATTTCAAGAAAATGCCATCAATTTTCTTTAGAGGGGTAATCCTGGCTGAAGCAATGTTTTATGAGCAGACAAAAAGCTCTGTGGTAACAGCGTAGAATCCTAGTTAGAATCATTCACCAGATTTGAGATCACCTTCTTCTTTATACACTTTCTTCTTGAGTGGAGAATATGGGATTAGCTGGCTCCTTCTGCATTTGGCTTTCTCTATCAGCAGAAGAATGGATTCTTGAGTCAGACAGAGCTAAGGACATAGTAGGCTGTCATTGTTGGCTCAGATATCTTGGGAAAATGTATTATTCAGGCATGAATGATCAGGCATCTCGTTACCACTGTGATAGTCAGGGAAGGCTTTTAAAGGGAAGTAGGTCTAAACCTAGGCCTCAGAGTATGGGTAAGAGTTGGAGAGGTTAAGAAGAAGAGAAAGGGGGCTTCCCTGGTGGCGCAGTGGTTGAGAGTCCACCTGCCGATGCAGGCGACACAGGTTCGTGCCCCGGTCTGGGAAGATCCTACATGCCGCAGAGTGGCTGGGCCCGTGAGCCATGGCCGCTGAGCCTACGCGTCCGGAGCCTGTGCTCCGCAACGGGAGAGGCCACAACAGTGAGAGGCCCGCGTACCGCAAAAAAAAAAAAAAAAAAAAAAAAAAAAAGAAGAAGAGAAAGGATGTTAAAGGGAGGAAAATTTTCAGGTGAAAATATACAAATGAACTTAGTCTGTATAGGAATGGCCCAGCAGAACTAGAAAGCTGCTACTAAGGAGAAATAGGAGATAAAATTGACAAGGAGATGGGGCTTGGCACCTAAGATTGTCATGTACAAACAGAAACAGAACATAAAGTTAGATAAGGGGGAGTTTATTGCTATGGGAGTACATTCCTATGATACAAGATTTAACACCCTAACATAGACCCTGGGAGATGGTGCTGGCACACTTCTTGGATGGCTCTTAGAAGCTCAGAAAAGGTGACAGCTCACAGTAAGTGAAATATAAATTATAAAATGCCATGGCACATGGTGGAGGAAGGTATCAGAAAGATTCAGAGAAGTGGTAGGCTAAAATGGATATACTAAGTAAGAAAAATAGCCCACCAACTGATTATGTTCCCTAAGAGGGCTCAGAGGATACAAAAATGACAGGGAATGTGCTGGTGAGAGGGGCACCAACATTACTGAGAAGCTCATTGGTGCTGTCCTCTGTAGACCAGGGCTGATAGTGAGAGATGCTGAACTGGGTACAGAACTAGACTTCCCTGAGAGCAATAGGGATGACAGGATCTAGAAATCACAGAGACCAGTGGCAGTGCTTACCCATCAGAAGAGAAACAGGTCTGATAATTTTAATTATCAGTAAGGTGAGCATAGTAGCCAGGGTCTTAACCCACAGAGCACTATGGAAGAGGTTAACAGAATACTGTATTCCTAGATAGATGGGCAACTTGTTGACTTGTTAGGGTACTGTTTTACATTTATAATAAAAAACAAATTGGAAATGGATGCTCAGGAGGTTAATGGCAACTTACCCCAATAAAAAGTCACAACCCCTTTAATAGTTTCTAAACCTGAGGTAGCTCTCAGAAATGAAACCACCAGTCAGAGGAGAAGCCCAGTCCCCATGAAGAAGGACTCTGCAACACCATGACAAGTATATTCAGTAATGATTTCCCCAGTCTTTCCTCCAAAGAAAACCAATGATCATTTACTTAAGTAACTGTACACTGGGGGTAAAAAAGAATACCTAGATACATTAAAGGCCATTTTCACACAGGACCCAAGTTGATATTGAGACCCAGGGACTAAAGCATCATCATGCCCCACCCCCATTAAAGTGAGGGACATATGGTGGTTTGGTAGTAATTTGTGGGGCCTCCACTGGGTCTAAGGATGCCCCCTTGTGGTCATTTGTCCAGTTCCTCTATGTAAACATGGAATGCATTTATTTAGTCATTGGCAGAATGACAATCATCTCCTCATCTCCACTAGTTCCTTGGCTTGTGGAATAAGAGCTAACATAGTGGGGAGGACCAAGTGGAAGCCCTAAAGCTGCCTCCTACCTGCTGGCAAAAAGCAATATTGCAACCTGGACAGGAAAGGAAATGCAATCCTTAAAGACCTAATGCATGCAGGGGTGGTGCTTCTCCATCACACCCTCATTTAATTCAATGTCTGGCCCCTATTAAAACCAAATGGATCCTGGTGGATGGCAGCAGACTAATGCAAAATCAACCAAATAATCGCTCCAATTGTAGTCACTGTGGCAGATGTGAAAAACAATACACTCACCCAATCAATACCATATTCCTAAGGTTCTGGGTCAATCGTGGTGAATGTGTTATTTTTAACCACTACCGGGGAAGAGGGTCAGAAACAGTTCATATTCACATGGGATGGAAAACAGTATGTATTTACACTATTTTCCAGGGCTATGTTAACTCTCCCTCCCACTGTCATGACATAATCTAGAGGGACCTGGACCATGTGGACATTCCTCAGAGTATCACATTGGTCCACTATATCCATATCAATGACATCATGTTAATTGGGTCCTGAAAGAGGATTATCTAACCATGGGACAGAAAATGACTGCTGACCATGAGCTGGATCCTTCCAGAACTAACAAGTCATAAGGTTGTATTGCAACCTGTCACATGATAAAGTGATGTACTTGGGACTGAGCAGGTGGCTCGGCACCCTCGCCCCATGTCATCTACCACTGCTGCATCAAAGCTATTCCTCCCCCCTGACCCATGGCCATATACTGGGCTTATAGGAACAAATGATGGAGCATGATCTGTGGGTGGGTCAGCTTAGCATCTGGATGCAAGCCAAAATGAGCTGTTGTCTACAATACAGCCTTACCTAGAGGTGGCCTTAAAAGATACTGAGGTTAATCTTACCAATGGCACAGCTTTAAGCAATGCACAATCATCTACTTTGTGGGGGAAAAGCAATGGCCTAAATTAACAATATACAAGGCAGACTTCCCTGGTGGCACAGTGGTTAAGAATCCACCTGCCCATTCAGGGGACACGGGTTCGAGCCCTGGTCTGGGAAGATCCCACATGCCGCGGAGCAACTAAGCCCATGTGCCACAGCTACTGAGCCTGCGCTCTAGAGCCTGCAAGCCACAACTACTGAAGCCCGCGTGCCTAGAGCCCGTGCTCTGCCACAAGAGAAGCCACCACAATGAGAAGACCGTGCACTGCAACAAAGAGTAGCCCCCACTCGCTGCAACTAGAGAAAGCCTGCACGCAGCAACAAAGACCCAACGGCAGCCATAAATAAATAAATAAATTTATTATTTAAAAAAAAAAAAAAAGAATATACAGTGATTCATGGGCAGTCACAATGCATTGGGTGGTTGGTCAGGGACCTGATGAAAAAATATTGCAAGATCGGGAAAAATAATTCTGGAGAATAGGCAGACTAAATGGACTTTATGGGCATGAGCACAAGGTTTTAAAACCTTTGTATCCCATATTAATGCCCGTCAAATAGTAGGTGCCATGGAAAAGAAAAGAACAACCAAGTAGACAGAATAAATCAGCCTGCTGACAAAGCCAACCTCTGTCACTGGCATCCTCAATGCTGGCACAATGTGGATATGAATGGAGCAACCATGGTGGCAGAGATGGAGACTATACACGGGCCCAACACATGAGGTCCCGTTCACCCAGGCGATTTAACTGCTGCTATTGTTGAATGTCCAGTCTTCCAGTTACAAAGACTAATGCTATGACTCTAAAAGAGCTCCATTACTTGAGGAAAGCAATCAGTCACTTGATGGCAAGTTAATTACACCATGGAAAGGGCATCAAATAACCTTGACTTGAATCAATATATATTATGGATACTAATTTGCTTTTTTGCCTCAGGGCTTTGACCAGTGCCACTATCCAGTTTGGGTTGCTGCCAGCTCATAGTTTCCCTCTCCCTTGGCTGGCCTTGGCTGAAGGAAGCCACCGTGCTCAAAATTATGCACCCCTTCCTAGAGGCAGTCCTCATACAATGACTGCGCATGGGTACAAAGCCCAGTCCTATTGCCTAACTATGGAACAGCTCTGAAGGGCCATCCCTTCTCCAGAGCTCCCCATAGCATCACATGGCACATCAACTCTATTCTCTGAAGTTCAACTTCTCCTTCTACCCAATCCTACTCCCCTAACTCCCTTCTAGGTATCATTTCTGAGAGCACTCCCAATAAACCTCTGTATACAAAGCTCCTTCTCAGAGACTGTCTCCTGGGAAACTTGACCTAAGACACATTGGCTCAGAATGGGAAGGATTAATGATGTTTTATTTATCTTGTCAGCCACCCTAACCCTAACCACATGGTGGGGCAATTTCATATATGCTATAAACATGGTTTTTCTACATGTATTCAAATACATACATACGTACATACATATTACTTGTAACATGAGTAGCTACATTTTTCAGGAGGAAATAACCAAATGACAAAATAATGGAAAAACTTTGCCATTGGATTAGATAGAGTTTGCCCTTATCTGCAGTATAACACATTCAGATGTATTTCTGATACATCTGATACATATATGCAGTATAACACATTCAGATGTATTTCTACCTTTTTACTGTCTTTCTTTAAAAACAAAGGTTTGGTTTACTATTGTCAATGTACTTACTGTTCTTTATTGCTGCTGTTGTTAACATTGAAAAGTGCAATGGCTCCAGGCAAGTACTGCTCCCTGGGAAATGAAAAAGCACAGTGAAATCATAATAGTCACCATGTGTGTAATGTCCAGAGTAAATAAAAAGTCTTAAAGAACAAATTCTTTTCAGGTTCTACCCATTACTAACTAGTGCCTAGGTAATTTTTGAAAATATAGAGTCTCCACGAAACATGAGTTGCTGAATATCAGGGCCATGAACCAAAGTAATTAATAAATGTTTATTAATCAGTGCTCACAATGCATCACAATACCATCCTCCACACCCTGAGTAAGCCAGTTTGGATGCTACTAACTCCCAGAAAGCAATTAAGACTTAGATTGTCCGGGAAGATAGGAAGGGAAGACAAGACAAATGAAAACAGTATGAAAGCTGAAGGTGGTCAGTGAGAAAAGAAACAGGAGGGGAAAAAAAAGAGGGAAAAAAACAAAGTAGAAGTAAATATGTTTGACAGGATGGGAACCCCTGATCCACACCAATACCACACTCTTCCCACACTCTCAGGGTCACACGTTTGAAGTTTCCACAAGTACTTTTTTCCCTAAGGATTTTTTAGCTTTTCTCATCTCGTTACTCACCCTAGCGCTCTGCTTCCCTGAAAGTAGGATTGAATGGGAGAGACCATTTTAGAGAATGACAGCTAAACCCTCTCACACGTAATTGCTTGGAAGAAGGATCAGAAAGAAGGAAGAAATCAGAGAGGACTCAGGCATAAGGTTTCCTAAGGGACAGACACGGGTCTCAGGGAAAATGATCAGCAAGAGTGTTCATGGCTTGGAGCCCCATGGACACAAATTATCATCAGGCAGTGGCAGTTTCCCAAGAGAAGAAGAGGGTAAGGAACAGAAGTAGCAATTTACTCCCGAGATCCTGCAGAGTAGCTGGGTAGCAGGAGTGTTGGCCAAGCCCACTGAGTGGAAGAGTAGAACACCTTTCTTTCATCTAAATAATAGTTTAAACACTGATGTGGAGGGATAGATCCTACTGCTCACCTCTGTGATGGCTGTCCCCTTCCACGTTGACTACTTCTAAAGGAATCCCTTGCATGAGTGTTTTCACTCTCTGATTCTTCAAATATAGAGGCACTGTCATCATCATCAGAAAAGGAGCTATGGTTCAATAGGAGGCAGAGATTAATTAGATCAGTGCTTTAAACCATTGTGGGGGAACATGTCTCATTTCTCGTCTCTCTCTCTCAAAGGAACACAGACAACAGTTTTTAATAAGAGTGAGATGACAACTGTTCAGAATACACAGAATTAGATAGAGTATATGCACAATCCAGTAAAATACGTGTAATTAAGAAACTACTTTCTAGGTCTTCCATATTTATATTGTTTGATGCATTGATTAGCTAATATTTATCAAATCAAAAGTATGATATCTGTACTTCAGGTCAGGTTATACAGTTTTCTGAACCTGTAATAACATTTCCTTCCACTAAAAGTAAATTCATCCACATTTATACAAATTTTATTCATTTATAGGGTAACCACTTTAAATTATACTTTTAAAACACGTTAGCATTTCACACTTTGTATTTTTTTTCACATTTCTCTATGGTAATGTTATCCCTTTAGATGTGAAATGTCCCATGAGGAAAGGTCTTGCCAGTGACTAACAAAATATTTGGCAAAGGTGCATCTAAAGAATCACCACAATAATATCTATGTTCATTTGTTAGATAAGTAAGGCTGTCCTAAAGAATAAATTCACTAAATTAAATAAAATACAAAGTTCAAGGTTTCAAATTAAAAGTTAAACTGAAATTAAGCTTAGTTAAATTGAAGAACTTTGGCTAGTATTAAAAATACATAGGGGGGCTTCCCTGGTGGCGCAGTGGTTGAGAGTCCACCTGCCGATGCAGGGGACACGGGTTTGTGCCCCAGTCCGGGAAGATCCCACATGCCACGGAGTGGCTGGGCCCATGAGCCATGGCCGCTGAGCCTGCGTGTCCGGAGCCTGTGCTCCGCAACGGGAGAGGCCACAACGGTGAGAGGCCCACGTACCGCCAAAAAAAAAAAAAAAAAATAGGGACTTCCCTGGTGGTGCACTGGTTAAGAATCCACCTGCCAATGAAGGGGACACAGGCTCGATCCCTGGTCCAGGAAGATCCCACATGCCAAGGAGCAACTAAGCCCGTGCGCCACAACTACTGAGCCTGTGTGCCACAACTACTGAAGCCCACGCACCTAGAGTCTGTGCTCCACACAACGAGAAGCCACCACAATGAAAAAGCCCTCACACCACAACGAAGAGTAGCCCCCGCTCGCTGCACCTAGAGAGAGCCTGCGCACAGCAACGAAGACCCAACACAGCCAGGAAAAAAAAAAAAAAAAAACATAGAGAAAAGCATGCATTTACCTGCATGCTCCATTTTCCATCCTTCTTATTTCCTTTTCAATATCTGGTACAATCACATTGGGAATGTTTACAAAAGAGCGCCGTGTATTGATGATAATTTTCTTCATGGTTAGCTTAATAGCTGGGGAGAAAAAAAGTCTTGTTAGTAGGAAGACTTTTTATATATTTACATACATAATCAAAAGTTTCACTCTATCATTCTTCTAAGGCTGAAATAACAATCTTATTTCCAGTTACATGTAGGAATTATTTTTTAATAGAATACAGTCATGATCCAAGCACTTAATAATCACTAGTCAGGGATTTTGTGTATTTTTTTAAATTCAAGGGTTTTGTGTATTTTTTAAATTTTTTAAAATTCAGACGTGTAGAACTCTTTTTTTTTTTTAATTTGGATTTACTCCAGCTTTGAAATATTTAGGCAATGTATGGAACAAAATGTGTGGAACAAAACTATAGGGACCTCACAGGCACATCCAACAATTAAGTAACAATGAAAAGCAGTAAAATAAAATACCAAAATGGGTGTAATCAACTGTGAATTTCTACAGGCATTCAGAAAAAATAAAAGGGTCTCAAGTGGTATTCAAATTTTGGAGTGAATAAAGATACAACTGATCCACATTTCAACAAGTCCCCCTAAATTATTCTGATACACATAGTGCTCAGCTTCCCGGGCAACCACTTCAGACATCAGGAAAACGCCAAGAACAAAGTGATCCTGAACTCCAAATCTGTCCTGGCAGCAGGTTCCAGCCCAGCTTCAGGCAACATGAATGGCACGTGGGCACACTCGCTCTTGCCTTCTTTCCTGAGGCCCTGCCAGCGTCCAATGACAACGTCTCTGCACTCATGACCGGCCCCAAGTACTTCATCTGGTCTTCAGTGTGCTGCAGTGACGTGGCCTGGAACTTGGAGAAGTTCCTGGTGGGCCCCAACAATGTGCCTGTGTGCACAGGTACAGCCACTGCTTTCTAACCATGGACATGGAGCCCAACGTTGAAGCCCTGTCATCCCAAGGGCCCAGCTGTGCCCAGGATGCTCCTCCAACCCCTGCTGCTTGGCAGTCACAATGCTGCCCCCTGGGGATTTTATCTCTAAGGGTGTTTCCTCCAAACTTGCATGAAGATAACACCTGATGTCCAGGAAAATGGGCCTAGATGGGTGCTAGGTGTCCATCCCGGCCTCCCCTCTCCCAGACCAAGCCTCCCCACAAATAAAGTGCTATGTGTCAGCAGAAAAATAAAAGGACACTGTGGATTTTTTAAAATGCTGCTGTTTCAGTAAACAAAGAATGTTGTCTGCCATTCCAGTAAACAACAGATGAATGTTGCCCGTTATTCAGCCATGAGCCACTGCAGACGCCAGGGTAGGTGCGCCCTTGGGGGAATTCAGGATGGAGAAAACAGGACACTGGCCCTTGATAATTAAGATGCATATCAAAGGAATAATTTCAATGAGTCCAGACTCTTGACTCTTCCCATACATAGTAAAGCACTAAAATCATTAACTTGAGAAGTCTGTTTTTTTGTGATTAGCAGTAATCTTTTGACGTTCGACTACATGATTTTTTTTTTCCCCCAGCAAAAACTCCTATATATTCTTGTTCCTCCCTTACCTCTTTGGATCAGTCCCTCAGAGTTATCTGAGAGGTTGCCTTCCCGGACTATAGTCCTCAGTAATGTCCCCTAAGAAAATATAATTCTCAACTTTTAAGTTGTGTGTTTTTTCCAGTCGACAAAACAAAAACCCAGTATCTGTTCACAGGCTCCAAGAACACCAGCTCTTGTACTGAATGTCACTTGCTATGGTCCTGCTGATGAAGACCCAAAGAAGGCCAACATGCTGAGAGGATGACGGGTGCTGGACAACTTCAGCAGGTACCAAACCTCCACCTAATCCTCTGTGGCTGGTTATCCATCCACCCCTCCCCTCCTCCACAACACACACCCCCTAACCTGCACTCCCAGGTTTTTATTATACGGATTGGGGATTTTTCCTTTGTTATTTTTCTACCACCGATCTCTGGGTTTTGGAGGGAAACTTGCCTTTGTTATGAATAAAATAGAAAAGCAAAAACCAAAAAAAGAAAAAGAAAAAAATCGTTTGATGTGGGAAAATGTAAAAAGCACACTTCATTCTTTAAAACATTACATCTTCCAGTGAGGATAGCCATAAATAATGCTCTTTATTTCACCCTAGTATTCATACAACTAATGAAAACAACTAGCAGCCAGTAGTCAATAAATAGTAAACAGAATTTTTGTAATGTCTGTTAATAAAAGTGTGCACATATTTTAAAATGTAATTAAAGTAAGTTTTAAAGAAACAACCACCTTAAGAAGAGAATTGTTTCACTGACTCCTTTTCAGCAACAGCATGGATATTCTGGTTATATTTATAGCATGCTGGCTTCCTATTGTCATCAATCACTACTCCTTCTGGGAGACCCCGTGCCTTATGATTAGGAAAAGGAGAATATATGATTATTTCATCCATCACAACATAGAAAAAACTACGTGAGTAAAAAAGATTAAACAAGGACAACTAATATTATCCAATATGTCAGAATGAACCAAACCTGGGCTTTGCTTGGACCTGAAGAAAAAAAGAATCACTTCCTTTGTCCCATAATTTCTTGTTGGCCTAAGTACTCTACATAGGAAAAAACTTTTTTTATATCACACAATCACTTTTTAATACATATTCACTCTAGGAAGAAAGTAAACAGAAAATATAAATAGAAAAATAAAGATACTCAAAATTCCACACCAGACCGTATAATTATTTATCAACACATTTTCTCCACTGCTTTTATGGTTTCCTTTTTCACATTTAGATTTTAATCTATCAAATTTATTTTGGTATAAGGTGTGAGGTAGGGATTCAACTTTATATTTTCTAAATGACTAGTCAATAGTATAAATAGCACTAAATCAATAACCAATAGTCCATCTTTTCCTGTCTAGTTTGAAATGTCATCATTCTAAATTTGCCTTGCCAACCGTAAAGATTTTGATGGAGTTTGCATTAAAATTATAAAATAAGTTGGGAAATTATTTTCCTCTATGTTTTTGAAAAAGTTTCTACATATCAATCCTACATTTTTATTAATTTCTAGATGTTTTGTATTTTTGTTTCTATTAAGATAGTTAAGATAGTTTTCCCTTGATATATTTTAACTCATTGCTTTTGCTATATCATAAAAATATTTTTTTTATTTATTTATCTTGAAACCAGCCAACTTAACTGAGCTTTACAAAAATTATTTCTAATAGTTTTTCTGTTAAATAATTTCTGTTTTCAGTAATGTAATCATAGCACTTACACAAATTATTCTTTCCTCTTTTTCATGAGGTATTTAGCTTTGATGTCTAGTTACCTTGACTAAAAATTCCAGAACAGAACAAGTAACAATTTTTTTTTTTTTTTTTTGCCCACGCAGCATGCAGGATCCTAGTTCCCTAACCAGGGATCAAAACCGTGCCCGCTGCAGTGGAAGCACAGAGTCTTAACAACTGGACAAGTGTCTTAAGAGATACCTAGTATGGTTCTTGGCTTTATGAGAATGTTTTAAAGTTTCACTCTTAAGCATATTGCTGACTGTTAGCTTAAGAGAGATGTTTGATTCATGTTAGAGAAATCTCCATTTATTCATATTTTACCAATTTTTAAAAATTAGAAATTGGAATAAATGTTGATTTTTATTAAGGCTCTCTTCCTTTTATAGAAATAATCCTTTTTTTCTTTTAATTTTCCCTATTAACATGATGAGCTACTTTAATAAATTATTTTAATAGTTATGGAATAAACTTCTTGATTATGGTAAGTTCTTTCCATATATATTGAATCCTAGCTGCTAATATTTTATTTTTAATTTTTGCATTAAAATTTTTTTCATGTATTAAAGGTAAAATTTGTAGTTCGAGAAAGGATTTTTTTTTTTTTTTTTTTTTTTTTTTTTTTTTTTTTTTTTTTGCGGTACGCGGGCCTCTCACTGCTGTGGCCTCTCCCATTGCAGAGCACAGGCTCCGGACGGGCAGGCTCAGCGGCCATGGCTCAGGGGCCCAGCTGCTCCACGGCACATGGGATCTTCCCGGACCGGGGCACGAACCCGTGTCCCCTGCATCGGCAGGCGGACTCTTAACCACTGCGCCACCAGGGAAGCCTGAGAAAGGATTTTTAATAGTAATTGTTGATTCTTTTCATATTCTTTTCAACTCTTTTGGTCTCACAGGATTGTTAACAAGACATCTGAAAAGAACCAAAAAATTCTTTTTTTAGAGAATTCATTGCTTTGCTGGTTTTCAAACATGAATTTTGAATAAAAATTTGCAAATCAAAAGGAAACAACTGCTTTTAGAAAGTAAGTTTCAGATTTCATTTTTAAATGGATCATAAAACTTTCTCCCTTATGTGAGGCTGTAAAAAAACTTCACAAAGCTAAAGCAAAGCAAATGATTGGGAAAATCTTATGAACAATTCAGGCAAAATTAACTTGGAACATAAACTATGAATGCTCAGGAAGCAGTCAGGCTCTGACTTGCGTTCAAAACCTGCCTCTACCACTTATTTGTTGAATGAATTCAAGTGAGCTTTTTAACCTTGCTGAGCCTTAGTTTTTATCTTTTTCATATCAAATAGCAGAAAGACATGCTGTGCACCCACACACACACAAACCCACACATACAAACATAATTAATTATGAGGCAGAGGTTTTCTAAATTTAGTATGAATGATACCTGTGAAGCTTGTTTAAAATGCAGATTCCAGGGCCCTGCTCTCAGAGTATGAATGAGGAATGACATGGGCGCCAGGAATCTACAATTTTATCAAACACCGTTAAGTAATTCTATTTCAGTTCCTGTATCACACTTAAAGAAACATTACTCTATGTATGCTATTGGCCCTTGGTGCACGACCCCAGTCATATCTGTATTTCTGAATACAGTAGTGGGAAAGACAAAATAATGGTCAAGAAAGGCTTCAAGGCAGGAGGAGGAGGAGGAGGAGAGGAGGGGGTGGGGGAGGAGGAGGGGGAGGGGAGGGGGAGGGGAGGGGGAGGGGAGGGGAAGGAGGGAAGGAAGGAAGGAAGAAGGGAAGAAGGAAAGGAAGAAAGAAAGAATGAGGGTCTATACTGGAAAAAAGTGAAACTATGTTTTCAGATGAAATGATAGTATATGTAAACGACACTAAAAAATCTATAGAAAAAATTAGAACAAATAAGTGAACTTAGCAAGGTCACATGACAAAAAGTCAATGTAAAAAAGTTCATTTTATTTCTGTATGTTAGCAATGAATAATTAGAAAATGAAATTTAAATGAAACATATACATCCCAAGAAATGAATGTCTATGTCCAATTCAAGAAATAAATACTATGTAGAAAGTTCTCTGCCAGATGCTGTCAGAAAGAAGCCCAAATATGATTATGGCCCTAAAGAGCTCACAACTAGTATTGGGGAACAAGACAAGAGTACCACACTGAATAAAAGGTTTGGGACCCATAAAAGAAAATTAAGTAAGTGTTAATAACTGTCAGTCACCTCTTCAATTTCAAAGATTATTTTTTCTTTGTTTCAAAATTTGTGAAATATTAAAATTATTATTTTAATAGTGTTATGAGAAAAATTTGATAGCTGAAAAAAGGGAAATTTGGACACAGACGGAAGACTGTGGGGATACACAAAGAAAACACTATGTGGAGATGCAGGACTCGAGTGATGCATCCACAAACCAAGGAATACCTGCAGCTACCAGAAGCTAGAAGAGAGACGTGGAACAGATTCTTCCCTCGTGCCTTCAGAGGGAGCATGGCCTCACCAGTTTCTTGATGTGGTACTTCTGGCTTCTAGAACGGAGACAATAAATCTCTGTCGTTTTAAGCCAATACAGGGTGAAAAGGGATCTGGAGGGTCAAACAGCTGCTATCCAGCACACAGAGATGGCAGGCCAGGGGTGCTGTGGGACCCAAGGGGAGATGTACTAAATCCTCTGCAGTGAGCTTGAGATAAAGCTTCCTGAAAAGGTAAGGCTAGAGAGATCTTGGACAAAGAGCAGGTACCTGTCCAGCATACCACAACGTGGAGCGATATTCTAGGCAGAAGCAGTAGCAAATACAGAAAAACGAACATGTGAGAGAGCAGGGTGCCTTCAGGAAACCACAGCAGATCAAGTCATGGAGAATGTGGTTCTGTGAGTAAATGACAAGAAAAGAGGTGGAGAGGAAGGCAGGGGTTGATTCACTACCTGCATTGGATGCTCTGTTACCTTAACAAGGATGAGGAGTCCCTGGAGGATTCCAAGTGGGGCCATGTCCAGTTTTCCAGTTGGGTGAGGCAACAGAAAAGAGCTGGGGTAGGAGTCTGTGGAAGGATTACAGGTATCCCTGGGTCCCAACTGATGCAACAGTGCACACGGTGCTGTGATCTCTCACCATGCCTAGTAGTTCAGGTAGGAAAAAGCCCGAAAGGAAGATACCTGGAATGATCTGAGATTGGGGTCAGCAGTTGGGGTGGAGGGACAAGGGGGCAAAGGAGGTAAGGAGAGACTCATTTAAATAAAAAATCACAGACCTTAAGCTGAAGGAGGGACAGGATGATAGGAAGGAAGGATTTATTAGGAAGTTGAAGATCAAGGGGACAAATATCTCAATAAGGTTGAAGAACAGGTTTAGTGAGAAAGAGAGTAAGAGTTGGAAACAGAGGAAGCTGTGTTCAGGAAATAAGATGCTGTACTAGAGGTTACAATTGTGGAGATGAAGCACCTTGGAGTCAGGACTCGGGTGACCACGGTGGAGAGGCTGAAGCAAAGGGAAGAAAAGAACTTGTGAAGCTAGGGACTCAGATGTCTCAGATGCATCATATTTCATAGCTGTGGAGGCTGCCCAGAATGACAGTGAGACTCAGTAGGAAAGGGACATCTGAACGGTAGGTGCCATATTATTTGATGAATGTGGAGCAGCAACTGGCAGGTCAGCAGATGCCCAAGACCAGCTCCAGTGGGAAGAGAGTGGAAAAAGAAAAGGGTGTAGTGAAGGATTTAGAAGAGGCAGTTGAGAGGTCGGAAAATGTCAGCTTCTTTCTAAGTGGATCAGGTGTGCCTAGTCTGTGCATCATCCGAATCTGTCCAAATTCTAAACAGTTCTTCAGACTTGAAGTGAAATATTTCTGATTGCTTCGGGGAGAACGCCTCTGGGAAGTGTTCGTGAGTCCTTCCCACCTGGGTATGACAGATTTAGGCAGGATGAGAACAGGCAAGTGAGAAAGAACTTCTATGTGTTGCCCATTTTCTGCATCAGTCCACCTCTTTTAGCCTCTGTTACTCACTTTGAGACCACAGAAACAAAGAGACAAAGGTAAGAAATGTCTATGGAGAGCCTGCTACAGGTCGGGCATTACATCAGGTTAGGATATTTAATTCACATAAGAATCTGAAGCATGGCTTTATCTTCTCCATTTCACAGGGGAAGATACGAAGCTCAGAGAGGGTAAAGGATTTGCCCAGGGTCATGTGACCATGCTGGTATGCACAAACAGGTTGCAAAGCTCAAGCTCTTTCCTGCACTGCTCAGAAAAGGCGTGATATAGGAACTCAGTCACCAATGGCCCCAAGTGACACGTGTTTGTCCCTGCTTCATTCCTATCAGTGTGGGCTTCTCCACAGAAGTGTGCTTTTTGGATTCAGTCAGTTATTTACAATGCAGTGATATAAACTCAAAAAGCATGTCTTAAAACATTGACTTAAGCAAAAGGGTGGCCTTGGGGGTTTTAACTTCCAGTGACATCCTTGAGGAGCCCAAGCCACCCCCAAACAATAAGCTTAAAAACAAAACAAAACAAAAAAAAACAGTTGATTTGGTAAATAAATATAGCTTTAAAATAAGTTCCTAGTGCCCACCAGATGGCTGCCCTAAGCCCTTACTGTGTAGAAATTCTGAATCCACTATTAGCCTTAGGAAAAATACCAGAAAGGATTTTCCTGTAATTTCACTAGACTGACCACTTTAAGAGAAGGGCTACTTTTTGTTTTGTGTTTCATTCCTATATATCCTTAGCTTTAAGAACAGTGCGTTGAACCTAGCAAGTATCCAATTATGTTTGTGGAAAGAATGAATGAGTAAATGAATTAATGCAGGTCAGAGGGAGCAGGGGTGGAAATGATGAGGAAATGAATCCAAATCATCTCTGCTTTGCTACTACTCCAACCTCTTTTTTAAAGTCTCCTTCCCCACTTCCTCTGTTTATCACTTTCTCCCAACCCAGAAAACCCTGGTGCAGCAAGTCAGGACTGTAAGGACACTTGAATCTGATGATCCTGCAGCACTAGAAAGGTGGCATGGATATGGATCTCACTTTTTCACCAATCAGTAATAAGTTCTAGACTGCCCCAGCACTCTGCCCCGGCAATTTCTTCTGCTGTGTCCTTCCATTTATAGTAGAAGGACCACATATTACACAGAAATTAGTAATATGCACAGTCCCACATTCAACATCCTGCACTGCTGAGAAACAAACAGGATCGTACTTTCACCCATTTTCTTCCATGAAGTTCTACCTTCACTTTGATGCAGGTATCTCCCAATTTCACATAAGCAGCCCTGACCACCTTCCTTGGCTCCTATACTGTATTTCATTCATTAATTCAGTGCAAACATTTTGAATACCTCCTATTAGCCAAGCTCCTTCCATTTACTTTCTGAAGCAGCCACTTCAGAGCCCTGTGCCCAGTGTGTCCGAAAATGGACTTTCACTTCTTTCCCTGTCAAGCCAGCTCTTCTTCCTGACTTGGCTATTTCTGGTTGTAGAATCATTGTTCTTTCATGTACTTAATTCACTGAAAACTTGGAGTTCATTATCTTTAACTCTTTCCTTCCCACCCAGTCACTCTGTCGAGTTTTAACATACCCTATTTTGCAATTGCTCCGCCTACACTCCCACTTTTTCATTTAATTATCACTAAGGTTTGTTAGGTGCTTGTTACCTCTTATCTTTGACTATGTCTGTTACCTGATTTATTCATCCCTAGCCTCACCCACCCTCCAATTCATCCTGCAAAGTACTCCCAAATTAATTTTCTTAAGGAGCATATACTATCATATTCTTGTTCTAGAACCTTCAAGATTTCACCATTGTCTACTGAATTATTACCCTTTCTTCTGCAGCGGAGGCCTGATCTCCCTTCCTCCCTCCCTCTCACTTTCTTCCTCCAAAAAGACAGGATGAAATACTATATAGTCATTAAAAATAACAACATACTTCTAGATGATCAGGTATTAAAAGTTCTTAAAGATACAGTATATTACCATACATAGGAAAAAAAGATATATATACATATATTCATGTGTGTTTGTGTGTGCAGAGAGAGAAAAAGATGCAACAAGAAAGTGGTAACAGTGATTTCCTGCCTCTGAAGAAGGCAAAACATGGATGAGACTGGGCAATAAGCGTAGAAAATATACTGTATTTTCTGAATATTGTATGATGTAAATTAATGAATTAGTGGATATGCATAGTGACCCCCATTTCAAAATGCAAAACAGTACAAAAATTATATTATCCAGAGACCCAGGAGCTGTGAGAACAAAGAAGAGAAAGGGAAACCTCTCCCAGCAGCCTCAGAAGCAGCGGATTAAAGCTCCACAATCAACTTCATGTACCCTGCATCTGTGGAATACATGAATAGACAACAAATCATCCCAAATTGAGGAGCCAGGAGTCAGTGCTGTGCCTCTGAGGTGGGAGAGCGAACTTCAGGACACTGGTCCACAAGAGACCCCCCAGCTCCACATAATATCAAACGGCGAAAATCTTCCAGAGATCTCCATCTCAACACCAGCACCCAGCTTCACTCAACGACCAGCAAGCTACAGTGCTGGACACCCTATGCCAAACAACTAGCAAGACAGGAACAAAACGCCACCCATTAGCAGAGAGGCTGCCTAAAATCATAAAAAGTCCGCAAACACCCCAAAACACACCACCAGACGTGGACCTGCCCACCAGAAAGACAAGATCCAGCCTCATCCACCAGAACACAGGCAGTAGTCCCCTCCACCAAGAAGCCTACACAACCCACTAAACCAACCTTAGCCACTGGAGACAGACACCAATAACAACAGGAACTACGAACCTGCAACCTGCAAACAGGAGACCCCAAACACAGTAACATAAGCAAAATGAGAAGACAGAAAAACACACAGCAGGAGAAGGAGCAAGAGAAAAACCCACCAGACCTAACAAATGAAGAGGTAATAGGCAGTCTATCTGAAAAAGAATTCAGAATAATGATGGTAAAGATGATCCAAAATCTTGGAAATAGAATAGACAAAATGCAAGAAACAGTTAACAAGGACCTAGAAGAACTAAAGATGAATCAAGCATCGATTAAAAACACAATAAATGAAATAAAAAATACTCTAGACGGGATCAATAGCAGAATAACTGAGGCAGAAGAACGGATAAGTGAGGTGGAAGATAAAATAGTGGAAATAACAGCTGCACAGCAAAATAAAGAAAAAAGAATGAAAAGAACAGAGGACAGTCTCACAGACCTCTGGGACAACATTAAACGCACCAACATTCGAATTATAGGGGTTCCAGAAGAAGAAGAGAAAAAGAAAGGGACTGAGAAAATATTTGAAGAGATTATAGTTGAAAACTTCCCTAATATGGGAAAGGAAATAGTTAATCAAGTCCAGGAGGCACAGAGAGTCCCATACAGAATAAATCCAAGGAGAAATACACCAAGACACATATTAATCAACCTGTCAAAAATTAAACACAAAGAAATCATATTAAAAGCAGCAAGGCAAAAACAACAAATAACACACAAGGGAATCCCCATCAGGATAACAGCTGATCTCTCAGCAGAAACTCTACAATCCAGAAGGGAGTGGCAGGACATACTTAAACTGATGAAGGAGAAAAACCTGCAACCAAGATTACTCTACCCAGCAAGGATCTCATTCAGATTTGATGGAGAAATTAAAACCTTTACAGACAAGCAAAAGCTGAGAGAGTTCAGCACCACCAAACCAGCTTTACAACAAATGCTAAAGGAACTTCTCTAGGCAAGAAACACAACAGAAGGAAAAGAACTACAATAACGAACCCAAAACAATTAAGAAAATGGGAATAGGAACATACATATCAATAATTACCTTAAATGTAAATGGACTAAATGCTCCCACCAAAAGACACAGACTGGCTGAATGGATACAAAAACAAGACCCATATATATGCTGTCTACAAGAGACCCACTTCAGACCTAGAGACACATACAGACTGAAAGTAAGGGGATGGAAAAAGATATTCCATGCAAATGGAAACCAAAAGAAAGCTGGAGTAGCAATTCTCATATCAGACAAAATAGACTTTAAAATAAAGACTACTAGAAGAGACAAAGAAGGACACTACATAATGATCAAGGGATCAATCCAAGAAGAAGATATAACAATTGTAAATATTTATGCACCAAACATAGGAGCACCTCAATACATAAGGGAAATATTAACAGCCATAAAAGGAGAAATCGACAGTAACACAATCATAGTAGGGGACTTTAACACCCCACTTTCACCAATGGACAGGTCATCCAAAATGAAAATAAATAAGGAAACACAAGCTTTAAATGATACATTAAACAAGATGGACTTAATTGATATTTATAGGACATTCTATCCAAAAACAACAGAATACACATTTTTCTCAAGTGCTCATGGAACATTCTCCAGGATAGATCATATCTTGGGTCACAAATCAAGCCTTGGTAAATTTAAGAAAATTGAAATTGTATCAAGTATCTTTTCCGACCACAATGCTATGAGACTAGATATCAATTACAGGAAAAGAGCTGTAAAACATACAAACACATGGAGGCTAAACAATACACTACTTAATAACGAAGTGATCACTGAAGAAATCAAAGAGGAAATTAAAAAATACCTAGAAACAAATGACAATGGAGACACGACGACCCAAAACCTATGGGATGCAGCAAAAGCAGTTCTAAGAGGGAAGTTTATGGCAATACAATCCCACCTTAAGAAACAGGAAATATCTCGAATAAACAACCTAACCTTGCACCTAAAGCAATTAGAGAAAGAAGAACAAAAACATCCCAAAGTTAGCAGAAGGAAAGAAATCATAAAGATCAGATCAGAAATAAATGAAAAAGAAATGAAGGAAACGATAGCAAAGATCAATAAAACTAAAAGCTGGTTCTTTGAGAAGATAAACAAAATTGCTAAACCATTAGCCAGACTCATCAAGAAAAAAAGGGAGAAGACTCAAATCAATAGAATTAGAAATGAAAAAGGAGAAGTAACAACTGACACTGCAGAAATACAAAAGATCATGAGAGATTACTATAAGCAACTCTATGCCAATAAAATGGACAACCTGGAAGAAATGGACAAATTCTTAGAAATGCACAACCTGCCAAGACTGAATCAGGAAGAAATAGAAAATATGAACAGACCAATCACAAGCACTGAAATTGAAACTGTGATTAAAAATCTTCCAACAAACAAAAGCCCAGGACCAGATGGCTTCACAGGCGAATTCTATCAAGCATTTAGAGAAGAGCTAACACCTATCCTTCTCAAACTCTTCCAAAATATAGCAGAGGGAGGAACACTCCCAAACTCATTCTACGAGGCCACCATCACCTTGATACCAAAACCAGACAAGGATGTCACAAAGAAAGAAAACTACAGGCCAATATCACTGATGAACATAGATGCAAAAATCCTCAACAAAATACTAGCAAACAGAATCCAACAGCACATTAAAAGGATCATACACCATGATCAAGTGGGGTTTATTCCAGGAATGCAAGGATTCTTCAATATACGCAAATCAATCAATGTGATACACCATATTAACAAACTGAAGGAGAAAAACCATATGATCATCTCAATAGATGCAGAGAAAGCTTTTGACAAAATTCAACACCCATTTATGATAAAAACCCTGCAGAAAGTAGGCATAGAGGGAACTTTCCTCAACATAATAAAGGCCATATATGACAAACCCACAGCCAGCATCGTCCTCAATGGTGAAAAACTGAAACCATTTCCACTAAGATCAGGAACAAGACAAGGTTGCCCACTCTCACCACTCTTATTCAACATAGTTTTGGAAGTTTTAGCCACAGCAATCAGAGAAGAAAAGGAAATAAAAGGAATCCAAATGGGAAAAGAAGAAGTAAAGCTGTCACTGTTTGCAGATGACATGATACTATACATAGAGAATCCTAAAGATGCTACCAGAAAACTACTAGAACTAATCAACGAATTTGGTAAAGTTGCAGGATACAAAATTAATGCACAGAAATCTCTGGCATTCCTATATACTAATGATGAAAAATCTGAAAGTGAAATCAAGGAAACACTCCCATTTACCATTGCAACAAAAAGAATAAAATATCTAGGAATAAACCTACCTAAGGAGACAAAAGACCTGTATGCAGAAAATTATAAGACACTGATGAAAGAAATTAAAGATGATACAAATAGATGGAGAGATATACCATGTTCTTGGATTGGAAGAATCAACATTGTGAAAATGACTCTACTACCCAAAGCAATCTACAGATTCAATGCAATACCTATCAAACTACCAATGGCATTTTTCACAGAACTAGAACAAAAAATTTCACAATTTGTATGGAAACACAAAAGACCCCGAATAGCCAAAGCAATCTTGAGAACCAAAAACGGAGCTGGAGGAATCAGGCTCCCTGACTTCAGGCTATACTACAAAGCTACAGTAATCAAGACAGTATGGTACTGGCACAAAAACAGAAAGATAGATCAATGGAACAGGATAGAAAGCCCAGAGATAAACCCACGGACATATGGTCACCTTATCTTTGATAAAGGAGGCAGGAATGTACAGTGGAGAAAGGACAGTCTCTTCAATAAGTGGTGCTGGGAAAACTGGACAGGGACATGTAAAAGTATGAGATTAGATCATTCCCTAACACCATACACAAAAATTAGCTCAAAATGGATTAAAGACCTAAATGTAAGGCCAGACACTATCAAACTCCTAGAGGAAAACATAGGCAGAACACTCTATGACATAAATCACAGCAAGATCCTTTTTGACCCACCTCCTAGAGAAATGGAAATAAAGACAAAAATAAACACATGGGACCTAATGAAACTTCAAAGCTTTTGCACAGCAAAGGAAACCATAAACAAGACCAAAAGACAACCCTCAGAATGGGAGAAAATATTTGCAAATGAAGCAACTGACAAAGGATTAATCTCCAAAATTTATAAGCAGCTCATGCAGCTCAATAGCAAAAAAACAAACAACCCAATCCAAAAATGGGCAGATGACCTAAATAGACATTTCTCCACAGAAGATATACAGACAGCCAACAAACACATGAAAGGATGCTCAACATCTTTACTCATTAGAGAAATGCAAATCAAAACTACAATGAGATATCATCTCACACCAGTCAGAATGGCCATCATCAAAAAATCTAGAAACAATAAATGCTGGAGAGGGTGTGGAAAAAAGGGAACACTCTTGCACTGCTGGTGGGAATGTGAATTGGTACAGCCACTATGGAGAACGGTATGGAGGTTCCTTAAAAAACTACAAATAGGGCCTCCCTGGTGGCGCAGTGGTTGGGAGTCCGCCTGCCGATGCAGGGGACGCGGGTTCGTGCCCCGATCCCGGAGGATCCCACATGCCGCGGAGCGGCTGGGCCCGCGAGCCATGGCCGCGGGGCCTGTGTGTCCGGAGCCTGTGCTCCGCAACGGGAGAGGCCACAGCAGTGAGAGGCCCGCGTACAGCAAAAAAAAAAAAAAAAAAAAAAAAAAAAAAAAAAAAAAACTACAAATAGAACTACCATATGACCCAGCAATCCCACTACTGGGCATATACCCTGAGAAAACCATAATTCAAAAAGAGACATGTACCAAAATGTTCATAGCAGCCCTATTTACAATAGCCCGGAGATGGAAACAACCTAAGTGTCCATCATCGGATGAATGGATAAAGAAGATGTGGCACATATATACAATGGAATATTACTCAGCCATAAAAAGAAATGAAATTGAGCTATTTGTAATGAGGTGGATGGACCTAGAGTCTGTCATACAGAGTGAAGTAAGTCAGAAAGAGAAAGACAAATACTGTATGCTGACACATATATATGGAATTTAAGAAAAAAATGTCATGAAGAACATAGGGGTAAGACAGGAATAAAGACACAGACCTACTAGAGCATGGACTTGAGGATATGGGGAGGGGGAAGGGTAAGCTGTGACAAAGTGAAAGAGCGGCATGGACATATATACACTACCAAACGTAAGGTAGATAGCTAGTGGGAAGCAGCCGCATAGCACAGGGAGATCAGCTCGGTTCTTTGTGACCGCCTGGAGGGGTGGGATAGGGAGGGTGGGAGGGAGACGCAAAAGGGAGGGGATATGGGAACATATGTATATGTATAACTGATTAAATTTGTAAAATAAAAAAAAATTATATTATCCATACTTCTACCACCAGGAATTTATGTTAACTTTTGTCTTTTGTCAAATTTGCTTCCCCACCTTTGATGGCATGTGAAAAACAATAAAATTTTATACTTAAAGTTAAAGCCCTTTTATCAAGCTGCCCCTTCCCAGTTCTAACCTTGTCTTCCCTCTACCCTCTACCCAGAAGCAACCACTACTGTAAGTTTGATGTGTATCCTTCCAGCCCATTCCACCCTTTTACATACTTACATAAGCATCCATAACCAATGCATAGCTCGGGACATGCTGTTTAAGTGTGTAAAGCAGTATCTTCCCCTGTGTATAATTCTGCAACTTGCTTTTTCACTCAAAATTATGTTTTGCAAATGATCTATGCTAATATACATAGAGCCATTTCATTTTATAATATTGTTTGTTAACATTGTAAAATATATGTATCATATTTTATTCCTTTTTTCTATTCGTCCTTCCTCTTTCTATTAATGAAAGATTGGTTCTTTCCAGTTTTTTTTGCTATTAGGAGCAGTGCTGCAATAAAAATCCTTTGCATGTCTCCTTAGACACTTGTACAGAGTGGTCCTTATGTCTACATCCAGAAGTGGAACTGCTAATTCTAGTTTCAGTTTATGAGAGCCAGCCAAATTGCTGCCCAAGGTTGTGTATCATTTTACATTCTGTGAGCTCTATACAGGTATATTATTTCCCCCACACCTTCACCGACCCTTAATATTGTCAGATTTTAGGGTTTTTTCCCCAGTTTGATGAGACAAATTTCTTTGCACTATGGCTTTTGATTTGCATTTACTAATGAAGTTGGACAAACTCTCACGTGTTTATTAGTTATTTGGATTTCTTCTTTGTGAATTAGAAGTTTATATTCTCAGGCTTCCCTGGTGGCGCAGTGGTTTAGAATCCGCCTGCCAATGCAGGGAACATGGGTTCAATGCCTGGCCGGGGAAGATCCCACATGCTGCAGAGCAACTAAGCCCGTGCGCCACAACTACTGAGCTTGAGCTCTAGAGCCCGCGAGCCACAACTACTGAGCCCACGTGCCACAAATACTAAAGCCTGCACACCTATAGCCCATGCTCGGCAACAAGAGAAGCCACGACAATGAGAAGCCTGCGCACCGCAATGAAGAGTAGCCCCTGCTTACCGCAACTAGAGAAAGCCCACGTGCAGCAATGAAGACCCAACAAGGCCAAAAATAAATAAATTAATTAATTAATTTAAAAAAAGAAGTGCATGTTCTTGGTCCATTTTGTTTTTCAGTTGATTTCTTTCATCCATTCAACACATATTTAATGCTTGCTATGTGTCAGGCATTATTATTACCCCAAGGGAATATGTACCCCTGGTCCCCTATTAATTGCAATTTAATTTTACCTTTCTGAATTAAGCATAAGATTCTGCAATCTACTAATGCCATTCATGTACTTTACTAACATGTAAATCCCTTAAATCATTTAGCAACAAATATTTGTTTACCAGTGTATGGCGTACAAAGCAATCTAACTTCTATATTCTCATTTAATTATCATCACAACTATTTTGTGATTCATAATGGACTGTATTATGTCACCCAAGCAGTGAACTACTTCTGGATAAAATGGATAACTGAACTGAGGAATTCAGTTGGCAAGGCTGGCAGAGTTCACAGACTTTAAAGCTTCATCTTTAAACAAAGACAGTTGTGTATTACACAGCTCAGAGCACCCACACCACTTAGTTATTTGAAGATAGCCAGAGATGATTCGACATGTATGAGGATTCCTGTGTATTGGTGCTTTCTGGAGTAGAATTCTCTGTGAATGTCCCAAAAGATTGGATAAATGATATACTTGGTACTTATACATTATTTGTTATATTGACACTAATAGGTAAATATGCACTTTTTTAAGATAAATGATGCTCTCTTCTCCATTAGTACAAAGCTTTTTTAAAGAAGGTACTCTAATCTGCCGAAGCAACCAGTAAAATTCAGGCCTCATAAAAAAGTGCAGAACAATATGCAGTAAACTGTAAATAATAGTTACCTTTGGAGGCTAGATCTCTGTATTGTTTGAATTTTATACAATGAACACAAATCAATTTTATAATAAAAGGATAAATTTTGTTATTTTTCTTCAAAAGAACATTATTTGACAACTTCTAGAAATCTTTGAAATATACTGTTAAGCAGAAAAAGCAGGGCTTCCCTGGTGGTGCAGTGGTTGAGAGTCCGCCTGCCGATGCAGGGGACACGGGTTCGTGCCCCGGTCTGGGAGGATCCCACATGCCGCGGAGCGGCTGGGCCCGTGAGCCATGGCCACTGAGCCTGCGCATCCGGAGCCTGTGCTTCACAACGGGAGAGGCCACAACAGTGAGAGGCCCACATACCACAAAAAAAAAAAAAAAAAAAGAAAGAAAAAGCAGATTGTTAAGCACTATTTATAGCATCATATTGTTTTATTAAAAATTGTGCATATGTGCATGGAAAGGATAAACACTTTAATGTTAAACATTAAGTTTTTAGTGATGGGAATCATCATTTTTGCATTCTTCTTTGTATTCTTCTGTATTTTCTCCTAATTTATTTTTCAATGAGAAAAAAAGGCAGTATTTTAAATGGGATTTTGTTTAGTAGCAAAAATAAGTAATGTCTGCATTTTTGCTTTAAAATAAAGTTTTCCAATCCTTGCCCAATCTCAGTATCCAACTGCAGAGCTAAGGTTATTTCTTACTATTTAACAATGCTCCCAGAGCTGTGTAACCATCCAGAACAGGCTTTGCTGGCTCTGCAACAGAGAGGCGGCCAGTGCCTGAAAACAACCATCCCCTGTTTGGCAGACACTTAGGTTCTGACCCCAGCTCTTCACCAAATTGCCAGCGAGACCTTGACAGAGATCTTTCTGAGCTTCAGTTTCCTCTTCTGTAAGGTGGAGATGCTAATACCTGCCCTGCCTACTATAATGATTGTCTATGGGAAGCTAATGAAAAATATTCACAAAGCAATATTGAAGGCTGTGAAGATTTATACAAATGCAAGTTGATGATGTTGTTATATAACCTCCAAGCTCAGAGAGAGACAACCGTCAACTTTCTTATGGAGACAAAGAGAGCTAACATGCTTAAAATAATCTTTCTTTAACCGCTCCCTCCTTGAACTATCACTTTGAGAAGTCAAATCTGTCAAAGCAACTATTTAATTATTATCGTTAGACGATCATAAGCAAACTGTAATTCTCATGAAGACCAAAATAGAACTGACACAATACTGTTGCTATGTGTGCCCATAGCAAACACAAGGATGGGTCTGGGCTCTTAAGCCAATTGTTATCAACTTACAGAGAAAACACACTTTCTCAGAAAGAACAATTTCACTAAGGAGGTCATTATTATCATAGCCATTATCATCACCTTTACAATCTACAGAAAATTTACAAAGCAGCCATCATTAAGCAAAATCTCAGTTAATCAAAAGGCGATTAACAAAACCATCGAATAACCAAATATATGTTCCACACTGCTTTCTTTAGTCAAAACATTTTACAAGAAAATACGGTGATAGAACAGAGTGATTTAAATGCCAGAAAAAGTAAGCATCATAAGAGCAAAAATTGCTACTCCATTCCTAGTGACCAGAACTAGGAAAATTTTTCAAATAAATTTAAAGTATTGATTATAGCAATAAAATCATATATATTATAACCCTGGGGCATTGCAAGACCCTACATCATCAAAGAAAGTTTTCTCTAGAATCAATATGTTATACTAATCAAGGGTAAGAATGAAGACTTTCCACAATGGGTGGAAGCCTTAATGTATTATCCTTCCCACTTTCCCCATTGAATCAGAAGTATTCTGAATTCTAAAAATTGACCATAAAAATTAACAAATTCTGATTACCTGAAGGTTTCCTTGCCTTTTATGTTAGGGTACCTCACTCAAATATTTGTTCCATAATGGAATTTCTCAGGAAATGCATGCTGATAAGAAGTCTTTTGGGAAAGTCTAACTTAGGGTTCCATCTTCCACAAAATCTATTGTGATTTTCCATCCATTATATGTACTGACCATATATGAATCATTCCATTAGCCATAAGCATTTACTTCCTTGTACATACATCTATGTTTGCATATGAATGTCCCACTTTCCCAATTTTTCTCTAAGCTTCCTAAGGGCAGAGAACTTTCTTTTTCTCTTTATATCCCCTGGGACAAAGCAAATACAAACTTTTGATGGAAACAGTAAAGGTGAGTAAACATGTAAAAAGACAAATAAATACTTAGAACCCAGCACTTGGAAGTCCTCTGGAGTCTAATAACACAGACATTTTGTCAGTCACAATGAGTATTTGAAAGTTAGGATAATTTTTTTCCTGCTTTTCTTACAAATCATATCTTATGCCCAAAAGAACACATTAAAAGTGCTGATATTTTTACTTGAAACAATTTGAAGATAACATAATCCAATCCTTACTTAATTAATATTTTTATGCACCCTCATGTGGGGCTGCTCACAAGTCAGGCTATCTTATATTATTCCTTTGCTACTCTAAAAAGGAAAAAAAAAAAGGACTGCTCCTTTACTTCCATAATTCTGCTGATGTGTGAGTACAGCACTGCCTGGCTCCCAATCAAATTTATTTTCTTTTTTTTTTTTTTTTTTTTTTTTTGTGGTAGGCGGGCCTCTCACTGCTGTGACCTCTCCCGTTGCAGAGCACAGGCTCCGGACGCGCAGGCTCAGCAGCCGGGCCATGGCTCACGGGCACAGCCGCTCCGCGGCATGTGGAATCTTCCTGGACCAGGGCACGAACCCGCGTCCCCTGAATCGGCAGGCGGACTCTCAACCACTGCGCCACCAGGGAAGCCCTATTTTGTCTTTTGATGAGGAAACTGGCCCTTCCATGAATGCTGCCAGCAATAAAGTGACCTGTCCTAATCTATATGTTTGGATTGAGAACTTGAAAATGTAGAGTAGCTGTTATAATTATATGGAAGTCATTTCTGTGACTTTGAAGTAAAAAGTAGAATAAATTGTATTCTGCATTAAAAAAATTAATATTTTTGCTTCTCAGTACTTGTTGAGCATGTGCTATGTGTCATGTAGCTTGCTGCAGTGTGAAGGCGAGAAAGAAAAGAGGAAGGACGGAATGCTAAGACAGGATTCCAGCCCTAAAGAAGTTAACAAGAGAACACTGTAAGTAATAAAAATTCAATATGACAATTTTATGTGTACAAAGGCCAACTCTGTGGAGTTGGGGGATTCATGAAAAGCTTTCCAAAGCAGGGAATATGTAACTGGGTTTTGAAGGATGAGTACTACCTTTGCTAAGGTAGTAGAGGAAATGAGCATCCTTAGCAGAAGAAACAGCATGTGAGGAAGGTAAGGGATGAAGAAAAAAGCAAATGTTTCTAATGGCTGGGACTAGGATGCCTGGGTGCTTGTGGCTTCCCCTCAGCACTCACATAATATGGAGCACTTATCATGAGTGCACCGACCCACTATTTTATCATGATCCAATTATCAGTGTCTTTCCCACCAGTCTTGAGAGCAGGTACCAGTGAGCTCTGATTTTTATGTTTCCAGCACCTTACATAATGCCTGGCTCATAAGAAACATCCAAAAATGTTTTGCTTTACTTATTTATTTTATTGCACAAACACTACTCTCAAAAAATAAACATCTACACTCCATCATGATTTTAATGATCACATTTAAATTACTATTGCTACAACAGTACAATGTGTACATTTATTAGTCCCAATTGCCTTTAGAATAATTTTATCAAGTTCCCAAGAAAACAGTGTGCTTTAAAAAGAGATTTCATTAGATTTATGGATTAATTTGGGGAGAATCAACATACTTAGTATATTAAAATATTTAATCATCTGACAAGTGACGTCTCCTCATTTACTGATGGCTTTTTTTTTTTTTTTTTTTTTTTTTTGTGCTGTACGCGGGCCTTCCACTGCTGTGGCCTCTCCCGTTGCGGAGCACAGGCTCCGGACGCACAGACTCCGTGGCCTTGGCTCGCGGGCCCAGCCGCCCCGCGGCATGTGGGATCTTCCGGGATCGGGGCACGAACCCGTGTCCCCTGCATCAGCAGGCGGACTCTCAACCACTGTGCCACCAGGGAAGCCCCTTACTGATGGCTTTTAAAGTCTACTTTGTAAGTAGACTTTGTAAGTCTTTATAATTTTCATTAAATAAGCTATGTACATTTCTAGTCAAATGTATTCGATGTATTTAAATTTTGTATTTATAAATAAGATCTTTTTTATTATATTGTCTAACTAGTTGCTATTAATTTATAGGACAGCTATTAATTTATATATTTATTTTGTAGCCTATCACCTTATTGAACTTTAGTTTTAATAGTTTTAAATTGATCCATTTGCGTTTTCTAGGTAAACAATAATATATCCACAGGTAATGATAATTTTATCTCTTCAGATTGTATATCTTGTTTCTTTTTCTTATTTCATTGTATTGAGTAGAAGTTACAGAACGCTGTTAAATAATAGATATTATATCCTTCGCTTGTTTCAGTATCTAGAATTTCTCCTATTTTGCCCACTGATTTCAGATAACTTTTCTTTATTGTGTTAAGAAAGTTTTCTTTTATTACTAATTTGCTATTTTATCAAGAATATATGTTAAACTTCACCAGTTACCTTTCATCAGCTAAAGCTAAATGAATCGTTAAAGCTAAGTTGATTCGTACTTCAGAACATTTGTAACATTTGAGAACTATTAGGTGTAATTATAAACACTTGTTCCACACTATAGAGTATCTATATTACCATAGTTCAAGATCTTGGCACGGTGGTTGTCTGCTGATGGGAAGGTACCTGCTGTTTTTCCTTTAAGGGAATGTAGGAACGTATCAGCTGTTTATTAGTGCCATAACCAAAACTTAAAATATGACAGCCTAATTCCCACACACTCTTACCTTAGGTGAAAGCCTCTGGCATTATGTGGATTTATCCCTTTGACCTATTGATGGGGACACGGTAGGAAACAAAGCAAATTTTCTGTCCAAGACAATCACCGGCACAGAGTAGGTACTAAATAAAATCTTTGTTGAATAAATTAACGAGTAAACAATATTTAAGGTACAGTGGCTTTTTGGAGGTAGTTTTTGGACCCCCTTTTAAAATGTCCATAATTTTTAATCGATTTAATTTTTAATTTAAACTTAGACATCTGTTTATGCAGAAAATAATCTATTTCATCCAAACTTTTAAGTTTTCAGCACTATTAAACTTCATAGCTTAAAAAATTAGCTCCATGAATAAGAGAAAGATTTGCAATAGCTGTTTTGCTATTATTTTCAGCTAAAGAGTTATTTGATATTTCTCCCCCCACCATTTTTTTTTTATTTCTAAGGGGTCGGGTCCTTAATTTAAACTTTACTTATTAATTTCTAACTTTATTTGACTGTGACCAGGGAACATAGCCTGTATACTTTTTTGCATTATTGAGATTATTTTTGTGATCAATATTTATAAATCCTCCAAGAGTAGAGTAAAGAGGGTGCATTCTCTATGGGCTATAAAGTGCAGTCAACAACTATTAGGTCTTTTATTGACAGTTAACACCCTGATGCTTTACCACCACCCCCCATTCTCTTTTGTCTGCCTGCTTCATCTAACAAAGACATGAGTGAGTAATGTATGTAAACATTGTAAATCAACTATACTTCAGTTTTTTAAAAATGAACTTGAAACTTTCAGAAAGGTAGTATTTACTATATTGTGATATTCAGATTAGCAGAACCATATTTCCAGGCCTTATTTATTGTTATTTTTAACTAAAATAGCATCTTTAACTAAAACTGTGTTTAGTAGAATATTCATTTATCTGTCAAAAATACAGAGAAATCAATAAAAATACAACCATCAGTTGTAACTAGAAAGCATGTAACATGAAAAACACAGCAAATGCTGATGCTTTAATAAATCAAAACAGAGGTATAAACATATGTGAAAATACAATTGTAATTGCCACTGAGTTCTTACCTTTGGTTGCTTAAGCAATATATCTGTATCTTCTAGAAATGCAAGTCAGTGGTGTATCCTAAACAAACAGGGATATAGTGTAAATCCGAACATTGTCAAAATCGAGGTCCTAATTTTTTTCAATAATAAATATGCTGATCTTTTTCCTTTCTTTAAAGATGTACAAACGGCTAGTTTTCTTAATCATTCCCAAGGAAAGAAACAGTTCTGTGGCAGTGACAAAGGAGGATTTTCATGAGTCAGTATTGGATTTGCGGATTTATATACAGATGAAAATAACAGCAAATCATTATCCTTGGCTACAGCCCAAGCTTATTAATATGTGTGAGAGTTAGGGATAAAAGGGGTTTTCTCAGGTGTATAAAGTTAAATAAGTGTAATTCACTTGTAATTTGTTGACTTCTTTCCATTTTTCACTCATCAATCAATATTTTACCAAATACACTATTTTGACTTAGTTTTTTGCAATGTTGTAGTTAAACACAACCCTTTAAGCTGCTAGTGTGTGTGTTTTTGATAAATCAACTCATTGTAAACTTCCTCCAAACTAACCAATGTGGCCACTTGTGTCACAATTTACCTTGATGCTAAAATGTTATTGTGTCAGTCTCATTATATTATGCTCCTCTTTAAGCAGAGTTACATAATCTGCTTAGGTAAATAAGCCACTTGCTCTGAGTAATATTGCTGGACCTTAAACCCATCTCTATGAAATCACTTGTAAATATTTCAAAAAGCACAAAATGGTGATAAATGTTAAAATCACAGGTGTAAAGGAAAATAAGTGATGAATAGACAGACAAAGAGAAATTCTCAAGGCAGGAAGGAATTTTTCTCAATGCTAAATAAATGATTTAAATCCCTAAACTGTGATACAGTATCTATTTCATTTTATAGAGGAGGAAGTGAAGGGTGGGAGATGAAGTCATTTACTGAAGGTCACAATGGCTAGTATAGCGTCAGTTAGCTGTGATCCACACCCAGATAGAGTTGCCAGATTTAGCAAATAAAAATACAATATAAGTGCATCCCAAATATTGCACAAGACAAGCTTATACTAAAAAATTACTTGACGTTCGTTTGAAATTCAAATCTAACTGGGTGTTCTGGTTTTTTATCAGGCAACCCTAAACCAAGGCCTATCTAACCCCAGAGCACCACACTGCCTTAGTGATCTGGAAGCTAAGAACATGAAAAATCAGGTCAAGTCACCCATTTTATCAACATGTCTCTAACAGCAACAGCAAAGAGCACTATACATGAGAAACACTGTTGTTTCTCACCAACTGATTCAATTTCTCATCTATAAGTTGGTCACACCTGTAAACCCTTTAGCACATTACTTGCACATAAATGCTCAAAACTGATAGTTTTTATTATTACCTTTCATATTACGTCCTTCACATCTAAGAACTTTTCTCCTTGAAATATTTTAAACGCTCCTTAATCACCTAATTGGCATCTATCATTCATGAAAGTACTCAGACCCTCTGCGGACCTCCTTAATATACTTAGATATTACTTCCTGGAAGTAAGGGTTTTCAGAAAATTATACTTGTTGTCTAAAGTGAAAGACCCTTTTCTTTTTTTTTATTTTGATTTTTTCTGCGGTACGCGGGCCTCTCACTGTTGTGGCCTCTCCTGTTGCGGAGCACAGGCTCCGGATGCGTAGGCTCAGCGGCCAAGGCTCAGAGGCCCAGTCGCTCCATGGCATGTGGGATCTTCCCGGACCGGGGCACGAACACGTGTCCCCTACATCGGCAGGCGGACTCTCAACCACTGCGTCACCAGGGAAGCCCAACTCTTTTGTTCTTAAACTCATTGTTCACTTTACCTCTGCCTCTCTTACACCAACTATGGCCACCTACCTTTCGGTGGCGTGGTTTCTGCGACACCATGCTAGGTTTATATGAGGAGGTTTTGGAGTCACAGGCCAGGTTTGAACCTCAGCCCCATCGTTCACTAGCTCTGGGACTTGGAGCATGGTAGTGAACCTCCTGGGCCTCAGTTTCAGTCGCCATGGAATGGACATGATAATATCTTGCAGATCTGTTCTGAGGATTAAAATGAGATATAGTAATATGAAGAATTTATTACACTTCCTAAAGCATGGTAAACACTTGATAAGTGACTATTACCATAATTTTTAAAAGACAAATAGCAGTTAAGCTTTATTTTACAATAATTAGTTTACTGTCATAAATTTGCATGTTTTCTTTTAAAAGTTGAAAATACAATTTTTTGGAAATTCCCTGGTGGTCCAGTCGTGAAGACTCTGTGCTTTCACTGCCGAGGGCCTGAGTGCGATCCCTGGTTGGGGAACTAAGATCCCACAAGCCACGTGGTGCAGCCAAAAAAAAAAAAAAAAAAAAAAAGAAAGAAAGAAAGAAAGAAAATACATTTTATGGTTAGGAAGTATACTAGCGTTATTTAGAGCAATCTTTTTCTAGTCTTACCTCATACACAAAAGATGTAACTAAAACAAATATACCTAAAGATAAAACAAGATGACAAGATTAGGAACTTGCTCCCACATACAGCCATGGGATATTCATTTCATCATGGATTGCTTGTTATTTGAAACTCTCTTAAATGATTCAATGAATTAAATAAAAGAGTTGAAGCAATAATTCTAATAACCTTTCTTCCTCCTGCCAACTTAACTCCTGATGACCTCATAAAACTTCATAGAACTGGCCATTATAAAATAGTTCTTCCCCCAATGAATCACACACAACACAAACACTCAGGAAATTCTTCACCTCTTTGGAATGACTCATTTGTTTTATCTCGAATGCACCTTCTCTTACTAGCTCTCACACTTCCTTCATGCACTTTTCCCATTCCAAAACTGTAATTAAGGATGAACTGAATATTTTTGATTGTCGGGATGACACTTATTAGTTGTGTAGTCTTGGAAAAATGATTTAACCTTCCTTAGCCTCAATTTCCTTATCTGTAAAATGGAAATATAAAACCTCCCTCAGTAGGTTTTTGTGAGGCAAAATGGAGCAAAATTACAGCATATGATACAAGAGGACACAATAACGTGCTCTCTCTTCCTTTCACTTTCCTCTAAACTGGAGCTTTTCAGCATATTGCTTAGGCCTTACCTGTATTCAACATGTTGCAACAGAACTTTTGATAGCCAGGTACATGTGACTATTAAATAACTAACAGGTAAAGATACAGAGCCATTATTTATACCTTGTTTCTAAATAATTTATTATATAATTCTAGCAGAGTGACCAAGTGAGATAATTCATTTCTGTTTTTTTTTTTTAACGTAAGTCTGTGTTTTCTGTGTAGAGTACTTAACAATGTGAAATAATAATCCTTCAGAAAGGCATAGAACTCAGTCAACATATAATTCCCGAGCACCACACTGTGCTGGGCGCTGTTCTAAGGTCTGTGAGCACATGCAAGCCCTTTCCTTAAAAATTATACACAGGAGGGAGACAGGCAAAGGAAGAGATGCTTACAACACAGCGTGATTAAGAGCTGAGGAAGCACATACAAGGAGCCCTAAGATTTGGGGAGGAAAGGAGCTGGGTGAGAAAACTTTCGGGGGAAAATTATCTCTTTGCTGAAATTGAAGGTAAGTAGAAATGTTGTTTTATATATACAATACACATACTAGGATATTTTTCTGATTTAGTTTAAGAGGGTAAGAGTATGTTTAATTTTGTTTTGTTTTCCCCTTCCAAGTATGATTAGCTTGACCCAGTCTATCTATCAATGGATTTCTTTTCCTGGGACCTGCAGTAACCTTGACTGATAGAAAGAACATAGCCACACTGGATTATCTGGTTAGTAGGCTACTTTTAGTCTGGTTCCCGGCCTTGCTTTGTCAGCTCCCTCTAAATCTTTATAATCCTATTTAACCTGCCTCTAACTATAGATGCTCATTTGCATGATATTGATTCTTTTGTATTTTCATTTCAAAAACTGTGTAATTCAAGGGATTCTGGCTCTTGGTCCTAAATTATTAAATATTTGATAGTCCGTCTTCCAGCACACCAAGACTTGCAGTCAGAGTGGTCAATGATGTCTCCTCAGCACTTATAACCATAATAATTAAATCTCATGTAAGTCATTGTTTAATGTCTGTCCCCCCATAAGAACTGTAAACTCCATGAGGGCAGGGACTGTGTCTGTGTTGTTCATGACTGTATCTCCAGTGTCTAGCTCAATGCCATGCATAGTCATTCATTCAACAGATATTCACTGCCAGGCTCCTATCTAAGCACTGAGAAGTCAATCGTAGATGTAACTAAGTTCCTGCCCTCGTGAAGTATACATTCTAATGGGGTAGGAAAGACAATAAACAAAGCAGTAAACACAGAAGAAGCCAGACGGTGAGTAGCAATATGATAAAGCAAGGCAGGGTGATAGAGAATGGTGTGGGGATGGGGCAGGACTGTTTTAGATGGGGTATTCAGGGAAGATCTCATCTAGCAGAGACCTCAAGGCAGGCACAGAGCTGGTCATGCCCAGTCCTGGGGGGAAGATCCTGCCTGGTAAGAAAACATGCGCCAAGCCCAAAGACAGGACTGTGCTTCCAGTATTTAAAGAACATCAAGGAGGCCAGGTGGCTAAGTTAGAAGAAGCAAGGGTAGGAGGGGTAGGAGTTAAGGTCTTAGAGGACAGATCACGTGGAGAACGGTTAGGAGGCTATCAGAGCAATTCAGAGAGAGATGGCAGGGGTGCAGACCAGGATGGCAGAAGTGGAGGTGATTAGAAGGGGATATATTTTTAAGATAGAGGCAATATGATTTGCCGATTGATTGGATGTGGGCTGTGAGTGAAAGAGTGAAGTCAAGGTTGACTTTAGATGTTTTTAGACCTAAGCAACTAAAGAAGAGGTTGCAATTTAATGAGATAGGAAGGACACCAAGAAGAACATGATGGGGATAGAGGGACATGGGGGGTTCTGTTTGGAAAATAAGGCATTAGTGCATGTCAGTGCCTCAGTAACACTGAAATGGATGGATGAAAAACTTATGTATTTTCTTGTACCTGTACTTTATTAATCGGGATTCCAGCAAGAGGAAGTGGAGGCTGTATAGTTCTGAAAGTAGCAATATTGATAAAGAGATAAACAGTAGAACTGCCTTCCACTGCCCTTTGAATGCAAAGGTTCTCAAACAAATTCCATTGGCAGAATTTGGGGGTCCAGGACCCCATGATACTGTAACATGATTTGGTATATACAGGAAAATGTGTTCTTTTCTGAGATGATCCATGATTTCCATCAATTTGCCTCCCCCAAATAGCTAATATGTATCAATATACTAATTTAATATACATTTATTAAGTACCTGTTAACTTTTCTTTATTTAGTAAACTCAGAGTCCAAAATATGTAAAATCTGCAAGATTGAGAAAACGCTATTGTTCTTATTCAGTTAAGAAAAAAATAATGGGTAGTGTTACATGCCAGGCAGGGGGGTCGGGAGTGTCCATAAGATCACTCACTATGAGAGGCAGTCTAGCTTAACAATCAGGAATATCAGCCTAGGATGTTAGACACACTTTGGTTCAAATTCCAGCTCTTCCACTTGCTAGCTGTGTTACCTATATGGCAAGTTATAAAACTTCTCTATTTCTTATCATGTGGTATCACTTACGTGTGGGATCTGAAAACGTGATACAAATGAATTTATTTACAAAACAGAAATAGAAAATAAACTTCTGGTTACTAGAGGGGAAGCGGGGGAGGGATTAACTAGGAATTTAGGATTAACAGACACACACTACTATGTACAAAAGAGCTAAACAACAAGAACCTACTGTATAACAGAAGGAATTATATTCAATATATTATAATAACCTATAATGGAAAAGCATCTGAAAAAGAAGATATATACACATATATATATAAAACAATCGCTTTGCTGTACGCCTGAAACATTGTAAATCAATTATACTTCAATTTTCAAAAATGAAAAAAAAAGAACAAAAAACTCTATTTCTTAGTTAAAAGATCTATCTAAAAACAAGGTCCTACTCTATAGTGCAGGGAACTATATTCAATATCCTGTGATAAACCATAATGGAAGAGAATATTAAAAAAAAGAATGTCTATATGTGTATAACTGAGTCACTTTGCTGTATAGCAGAGACTGGAGCAACATTGTAAATCAAGTATACTTCAATAAAAAATAAACAAAAGCTTTGAAACACACAAATATATACATGTATATTACATTATGTATATACATATATACATATATATATATATATATATATATATATAGAGAGAGAGAGAGAGAGAGAGAGAGAGAGAGAGTAAACTGTCTTCCACAAATGAGGTGCTCAATGTATGGCTAGATTTCTGCTAATGAGCAAACTAACTCCTTAATTATAATTTAGCTTCTCAGGTAAATTTGTTTACAGCGAGAAAACACACTAATTACAGATTATAAGCATCCAATCTGTAAAACCAGACCCACTGAATGAATAAATAAAATAGAATTTTAGAACCTACATAGCCACAGTCCTACCCCTAAGAATTGCACATACCAAGTTATCATCTTGCTATTGTAACTGAAATTACAAGACTCTTCATAAATTATTATGCAATTTAAAATAAACATGTATTATTATGTCTGAATTTAACTGACCTTAAAAACTGACTGAATTTTGATTAATTCTCTTATATGTCTAGAAGAAGCTGAGTAATGGAATTTTAGCACCTGAAGTTAACAGCTGCTTGGAATATTGAAAAGTTAATAGACTTTGGAGTTAAGCTAATGTAGACTTGCACCCTGGCTCTGCCAATTAGCAACAGTATTGAGGTCTTGGGCCTCTGTTTTTTTTTCATGGGTATAATGGTAGGGATCCTTTTTATCAGTTTATGGAAATAGAGATAATCTACATAAAACTCTTCCCGGAGGTCTAGCACAAATCAGGACCTCAACTATGATAACTATTAAGATATTATTTACTGAGAGATAGTTCCTGGAGTTCATTATTAATTAATTAATAATTCACTGTTAGAGTATCAAATTTCTAGTTAAGCAACATAATTAAATACAGAAGGGCTCAGAAGGATTCAGAGTAGGGCAGGAATCTATCACAGAGAGGGGGTTGTGCTCTATTGACAGTAGTGCCAAGTTAGATAACACTTCTTAAGTCATCATAGATTTTTTATTAATTTCTATGTGGAGAAACTTTGTACTGTTTGTTTGTCAATACAACTCACAAAATGATGCTTAGGTTCAGAAATAAATCATGAATTTTAAATATCATGTTCAAACATTGCATTAGGCTCCCACAAATCACCTGAACTGTGGACTTAGCTTTTGCTCATGAAAAAGTAGCTTGACTCCAAAATGAGCAAAATATATGAAACAACTGTCTTCAAAATATTGGGGGCCTCCCTGGTGGCGCAGTGGTTAAGAGTCCGCCTGCCGATGCAGGGGATACGGGTTCGTGCCCCGGTCTGGGAGGATCCCATATGCCGCGGAGCGGCTGGGCCCGTGAGCCATGGCCGCTGGGCCTGCGCATCCGGAGCCTGTGCTCCGCAACGGGAGAGGCCACAACAGTGAGAGGCCCGCGTACCGCAAAAAAAAAAAAAAAAAAAAAAATATTGGGCAACAGGCAGCACAGGAGTGTGATACTTGAGAGAGGGTGAAAAAATGAGTCGAACCCTGCTCAGAGGCAATGTATGAACTGTGGCGTAAGAAACCAAGCAGAGCCCTACAGTCTTGCTCAGTTGAGGAGTCAGAAACATGATCTTGGAGACCAAAGTAGCTAGAATTTGCAGAGCAGAGTACTAGAGAGGAGGAAGCTGTATAGAGAAAGAGCTCCAAAAGTCTGCGGAGGGGTCTTTTCAAGTCTTTGGTGGAATACTGCACATGCCTAGGCTGGAACCCCACAGCCTGGGCAGTGAAAAACTACCAGGGAACTAAATGTTAAATAATTCCCAGAGTTCACACAGAACATGGATATAGTCAAGTTTCTACCTGTCAGCATGGAGAGATCTCACTGAACACCCAAGCATTAATAGAGTACACAGGAAAGCCACACTTTAGTAGTAGCGCTAAACTAGATCTAGTGTAAAGGATATTTTCACCTACCATAACAAATCTTCAAACAAACTTGTAAAGGATCCAGCTAATCTCCAAGTAACTCATCTCCCTTTCTCTCTTTTAGGGAGGCAATAAAAATCCAAAAACTTCACAATGTAACTTCATAATGTTTGGCACTCAGTCAGAAATTACTAGACACAGAAAGAAACAGAAAAATGTGATTTATAAACAGGAGAAAAGTCATTCAATAGTTGCAGATCTAGAAATGACAGAGACGATGGAATTAGCAAACAAGGACCTTAAAATATTTATCATAAATATGCTCAGGAATTTAAAATAAAATGTACATAATGAATAAACAAATATGAAAGACATGAAAAATAACAAAGGGAACTTTCAGAAGTTAAAATTAGACTATCTGAAATGAAAAATTCATCAGATGTCTATTCAGTGGAATAAAGAATACAGAAGATAGGCTCAGTAAACTTGAAGACATAGCAATAAAAGCTGACCAGACTGAAGCAAGAGATAAAACATCAGAGACTATATTAAATGGCTCAACATAACTGGTGCCCTAGAAGGAAGGTGGTAAAAACAAACATTTGAAGAACTAATGGCCAACAGTTTTCCAAATTTGATGAAAAGTATAAACCTACATATTCAAGAATCTCAAAGAACCCACACAGAATAAATACAAAGAAAATCACACCAAGTCAAATAAAAGCCCAATTACTGAAAATGAGTGGTAAAAAAAATATTTTTAACAGCCAGAGGGGAAAAATAGGTACATTACATACAGTGGGGGAAAAAAAACAAATGAATAGTCACAGCCTTCTAATAGAAACAATGTAAGATAGAATACAATGGAACAATATCTTTGAAGTGCTGTAAGAAAAGAAATACTATCAACTTATACTTCTGTACTAAGGAAAAAGAGCTTTCAAAAACAAAGACAAAATAAAGACTTTTTTTTCCCAGACAAACAAAAATGGAGAGAAACTACTGCAAGCAAATCTATACTATAAGAAATGTTAAAGGAACTTTTTGAGTCTTTAATCCAACCACATCAATAATTACAAAATATGTAATCAGACCATAAAGGCTAATTAAAAGCAAAGATTGTCAGCTTGGTTAGAAAACTAAAATGTAACTATATTTCATTTAAAAGAAATAAGTTTTAAATACAAAGATAAGTTAGAAGTAAAGGGGCAGAAAAAGGTATAACATAAATTCTAATAATAAAACAGTTGGTTTTAGCTAAATTAATATCAAAGTAAATTCAAATCAAAAAGTATTACTAAAAAATAAACAGGGACATTTAATAATGATAAAAATGTAAATTCATTAAGAAGACACAATAATCCTACTTGTATATGCACCTAATGACAAAGCTCCAAAAATTCATGAAGCAAAAACTGACAGCACTAAATTTATAGTCAAAATCAAATTACAGGTGATCTTAATACTTCTTTCTCAGCAACTGATAGAACAAATTTAAAAATCGGTAATAAACTGGATTTTGAGCTACCAGTTTAACCTAATTGACATTTATAAAACATTATACCCAACAACTACAGAATACACATTCTTTTCAATTTCACTTGGAACATTCACCAAGATAGATAATATGCTGGGCCATGAACCAAATCACAATAAATTTCAAAGGACTGTTATTATACAGAATATATTCTGTGTGAAAACCAGAATTAAATTATAAATCAATAACAGAAGGATATCTGGAAAATCACCAAATATTTGGAAATCAAGTAACACATTCCTAAATAACCCATGCACTGAAGAAAAAAATCACAAGGAAAATTTTAAAATATTTTTAACTAAATGATAATAACAACACATCAAAATTTGAACACCCAAAGTCATCTAGGAATAGGCAGTGAAAGAAAATACAATATAACGTTTTCAAGGCAACATTTAAAATGGGAGGACAATGATCTTAAATAGGCTTAAATACTTTTTCTGAGTGTTTTTATTTGCAGAACTAAAAAAGAACTACACAAAAGTTCCTCCTACCTAAGACAGACCTTAATAAGAAACTAGAATTCGATTTTTATTAAAAAAAAAAAAAAACCTCAAAGGTACATTTTTAGTTTTTTTTTAAAATATCCAATTAGCAAATGGGTTAAGAGCACAGACTCTGAAGCCTTAGTTAACATCCCAGCTCCACAACTTACTAGCAATGTGTCCATAGGCAAGTTACTGAATCCCTATGTGCCTCCCTTTCCTCATCTGTAAAGTGGGGATTAACGATAATATCTATCAGTACGATAATTTTAAAAGCAAATATTTATAAAGTGCTTAGAATAATGTTTGCCCATATAAATGTTATATATGTGCCAGTTAAATAAATAAGTAATAAATAAATACTTTGGATCACTGTCTACAATCATCACCAATCTTTTTTTTTTTTTTTTTTTTTTTTTTTTTTTTTTTTGCAGTACGCGGGCCTCTCACTGCTGTGGCCTCTCCTGTTGCGGAGCACAGGCTCCGGACGCGCAGGTTCAGCGGCCATGGCTCATGGGCCCAGCCGCCCCGCAGCATGCGGGACCCTCCCGGACCGGGGCACGAACCCGCGTCCCCTGCATCGGCAGGCGGACTCTCAACTACTGCGCCACCAGGGAAGCCCCATTATCAATCTTTGATGAAGGTAAAATTTTCAAGTCTGATGTCTAAACCAAACGTTTAAACAGAAATCTAAGCTTTAAGGTTTGTTATCCAAATTGGGCATAAATCTCCCTCCCTTCCAACTTTCACCTATTCCCCTTCCCATGCTATTCCTTCTCCACGAAGCCAATCACCTGTGAAAGTGTGTGCCTTGTATTGTTTTGTTCACTGATCTTAACTCTTCACTCAGCCTAAGAACAAGAAAAGCAAGATTGAGGCCTCTGCTATGAAACTCCTAGGTAACAAAGTTAATAGCACTGCTCATGATTATCTAGAGCAAAGGCAAGATAAGCAGACAAGAGTATTTCCTTCAGTGCTGAAGCCCCAGAGCAGAGAGGCACCCCATTCCTGTGGTGAGGGTTTTAGCAGGAATTATACCGTGTTGCATAATAACCGGCTACCAAGTCTTCCAGTGAATAGTTGGTTAAATTATTTAATCTCACGTTTTTCCTCTGATCTTTCATCTGTAAACTAGGGGTTAATAGACTATGTTATGAGATATAATGAGTTAATACATATAAAGTGCCTACATATGCACGGTAAAGCAAGAATATCATAAACATTAGCTATTTTTTGGTAGGAATTAGTCGTTTCAGTTTCAGCATTGCCTTTCCTTTAGGGTTTATTGCAACAACTATATGACTTAGGAAAGGGGTGTATGGAAGGCGAGAGTTTGGAACCGAGGGACCGCAGGAGAAGCTGATACTAGCACAAAACGGCAAAGTCTATTGTCAAGCCCTGAGAATGGGCTTGGTAATCAGAGCAGAATCCCAGTGGCTACAACTTCCCTACAAAGCCGCAAACACACAAAGCAGGGCGCTCAGAATCCAAAGGCAAGAGACATCCCGACCCGGAGAAGCCAGAAGGGGGCCTCAGCACAGACTTTTACGCCGCTAAATTCCCAAGGAGTTGGCTCGGTGGCCTCCACGCTCCGAGAGACGCCTTTACCCTGTAAAGTGTGTCTGTGCTTCTGTACCACTTGGCTCCCGCAGTGGTCCCGCGTGGCGGTCGGCGCTCCCACCAGCCACACCACTAACCCTGGACCGCAGCTGCAGCCAGCGCGGCGAGAAAGAGCACCGAAGCCTCGGACCTCGGGGGTGGGGCTTGCGCGGAGGCCCCACCCCGCCGTCCCCATTGGCTGAGGCTGCCCGGGGCCGGAGTCAGCGCGCACCAGTCCGAGACCCCGCAGCTCCGCCCCAACGCTGATCCATGCGGAGGACAAGCACAGGTGGGTGAGGAGCGACCTTCTGTGCCCGGGAAGCCTCGTCGGGGGCCATGGGGGCACAGGTGAGGCTGCCACCCGGAGAGCCCTGCCGAGAAGGTGAGTGAGTGTCTGCCCAGAGCCGGAGGATCTGGCGTTCAGGTGGCGATGAGAACGGCGGGCGGTCCCGGGTACTTGTGGAGACCAGAAAGGGATACGCCGACTCTTCACGCGCTCATTCATGCATTTATTCATTCAGTCATTCCGCCAGTCAGCCGGTTAACAAGTATTTATCGGTTCCTACAATATGCCAGACTCTGTGGGGATGCCTGAGTCGAACAAGACATACGTGGCTCCCACCCTAGTCCGGAAGACAGATCCATGTAAATTACGGAGAGCTGAGTGTCGTGACTGGGTAATCAGGGTGCTGTAGGAAGACTCTCAAGTCTCATCTGAAAAAGACGCTTCTACTGACTCGGACTCACTTCCAGAGTCCGTGGTCGACGTCACCCAGTGGGCAGAGGGCATGCCCGCGGACCGGACGGGAGTCCAGTCTTGCGTCCAGCGCTGGCTTGGCGAGGGTCAAACACGGTGCAGGGTCAGGAGCCCTGGACCACCCCCCGCCCCACCCCACCCCCCGGGGGAGGGCTCTGGACAAACCTGGGCTGCCCACCTCTCTCCTCTTCCTTTTTGATGAAAACGCCTCCAACCCCAGTAGCCTCGCGTCTGACTCGCTGTGAAGTCACTTCTTGGCTGCTTAAGGCGAGAGCAGGACAGAGGAAGAGACCGGGAACTGGGTGCACTCATTTGTAGGTTTCTCACTGCTTTCTAGTCTGCGGTTTAAGCCGCCACCTGCGTCCTGTAAACTCTTAGGGCGCCACCCCTTGCCCTGTGCCAGGTGTTTACAACACTCGCAGGCTTTCTACAGTCTCAATACCAAAGGCGCGCGTGAGTCCGGGTAAAAGTAGGGGCACGGCTGAGGCGGCGGAGAGTGGGCGCGGGTGGGCAGTGTGTATCATATGAAATGACAGCTTTCAATTTTTACAGAGTCCAGAGAAAAGCAGATTTCTATTTTACCCGGTAAGGATGTAAAGAGGGAGCGGGCAGAGAGAGGCGTGGCAAGAACTATCTTTACAAAATTGGCAACTTCCCCGGTTTTCTCTTCTCTTGGCTCTCCCAGCTTATTCCTTGATGCAGAGAGTTGTTGTTTTAAGGTGGGAAAAGGCAGTGAACCAGTCAAAACTGTGCCACCAAGAGAAAGAAGGGACACAAAGAAAGAGAAAAATGCCTGAACAATTCACAAACTATTCAGAAGTTGAGGTTTTGGACGCGGTTACTAAGGCAGCTGGATCTAGAATTATTTCCTAGACAGTCAGTCATTCTTTGTCTAAAGAATTCCTAGGGCTTCCCTGGTGGCGCAGTAGTTGAGAGTCCGCCTGCCGATGCAGGGGACACGGGTTCGTGCTCTGGTCCGGGAAGATCCCACATGCCGCGGAGCGGCTGGGCCCGTAAGCCATGGCCCGTGAGCCATGGCCGCTGAGCCTGCGCGTCCGGAGCCTGTGCTCCGCAACGGGAGAGGCCACAGCAGTGAGAGGCCCGCATACCGCAAAAAAAAAAAAAAAAAAAAAAAAAAAAAGAATTCCTAAACTAGTAAGTCAGACTGTTACTAACACGTCCACCCTTGTTTACCCAATGATCTGTAAGTAAGTAAAGAGGATGTGTGAATTACATCCGCTTGTTTGAATTTAGGGATGATTTTCCTGGCTTTGCTCATGCATTAAGTTCCAACAAGAAATATTCAAGCTCCATGCTTAATACCTGGGGTTAATTAACTGTGGTAATTAATTAGGTGGGATGCTAGTGGGAAAGACTTGAGGGAAATCAGAATCCTTCTTATCAGTAGTGGGAAGAGATTAGGCTTTGGCACCAGACACTCTTATCAGCTATGACAACCTCCTTAAGTCTTTCTTCAGCTGTAAATTGGGAATAATTCCTACAGTTTAGAGTTTGAGGAATAGATGCAGATGGGATTACACATGAAGCACACACTTCAGAGCCCGACATGGAGTAAAGGCTCCATTTTTCATTTGTTCATTTATTCAAATGACAAGAGTCCCATGTGCCAGACATTGGCCTAAGTTCTAGAATAGAGGGATTTGCAAGACAATCTGGTCCTAGACAGTCTGGGTCTAGAGGCCCAGATAATTGGTTTTCATAATTAGCAATCCAACCAAGCACAAAATTATTTGAGCCTTTGTTTTTTTCTGTAGGTGTCCATCCCCATTCTCTGGCCTCTTGGATGCAGTGGTATACATTAATGATTCTGAGATTTTACTCTTTAAAAAAAAATCCATATTATAAACATTTCTCAAAATTCCACCAAATGAACATAACTTTTATCAGCAGGACAAGCTGCATTTTCTATGTAAAATATAGCTTCTTTTATGTTACACTAAAAAAGATTTTCTCCAGATTTTTACAAGAAGATTTAAAGCAGAAGTTGTTTTTTCAGCCTTCTGTAGATTTCCTAAGTGGTGAAATTCAAGTGCTTTAAGGTATTAAAAATTCTTCACTAAAGGTTGTTCAGAAAGCAATATGTTATTACTTGCAGCAGTTTATGTAGGAAATCTGATGGTCAACAGTCCTCATAGAGTATTTGACCTCCAAACACACTGATAGTGGGACAATCTTGTTTAGAGATACAAATTTTTAACTTTTAAAAAAATCAGCAGTATCTGCTCAAATTTATTTGGGTTACTTGAAATAATGTGCTTCCTGCCCAGCCCTATCAGAGTTCATATGTAGATATATCTGCTTGATTTCCAAATTTACTCAAACTTATTTCTCATTCTTATCTGCTCCAAATTTGCTCTAAATTATTTCTCATTCCTATTCTACTCCCCTTATTCCTGTTTTTCTGTTCGTTTTCTCACTAAAATTGTCAGTTTCCATGAGAACAGAGACCTGCTTACCTGTCTTGTTGATCACTGTCTCACCAGTTCTTAGAACAAGACCCTGACACACAGGAAGTGCTCAATAACAATTTGTTAAGTGTTGCATGAATGTATACCTAACATGGTGCCTTGCATGGCAGGTGTTCAACAACTGATTTGTTGGATGAATAAATAAAATTGATATATGGATATACGATGTTGTTACAAAGCCATAATTAAGCTGTAAGAGGAAGTCTGTTTGGTTGGCAGTATTAAATTGTATGATGGAAAGTGAGAAATTCCTTTAGATTGGAAAGGCAGAGAAGGCCTTTCTAAGGAAGTGAGAGCTCAGTGAAGAGAAGGAGTTAGGCATGCCAGCCACTACTAGCACTACCTAACAAGTAAAGGCTACTTAAAAGCTTTAAGGTGAGAAGGAATTTAGCCTATGAAAGGAAGAGGGGAAAAAATTAGGGAATGAGGTTACAGAGAACGCTGGAGGCCAGGATTCTGTAGGCCCTTGTAGACTGTGGTGGGGATTTGGGATTTTTTCTGAATGAAAAGGGAAGCCATTACAGAATTTTGCAAGGAGGAATGACAAGATTGGACCTACTTATCTAAAAGCTCATTTCACCTGAGCTTGTCCCCTGCTACTCTGACCTCATCTCATACCATCTCCCTTCTCTCACCAGCCAGCCTGGCTGGTGCAGTTCCTCCCACCCCCTCAAGCAAATTCCCAAGTCTGTGTGTTTGCATTTACCCTTAGCAGAGAGGTTTTTCCATTCAATGCTGTTTAAAAAAAAAAAAAAAAAAAAACTCCTTTATGCTGCTTTTACTGCTTTCCATGGCACTCAACATATTCTGTAGTTATTAGTTCACTTGTTTATTTTCCCCCATTAGAATGAATGTAATAGAGCAGGAATTTGATTTTACTCACTGTTGTAACCCCAGCTTCTAGAAAATGCCTGACAGATAATAGATACTCAATAAATATATATTGAATCAAAGAATGAAAAGATGACCAGTGTTTTTTCAGAGAATGAGAAAGAGAGAAAGAGTAATGCAATGTAATGTCAGAGGTGAGCAAGCTTTAGAGCACGTAAAGCTTTTTTAAAGTCTGGGATTAGGAATTTAGACTTTGTTATAACTGCCATGAAAAATCATGGGAAATTAAGCAGGGGAGTGATGTAACTGATTCACACTGGCTGATATTTGGAGAACAAATTGTAGGAGACATGAGAGATGTCATTCACTCTTTCCTTTGCTAATATAAATAGGCAGGTGTATCAGTCACCTATTGCTGTATAACACACAACACAAAACCCAAAGGCTGAAAGCAACAATCATATATTCTTGCTTATGTGTCTGTAGGCCAGCTGATGGTTGACTAATCTAGACCGGGTACACCTGGGTGTCTCTGCATCAGGCTACATACCCACCTGGGTTTGGCTCCTTTATGTGGGATGAGCTTAGGTCTGCTCCATATGTTTTCATTCTGGGATCAAGCTGAAGGGGCAGCAGCTGCTCAGGGAAGCTCTATTCCTGAAAAGTACAGAGGTGCAAGAGAGTAAAGCCAACCATAATACAAGGTGGTAGACCCAACCACGTTAAGTACATTTGAACCCTCTCCTTATATCACCTCTGCTGATGTCCCATTGGCCACCAATTCACTCCCAGTTGACATCAAGGGAAGATACTCTGCCCTTGTCGGGAGGGTTAAGGAAGTGACTAATTGCTGAATAATAATCCAAACTAACCCAGTAGAATGGATGGTGAGACAATGATTTTCTCAAATTGGAAATATCTTGCAATGATTAAAAATGTAGTTTTATGCAGTCACTGATTTCTCAGAAACCAAGATACCCTATTCCATGTAATAATTGGACAATATATATTATTATTCTCTATAGTCAAACAGGACTTGAAAAAAATTAAAGCATTTCATCTTTGTATAAACAATAATAAATTTTAACTGACTTTATTTGTACTTTATGTTTTTACTTTTCTGAAATAGAAAGAATAGTAGCCTGGGAATTGCATTACCTGGCCTTGTTTGAGCAGTTACATGACTTTGGCAAGTCACTTAATATCTTGGCATCAGTTTCTTTAAAATGTCTTCCAGCTACAAGTGCCTATGAATTTAGAGCTGGTCCATCAGCAGTATTTATGAGCTACCAGGATTATAAGTAAATTACTCTGGGAACCAAGATAGCTTATGATGAAACCACAAAATTAAGGAAGGGGTCTTTAGAATCATCAAGTCCAACTCCTTCATTTTAGAGATGAAGAAACTGAAACCAAGAGTGATGACTCAACTTGCCCAAGATTATAGATAATTTGTAATGGAGCTAAAGGTGGGAAAAGGCATATAATCCTATAGAAAATTTAACTTTGTTTTAAAATTTTTAAGTTGTGTGTGTCTGTAAGGAAACATTCACACCTGTATATAGAAGATACATATTAAGTTGAATCATATGAAACTGCTATTTATGTAGGGTCAAAAATTGTCAAATATCATCAATTTCATTTGGTTTAACATAATTGAGAAAATTAGCATCACTGTTTGTAAAAGCAAAAACACTGCAAATTATCCAATGTCCACCAACTATAAAATAGAAAAATTAATGGTGAGATAGTCAGGCAGTGGAATTCTATAGAACTGTGGGGAAAAAACCAAACCTTACAGCCAGAACATCAAGATTGATAAATCTCAAAAACAAGCAAGTCACCAAAAAATACATACTATATGATTACATTTTTAGAAGGTGCAAAAAGAGGCAAACGAAACACTTTATTATTTAAAGATATAATTTTATAGGGGAAATCATTTTTTTAAAGAAAAGGAATATTAGACAGAAAATCAGGATAGTTGAAACCACACGGCTTGTGGAATCTTAGTTCCACCATCAGTGAAAGCGCTGAGCCCTAACCACGGGACCGCAAGGGAATTCCCAAGTTGTTTTTTTAAATTCGGTGGTTGATACATTGGTGTGTATTGAATTATTTTTTTCTTTATAACTGACACATATTTCCTAAATCTTAATTATTCAATATTTAGAACAATATATAATAACATCAAAGAAGTTACAACATCATGCTGTTTGCTGACAGGAGTGTAAATTGGTACAGACACTTGAGAGGGCTATTGACAGTGTCTATTAAAATGAAAAATAAAGGGGAATTCCCTGGTGGTCTAGTGATTAGGACTCCGAGCTTTCAGTGACGAGGGCTCGGGTTCAATCCCTGGTCAGGGAACTAAGATCCCACAAGCCCGGGCAATGTGGCCAAAAAAAAAAAAATCATAAAATGAAAAATGAGTAATGTAATAAATTTTCTGTGTTGAATAAGGTTTGGATTAAACTCTGGAGAATTACTTTGCTTACTAGAATCATAAGAAGCCACTTCTGATTTTGAGATATCTCTAATTCCTCTGAAACCTTCCAAAGTCCCTGCCCACACATTCTACTTCACCCATCTCTCCCCTCCTGCCCAGCACCACTCCACACCCACCAACCCGCCAGTCACTCCCTCCTTCAGTCATACCTGCTGTGGGCTCCCTCCTTAATATGCTCCCCAAACATAAAACAATTTAAGGTCTAAGGTCAGTAACTAGACAAGATTTTTATTACTTTTTCCTGCCATAAAACTTGCAGCATTGGGACTTCCCTGGGGGTTCAGTGGTTAAGAATCCGCCTGCCAATGCAGGGGACACAGGTTCGATCCCTGGTCCAGGAAGATCCCACATGCCGTGGAGCAACTAAGCCCATGTACCACAACTACTGAGCCTGAGCTCTAGAGCCCACGAGCCACAACTTCTGAGCCTGAGCACCACAACTACTGAAGTCTGTGCGCCTAGAGCCCGTGCTCCACAACAAATGAAGCCACCGCAATGAGAAGCCCGCGCACCACAATTAAGAGTAGCCCCCGCTCGCCGCAACTAGAGAAAGCCTGTGTGCAGCTACAAAGACCCAACGCAGCAAAAAAAAAAATTAAAAAAATTTTTAAGTTAAAAAAAATTTTAAGTTTAAAAAATTTTTAAACTTTTTAAAAGTTAAAAAAAAAACCTTGCAACATTAATGTCCGTTTACAATGAGAACTTACAAAAGGCAACAAAAATTATTTGCACTCCCTTATCACCTTCTGCCTCCACACCCCCTAAAATGTTGGAAACATTTTGCTGTGTCAACAGCTCAGAAAGAATATTGTTTGATTGGAATGAGGTCCACCCACACTGTTTCCAGAGATAACGTTTTGGAATGGTTATGTTAACTACATAGTAAGTGACACTAATGCAGCCATGGAATTTACTGGACAGTCAAGTCAGATGTCTTCCCAAGAATTCATGTAATCGAAATTCTTACTACCAAAAATTACTTTGCACTCTTAGAGGGTGGATGAGATGAACAGTGCCTGGGACAGATTGCTAGATGCTAGCTTATGTGACAATTTGCAGCAATTCTTACTAAAATAACCAGCCTGAACAACTCCTCAGTTACCATAGAATATCCCTGAAGTAATATAATTCTCTTCGGAATATTTAGAAGTTTTGTCCCAGAATTTATGCTGTATCACAGGATCAAAGTTGGTTCATTTTCAAATTACAGAGATAAATGAAATGATAATCACGAAAAGATTGAATTCAATTACTTTACCTTTTGCTAGACCTGAACTTTACGGTTGTTTCTCAACTGTGTATGTGGTAAAATTCACATAACTTCATAATGCTTTGCCCAGGAGGCATAGATCCTGTTTTTAAAGTTTTGTTTCTAAGACATCATTTAGTTGTTCATGTGCCCTCTTAAGATTTTTGAGATGTAAAACTGATTTTCTTTTTTCACTTAATTCTAAAATTGTAGTTGATTAATTTTTCTTTGCCCATTTTTGTTTAAGGTAAGTCATGCTAGGGAAATATGCCTTTTAAATGGAAAAAAAAGTTGAGAAGATGTTCAGAAAACCTAGTCACGGTGTCACCTTGTTTGCAGCTTTTTGAGTGGAGAATAGATTATTAAAAGTTCTTAGTGTAAAATGTTTTCATTCTGTGTTTTAGTATTTAGTCTCAAAAAAAAAAAAAAGAAAGGCACTTATAATAATGGGTCTGGTTCAGTGGATTTACATGCTTCTTTGAATCCTATTCAGGAAAGAAAAAAAACCTCCTCATATTTAATTCATTTGTCTATTAGATTCTGGTTTTTTTTAAGGAGGAAGTGAGTTAGTAGACCTGCAAAATTATTCTTTTTAGGAAAGTGGTCCAGAAAACTAAACCCGCTTTTAAACATGTTTTCTGAAATGCACAATTCGTACCTCACCAAGTGGGATAGCTCAGTTTCCTGTAACATGGTGATTTCTAGACCCACAGGGTTGCTCTGCCCTTTCCCATCTTCAGTCGCCACATATGCTGCTGCTTTCCCGGAGACACACTGATGGCGTGAAGGAGAGAAGTGGACGTTGTAGGGCTGTGATGAACCGCTGAGCCCAAGCTGGGTCTGAACAGCTCCATGCTGCTCCAGCAGGCTGCTGCTGGCTGGAGCAGAGAACCGAGTACTGCTAGATCTTCCATTTTATGAGAGGAATACAGACTTTCATGTGAAGTCTCGCATGTTTGCATGGTAACAACTCAACAACTTTGCAGACATTTTGAAGAACCTGTGTGAGCCCAGCGGAACCTGTCTGTGAGCCCGTGGACCATGTGCTGGAGACCGCCCATCGGGCAGTAAAAAAAACAGTGTGTCAGTACCGCCCACTCAAGTTTCTCTTTCTTGGAGAAAGAAAGCAAAGATTAGTGTGTCTCCCTTTCGTCGGTTGACATTTCCCTCTTTCCCTTTTCCAGGCTACGTGCTGTCTCTGATCTGTCCGAATGCCTCCCAGGCTTGGTGTGAGATCACACGTGTGTCAGAGCTGCTGGCTTCTCCTGTCCTCTACAGGGACCTGAATTCCAGCATAACCAACTGGAGCATTTCTGCAAATGCAGAGAACAAATACAGTCTGTATGTAGGCCTGGTACTGGCAATAAGTTCCAGTGTTTTTATTGGCTCCAGTTTCATCTTGAAAAAAAAGGGCCTCTTACAACTGGCCAACAAGGGCGTTACTAGAGCTGGTAAGAAATGGATGCAACTAATGAATTCAAGTTTCTAACTGCAGAAATCATCCTACTGTAAGACCACGGTGCTACAGGAATAACATTTCACTGTCTCTGTCTTGGCCCCTATTCCTGTTCTTAGCAACTGTTCTCAGCAGTTTCCAGGATTGAGCCAGTTGTGTCTCCTTTAGGGTGAGACTAAAATGCAAGAGGTTTGGGGTGTGGGATGAGATCTTCTTTCATAGCCTTAGTCTGAGATTCCAGGATTTAGTCAGATCAGGCGACTCCCCTGATTAAAACACATCAGTGGCTTTTCTTTGCACTCAGAGTAAAATCCAAACATCCTCGCACAGTCTCTTACCTCACCTGCTGCCTAAAATGGCCTGTGCTACCTCTCCAGCTTCATCTTCAGCCTCCTTCACTATCGTGTGCTTTTCTCTGGCTTCTGGAATGTACCGAGTTCTCTCCCACCTCGAGGTCTTTTCTTTTGTCTGCAGCTCTCTTCTGCCTGTCATTTGGCTGACTCATCCTTCAGACTTCAGCTAAACTATCATCCCTGCAGAAAGGCCTTCCTCGACCATCCTCTCTGGGGAGGTTTCACTCACCTCTACCCCTGCTATTCTCTATCACTGCACCAAGGGTTTCCTTCATTGTACTTGGAATAATATGTCATTGTACATTAATTGTTTATTTGTTGTCAACAGGCTTGTTTATTGATAGTAGATTCACAAGAGCAGTAACGTACCGTAGCATAAGGGTTGGCACCCAATAAGTATTGTCAAATCAGTAAACGGATTACAGTAGAGTTAGGTTACTATTTGTAGTGACATTTCAGAAGCTGTGTAGCTCCGCTTGGCTATCCTTCATTAACCATGAATTTTCTATTCATTCTTATCAAGAATAATGTCCTAAAAGAGTTAAATATCTTTCTAAGGTTCATAGGGGAAAATAAACGGCTATGAATTGTGCAAACAAGTTTATAAAAGAGTACTATTGAGGGGACATTGATTAAAACAGTTTGGCATTAACAAAGATAGACAAAATAATAAAAGATAATTGAAAACTTATATAAGTACATACAGCAATTTAATATACAATTTTTAAAAGTGGCATTTCAATCCACTGGAGAAAGCATTAATTATTCAATCAAAAGTACTGAGACAACTGGCAAAAACTAGAGGAGAAAAATGTGAGAGCTTTACTTTATACCATTTGGTAGAATAGATTCCTCATAGTTTAGAGTTAAATGTAAAATGAAATAATTTTTTAAAAACAACCTAAAAGAAAGTCTTCCTAAGCATAAAGATAAAGGAAGACACAATTCTATATAAAGGAAGAGACTATCTGGATTGACCCCCCCCCAAAAAAAATCCACATGGAAACACCTTTAACTGAAACTAAAAAGGAAATGACATGTGGGGAAAATTTTCAAACTATATGACAAAGGGTAGTTAAGTCACAGTATACAAAGAGTGACTATAGTTGATAAGAAAAAGATAGGTACCTAACAGAAAAAAGGCAAAACACATAAACAAGGAACTCACAGAATAAGAATTGTAAGTGGCCAATAAGCATACCTAAGTAAATGTTACTTCACTAGTACCCAAAGATATACCAACTATATAACACTGAACTCCTGGGTTTTACCTACTATTTTAACAATATTTGGTTTTTCTTTAAAAAATAATGCCCTATGTTGGTAAGGGAATTTGGGAAATAAATAGCCCTCTCAAACATTGGTGGAAGCAATATAAATGGGTACAAACTTTCCTGAGAGCAATTTGGGAAAGCTTAAAAATGTTAATATCTTAAAATCTAATAATTCTACCTCTAGGAATTTGTCTTAAGAAGTGAACGAAGCTACAGTACTATAATCAAAACAGTGTTGTATTGGCACAAAAACAGACATATATAGATCAGTGGAACAGAATAGAGAGTCCAGAAGTAAACCCACACACCTACAGTCAATTAATCTACAACAGAGGAAGCAAGAATATACAATGGAGAAAGGACAGTTTCCTCAACAAGTGGCATTGGGAAAGCTGGACAGCTACACATAAATCAATGAAATTAGAATATTTCCTCACACCATATACAAAAATAAACTCAAAATGGTTGAAAGAGCTAAATATAAGATGTTACACCATAAAACTCCTAGAAGAGAACATAGACAAAACATGCTTGGACATAAATTGTGGCAATATTTTTAGATCAGTCTCCCAAAGCAAAAGAAATAAAAGCAAAAATAAACAAACAGGACCTAATCAAACTGAAAGCTTTTGCACAGCAAAGGAAACCACCAAAAAACTAAAAATACAACCTATGTAATGGGAGAAAATATTTGCAAATGATGTAGCCAATGAGGGGTTAATATCCAAAATATACAAATAGCTAGTACAACTCAATATCAAAAAACCCAATCAAAAAATGGACAGAAGATCTAAATAGACATTTCTTAAAATAAGACATACAGATGGCCAATAGGCACATGAAAAGATGCTCAGCATTGCTAATTATCAGAGAAATGCAAAGCAAAACTACAATGAGGTATCATCTCACACTGGTCAGAATGGCTATCATCAAAAAAAGTCTACAAATAATAAATGCTGGAGAGGGTGTGGAGAAAAGGGAAACCTCCTCCACTGCTGGTGGGAATGTAAATTGGTACAGCCACTGTGGAAAACAGTATAGAGTTTCCTTAAATAAAAACAGAGCTACTATATGATCCAGCAATCCCACTCCTGGGCATATTTTCAAAAAAGATGAAAACTCTAATTTGAAAAGATACATGCACCCCAATGTTCAAAGCAGCGCTATTGACAATAGCCAAGACACGAAAACAACCCAAGTGCCCATCAACAGATGATTGGCTTAAAAAGATGGGGTATATAAATACAATGGAATATTACTCAGCCATAAAAATAAATGAAATCTGGGCTTCCCTGGTGGTGCAGTGGTTGAGAGTCTGCCTGCCGATGCAGGGGACACGGGTTCGTGCCCCGGTCCGGGAAGATCCCACATGCCGCGGAGCGGCTGGGCCCGTGAGCCATGGCCTCTGAGCCTGCGCGTCCGGAGCCTGTGCTCTGCAATGGGAGAGGCCACAACAGTGAGAGGCCCACATACCGCAAAAAAATAAATAAATAAATGAAATCTTACCATTTACAGCAACATGGATGAACCTAGAGAATATTACACTAAGTGAAGTAAGTCAGACAAAGACAAATATATGAAATCACTTAGATGTGGAATCTACAAAATAATACAAATGAATATATATACAAAAGAGAAACAGACTTACAGACATAGAACAAACACATATATATACATACATATATATATTTATATATATATGGTCTCATACAGGTTAAATTAATAATAATAATATATAATAGACCAGATTTTAGACTATTCAATCATTAAGGGCTGAGAAAGTATTTGTGATATTAAGTTTTTTAAAAACAGCATTTGAAGTCATATTTTAATTTTCCAATTTGGTTATTTGCAAATTTTGTAAGGAGAAAATCATAAATTAACATGGTTAACTGCTTTGCAACATAATCCTCACAGCTAATATATCCTTTTTAGTTTAACTATAACAAAATCGGGTAGGTCAAGTTCACAGCATTAAGTATATTAAAATTGGTGAGAAAATTGCAATTTCTAAAACAATCATAACAATGACTTAAGCTCACAAATTACAGAGTGGGAAGATAACTCTGAATATCTTAGGAAAGGTTTTTGTCCTTTTCAGTAGACTAGACAAATTCAATTTCATGTGCCAAGGTAGAGAATAAGTAGAATCCAGCTGGCTAATGCTGGCTATTCTCTCATTGACTACCCAAAATCTCAAAAGCTCTTATGTCAACCATCTTCATCCCTTTAAAGTCCGCCTTAGGTACCAAGCTAATTTATGATTTATGGTTTTCTGTCTTTAATTTTTTAACTGTGGCTGAAACAAAGTATTTAGGGCTTATAATACTCCACGTCCACATCTGAATGGCATAAATACTGTGTGGACAAGAATATAACCTGCCATATCAGTAAACAAAGGGTGTTGCCAGCATCAAGCCATTAGCCACTGCAGCCACCAGCAGACAGTGCACCCTGAGGGCGTTCAGGATGGAGAAAACAGGATGCTGGCCCTAGATAGTTAAGGTGCATATCAAAGGAATGATTTCAATGAGCCCAGACTCTTGCATCTTCCCATACAGAGAAAAGTGCTAAATTCATTTTCTTTAATTAACGGTAATCTTTCGATGTTCCAACTACCTGTTTTGTTTGTTTGTTGTTTTTGCAAAAACTCCTATATATCCTGGCTCCTCCCTTACTTATTCAGGGCAGTCACTCAGAGCTGTCTGAGAGGCTGCCTCCTGGGCTTAAGTCCTCAGCAAGTCCACCGAATAAAGCATAATTCTCAACTTTCAGGTTGTGCATTTCTTTTCAGTAGACAGTAGTAAACCTGATGACTAAATAAAATTTTCCTGCAAATGAAAAAACTGACTTTGTGTAGAAATCAAAGGCAATATAAAGAAAGCTTTAGAAGATTTCTAAATGGAAGATTTACTGGAAATGACCAAGTAAAGCTAAAGATGAGATATAATGACTAGGCCTTAAGCCTTGTGTTTTCCAACCATACTCCGGTACCTTTTGTAGAAGTTAATTCCTCAAACCCTCTTCCTCCACTTTAGAACTTAATTTCTATTTGTATCATTTTCCTAGGACAAGGTGGATATTCTTACCTCAAGGAATGGCTCTGGTGGGCAGGATTACTCTCAAGTAAGTCCTTAATGCCGAGAATAGTGTTTGCTTGTAAAATGATAAAGTGTGTGCAATTGTTCAAATTGATTAATTTATCTAAGTAGTAAGGATGTCACTTAAGTCTAGAAATTTTTGTGTGGGCATAATGTCTTACATATAAAATAAATCACATGTATATTTAGAGTTAAGTTTTACTCTTTCTTCCTCCCACCTCCACATTCTCAATACTGTTTTGGAATGCAAGTAAAAAAGTTATTGTCTGAAATCTTATATTTTATCACAAACTTCTCCTTCTCTTGTATTTTATTTCCCATAACAATTGAGGAAAATGCTTCCCTCCCACATTTTCCCAGATCCTAATTCAATATGCGACTGTTCTCGCTGCATAGAGTAGGTACACTTTCCTGGCCAGGACCAAAATATGGATAAATGAAAATCCCCTTGGACTGCTTAGCTCTGAACAAATGGAGAGAAGATGAAGGTTGCCAGCACTCTCCTTCCGCCTAGACTTGCCCTGAGGATTAAATGAGACCCTGTATGAGGTGAAAACACTTTCTAAACGCTAATATGATGTCCAGTAAGAAGACAGTGTGTCACCCTCAGGCACTTTTGCAGATTTATATCTCCCTCCTAACTCCTCTGAACTTTCTCAAATCCCAAGCCTAAAACTTCCAGGGAAAGGACCTCATAAATTGTAGTTTCACACTACTTCCAGCCATCTCTGCAGCCAAAAGCCTTAAAACTTCCATTGATTTTCTTGTACTAAGTAAGACATTTCAGTATTTTTGAGATCTTGTTACAAGAAAGAATTGGGTAACTTTTCTTTCATAAATGGTGGTATCTAAAAGGCTTGTTACCTGAAAACTGGGTTCATCTCTTGATGGGTGTCAAAAGACACAACCAAGTCAGAGATTGGGAGAAGGAAGGATTTATTACTTGCAGCAAGTAAGGGGAACACTGGGGATCTTTCCCAAAGCAGTGTCTTCCCGAACAGCAAAATTAGGAAAGTTTTAAGCTAAAAGTACATGCATATTCATGAAGGGGCTTGAGCAGAGGAGAATTCAGCATAGAATTGGGGCAGAGGTTGACAAAATCCAAGCATTAACTGATGGAAGTCACAAGGGTCAGAAAAGGTCAACATCGGGACCTCCCTGGTGGTGCAGTGGTTAAGAATCCGCCGGCCAATGCAGGGGACATGGGTTCGAGCCCTGGTCCAGGAAGAACCCACATGCCACGGAGTAACTAAGCTCATGCGCCACAACTACTGAACCTGCACTCTAGAGCCTGCAAGCCACAACTACTGAAGCCCGCGTGCCCTAGAGCCCACACACCGCCAACTACTAAGCCCACACGCTGCATCTACTGAAGCCTGTGTGCTCTAGGGCCCGCATGCCACAACTACTGAGCCCACGTGCTGCAACTACTGAAGCCTGCGCACCAAGAGCCCATGCTCCGCAACAAGAGAAGCCACCAAGAAGCCCGTGCACTGCAACGAAGAGTAGCACCCGCCCGCCGCAATTAGAGAAAGCCCGCACATGGCAACGAAGACCCCACACAGCCAAAAATAAATTTTAAAAAATTTAATAATAATTATAATACCTTAAAAAAAACAACTTCTAAAAAATAAGTGTTATATATGCTGGGGAAGCACCATGGTTCAATTAAGAAAAAAAGAAAAGGTCAACATCATCATCCCTTGGGTTCAAGTTGATCTGGTGGTTGAGGGGACTTAAATTCTGCAAAATAGCTCAAGGAAGTACTTCAGGCTAATCTTTACCATTGAAACAGAACTGGGAGTCTTTACAACTGATTTATCATCTTTGCTGTTGTTACTTCTCTTGCCTGATAACAGTTTGTTCTTTTGTTCCCTTAAGATCATTAATTACTGAGACCTGTTCGAGGGCAAGCATTGTGGCCAGGCTTAGATCAAAAAAAGGCTTAGTCCTAAAATGGCTTCTCTTATGTCAAAAAGCTATATCTGGTTCTTTTCTCCGGGGATCCCATACCCTATCTGCTTAGAGGATGGTGAATAAAAATAATTTAAATTTGTATAGCTTTTTCAGCTTTTAAGGTGTTTTCACATCTGTTTTCTTACTTCATTTGAGTAAATGTTATCAGGGACTGTGCTGGGAAGATTCCAAATAAATATTTGGATGATTCTTTCTCCTTTTCTCTCTCTCTCTGTCTGTCGTATCTCTCCACCCTCTACCCACAAAATAGAATGAAATTAGAAGGAGAATATTATATGGCTATGTTTGTAATTTTAGTCTCACCATGCACAAAGTTTCTGCCAGTATTAAAGAGTGAAAAGCACAAGTCTTCAACATCAGAGATTTTATCTAGTGACAAACATACAGTACTTTAATTATGAAATCAGTATTTTCCTGGAAAGCTGTCTATAATGATAAAAATATAAATAATGAAGTATTCAAGAAAACATGTCGATGAAAAAAAAATAATCAGTCCATCTAAGAAAAAAATGGAAAATTTTATTCGCACCGAACTGAGGATTATAACCTGGGAACAGCCTCTCAGAAACAGAACTTCTCTGCCTGTTAGAGATCAAAGCACAGTTATAAGTTCTTGAGACAGGGGGCATTAAGTGCCATCTAATGGACAGTTTACACAATCCAGAGCTGCACTTACAAAGAGAGTAGTGGGCCCTTATGAGATTAAGAAGGAAGGCTATCTCCTAAGGAGGTCTGGTTAATGCAGACGCACAACACACACTAAAGGGGAGGGAGGAGGCCCAAATGGGCCAAAAAAAATTATTAAAAAATTTTTCTCATCTTGCCATAAAATATGAATTTTATTTCATTACTTACTATTCGGAGAAAACTACCACTGTTGCTCTTAAGAGACCAGTCTCCTACCATTCTGTACGTTTCTATTTGTTTTATGATATTTTAAAGCTGATTACTCCTGTAGATTTGGCTGGGGCTGGGGTCGGGCTTGGTGGGTGGAGTGGATAGCAGCCAGAGGGAAAAAGAAAATGGGTGCTGGTGTCTTTTATCTGTCCCAGGATCTCTCTCTACAGTGTGTCTGCTTGGCACAGTTTACAGCGTGAAATACTGCATTCTATGGGCAAGCATTCAGTTGTGACCCATGAGAATAATTTGGCCCCAATTCAAGGGCCCAACTCTTAGAAAGATTTTCCCTCACTCTAGAAGTTAATTGCATCACACTATCTTATGGAAGCCTGGAGTTCCTCAGATAAGGATTCCAGGAGCATGTTGTTAGGACTTTCAAAGAGCTGCTTGGATATCCTTGAGCTACTGAGATACTGTTACTTACTTGTAGATCATCTGCAATCCAGAGGTGCCTGACTACACAGGCCCGTGGTAGGCATCTCTGCCTATCCCCTGCCTAGACTGTACATCTCTAGAAAGCATTCTAATTTTACAAACTGCTTTATTGTTAATTTGCATAGCAGTATGTATTCTTGAGCAAACAATCATTCTTACTTACTTACTCCAAAGCTACCTCTTCTAGATTTCATCAGAGTGACCAAATATGTGTCTGGTTCTAAAGTAACTAAAAGCTTTATTGAAGGTCATTTAAAATAGATATTCCTCTGTCGCCACTTTTTGCATTAACTGAGTTTGTATCACCAGGTAATTACAGTTTATCCTTTTAATACCAAACCTTCCCTAAAAGAAGTTAAATTATTCCTTTTCATTAGATATATGAGTGTCTTGGGGATAAAAGACTACTGCTTTGCATGTGTCAGTTGTTTTTCTCATAGGATAAATAAGCCTATCTTTTGTATTAATACTGCTGCTTGCTTTCCAGTGGGAGCAGGCGAGGCTGCGAATTTTGCAGCTTATGCTTTTGCACCTGCCACCTTGGTCACCCCACTGGGCGCTCTGAGTGTTCTCATAAGGTACGTGAACAGTAAGGAACTTGGCTTCTGAGGGATTTTAATACCATGATAAACTTAACCCACAAGAAACAGATTACTAAGCATACCTCAAAACATAATTTTGAAAATCACAAAAATAATGTGAGAAGACTATACAATAAATAGAAGGAGAAATAGGAAGTAGATGGTCTTCCCGCAAAACACAAAGTAAATGTGTGTTTTATTTGTGACGATTCAGTGGAGCCAAGCAGATTTTTTTCCCCTCTCACCTGAACAAATTGCCGCAGCCCTTTTAATGCTTTCTTTTGTCATAGTGGCTAATGAGTGTAGTTGTCAGAGGACTTTAAAAAGCATAGTGTTCGGGTTAAATTTCAACTTTCACTAAAACTCTTGCATTGTCTGCTGGATACTTCTGTTTGGATATATCTTAGTTTCTTTTAGTACTGGAAACAGGAATCATTTTCCTGTCAATAAAAAGTGGGTCTAATATTTCTGAGTTGGTCTTTATTATGATTCCAAATGAATGTGTTCCATGAGCCCATGAACTCTTTTATTTTGTAACTAAGCAACTGTTTTGTTTGTTGTCTTTTTCTTTTCCTTTTATCTCCATTCATTACCAACCTCTAGAAGAAAGCTTATGACTAAGCCTACCCACTTCTTTTCACCTTCTTTGTAGGATTGTTGTGAGAAGTGAGTGAGTCCATACAGAAAGCACTAGAACACTGGCTACTAGTGAATGGTAGATATCGGTAGTAGCACTTTTTGCTGAGGCTGCAGTCCTCATCAGTGGCCACATGAGGGTGACTCTGAGAAAGCACCTGGTAATTGACCATAGTCTTGGGTGCAAATGGATACTGATAATGCCCTGGTGGGAGTGCCAGGGCATCAGGAGAAGGGGCCACAGTGGACCTACTGGTTGAGCAGCAGGATGGCGTAATCTGTGTCCATGGTGGTGCCAACCTAGAACTTCCTGAGGCCATGGCAACAAGGTAGTGGGAGCAGTGAATAGGTGAAAGTATCAGAGCAATAGCAGCCAGTAAGGAAATATTTTAATATTTTGACAACCCATATGGTTGTACTTGTGTGTACCAGGTAAATATTGGCCCTGAGCAGAGTAATCCTTCTTTAGGTATATATCTTTCTTTGAAGCTTTCATGAGCACACATGTTTTAAATGTGTCATGCCAGTAAGATGTAAAGGTTCTTCCATTTTGTTTGGCTTTACAGGAGAAAATGGGGAAATTCAAAATGAATTGAGTGGGACCTCTTAGAAGGTCAGGGAAGATTACAGGTGTATAGAATGCCTATTATAACTTTTTAACTATAAAAGCAATTAAGCAGACTTGATTAATTACTTGTATTTTTCTAGATACAAATTTAGTAATATATAACAAACTTCACACACAGAAAGGAAGGAAGGGAGGGAGGGAGGGAAGGAAGAAAGGAAGGAAGCCAGCCAACCAGGGTTTTCAGTGTCACATAGCATATTCCAATCAGTTGATTGGGATACAGACTGGTGCGCACCACAGTGCGACATCTGAGCTGCCATGGAATCCAAAGGTAACTGGACAAGAGTGATTTTTTTTTCTTCTTCCAACAGTGCACTGTTGTCTTCCTATTTTTTAAATGAGCACTTGAACATTCATGGCAAAATAGGCTGCATATTAAGTATACTGGGGTCAACTGTGATGGTTATCCATGCCCCACAAGAAGAGGAAGTCGCTTCTCTGCATGAAATGGAAATGAAATTGAGAGATCCAGGTCTGTGATTCAACCAAAAGAAACACTTACTCAAATTCTGCTCCACTTTCTCTTCTCATCAAATGAATTGGTAATAATATTGTAATAGGATTCCTAAAAGCCTAGTTGTGGGTTGAGGTACAGTACAGTTTGACTGAGTAATACAAGTCTTCTGAAAAGGTGACACAACTTATTTTTGTGTCCATGCTTCCCCTCCACAAAATGAAAGGAAGAGATGGGGATAGAAAAGGGAAAAGACTTATACTCCAACCCAAACTTTCACATCTTTCTCCCTCTGAAAATAAAAAGTCAATCAGACAATACCTGCTGTACCTCATAGTGTTGTCTGTGAGGTTCAAATGATATGTCTGTGAAAGTCCATTGTGAAATATTGAGAGCCATGCAGTAAATGTTGTTGTTGTTCCTGTTTTTTTATTTAGTTTCACGTCTCTTTCTAAAACACCTAGGCTCCTAAACTCATGACTAACAAGATTTCACAAAGATTTGATCCTATTAACATTTTCTGAAGTCTAATTCTTTTCTTCTCCTAACAGGATTTATCTCCTTTGCTGTGATCATAACTGTGATCTCCTTGGTGCTGATTTTGATTGTAGCTCCCAAGAAAGGACAGACCAATATATTGGTCTACATTTCAATCTGTTCGTTGATTGGAGCATTTTCAGTTTCTTCTGTCAAGGGCCTGGGAATTGCCATTAAGGAACTACTGGAATGGAAGCCTATTTATAAGCATCCCCTGGTCTTTGTTTTGCTGGCTGTACTCGTGCTTTCAGTGACAACACAGATTAACTATCTCAACAAGGCACTGGACACCTTTAATACATCTCTTGTGACTCCCATTTATTATGTGTTCTTCACTTCCATGGTAGTAACTTGCTCCGCCATCTTATTCCAAGAATGGTATGGCATGAATGCTGGAGATATCATTGGGACTTTGAGTGGGTTCTTCACCATTATCAATGGCATCTTCCTTCTACATGCTTTTAAAAACACTGACATTACCTGGAGTGATCTGACATCCACTACTCAGAAAGAAGTCCTCTCTCTGAATGGCAATGAAGACAAATACGTCTTACTAGAGAATGTAGAATGTTCAGCCCCAGGATTTGATGATGACATTACCTTGTTTAGCAGGACTGATGATCAAAGTCCCTAGAAACCCTGAACTTTAACCACTAAGAGACACTTGGAGAGGAGAAGGAATACCTGATTCTTGGAACAACTATTAGGAAAGCTGGCATTTTTAAAGTTCTAACTAATAATTTAGACATGAGGCCAAATAAAAATGCCTTTATTTTTGGCCATCAAATTTGAAAATCAAAGTTTTGATCCTCCTCCAGAAGGCTTCTGCTGTTTTTCATTTCTGCAAACTTGAAATATTCCCTAAGCATGAAAGAAGTCAAAGAGTTAGATAACTCTCAGAATAATCTTTCTTCTGGTCACAATATGTTTGGTTCTGCCAGGTGGCTCTTCATTTCTCTGGCTACTATTCTTAGTGTCTCAGTAATTCATAGGTAAACACAACTGTGTGCTGATAAGCAGAATATCAGTCACCATTCTCTAATGAGTCATAGTTTCAAATTATTAAAACTGAGAAGCGAGATCACTGATGCCTCCCACCTTCTACAACTTCCTTCTTTCTAAACTAGGTAGCTAAAGGGTAGAGTGTTAAAGAAAAAAATAGACATGTTGGAAATCTGCTGCTTAGTGGGCTAGAATGTGTAAGACACACATGCCAATGAAGGGCTTATAAATTGTAACTTATTGAGGAGTTTGAGAATAGGAAGGCGAGTTAACGTCTTAGAAAACTCAGGGAATACTACAGGAAAATACCTTTTCATATTAAAGCCTACATAAAATTTTCCTATCTCACTCCAGGTGCATGGCAGGAGTAAGATTTTTGGTGGTCTCTACCGTTTATGGATAGATTAATCCATTAATCTTTTCTCATTGATTTAATGAGAAAAGAAATTAGCTATCTTATTTCTAGACTAACTTATTTCTCTCAAAAAAAAAATCCTAACCAAAAAATTATGACATTAAAAACAAACAAAAACTCTTCAGGTTGACTGGATTATTCTCGTCTAATGTCAAATGTTATTAGTTTTGTTTGCTTGTTTGTAATCTACCTCAAGTCTATTCTGAGTAATAATAGTAGATTATTTTCTTCAGAATTCTATTAAAGTGACTTTAGCATTTCCCCAGTTCGGTTGAACTGTGATTGATTTTCATGGTGATGACCTGAGATGTTGCATTGATTTTCACGGTGATGACCTGAGATGTTGCATTGATTTTCACGGTGATGACTTGAGATGTTGCAAAGCCCTAAAGTGCTGGCATAGTCTCTTCGGCATAGTTTAGTGTTGAGTGCAATTCAGTGCATTCTATTTTTTTTTTTTTTTCTGCGGTATGCGGGCCTCTCACTGTTGTGGCCTCTCCCATTGCGGAGCACAGGCTCCGGAGGTGCAGGCTCAGCAGCCATGGCTCACAGGCCCAGCCGCTCCGCGGCATGTGGGATCTTCCCGGACCGGGGCACGAACCCATGTCCCCTGCTTCGGCAGGCAGACTCTCAACCACTGTGCCATCAGTGCATTCTAAACTTTTGAAAATTGATAATCCGTGGAAGATTCATGGGTTGATACCTCAGGTCAAATATATGTTTACTGTCTTGATTGCTGTTTCACCTTAATTGTATATCAGATATATAAGCTATGAACACAAGTTTGTAGAAAAAGTATTCTCTCAAAAAGTAGTGTCTGAAAGTTGTAGAAATTCTTTTAAGTTTCTCTTTTTCTGTTGAAAACTCTGTTGATTTCTCCTTCTTGGTGAGGAAATTAATAGCATCCAACCTGAGGTTGGCGCAGTCCTCCACTCGACTGTATCTTAGTGTCAGATATTTCTTCAACGTCACCTGTGACAAAGCTTTGTCCTTGGTATATTGTGCCCAGGTTAAAGGTTCTTGTAACACAAGAACCCATGTGTACCCTGGGTTGGAAAATGAACTGGTGTTGACACATACGCCCAGGAGAAAGTCTGAGAAAGATCTAATGAGCTGAAATATGTTGAGAAACAATGAAACATTTGAAAAACTCTAAAAATCTCTGGTGGGCATATGCATTGAAAAACTAAAATGTTGCAAATCTGAAACCCAGAGTACTTTTTCCCAAATAGGAAGATGTTGTCTTAGGAGGAATAAAATGCTGGATCCCTGTATTGAGACTAACTGTGTTAGTCTTAACTGGTAGTCTCATATGTATATATTTTAATATGTATACTTTATCTCACATAGATACCTTAAGATTTATTATGTGAATATCTGTACACGTCATTAAGGATCACAAAGCTGTCCTCACACAGCCAAATGGAAAGCTTTTCCTAATTCTATAAACATAATAGTTTCATTTTATTTTCCAACTTACAATTTTATTCTTAGGTCAGTGGTTAATGACTTTATTTTTAGTTCAGATTTCAGAATGTTCATAAAACCCTCAATTTGGCAACATGCAATTAAACTAACATTTTTGTTTTAAGAGTACGAAATCAAATACATATATGTGGAAAGCACCCGCATCATGCCTGATACTGAGGCATTTAATACAATTTAGTTCTCTTTGAATCAACATTTTAATTCTCATAGTCTCAGTACTATATAGGTAAGGACAATTAGTTGCCAGTTTTCATATATTCTTTTTCTTTTTTCAGTTTGTGTTACCTTAGCTCATTTTTAATAATCCAAGTGAAAATGAATTCCATTAGTATACTATCTCAACAACAATACAAAATGATTCTGACAAAAATATTTTATTTTTCCTAATAAAACCAAACTAAATGCAATCTTCACATTCCAACAAAACTTTGTGGACAAGTACTTTATATGAATATATATGAAATATTTTCAAATGTTTCAAAAAACTATGATCATGAAATTTTCTATTTTTCAAATGTTTAGAAATACTGTTCATTTTAGAAAGTTTACAACTTTTAAATTAATGTTTCTGTATGTTTTTCATTTGCAATCAAATAATGTGGTTTAATTATGCTTGCTGGAGTTCAGTTTTGAGTTTCTTGAAGTTAAGTTTATGTAAAGGCAAAAATACCCCTTGAAATTAAAAAGAAAATTCTGAGGTTTAAAAAAAAATCTGCACTTTGTTTAATGCTTTGTCATTTTCCTTGAAATTAAAATCTGTGTATTAGAAAAAGGCTCTCCACAAAGCCATCTCCTGAACAAAAGGTAGGAGACACTATCTTATCTTTTGATAATTTTATTGAACAGTCAGTGTAATGAAATCTCCCCTCAGTTCAGAAATTTAAAAGAAAAAGGAGGAGGAGGAGAAAAAAGCATTATAACAATATTTGGTAGCATTGCATTACATCAAAATTTATATTTGCAAACACTCAGCAAATTTCCTTCTAGCCCCATTAGAACTTCAGTATTGAGCACATCACCATGACTTTATCAATTTTCCCTGTTCTGATTTGAATTCATGTTTGAGAATAACTCCCTCTGTTGTTTCTATGGAAATGAATTGTCTAGGGTACAGAAGGCCTTTTTCTTATCTGCTTCTGTTTTATAGATGAACAGAAATAATCTGCAATTCCCTAAATTGCATAGTTACTTAGGATCAGAATGAGGACCAAAATCCAAGTCCCTCAAACCTCCCAGACTACCCACTCCATGGAATGTAGGCACGTCTAAGGAGGCCTTGGTGGAGCACATCTCAGCAGAGTTAGAATGAACTACAGCTTCCCCCAGCAAGCTGTGTTAGTGTATACCAAACATTTCAGTACACTAGCTGCAGTGTATAGGAAGCCTCCAAGAGGTAAGCTTAGGTTACAAAGAGTCTTAACTTTTATTTATAACAATGAACAATATATGTTTCCCAATGAAAGCTTTGCTTGCAAAAAACAAAGTTTTTTGAGAGAGCCGACTACCTGAGATACCTTTTCCTACTTCGGTCACAAATCACAAAAAAACCCTTTCTTCCTGAGGGAAAACTGAATCTCCATTAATGCCATTAGTATGGGAGAAAGCCTTTGAGTTAGAAGCCACTTTCATTTTTATATGTAGAACTTCCCCTGTGGCTGGGGACAGAGGGAGCAGAATCTCTGCAGACCAAGCCCTACCAACCTCAAGCTTGTCCAGCCCTCAGGAGACAAGGCCTCACACCAGTTTTCTGCACTGAGACCCTCATAAGACCACATGGCCCTCACTCGCACCCAGCCACATGTAGGCCCCAGCAACTACTTGACTGGGGGAAGCACATGGAGGGGGTTGGTAGTGGAGATAAGAGCCATGTTCTGAGCACCATGTTCCCAGAATCCCTTCCCACCCCCTGCCTTCTGTGATCCAGCCAGTAACTCCTGACTGCCAGCATGCAACTCAATCTGGCCCCAAAGCTTGTGGCACTATTTACAATAGCCAAGACATGGAAGCAACCTAAATATCCATCAGCAGATGAATGGATAAAGGAGATGTGGTACATATATACAATGGAATATTACTCAGCCATAAAAAAAAAGAATGGAATAACGCCATTTGCAGCAACATGGATGGACCCAGAGATTATCATACTGTCAGAGAAAGATAGACATCATATGATATCACTTATACAAGAAATCTAAAAATAATAATAATAATACAAATGAACTTATTTACGAAAAAGAACTAGACTCAGACATAGAAACTTATAATTACCAAAGGGGATAGCGGCAGTGGGGGGGGAGAGAGAGAAATTAGGAGTTTGGGATTAACATACATACACAACTATATATAAAATAGATAACTAACAAGGACCTACTGTACAGCACAGGGAACTATACTCAATATCTTATAATAACCTATAATGGAAAAGAATCTAAAAAAGGAATAGATTTTATATATATATATGTATATATATATAAAATCACTGAATCACTTTACTATACACCTGAAACTAACACAACATTGTAAATCAACTATATTTCAATAAAAAAAATTTTTAAACTAGGTACAATAAAAGCATTAAAAAAAAAAAAAGCTTGTGAACTGCATTGTGAATGACTTCTATAGGGACTCACCAACCACAGAAACCAAATACAGGGCCCTGATTGTTTAGCATCTATGGATAAAGTCTCTAGATCTTGCCTGGAATGGATCTGGGTAAAGGTATATGGCTCCTCCTTGAGTTAATTGTGCCTAACAAACTTTCAGAAAATAAACTCAAGAAGATCCCATAGCCTAAGTACAATAAAACAAGATTGTTTCACAGATTGTCTCTCAATTAGCTTTTGCCTTTGTTTTCACTATGAACATTTCATCATATTACTAGAAGAGATTTAGATAAAGTATATTTGAATAAAAGAGATCGCTCTTCTTAACCCATGGAACGGTAGGGCTGAGTTATAATAGGCAAGCCTTGCAAGAAACAGAAAATAAATTCTTATGGATAGAATGGGGTTTTATTTACCCTTGTTACCTTATTTGCACTTAATTCTTTCTGAGTAATCTTGCATGCACAGAAAAAAGGGCAAGGCTTTGAAAGTAGGGATCATAGGAGCACAGGGTGTAAACTTAAGGAAGGCAGTGATTCAGCCTTTTCAGCAAGTACTGAGACAGACAGACACTCAGCAAAGGGAGGCTGCTGGATTGAGTCCACATGGGCAAAAAGGAGGATCAACATCAGCCGCATCACAGTGTGGTTTCACTGTGAGAACCAAACTGGTTTAGAATCAGGCAGACTTAAGGAATTCAGTGCAATTCAGGTTACACGCAGCAGTTCCACTTCTTATGGGGAAGTGCCTGCTGATGGGAGATTAGCCCGCAGCCAGAGGAAAAATAAAAAGTGTGGAGGAACTGGTCAAACAAGATCAAGCGTTATATTACTTGTTTTGCTGCACAGTGTGGAGTAGCTGGGGCTGGATGAAGCAGGTCTCCACGACATGAGCACGTGATGTACCTTTACAACATCAGGATAATTTACAGTCCAACAGATTGAAAATTATACACTTCTACCAAACACATTTGTGTGTCCAGTGTCTCTGAAAGTCCATGACTTCAGGATCGTCAATGAGACATAAAGGCTGAGATCTAAAACATGCAGCTGAACAGAAACACGTCCAATTTGGTTCCCAAGCAGACAAGAAAACGAGGCTTACTTTCAGAGTCAGAAGTCAATTCACCTGACTTTCATTTCCCCCAATCAACCAGCAGATTTCACAAAATAACAAACCCCCTTCCTAAAATATTTGAACTTTTGGCTCTTTCCTGAGGTTTCACGGAATTCTGCATGTAGTGTATGCTGCTACCCACCTCCCCACCTCGTGCCCCCACGAGATATACAGAGTAGAATCCTCTACCAGTTTCTTGGCTCCTTTAATATCTTCTCCAGAGACCTGGTAGGAGTGCTATCAAGTGGGGAGAAGCTGCAGACTTCCTGCCTCTGGATTTCTGGCTCCTTGTAAAAAGCCATTGTATTCCCTCTGCTCTCCTTGGCTTTGACTCCCTGCCCATGCTGGTGTCTTAAGGCAGGCTGGCTAAAGCATCCAATGCTTTCCTGTTGAACAGCTGTTAGTCACCAGGCATCGATGAGACATCTTTCTCCCTTAGTTCAACCTTTTAAAAAACTTCACAAGAAGCCTTGACCCAGAGTAAACACATCTATGCATACATAAAATATTTTATCTCATGCAATGATGTTTGGCCCTAACTGCACATTACTTCCACCTGAGAAGGCTTTTGTACATTCCAATGCCTGCGCCACACCCTGGACCAATTACAGAGATCATTTGAGGGTGGGGTACAGCAACGTATTTGTTAGAAGCGCTCCAGATGATTTTTCATATGCAGCCAGGGTTGAGAACAACAGATCTAATCTAAGACCCCACCTACACAAGTCACATCCCAATTGCAAAGTTGTTTTTTTAAAAGTGCTGAAATATAATATATGCACATTCTGTGGTTGTGGTTATTTTCAATTTCTTAGACAGGTTTCAACAATCTTTGAAGTGAGGTACATAATCTGTACCTGCGTAGAAGCGTATAGTAGCTTCCAACAGAAGAGCTCTAGATAACTGCCAACAGAAGAGTCAGTAGAGATGTATCATTTAGGAACAGGTTTGGCTTCAGGTAATTCAACGTCTGACTAATATGCTGCCGTAAAGAAATAGGGATTCATTTGTCTCATAAACAAGAAGTCTGGAAGTAGGCAGTTCAGGGTTGGCGCAATGGTTCCACAACGACAGGAGAGACTCGTGCCCTTTGTATCTTTCTGCTCTATAAATAAGGCTCCCAGATTTAACAACAACAAACACCACCCAGCTGAATTTGAATTTCAGACACACGACACATCAATTCAGCATAAGTATGTCCATACAATCTTTGGAACACACTTACTGTAACAAAGAGTCTGACTCCATTTTTGATGTTTGACTAATGAATGACAGTTTTCAAGCCCCATCAATGTCTCCTTCTCTTCTGCCCACGCCTGAGTGAGCTGATAAGAACGGCTGCTCCCTCCTTCGGTACCAGCTAGAAGGTCAAACAACGAAAGCTCAGCCCCTTCCCCTCAGCTCCAGCCCTCCTCGCCACAAAACCCCAAGGCGGCTGCCCCTCCCTGCACTCTTAAGTCATTTTTGGGTCTGCTGGGGAACCTGTCTCCTGATGTCCCCAGAAACCCTCATTATGTGAGTCGGAAATCTTTCCTACTCTCTTGGTATGTGTATGACGTCAACAGTCGCAATATTGGAATCAAATTTGGGATAGGGGTTCATCCATTTCTGGTGGTGACCACAACAGGAGAAAAGGCTACAACACTTTCACTAAAAAATTGTTTGTTGGGACTTCCCTAGCAGTCCAGTGGTTAGGACCCGATGCTTTCACTGCTGAGGGCACAGGTACAATCCCTGGTTGGGCTGCGTGGCGGCCAAAAGAAAAAGATTGTTGATTATCTGAAATTCAAATATAACTGGGCTGCCTATATTTTATCTGGCAACTCCATCAATGGGCCTTCATCTTCATGCTTATTTCCTCAGAGTCACAGATAGACATTATACCTTCAGGTCTCAAAGCCATGTTCCAAGCAGGAAGAAGCAACAGTTTTCCTTTTGGTGAGACTTGTTTTTTCCTTCAGGAAGGGGAGCTCTCATCAGGTGCTTCTGGCTGCATCTCATTACATGGAACTTTCTCATGTGGGTATGCTTGCCACAAGAGAGCCTAGAAAATTGAGTATTTCAACCTTTCATAATAGGAAGAATAAAGGGTTATACCTGACTTTGGGAAGATAAACCCCCAACTCCTACAAGGACATATGGAACAGGTATACTGTCTTTGAAATACCTTCACTTACCCAATACCTTCTCCTGACCAATTCAGGAGAGGCCAACCTATACCAGCCACCAACATGGTCTGCAAATGCCAGCAGGGCAAGCAGCAACCAGGCTGATAAGAAATGTTGCTGAGACCAGAGGTGCCAGGGGACACTGCTCCAATCCAAGCAGCCCTCCCATTCACGTCACCACCTCGAGGTCACCTTGCCAGGGCGGATAGTCACCGTCTGCATCGGAGGGGCTGGACAGATTATTGGCATCAGCATCCATTCTGATTGGTCTGTACCTGCACCAAATCAGTTGGTAAATATTTTGAATATCACCCCTGGATAAAGCCACCCCTCTCTCTTCTATGCCCAGATGCTACCTTGGCAGAAACAGAGGGAAAGGCAAAATCTGAGAGACAACCCACTTCACCCACAGAGAATATTTTTGTTTTTGCCCTGGACTAAAGTTACAAGATTGAGCTAACTTGAGTCTTCCCAGCAAGTAGGGGCACCAGAGGAATATAGGAAAATTATAGACAAAATAAAGTATCTGCAGGTTGCTTGTACATCTGGCAGTAGTGTGAGGAAATTTCCATCCTTGCTGCAGACATAAGGATTATCCACTTCCTCTATTAAATATTGATGTGTCTATATGGATTTATATTTCTCTGTAGATTTATTCAGATATCTTTTTTTCTTTTAATCTGATATCAATCCCTAACATAATGTATTTTTCTCTCCATAAATAGGGAAAGGGAGATATAGAAAATTTACATGTAAGTCAAATTGTTCTGGAAAAAGTAAAATTTCTACCAAAAAGAAGAATGGATGACCACCTGAGGTTATACACTACAACCAGAAGGAAAAATGATCCACCATTGTGTGGAAAAGCAATGGACTGGCCCAGAATCCCAAGAGGAGAGCTGCTTACAAGACTGGTCCCCCACCTCTGGAAGACGAAGCCTCTGGGTGATTCCGTTGCTTTTATTTCATTGGGTTATTCCATGAGTATTTATTTAGCTTAAATCTGTGTCAGGCCCTATTTGAGGACCTGGGGATACAGCAGTGAACAAAACAGACAAAAATACCTGAACTCACACATGTTACAGTTTCAAGGGTAGGGAGACAGAAAATAGACAGAATAAATAAGAATAAATGTATTATTTTTTTATATAGTGTTAAGAGCTATAGAGAAAAATTATACAGAAAAGGGAGACAGGGAAAGTCCATGGTGGGGTTATCATTTTAAATAGGGTGATTCAAGAAAGCCTCACAGAGAGGGTGACATCTGAGCAAGAACCTTGAGGAAATGAGGAAGCAAGCCATGTAGATATCCAGGAGAAGCACTCCTGGTAAAGGGAATGGCAGGTGCAAAGGCCCTGAGATGAGGAGGTGCCTGGGATGTGTGGGGGGTGGCATGGCGAACAGGCGAGTAGCAGGAGATGTGGTCAGTGAGTGCATGGGCACAAGTGACAAGAAGAAACAGTACACTGCTTCAATCCAAGCCGATTCTGCACCTGCACTTTCAGCTTTCCCAGACAGCTTATCATACAGGAAGTCACCAAACCCGCCACTACTGTCACTAAAGGAAGGCACCTCATAGGACTTTCAGCTTTTTCTTAAGATCCTCATATATTGCTAAGGCTCTCTCTTTAATTGTGAGAAAGTTTACCCCAGATCACTTCAAAACATTAAAGTGCTGGAGAAAACTGAACCTGGCCCAACTGGTACTTAGTATTACTGACAAACCCCCAATTTACCAATTATGTTTGAGTTAATCTGCATTAAGGAAATAGGGATCATAGCCGAACAGCACCAAGTTATTACTAGTGAAGATGGTGGACCGCATGTTAAATGGCCAGAAAGCAAGAGAGTAATTGGGAAGAGAAGAATGGTGGACATTTATTGATTATCATTCCTGCTCCCCAGAGCTCACTGCCCCCACTGCCCTCCCCAGAGCTCTCAGTTTCTACCTCCAAGTGGTTGCAGGTAAATGGATTCCATCTCTGGCTCTTTGGGGAACATGTGACCAAGGCTAAGCCAATCAAAGCATTCCATGCCCAAGCTGAAGAGACGTGTTCAGGGAGGCTTGTAGATCTGATCCAGTCAGAGAGAATATAAGAATATCAGGACTCTGGTGGAGATGCTGGGACAAAGGTGTTTCCTCCCTGTGGATAATATGGTGTGTCAAGGTGAAGTATGTAAAAAATTAATAAACAGAAATCTCAATGAAATAGAGCTGGGAGACCAGAAGCGGGAGCTCTTACGCCCTGACATGACAGCAGAGCCCCACAGGAAGAAGAAGGACTCTTCTTTCCTGGCAAGGACTCAGCCAATGAAAAGCCATAGACTCTGTTTACTAGAGCCCTCCCAACTTCGTTTTCCCCTCTATGAAAACGTTCTCCTTCCCTTGCTATGCGGGAACTTGTACGTGGCTCATCATGCTTGCAGAACCTGAATTGCAATTCTCTGCTGATCTCAAATAAACCCATCTGTGCTGGAGAAATATCTGGCAGTCTATTTATTTCAGGTCAACAGGTATGTGACTATAGCAGCCGCTTTTCATCTGGGGGTGGAGAGGGGAAGAAAGGGAGGCAGCCTGAGGACCAAGAAATGGAGCTGGAACTATGATATCAGGGTGCATTTCTGCACCCCTGGACTTCACAGTCACATGGTCCAATAATACACTATTCGACCTTGGCACTATTGACATTGTGGGCTGGACAGTTCTTTGCTGTGAGGGATGTACTGTGCATTGCAGGATGTTTAGCAGCATCACTGGTCTCTGCCCACTAGATGCCAATAGCATCCCCTACAGCAGTGACAGTCAAAAATGCTAGTCTGAATTGGGTTTGGGGTTTGGGCAGGGGTGGTTCCTTCTTGTTTTGGAAGTGAAATGGAGCCTACAGAGAGATTTGATTCATCTACTTTTTCTCTCTCCAACTGGCCAGATGTGGGAGCTCTGGGGGAGAAGAGAGGCTGAAATGCTCATCTGGAGTAGGACTCCATGCAGGTTCGAGGAGCCGGTTGGTATCCAGCCCCTCTCTGCTGCCAAACATGGGAGCAGTTGAGACTCTGCTCAACACACCTTGGTCCCCCAACAGGGGCAAAAGGCAGGTGAAAGGAGGACACCCAAAGCAGAACTGAGGAGCAGCCCTGACAACGTATGGAAAGTGGGCAGGGAGATGGCTCTGAGGACAGATGTGCACACTGGCGAAACAGCCTACAGGACTGGCCCAAATGAAATCCTCATGGGGCTTCCTTTAAGGCAATGATAAGCATATGATGGGTGTGGCCTAGCACATACAGACCTTTCCAAATTCAGAAACTCTGTTCAAAACAGGAGTTCTTCACATATATATGGAATCTAAGAAAACAAAACAAAAAAGTCATGAAGTACCTAGGGGTAAGACGGGAATAAAGACACAGACCTACTAGAGAATGGACTTGAGGATATGGGGAGGAGGAAGGGTAAGCTGTGACAAAGTGAGAGAGTGGCATGGACATATAGACACTACCAAACGTAAAATAGATAGCTAGTGGGAAGCAGCCACATAGTACAGGGATATCAGCTCGGTGCTTTGTGACCACCTAGAGGGGTGGGATAGGGAGGGTGGGAGGGAGGGAGACGCAAGAGGGAAGAGATATGGGAACATATGTATATGTATAACTGATTCACTTTGTTATAAAGCAGAAACTAACACACCATTGTAAAACAATTATACTCCAATAAAGATGTTAAAAAAGAACAAAAAAAAAAAAAACAGGGGTTCTTAATTTTTTTAATGGTACGAATCACTTTGGAAGTCCAGTGAAACCTTTATACCCCTTCTTGGCATAATGTTTTTAAATGAATAAAATAAAAATACACACAACTAATAAGGTAACCAATTATACTGAAAGAAAGTTATCAAAATATTTTAAAAACATGTGTGCCTTAGTAACATGTCTTGTTTACTGAGTTAAGTGACAAGATCTAGTGGCAGTCCTAAAAGCTGAGACTTTGAAGTAGTGATGAATGCAAATTCTTTCTCAAGAAAGCTGAAACAACTCCCACATGATATGAAAATAACAGTTCTTTGCATTAAGACAAAGTCACAGACATTGCTAATATAAGGTACTGGGGTTTTGGGAGGGCAGGGGGTTGGTTGTTTTGGGGTTTTGTTTTGTTTTGTTTGCCTACATTTAGAATGACAGGAAATGCTAAATTTTAGTTAAAGGCTAGTAAAAACACAGATGTGATTTTTTTTTTTCCTTTCAAGTTCATGGATCTCTTTTAATCTCAGGTCAGGATCCTTTTGTAACTAGATCAGTGGTTCCTGAGCAAGGGTGACTTTACCCCCCAGGGAACATTTGGCAATGTTCTAGAGACATTTTTGGTTGTCACCAGTAGGGGGAGTGGGGTGTGTTATTGGCATCTAGTGACTAGAGGCCAGGGACGCTGCTAAATATCCTACAATGCACAGCACATCCTTCCACAGCAAAGAATTATCCAGCCCGAAATGTCAATAAGCACGGAGACTGAGAAGCCCTGAACTAGAGGAAGATTTTCTAAAGGGAGTTGGGAAGTTGGCCCCTGGCCCAAACCACATACCCAGTCCTTAGGAAGCCCCAAAAGAATATAACCCTCCACCCGCACTCTAAGTGCTGCTGTGTTTGGAAGATGCTTCCAGGGGAACACAATTTGGGGCAGATACAAGGAAAGAGCAGAGGACAATACAGGCAAGGGAATAGGGTGAGTTATTAAAAGAACAGCAACCAACTGGTAAAAGCATTTGGGCTTTGTTTGGCAGTATTTACAAAAAATGAACATAAACATATGTTTTGGCTCTGAATTCCACCCCTAGGCATATACTTAACAGAAATACATACATATTTTCACCAAAAGACATGTAGAACAATGTTCATAGCAGCATTCATCTTAATAGTCAAAAATTGGAAACAACCCAAATATCCATCAAGAGTAAAACAGATAAATATTTAATTTGTGATATAAATAAACAGTAGAAGACTACATGCAAATGAGAATGAATGAATACAACCATATGCAACACGGACGGATCAAACAAACGTACTAAGTAAAAGAAGCCAGGCGCATAGAGTACATACCATAGGATTCCATTTATAGAAAGTTCAAAAATACCTCATACTAATTCATGGTGTTAGAAATCAGGATACTGATTATGATTAGTTTAATGACTTAAGTAGAAATGATAATGGATCCTGAAATTATAGAATGTAACCATTTCTTGATATGAGTGCTAGTTACACAGACATATTCACTTTGTGAAAATTAAGCCATATACATATGGTTTGTGTACTTTTGTTTATGTATATGTGAGCAAAGGGTTAACAGCAGGCCTGTGCTCTTTTTCTCCCAGACCTAGACCTTCCTGGGAGGATTTTAGGTTTGTCTTCTCCCAGCATCCGTCCCCTAGATATATCCCCAAGTTAGGACAGATTTGGAATGTTGGGTACCAAGGCCAGACGTGTATTTTACACACTGTGAAATCTCTGATCTGTGAGACAGCACATGGGCTGGGAGACCCATCAACTGTAGGCCTACATGACGGGTGATAAACCCAGGGAGAAGCTTCTTTGTATGAAGATGAACCCCACACCCCATGGCCTCATCACCAGCAACTATATACAAGTCTCTAGGCAAGAGAGGAGGGGCCCAAGCATCTATGCACATGGAGAATTGTTGGCTTCCACCGAGACTGAAGGGCTGTACATGCTCTTTCCTGTCCTGAATCCTTCTAAAAAGCTAAGCAAACTAAGTGCTGGATCAAGTTCTACTGTGTCTTATGAGTTTGATTGCCAGTCAAACCTGTTACCAATGCAATAGTGGGACAGTGTATTGTACTTCAATAAAAAGTTTACTAAAGAAAAAAATTCCTTTGGCTATTCTTGCCAACCTATTATTCACACTGATCACATCTTCTTGGCCTCCAAATTCCTTCCATTTTTCTGAGCTTCTCCTCTCTCCTCTGACCTCCTGTCTTCTCCTTTTAGGTCTCTCACCCACAACCAACCCTTAAACTTCCTGTTCATTTCTAATGCAGAGCTAATTAAGTATTACACTATCTCACCCCAAACTAGTTAAGCTACCCACAGAGGGCGCATATCAATAACTAATATTGAGATTCATTGCAAAACATAGTTCTCTTCCAGGAGAAGTCATGTGACTACTTCTTAAAGAATTTTTTTCTTTTGCTAGACAGAAAATGCTGAATCTCTGTCCATAGACATTCCAAATTCACACATTATCTGGAGTCTCAGTTACCTATGTGACAATCCAGTTGTTCCTTTCCTAATTTGGTGTCTCAAACTTTCCTGACTTGTTAAAATGAATAGAATTTGCTTGCCAACACCAATATATGCTCTTAGAAGTGCTGGCTGCTGCCATATGATCCCCAGGCATAAGTCTACTCTGTATTGTCTCCCTGAATTGCATCTGTAGGGATGACAGATGCTCTATGTTTTCAGTGTTTGGGTTTGGATTGTTTTTTTTTTTTTTTGGAGGGGGGAGTGGGGACTTCTAAGCTTAGCAAAACCTGAGAAAGACATCTTCCTGTATATACTGATACTTCTTTATTTCCTATGTCATAATATTAACCTCACCTCCCTTGGCTTTTGCTGTTAAATAGTCTTATGTCTTCTGGAGCTAGGCTTTCACATATCTCACTTGAACTAAGGTATCAGTAGTAGGAGCCCTCTGTCTCACCTCCCCATAGTAGGAATCATTAGGAGAAGGGAGATGATAGTTTCAGAAACAGCACAGTATCTCAAAGATTTCTGAAACCACCACTTGCATGATCAAGACTGATAATTCTTGTGTCTGATGCTCACTATTTCAGTGCACACTGATTGAGTACCACTGATAGTCAAAGATGTCATTCCTGACAAGCAGCTCATGCAGCTCAATAACAAAAAAACAAACAACCCAATCCAAAAATGGGCAGAAGACCTAAATAGACATTTCTCCAAAGAAGATATACAGACTGCCAACAAACACATGAAAGAATGCTCAACATCATTAATCATTAGAGAAATGCAAATCAAAACTACAATGAGATATCATCTCACACCACTCAGAATGGCCATCATCAAAAAATCTAGAAACAATGAATGCTGGAGAGGGTGTGGAGAAAAGGAACACTCTTGCACTGCTGGTGGGAATGTGAATTGGTACAGCCACTATGGAGAACAGTATGGAGGTTCCTTAAAAAACTACAAATAGAACTACCATATGACCGAGCAATCCCACTACTGGGCATATACCCTGAGAAAACCATAATTCAAAAAGAGTCATGTACCAAAATGTTCATTGCAGCTCTATTTACAATAGCCAGGAGATGGAAACAACCTAAATGTCCATCATTGGATGAATGGATAAAGAAGATGTGGCACATATATACAATGGAATATTACTCAGCCATAAGAAGAAACGAAATTGAGCTATTTGTAATGAGGTGGATGGACCTAGAATCTGTCATACAGAGTGAAATAAGTCAGAAAGAGAAAGACAAATACTGTATGCTAACACATATATATGGAATTTAAGAAAAAAAATGTCATGAAGAACATAGGGGTAAGATGGGAATAAAGACACAGACCTACTAGAGAATGGACTTGAGGATATGGGGATGGGGAAGGGTAAGCTGTGACAAAGTGAGAGAGTGGCATGGACATATATACACTACCAAATGTAAAATAGATAGCTAGTGGGAAGCAGCCGCATAGCACAGGGAGATCAGCTCGGTGCTTTGTGACCACCTAGAGGGGTGGGATAGGGAGGGTGGGAGGGAGGGAGACGCAAGAGGGAAGAGATACGGGAACATATGTATATGTATAACTGATTCACTTTGTTATAAAGCAGAAACTAACACACCATTGTAAAGCAATTATACTCCAATAAAGATGTAAAAAAAAAAGATGTCATTCCTGGAGTGGGGAAATATGATTTAAAAGTCACAACTACTGACAGCCAGCATCTTAGAATCTCATGAGAATCATAAAACACGTTCCCCCAGAACCATGATGCAGGGTGGGACAATCCACAAATAATAGGCTCCCATTGTTAAACCTAATGGTAATGACTCCACCTTTCTTTTTTTTTTTTTTTTTTTTGCGGTACGCGGGCCTCTCACTGTTGTGGCCTCTCCCGTTGTGGAGCACAGGCTCCGGATGCGCAGGCTCAGCGGCCATGGCTCACGGGCCCAGCCGCTCCGCGGCATATGGGACCCTCCCGGACCGGGGCACGAACCCGTATCCCCTGCATCGGCAGGCGGACTCTCAACCACTGCACCACCAGGGAGGCCCGACTCCACCTTTCTGCAGCACCCTTTTCCCTATGTACTTCCAAAGCACTCAGGATGACAAAGATCAGTTTCCAATCATTCCTACAAATGGTACATGAAAAATTAAGATTTAATTGTGATTCCTGGTTCTTTCATCTTGAATCCAATACCCTGGACTTCAGAAATAATGGAACTTGGTGTAATATTTGAATACCTTGTTTTTGCCTCCTCTTGTTCTTTTATTTTTTTTAATTTTATTTATTTTTTATTTTTGACTGCGTTGGGTGTTTGTTGCTGTGCACGGGCTTTCTCTAGTTGCAGTGAGCGGCGGCTACTCTTCGTTGTGGTGCACGGGCTTCTCATTGTGGTAGCTTCTCTTGTTGCGGAGCACGGGCTCTAGGTGTGTGGGCTTCAGTAGTTGTGGCTTGTAGGCTCTAGAGCGCAGGCTCAGTAGTTGTGGCACACAGGCTTAGTTGCTCTGCGGCATGTGGGATCTTCCTGGACCAGGGCTCGAACCCGTGTCCCCTGCATTGGCAGGTGGATTATTATTATTTTTTTTTTTTGCGGTATGCGGGCCTCTCACTGCTGTGGCCTCTCCCACCGCGGAGCACAGGCTCCGGATGCGCAGGCCCAGCGGCCATGGCCCACGGGCCCAGCCGATCCGCGGCATGTGGGATCTTCCTGGACCGGGGCACGAACCCGTGTCCCCTGCATCGGCAGACGGACTCTCAACCACTGTGCCAACAGAGAAGCCCTTGGCAGGTGGATTCTTAACCACTGTGCCACCAGGGAAGCCCTCCTCTTGTTCTTGTGGAAAAAGAAAGTCCTCTTCTAGAAAAGGTACTGGAGGTACTTCCTATGACAAAATGAGGCTTCTTCAATCGTCCAAGTTCACAAGTACAAAGTGTGAAATCTCAGAATTGAGATTCAGGTTCTGAATTGTCCTGGACAATGGATCTCACTAGAAATAGAATCATCACCAGGACCTGTTCAAAGAAGAACTTTCTCCTATAACAGTATTCAATACTGGAACACAGGAAACTGTCTCCAAAATAATCAGATCTGTGCAAAAATAATTTGTTAAATAACATAGGGAAGATTATGAAAGACAGTTCCAGAATGCCCACATTCATGTGGTTTGTAAAGGTGCGTTTTTCATAAAGATCTGTACAATTCAAAAGCATGAGATTCTGCAGGGGTGGCTCCTTTATTCTGGAGCGGGCAGAATTTATTTTCATTTTCCATGCATGGGCCACCACAATAAAGAATGTTCCTCCTCTTCAGTCTTTTCCTCAGTAAAGAATCAGGTTTTCAGGTATGCTCAGAGGCTCTCTGGGCTCTTCTTGTGGAGAGCAGCCACCATAACGACCACTATGGAGCATTTTTCCCTTCTTCACATATGGGACATGAAGAATATTAGAGAAAAATCAGAGTTTAGAAGTCACTCTCAAACACACGTAGAAAAATTATTGTCAGAATATTCTTAAGCTTTAAAAAGTTGGAAAAGCCTGTGATCTTTGAACTGTTTCCAGGAGTCAGTGACTCTAAAGGAAGATATTCACCATCAGTGACTCCACCCAGGGTTTCCTTTTGTGACAGTCTTGCACCATGATCCTCTGGGTTGGCATTCTCTTCAGGTCACCAGGTTTCTGCAATCTCTGTGAGAACCTGCAGCAGCTCAGCAAACGTCGGGCGGCCTTTAGGTTTCTGGAAAAGGGAAGTAGAGGTGGTCAGCTCAGCTTAAGACTCACTCAGACACCAGCTCTAGAACTTGCTGGCAGGACCTGGATCCAGGCTGGTTCACCACAAATGGAAGAGAAAGATATCTTGGCTGATACGCAGGACATAAATGGCAGTTGAGCGAGGCATGAGTGTGAAAATATAAGGGTAGAAGTAAAATAGCTACAGCTGCAAACACTAGCCACATGTGGCTATTTAAATTTAAATTACTTAAAAGAGTATACATTTTAATATTCAGTTCTCAGTCACACTAGCCACTTCTCAATTCTTCAATAGCCAGGTGTGACTACCATATTGGATAGTACAGACATAGCACATTTCCATCATCACAGAAAGTTCCATTGGACAGTACTGCCCTAGAGGTCTATTTGGATGACTTGATACACAGGGTAAAGGAAGAGCTGGGAGAGAGGGGCCTCTAGAGCCCCAAGCCCTCAAGCTCAGCCCCAATTATTCACTACACCTGACCCCCTGTAGAAAGATGGATTTTAGTCAAAAAGCAAAAGGCACGTTTTCATGACAGACTTTGCAGGACTTGGAGCACAGACTGTGCTGTCTTAAGGCTCAGTCAACAAAATCTCCAGCCGGGAAAGCAAGGATTGGAGCCTTTTTCCTACTTCACAGTGGGATGCGGTTTGACTTTGGCTCCAAGAGGAAGCTCCATGGCATCTTTGAAATCCATGGAAAATAGAACTACTCATGGTAGCCACATTCTCACAGAGGTCCCTGGCAGCAGAGTTAGTGGGGAGACACCACCCTTTGTGGCTTGTAAACAGAAGGCATCAATAAAAGGAGAGAGCAAGAAACAACCTAAATGTCCATCGATAGACGAATGGATAAAGAAGATGTGGTACATATATACAATGGAATACTACTCAGCCATAACAAAGAATGAAATAATGTCATTTGCAGCAACATGGATGGAACTAGAGATTATCATACTAAGTGAAGTAAGTCAGAAAAAGAAAGACAAATATACGATATCACTTATATGTGGAATCTAAAATATGACACAAATGAGCTTATTTATGAAACAGGAACAGACTCACAGGCATAGAGAACAGACTTGTGGTTGCCAAGGGGGAAGCAGGTGGCAGAGGATGGAGTGGGAGTTTGGCAGATGCAAACTATTATATATAGAATGGATAAACAACAAGGTCCTACTGTATAGCACAGGGAATTATATTCAATATCCTGTGATAAGCCATAATGGAAAAGAACATGAAAAAGAATGTATATATATGTATAACAGAATCACTTTGCTGTACAGCAGAAATTAACACAACATTGTAAATCAACTATACTTCAATAAAATACATTTTTAAAAAATAAAATTTAAAAATTAAAGGATGGAGCAGAAGGATATGTGAGCACACATGAGAGTCCTCCTTGAGATTTCAAGAATAAATAGTGGAGCTTTTTGCTGGTGCTGAGGTTGTGCAGGTAGTAAAGCCTATGAAACAAGTGTTATCACTGCTAACATAATCACATTTGAATCTAGAGGTGCATAAGCTCCTCGTTTACTTCGTCCTCTTGTCAGCAACTTATTTACTCCTTTCTCTGTCTCCTCTCCACAGATATGTAAAATCTCAAAAAGTATTATATTGTATGTGCATGTACAAGTATATTGCTTAATATACAATATATATTCCTAAGCTATTTACATTGTTATTGCAAAGATGCTCTTTTTTTTTTTTTTTTGTGATACGCGGGCCTCTCACCATTGTGGCCTCTCCCATTGCGGAGCAGCAGGCTCCAGATGCGCAGGCTCAGCGGCCATGGCTCACGGGCCCAGCCGCTCCGCGGCATGTGGGATCTTCCCAGACCGGGGCACGAACCCGTGTCCCCCACATCGGCAGGCGGACTCTCAACAACTGCACCACCAGGGAAGCCCCAAAGATGCTCTTAAGACATCTGTTTGCTACTAACAGCTCACTTAATATTTTTTATGTCTTTCAAGATTCCTTGCAGAACAGTTAATCATATGCAAAGTATTTTCATACACTGGGGATCTTTATAAAATTAATACTTCTCTGGAATGGAAACAACCATGTCGCTCTTGAAATATTGAATTTTTTTAGTGTTTGTGAATTGGGAGTCAAGTGATTTCTTTTTCAGCCAGGAGGAAATCCTCATCCAGCTATAGTTTTTTCTGGGCTGAAGCAGTCAGCTGGAAAGAGAGAACTGTCAAAATCACAGAGGAGTCTGATGAAGGGGAGTGGTGTGTTGAGTCAGCGCCCAGAAAAGACAGAGGTGGAATATAAACCCTCGGGCTTTATTTTCAAGCTTGGCATTTCAAGTAAAAGAGAAACTGGCCTCCCAGGAGATAATTTTCCGAGTAGAAGTTCCTGGCACACTTTCTGCCTTCATTCCTATTCTCGTTTAATCTCTCTATCAGGAGTCTTGAGTGCCATAGGAGAGATGAAACCCATTACTTTTAGCCTTGGAAAGCAAGACAAATTAGAGTGCAGTAAATAAAAACACCATCCTTCTCTTTCAATGTGGAAATTGAACAAGCCTGATTCTACCCTTAGTTTCCACCCAGCAGTTCTTAAAAGGAGTAAAACGTCTCATCACTGAGGCTTTAGTAACAACGAGAGTTTCTGCAGGAACCAACTTCAGCAAGATAAGACTTGGAAAATGCACTGAATTCCTCAGATGAAAGGCCATTGTTAAAAACAAAATGGATTCATGATTTTGTAGTGGAAGTACTTCTGGCTCTCAGGGGTCATTACCGAGAAATAGACACCTTTTCTTGCCATGACGAAGTCCTGGAGTAATGTGGGTGATAAACAGATCTACTCTCAGATGCTGGAACTGCCAACCTTTGCAGGAAAGTAAGGGACACTCACCTCATGCCAGCAGCTGTACATGACTTCATATATGGAAATCGGTGCCAGGTGAGGTCGGTACAGCCTGAAGCCTTTAGAAATCGCTTCCACAACTTGCAAATTTGACTTATTTTCAAAAGGCATTTTTCCTTCTGTAAAAACTTCCCACATCAAAACTCCTGCAAATAAAATGCATGAAAATAAGAGGTTAGAGAAATGGTTACTTGGAATTGAAACAGCTGTTTCAAGTTACAACCCATTATTTTCCTCCTGCAGTCATTGAGTTACAATCATCCAGAATGACAGCAGTTCTATCTAGGAAGCAGACCCTGTGCATCTTACTTTTTGAAGAGGCCTATGAACTGAATATATTCCAAGTGAAGACAATGCCTTTCCTTTTCCATTGGTCATGACTGCCTTCTTATTGGAAGAAAAATGCTGGCAGCATCTTCATTTCAAAGTACTGCTCATGTCTCCACACCCTGAAATCAATGAAACTTTGCCATTCCATAGAAAATGACAGAATTGTGTGATCCCCTGCTGCCTGCTAAAGCCAAGAGTTTACCATCCAGTAGATGGCATGCGTTCCCATCTTCCCACTGAAAGACTGCTGGGTAGAGTCCCAGAAAATCTGGCAGGGGCTCTGTTTATAAGTAGGTGTCCAAAAATCATTGATTGATTGATGAAACTCCTTCAAGGCTCCCAATTTGAGTTCATTTAATTATTCACTTATTCTACAAATATGTATTAGGTATTGATGAGAGGCCAGGCCTATGCTAGAGTCAGAGGATTCTTAAGACTGAAACCAGTCTATGTGCTCAAGAAGCTCACTGTACACTGAGGAAGAAAGACAAGTGGTCAAGTAAAACTCAAGGAGTTCTAAATGTTGTACAACCACCTGATGAGATCCTTGTGTTGCTATCCACTGGTCTCACAACTTAACTGCTCTCCAGTAGAGCTTATAATGTCACCTGCCAAGACTACCACATATCATTGGAGAGCTAATGAGATCAATACAAGCTTAACCTTATTGTGGGCAATAATATTCACACCCTTTGAGGGTGCAGATGTCTCTCCAAAGCCAAGAAGCCACCCAGAAAGGTACAGGTGAAAGAGAATAGATAGATTATTATACATTTGTTGCCATTTTTTGAAAGTCAACTCAAAGAACAAACTCCATGGGACAGAGGTCCACAGTATCTCTTTTTCAATGAAGAACATTACCCAATATAAACAGCAGTTGATAGATCCCAAGGAAGCCTATGTCTAATTTCACAAAATAGGAAGGTGATAAAGTAAATGAGATGGCATCGCTCAAAGTCAGACAATGAAGTTTATTCATTACACTCAAGATTTAATGATGCCGTAAGATCAGTTTTTCTTGCAGGTCTCTGTGGTGTGGGAAAGTTGGCTGAGTTTGTTTTCTAGATCAGTAGACTCTTTTATGGTTTTACAGCAAGTGCTCAGTGGGAAAGGAAAAGATCCAAAAGGCAAACTTAATGTAAGAAGGTGTATGACACCAGTTGCCAAAGACAGCCTGATGTGTTTAGAACACCTAAGACAGAAACACAGTTATAAGAAGACCTTTAGCTAGATCATATTAAGAAATCAAAGTTAAAAGAGCAATCTCTATTTTATGAGAACCTACTGTATGGCACAGGGAACTCTACTCAGTGCTCTCTGGTGACCTAAATGAGAAGGAAATCCAAAAAAGAGGGGATATATGTATACATATAGCTGATTCACTTTGCTGTACAGTATAAACTAACACAATATGGTAAAGCAAATATACTCCAATAAAAAATAAATATTTTTTTAAAAAAGAGCAGTCTCTATTTTATTAAATCAAGCTCCAACAAATGAACATCGAATTCACTCACCAAATGACCAGACATCAGATTTGCTGCTATACTTATTGAAATGGAAAACTTCAGGAGGGGACCACTTGACTGGGAACTTGGCTCCAGAAGAACTGATATATTCATCATCCAAAACATACCTAGGGCCATCAGATTTCAGAGCACATTGTGTTAATTACCTCTAAGTTCAGTTTACTTCAAATCCTTTTAGTTAACTCTGATTTCTAAAATACAAAGTATTTTCCACAGAAAGGTTCAGTATACCTTCTCTTCTTGCTATCAAAGTGAGAAAGTAGCCCTTATAGAGTTTCCTCCTTAAACCAAGCCTCAATTGCATTTATTGCATTTGGATCTCAGAAAACCATAGTAATTCTTCAGTCTAAAACATGCCCCACTGATTAGCTATGATAAATTCTTAATTCTGCAAAGAAGCATGCTGAATGCGCTAACAACCAAGGTTATTTCTTTAAAAAGATAAATATATGTGAAAGAATAAATTCGAAGTTTGATGCCTTATTTTCTTTCTATATACATATAATTTTTGCAGGACAGAGAAGGGGGAAAATAAAAGTATTTGAACGTAATACATTTGGTGTGTAAAATCTCTAATGCCTTTATTCAAATGGAAATAAATCAGGAACAACTATCATCTCCTTTAAAAAAAATAACAACAACAACAAAATTAAACCCTCTCTCTTTTTTGAAAATCATACACAGTAACATCCAAGTGTGGGAATCTGGAGAAAAGAGAGGAGAGCTAACGTGTGCTATGTAGCTCCTTGAGTATGCAATATAGTATTTTTGAAATACTATATATATATATATATATATATATATATATATATAGTATACTATATATACTATATATATTAAATATAAAATTAATATATTTATTAATGCTTCCCCACACACCCACTTGTTTCCCACATACCTTACCTCACCACACCTTTAAGTCCTTTATTGAGCCAGAGGCCATTCTACTAGAGGAAAGAATGAATAACAGAAAACAAAAGGAAAAGAGCCACTTTTTAATAGCTTTTGAGTTTCAAAAGTCTAGACTTTCCAGAGAAGGAGAAGGACTGAGTTATGAACAAAATACCTGGGAGAATGGCTCATGAATACGAATGATATCTCACTACCACCACCATCCAATCTGCTACAAAAATATCCCTTGTGCTGGGGGTGTGGGAGAGATTCAAAAGGAAAGGGAAGGAGTATTAGACACTAGGGGGTGGCTGAGGTAGGGTCCTATACCCTGCACCCCATGAGGGCTGCCCTAGTCACATCGCAGTGAAAGAAGACCTCACTGCCCTACAGTCCGTTGGTGGGCTTCAAGAGCAAAACAGAACCTGTGTCCTCTTTCTCGGGTCAAGCCCTGGGAAACACAGAAAGATTCCAGAGGACAAATGGCTATGGGTGTGCCAAGGCAGATGGGGCCTTAGCCACATGGAGAGCTCTAGTCATGGCGAATGTCAGACATGAAGGATTCTTACAGGCAGAAATTCAAGATGAGTCAGCGGCCACCTGTGTGGATGGCCAGCCAAAGACAAAAGAGGAGGATGGTGGCTGTAAGGAAGCCAGTGTCAATGTGTGAAGGAATCTTACAGACAGAAATTCAAGATGAGTCAGCGGCCACCTGTGTGGATGGCCAGCCAAAGACAAAAGAGGAGGATGGTGGCTGTAAGGAAGCCAGTGTCAATGTGTGAAGGAATCTTACAGACAGAAATTCAAGATGAGTCAGCGACCACCTGTGTGGATGGCCAGCCAAAGACAAAAGAGGAGGATGGTGGCTGTAAGGAAGCCAGTGTCAATGTGTGAAGGAATCTTACAGACAGAAATTCAAGATGAGTCAGCGGCCACCTGTCTGGATGGCCAGCCAAAGACAAAAGAGGAGGATGGTGGCTGTAAGGAAGCCAGTGTCAATGTGTGAAGGAATCTTACAGACAGAAATTCAAGATGAGTCAGCGGCCACCTGTCTGGATGGCCAGCCAAAGACAAAAGAGGAGGATGGTGGCTGTAAGGAAGCCAGTGTCAATGGATAACAACAGGGACCAGACAGGCCATCTCCTGTATGTGGCCCCATGAGACACTCAGAATTTGGATTGTGACCCTGAAGAGTGTCAGGGAGAAACCCTGAAATCACTGGGATGAAATTTCTAGCAACCTGAGGGAAAGGAGATGCAAAATGTAAACTGAACTGAGTTGCTGAAAATAAGGTCAGATGATTCACACTCTTGTGCTGTAGGCTTAGAGTCAGCTACTACACTTGATAAGAGAAATGCATGATGATGACAGAAAAATCAGAGCTGAGAAAATAAATTTATTCTTTCTCTATTTCAGAAATATACATACATAAGGAAAGCTTTTTTTCTTAACCTTATATATATGACAAGTAGACTGAGAAATTCTTTTGAATTTTAAGATATGATATAGTTTTATTAATAACCACCTGAAAGAAGATCAGAAGAATAGTCCACAGCCTCTGTTTCCCTCACAGCTAACACTGGTGCATGTCCTAAAGTTCAAAGTGGGTCAGCAGGCCATACAACCACATCAACACTGCCCTCAGAGAAAAAAAAACAAAGCCAAAAACATCTTCGATTTGTCTGTAGACTAATGTAAGATTCCCTCCTGTGAGTAAAGAAACAAAAAAGAATATCATGTACCTTGTCATTCCAAAGTCCGAAATTTTTACTATACTTGTAGAACTGACCAAACAATTCCTCGCGGCCTATAGGGAGAAGAAAAGAACCCACGTGTAAATACAAAGTTTCTCTTTCCAGAGTTTCTACTCTCCTTTTCCTTAGTTTCTTTGGGCCCCAGCACTACCTCTCTGTGTGAACAGCCATGTTATTTCATGGTGATACCTATCGATGCTACATATGATTTAATATATCTGCCCTCGTGTGATGGATTTTAATGACTTTTCGAAGAAATGACAAAAAATGAAAAGAAATTTTAACACTTTTCCTTTTTAAAATGTGTAATCTTTCTCAAGAAGTATCCTTGATAAGTGCATCTTGGTATAAAAAATAGTGTGTATTTAAAATTTTATCTTCATAAATAAAAAGAGGAAAGTCCAATATGCATGAAAAATAACAGATCGTCACTATATTCCTTTGGGATAGTCATTATATATAATAGCTAATAAAAACAAAGAAATTGTATTTTAAAACTTACATTTCATTGAACATAATAACTCTTTACAATATTTTCGTATTTATTAAATTACCACAGTGAACTAAATATAGTACTATATAACTCAGAAACAATCTATTTGATGCCAAAACAATCCATTTTCAGTCAGCTTAGTCATGAAAATTATTGACTTGGTTATTTAGCCTCATGTAGGCCAGTGGTTTGATAGAATTTTTCTCTTTTGAGCTAATTTGTGGTTCAGTTAGTTCAAAAACAAAAGCAAAAACTTGAAATGGAGAGCCAGAAGGAGCCAGTTTGGAAGATGTTGACAAGTGCCAGCAAATGATCTCAAAGCTAAACCACAAGGCAAACCCTCGACAGAGAAAAGACTCATAGTTGGCTAATATATTTTAAGTGGCATGTAGGTGGAGAAAACAGAACTCAAAGGAAAGCAATCAAGGAAGGAACCAAGACTAGGAGGGTCTGCAGAAGCCACCTGGAGCAAATAGAATGACCAGAACTGTCACCTGACTGAATTTTGAATTCTAATCCTTATCAGGAAGGACAAACTGCAGAGACCAGGAAAGTGAGTTAGGTGGAATTGATACCAGATCCATACATTCAAAAATGTGCTCAATGGCTACTATGGGCTGGACCCTGGGGAATGTACCATGAGGCACGCAAAACAATGGTCGAGCATTGCTGAGCTTTTCTATGTGCCAGACACTGTTTTAAGTGCTTACGTATATTAATTCATGTAATCCTCCCAACGAGTCCATATGTGGGAGGTGTTATAATTAACACCACTTTACTAGTTAACTAGCTTACTCAAGGTCACATGGCTAGTAAGAAACAAAAGCGAGATTTCAACTAGCTCTTGAGCAGGGTTCTCAATCTTGACTGCACAGTGGACTCACCAGGGAAATTTTCCAAAAAATGCTGATGACTAGATTCTACCCGCAGAGATTCTGATTTCATTGGTCAGGGGTATGGGCTGGGTACTGTGATGTTTTTAAACCTCCCAGGTGATTCTAATACACAGCTAAGTTTGAGAGCCATTGCTTGGCAACTTGTATTCTCATAATGCTGAACTGCAGCTCAGAAGTCTACGCCTTGATGTCAAGGAGTTTAGAGTCTAATATTTGTGTAAACAACTATTATAGGAAGTAGTAAATAATAAATGCTCTGACAGTTCTAAGTCATGTGTAGGGCAAGCAATGGTGTGCTAGGGCCAATGAAATTATGCCTCCTTTCTCTCCCCAAAATATTCCAGCCTGAATGGTAAATAATATGGTCACTCTGGTGATGGCTGATGGAAGTTCAGGATTACCTCTAGATGACAGTATCAGGGACTTCTCAGAAATTCTCAAATTCTCATTGGATTTAATTTGGAAACTGAGAAATGAGACATGGAAGGACACAGAAGGAATAGTATGAATATCATGAATAAATATGGAGCAGATAGAAAATGTTTTTCAAGGGGAGGTAGCAAGGCAGGGAAGCAGAGCTATTTGCTTTTGGGGCAAGTCAAGCTTCAATCTTCTTTGTTTGTTCGGAGAGCTGTTCTAAGCATTAGGCAACAGAATGGTTTAGCATCTTGACTCCTTCCCAATAAGGCCAGTAGTGCTGCTGTGATACTGCACCTCCACCTGAGGCAGTTTCACCCCTGAGTGAGACCCACTGGGGTTCTTCAGCATTGTACCCAGCACCTGGCAGAGTGTGTGGCATATATAGGCACTCAATACATATTTGATTATTCGTTGAAAGAAAGATAGAAGGAAGAGAAGGAAGAAGAGAGGGGGAAGAGGAAAGAAAAGTAAATTAGTTTTAGTTAGTTGATTAGTGTGGTGATTAATTACTTCAAGGCTTATTTAGAGTAACACCTTACTTGGCTCCAGCATCAATGAGCAATTAAAAATAAAGCTACAGGGCTTCCCTGGTGGCGCAGTGGTGGAGAGTCCACCTGCCGATGCAGGGGACACGGGTTCATGCCCTGGTCCGGGAAGATCCCACATGCTGTGGAGCGGCTGGGCCCGTGAGCCATGGCTGCTGGGCCTGCGCGTCCGGAGCCTGTGCTCCGCGGCGGGAGAGGCCACAGCAGTGAGAGGCCCATGTACCAAAAAAAAAAAAAAAAAAAAAAAAAAAATTAAGTCAAAGAATGCATTATTCAAAATATTGAAAGTCCTAACTTATCATGTCCTTCTGAATACAAGTATAATATATACATAATCAGCAAATTTGCACCGTACTTACTAAATCCCTGTGGATAAAGCAGTTTCTCTCCAGATACTCCATTCCTTCACAGATATCTTGACATGCACTCAGTAGCATCTCCTTCCTAAGCTTTCCTTTCCTCTCTCTGAGATAGTTAAGCAGGCAGCCATTTTCCATAAACTCCGTCACAATATAAAGGGGCTTCTGCTGTATACACACTCCATAAAGCTGAACGAGCCTTGAATGAGATAACTTCCTGTTGAAAAAAACACAGACTGGAATCGTTTTTGCATTCTGAAGTGTTTGAAATCAACTGGTGATATTTACCAGCTCCATATAATGTTCATCATCAAGCTATGATTAAAATTAACCCAACCACAGAGAAAGTAGAACAGTTTCCTTTCTACTTTATGTGCTGAGAAAGTGGGGTTGAGAGTTTATGCAGTACTTTCTAAGTCACTGTACATACAGAATAGTACATGCCCCATGTTGTGCTTTTCTCTTTCCCATTTTGTAAGCCTTCTGCTTCCTCAGTACTGCTGCTCCTTGCCCAGTTCCTGTTCCCTGAGTTTCAACCTCCCCAACTGCAGCTGCTTAGACAAAAAATTCTGGACAGACAGGAGGGAGGAAAGAGTGATTGATGCGCATTAAAAAGAATATTAAATTCTAAAGAATAAAGGCATTTAAAGGAAATTTTTCGATTAAGTTGAAGACTGAAAAACATTTACCAACGTGAAACCCTTCTCTGTATTTAGTAATCACATACACAGACACACACACACACAAGTCCTCAAATACTGCCTGTTAAAGTACACACACTAAAATAATCTTTTTTTTTAAATTTATTTTTGGCTGTGTTGGGTCTTCGTTGCTGCATGCAGGCTTTCTCTAGTTGTGGCGAGCAGGGGCTACTCTCCGTTGTGGTGCATGGGCTTCTCATTGCGGTGGCTTCTCTTGTTGCAGAGCACGGGCTCTAGGCGCCCTAGCTTCAGTAGTTGTGGCTCGTGGGCTTAGATGCTCTGCGGCATGTGGGATCTTCCCGGCCGGGGCTCAAACCCGTGTCCCCTGCATTGGCAGGCAGATTCTTAACCACTGCGCCACCAGGGAAGCCCCCTGAAATAATCTTTTTAGTCATTTATACTTCAAAAGTTTATTGTTTCTTCTCGACTATAGTATTCAGTTTTTAGAGAAATTAGAATTACTTATATATTTTTACTATTATAAATGTAATTAGTTCACATATTTTCCTATATGCACTGCTACTAATAAGCTACATCCAGAGACACAAATCTGTAGTTGATCAACTAAAATAAAGGATCCTTTAAAAGCAATGCAGTGTTATAATAATTTAAAGAAAATGTCATGCTCCTAAACAAAAGAGCTGAATTCAAGTTGCTTTATCTCCTATTGATGCATGACCAGGAGCAACTTATTTAAAATTTCTAAGCCTCAGTTTTTTCACATGTAAAATAAGGATAATAAAACCTGTCCATCTTTCTTCCAGTGAATATTAAATGAGATAATGTATGTGAATGTATTATAAAAAGTATAAACCATGGTAAAAATATAAAGATAAAATTTTTAATTTTAGTAGAAATTTATGGGCTGAAAAAAAGACTGGTTTTCTTTCATTTTTCTAAATAATCCTTTAGCAGGTACTCTGGAAACACCATGAGTACAGGCTCCCAATTTACGCTATATTCCAAAATATGGTAATTAAGAACACAGTAGAGATTTGAAGTTACTCTGCTACTGCACTGGAAAAACTACACGGGATGACAACAATTTTGGTTAACAATTATGGCCCCTACTATAAGATCTGGCATATAGTAGTTGCCCAATAAATATTTGTTGATTATTATGTTAGCTAAGACTATGGACTTTGTACCCAGACAGTTCACAGTTTTGATTACAATTAGACACTACCAATGTTTTGTTGAGTAACTGTGGGCAAATTACATAAGTTTTCAAAATTTCCTTTTTATCATGTATAAAATTGGGGTCTTTTATTTTCTTTTTCTAAAATTTATTTATTTTTTTATACAGCAGGTTCTTATTAGTCATCCATTTTATACATATTAGTGTATATATGTCAATCCCAGTCTCCCAATTCATCATACACCCCCGCCCCCACCCACCACTTTCCCCCCTTGGTGTCCATACATTTGTTCTCTACATCTGTGTCTCTACTTCTGCCCTGCAAACTGGTCATCTGTACCATTTTTCTAGGTTCCACATACATGCGTTAATATACAATATTTGTTTTTCTCTTGCTTACTTACTTCACTCTCTTTGACAGTCTCTAGATTCATCCACATCTCTACAAATGACCCAATTTCATTCCTTTCTATGGCTGAGTAATATTCCATTGTATATATGTACCACATCTTCTTTACCATTCATCAGTCAAAGGGCATTTAGGTTGCTTCCATGACCTGGCTATTGTAAATAGTGCTGCAATGAACATTGGAGTGCATGTGTCTTTTTGAATTATGGTTTTCTCGGGGTATATGCCCAGTAGTGGGATCGCTCGGTCATATGGTAATTCTATTTTTAGTTTTTAGCAACCTCCATACTGTTCTCCATAGTGCCTGTATCAATTCACATTCCCATCAACAGTGCAAGAGGGTTCCTTTTTCTCCACAACCTCTCTAGCATTTGTTGTTTGTAGATTTTCTGATGATGCCTATTCTAACTGCTGTGAGGTGATATCTTATTGTAGTTTTGATTTGCATTTCTCTAATAATTAGTAATGTTGAGCAGCGTTTCATGTGCTTCTTGGCCATCTGTATGTCTTCTTTGGAGAAATGTCTATTTAGTTCTTCTGCCCATTTTTGGATTGGATTGTTTGTTTTTTTAATATTGAGCTTCATGAGCTGTTTATATATTTTAGAGATTAATCCTTTGTCTGTTGATTCATTTACAAATATTTTCTCCCATTTTAAGGGTTGTCTTTTCATCTTGCTTGTAGTTTCCTTTGCTGTGCAAAAGCTTTGACGTTTCATTAGGTCCCATTTGTTTATTTTTGTTTTTATTTCCATTACTCTAGGAGGTGGATCAAAAAAGATCTTGCTGTGCTTTATGTCAAAGAGTGTTCTTCCTATGTTTTCCTCGAAGAGTTTTATAGTGTCTGGTCCTAAAATTAGGTCTCTATCCATTTTGAGTTTATTTTTGTGTATGGTGTTAGGGAGTGTTCTAAAATCATTCTTTTACATGGAGCTGTCCAGTTTTCCCAGCACCACTTATTGAAAGGACTGTCTTTTCTCCATTGTATATCCTTGCCTCCTTTGTCATAGATTAGTTGACCCTAGGTGCGTGGGTCTATCTATGGGCTGTCTATCCTGTTCCACTGATCTATGTTTCTGTTTCTGTGCCAGTACCATATTGTCTTGATTACTGTAGCTTTGTAGTATAACCTGAAGCCAGGGAGTCTGACTCCTCCAGCTCCGTTTTTTTCCCTCAAGACTGTTTTGGCTATTCGGGGTCTTTTGTGTCTCCGTACAAATTTTAAGATTTTTTGTTCTAGTTCTGTAAAAAAAATGCCATTGGTAATTTGATAGGGATTGCATTGAATCTGTAGATTGCTATGGGTAGTATAGTCATTTTCACAATATTGATTCTTCCAATCCAAGAACATGGTATACCTCTCCATCTGTTGGTAACAACTTTAATTTCTTTCACCAGTGTCTTATAGTTTTCTGCATACAGATCTTTTGTATCCCTAGGTAGGTTTATTCCTAGGTATTTTATTCTTTTTATTGCAGTGGTAAATGGGAGTGTTTCCTTAATTTCTCTTTCAGATTTTTCATCATTAGTGTATAGGAATGCCAGAGATTTCTGTGCATTAATTTTGTATCCTGCAACTTTACCAAATTCATTGATTAGCTCTAATAGTTTTCTGGCAGCATCTTTAGGATTCTCTGTGTATAGTATCATGTCATATGCAAACAGTGACAGTTTTACTTCTTCTTTTCCAATTTGTATTCCTTTTATTTATTTTTCTTCTCTGATTGCCATGGCTAGGACTTCCAAAACTATGTTGAATAATAGTGGCAAGAGTGGACATCCTTGTCTTGTTCCTGATCTTAGAGGAAATGCTTTCAGCTTTTCACAATTAAGAATGATGTTTGCTGTGGGTTTGTCATATATGGCCTTTATTATGTTGAGGTAGGTTCCCTCTATGCCCACTTTCTGGGGACTTTTTATCATAAATCAGTGTTGAATTTTGTCAAAAGCTTTTTCTGCATCTATTGAGATGATCATATGGTTTTTATTCTTCAATTTGCTAATATGGTGTATCACACTGATTTGCGTATACTGAAGAATCCTTGCATCCCTGGGATAAATCCCACTTGATCATTGTGTATGATCCTTTTAATGTGTTGCTGGATTCTGTTTGCTAGTATCTTGTTGAGGATTTTTGCATCTATATTCATCAGTGATATTGGTCTGTAATTTTCTTTTTTTGTAGTATCTTTGTCTGGTTTTGGTATCAGGGTGATGGTGGCCTCATAGAATGAGTTTTGGAGTATTCCTTCCTGTGCAAGTTTTTGGAAGAGTTTAGAAGGATGGGTGTTAGCTCTTCTCTAAATGTTTGATAGAATTCACCTGTGAAGCCATCTGGTCCTGGACTTCTGTTTCTTGGAAGATTTTCAATCACAGTTTCAATTTCATTACTTGTGATTGGTCTGTTCATATTTTCTATTTCTTCCTGGTTCAGTCTTGGAAGGTTAAACCTTTCTAAGAATTTGTCTGTTTCTTCCAGGTTGTCCATTTTATTGGCATAGAGTTGCTTGTAGTAGTCTCTTAGGATGCTTTATATTTCTGCAGTGTCTGTTGTAACTTATCTTTTTTCACATTTTTCAAATGTGGTGAGGATTCATTAACTCATTCAATAATCCACAAATATTTGTTGAACACCAACTACGTGCTAGCCATTATTTTAAGCACTCACCCAGTTGTAGAAGAGAGATAAATAAGGTCCCATTATCATGGAGTTTACGTTCTACTGGGGGAGATACAAAACAAATACATGTGAAGCTTGGGAGTAGTGACAAATGCTTTGATGGAACTAATACAAGGTGATACAACAGAAAGCATTTGGGGGTGGGACTGCCAATTAAACAGGGTAGACAGGGGAGGTCTCCTGGTAGAGATGACACTTAAGCTGTATGCTTACAAAAAGGCAGGTAATATGCCAAGCTGTATATTCCTGGCAGATAGAGTCCAATGTATGTCAGCTATTTAACTTTTTAAAGATGAATGTATTTGCAAAAGGACATTAGAATGGGACTTTTCCTGCCTCGCTATAAAAAAATCAGGAAAAGGGCTTCCCTGGTGGCACAGTGGTTGAGAGTCCACTTGCCGATGCAGGGGACACGGGTTCGTGCCCCGGTCCAGGAAGATCCCACATGCCACGGAGTGGCTGGGCCCATGAGCCATGGCCACTGAGCCTGCGCGTCCAGAGCCTGTGCTCCACAACGGGAGAGGCCACAACAGTGAGAGGCCCGTGTACCGTAAAAAAAAAAAAAAAAAAAAAGTCAGGAAAAAAAATCAACTGTGTTCAAACCCAAGAACACATTATGTCCATCTGAAGTGACTTAAAAATAAGCCTGTAGCCTCATTCCTGCCTCCATAAACTGCCAGGAACTATTTCTCTTCTCCATACTCCATGCATCTTCCATTGCCCTCAAAATATCTTCCTCAGAGATCCTGGGCCCAGGCTTGAGCCTTTCTAGACTTCTCACATTGTGATAGATATTAGACATCTCATTTTAGCAGGTTCTTTTGGGGAGCAGTCATTTCTCAGACACTCAAGTAACCAGAGAGCAACAACCCAAACATTCAAATAAAAAGAACTGTAGTTTATCAAAAGGGATCCTAACAATGTATTATATTTGAAGTAAAAGTGATACCTTTTCCCCAAAAGTTTAAATTGCCTTTATGGGATGCATATATTTATTTATTTATTTATTTTAATTTTTGGCCACGGCATGCGGCATGCGGGATCTTAGTTCCCCGACCAGCGATCAAACCCATGCTCCCTGTATTGGGAGTGTGGAATCTTAACCACTGGACTGCCAGGGAAATCCCTAGATGCATATATTTAAACATCTCAGAGGGGGATTTAAATTCTAATTCTTTCTTTTTGATAGGGATTCTAGTACGACTTCAACTTTCCCTGAATCATATGTCTCCCCTTCATTCTTTTCTTATTGTACCTATTTAATCCAACACACAGGAATATAATTTTTGTCTGTCCATTAGATGTAGGAAAAACATGGTCTGATGCAGGTAGTATCAGGGAGCAAAGGCCAGTAGGGTAACCAAGGGGCACAAAAACATCTTTGAGAAACCGATACCACTGGAAAGTTGTGTTTATCATTAACTTCCCTCAGAATTCATTTTATTCTAAAGTGGATGGAAAGAACATTTTGATAGTACTTGGAGTATGGGTTGAGAGGCCCAAGAGACACATTGCTCTGCCTTCAAACAATGGATCAAGTTAATCACCACTGGTTTTGGGGGGTTTGCTTTTGTTTTTGTCAACTGGCGTCTGCAAATTTGGAACAGAACTAAATCGCTTTGGATAATAAAACAGAATCTAGGTAATGCCACCTGCGGTCTTCCTTCTTTACCACATTGCTCTTCCTCTAAGTAAATGTTCAACAAGTACTTAAAGAATATTGATTTGAATTGTGCCAAATTATTGGCCTATCCTGGTCCAGCCCAGGTTACTGACATAAACCACAGCCACAGGTTCGACTGAGGCAAAAGGCTGAATCTGGGAAATCCCAGAAGCTAAGAGCAGCGTCCAATCATCTGCAAAGAGCCACTTCTGTTAGACTTCATGATTCTTGAATTCTCTGAAAGCAAATAGTATATCCCTATATTACTATTTAGACAAAATCAAGATTTTTGCTTCTGGGAAAAGGAAAAAAGTATAGTCATTAAGCACCTATTATTGAGCTGAAAAGAACACACCTACTTGTCACTTTCATAGATTATCTCATTCAGTTCACACGCTGATCCAGTGAGTGAGGTATTGTTATCCCCATTTTACAGGTGAGGAAATTGAGGCTTAGAAAAGTGAAATAACTCACCCAGGTCACACACAGATCAAATAATTTGCCCAGGTCCCACAACTAGCTTGGGCAGAGTTGTGACACAAATCCAGATGTGACTGACTCCAAAATCTGTGTTCTTTCCATGACACCAGGATGTTGTACAATACTTATCTGGGTATTGTATGTACTTACATCATCACTTTAGCCTCTTCAATGAAATCCTCTTCAGACATGGAGCCTTCATTGACGGCCTTGATAGCTACCTGGACATGTGCTCGCCATTGGCCTAAATAGACCACCCCAAACTGGCCGCTTCCAATCTCCTTTACAAAAGCCAACTCAGATGGATTTATCTCCCACTTTTCTGGAAAAGTAAAACATCCACGTTACAAATAAGGAAAAACATGTTAAATTTTTAGAGCTAGGAAAGATTTAGGAATTTTCTCAACCTATTCTCTTCTTTTTCAGAGAAGTTTAAAAAATTTATAAATGAGTGGAAAGGACCTGTAACTATTTTTAATACTCTTATTGTGGCTTAAAAGTATAATTCCAGAATTCAAGTATAAAAATACAAACCTCACTTACGTGGAGAGGAATTATGGATATCAAAACATGCTTTCTCTTTCCAGAGAGACCCAGGATGAAACAGTTCTGTGCCTTTTTAAACTAAACCTGCCGAAACCAGACCTGGAGCCTAAATATGTATGTCCCCAGTCTGTTTTTAGCCTGGTGAGTAAACTTGTGAGATTAGATAAAATTTGGGGTCCCCCATCTCAGTTTCTTTTATTGTTCCTTTGCCCACTCCCACCCCTAAAGGGCTTTCCTGCCCTTTCTCCTTTGCGAAAAGTCTAATCAATTCATCTGATAAATATTTTCAATATTAAGATTCTAACCCATATCTAAGTGTATGTTTGAAATGATGCTTGCATTACTGAATATTTCTCACTCTACAGAAGTAAATCAAGAAAAAAAGAACTGTTTTTAAAATAACCCTTTGGAAAACTCTGAGAATTAAATCTTAACTTTTTTTTTTTTTTTTTTTTTTTGCGGTACACAGGCCTCTCACTGTTGTGGCCTCTCCCGTTGCGGAGCACAGGCTCCAGACGCGCAGGCCCAGCGGCCATGGCCCACGGGCCCAGCCGCTCCGCGGCACGCGGGATCCTCCCAGACCGGGGCACGAACCCACATTCTCTGCATCGGCAGGCGGACTCTCAAACACTGCGCCACCAGGGAAGCCCTAAATCTTAACTTTTTAGTAACCACTTTGATATAGCAACACCACCATCTGCTGGAACTTTAAAATAATGCATTTAAAAGAATTGTAATGGTCAGTGACCCCTTGTACCAGGCTTTGCAAGGTACTCCCCTTCCCAAAAGTAGGTGTGTTTTTAAAATAACATGGGAGAATATATTCATGACTTTGGGACTGACATAGATTTATTCAACAGAATATAACTATAAAGGAGAATACTGATAGATTAAATTTCATAAAAATCCTATTTATCAAATACACCCCATTAAGAAAATGAAAAGGTAAGCCACAAACGGGGAGAACATATTTCTTAAAACATATAACCAACAAAGAATTCCTATTCAAAATAAGAATAAATCGATTAGGAAAAGGCAGATAATCCTATTCTTTAAGGGTTAAAAAAAAACTTGAATAGTGTATTCTCTCACAAAAGAGAATATCCAAATGGTCACTGAACCTATGAGAAGTTGATCAACACAATTAGTCATCAGGGAAATGCATACTTAAACCAAAATGAGATACCACTACACATGCACCAGATTGGCTAAAATGAAAACAAAAACCAAATCAAGCCAAACCAAAACCACAAGAATACCAAATATTGGCAAGGGCAAAGATGTGGAACAGCTGAAACGTCCATACACTCTTGATTAAAGTATAATCTGGTATAAACTCTTTAGAAAACTGACTAAATCTGAGTATGTTCATACTCTACGACCCAGCAATTCTACTTTTAAGTATATATCCATCATGGTCAGGGCATATGTGTGTGTTAAACGTTATCAAAAGGCATACAAGAATGTTCATACTAATATTATTTAGAAGAGCCAAAAATTGGTTACAACCCAAAAGGCTATCTGAAGAAGGATGGGCAAATCCATTGCGGTATAGTCATGCAACGTAGCAGTTTACCGCAATGCAGGTGGACCAACCACACCCAGCATGGTGGGTGAATTCACATGTGGAAGGATGGAAGAAAGAAGGCATACATGGATGCCCGGTGTCCAATTTCATTTATATAAGGTAGTCAAAACCAGACAAAATTACTCAGGCTCTAGACTTATGAACTGTGCACTCTTCTGGATATTGAAAAATTGAAAAGTTTATTTTTTAATTAAAAACGACCATGTTTAACTTAGATAAATGGCTAATGATAGAATTTTTTAAACATATAGCATTTATGGGGCAGAGGAATAATCTAGGCACCCATAACACCCTGAAATCACTTTTCCATCCCAATTCACAGCGACCCTGAGTCCTGCTTATCTGTTACACAATAATTGTGTTATCTTTTTTTTTTCAGTATATTCTGACTCCCCCTAATGAGATAAATTTAAGGAAATAAAGTATCACCAAATTAGAAAGCAGGATTCTTTGGCTCTTATTCATTCTCACGGATTTGCAACTATCACATTCACTAGAAAATAGTTCAAATCAAACTTGGTCCAAGTTCTATTCGAAAAAGGTGACAAGGACACTTTTAGCAACTCATTTTAGCAGGTTCTCTTGGGGAGAAGTCATTTCCCAGCCACCCACATAACCAGAGAGCAACAACCCAAACGTTCAAATAAAAAGAACTGGAATTTATCAAAAGGGTTCCAAATAATGTATAACGAAATTTGAAGTAAAAGTGAAACATTTTCCCCCAAAGTTTAAATGCCCTTAGGAGCTGCATATATTTAAACATCTCAGAAGGGAGATTTAAACTTTGAGGAGAAATGTAGCTAGACAGACTCTACGTCAAAAGAGCTGAGAATTTAAAGAACATAGAGGGAACTTGGGGTAGGTTCTTCACTGGATTTGATTTTTACTTGAGCACATGTGCATACTTTACCATAGCTAAAACCAGCTGTGGCCGGCAAACAACTGCCCATCAGCCCAACTGGGTGGCGGAGACGGGACATGAGCCCTGGGGAGAAAAAAAGTCAGCATTTCAATCCTAGTTACTAGTACAAAAGAAAAAGCCAAATATACTAGAATATAGTGCTATTCCTTAAATAGGTCACACAAAAAAGCATTCTACAGTTAGTCTGTTTGCTTATTTTTCCCATTAGAAAAACACTTTTCACAAAATAATATATGCTCTTTGAACAGAAACTAAAGAATCCAAGAAAATACAAAGATGAAATAAAGGTCCCTTACAAAATCTTGGTATCCAGAGATACACTGTTATCACTTTGGTGAACATCTTCGCAAAAATTTCCTTATGCGTGTTTGAAACATCTGATATGTTTCACAGAAATGTAAATGTTTTGCGCCAAGATTTTTACACTCAAAGTGTAATTGACATGTGTCAATGACTATAAATAGATCTTAAAATTATTTCCAAGATTTCACTATTGTAAAATATGCTGTATATTTTTGAACATATATCTGTATGCACCTCTCAAGTTATTGCCTCAGGCATAAGTTCCTTAAAATGTGACTTCCTGATCAAAGAGTGTCTAGAAAGTTTGTACTAATTCATTCAACCACCAACAGTGTCTAAGTGTACCCATTTCCCCATCCTCCTCTTGAGAGTAGTTTATTATTATTTTTTAATAGCATGGTAGAGTAATGAGACTTCTTTTGATTGGGTCCACATGTAGTATTCCATATAGTCAATTTCAGTTTTTGTTCAACAAACATTTATTATTTATTTCTTCAACTAACATTTCTTGAAAGACTGCTTTGTGCCAAGCATTATCTAGATGGTGGGAGACAGCAGTGAGTAAGATAGCGATGGTCCCTACTCTCATGAAGCTTACATTCCAGTGGGAAGAGAGAAAATAAACAAGTACATGCATACACAAGAAAAAGCAGATGATGAGTGGATGAAGCAGATGAAGTAGAGTAGATGAAATAGAGCTTCTTTAGAATGAGTGCCCACAGAAGGCCTTTCTGACAAGATAACAGCTATGCTGACATTGATGGATGAGTAGCCATCTTACAAGGATCAGGAGGAACAGCATTCCAGGCAGATGGAACAGCATGTGCAAAGGCTGGAAGACAGGAACAAACTTGTCCAACATAAGAACAGAAAGCAGCATTATTAAGTGCCCATTGTGTGCAAGACACTTCTCTAAGTAGATCCCAAAGATTCCAGAGGGCCAAAGATGAGGAAAATGAGGACTCTGCACACAGGGGCTCCATCTCAGTGAGGGAAGACAGGCAGAGAGAGGCAATTTCAATGTAAAAGGAGTAAGTTCTGTGATGAAGATACGCAAGGCGCTCTGGGACACAGAGGAAGAGCACCTCGCACACTGTTGGATTCAAAGAAGTCTTCTGTCAGGAGATGATACCTGAGATGGATCTGACAAAAGGAGTCCACATTGTAGGCAGAGGTAGCGGCATGAGATGATATTGATACTTAGAGGTATGATGCAGGAAGAGCTATTTGAGCGCAGAGTGAGAGGTAGAAGGGGCAAGAAATTATACATGAGAAGTAGGTTATATTCTGGTTGTGGTCAAGGCCTTGTATGCTTTGCAAAGGAGCATTACATCTTCCTGCAGGTGGGAGGGAGCCATTGAAAGATCCTAAGTAAGGGACTGGTGTAGTCAGATTTACATTTTGGATTTACATTACATCTGGCATCAGTATAGAGGATGGATGAGGGGAAGTCAACCTTGAAGGCAACAAGACCAGTGAAGAGGCCACTGTAATTATCTAAGTGAACAATGATTAGGGCAGTACTAGTAGACAGGGAGAGGCAGGGACCTACATGAGACACATATAGGGTATGAAATTAATTGCACTTGATAATTAGTCAGAAGTGCAAGGAGAATGGATGTATCTATTCTGACTTCCATGTTTCCAGCCCCTGTAATTGGCAAGATGATGATACAATTATCTGATGATGATACACCAGGAAGAGTAAATTTGAAAGGAAAGTAGTAGTATAAGATGAAGAACTCCATTTCCTCACTGAAGTTCAGGGCATGTGGGATTGCAGGTATCTGTGTCCACCAGGCAGGAGAATCATGCAACTGAAGTATAGTTGATGTACAATGTTATGTAAGTTACAGGTGTACAGTGTAGTGTTTCACAATTTTTAAAGATTGTACTCCATTCATAGTTATTATAAAATATTGGCTATATTCTCTGTGTTGTACAATATATTCTTGTAACTTATTTTATACATAATAGTTTGTACCCCTTAGACTTCAATTTTCTTAATGAAGTAGATGGTTAGGCAATTTACTCATGGGCAGTGGATAATACTAGAAAGGGGGTCTTGAGGAGAATGGTAAAAGTTTGAACAGAAAACAGGAAAGGATGCTTACCAGTGACTCTGAAGACCTAGTTGGGGTTAGAGCCCTCATGAAGTTGGGACTCTATAACACATGATCAAAATAAAGAACATAATAGGAATTTCCTTAAGACTCTAACACCTTCCTCTAACTTCAAAGTTTTTGTTTGCCAAATATTTTTATTCTGTGAATTACTACCAGTGGTTTAGTGATGGTTTGTCTCTCTGATAGAAAAAAAAAAAAAGTCTGTCACTCTCTTTGCATTGTCCTTACTTCTGGTAAAGAGATGGATTGTCATGAGCTAAACTGATCAGAAGTCAAAAAGTAGACGGGATAGTCATGGGTTTCAATTCACAGCCTCATCTAAACTGGATCCTCCAATAATCTAAGTTGCCTCTTTCTGGAGGAGATGACAGTCATTAAACACAGACTCTGGAGCCAGTAGGTTCTACGGCTCCAATGGTTTCAAAGATTTCTGTGAATTCAAATCTCAGTGCAAATACTTATTAACGGTGTGCCTTGAGCACAACTCATGCCTCAGTTTCCTCTTCTGTATGATAGAGATATCAACAGCATCTACCTCACTGGATTTCTCTGAAGATTAAATAAATAAATATACATAAAATAGGGTCTGGTCCAAAGTAAGTCTTCAGTAAATATCAACTATTTCTGAGTCCCATGCCTTTCCTCTTATCATCCTTCTTTCTCTTTGTCTTATCTCTTTTTTACTTTCTTTTCTCCCTAATACACAGCCACCATAGTTAGAAGTTCTCAACCCGTTTTTTCTTTCTTTTTATTGTTTGATCTAGCTTTAATTTTAAAAGTTATCTGTGTGGTATTTTTTTACATTATAAGAATAATTTATATACACTATAATTTTTTAAAACCCTAGCACAATCCACAAAGCAGAAAATAAGTTTCCCTTACCCCCAGTCTCATTCCCCAGAGGTAAACATTAATAGTTTGTAGTCTGTTATAATCTTATTAGTTTAAAAATTATTACCTAAACTGTAACAGGATTTTTCTATGTATACACGTATGTGTGAATGTGTATATTTACTTTTTAAAAGTAAGACTATAAATATACTGTTTTGCACCTTTTTTTTTTTTTTTACTAAGCAACTTATCACTAACATCTTTTCAGGTCAGCACATCCTGATCTGCCTCGGTATTTTTTTTTAACATCACCACCACCACTCTGTTTCTTAAATTTTTTCTTTGAAGGAAGGGGAAAGAAGAGTGTGAAGAAGAAAACTCCTGATTCTAAGGGTTTCTATCTCTAGCCACAAATATGTCCTCACTGGCCCCACTCAGACATGTTGCCACTTCCTCTCTAACCAAACACCCAGTGACCATCAGGAATATCCAGGTGGACTCATTCCATAAGTGAATAAAAACTTCCTTGGATTTATTCCTGATATTTAGAACCAGTGTAATGGAAAAGTGGCCGCTTTCCAAAAGGGATTTGTTTGGGCATCACAACTTTTCATGAGAAAAATCTTAAAAAAGTACTGCATGTAAAGAAGTCAAAAGAATATGAAAGTTACAGTGGGTTCCAAATTCTATAACACTGAGGTAAGGAGATTCCCCCAGTGGGCTCAGAGTAGTCCAGTACAGGTTGGATGAGGGCTGAAGACCAGAGCTGTGATTGTAATCGTGGTGGAACTTTCTGGAATTCTATATCTTTCCATAGATGATAAGTTTGCAAAAACAGCCATTATTGCAAATTACAGCTGGGAAAGGGGGTTAAATATGCCTCTGGTATATTCAAGTCAAACTGTAACTGTGTAAGGCTGTGTCCTGTGTAAAACATTTTCTGTTTTCCATAGAAGAAAGAACAGAGAATGAGATATTTAAGGGTAATTTTCTATTGCAACTTTCTAAAGTTAAGAGCAAATTTATAGGGGCAAAGAGAAAGAAGAATGAGTCTTTAGGACATTTGAAATTTTATTACATTTAGCTCCATGTAAATTTCAAGAACAAATGCATAATGACTAAATGGCCTTTTGCTTCTTTGTCATCTATAATTTTTCTAACCTGACAGAAATGTAAAAAAATCAACCTACCTCTTGCCACCTGACTAGAAAAACAAAAACGCATCAATGAGGAGGAGAATTGCACAGAAGACAGGTTGTATTTCGACTCTTAAACATTTCTACAGGGATATTTGCTCCTGTTAAGTGTCTGACCAAAGATGCATTGCCTCTCTGGGGCCTGGCTCCCCAACTCTCCCAGCTTGAAGTTTCTGACTTACCAGCTGCATTGTGCTGGTGATACCAGATCAACTCGGGGATTGATTGAAAGAGGTGTCTTTCAGCCACGTACCACTGTCCTGAGTCATTCCTTTTAATCTGATAATGTTTGATGGTAGCCTCCATACTTCTACAATCAGTAAAATGTGAGTTCATAAACAAGCAAAAGACCACTTTGGAACCAAGTCAATCATTAAGCAACAGGACTCCACCTCTAAAACTCATATCCTAGTAACACTACACACTGAAGAGTAGATAGGATTAAATTAAACAGGTGCGTCCCCATCCCAGGAAAATTCCTCAGCTATGGTATTGGGGTCTTAGATTCAAACATAACTTCAGCAAAAGTTGTCTAGGTGACAAGTCTAGTGTCCAAAAACGTACAGCTCGTAATGGACACTTATGAACATTTATTGAATCAAGTATCAGTTCAATGAATGAATAAATGCACTGTGAGATATGTGAGACAAAGAAGGGAGGAAAACCGTATTGGGTGTACTGATGAGCAGGTTTGCTATGGGCCGCTGGGGCTTAATCCCTCTAGGAAGCGATGAGAGTCTGTGGAACATACCTCAGCGTCTTCCCACTAAAGTGCAAAGGAGCTGAAGGGCTTATCCTCCACTCCTCATGGATGGAGGGTCATTCCTAGGAAGCCAACCCTCAGGTACTTCCAGCCCACCCCTGGGGACCACAAGTACCCACAGCCAGAGAACATCCTCAGGCAGAAAGAAACAAGAAGCTTTCTGAGTACAAGAGAGCTCTCTGCAGGGTAACCCTGGGGTGAACCAAGGTGAGGAGAGAATCTCACCAGCAGTGTCTGCTACAACTAATCAAATCTCCTTATTTGATGCTTGAGAAAAGGAGATGAGAGAGTTTATGTAACTTATCCAATGTCACACACAGAGCTTGTTAGGGGATAAAATTTGAACCAATTAGTTGTCCCAAGTTCCAGGCCAGCAATTTTCTATGTTAGGCTCTCACATTCTCTATGTGATGGTGTCTCCATAACAATGACTGTCCCAGGGATTGCTATTTCTAGAGAGACCAAAATCACAACTGCTTACCTCCCAGCTCTTATAAACACAGAAATGGTGTAGGATCCCAAATGTCTTGAATCTCTGACAATAAATGCACCTTCTTTAGACTGCAAAACAATTCATTTATTGTACAAGTTTATTCCTTATTAGGAAGAAAGACAAACATCTCAATAAAGAAAACCAAAGCTATATTGACTTACTATAAAAGGATGATACTGTTTTTACAAGTACGCACAATCTTATCTCTTAAACTCTTTATAGACTTAAATGTCATAACTATAAAATAAAATATAATTGGGACAAGAATTTGCAATGCATGAGTATTTTCAAACTTTGCTCCTGATTTTTCTAAGAATTTTGCATTTGACAGCCTTGTGCCCCACCATTTAGTTATTTTTGTTCTACTGATCAAGATAATAGATAAAAATAGCTGATGAATAAGAACTCCGAGACAGACTGATAGGATTGTTCTTTAGAGGAAAAGAAACAACATGGTAAGTGGGGGTGAAGGAGGCAGAGAGGAATACATCTGGGAAGATGAGGAATGGGAAGAGAGACCAGAGTTCATGATATGGATGGAAAGAGAATAGACTTGGTAGAGTCTGGAGAGAAGAGTGAGGACAGCCATTCTGCTTGCCCTAGAGATACAGGAGAGGCAGAAAGAGAAATGGCAGGAGGGAAGAATATTATAAGTTTGATGGTACATTATCAATTGGATTCCCACTGACATTCTTTGGGAAACTCCACTAAAGCTGAAAATTGCTTTCAAATAAGCTTAAAGTTTGGACTGTTTGGTTTAGTTTGATACCATAAAAAAGTTTTCCTCTTATTAAGTGTGCTTAAACTCATGAAGAGGAAAATATCTCAGAATCTTGGCAGACCTGTGAAAGTTTACACTTATCAAGGGCTGGTGGGTTGCTTGAGAACTGCACAATCCAAACAGCATGATATGACTCCTCAAGATGAACATAATACATCTTCTCCTTCTCTTTCCAGATGCTTACCAAGAAACAACCCTCATTTTCTGGTCAAATTTTTTAACCAATAGAAAAGAATAGAGAGCCCAGAAATAAACCCACACTTATATGGTCAAATAATCTTCGACAAAAAAAGACAAGAATATACAATGGGAAAAAGACAGCCTTTTCAATAAATTGCAATGGGAAAACTGGACAGCTACATGCAAAAGAATCAAGCTGGGCTACTTTCTCACACCATATACCAGAATAAACTCAAAATGGATTAAAGACTTAAATGTAAGACCTGAAACCATAAAAGTCCTGGAAGAAAACACAGGCAGTATGCTCTTTGACATCGGTCTTAACAACATTTTTTTGGATTTGTCTCCTCAGGCAAGGGGAACAAAAGCAAAAATAAACAAATAGGGCTACATTAAACCAAAAAGCTTCTGCACAGTGAAGGAAATTATCAACAAAATGAAAAGGCAGCCTACTGAATGGGAGTAGATGTTTACAAAAGATATATCTGAAGAGGGGTTAGTGTCTAAAATACACAAAGAACTCATATAACTCAACATCAAAAAACAAACAATTCTATTTAAAAATGGGCAGAGGACCTGAATAGACATTTTTCCAAAGAAGATATACAATAGACCCATGAAAAGATGCTCAACATCACTAATCATTAGAGAAATGCAAATCAAAACCACAATGAGATATCACCTCACACCTGTCAGAATGGCTGTCATCAAAAAGACAACAAATATCAAGTGTTGGCAAGGATGTGGAGAAAAGAGAACACTTGTGTACTATTGATGGAATTATAAATTGGTGCAACCACTATGGAAAATAGTATGTAGATTCCTCAAAAAATTTAAAATAGAACTACCATATGATTCAGCAATTCTACTTCTGGATATTTACCTAAAGAAAAAGAAAGCACTGTGAAAAGATACATGCACACCAATGTTCATAGCAGCACTATTTGCAATAGCCAAGATATGGAAGCAACCTAAGTGTCCATCAACAGATGAATGGATAAAGAAGATGTGGTACATATATATACAATGGAATATTACTTAGCCATAAAAAAAGAATGAAATCTTGCAATTTGTGACATGGGTGGACCTAGAGGGTGTTATGCTAAGTGAAATAAGCCAGACAGAGAAGGACAAAGCATATGATGTCACCTATATGTGAAATCTAAAAAACAAAGCAAACAAGCCAACAAAAGAAAAACAGACTCATAGATACAGAGAACGAATGGGTGATTGCCAGATGGGAGGGGGTTGGGAGGGGGCATGAAATAGGTGAAGGGGACTGCACTACAAGCCTCCAGTTATAAAATAAATAAGCCACAGGGATGTAATATATAACATAAGAAATAGTCAATAATATTGTAATAACTTTGTAAAGGACAGATGGTGACTTAACAGTGATCATTTCATAATGTATGCAAATATCAAATCACTATGCAGTACACCTGAAACTAATACAATATTGTATGTCAACCATATTTCAATTAAGAAAGGAAATTCAAATAAAAATGAAAAAATCTAGAAATTAATAAGGAAACACTACATATCAGGACCTCTGTTATATAGGTCAGGCAATACTCAGAAATAAATTCACAGTCTCATTATTTATATCAATAAATGAAAAGAATACAAAATAAACAGATCCAACTCAAGAAGTTAGGTTAAGAATTATAAAATAAACCCAAGTAAAGTAGAAGAAAAGATCTAGAGACTGTCATACAGAATGAAGTAAGTCAGAAAGAGAAAAACAAATATCGTATATTAACGCATGTATGTGGAACCTAGAAAAATGGTACAGATGAACCGGTTTGCAAGGCAGAAGTTGAGACACAGATGTAGAGAACAAACGTATGGACACCAAGGGGGGAAAACCGCAGTGGGGTGGGAGTGGTGGTGTGCTGAATTGGGCAATTGGGATTGACATGTAGACACTGCTGTGTATAAAATTGATGACTGATAAGAACCTGCAGTACAAAAAAAAAAAAACCACAAACAACTAATATTAAACTTTCTTTGGGTTACTTGTATGGAAATATGTTAATATAAATGTTTCAGACATTACATGAAATTTCTAAAAATCTTATATGTTCTGGTATAACAATATAAGTCATAATTCTAGTTATTACTTTAAAATGTATATCTCAGAAATAACTAAATTTCCTTAACAATTGCATTATTAGAAAAAAATAAAGATAAAAGCAGAAAATAATAAATTATAAAAACAAAAATATAATACAGTAAGTAATTAAATTCAAAGTCTGGTTGTCTAGGGAAAATCAATAAAATAGATAAACTGCTACTTAACCTAATCAATAAATAATGGGGGTAATCTATTAAAAAATAAGTCACAAGCATCCAGAAAAAAATTAAAGAATCTTCTTGACTCTATAAAGTACATTTGAAAACTTGAATAAAATGGGTAATTAGCTACCAAAACATAAAATTTATCAAAATTGATTCCAGAAAAGCTAGAAATCTTACTGAACCAATTGAATTGAAACATGGATAAGGTTTTAAAAGAGCTACAACATTAAAAAGCACCATAGTTACACATTGTGATGTTACTAAATCTTAAAGAAATGATAGATCAATTAAATAATTCCAGAGCATATGAAAGAAGAAAAACTTCTAAATCATACAAAGTGGTTTAACATCCATACCAACAACACGGCAAAGATTGTGTACAAAAGGGAAAACAACTAACCAGTCTTCACTTATATCAATGCAAAAATCCTAACTAGGGGCTTCCCTGGTGGCGCAGCGGTTGAGGGTCCGCCTGCCGATGCAGGGGACACGGGTTCGTGCCCCGGTCCGGGAAGATGCCACATGCCGCGGAGTGGCTGGGCCCATGAGCCATGGCCACTGAGCCTGCGTGTCAGGAGCCTGTGCTCCGCAACGGGAGAGGCCACAACAAGTAAGAGGCCTGTGTACCACAAAAAAAAAAAAAAAAAAAAAAAAAAAAAATCCTAACTAAATGTTAACAAACTGAATCCAGTAGCACAATAAAAGAATAATACACCATGACCAAGAGGGATTACATACAAGAATGCACAAGTAATTTAACATTAGGGATTTTATTAATATGATTCATCGTTTAATAGATCTGAGGAGAAAAATCTCATGAAGAACTCCATAGATGTTGAAGAAGCATTTGACAATTTCAACTTATATTATCAGGATTTTCTTATTTTTTATAAAATGGGAATATATGCGTACTTCTTTAACACAATAGCCCTATTTACTTTAGTCCCAAGTCCAGCATCATGTTTTATGTAGAAATCATTCTAACTAAAACCAGGAAAAAAGAAATACCCACTGTCAGCCCTGGTATTTAATTCTGTTCTGAGATACTAGCCAGTGCAATTAAATGAGGCAGAAATTAGCAACACTGATTTAAAATTGTAAAAGAGGGTTGAAATAATCACTGTTTGTTGTTGATAAGATTACATACCTGAAACCCAAGAGAATTACCTGAAAAAATACTACAAAAATTTTTTGAATTCATCTAAGTTATCAGTTACAAACTAATTCACAGAAATCAAGAGGTTTCAAAAGTAAAATTAACAAGATAAGCCCATTTATAATAATAACAAAAAGATAAAATACCTTAAAATAAACTTAAAAATCCATGTGCAAGGGCTAAATGAAGAAAACCTTAAAATGCTCCTGAAAAATACAAAAGTATTTGCTTTTTCTTATTAGGTCTTAAATCCATCTAAGATCTGTTTTTGCTTGATGTAGGGATCTAATTTTAATTTTTTCTATATGAGTAATTAATATATGGGTCCTGGAACAAATTGGGCCCTAAACCCCACTGATCTGTAATGCATGAACAGTTTTCTCTAAATTAATCTGTAAATTTAATGCAACCAACAGGAAAGTTTTTTAAATGAGGCAAAGTAATCCTGAAGTTCATATGGACAAAATATGTATCTCCAGAATGTTTCTAAAAAAGAAGAAAGGAGGCTAGCCACACCAGAGAAAGCTTCAGTGTTTAAAACATTATAATGGCAGAACATGAACAGACAGGCTGATCAATGAAACCATGTAGTAAGTCCAGACATAGTTTTTTGTGTTTATGATGAAAGTGGCATCTCAAATCGATGCAGACAAGAAGGACACTTGGTAAAGAAAAAAATTAACTTGGATCCAAACCTCATGATAACAGGAAAAATTACAAATGGATCAAACATGTATATATAAAAAAATAAAGCCACTAAAGTAGTCAAGAAACATGGGAATTTTTTTTTTTATAACCTTTGAGTGGACAAGGCAATTCTAACATGACACAAACCCTGAAGTCTTACAAAAATGTGTCTTAAAAATTCAAATACTATTCACGGCAAAAAAAAAAAAAAAAAGACAAAGCAAAAATTAGAGAAAGTATTGCCACGTATCACAAAGAGTTAATTTCCTCAATATAGCTACCTAAGTACTACAAATTGTGAGGGAAGCATCAAAAAAACCCACAGAAAATTTTGCAAAGGATATGGACAACTACAGAAAAGGAATACAAATGTATAGACTTTAATATAGAAAAAACTGCTTAACATTCTTAGAATAAGAGAAAAGCAAATTAAATCCACACTGAGATGAGATGTAAGAAAGCAAAGTTCCAAATGTTTCATTAAAACGCTTGCTGAAGAGGTTGTGGGAAAATAAGCACTCTCTTACATGTCTAAATGTAAGACAGATATATAAATTGATACAACTCTTATAGAGGGCATTGTGATATCTAACAAAATTGGAAATGTGCATTCTCTTTGACCCAGAATTTCCACCTTTGGTGATTTATTCTACAAATATTCTCACATAAATGGAAAGAAGACAAATGTGTTGGTTACCTATGGCAGGACTGTTTTAATAGTAAAGAAGTATATACTACTTAAATTTCTATGATGAAGGATAGGTTAAATAAATTGTGACAGGGACTTCCCTGATGGCGCAGTGGTTAAGAATCCACCTGCCAATGCCCTGGTCTGGGAAGATCCCACATGCCGCGGAGTAACTAAGCCCGAGTGCCACTACTGCTGAGCGTCGGCTCTAGAGTCTGAAAGCCACAACTGTTGAAGCCCACACACCTAGAGCCCGTGCTCTCCAACAAGAGAAGCCACTGCAATGAGAAGCCCGCGCACCGCAACGAAGACCCAATGCAGCCAAAAATTAATTAATTAATTAATTAATTAAAAAAAAAATTGTGACACATTCATGCTAAGAAATACTATGCAGGTGTAAAATGAATGAGAACACTTTACGTACTGATGTGGAAAGATTCCTAAAATATACTATTAAGTGAAAAAAAGTAATGTACAGAAAAGTATAAAAATTATGTTACCGTTTGCGTAAAAATAACACAAGAAAATATTGATATATTGTACTTGCTTGTATATGTAGTAAATATCTGTGAAAGGACACAAAACAAGGTAATAATAGTAGTTTGTCTATGGGGAGGGAAATTGATGGGTTGGAGACAAGGATGAAAGAAAATTCAAAGTCCTTCCTTTTGATTTTTGAAGTATAAAAATTTATTGAAATATGAAATTAATAAAATTATAAGATACTTCTATAAATAATTTATGCAATAAATTTGAAAATAAATATAAAATAGGAAATTCCTTAGGTAAATATAAATTAAATCCCCCCAAAAACGCAAACAGGAACGGAAATTAAATTGTAATCAAATATCTATCTGTTTGAAAATGCAGCTTGCTAGACTATTTTACAAAAGATATATCTAACCTTCAAGAAACAAATAACTTCTATCTAATATAACAATTCCAGAGATTGGAAAAAGAGATAAAAACCCCACATCCCAACTCATTTTATGATGCTAGTATAACTTTTATACTAAAACCAGACAAAGAGAACAGAAAATTAGAAGCCAGGCTAACTTTGAACTTAATAGGACAAATGCTAAATAAAATATTAGGAGACCCAAACCAGCAATATATATTTTAAATGCCTCATAACTAAATAGGATTTAAACCAGGCATATTTTTTAAAATAAAAATTAGAAAATATGTAAATTAAAAAAATATTTTAAGATATAGAGGAAAAATATGTGTATATTTAAAATATCACACACACTCTTCAGACAGATTAAAGATCTAAATGTGAAAAGCACATCTTTAAAACATTTAAAGAATAATACAAAATTCCTTTATTACTTTGGGAGAGAGAGGACTCTCTTACAGTAAATAAAACAAAAAGCAGAGATCATAAAGGAAAATATTGAGAAATTTGACATTAACATTTAAAAAATTCTGTATATTAAAACAGACTAAAGTTTTATAAAAAGCCAGAAACCAAAAAAAATATAGTTGTAACACATAACTGCCAGAAGATTGGTATTCAGAATATATTTTTAAAATACATATTGATCAGTGTAAGAAATGCAAACACACTACAGAAAAATGAACAAAGGATATTAACAGGCATGTAACAGCAGAGACAGCACAACTGGCCAAAAGACACATGAAAAGTTACTCAGTCGAACTGTTTACCAAGGAAATGCACATTTTTACAAATATATAAAATTTCTCATTCAATGAATTAGAAAAAAAGAAGTGTAAAACTACCAGCTGTTGGCAAGAATGTAGGGAACCAGTTTTTCTCATTCCCTGTAAGAGTATAAATTAGTACAAGTACTTTGAATCATGATTTGAATACACACTATCTAGTAATGTTAAATCTGCACATACCCTCTGACCAGATGGTTTTATTTTGGGGTGTAACTGAAAGAACCCCTTGCCCTTGTGTACAAAATGACATAGACAAGGAAGTTCTTTGCAGTACTGTTTGTAATATTAAAAAATAAATGATTTGGATGTTTATCTATAGTGAAATGGATACATTTTTATATACTCATATCATGAAATATTATACAGCAGTTAAAGGAATGTGATCCATGTGTACCCATATGAATTAAATTGAAAATATGTTTAATTTAAAAATCAACACACGTATGATCCCCTTAATGTCAAATGTTAAAACACATAAAATAACGCTATAGGTTGTCTATGCACACACATATGATAAAAATTAAACACATGGACAAAATGGGAACACACTCTTCTACTGTGGTTGCCTCTGCCGAGTGAGTGAGGACCAGAAAGATGAGGGAGGGGGTGGGCTTTAATTGTATCTGTAATGTCTTATTTTGTTAAAGAATGTTATGACCAGATGTTACTATTGATATTTACAATATCTGGGTTGTGGGTATGGGAAGGTTTGCTACAAAATTCCCCATTCTAGCCTTTGTAGGGAGGTCAGACACTTGCCCTGTTCTGGTTTCCTCTCAGATGTAGAACCTCACGTAGAACCTGCCCAGCCCAGAGATTCAGGCCATATTACCTGTGACCAGCTTGCTTACTGTGGACCTACTTTTCGACTTTCCTTCTCCACTTCTGCCTGCCTGTCATCACATCTTCTTTGTCCATTCTGCACCCACTAATGTATAATGTCACCATGCCAGGCAGATATTGCATTTGCTGCCATGCTCCATTTCCTTGCAGCCAGTGAGGCCAGGCCAGACCTCCAGCCTCTGCCCCACCACCACCTGAGGCTGGTCTGTGTCCCTCATGCTCAGCCTATCCCCCAGCTACTAACTGGACCATCCCTGTGTCCTGAGCCATTACTGGCACTGCGTTTTGAGATACAGAACGGATTCTTTCTCACTCATATTTCTAGATTTCCTCAACATCCGACATCAGGTCATAATGACACATATACTTCTCACTTACTTTCTAGTTCTGACTGTACATTTACCCACAGTTGATATTTACCGTCAGCTGGAAATTTAAACTATACACAGTTTTGTTTTGTTTTGACCTAGATGAGCAGTTTTGATCTGAGTTTGATATTTTGGCTACTCCACTCTTCCTTTTGTTCCCAAAGAACGAAAGTGCAGCCCCGTGTATTTTTCTATATCTGTGTTTTTCACGAGTCTAAGCTAAGCTCAGAAGGGCAGACTATATATTGGATTGTCACTCATGCAAAGGTATACAGGCAATTCAAACAGAGACCCTTCTGGCAGAATGCACTTCAGAGTGAATGAAGGAGTTTTAGTATGTTAGAGTTGAAATCATTTCAGGAGAAAGACATTTCTGAAATTATGGTGAAAATCAATGAAAAACATGATTTGATACAAAGATATCTAGTTTACGACTTAGAAAATGTGTAGTAGAGGTGAAGTTGTAACAATATTTTAGAACTAAAAAAACAAAACCAGCAAGTAATACAACTTTTTAGTTGGGTAAAGTCTTTATAATGTGACTCTCTCAGAAATTTTGAAAATATTCACAAATTTATTCACAAACAAATTGAATTACCTCTTGTCTCAAAAGTCGTTCTGCCTGATTTCTGGTGATATTTCTATGGTACCACCTGTAAAATTAATAAAAATAATTTTTAAATGTTATATTCCATTTCTTTCCAGGAAAAAAACAAACAAACAAACCCAAGCTGCTCCATTTCCTTCATTTTTAAAAACTTTCTCCAGAACTGATTTTAGAAAACGGAGTGATTTTTAATTCAGATAAACAATAACGTACTGTAATGTGTCAGTTAGTTTAATACAGTTTTACTGATTGCAAGCCAAGATCTCACTTATTCTATCACATCTCAATTCAACTTTCTGACACACACTTAGTATATACTTTTGAATGATTTAACCTCCTGAAAATTTCCATAAAAGGTATGTGGTTAGGAAGTCATCATCTTCAATAAACACCTTACGGAGCTTTGGTTAAACAAACTAAAAACTAGCCATTTCTTTCCCCTCAGGAACATCTTGTTTACATGCTTATATATGTGTTATGTTATCTTTCTGAACTTAAAATTCACACCAACTTATCTGACTCTCCTAAGTTTGTTACCCTGTGGTAAAGTCAGTGGTTTGATAGCGTAAACAGAACCAATATACAAATCACCCTGCCCCAATCCCTCACGGGCCTCATGGTGGTCCTCCTTCTCCCTCGCTTACTAAGCTTGGGCCACACTGGGAATCTTTCCTGGCTCAAACTCACCAAGCCCTTTTCCGCCTCCGACCTTGCTGTTATCTCTGCATGAACCCATCATTAAATGACTTTAAAATACCAGAGCTACACACAGTAATCATAATTAAGTAACACTGTAATTTAAACATATGGTTTGGTGTAACAACACAATCAGTAGGCAAATGTGGTACAGGAAAGAGAGAGGAAACGGTAGAACAAAGCAAAGAGACAGAAAAATGGAAAAGCTTTCATTTCGAAACAAGATTTTAAAAAGGAGTTAATCTAATTTTACCAGAAATATTATTTTTGTGGACAGTGGAAGGAAGAGTGCACATATAACCATGCATTAAGTCAAGTGGGGGGAGCCCAAAGGTGGCTGATTGAAACTCATACCTGCCTTGGAGGATGGAACCTATCTCATCATGTGGACTTCCCCTAACCTTCAATAGTAGAAAGTCGCCACTAAATTAGAATGGTCAGGTTCTTTAAATACTAATGCCCTCGAATTGAAAACAGTCTTTTAAAAAGATGAACCACAGAGAATAGGGGATGATTACAGATGATTCTAATCGAAGTAATATGCCTATATGACTACTTACTGCTAGTGGAAACAAGAGTAACTGTGATGTTAAACTGTGCATATCATTCAGTACTTTTTAATGACTATTCGTATTGTGGAAGGGAATTTCAAGATGAGTCTGAGACCTCTTGCTGTAGAAAGAAGAAATTCTTTCAGAATAAATGAGGCAGAGTTAAAGACACAGGGAACCAATTTAATGGGGCCCCCCACTGGCTAAGTTCTGAAATGTGGATGCTAAAAGGAGAATGATGATTATAGCTCACTGAAATAACTGAAGCTGTAAAAAGCCAAGACTGCATAATGATACTCGAAAGGGGAGAGATTAACATAAATTGATTTTTTTCTAAATAATGTTTTTTACCTGCTATTGTGTTGGTGTTAATTTTGTTGCTTTGTACTTATTTATTATAGTGATAAATAAAATAAATATATTAATTTTGACTAAATATAAATTAAAAATCCATCCATGTGGAAGTCATACTTAGAATGACTTCAAAGCAGTAACAAAAGAGCCAGATAGACGTATATGATGAATTTAAGACCCCTTAAAATAATGCAGAATTCCATCTACATTATTAGAATGATATATGTAAGGCAGGAAAAGATAGGATGAATGCAATTTAGAGGAGGTGGGAGCGTGGTATTTCAGAATTTCATCTCTAAATCAGTTGGTAAAAGTTAGAAGAGTTTTTGTTCTCTTTTGCTTTTTTCAAATAGGTAAGGCTGTAACTCCTTTACTGAGACAACACTGATTATAAAACTAATATTGAGGGACTTCCCTGGTGGTGCAGTGGTTCAGAATCCACCTGCCAATGCAGGGGACACGGGTTCGAGCCCTGGTCTGGGAAGATTCCACATGCTGTGGAGCAACTAAGCCCCTGTGCCACAACTACTGAGCCTGTGCTCTACAGCCTGTGAGCCACAACTGCTGAAGCCCGCGCACCTAGAGCCCATGGTCCGCAACAAGAGAAACCAACGCAATGAGAAGCCCGTGCACTGCAACGAAGAGCAGCGCCCGCTCGCTGCAACTAGAGAAAGCCCGCGCACAGCAACAAAGACCCAACGCAGCCAAAAATAAATAAATAAATAGTAAATAAATTTTTAAAAAATTTTTAAAAAAACTAACATTGAATGATTTCAATAGAAGCCCCAATACACATGATTGTGGTGGGCCTTCTACTGACATATTAAAAAAAATCCTGGCTCAAACTCACCAGGATTGGACTCAGTACGTCCAACTGTGGTTGAGTACAACCATCTTATATATATGTAAGCCTCCCATGTGCCATTGATTTCTATCAATAAGTAACAGTATTGTGGTCTTGAGTTTCAGCCCTAGAAACCCTATTAGGTCTGAGAATGTTAATCTGCTTCTCTGAGTGACTTTCTAACCCTGAGAAAGTTAAGCACTCAGTGTAGAGACAATTAGATAAATCAGACTCATATTTCCATAGCTCAGGATGATCAATGTTTGCTATTTAAAATATCTATAATTTTAAGAGAATCTGGCATATCCGGTTTTGGTCTTTAATTTAAATTTTATAATTAATCTTAAACTTGTTATTTGAAGTTTGAGGGAATTTAACCGATTTTTAAAATGACATCATATGGTTAAGAGAACTTGATTTACCACATATATCTGTTTAACTTATTACACTTCCAGGATCATGTAAGGACTTACAAAGGGCTATTACAGTTGCAAATTTGCCCTGTCAGGCATGTGAAGTACAATACTTAAAAAGAAAACTGAATTTATTCAGTTTATCAATACAAGTTAGATGTTTCCAGAAATTTAATTAACTGAGCTTATAAATAGGATGGATTGTTTAAAGACATTTCGTATGTTGAGTATGAATTAAGGTGACTGTTCTTAATTTTTTAGATTTATGAGTAGTATATCAAGACTTACAAGTTAAATCTGAAGGCTTACTGAAAACCAGGGTTTTATGCTGTAATGTTGATAATTTGGATATTAATTTCAAACCAAAGTAGTCATAAATATTTCTCTGAATAAAGGTTCCCCCGAAATGTCAGAAGCCCATGTGGACACAGCATTCCTTCCCCCCTCAGCCCCTAACTCCCTCCTGTCCCCTTTAGGCCTCAAGTCACTTCCTCAGAAAGGTCTTCCCCACCCAACACGCTCATTTAAATTATATCCCCTTCCCTCTCCCTGTGTCCCATACTGTTCCTTCATAATACCACAATTTAAAATGATATATCTATTTGTGAATTCAGGGTTGTTTAATGTCTATTTTCCCATGAAGCCGTAAGTTGCATGAAGGCAGGGACTGCTTCTGTGTATTCTGTATTGTGTTTCCAAGGCCTGGAACAGCTAACATCTGGTACATCCTAAGTGCATGATAAAAAAGACTGAACAAATAAATTGACTGGAGGACTGAAGTATCTATGAATGTAGTACACCTGTAATACTAGGCAAGGTGGACCAAACTGTAAATGCCTTTCCTGTTCATTTCACAGTTCAAGATGGGTCTGAGCCCTGGTCCAGGAAGATCCCACATGCCACGGAGCAACTGGGCCCCTGCGCCACAGCTAGTAAGCCTGCTCTCTAGAGCCCGCGAGCCACAACTACTGAAGCCTGCGTGCCTAGAGCCCGTGCTCCACAACAAGAGAAGCCACCACAGTGAGAAGCCCGTGCACTGCAACGAAGAGTAGCCCACGCTCGCCGCTACTAGAGAAAGCCCGCGCGCAGCAACGAAGACCCAATGCAGCCAAAAATAAATAAAAATAAATAAATTTAATATCTCAACCTTAGTTTCTGATCTGAAGAATGAGGGGCAGAATGATCTGCAGAATGACTGCTAAGATTTCCGTCTTCTAAATCTATAAGGGCAGCAAGAATGTATTTCTAAGCAGAACTCTAGTAACATACCAAAGTTCTTCCAAACTACAACATTAGCCTACTTCTCAACTTCTTTGATTTCTAAAACATTTCAAAACATGAGCCAAATACAGTAATGTGTCTATATATTAAGTCTAATTTCATTTATGCACAATTAATGCCATTTTTAATTTTTAAAATGTTTTGGCCACACTGCACGGCATGAGGGATCTTAGTACCCTGACCAGGAATCGAACCCATGACCCTTGCAGTGTAGGTGCAGAGTCTTAACCACTGGACCACCAGGGAAGTCCCCATTTTTTAAATAATAACTTTTCCATTTAGGACATGCATTAAAATAAGTGCAAGATGAGTGTTTGGTTTCACATTGTCACTGTCAAAATTTTTTTTAATTGGCTGTACAAAACAAAAGTGATTTTAAGAAAAAGAAGTTTCTGAATTAACCATTATAAGGATCAAAGATCTCTTAGTCTAAAGCTGCCAACCATGTTACCTTCTTTTCCTTACTTTGGTCTTACAGACCAAAAACGCTATGTATACTTATAAGCTGCCCAAATGTACATAATTTTCATAGATTAACCATAGGACATATTTTGGAGGACACTTACTCATATATTTCTAAGTTGGTTGGTTTGTTTTCAGTCACATAGTTGCTTGGAATTAAGCCTTCATTCCTACAAAGACAAAGCAAAAATCAAAATGCATGGCACATTTGTGGCATTATTGTGGCAAAAATCCTTTTAAAAACCTCAAGGATGCGAGGGAAAATCAAATTCATTTGACTAATTAAATTGTTGAAAGAAGAAAGAAAAGTTTTTTCATTTCAACCAAAATCTCTGCATGATAAATACTAAGTTTCTGACTTATAATGTGAATAGTTTAAGATGTTTTCTCACAAAAATCTTTGCAAAGAGGAAAAGGTGTACTTACGTGATCACTGGGACATCACAGTGACTAGATTAAAAGCATACCAATTACAAAGATATTAACTTAATTCTTTTTAATTGCCACAGAGTATTCCACAGAATAGATATTCTAGTTTAGCCACGCCCCTATTACAGCAAAGCTGGAAAGACATACTTGAATATGCCTTCTTGTGTACAAGTAAAAGTATTTCTCTAAGACAGATACCAAGCAGGGAAACTGCTGGGTCACAGAGTATGTACATCTTTCAGTAGATACAGTAAATTGCTGTTGAAGGGAAATGTACCAATTTATACACTCATTGGCAGGGGAGGGGTTTCTCTTTTCCTATACCTTCATCAATGAAAGCTGAAATTTAAAATTATGAAAAGATCTCCAAGACATGTTATTGAGGAATACAAGCAAGTTGCAGAGCAATGCATAAAGTATGGTCAGATTTAGGTAAATTATATCTGCAAACAATACCATATGTTTCAATGAGTGCACTGAGAATGATCTGGACAAGTACTCACTAAATGAATAATGGTGCTTCCTTTTGGGAAAGAGACTGGGTTTGGAGGTGTGGCAAAGCAGAGTTTGGGTACTATTTATCATGTTTAAATACTAAAAAAAAAAACTATATTCAGTTATTAACTTTGAAGTTAAAAATTGTTGTTGTTTCTCTTTAAGTCTGAGTCATGCCAATAGGCCACCTGCAGCAGTAGCTAATTACACAGCCCTGAACCTACTAACTTAGTGTGATCACTGGGACATCATACCTCTTTTCCCACTGAAAAGTCTCCATCACATGTTGAGACTCAATCAAGAACTGGTTAACACAGCCAAATCATCAGGAAAATATAAATAAAGAGGTAAGTATGTACTTCTGATGCTTAGACACTTTTAATCTCCAAATCTTGACAAGGATCAGAAATCAATGCCAGCATTCTTTCCCAGAAAGCTCACATACTCCTCAGAATTCTTCTCTACCCAGGACTCCAGTCTGGCATTAGAAATCTATTGCAACTGACACAAAGAAGTTTTATTGCATCCCAGGGTCTTTTTTCTTTCCAATTTAATTCAGAAACTATTGCAATGTTTACTTCCAAAACTAGTCATTGTAGAAATATGAAAATGAATAAGATACTGTTTCTGTTTCTATCTCAGAACTTAACAGGAAAAAAATTCAAATTGCCAAAGAAAGCACAAATTAGAATAAGAACTTGTATGGTAGGAACTATCATTCCCATTTTACAAATAAAGAAACAAAAATTCATTAAAAATAGAACTACCATATGATCCAGCAATTCTGCTTCTAGGTATTTATCTGAAGAAAATTAAAACACTAAAAGATATACACACCCCCATGTTCATTGCAGCACTATTTACAATAGCCAAGATGTGGAAACAACCTAAGTATCCACTGATGCATCGATGAGTGGATAAAGAAAATGTGGTATGTATCTCTACAATGGAATATTCAGCCATAAAAAGAAGAAAATCTTGTCATTTACAACAACATAGATGGACCTGGAGAGCACTATGCTAAGTGAAGTAAGTCAGACAAAGACAAATACTGTATGGTCTCACTTACATGTGAAATCTTTTAAAAAATGAAAAATTGAAGAAACAAACAAACAAGCTCATAGATAGAAAGAACAGATTGGCAGTTGCCAGAAGCAGGGGTGGGTGGGGGTGAACTGGGTGAAGTGGATCAGAAGGTATAAAACTCCCGCTACAGAATAAATATGTCTTGGGGATATAATGTATAGAATGGTGACTGTAGTTAATAGTACCGTATTGCATGTTTGCAAGTTGCTAAGAGAATAAATAAAAGTTCATAAAAGTTCCCATCACAAGAAAAAAAAGTTGTAACTATGTATGGTGATGAATGTTAACTAGACTTGTAGTGAGTATTTCACAATATATATAAATATTGAATCATTATGTTGTATACTTAAAACTAATATAATGTTATATGTCAATTATAACTGAGAAGAAAGAGAGAAAGGAAGGAAAGAAGGAGGGAGGGAGGGAGGGAGGGAAACAGAGAAGGTAAGTGACTTGCCCAAGGACACACAACAGTACGCAGCAGCATCAGGATATAAAGCCACATGTACCTAGTTTGGAGAGTCTGCCTGAAATCACAGTGCTATAATGCTCTTTCATACAGATGGGGAGGTGTGGGAACAGCTTCTGTTTCATTTACAAGGAAGAATTATAAACCTGGATTAAATGAGCCACTAAACGGAGTCTATGTCATGCTTCAGAAGTCTTCAGAGAATGAAAGATGAGAGATTTGGTAAAGACTAAGCCATCAGTCTTACCCCAAGCGGTCTCTTGCCTTCCACCAGTGAGGATTACACTTCTCCAAGATCAGGTATTCCTCTGCTCTCTTTAAGGCTAAATCACAGGGCTCTCTGGGCAGGAAATCATACAGTGCCTTGACTTGGATCTTCTCTTCAGCAAACTCAGAGGGTGGGAGGGGAGGCAGCGGCTTGTGTTTTGATGGCTGCACTCGGCCCCTGTTGGACTGTAAAAACTAAAGAGTGAGTCGTTGTGCTATTGTTTTAGTGATCTGTACTAAAAAAGAATCGAGATAGAGCATATTTGCCTGCCCCCTCACTTCTCCCAGCCAGCTGCACCAAAGCAGAAGCCCAGGTGGGATAAAGGCAGGAAATGACTAACTATAGAACAACTTCCAGATCCAGCAACACACTCATCATTTTGTAAATTCTCAAGACCACCAATTCTCTTGCCAGCATTGTACTGAATTTTTTTCATGTCACAATTCTTAAAATTTTATTTCCTCCTTAATAGTTTCACTTCGAGGATTTTTCTCTCTTGGAAAAAGAAAAACAGCTCTTCCCTTTCGTGTGCTGTAAGCTTGTGTTTGGGTTTAACACACTTCCCAAGAAAACTGATTCTCCGCCACTGAACTGAAAATTAATCCTGGCCTCAAAATGGCAGTAGCCAGAATACATTTTTTCCCAATTTCAAGTTCTGCCAAAACATAGCAGAGTAGTCTATTTTAACTGTTTTTGTTTGTTGGTTGGTTGGTTGGTTTTTGTCTTTCACTTTCTTCTAGGATGTCGATTCACTAAATGTTTACTGAGAACTCATTATGTGCCAACCACGATACTAGGTTCTGGGCATGGCAGCAAACGGTACCTCATGAGGCACAGACCCTAAAAATGCCACCGTCCTCAACCCCTTCACCCCCACCAAAACGATACTCACTTGCTTCTTACTTGGCAATTCACTGAACCATGGTCTGCGATGCTGCGTGTATTTTTCTGAAAGTTCTTCATCTTTGCTAAGGCTTATTTGTGTCCTCACTTGTCTGACATTGAAAAATAATCATGTTACAAATGATTACTTGTACTCAAGTTATCTATGAATCTACTAGATTATCACAAACTAGTAGAAAAATCTCCTTCCTATTGTTTTTTTTTTTAGAAGACTTCCAAACTCCATTTCCTTGAACAAGGTACTACCTCTCAGAACTTCATTTTTTTAAATCTGGGAACTAGAGATGCTAAGGGCATATAGAGTTGTTATGAAATAAAATTGAGAAAACATATCATGTGCCCAATACAGTGTCTGGTGCATATTAAGGGCGTACAATTATAATCATGATAATGAAGATCTTACTCTGTGTTAGGCACAGTGTTTATCATTTTACATGCATCACCTCATTCGATGGTATCTATTGTTATAAGTAGATATGGTGTAGCGATAAGAACATGAGTTTAGATCCCAGATCTACCATTTTCATAGTGTGGCCTTGGGTAAGCAATGTAACCTCTCTAAGCCTCAATTTCCTCATCTGTATAATGGGGATTGTAAAAAAAAAAAAAGGGTGGTTTTGAGAGTTACTTGAGCTAAAATATGCCAACTTCTTAGCACAGTCTGACATATAGAACACTCCCATTAAATGTTGGCTCTTAGGGGCTTCCCTGGTGGTGCAGTAGTTGAGAGTCTGCCTGCTAATGCAGGGGACACGGGTTCGAGCCCTGGTCTGGGAGGATCCCACATGCCACGGAGCGGCTGAGCCCATGAGCCACAACTGCTGAGTCTGCGCGTCTGGAGCCTATGCTCCGCAACAGGAGAGGTTGCGATAGTGAGAGGCCTGCGCACCGCGATGAAGAGTGGCCCCCGCTTGCCACAACTGGAGAAAGCCCTAGCACAGAAACGAAGACCCAACACAGCAAAAATAAATAAATAACTTAATAAACTCCTACCCCCAGCATCTTCAAAAAAAAAAAAAAAAGAGTAATACTTTAAAAAAAGAAAATGTTGGCTCTTATTATTATCATGATGCGCTGGATTTTATCCTTATACAACATTTGCTGGGCACCAAAGTGTAAAACACACTGATAGTTTGGGGGAGATACTCAAATAAACAAGACAGGATTCTTACCCGTAAAAGGTAAAAACTACAGAGTGAAACACAGACATATAAATAGCATACATGAAATAATTATTAAATAAGGAACCAAGCCGTGTGCTCTTGGAACACAATGGAAGGAGCAATTAAATCCAAGAGGATCAAGGAAGCATCACAGACCTGACATTTGACCTATAGCTAGCTTTAAATGAATGGCCATTCAACAGGAAGAAAATGGGAGTGGGGTTTCCCAGGCAGAGGCAACAGCAGATACAAAGAGATGTGGAGACTCGACAGACAATAAAGAAAAGGAATGAATTAATTTCCAAGAAGTTGCCCTTGGAAGAAGACTTACCGCTTCTGCACGGAACAGCAACAGCAGAAAATCGACTGGATGGTATTATCTGAAAAGCAGATCATTCTCAACTGTTAGAAAGCCGTGAGTTCGTGATATTGGATAGAGGAGGCTGCTGGTGCTAGTCCAAAGGAGGAAATCCCTGAAGGTACGGGTGACAGAAAGTATTGCAAAGGATATGCAAAGTCTTGACCGTGCCCTTCTTCACTAGTAGAAGATGAAAAACTGTCACTAACACAAAAAGAAGTTACTGGCACCCCGGCCACTGTGGTATCCCTTCTCAGGCTCTTGTTCCTGGGTCTGGTTTCATGCATTTCCTCAGTCTGTGAATGATAAATGACCACTGTATTCCTCTTTACCTTGATCAGGGCTAATGTCAGTTGACAAGTATACAAAAGAATATGATTCCAGAAACAATGTTCTCCTAGGAAATCTGTTAGCAGGGATTTTGAATTAGGTCCATAGCATTTCTTCAAAAATATTTTAATATATATTTTATATATTTACATAAAGTAATATAAATATATTTAATATATTATATAATTTAACATATTTATTTTATTTTTATATATTATGTATCAAAATACATTTATACCTTTTTGGCTCTCAAATTTTCTATGGATTAGGTCCAAACATAAACTGAATATTTAAAGAAAGCACTAGCTATCTAGTAAATCTGGGTCATGCTTACACTTCTACTGTCAAGTTTAATCTTTATTTGCCTTTTTCAAACCATAAATTTTGAATTTATCAAAAGCTGTTTATGTTCATAGAATCTGCATTTCACAGCGGCACTTTCTCATATTGACCCCTGAAAATGAAGCATTGTTAAGGAAGCAGAGTACATTAGACATGAGCATTAGCTTTGAGGTTAGAAAGATCTAAGGATGAATTCTAGCTGAGGGGGAGGGGGGAGGGCGCTGACTATATCTGGGATAAGTCCCTTTACTTCTCTATCTCTTTGTTTTCCTATCTGTGAAAACAAGATAATCATACCTACCCCCTTTGAGAAGCCTTAAGGGGCAGAGGTTAATCTCCAACTTTGTGGGTTTGGGCAAGTTACTTAACTGTTCTGTGCTTAAGTTTCCTCATCTGTAAAATGGGAATAATAGGATACTAGGCACGTAAGGCTACTATGAGGATTAACCTAATGAATTCATATAAAGCACGCAGAACAATACCAGGTATATATCAATAGTAAGAGGGTAATCAAGAAGACCTATTATCATTATAGGGTTGTTGAGAAGATTAAATTAGATATTTTCTCTAAAGTCCTGGAACATGGAAGAGGGGTACAAGCAGAAGACACCTGGTACAATCTACCCCTCAGCATCCACTCTATGCCTCCAGAACAAGGGATGAAATAGAGCTACCATATTATCACCAGGTGATGTCAATTTGATCATATTCCCACCTGAAACCTAGTACATTAACCACCATTTGGATTCTTAAGTCAGGTAGAGAAGGAAACGAGGAGAAAAGAAGAGTAACATAGGACATAGCTGCTGCTACAATTCCCACCTCTTAAGCTGTCCTGAGTCTTAAGCTGATCACAGATACCTTCTGTCACCATTCATTCCTTGTGCCCCCTTGCCTCTGCCGACATTTTGGCCGAAGGAGGTACTTTATCTAATGGAATTGCCCAAATGTTCATTCCTGTGGGATTTGGGTCCTTAGTTGGTATTGTCTTAATGAGGTTGTTACAGTTTTCTACTGACCAGGACTATTATTTTAATTTTAAGAAATGAAGCTAGTGAATTCCCTGAGTTTCAAAGTCCTCATAGTCCTCATTGTGAAGAATGAACCCAATTCCTGGTAATCAGGATACTCACCCCAGCTACACTGACCCTTTCCTGTGCCTATCAATTCGCTGATACAAGGAATCCCAAAATGGTTAGAGGGCAATCTCAACTTCCAATGTTCCCTAACAAAAGGATTCTTCTCTCGGGCACTAGAATCTCCAAACTCACCAAACCCAAAGTCACAGGGAAAGAGAATAACAATACCCAGTGGGTTATTAGGTGGTGATAGGGGCCACTCCAATCTCTACTCCTTAGTTCCCAGACTCAGACATCCTGGCTATAGGGAAACAACACCATATTTGCTGTTGGCTTAAGGCATTTATTGTATACGATAGGACACCACTCCAACTTTGCAAGATGTTGTCTCCCGGGTGTCATAGCAATTGAGCCTTTAGCAGGCCATTCCTCTGTCCTATTAAGCCAGATGCTTCTGAATTACGGGACACATGGTAAGAGTATTCAGAGAACCATTGTACCAGCACCAATGAAACTAAGAAAAGGCTGACTCCACAAAATGTATCATCTTGTAGACCTTCGGTTACATCTTCTCATTTTGTCCCCATTCCAAGAGTTTCAAACACATTCCTCCTCATATCTTTCACCAACCTCCCAATCTTGTTCTTTCCACATTCCTGAACTAGCAGGCCAACTTTTTTGCCGTTGCATATGAGTCAATGTAGATCGATGCCTCAGACTAACTGTCCCTAATGAAGTGAATAAACTGATGTACCTGTTGAAGTTCAAGGAGAATGTTATTTCAACACCATCTTTCAGGCTACCTCTGAATAGGGCTGTAGCATGATGGCTGTTCATTTCCTGCTCATGTGGGTTTGGGATGCAGATCTATCTGTAAGTCAGGCCCAATGGGAAATTCTTCTTGAGGTCTTGGGTGTGAGTTGAAGGAGAAGCAGAAAGAACAGGTATTATGTGAATGTCACCTGCTCATGAAGTTTTCTTGAGCCTTCTGGATCTATGGGGGCCCACTTTCACATATACCATTTCCATATTATTATGGATTACTCCTACACACGCCCAATTTTTTGGTTCAGTGAATCAGATAACACTCAGCTCATGACAGGCTCACTCAGTTTGGATCGCATAAGCATTTCATGGCATTGTTGGAGCATTCAGTCTTCACCAGTAGGAAGCCAGGAGCTACTTTTCAAATCAAAAATAGTGGGGACTTCCCTGGCGGTCCAGTGGTTAAGTCTCCACACTTCCACTGCAGGGGGCACAGGTTTGATCCCTGGTTGGGGGACTAAGATCCCGCGTGTCGTGCAGTGCAGCCAAAAAAAAAAAAAAAAGATCAAAAATAGTTATCAGCACAGGGTCAAGTCATTACTCCAAATTTCTGAGGGTTTGTGCTGTGATTCTCACAATGGGACTTTCAGAGGCTCCATACAGCCAACATTTTGCCCTTCATCCCAGGCTACCACCAATGATGACTGGAGTAATGGAAAATTGAGCTATTTCTCCCAGCAATAAGGCTATCTCTGGACCTCTAACTATATGACCAAATAAATCCCAGATCCAATTTTGACTCTGTTTCTTAGAGCCACTTATGGTACCAATTATGGTACCAATCAGGCCTATAATGTAAAACAAGACATACTTAAATTAGAATACTTTTAGAAGGGTTTATTTACAAAGAGACCAATTACAAAGGTGTAGAAGGGGGTAAAGTAACGATAAAGAACGTGCAGACACCTGGGTCCAGCAATAGCGAAACTGTCACCATCCCCATATCCAAAAGGCCCAGGAAAGTGAGAGAGTGAAGTAGAGCAGAGACCATTTTACAAGAGCAATGATCTGCTGTAGAGGGAGACAGCCGGTTCAAGGCAACCTCACCACAGCTTCCTTCCAGGGCTCCCCATGGGTGTAGTGTAACCAGAAGCCAGAGGGCTCAGAAGCATGCTGAACCAAGCCCTACAGATTACTTTTCCAGGATAGAGTGCAAGGTGGAGAAGAATGTATACCAAGAGGCCGGGCTCACTGAGCCACGATGGAGGCTGGCTTCCACATTTAATCCCCACAGGTCATCCTTCCAGGGTAGAATAGGGTGGATAAGAATAAAGATATCCAACATAGTAATCATGGTTCCTTTTCCTTTCACCTTCAAAACCTAGATTCATGCATTAGTTACTTGCCTTTCTCCGGTTTGGATATTGCCGTTATTCAATGTTTGGGCTACAGACACATTGGTGGTCCAGGGGTAAACATCTCATTTCTACTCTGGAGATACGATTCCAGTCCAAGCCCAGGCCAAGATTCACTTTTGCTCCCACTGCTGTGAGATCACTCACCCCTGATTTAATAACTTTCTTCCTTAGCCTGCACCAAAAAACACAAAGTTGATTTCCAGGGACCAAAATAGAGTTCCTCAAATCTTCACTCCATTGTGTATTATTAGGCTTTTGGATCTCAACTGCTTCTGACTGTCAGTTTTCATCTGGTGGCCTCTGCATGAGCAAATTGCCAAAAACACTCCCCCGCCAAACAGGGTACATTAGCACTTGGGGGCTCTGTCTACTCCTTGGCAGGAGTGGTTCTAATTTGCATTCTTACCGATTTACTCCAGTGTTGCCTTAGAGCCCCATACAGATATGCATCCATCCAGGCCAAGAAATGTGAAGTCCAAGGTAGGTTATACAAGTGAGAGAAGCAAGAAGAGTATGGTATGGACTGTAGCAAAATGCTGTGTCAAAGTCCCACGTAGAGGTATTCAAACTCAAAAATTTTTAAATACTCCTACCCTCTTCTACATCACCATTTTCCCCCTCTCTACTGGATCCTTCCCAATAGCATATAAATATACTGCTACTTCACCCCTTAAAAACAAAACAACAAACTACCCTTGATCTTATTTCTTCCATCAGCTTTGCTCCCCATTTATAGTAATTAGCAGTCTTTATTTGCTGCCTCCAATTCTTTCCCTCCTACTTTCTCTTAACCCATCCCAGTTAAGCTTTTGATCCTACTACTTCCCAAAACTGCTCTTGTTAGGGTCACCAGTGTCCTATGCACTGCTATAAACAACGGTCAATTCTAAGGCCTCATCTTACCTGTGCTCTCAGCAGCATTTGACACTATGTCCTTCTGGTCTTCCTTCTTCTCAGTCTCCTTTACTGCTTTATTCTCCTCCCTGCTAACTTCTTAGACTGGGTCGAACGCTAGGCTGCCCCAAAGCTTTTGATTTCTTCTTTACTCTGCCTTATTCACTCCCTTGATTATCTCATTCCTTCCTGTGTCTTAAAAGCCATCTATCTGCTGATGACACCCAAATGTACACCTCTACCCCAGTTCCAATGAATTCCAGACTTGCATAGCCAAAGGCACTCTCAAATTCTCCACTTGGATGTCTAGTGGAGACACCACCCCAAACTCGTCTATCCACTCTTCTCCATCCTGCAAAGAGCAACTCCATTTTTCCAGCTGCTCAGGCCAATGATCTTGGAGTTGTCTTTGACTCCTCTCTTTCTCTCACACCCCAGTCCAATCCATCAGGAGAGCATGCTGATTCTTCCTTAAAAATGAATATTGATTCATTTTTAAGAATCATTAAAATGATTCTTCCTTAAAAAAAATCCAAGAGTTTCTGCTTGAGATGACGAAAAAGTTCTGGAGATGAGTAATGGTGATGATTGTACAATAATGTGCTTGGACTTCACACTCCTGGACTCTACACTTACAAATTGTTAAAATGGTAAATTTTATGTTAATTACATTTCACCGCAATTTAAAACACACACACACACACACAGAATGTTACTGCTTTTACCCACCCTTCTGTTACTACCAAGGTCTAAGTCTCCATTACCTGGATTATACCAATAGCCTCCTAACTTCTTTCTGCTTCTACACTTAATCCCATCCCCCTCCACCCTTTATGGCTTATTTTTCAGCAGCCACAGTAATTAATTTAAAACCTAGGTCAGAGCATGCTACTCCTTGTCTCACAAACCCACAATGGCTCTCCATTTCACTGTGCGTTACAGCCAATTTTCTCACAATCGTCCTTAAACCGTCCACGACCTGGCCTCCTGGTGCCTCTCACCTTCTCTCCAATGTGCTTGTGCTCATTTCACCCCATCCACACTGCCCCCCAGTGCTTCTGGACCAGGACTGCTCTCACCCAAGGCTCTTCGCTTTTGTTCTGCCTGGACCATTCTTCCCCCAGCTGTCAGCCTTCCCTACTCTCTCCACTCCTTCACTCCTTTAATTAAATTAATAAAATAAAATAGACTCTCAATTACATATGGCAACAAGATTATATCTTTCCTTATTTCCAAGGCCTTCCGTAATCTGGCCAGCCTCACCCTGATGCTTAGTGTTCACCAGTTCCTATTACACCAGCTTCTATTCTTCTGTTCACTGTTCTCACACACACCTTGCACATTTCTGTTTCCGGCTTAAAAAAGGCTTCCATTGCAATCCACTCCCACCTAATCTTCCTTTGGCTCCCAAAGCACTGTTATCTGTCTTGCTCTGTGGCTCATAATTAGGTACCATCTTCAATGGTTATTTACTTTTCTTTGTGTAGCCTTTGTCTCTCACAGGGCTTCTCAATCTCACCACTATTGACACCTTAGAGTGATGAGTGCTTTGCTGTGGGAGCTGTCCTGTGTATTATAGTATGTTGAGCAGCATCCCTGGCCCCTATGCAGTAGGTGTCAGTACCAACAGCGCCTCTGATACCCACCTCCCACACCCAGGTGTGAAGACCAAAATGTTTCCAGGAATTGTCAGATGTCCCCTGTGGGCAAAAATCAGCCCTTGTTAAGAACCACTGAGCTAGATTGTGAACTCTTCAATTTCACGGTCTGAGTCTCATGGTTTTTTGTCTTGTCCATAGCATCCAGCATCAGAGCCTGGTACAGAGCAATAACTCAATAGACAGCTGTTAAATAACGCCTCCCCAATATCTACACCATCACGTTACATTTAGGCTCTATTTGTCAGTAACTCGTTCTACCACATGGAATCTCACAGCTCGACGCTGGCCGCAGAGAAAGCTAGGTTGACCACGTCCTTTTGACTAAGTGAAACAGTAAAGTTGAAGAAGACAGCTTCCGGAGCTTGTAGTAGGTCATAAGTCTAACCTTTTGTTCCAGATATAGTAAAAAAGAAGAAGGTAGAGAGGGAGGAGGAGGAAGGAGGTGGGAAGGAGAAAAAGCAGCGGCAGCTTATCCAAAATCAAGCATCAATCCATGAGATGCTAAATGACATGGTTTAAACCTGGTGTTCAAATGTTCTTTTTTCTGTATAAGGACAGCATATGGGGTTGAGCAGTCACTAGGGTCAGGGTAACCTGAAGTCAAATCACGACTCCATTTTCTTGTAGCGACAATATGATTTGGGGCAATTACTCAGGAGCCTCGTCTGGAAAATGTTAGAAATAAAACCTACCTTCTAGGAAAGGCAGTTCCCCACTGCTACCAACAAAGCATTTACCATAAGGAGGGACTACAGGAAGATCTTACTATCCTATACTAACTCACTCCCTACACACTGAAATAGGTCCTGTAATTATCCCCATTTCACAGATGAAGAAATTGAGTAACAGACAGGTTCAGTCATTTGTCCAAAGCTACATACCTAAAAAGCAGCTGAGATTGAATTTAAGCCCACAGAGCTTGGCTGAGTCCATGAGCATAATAATGAGACAGTCCTTGTGGATGAGAAGATTGCATAAGACAGCAGAGATGAAATATCTAGAGCAGAGCAGTTGCTCATTTAATGTCCAACCTTTTCCCTCACTCAGTTCCCTAGAACTCATTCAGCAAGTATGTATTGTGTATTCAAAGAGCAGATTTAAGGTAAACAGATAGAAGCACACTATGGTTCTCCCTCTGAAGACAAAATGGGAAGAAGGCCAAGTAAGCCAAAGCTGACCTTCAACCCCACAACCCCTGTGTTCTGAGCCCATTCTCTAACCCTGTTCACCCCGCTCAGGACTCTAAGGGGCCCTCTCTCCACTATCAACACAGCTCTCCGGAGACGCTCTGAAGCTTAGTCTTGGCAAGGTGAAAATGATATGATAGTAAACTGATATAACAGTAAACATGTTCGGCGATGCTTCTTTTAAAGGCATTTTCGTATTTGTAAGCATGACACCTGTATTTGTCAGAGTGATCAGAGAGAGAGAAAGAGAAACTGATTTAAGGAATTAGCTCACACAATTGTGAGGGCTGGTGAGTCCAAAATCTGACGGGGTGGGCTGGCGACTCAGGGAAGAGCTGCAGTCTGAGTCCAAAGGCAGTCTGCTGGCCGAATTTTTTCTTGCTTAGTGGAGGTCAGTCTTTGGTTTATTAAGGCCTTCAACTGATTAGATGAGGCCCACCCACATTATGTCTGATAATCTGCTTTACTAAAGATCCACTGATTTAAATGTTAATCTTACACAAAAAATATCTTCACTGAAACATCCAGAGTAACATTTAACCCACTACCTAGGCATCATGGTCCAGCCAAGTTGACCCATAAAATTAACCATTATTATACCTTAAATTATAGAACTTTCAAAGAGAAATTGCTGGTATTTGTCAGCAGGAATGATATCTGGGGACTAGGAAAAGGCTCCCCCCCTTCACTGAATTTACCATACATGACTACACACCAACAGAGTGGACTATAAACCCAACAGCAATCTCTCGGTTATCTTTACTCTCTTCTGCAGCCTGGAATTTAGGAGGAAGTTTTTTCAGAAGTATTTATTTGTCCTCATTCAGTAGCAAAGACAGCTGCCTTCAAACAAAGGTACTACTCTGCCACAGCTTTAATTATGACACGGTTTTGTTTTATCTCCCCTGAAGACCAAGAATAGCTGTGAGCAGCGAGGACAACCTCTGCCTTGTTTATGGTTCAGTTCTGCCCAGCACAGTTCCTCGCAACTAGTCGCTGCCCAATAAATAATTGATGAGTGAGTAAAAAACAAGTTGTGAAAGCCAAACAGCTTCCTGGTGTTCCTTGCTTGGCATGACTCTTCAGGACACTAGGCCTCTTTATTTACAGACTGAAGTAATGATTCATGCCAAAGCAGATAGCAATGATTATTAGATTTGTGGTCATTTTCTATTTACAGCATCACAGGTCTTCCAGGTGAGTGGGTAAATGGAGAGTCACTGCCACACGCCTGCTGTGGTTACAGAAGCCATTCTTTGAATTGTTTTTCTCAGTAACCTGCAGAGAGAAAGCCCTTTTTCACCTTTATAAAATCCCCAGTGAAGGCAGAAACTCGTGCATATCTGGTCTTTGCCAGAGACAATCTAAAATGCCCCAGCGATGGGCAATGACTATTTGCCTGCTAGAAGGTTATATTCAGGGTTGAGGATTATCGCAGGAAGGAGCCAGAGCTTCCCTTCCCAGGCTTACATCTGCGCTATTCTTTTCGTCTGCTTCTTATTCCCCAGCAAATATCTTTAATTATCTATCTTGTACCAGCAAATCAGGAAAAGGGCATCACATCCCGGCGTAATCTCCGTGACCTTTAGGAACTGGCACGTCCCTCATGGGTAAGGGAGTCGAACCTCTTATTTTATTTAGTGTTCGCGTCCTCTCCTGGGAAGGCTTGCATCCCCCTTCTCCCACCCGTGCAGGTCTCCTAACAGCCTTCTGCTTGTGTGCGTGGCTGCAGCAGGGCTCGGCTTGGGGACGGGTTTCCACCAGGGGGCGCTGGAAGGGAGCGAGTGGGAGAAGCACCACTTCGACGAACAGCTCCCCGCCGCTCTCAGTCCCCGCAGATGAACGGTAGCTGAAGGGCTGCTGGGTCACCGCCGTCTGGGAAGCGAAGCCGGTGGCGTTCCCTCCGTTTCTAATGTTTTCAGTTTTATATCTGTGTAACCTCACGTTCATCCCCTGGCGTTTACGATGGCAGAGTTTCGTTATGAATCAGTGCTTCAGGCAAAATTCAGTCCTCCCGAGTTTGCTCAGAATGACTGGCAGAAGGCTGTTGATTTTCATTTGAAAACATGAATAACTGGCTCGTTTCAAGAACTGCCTTGAGCCAAAGACTAGGCTAGTGGCCCAACGCACACAATACAGGTTGCGGTTTTAGGACGAGGAATTCCAGGGCAGCTGCGCTCACAGCTGAAGGGCTCGGGGAACGGAAAAGTGTGGAAAACCCGTGGCTTTGGAAAAATGGCTCTGGGCAATTGGAACTGATCCTCTAAGTTCACTACAAGAAGCGCCTTATTTTTTTCCCAGAAATTTACAGAAAGGTCAAACCTCCTCCTGACTGTAATAAATTCCCACCACTAGATCTATTTAAGGGACTTCTGAAGACCAGATACATGTTAATGGACTTAACCCATATCATCTGGGAGGTGTCACAAATAGCTAGCTTTTCTTTTAACCTAAATTTCTGCCTCTAAGCAGGCACCAGAAAAGACTTCCTGAAAAGACACCAAACCAAGAATCCACACCAATGAGGGAAAGAAAGAAAAGAAAATAGAAAGAGAGGGAGAGGGGGAGAGAGGGAAGGACAGGGGACAAGAGAGAGAGAGAGAGAGAGAAGTACACTGAGTTTTTCACGGAAACATTTATTCAATTTAAGAAGTTATCCTTGATACAAACTTATGGTTACCAAAGGAGAAAGGTGGGAGGGGGATAAATTAGGAGCTTGGGATGAACATATACACACTACTATATATAAAATAGATCATCAACAAGGATCTACTGGATAGCACAGGGAACTCTACTCAATATTCTGTAATAACCTACAGGGGAAAAGAATCTGAAAAAGAGTTGATATATGTATATGTATAACTGAATCACTTTGCTGTACACCTGAAACTAACACAACATTATAAATCAACTATACTCCAATATAAAATAAAATCTAAATTAAAAAAAATTTTAAAGATATCCTTGATTCTGAATTTATGCTCTTTATATATTTGAAGCATTAAATTATCCTTGCTTTGTGTGCCTCCTTTGATATTAAAAGGGCACTCCTTTCAACAGAATTACTGAAAGAACACTGTGTTTCCTTTTGATATTAAAATGTCCATTCTTCTAAGAAATGATAGTCACCAGAGATGTTAGTGTTTTTGAATGTATTGACAAAATAAGTTAGCAACCCATTATTAGATCCCACACTGGTTTCTGGACATTATACTGTCTGTGAAACCTTCAAGTAAGGGGAATAACTCCATTAGGGATTTGTTGGCTCCTAACAGAAAACAGGCAGCTAGCTCATGGGACAGTAACTGATAATCTGGGTGGAGGAGAAGAACGGTGCTGGCCTGGCTGAGCCTGAGGAGTGCTGTGTGTGGAGAAGGGGTGCAGAGACCCCGGAGCTGAGGAGCTGCATGGGGCGCAGGGCACCAGGGGAGATAGGGTCCCAGGGGCAAAGATGCTGAAGGGAAAGGCAGAGTCTCCCTGAAGACTGATCGCTCCTCTGTTCACAGCTTCAGCCAGCAAAGCACCGGAAGCCCTTGTTTGTTCCACACAGGAATTTTATTCTTTCCCAGTCCTAAGCTGGCGTGAGGTGGACTTTGCAGGCATCTTGCCCACATCTCCTCCATCCCCAGGTCTCAGAGCAGTGTTTCCTAGGAGACTGTGGCCCGTGAGCTCCAAGTTCATGAGCAGCTCACAGACAACAAAACCAAGACACCTAGCCAGCTTGGGATGTAGGTGCTTGGCCACCAGACCTGCTGGCAGCCGGCACTGGGCAGAACCCTGCCCCCCGAGGGCAGGAAGGGGACAGATGCCAGCCAGTGGGCTTCACTACACAGAAGGGGCATCTGTCGGTCACACACAAGAAGGTGTGGAACCTCACAGACGCAGTTCCAGATGGTGACTGCTGTTAGCATTATTGCTACAGGTTTCAGGCAGTTGCAGGGGGATAGAAGTGAAGTGGTTTAGAAACAAAAGGAAAGACACATATACTAGTGTCCATATTAACAGTGAACCTGTTTTTGAGAAAGGGGACCAACTCCAGCCTGAGGCAAAGTGGCAGTAAAAGTGGCCAAGTCTTTTTTTGGTCCATGGCTCTCCTAGCTTTTGCTACTGAATTAGGTATCTATTGTTGGAAACAAACTAGCTGCAAACCTAGAGGCAGAAACTGTTTACTATCTCACAGTTTCTGTGGGTCTGGAGTCCAGGCACTGCTTAACTGGGAGCCTCTGAATCAAATTGAAAAGTTCATGAAGCTCACGAAATTGTAGTAAAGGGGAGTTGGGATTTGCTGGAGAATCTACTTTCAAGTTCAGTCACATGGCTGTCGCTGGCCTTGGTGGCATGGTTCCTGGTGATGGGGATTCTCCACAGGCTGCCTGAGAATGCTCACAGCATGGCAGCAGGTTATCCAAGAGACAGGGAGCCCAAGAGCACTAAGAAGCCACAGTCTGCCGTAACCTAACCTCCCAGTAACACTCCACCCGTTACCATACTCCATTTATCCCCAAGGAGAGGGATCGTGCAAGGGTGTGAACGGCTGGAGGGGGACATCACTGGGGCCACCTTAGAGATGCCTGTGCAGCCACCCTCATTATCTCTGTATTAATTGTAAAAGAAATAACAGAAGATACTAACTTAAAGGGGTTGGCGTGGGACTCAAACACAACGAGGAATAAGAGAGGGCTATGAAAGCAGAGACCCAAGAAAGGCAGAGTGACCAAGAGGTCCTTACCTCACCCCCCAGATCAAATTATGAGTCCAGAAAACTGCATTTTAACAGTATCCTAAAGCACACTTCAGGCACACCAACACTTAAGAACCACCCAATTATTATTTTTCCTTCTACTTTATAAATTGGGAAGAAAAGACAGAGAAATTAGGTGATGATGAGATGGAGGGAAGGGAGGTGGTCAGCTTTTCGAACCCCCAGCACATCTCCCTGGTCCCCGTCCCCTAAATGATTCTCCTGGGCTGGGTCTGTCCTCAGAGCAGGGGTTAGTCAGCAGAAACGACCAATTGTGTTTCACAAACTGACCCTCACAGGAGCAGTGCCCTGGTACCACTCCCAGGCTCTGCCCACCAGTGAGTAAGATCAATATCGCACCTTCCACAAGGATCTCCTCCTGTCCTACAGCAGCCTATGAGGCCAGACTTCTATGACAGCCCTTAAAACAACCAATGTATTTCCCAAATGACTCTGGCCCAAAAAACACCTATAAACATTTTTTTGATTAGTAGTAACACACCCTGGGGCACCTCTTAGCTTTCTCTGGTCAATAGTAAACACTCATTGTTTTACCCAGAAGAAAATGGAGCCATGGCTTCCCTGGTGGCACAGTGGTTAAGAATCCGCCTGCCAATGCAGGGGACACGGGTTTGAGCCCTGGTCCAGGAAGATCCCACATGCCGTGGAGCAACTAAACCCATGCACCACAACTACTGAGCCTGTGCTCTACAGGCTGTGAGCCACAACTACTGAAGCCTGCACGCCTAGAGACCATGCTCCGCAACAAGAGAAGCCAACGCAATGAGAAGCCCGCACACCGCAACGAAGAGTAGCCCCCACTCACTGCAACTAGAGAAAGCCCGTGTGTAACAACAAAAACCCAACGCAGCCAAAAATAAAAAATAAATTAAATAAATTAATTAATTTAAAAATGGAGCCACATCTAAGTACAATCTGTGGAAGAAATAAAGAGGTGAGTCTTACCGTTGAATCAAATTATCAGAAGCTGGAAAGGACAGTGATAGTTCATCAAACCCATGCCCTTCCAGGCCAGACAGAATGATCCTCAAAATATCCCCACTAATAGGTGGTCTCTTATTCAATCCTTTGGGCAATCTAATCCTTGTCTCAACCCTCACTGTTTATTTTATATATAACTGAATCCTTCCTGCTATCATTTACAGCCTTTTCTCTAGTTCTGACCTCAGGAGAAATGAAGAACAGATGCCCACATGGCTTTTAATGAAAAGGTTCTTATTAAGTCACTGCTCACCTTTGTCCTGCCGTTGGGGGAAGTGGGGACATGGGTTACTGCTTCTTAGCTCTCTCTGCTTTGCTCTGCTTGGCCTGTTTCTGATAATGGGCACCCCGTCTTGATCTATGTGTGGACCCAGACTGTAAGTTATAATTCAGGTAGGTACAAGTGGAGTAGCCTGGTTTATTTTTTATGAATCCTACCAACAAGTGTTGGGTCCTATGAGGTGATTTGGTTTAAACACATGACATTTAAAAATTGCAAAAAATTTTTCCTAATGCCACTTAAAAATCAGAAGTGCAAAAACTGTTGTCAGCGGCCTTGACTGCTTTATTCTGATGTGACTGAGCTTTGTTGAAGTTTGTTTCCATAGTCATCCAGAATTAAAATCAGTATTTTTCTTCCAGATTTTTAATTATTTGCATGATAAGGCTCTCTGAGTCTTCGAGGTAAATCAACAAGCATTTCCAAAACTTGTACATGGGACTGGATAGTCTTCCAAAGCAACTCCAAAATTAAGTTCATGAAGAGCCTGTCATTTTAATCTATTATTTCTTTATAGTATCTTGTTGGGAGGTAGGTAAAAAGAGAGTGCCCATTGTACAGATGGGGACCTGATCTAAAGAAGCTACCAAAGGTGACCCACTAATGTTGCAGCAAATCCTGAAGTGGAACTTGGTCTCCTAGACTTTTGCTCTCAGTTCTTTATACTAAATATTCTAAATACAAATACTTCTCAAACTGATTGAATTTCTACACACACAGGTAGATTTAAGGACACTATTTTGTTTTCTTTTGTAATCTTAATGCTGAACATTTTCTAAAATTACATCCTCACCATGGGTATTTAAATAACAAACAAAACCCTGTCACAACATCTGGGGAAATTATCTTCCACACTTCACAATTTCTGGCGTTCAAGACTAAGTACCATGCCCAGAACAAGCCCTGAAGATAAAGGACAAAGCCATCTTACTTACAGGTGGAAAGAATCATGGCTGCACTTGTGCGGGGAGCAAACAAAACAGCCTTCAGGTCTTCAGCGATGCTCCTGTCACAAAAACACATCTTTTAACTGAAATCATAGCTCACCCAAGATGTTTCTCACAGACAAAGTTAACCCCACCTATTTTCCTGTTCTAAAAACCTCAGAGAAGTGTGTGAATGACAACCCGATGGCCTATATAAGAGAAAGCTTGATAATCTACATCCAGATCTTTGAGGGTAGCTGCTATTAGTTCTTCATTCCCGAGTGCGTGGGTGACTCCAGCAAACACCATTTTCAAGAAATCACAAGATTTGGGTAAAAGGGACCTAAAAAAGAGCATGAATTCAAATTGCTCTGTCTGGACAGAGAAAGAATTGGAGGCACAGATAGCATAAGGGACACTGTTAGTGGTAGAAACAGAATCAGATTGTAAGTTTTGAAGTACCACGTCTAGAACATTCTGTCCTCCTACTCAGTACTAACACTTTAGGCGCCATACGAGGAAAGTTTATTTTGCGGGGCAGGAGGGAAAACTAATCCATCCCCAGGTGACTGGGGCGTGGCCGAGAACTACAAACACAACAACATCAACAATAAAAATGCACTTAGGAGTTTCACTTCATCCCACTGAAAAATAACCCCAAAGTAACTAAAACCAAAGGGAACCACTGCACTGAAGACACAGCAGATTCACGTTGCCCTTCCTATTCCCTGCTTTCTAGATGATCTCTTTACACATTCTGGGTGGATTCTTCTATTTTTACTTCTCCTTTAGCCGTAGCTATGGTTTTATATAAAAACTTTTTTTTAAGTTCTAGTGAAATATTTAAAGATTTTTGAAGAAAATATTCCCAAATGTTGCCAAATCTTGTTTTCCCATCAAAAATATATGTAACTATTAGGACAGGGGCTATACTTTCTCCTCTCTCTTCAAAGCCACCTAGCACTTTAAACACAGTTCCTCAAGGTCAAAAGGGAAGTATGGGATGGGGCTGGGAGGGGAAGGTATGACAGTGATAGTAGGGCACGGCGCAAATACAGCCAACCCCTTGAATGAGCTACAATTCAGTTAACAGGTGTGTATATTTTTGTGATGGGGGTACAGTTAAACAGGAAGATGAGAAGGAAGGTGGCAAACAGACTGTGACAAGACTTAGGATAAATATTTTATTTTTTTTCCATTATAAGGGGGACAGGGAAGGATAGAAGACAGCCTTCAGGGGATGAACGGACCAGAATGGAAAGATGATTCTCCATGGTCATATGAAGGTGCTACTCAGAGTAGCCAGCCACAGCCTGTGTTCCTTAAAAGGTCTTGATTTTCCATAAATGCAGCCATGTATAATAATTCTAACCATTAAAGCACTTAGTGAGTTAAATGGTTCTAGTACCACTGCTCTAATATTCAAGCCAGTGCAATCAACAAAAGAGGGTAGATGGGTCATTCACCTTGACTTTGCCTGCTCTTGCCTCTAGATCCTTAGTGGAAACATAGGGAAATAAGAAGTCACACGCAGAGGACATGCTATCCGGGTCCCAACAACCTGGCATGTGACAAAAGAAGCCACTCCTTTGTTAATGAGACTTGAAGATGGTAGAGGAAGTGGGCCTTGAGTATGTAGCTTAAAAAAAATCAAATGTAGAGGCCTCAGCTCATTCTTGGAAGCAAGAGCCATAATAAATCCTCTGGGATCCTGAGTCCTGCTGTACACAGGTTCCTTTGGGCCCCACGAGAATGGATAAGACTTCTTAGTGCTTCAAACACAAACCACAGAGATGCCTTTTGCATGTCCCAAGGTCTACAGGGAGTCCTCAAGGAAACAGGCAGCCAGGGAATAGTATTTGTGCTATTCTGAGGCCATGGGCACAACTTCTGGACCGTTACTTGCTTGGGAAGCCAGGGGGGTAAACTCCTGAACCCAGCATTGCCCACCTGTGAGCTGTTTCCTTGGCAACACTGTGGTTTTAACCTCATCCGCTGTTCCTGGAGAATGTTCTGTGGGATGCTGTTGACTGAGACAACTCGTCACTGGGCATTAAGTAGCTTCTTCACATAAGAACTACTTACGTGAACACTACGTAAAGAGGGTTCACACAATGCTCCACAGCATGGGGGGAGACCACGGCCCCCCAGAGCAGATGAACTCCTGAAGAAAGGCCCTGTGTCCTGCTGGGCTTTCTTTGCCCACAAAACCAACACAGTGTGGGGCAATACATGGCCTTGCTTTCATGATGGAGACTGTTGTTCTTTTCCCTGGGCTCATGAGTAAATGAGGCTCTAACTCAGAAGGTGTCCTGGTCAGAAATTATAAGGGTCAGAAACCCACTCAAATAAACTCAATTGCAGGGTCTACTATGAAGCTATAACAGACAATCTCTCTGATTCAGGAACCCAAGTCCAGCCTGGCCTCCTGAAAGCCATCTGGGAGACAGCTCAGACGCCATGCTCTCCATTTTTCCTGGCTGCTTCCTGAATTCTGCCAGAACCTGGCTTGCTCCTGGGTCTTGCGTGCAGTTGGAACAGCCTTTATGGTGAACATCACCTGTTCCTTCTGCTCCAGAGCACACTTTCACATTTATGTCCAGGGACAGATTCTTAAGACACAGAAACTGATTGATTGCCCCTAGGCTCAATTTTCCATCCAACTCCAATTAGCTGTGGATACCGTGGGCAGGTCCACTTAGTCCAAACACAGCCCCTGCTGCGGGCTTAAGCTGGACAGGTACCTCAAACATGGCTACCCAAGTGAGGAGGGGGCATTAGTGATAGAAGGGTCCAGACATTTTTCTCTTCAGTAGGGAATATTTGATCCTCAGGGGGAAAGGAATTGACAGCTGTAAGGTAAAATCCCTAGTCCTAAGAGGGTTGGCTCATATATTACAGAATTAAACATTTCAATTAAAAGACAACTCATAAAATCAACTATACTCCAATAAAAATCAAATTACAAAAAAGACGACTCATGTTTCTTATAAATATATAACTTTATATATTATATATATTTACAATATGTACAGCATACAAATACGTTTTAATGTAATTCTAATGGCAGTCTTGAAAACAGATGTTTCAGAACAAAAGATGGGTACTTATCCAAGGTGGGTTCCGGATCCATCCAGAACCCATATTCTAGACAATGCCCCAGCCCAGATTTCTGTAGAAGTCACAGGGAAGAGAGGGGTGGCTGGAATGTGGCTCGGATACCCTTCCTCCTCCCAATTACCCTGGCCTTCCACCGGCATCGGCTAACATGACCCCACATGCACCCCTAAAATGGGCAGACCCTGGGGCCAGGGCCCAGTGCCTGGCACATAGTGGGCACTCCAGTACTTGTGGAATGAATAAAAGTGGGTGCTTTTAACCATCATGTCTAAGGCAGCATTTCCATAATCCAGAAGAGTCGGTCACAGAGCTATGGCTGGTCTAGAAGCAAATGTTTTAGGTGTTTCCCCTTTATAAGTAAAACAATCTACACGTCCAAGTGCTAAATAAATTAAAAGTTTGCCACAAAGTGCCATTTCTTCCTCGTGCTTTGGAATCTGGAAGCCATCACATCATCCGGTCACAGCACTTATCTTCCAAAAGTTTCTGTACATTCGACTAGTTCATCTATCGTGCGCAGCAAATCTTCAAAGGAAGGCCTTCCCTCTGGTTTCTACAATTCAAAATCAAGTAGAAGCTGTGGGTTCCAGAATCCATCCCCAAAATGATTTTTCACTGCTCCAACTCAGATAGCAATGCATACCAGAGTAAGGGACTCCTTGCTTCAGGGCTGGAACACACATGCATCTCTAAACAGGTCTAATCGATCCTGCGTGTGCTGCTTCTACACTAATCTTTCTGCCACATGGCTTTGGCATCCCATTCAAGAACCTAACAGAGGGGGCTTCCCTGGTGGTGCAGTGGTTGAGAGTTCGCCTGCCGATGCAGGAGACGCGGGTTCGTGCCCCGGTTCCGGGAAGATCCCACATGCCGTGGAGTGGCTGGGCCCGTGAGCCATGGCCACTGAGCCTGTGCGTCCGGAGCCTGTGCTCCGCAATGGTAGAGGCCACAACAGTGAGAGGCCCGCGTACCGCAAAAAAAAAAAAAAAAAAAGAACCTAACAGAGATCCTAACTGCCTACAAAATCAAGTCCTGCTAACTCACAGGGCCCTCTATAACCTGCCCCTCCCCCAGGCCCTTGCTACCCAGTTTTATTGCCCACAAAATCCCTCACATGGGCCCTATGCTCAATCAGAACAATCTCTACCCTTGTATACACACACCAAGTTCATTACCACCACCCTACCTTTGCTCACATTGTCCACACTCCCCCTAGCACCACTTCTTGGCCAGAAGGCCTCTGTCCATCCCAATCAATGCTCTTGGGAGGCATGATAGCAAGTGACCACGGCATGGGCTTTGGAGTCAGACAGGACTCTGCTTCTCTGTAGTTAAGTGGCCTTAGGCAAGCAACAACGTGATACCCTCATCCACAGAGTGATCATAGTAAAAGCATGCACACTTTGAAGGGTTATTTCGAGAACTAAATTGAAAGCACTTAGCACAGTGCCTAGCACATCATACCTGTGAGCTAATGTTACTGTTATCTTTCAAAAGTCATTTTGGTGTCTAATCTCTTCTATGAGGTAACATTTTAACATGGGGCGAAGGAAAACTTCCGAAGACTGAGAGTAAATGACCGGAGGAAGTTGAGGCTTGGAGAAAAAAACCTCTGGTGAAAGAGTAATACTTTGACAACACTAGAGATCCACTGAAAGAACAGCTACTTCTCTGGGCTTATCCCCAGAGCCCCCAGCTCAGGTGACTGTGGCGGGAGCCCCACTTGGGAAAGAAGCGGTAGCCTGAATTTACTATCTTAATTATTAGTGTTTCCCACTTCTTCACATCTTCTTCCCATTATTCAGACTGAGTTGAGAAGACTGGCTTCCTACTTAAGAGTTTGAAATCATATAAAACATGCACTCATTCACTAGGCTATAAAGACCACACAGTTTGAATCTACCAAGCCCAGATCCCTGAATGCTTTAGAGATTGAAGAAAAAAGCACCCGAAAAATGTTATACCTCCTGCCAACATCTCAGCATCACCTCGTATACATATCTGGACGCCAACTTCGGCTGATGGAGTCGGTGGCCGCGAGTAACCATGGTTACCACTTCATAGTTGGTGTTTTTCTCAAAGGGCATTCTGCCTTCAGTGAATATTTCCCACATTAAGACACCTGGAAGAGGAGAAGGATTGCCAAACAATGCACTCAGTTCCTCTTCAGGGCAGAGTTGAGGGGAAATGGAGCATGACTCTTACCAAATGACCAGATATCTGATTTGCTGCTAAAGCGGCTGTAATTAAACACCTCAGGTGGACACCACTTCACGGGAAATTTCGCGCCGGAAGAACTCGTGTACTGATCATCCAGAACATACCTAGAGTAAGACACTGAGTTACGGTCTGTATTTTGTACATGTTCTTTAATTTTTTTCCCCCTTAAAATCAAAAGCACAGTTGACTGAAGTCCAACAGGCATCCGGTTGAAGCTGGTTGTTTGCCTCTGCAGCCACGCCTCTGCAATTGCCCTCTTCCTCTAAGTGCTTGAGATGCATGCACTGTAACATTCTATCTGCGCTTTCACTTTTCTGTTTTTCTTTTTTATAAGGCATTGGAAGCAGCATACAAGAAAAGAGTTTGCAAACTTTCTTTTCAAGAAGCAGTTCTGTTCTTTAAACAAAAATTTTACCCAAAGGCCCCACATGTAAAACATCTAAGCAGAGCTGCTCTAAAGGAAGTGGTGCAAAGCACTTGGAGCACATGTGCTTTTGCCCCCATGATTCCACAGAGCACAACTTAAAACTATAGCAAATAAAAAGAGCAAACTGCAAAATGACGTACGCACGTGGTGATGTATATATGTATGTACCATGATGTTCATCCTCTATACACACACCCTCAGAACAATACTATGTAATTTCTCTATGGGAGCATACCTATGTCCTTCTGGAAGGACCCACACAAACTGGTAACACTGGTTACCCCTGGGGAGGATCTTCATTGGGGTGCTAAATATGGGCTCTTCAGCCCTTTCTGTAATGTGTTCAGTATGTCTTTACAAGAGGAAGGTGTTTATGTATTATAGGAACATACCAGGTTAATTTCTGCAAGCTCCATGGGAAAATATTCAAATGATTGCACAAACTTCCTTCGCTGTATAGACAAAGATGGTGACAGTGCCACCATGGGCATTTGTCAGTCAGGGGAGTCTGAACTGAGTGTAGAATGAGTGTTTCAAAGGAGCTGATGCAAAAGCACAGGTTTTTTGAAAGCCAAACGTATGAAAATCAAACCTGAAATTGGAGGCCTGTTAGATACAGAATATCTTCACAGAAAACAAACAAAGAGCACTGGGTCCTTACTGCCCTGAGAGCCAGCAGTTCTGGTCCCATTTCGGACAGTAATGGCTTTCTAACCTCCCTCGGCCTGAGTTTCCTCAGGAGGGAGGCCTGGCCTGCCTTTATAACCGCCCTCATGCTGGCCACGGGCTGACCACCCTGACCCCCTTTGGATTCTTGAGCAGGCCAAGCTCATCCCAAATTTCAAGCTTTTGGACTCGGTGTTCTGCCACCTGGAATATTTTATCCTCAGACTTTCACCTAATTGACTACTTCCTGCCTTTTGGGTCTCTTTTCAGATATCCTGGTCTCAAAGAGGCCTTCAAGAGGCACCAGATTTGAAGTCGCTACTGTCACCCCTGCCCTGCGCCATCACTCAGTACCCACCCGCCCCACCAGCCCCAAGTTATCGCTATCACAGGGGTCGGCAAACTTTTTCTGTAAAAGGCCAGACAATGAGTGTTTTAGATTTTGCAGGCCTTTGTAGAGGGAAAGCAGCCAGACAACACATCTGTGAATGAGTCTGTGTCCTATTAACACTTTATTTATGGACACTGGCTTTTGACTTTCAGATAATTTTCACATGTCATAATATTTTTAAAGTTTTTTTTCCCCCAACCATTAAACAATGTGAACACCGTGGTTGGCTCACGGGCCATACAAACATAAGTGTTGGGTCAGATGTGGTCCAGAAGCCGAGGTTTGCGGACCCCTGCTCTGTCACCTCACTCTGTACTCTCCCCTCTTAGTGGTTCTCAGGTCTTATGTTTCTCTCTCCTCCTGAATTTAAGCTGCATGTGGGCAGGGACTCACATGGATAATGTCATCCTCTGCTAGGGTTCACTCTCTAGTGTTGTGCCTGGCACAGAGCAGGCACCTAATTTTGTATGGACGCGTGTACAGATAAATGAATGGATGAAGGAAGGAGGGAAAGAAAGGACAAATGAAATACTTTTTAAAGGACTTTTCTAACACCCTATTAAGATTACAAAAATTAAGAGAATAAAAACATTATAGATTTGCGTATTCTAAAAACTTACCCCAAACACATTTCTATCAAAACAAAAGATTCTAGAAATTTAATCCACACCAGGGAGAAAAGAAAGTAGTGTATTTAACGGGCTATACTACCACCTAGTGGAGAGAATGACTAACAATAATTAACACAATGTATACTGTGTTATTTTAATATATTTATTTTATCTCAGGACATCTAATAGGGTTTCCTTTTTGCTTTATCAATGCAGATTATTTCCATGCTTATCGATTCTATAAGCTAATGTGAATATCAACTAAAGCCACATAATGAAGTATTAAGTAATCATAATTTCTCAACAGTTTACCTGAGAAAAAGCTAACAGTAAAATGACAAATTCAGAAAAGAAATCTTTCAAAATATAGATAATCTATTTTCTAACCTTATACAAAAAACACTAAGAAGCAGAAAAATCAATCTGTACAAAAATGATGGGGACTTAAAAAAAATGATGGGTACTTCTAATGTTTTGTTAAAGGAACAAAAGATATTGCAAAATAGCTCTTAAACAGGCGTCAGAGGAAGAAGCTGACACAAACTGCAAAGAAAAAGTCAAGTACTTTCAAGGGAAAGGCCACAGTCTTACATTGATTTAATCCAAAATTTATAGAAAATGTTCACATATACTCAGCCTTACCTAGCCATTCCAAAATCAGAAACTTTCACAATTCCTCCCTCATTTACTAGACAATTTCTGGCAGCCTGGAAAACAACATTATAATGGTATATTAGTTGCAAAGTTCCACAATAAAAGTAGAAAAATATAAGTTCTGTTTATATTAAATTTAGTATAACCCAATCAACATTTGCAGAGGTGCTGTCTCTTATAAATTTTTTTTTACCCCTATGGAAACATCTTCAACATTTATATGAAAGAATGGATAGAAAGAAAGGTCAAAAGTCTCATGTGAAAAAAGGCATTATTACATAATCTTTGCCAACTGTCATATCTATACAAGGACTAAGAGGAGGGTCAATCAGCTTTTTGCCCACCCATTTCTATTCTTATTAAACTATCTGATTTTCTTATTGATAGTGACAACGTCTCTTAAAGTCCTTAATTCAGGTTCTTACTAGGCAAGCTTTATAACACACAAGCATCAGAGTGATGGGTGAACAATCTTTTACCCAGTGGCTTTGCTCAATGATTGGTCTTCTCTAACCCAAAGAGTCAAAAGAACAGCCATATGTAACATAGTTTGCTTTGTCATTTATGACAAACACAATTCTAGATTACTTATACTTCCTTCCCCATTCTTTAAGGTTACAAGGTTCAAGAAAATAGTTTGGAAAAAGACATAGTATTTCTCAGAAGGAAGACATGATGACAATCTTTTTACATGCTATAACCCATAGACTAAGAATGTATTTTTCTTCCTTATGCTTCAGAATTTTATTCTCTGTACGAGGCAAATTCCATTTACATGAGGTTATTTCCTGTTGAATGCGTTTTAAGAGTCTCTTTGAAAGTACGAGTTAATACCCGTTCCCTGGATTATCTCTGTCTTCCTATAAAGATACCTTATCATGCCTTTACTTGATAGTCACCAGGATTCTTCACCCAGGAGACAGAAGCATCAAAATCTTCCCTTAAGGGATGACAAAAACCTACCCTAATGATGTCAGTATCATAGGCACAAACGTATCAAAATTGCCTTCACCAAGGTGTGGTATGTGTAGAGAGGTGTAAGTTGTCATACTCACGTAGACAACAGATTTCCATCAGTTTTAAAAGTCAAAAAAGAGAAAGGTGCTAAATTCACAAGTTTCAATATGACAAAGAGATGTTCTTTATCATCACTGAGCATAATAATAACTAATGTTACACATATCACATCATCTTCTATTTTGCAAAGTCCTTTGCCCCAATCATAAAATGTGATCTTTAAAAGTTTTGTGAAAGAAAAGCCCAGGACAGGATGACTTCACTGGTGAATTCTACCAAATATTTAAAGAAGAATTAACACCAATCCTAAGTTCTCAAACTCTTCCAAAAAATTTTAAAAGGTTCACTTCCAATCTCATTTTATAAGGTCAATGTTACCCTAACTCCAAAGCAAGATAAGGACACAACAAGAAAATAAAAATACAGCCAATATGCATGATGAACACAGATGAAAAAATCCTCAACAAAATATTAGCAAACAGAATTCAACAGCACATTAAAAGGATCATACACCATGATCCAGTGGTATTTATCCCTGGGATACAAGGATGATTTGACATATGCAAATCAAAAACATGATACACCACACTAACAGAAGGAAGGATAAAAATCACATGATCATCTCAACAGATACAGAAAAAGCATCTGACAAAATTCAAAATCCTTTCATTTCATGATTAAAAACTCTCAACAAGTTAGGTATAGAAGGAATGTACCTCTACACAATACAAGTCATATATTACAAGCCCACAGCTAACAACATACTCAATGGTGAAAAGCTAAAAGTTTTTCCTCCAAGATCAGGAACAAGACAAGGATGCCGACTCTTGTCACTTCTATTGAACATAGTACTGAAAGTCCTAGCCAGAGCAGCTAGGTGAGAAAAAGAAATAAAAGGCATCCAAATTGGAATAGGAAAGTAAGATTGTCTCTGTTTGCAGATGACATGATCTTATATATACAAAACTCTAAAGACTCCACTAAAAAACTGTTAGAAGTAATAAAAGAACTCAGTAAAGTTGAAGGATACAAAATAAACATAGAAAAATCACTTTTGTTTCTATACGCTAACAATGAACTGAGAGAAGTTAAGAAAGCAAGTGAATTACAATAGCATCAAAAACATTAACATATGTAGGAATAAATTTCACCAAGGAGGTGAAAGACCTGTACACTGAAAACTATAAGACACCGATGAAAGAAACTGAAGAAGACACAAATAAACAGCAAGATATCCTGTGTTCACAGAGTGGAAGAATTAATATTGTTAAAATGTCCATACTACCCAAAACGATCTACACATTTAATGTAACCCTAACAAAATTCCACTGCATTTTTCAGAGAAATATAAAAAACAATCTAAATTTCATATGAAACTAAAAAGACCTTGAATAGCCAAAACAATCTTGAAAATGAATAAAGCTGGAGGCATCACATTTCCTGATTTTGAAGTAGATTTCAGAAATATAGTAATCAAAACTGTATGGTAGGGCTTCCCTGGTGGCGCAGTGGTTGAGAGTCCGCCTGCCGATGCAGGGGACACGGGTTCGTGCCCCAGTCTGGGAAGATCCCACATGCCGTGGAGCGGCTGGGCCTGTAAGCCATGGCCGCTGAGCCTGCACGTCCGGAGCCTGTGCTCCGCAACAGGAGAGGCCACAACAGTGAGAGGCCCACATACCACAGAAAAAAAAAAACAAAACTGTATGGTACTGGCACAGAAACAGAGACATAGACCAATGGAACAGAACAGAGAATCGAGAAATAAACCCATGTATATATGGTCAACTAATCTTTAGCATGGGCACCAAGAACACACAATGGGGAAAGGATAATCTCTTCCATAAATGGTGCCAGCAAATTCAAATATCCATATGTAAAATAATGAAATTGGACCCTAATCTTACACCATACAAAAAATTAACTTGAAATTGATTAAAGACATAAATGTAAAACCTGAAACTATACAACTCCTAGAAGAAAACATAGGGGAAAAGCACTTTGACATGGTGTTGGCAATGATTTTTTGGATCTGACACCAAAGCACAGGCAACAAAAGCAAAAATAAATAACTAGGGCTACACTGAAGTAAAAAGTTTTTTCACAGCAAAGGAAACAATCAACAAAATGAAAAGGCAAACTACAGAATGGGAAAAAAAATATTTGTAAAACATATATCTGATAAAGGGTTAATATCTAAAATATATAAGGAACTCATTCAACTCAATAGCAAAAAAGCAAATATTCGATTGAAAAATGAGCAGAGGACTGAATACACACTTTATCAAAAAAGACACACAGGGAATTCCCTGGCGGTCCAGTGGTTAGGACTCACACTTCCACTGCAGGGGGCATGGGTTCAATCCTGGTTGGGGAACTAAGATCCCACATGCCGTGTGTTAGGGCAAAAAAAAAAAAAAAAAGACACACAAATGGCCAATAGGTACGTGAAAAGGGGCTTGACACCACTAATCATAAGGGAAATGCAAATCAAAACCACAATGAGATATCACCTCACACCTGTCAGAATGACTACCAACAAAAACACGAGATGACAACAGCTGGCAAAAAAGAAAAGGCAGAGAGCAGAAGCAAGAAGAACTACAATCCTGAAGCCTGTGGAACAAAAACCACATTCACAGAAAGACAAACTAGATGAAAAGGCAGAGGGCTATCTATGTACCAGATGAAGGGACAAGATAAAACCTCAGAAAAACAAATGAACTGGAGATAGGCAACCTTCCAGAAAAACAATTCACAATAATGATAGTGAAGATGATCCAGGACCTCAGAAAAACAATGGAGGCAAAGATCGAGAAGATGCAAAAAATGTTTAACAAAGACCTAGAAGAATTAAAGAACTAACACCTAGAAGAATTAAAGAACAAACAAACAGAGATGAACAATACAATAACTGAAATGAAAGCTACACTAGAACAGATCAATAGCAGAATAACTGAGGCAGAAGAACGGATAAGTGACCTGGAAGAAAGAATGGTGGAATTCACTGCCGCAGAACAGAATAAAAAAAAAGAATGAAAAGAAATGAAGACAGCCTAAGAGACCTCTGGGACAACCTTAAATGCAACAACATTTGCATTATAGGGGTCCCAGAAGGAGAAGAGAGAGAGAAACGACCAGAGAAAATATTTGAAGATATTATAGTCGAAAACTTCCCTAAAATGGGAAAGGAAATAGGAACCCAAGTCCAGGAAGCACAGAGTCCCATACAGGATAAACCCAAGGAGAAACATGCCAAGACACATAGCAATCAAATTGGCAAAATTAAAGACAAAGAAAAATTATTCAAAGCAGCAAGGGAAAAATGACAAATAATATACAAGGGAACTTGCATAAGGTTAACAGCTGATTTCTCAACAGAAACACTACAAGCCAGAAGGGAGTGGCATGATATACTTAAGGTGATGAAAGAGAAGAACCTACAACCAAGATTACACTACCCGGCAAGGATCTCATTCAGATTCGATGGAGAAATTAAAAGCTTTACAGACAAGCAAAAGCTAAGAGAATTCAGCACTACCAAACCAGCTCTAAAACAAATGCTAAAGGAACTTCTCTAAGTGGGAAACACAAGAGAAGAAAAGGACTTACAAAAACAAACCCAAAACAATTGAGAAAATGGTCATAGGAATATACATATCGATAATCACCTTAAACGTGAATGGATTAAATGCTCCAACCAAAAGACACAGGCTCGCTGAATGGATACAAAAACAAGACCCATCTATATGCTGTCTACAAGAGACCCACTTCAGACCTAGTGACACATACAGACTGAAAGTGAGGGGATGGAAAAAGATATTCCATGCAAATGGAAATCAAAAGAAAGCTGGAGTAGCAATCCTCATATCAGATATAATAGACTTTAAAATAAAGAATGTTACAAGAGACAAGGAAGGACACTACATAATAATCAAGGGATCAATCCAAGAAGATATAACAATTATAAATATATATGCACCCAATGCAGAAGCATCTCAATACATAAGGCAACTGCTAACAGCTATAAAAGAGGAAATTAACAGTAACACAATAATAGTGGGGGACTTTAACACCTCACTTACACCAATGCACAGATCACCCAGAATGAAAATAAATATGCAGGGCCTCCCTGGTGGCGCAAGTGGTTGAGAGTCCGCCTGCCGATGCAGGGGATACGGGTTCGTGCCCCGGTCTGGGAGGATCCCATATGCCGCGGAGCGGCTGGGCCCGTGAGCCATGGCCGCTGAGCCTGCGCGTCCGGAGCCTGCGCGTCCGGAGCCTGTGCTCCGCAGCGGGGGAGGCCACAACAGTGAGAGGCCCGCATACCACAAAAAAAAAAAAAAGATAAATATGCAAACAGAAGCTTTAAATGACACAATAGACCAGATAGATTTAATTGATATTTATATGATATTCCATCCAAAAACAGCAGATTACACTTTCTTCTCAAGTGCGCACAGAACATTCTCCAGGAGAGATCACATCTTAGGTCACAAATCAAGCCTCAGTAAATTTAAGAAAATTGAAATCATATCAAGCATCTTTTCTGACCACAATGCTAGAAATGAATTACAGGGAAAAAAAAAACGTAAAAAGCACAAACACATGGAGGCTAAACAATACATTACTAAATAACCAAGAGATCACTTTAGAAATCAAAGGGGAAATCAAAAAATACCTAGAGACAAATGACAATGAACACACGACAATCCAAAACCTATGGGATGCAGCAAAAGCGGTTCTAAGAGGGAAGTTTATAGCTATACAAGCCTACTTCAAGAAACAAGAAAAATCTCAAATAAACAATCTAACCTTACACCTAAAGGAACTAGAGGAAGAAGAACAAACAAAACACAAAGTTAGCAGAAGGAAAGAAATCATAAAGATCAGAGCAGAAATAAATGAAATAGAAACAAAGAAAACAATAGCAAAGATCAATAAAACTAAGAGCTGGTTCTTTGAGAAGATAAACGAAATTGATAAACCATTAGCCAGACTCATCAAGAAAAAGAGGGAGAGGACTCAAATCAATAAAATTAGAAATGAAAAAGGAGAAATTACAACAGACACCCCAGATATACAAAGGATCCTAAGAGACTACTACAAGCAACTCTATGCCAATAAAATGGACAACCTGGAAGAAATGGACAAATTCTTAGAAAGGTATAACCTTCCAAGACTGAACCAGGAAGAAATAGAAAATATGAACAGACCAATCACAAGTAATGAAATGGAAACTGTGATTAAAAATCTTCCAACAAACAAAAGTCCAGGACCAGATGGCTTCACAGGTGAATTCTATCAAACATTTAGAGAAGAGCTAACACCCATCCTTCTCAAACTCTTCCAAACAATTGCAGAGGAAGGAACACTCCCAAAACTCATTCTATGAGGCCACCATCACCCTGATACCAAAACCAGACAAAGATACTACAAAAAAAGAAAATTACAGACCAATATCACTAATGAATATAGATGCAAAAATCCTCAACAAAATACTAGCAAACAGAATCCAGCAACACATTAAAAGGATCATAAACCATGATCAAGTGGGATTTATCCCAGGGATGCAAGGATTCTTCAATATACACAAATCAATCAATGTGATACACCATATTAACAAACTGAAGAATAAAAACCATATGATCATCTAAATAGATGCAGAAAAAGCTTTTGACAAAATTCAACACCCACTTATGATAAAAAACTCTCCAGAAAGTGGGCATAGAGGGAACCTACCTCAACATGATAAAGCCATATATGACAAACCCACAGCAAACATCATTCTCAATAGTGAAAAACTGAAAGCATTTCCTCTAAGATCAGGAACAAGACAAGGATGTCCACTCTCACCTCTATTATTAAACATAGTTTTGGAAGTCCTAGCCACGGCAATCAGAGAAGAAAAAGAAATAAAAGGAATACAAATTGGAAAAGAAGAAGTAAAACTGTCACTGTTTGCAGATGACATGATACTATACATAGAGAATCCTAAAAATGCTGCCAGAAAACTACTAGAGCTAATCAATGAATTTGTTAAAGTTGCAGGATACAAAAATAATGCACAGAAATCTCTGGCATTCCTATACACTAATGATGAAAAATCTGAAAGAGAAATTAAGGAAACACTCCCATTTACCATTGTAACAAAAAGAATAAAGTACCTAGGAATAAACCTACCTAGGGAGACAAAAGATCTGTATGCAGAAGAGTGTAAGACACTGATGAAAGAAATTAAAGATGATACCAACAGTTGGAGAGATATACCATGTTCTTGGATTGGAAGAATCAATATTGTGAAAATGACTATACTACCCAAAGCAATCTACAGATTCAGTGCAATCCCTATCAAATTACCAATGGCATTTTTCATGGAACTAGAACAAAAAATCTTAAAATTTGTAGGAGACACAAAAGACCCCGAACAGCCAAAGCAGTCTTGAGGGGAAAAAACGGAGCTGGAGGAATCAGACTTCCTGGCTTCAGACTATACTACAAAGCTACAGTAATCAAGACAATATGGTACTGGCACAAAAACAGAAACATAGATCAATGGAACAGGATAGAAAGCCCAGAGATAAACCCACGCACCTATGGTCAACTAATCTATGACAAAGGAGGCAAGGATATACAATGGAGTAAAGACAGTCTCTTCAATAAGTGGTACGGGGAAAACTGGACAGCTACATGTAAAAGAATGAAATTAGAACACTCCCTAACACCATACACAAAAATAAACTCAAAATGGATTTGAGACCTAAATGTAAGACTGGACACTATAAAACTCTTCAGGGAAAACATAGGAAGAACACTCCTTGACATAAATCACAGCAAGATCTTTTTTGATCCACCTCCTAGAGTAATGGAAATCAAAACCAAAAATAAACAAATGGGACCTAATGAAACTTAAAAGGCTTTGCACAGTGAAGGAAACCATAAACAAGACGAAAAGACAATCCTCAGAATGGGAGAAAATATTTGCAAATGAATTGACGGACAAAGGATTAATCTCCAAAATATATAAACAGCTCATGCAGCTCAAGACTAGAGAAACAAACAACCCAATCCAAAAATGGACAGAAGACCTAAATAGACATTTATCCAAAGAAGACATACAGATGGCCAAGAAGCACATGAAAAGCTGCTCAACATCACTAATTATTAGAGAAATGCAAATCAAAACTACAGTGAGGTATCACTAGTTAGAATGGGCATCATCAGAAAATCTACAAACAACAAATGCTGGAGAGAGTGTGGAGAAAAGGGATCCCTCTTGCACTGTTGATGGGAATGTAAATTGATACAGTCACTATGGAGAACAGTATGCAGGTTCCTTAAAAAACTAAAAATAGAATTACCATATGATCCAGCAATCTCACTACTGGGTATATACCCAGAGAAAACCATAATTCAAGAAGACACATGCACCCCAATATTCATTGCAACACTATTTACAATAGCCAGGTCATGGAAGCAACCTAAATGCCCATCGACAGATGAATGGATAAAGAAGTTGTGGTACATATATACAATGGAATATTACTCAGCCATGAAAAGGAATGAAATTGAGTCATTTGTTGAGACGTGGATGGATCCAGAGACTGTCATACAGAGTGAAGTAAGTCAGAAAGAGAAAAACAAATATCAAATATTAATGCATGTATGTGGAACCTAGAAAAATGGTACAGATGAACCAGTTTGCAGGGCAGAAATTGAGACAAAGATGTAGAGAACAAACGTATGGACACCAAGGGGGGAAAGCCACAGTGGGGTGGGGGTGGGGGTGTGCTGAATTGGGCGATTGGGATTGACATGTATACACTGATGTGTATAAAACTGATGACTAATAAGAACCTGCTGTACAAAAAAATAAAATTCAGAAATTAAAAAAAATAAACAACTAATACTAAACTTTCTTTGGGTTATTGGTATGGAAATATGTTAATATAAATGTTTCAGACATTACATGAAATTCCTAAAAATCTTATATGTTCTGGTATAATGTTATAAGTCATATTTCTAGTTATTACTTTAAAATGTGTATCTCAGAAATAACAAAAAAAAAAAAAGAAAAGGTGGAGAAAGAGGAACCCTTGTATACTGTGGGTGGGAATGCAAATTGGTATAGCCACTATGGAAAGCAGTACGGAGGTTCCTCAAGAAATTAAAAACAGAACTACCATATGTATGAACCAGCAGTCCCACTTCCTAGTATATAGCTGAACGAAACAAAATCAGTACCTTAAAGAAACATCTGCACTCCCATATTCATAGCAGCATTATTTACAATAGCCAAGACATGGAAACAACCCAAGTGTCCATCAATGGGTGAATGAATAAAGACAATGTGGTGTGTATATATATACATAGACAGAATGGAACATTATTCAACCATAAAAAAAGAAGGAAATCTCATCAGTTGCAACAACATGGATGAACCTGGAGGACACTATGTTAAGTGAAACAGGCCAGACAGAGAAAGACAAATACTAAATGCTATCACTTATATATGGAATCTAAGGGGGAAAAAAATGGAACTCACAGAAAGGAAGACTATACTGGTGATTGTCAGGGGTTGGGGGGTTAGGGGAAATGGAGATGTTGGTCAAAGGGTACAAACTTTCAGTTACAAGATAAGTTTTGAGGATCTAAGATATAGCATGATGACTATAGTTAATAATAGAGTATTGTATACTTTAACAGGGACTAATGGTTCTACCAACATACTGAAAACAGACACATTTGGAAAGAATAGGCAGAGAAGAAAAAGAGAAAGAAAAAGAGTGGAGAAGAGAGGGAGACAGTAAGAGAGAGGAAAAATTAAGAAGTGTCTCCAGCACAATAATTTAGAACCAGTAATAGATTACTTTTTCTGGTATTTTCTGGAGTTAACGTCGACTCCATCTCTTTCCAGTGAAGAAAATTAATGAAAGGATTTCTGTTATAATTTCAGCTTTTAGTGTGTGAGATGGAAAACAGCTTAGGACTTAGTCAAAGGATGAGTCAACCCTTAACTTCCCATTTATCACCATATGCATGTCATTTCACTTCTCTGATGCTAATTTTCTTATCTATAAAACAATGGTGGTCAAAAAATCTGTTATGATTAGCTATCTCATGGGATTCTTATGAAGACCAAATGTAATGCATGGTAACTAACCTGGAAATATTACCTATGTAATCATGTATGATTTAATAAGCAGGTACCTATGTAATTATATACTACATGTATTAGATTTAATAAAGATCTTTCTGTTAAAACTATGGGGGAAGTTAAATTTACCACATTTAAAAGTAATGGTGATATATTGTTGAGAACAAAACTTGGGTATGAACACGTCATTGCTCATTTGTTGACCCAGATTACAAAGGAATTTGGCTGGTGATGGGAAGGCAGGTGGTTTGCGATTACCAGGTCTCTGTGGATGAAGCTGTTTCTCTCCAGGTACTCCATCCCTTCACACACATCTTGACACATGCTCAGCAGCACATCTCTACTAAAATGGCCTTGTCTCTGTCGGAGGAAATTCAGAAGGCATCCCCTTTCCATGAACTCGGTAACGATGTAAATGGGTTTCTGCTGGGTGCATACACCATAAAGCTGTACTAACTTCGGGTGTGTCAGTTTCCTGAGAGGGAAGTCATGCATACACAGAGTTACTGCAGGGAAAGAAACCACCAGGGATGTTAGCTGGCAAGGGGCCACTTTTTAATACAAAAAGGGGAACCAGAAAAAATGTAGAAACTTACATCATTACTTTAGCTTCTTCTATAAAATCTTCCTCACACATGGCACCTTCCCTAATAGCTTTGATGGCTACTTTGTACTGAGCTCGCCACTTGCCAAGCCTTACTACTCCAAAGAGTCCACTCCCCAACTCCCTCATAAAGGTCAGCTCTGAAGGGTTAATCTCCCATTTTTCTGTGAGACAGAGGGGGAAAGTGATAAAATTTAATCAGGAGAATACAGTAGGAATCAGTGAGAAACAAAGAAACTATAACCAAGGTCAATCTAAAACTTACAAGGTAATGCAATTACCAACACAGAGCCGACTTGCAACCTGCCCATAAGCGACAGAAGGTGGCCTTCCTCCCTCTGGGGAGGATGGACCCCTTCTCAGCTGTCACGATAAAAGCAAAGTGAACTGAAGAAGGCAAGAAGATGCTGCACAATAGGCTAATAATAATGGAGCTTGAAAGTTAAAGGTACTTTTTTCTTTTTTAAACAAATACTTCCTCCTTTACCATTCCTCCCCCTGAAGTTTTTTTTTTCTTTTTCAATTCCATCAGGTTGGAAAGAGTTTAACCTGTTTAAAAGGCTTTCACCAGTAGCACAAAGACAATCAAGTTGCATGTCTTCTCTATTACCTCCATCTTTACTTTCCTGTGAGTAGCCAACCAAGCCCAGTGAGAAGCAGGAAAGGCTTTGATTTATTTTAGAAGTAACATGGTAATGCTTATTTTTCACTGACGGACAGTTTTCTACCAAATAATGAATAATGATGAAAACAGAAAACCTAGGGTTACTACAGCTATAAGTGTAATCATCTAACATCTCACACGGTAAACTTATATAAAAACAGTTCTGCTATGTGGAATTCTACACATCTAAACTGGTCTTGTGAAAACGGGTTCTTTTCAAGACGAATTTGCCATGCAACTACAAAAGGAGTTACCATAGCTGAATCCTGCAGTGGTTGGTGCATTCTTCCCCTTTGTGCTAACTGGGTACCGCAGCCTTGTGACAAGTCCTAGAAATCAAAGAGTATTACAGTTGAATTCACTCAATCATTCTGCATGGTAAAGTGCTAAACTAGAAACTCACTTACAAAATTCATTCATTTATTCACTTAGTGCTCATCTTCTTTGTGTATATATAGCCCTCTGCTATATGCTAGCAAAAAATAAAGGAAGGCAGGAAGGAAGATAATCCTACTGTTGTCAAAACCAAGTCTGTGTGCCTGATGCACAGTGAGGCCAAACAAACCAAAATGTCAGAGTCCGGAGCAGAAAAAGGTTGATTGCAGGGCCAAGCAAGGAGAACCGGGGGCTTATACTCAAAAGACCCAAATTCCCCAGTGTCCTTGCCTTCGACAAGGGTTTTTAAAAACATTGTTAGGGGAGAGGGTAGTAAGACAAGTGATCAGCTTGTGGACCTTATTCTGATTGGCTGACGGTAGGTAACAGGGTGATGTTTCAGGAATCTCAATCATCAACCTTCTGGTTCCAACCAGCCTGGGGTCTACCTGCTTGTGGTCAGCATGTAGTCACCATCCTCCACCTGGATGGGGGTCTTAGTTTCTGCAGAGCGACTCAAAGATATGCATCAGATTGTTATCTACATCCCTTCAGGAGGAACTAGGAGTCCTGTGACTCTAATCATTAACTGCTTGATCCTGCTCTTTGGAGCTTGCGGAAGGCTTAGGAGACTAAAGCCTTTTTTTTTTTTTTTTTTTTTTCAAACAAGAAACGGGAAACACAGAGGAGCTTTTGTACCCAGGAGGGCCCCCACAGGGTCCTGCTTGGTTTCACTACTCTCTGAGCCAATAATTTCATATTTTTAAAATATACGTTTTTATTCATTCAACATTTTTTTTAAATACAGTGTTTATCAGGCACTATGCTAGCATGGTGTCTTGCAAACACTTTAAAGGATGTTAAAAGGTTTCCAACAATTATTATCAATTATTATTTCATGTTCTTTTCCAGTATGAGATTTGAATTATGAAATGGAATTACAGTAGTCTGCTAAAATTAAAGTGATTCACCTGACATAACTCAGCATTTGTAATCTTAGCATAAAAATTGGGCTCTACAATATTAATGACTGGGAATAACACAACTACTGGGAATCAGTGAGGTACCTTAAATCCTTTAACTTAAGTTGCTTACAGTACTAAATAAGAAATCCCAGGTATTTCTCCTATAAACACCTGTAGCACTATGTATTTCTTCTAATACAGCATATCTCACTGTAATTTAATATTGTTATGTACTTCTCTGTCTCCCCTACCAGATGGTAAGATCTGGGAGAGACAAGATCAATAGCCATCTAGTTCACCATAGTATCCCTACAGTCCGGCATAGTTCCTGGCATGCAGTAGGCACTTAATACATGTTTCTGAAATGAGTGAATTGAGATAATGGTGAAGCATAAAAATTCACACAAGAACAAAAAGAAAGAAATAGGGGAATGTGAATGCAGAAAAAGACTAGAATAAAAGATAAGAAAAAGTTCTTCAGGGGATAAATTGATATGAAATCAGTTCCTCAAATGTTAAACACAGAGTTATTATATGATCCAGCAAATCCATTCCTAGGTTAGTACCCAAAAGAAATGAAACATGTTTCATGCAGAAACTTGTACACAAATGTTCACAGCAGCATTACTCATAATGGCCAAAATGTGGAAACAGCCCAAATGTCCATCAACTGATGAATGATATAAAATGGATAAACAAAATCCACACAATGGGGCTTCCCTGGTGGCGCAGTGGTCGAGAGTCTGCCTGCCGATGTAGGGGACACGGGTTCGTGCCCCGGTCTGGGAAGATCCCACGTGCCGCGGAGCGGCTGGGCCCGTGAGCCATGGCCGCTGAGCCTGCGCGTCCGGAGCCTGTGCTCCGCAATGGGAGAGGCCACAACAGTGAGAAGCCCGCGTACAGCAAAAAAAAAAAAAAAAAAAATCCACACAATGGATTATTATTCATCAATAAAAAGGAGTGGAGTGCTTATATAGGCTACGACATGGAGGAATGTCAAAAATATTATGCTCAAAGAAGCTAGTCAGGGCTTCCCTGGTGGCGCAGTGGTTAAGAGTCCACCTGCCGATGCAGGGGACGCGGGTTCATGCCCCGGTCCGGGAAGATCCCACATGCCACGGAGCAACTAGGCCCATGAGCCATGGCTGCTGAGCCTGCGCGTCCGGAGCCTGAGCTCCACAATGGGAGAGGCCACAACAGTGACAGGCCCACATACTGCAAAAAAAAAAAAAAAAAAAAAAAAAAAAGAAGCTAGTCAGAACAGACTGCATATGGTATGATTCCATTTACATGAAATGTCCAGAATAGGTAAATCTGTAGAGATAGAAAGTAGATTAGTGGGTGCCTAGGGCAGGACTGGTGGAAGGGGTTAAGGGGTGACTGCTAATGAGTTCAAGATTTCTTCATGGGGGATGCTGAAAATGACCTCAGATTATGGTGACAGTTGGCACAACCCTGTAAATATACTAATTTACATACCACTGAGTTGTACACATCATGTGGGTGAACTTTATGGTGTGTAAATTATATCTCAATAACTGTTCCTATCACTATCTGAGAGACGTGAAGAGAGTCACATATAGCAACAGACTTGGCAAAGGCCTTCGATAAAATTTCAAAAGTTAATTTTCCATAAATTGGGCTGGACACTTGGCTAACCCCTGCTCAGTTACATCTTTGAAGTCAAAGGCTAGAAATCTTTCTATCTCATCCTCTGGAGCTTCCAAGGGCACAAATGTCGTTTCTGGTTTTGCTTTTGATGTTTGGTTTATTCCCACTCTGGTGGTTAAGTGTAGCAAAGATTTGGGAAGATGGAAGACGTGTCTGGGACACTCTTCTGCTAGTCTTTGGAAGCCTCTAAAACAGGCCTAAACCTAAGCTGCTTATCTGGCAGCTTCTGTGACAGCTGCGACATAGACATACATTGGATTGTAGTCCGGTACTGTTAAAGAAGAAAAAATATTCAATGACGCTTTTAAAGATGGTCCAGCAGGCTTTATTCAGGACCACTGTGATAGGTATAAGGACCACTGCAATGGGATTTTAAAGTCGGGGAGAGAGATGGGCCCGACTCTGAATACAGCCTGGACAAATGAGAACTCACAGCCACAGAGAAGGGTGGGGAATCAGTGGATGGAAAATTACTAAAAGAAACATCAACGCAGGGAGGGCTTAGAGTGGTTCTGGCCAAACTAATCGAACAAGATTCTTGCTGAAATAAGCCAGGGTACCCAGACATTACCCGGGGGGACGGTGGAAGGCGATGAACCCGACCAGTTACTGAGGGTGATTAGACATCAAATCTCAAGGGTAAGGGGTTCTGGTTAAAGTGACTTAGCAGGGTTATTGCCCAAACTGGATTTTATAAGAAAGTGTACAGATGGGCCCAGGAGATGGTCCAGGAGCCTGACTAAAGTTCGGTCAAGCAAAGAACCTCTGTCAGTACCAAGGATGTAAACCTTGTATTGTATGTGGCAGATGTGAACGTTTGCCACACACGATAAGGATAACTTGTGTTTTAAGGTCAAGACGGGGCTTCTTTAGAGTTATTATTTCTGATTTCTCTTTGTATATATCATTTCCTTAATATGCAGTAATTTTAAATCAATCACTTTCTACAATTAACTACAACATAAACTTGCTCAAGGAAGAATTCATCACAATGTCTAATCATTTTAACCACTACTTTATATTTGAAATAGGTTTTAACAGCTCACTTACCTGCTGCATTGTGCTTATGATATTCAATAATTTCAGGAATTGAACCAAAAGCATGTTTTTCTGCCAGATAATACTTCTTTGGAGATGTCGTTGTTTCCTTTATATGATAATGCCTGAAACCTGATGAACCTTCTCTGTAACAAAAATCAGAATGTGTTAGAACCAAGTTGGAATAATGTAACTTCACCCTTAAGATGTTTTCTATCAGGGTCCCTACATACGGCCCCCTCTATTTTCTACACAAATTTTATTTTTCCCCATGTTCTTCTTAGCTTCACCTTTCAACTTAACAAAAGGAAGTTATGAAGTGGTCACTGATACTTGGTCCCTTGCATGAGATCGTGAAAGAGAACATTTACCAAAACTCCATTTACCAACAATTAAAAGTCTTAAAATAGCTATTAGCTGGATACTGCTTTTTGTCCCTGCTGTTGGTGCTGCAAATGTCCGGAAGACCTCTAAAAGTGAATAACCTAGACGTACAAATCATGTACACATTCTATTTTAGGTTTCTTAGATCTTCCCGAGTCATCTCTTGCTGAAAATCCTTTCCAGAGAACACTTGCCGCTGTGAAGCTCGAACTCCTTGACATGGACATGACATGCCTTCCACTTCTACCTCTCAGGCTCCTCTCTCCTCCCTTCCCCCTGCCCCTCCCCTTCTACAATCCAGCTGTAATACACTGTTGTCAGCTCACCAAGTGCTCCCTCACTTCCAGGTCCAGGCACTTTCCTGTGTCGGAAACACATTTCCCTCTCTCCAACTTTTGCCTGCCTCACCCGTCAGGTCTCACGTTGGATGTCAGTAGACAACGTTAATGCCTAACTCAGATGTGTTGGGGCTATGTGCCACCAACCCCCACCCTGACACACAAACACACACACACACACATTGCCCTCCCTGCATAGCAGTCACTCACATATACCATCACTGCCTGTTTGCCTGTCTGAAAGAAGCCCTCACTAAGCTACTGGAGGGCTGGGTCTGTGTCTACCTGGCTCAGTGTGGTGTCCTTAGTACCTAGCACAGTGCAAAGTAATTATCTGTGGAATGTTGCTGAAGTTTCGGCAGTCATTCAGAACAAATATATATATGGAAAATGAGGAAAATTACTAGATATGAATATAAAAATGGTATAGACTTTAGAAATCAAGTTCAGATTTTTTTAATGCTGAATTGTAGCTTATTTTTTGAAAATTAGGAACCCATATAAACTATATAAGAACTTCATATAAAAACTCTGAATTTAAGCAGAGAGAGAGAGAGAGAGAGAGATTACTTACCCTCCAAACTTTGTATAAAGGGAGACTGTGTACATGCCTGGTTGACTGGAATCTCTTACCATAAAACCACCTTCTTTATCCTAAAATCCAAGAAGAAATTATTTTCAGTCCAATAACAAATACCAATGCCACAGAGAAGATCCAAGAAGCCAATCTTATGATTTTATGATTATTATCCTCTGCCGAGAAAATCTGCTTTGGAGAAGCACAACTTACCAACAGGTAAGTCATCCATCCATGTGACCTTCCACTTCACTTTACTGAACCGTGAGATTAGTTAAAGAAAGCTCACTCATAATTCCCCACAATCACAACTCTTCACACACACTAGTAAAAGACATCTCAACAAGACAATCTCTCAGGGCCCTTCCAGAACTAACAGACAAAATTTTGCAATTCCTTTGTCCTGGACATGTGGGGAAACAGTTACTGAAAAATGTATCTCTTAATGACTGGATTTCATTTCATACATTTTTCATATTTGCTATAAGCCTTGAATCCCGACTCAATATCATCTTCTATCCACACAGCATTTTTCCTGTAAATACCTCAGTGCTCTTTATAGGAAGATTTTTTAACAAATCCTTAATTCCCCTGGAAATTGATGTTAAATATCACTCTTTATGAAAGGAGAGACAGAGGCACAAGGAACTTAAGCCGAGAAAACCAAAAGGCAGCAACACGCTGAATGACCAAAAGCTAAATCCTCATCAGGTTCTTAGCCTAAGAGCAAGAAACAGAAGTGAGGAACCTCAAATAGCTCTCCACCAATAATGCCACAGTCAATCTCTAGCACTGAAATTGCTTTAAAATGAAAGTGTGTTTAACAGACTAAAATAAAATAAATTTTCTTCTTATTCCTAGGAAAGACAATGGAATGAAATAAAGGCCCACAAATAAATCTGGTAAGAACAATTAGGGACAATGATCATTAACAGTTAATTCATAATAAAACATGTTTATTGAACACTTATTCTGTTTTAATATGTTCTAATATGTGGATCTACTCAGTCCTCAAAACAGTCCTATGAGGTAGGTACTATTGTTATCTCCTTGCCTGTTTACTTTACAGGTAAGGAAATGGGGCACAGAAAAGTTGGACATTTGCCCCAACTCAAACAGCTAGTAAGTAGCAGAGCCAGGATTTGGACCCCAGGCCTTCTAGCTACCCACTTCCCTAGAGCTGCCTCTCATTGTGAGGTCACCAGGGAGGCGTGTAAGAATCCTGTAGAGGGGGAGGGGCAGGGAGAGATGATGTGTCATCTGAATCAAGCAAAGTCACCTGCTATTGCTCTCGTAACATAAACTACAGAAAGAAGCGTCCAACTAAACCTCCAAGGTGGATACTAAGCAGGAGATGAAATAAGAAAGCACAGGTTTAAAAGACTGGGAGCCAAAAGGGAACACTCTTGCACTGCTGGTGGGAATGTGAATTGGTACAGCCACTATGGAGAACAGTATGGAGGTTCCTTAAAAAACTACAAATAGAACTATCATATGACCCAGCAATCCCACTACTGGGCATATACCCTGAGAAAACCATAATTCAAAAAGAGTCATGTACCAAAATGTTCATCGCAGCTCTATTTACAATAGCCAGGTGATGGAAACAACCTAAGTGTCCATCATCGGATGAATGGATAAAGAAGATGTGGCACATATATACAATGGAATATTACTCAGCCATAAAAAGAAACGAGGTTGAGCTATTTGTAGGGAGGTGGATGGACCTAGAGTCTGTCATACAGAGTGAAGTAAGTCATAAAGAGAAAGACAAATACCATATGCTGACACATATATATGGAATTTAAGAAAAAAAAATGTCATGAAGAACCTAGGGGTAAGACAGGAATAAGGATGCAGATCTACTAGAGAATGGACTTGAGGATATGGGGAGGGGGAAGGGTAAGCTGTGACAAAGTGAGAGAGTGGCATGGACATATATACACTACTAAGCGTAAGGTAGATAGCTAGTGGGAAGCAGCCGCATAGCACAGGGAGATCAGCTCAGTGCTTTGTGACCACCTGGAGTGGTGGGATGGGGAGGGTGGGAGGGAGGGAGACACAAGAGGGAAGAGATATGGGAACATATGTATAACTGATTCACTTTGTTATAAAGCAGAAACTGACACACCATTGTAAAGCAATTATACTCCAATAAAGATGTAAAAAAAAGAACATATGTATATGTATAACTGATTCACTTTGTTGTAAAGTGGAAACTAACACACCATTGTAGAGCAATTATACTCCAATAAAGATGTAAAAAAAAAAGACTGGGAGCAATTACTAAATAGAATAATTAGATCATAAATGCAGAGAACTGCAGAGGTCATCTTCTAATCCAACCTCTCTGTCTTACAGATGCAAAAAACACTAGAAAAGTCACAGCTAGACTCAGGTTGTCTCCTCATTAAGTCCACTTAGTTTCCTCTATAGTAGATTTCATCCTTCCACTTTATTTCTTTGTAAAGTGTAAGAATTTTAGCACATTTCTAAAGGCAACTAAATATTGTGTTAAAACTTAATTTATAAAAGATAGCACATAACACTGATGTAAACTATTTTAAAACAAAGAACTTCAAGCAAAAAGGAAAAACACATGTAAATACTAATATCAAGGTAGCAAATGATAAATCAGTAAGAAACAGTAAAGAAATGTTGCCCATGTATAGCTATTACCTATTGTTATGAGTTTAATTCTTTCCCCCTCAAAAAACATACTTTGGAGTTCTAATCCTTGGTACTTCAGAATGTGAGCTTCTGTGGAGATTTACAGAGGGAATCAAGTGAAAATGAGGTCATGGGGGGGGGGCTAATCCTATATGACTGGAGTCCTTATAAAAGGGAAATTTGGACACAGAGCCAGGCATGCATAGAGGGAAGAACCATGGGGAGAAAAGGAGAGGGGCTTGGGACAGATCCCTCCCTCACAGCCCCCAGAAGGAGCCACGCCCACTGACATCTGGACTGCAGGCTTCTAACCTCTAGGTCCATGAAACAACAAACTTGTGCTGTTTAAGCCACTCAGTCTGTGGTACTTTGTTACAGCAGCCCCAGGAAACTAATAGAGCAGTCTTCACTTTTAAATGATTTCAAAAAATGAAAACTTGTACTTACGCCATAGTATTTTTTGGGCTTTAGAAACAGAGGTAGGTGGAATTACTAATCAAGGATTCGCTACAATTGATTTTGTGCTGAAACCAAACCCACAAGACAAGTACAAACACTTACTTCACTTCTAAGGAGTTGCTCTGCTTTGCTTCTATTCATATTTCTGCAATACCATCTGAACAGAAAAAGATATGTTTAAGGCCTCAGGTTTTTAAAATTGTTCTTTTTTCTTTTTAGGATTAGCAAGGTATTGATAATATTACTCATCAATAACAAACAAGAAATAAGAACAAGACCTCATTCATAATCTCAATAATATAGACAACCACTAGTAACATTTGGATACACATACATGCAGACTTTTTCTACCCATATTTTTATGAAGACACATATGTATGCCAACATTCTTATTTTCTGTATTAAAGTGAGGTCAAGCTACACTTGCTGTATCAGAACCTGAATTTTTCATATAACGGTATACGATACACATCTTTGCAAAGCAATGTAGTCCTGTGCATCACGGTCTGGATGCGCCATCATTTATTTAAGCTAGTCTTCATTATTTAACATAAAAATCATTTCCAATTTTTAACTATTATAATAATAGCAAGAATGAATTTTACCCCACTGACTCAAATACGCAGGAAACATCACCACGTTATTGTCTTGGATTCCAATTAAATCTAATCCCAAGCCCCCATCCCACCAACAGGCAGTAGATTTCATCTCAAATCATCATGAAGCCTCCCCCGCAAATTTCACGAAGGTCCCAAGTATTGAAAGAAACAGAGCAAAACAGAAGAGCAGGCCTCCTGGGTCTTCCAGACTTACTGGTTCCAGCACAGCCCCGACCCCTGGCAGTCCTCCAAAGGTCTACTGTAGGAATCCCACCAGGGCCAAGCAGTGGCACCTGCCCTCACACCACTCTGTGCCAAGCCCCTGCATATCGGTGCCCCTGCTTAACCTTTGAGAAATCTTTCCTAAGGAAAGATGGATACTGCCATCTCCCACCTCATCCTCAGAGGTACTCCCCTCTCCCTACTTCCCCTAGCCAATGCTCTCCAGGGGATTATGAGCAAGTTGGCCAGAGAAGATGAACTCAGACTGTCAGCTTTAAACTTGGGTTTTTGTTTTGTTTTGTGTGGTTTGTTCTAGATGGACTTTAGTGGGCAGAGAACCCTCCATCCAGTCCTATTTCCCAAGGATTCCAATGTTATGAAACCAGCTTGGCCCCTCTAAACCCATGAAGTTTCCACCACTGTCTCAGCCTTTTATAAAAGAAACGGCACCTGCTTTTGGCCCAGCAAACACCCCGAGACAAACGAATACAAAGGCCTTCCCAGACTGAGGAAGGGAAAAATACAAAGAAAAAAATACAAGATCATTTTTGGTCTGGATTCTTTTATGTACTTGGAGTGGGCAAACACAAATTATAACCTCAACACAAGCCAAAAACTGTTATTTTATTTGGAGCCTGAAGTGATTAACCAGGCCTCAGAATTGTGGGTATTAAGATCTCATTGTTGTGGACCCCACTTTAGGAACTGAGACCAAGTTCAACAAAATTGCAAATTTAAATTCTGATCAATTTCTGAATGCAACTGAGGAATAAAATAAATGAGGAGAACAGAATATATTCTGTCCCTAAAGCTTTCCCACTGATAGGAGAAATATTTGTCAGGATACCAAAAACAATCATAAAAGATACAAAAGGTAGTTGCAGCTCTCATTATGCATTATAAACCAGCAGGACCTGAAAGATTGAAAAAAAAATTCTCTTTATTAATCACAGGAGATCCAAGCCCACATCTTCACAGTGAGAGTAAGCGATGGAGGCTCAGGCTCACGTTCAGATGCAAGAAATCAGTAAAGCTAAACTGCGCCTCTCAAGAGAAATTCGATATAAGATACTCAGAGAAAGGAAAAGGTCCTTTCCTCACTTGGTATATTCAAGCTCCTGGGAAGGGATAAAAGAAATAAGGAAAGAAAAAAAAATCCACAGCACAAATCCTATTCTAAGTGGTTTGGTATTTGCAGTTTCCCCAGAAAGGATGTTTTCCTCCCTAGGATATAAACTCAGACCCTGAAGGGTATGTTGAAGGAAGGAAAGGAGGACGTAGTGATGAACAAATCAAAAGATGAGTCATCGGGCTTCCCTGGTGGCGCAGTGGTTGAGAGTCCGCCTGCCAATGCAGGGGACACGGGTTCATGTCCCGGTCTGGGAAGATCCCACATGCCGCAGAGCGGCTGGGCCCGTGAGCCATGGCCGCTGAGCCTGCGCGTCCAAGAGCCTGTGCTCCGCAACGGGAGAGGCCACAACAGTGAGAGGCCCGCATATCACAAAAAAAAAAAAAAAAAAAGATGAGTCATCTCGTGGTGAGTATTTCCTAACGGTTCTTTGTGGCTTCTCTTCCTCTTCCATGATACCCATCACCAGGCAAGGAGGGAAAGACAAGAGTGGCTCTGCTGAATGCATCCTGTCGGGAAGAACGATGCACACGTGGTGAGCCGGAGTGAGCCGGAGAGCTGCCGCCCAGACGCCCCCGCGTGCATCGCCCACGAGCCCGGCAGAGAAATGCCTGTTGGAGGTTAGTTAGCGTCCCCTGATGAAGGAACTATATACTTCTAGAAAGAATGCCCGGGATTTGTAAGTAACTTGTCATTCCATTCTTAGATATCAAAACCCTAATGGTAATGAGGGTTTCAGATTGGCTGGTCACTTCAAACACTCCAGAGGGACAGGACTTCATAGTGCTGTCTGAATAGACGGGAAAGCAGCTTTGGGGACAACCTTCTGGAAAGGATGGATCCTGGCCAAACTTCTTGGAGAGGGTGGGTTGGGTAAATTAGAAAAAGGAGGCAACAGGTATAAACTAAGAAAAAACTGAAAACAACCAACCAACCAACTAACGAGCTATATAATCTTTGCCGGTTCTCACTTTGGCCCTTGCCTCCTGGATCACCCACGCAAAGTCTTGTCCTAGACTTTTCCTGTTCTAAGGGTCCTTGCATTCCTGTCACCTTCTTCCTTTAGCACGCTTCCATCAAGAACATCTTACTGACCACCACAACGAGTCCAGTTTCTTTCCTGCAGCACTTCCGAGGGTCCTGTCCTCCCCCAACCGGGACCTGGGTGTGGAGGTGGGAACTAGGGTACTGACGGCCCTGGGAGCTGCAGGCTGCCAGTCCTGAGCTGAGCCCAGTAGACAGTCATTGCCCGGACGCTCCTGCCCCCAAACAAACAGCAGAAGGGCTCTTGATTCAGCAGCTGCCAAAAGGCTTTTTAACCCTGGAGACATTTAAGACGTGTTACAGGATGGGCTTTAGCAAAATCCAACACAAATAGTGGAGTGGAAAGACAGCAGGAGAGACTGTCAGCACTGAGAACAGGTTCTTCCTTTCTCATCCAGTCAGGGCTGGCACCACGCAACGTGGAATCCCCAATCCCTGGGCAGCTGGCTGACGGGACTCCCACGGCAAGTTCACTCGGTCGTGCCGAGGTGGAGTCAGGCACCCAACAATTGCATGGCAATGAATCATAAACTTCCTAAAACCCTTACTTGTAATCCCATGAGTCATAAGGGGCGTTCTCCCATTTAGATAAGGATTATCTGGTTTCCAAGCACATCCCTCCTGAAATCACCAGTTACTTCTCGGTCAGATCCCTTTAAAATCAGGTCCAAGTTTTTACCTTTTAGCACCTTCCCTAATTCTAAGGATTTACTCTATTTTCCTAAAAGTCATTCAAGAACAAAACCACTATTTTAGTTACATGCTTTTTATACCCTCACCTACTCCTAAAACAACTTTGAGGGGTCACACCACCGAGTGCTAGGACTTTTGAATCTGTTAATCCTTTTCTAGACTTTTAAGGTACACTCACATTACAGGAAGTAACATGGACAGAGGAAACAGCTTTGTGTTGGTGGTGGTGGTGGTGACAGTGTTGTTTTTAAAGAAGTGAATGAAGCATGAATACACCACCTCAGAATGACCACAAAAGGCTCATATATATTTGGCATATATGAGCCTCTCACTAAAACCTGGCCATGCACTGCTAGTGAGCATAGAAACAGCAGCCCATTGTGTCTCTGAAAAGTAATTTGACAGCATGATTAGGAGTCTTAAGAAGTTCATAACTAGCCTTTAGCTCAGTATGTAGATTTTTAGAGATCTAGTTTAAGACAATAAGCAGGAAGAGGTATCACAGTATTTTTACATAGTAAAGATGCCTAAACAACATAATGCCATACAAATAAGGAAATGATTCTATAAATTATTGCACATCCATGTGCCATATGTCTGGTTGTACCCCTTAAGGCCTCGCACAGTGCCTGATACACAATAAGGTCTCAGTAAACATTTGAAGAATTCACGACTGAATGAAATATAATGCAATTATTAAAATGTTTTCGAAGTACATTTAATGGCATGAGGAAATACTCACACTCATAATATACTATTAAGTGAATTAAACAGGGTATAAAACAGTATATACCCCATGATTCTAAAGATTGAAAGGAAATATATGAATGTTGACAGAGGTCAACTCTAGTTGATTTCTGAATAATTTCTCTTACTAACATTTTTCATATTTTCAAAGAATTTTAAAACAATAATCACATATTGTTATTATAGTTAGAAAAAAGAAACAATCAAATGTTTTTTTTAAAGGCCACTCTGGGAAACTGTATTTTGATTTCTTGAATGAATGAGCAATGAGCTGTATTTCAAAGTCAGCTAAAGCTATGATTCGTTTAAAATCAATTCAATTATATTCACTTCTGTAATTCTATTCACACATAGTACCTTCAGGTAAAGTGTATTATAGAAACTAATTCTCACAACGTCTATTTACCATACTAGACAACTGAGTTAAGTTAGTACATCCTTCTAAAGATGATGAAAGATAACCATTAATCTCCAAAATGTCTTACATAATTAAGAAAATAAAAACATTTTCTAGTTCTCCATATTCACAAAATAACCTTTTACTTACTCATATTGATCTAAGTTGTTTGATTTCTTTCCTGTCACGTAATTACTTGGGATATATCCTTCACTCCTAGAAATAAGAAAAATACTCTAGATAAACTGAAATTATTTTACTGAGAGAGTACTAAAAGAAAAATTACTATCTTTCCGGAATAAAGTATAAAACTGCCTAAAGCTTATAAGAAAGACTAGCTGACCCCCAATAAGTAAATATAGCTATAGTATTTGATGCTTTACAAAGAACTTCCTCATTTGATCCTTACAAAAATTCTGAGGTAGGCAGGCATTATTGTACCCACTTTTTGGCGGGGAAACTAAGGTTTAGAAAGATTGAGAGACTTTCTCAAGGTCTCAAAGCTAGCCAGCAACAGGGCCATAAGTTGAATTCTGAACTTGTGACTAGTTTCAGAGCCCTTGCTAATATTCCATGATGCTTCTTTTGAGTTCACAATTTCTTGGGATGTTTTAAAGAAACCACTACTTCAGAAAAGTTGAAGTATTGGACAAAAACACCCATCACTCCAATACCTCAACAGTGCATTGTTTCACAGAAGGTAATGCCTGCCATCTACATCAGTATCATCAGGTCACTTGTTAAAAAGGCAAATTCCGGGACTTCCCTGGCGAGCCAGTGGTTAAGGCTCCATGCTTCCAATGCACTGGGTGCGGGTTCGATCCCTGGTCAGGGAACTGAGATCCTGCAAGCCCCGTGCACAGCCGGAAAAAAAAAAAAAAAAAAAAAGAAGCAAATTCCTGGGTCATACCCCAAGAGATTTGAACGGAGAAGGCCTATGTGGGCCTATGGAATCTTTGATTTTACCCCAGATGACTCCTATCTCCTATGCACATTACAGTTTAAGGAGCAATCATATCAGGTAAAATCTTGGTTAGAGCCAAGAATTTCAGCATAAAAGAGATACATGTATAAAATTTCTAAGTTGAGTAAAAACCTTGTAATCTTAAATTTGAATTTGAACTATTAGTAAGAACTCATAACACACACACACACACACACACACACACACACACACAAACACACATACCAGTGCATATATGTAGCTCTGTTGCACTGAGAAAGGCCTAGAAGCAACAACAATCCAGCAGCAATTAGAATCCAAGCACCCCAACTGTTGTCTCTAAATATTGCTTCTTACTACAAGGAGCCAGAACTCCTTGGGGAAATGGCAAATTGCAGGTTTGGTCAGGAAAAATACATGATGAACTTGAGCTATTTTATTTTATTCAGAAAGCAGGGAAGCTGAGAAAGACTAAAAGCGTCCCAAATCAAAAATAGCTACCGGGCTTCCCTGATGGCACAGTGGTTGAGAGTCCGCCTGCCGATGCAGGGGACACGGGTTCGTGCCCCGGTCCGGGAAGATCCCACATGCCACGGAGTGGCTGGGCCCGTGAGCCATGGCCGCTGAGCCTGCGCGTCCGGAGCCTGTACTCCGCAACAGGAGAGGCCACAACAGTGAGAGGTCCAAGTTCCGAAAAAAAAAAAAATAGCTACCACTGACCCACGATGGGACAATTCAAGCAAAAAGAATAATGACTGCAATAGACTGAAACCAAATATATAAGCATCTATAATAACACAAAACATTATTGGTTACCATTGTTATCAACAGAGGAAGCTTGGTCATCAACTCATTATTCTGAAAAGTTGGTAAAAGATAAGAATCCAAAATGTATCTTGCCTTTCCTGCATGGACTAAATGAACTGGCTCATGAGGCAGTTCTTCTTTAGAGATTTAATAAATGCAGATGGAATGACAGAATTAGAAAAATCACCATTTTGCTATCCCTAATGAAATAATGGATCTAAGCAATAATCATCAATGGATGCCAAAATCATTAGGTGAAACACTGATAAAGAACTTTATGATAGAGGAATAATGTTGACACCTGAACCAATGAGTAATCCTGGCATCATCAGAAGTGGAACAACCAGATATACAGGACACAGATACATATTAAATGACACCATGTGGGAGCAAACAGCTTAATCTAGATTGTGGCTCATTTCATAGAGGAAATAACCTGGTTTTATCAATAAATCAAAAATGAGAAAAAAAAAAGGCTAGGGATTGTTACAGAATAAAAGAAAGACGTGAGACCCATCAGCCAAAATGCAATGTGTGGACCTTGTTTCAACCTTGATTAAACTGTAAAGTACAGATTAGAGCTAATCAAGGGAAACCAGAATTACAGAGTCGGTACTATCCTTAGACCTGGACCAGAGGGCCCCTGCTCTGACCTCACACTTTCGAGAGGATGCTAAAGTCCATGGTCCCTCAGCCCTCCTCTGGACCATCATCTGTATAACTAGGGCACCAGAATTCTCTGCCCACTACCAAGCCCTAAGTGGGCCTTCCCAATGGGTTTCATCCTTTGAAAAGCAAATGATGCTGATTGTGTGCACCCACTCCAGCCCAGGCCCAAGGAGTGACCAAGTTGGGGGGTGGCTTTTGCAAACCATGTGGACAGAGTTTGGATGTACGGCTGGGAGATTCACATGGTACATGTGAGATGGAGCCCAGGGCAGAAGGGAAGAGAGAAGGGAGACACCCCAGGGAGCTGGCCCTCTGTGCACTATCACATTCGGGCATGGAACTCCAATCCAAACATTGCCTTCCTGGTCATTTTGAAGGTATGTTTGTCAAGCTGGAGGATAAGTTACATCTTATTTACCAGTTTGTTAGCTTGACTTATAATTTCTAAATATTTAAACATATGATATCTGGGCTTTTATTTGTACTCTTCTTCTAGTCCTGAAAATGTTACAGGAAAGCCTACAGATGATGTTTTTTAACTTATTATTAAGTATGATAATGACACAGCAGTTGTTTAAAAAAATCTTTAGCAGTTAGACTTAGGGGTGAAATGACATGATGATTTTTTTTTTTTTTTTTTTTTCTTTTTGCGGTATGTGGGCCTCTCACTGTTGTGGCCTCTCCCGTTGCGGAGCACAGGCTCCGGATGCGCAGGCCCAGCGGCCATGGCTCACGGGCCCAGTCGCTCCGCGGCATATGGGATCCTCCCAGACCGGGGCACGAACCCGTATCCCCTGCATCGGCAGGCGGACTCCCAACCACTTGCGCCACCAGGGAGGCCCAACATGATGATTTGAACTTAGTTTTAAATACTCGACAAAAAACAGTTGGGAAGATTTTAAAATCAAGACTGGCCAAATGTTGGTAATTTCTGAAGTCAAGTGACAAGAGGCTCCATTATACTATTATGTACTTTTTGGATATCTGAAAATGTCTATAATAAAAAATAAAAATCAATCTTCTACAGTGTTTGGCAAAAAAAAGCAGTGATGACCTTCTTGTAAACATAGATTAAAAGGTTTCCAAAAAGGTAATAATGCACAGCAAACCAGCACTCAGGAGATCTACCACTGCTGAGAAGTGAGCGGAAGACACGGACCCTGCCCAACCCAGAGGCTTCCACTGCTTCTCCAGAAGTGACCTGAGGAACAGAGAACTGGAACTAGGGATGGGATAGGAGGTGAGAAAGCAGACTTGGAGGGAGGACATGCTCTAACCAGGACAAAAAAGTCCTCCTCTTCCTATCCACAGGAACTCAGAATATAAACAGGATTATTATATTTCAGAGGTAAGCACAGGATACAGAGCTTTCTTAATGAAGCCTAAGACCCATCCCCTATGTTTATCCACATTTACCCATTATTTACCAATAATAAGATTGAAAGGACTATTCTCTTTAAATCCTAAATTATTTTGTATAAATAATGTTTGTTTTTAAATTTCTTGAATGTATGTATTTTAGACATAGACGCATATGCACATACATATAGACGGAAAGACAGACAGACAGACACACACACACACACACACATACACATTCTCTCTCTCCTAGACAAATCTAAGATTACTTTACCTTGGGGGTGGGGTGCGGGGGGAAGGGACCTAAAATGTAATTTCCCCCAAGATCAAACAATCCAATTAGACATATAATGGATGAGAAAGAGACCGGTGTAATGGATTCTAATTTCTGGAAAGGAGTGGTTGATTCATTTATATTTATTGAGTCACTACTAAGAATACACTGTGATACTGCAAAGTAATAACATATATTTTCATTTATGGCCACTGAACTAGCCTCATTACATAACAGTTACAGGTTATCCTCTTCTCACTCAGTATTTCACTCCCAGCCACCCACTGTGTATCATCCACAGAGAGGGAATACCTACCCATATTTATCTCTTGCTTTCCACCAATGAACATCATTCTTTTCCAATATGATATACTCCTGGCCTCTCTCTAATCTGAGATCATGTGCTTCTGTCGCTTGGAAATCATACATGGCTACAACTATTTCTTCACTATTACCTTCTTCTTCAGGTGGAATTGGTGGGGGAGGCCTTCGCTAAGAAAAGGAGGTAACATATAAAAGTTTAGTCTTCTGTTTGAAACTGGGTGTGCAGTAAAACGCCAAGCAACGCGCACGTCCCCACAGTATAAAGTCTGCCTTAGATAATCTGGTGAACCCGCACCATGAGTTCGATGATATTGATGCTACTGGACCTCTCACGGGCTTCAGAATTTAGGGCAAGAGCAAAAGCTGTCCTTAAACATCAAACGGCTTCTGCTCAGTGTCAGGACTAGCTTTCCAGGGAGAGGCAAGGGTAACAAGAGTAGAAACCAGGAGGACTAAAGGCAGACCCACCATTTAATGGCCTTCAGTGGGGAAAAGCAGAACTACTTCTGTCAGGTCTCCTCCCACTCAAAGGAATCTGCACTGCTTTGTGCCTGCCGTGTGCAAGGCACACTCTTAGTACCTAGCTAGCATACTGTTTCTCATTTTTTTTTAACTGAAGTATAGTTGATTTACAATGTGTTAGTTTCTCATGTACGGCCAAGTGATTCAGTATATATTCTTTTACATATTGTTTTTCATTATGCTGTACCATAGGATATTGAATATAGTTCCCTGTGCTATACAGTAGGACCTCGTTGTTTATCTATTTTATATATAGTAGTTTGTATCTGCTAATCCCAAACTCCTAATTTATCCCCCTCCCCCTCTGGTAACCATAAGTTCGTTTTCTACATCTGTGAGACTGTTTCTGTCTTGTAAATAAGTTCACCTGCATTCTCATTTATTCTTAATACTAATCCCATGAAGTAGAGTATATAACTTCCATTTTACAACTGAGGAAACAATGGCTGAAGTATCCCACCCAAAGTCACTCATATCAGATTCATGCTGGATCAGGCTCCTCCTGAGTCCAAAGTACCTGTGTTTTCTACCACACTCCACTATTCACAGTCACTCCTTTGTCATAATACTGTGGTCTTAAGACTGAAATATTCCTTTAAAGTCCCACGCCTCTTGTATAATTCTCGAAGCCAAAATACAGGCAGAAGATCAGATGATAATAACTGATACAATTAAATTGATATTATTTGACACCAAAAAAAAAAAAATCAGGTGAGCCATAGTCTATCCATTTCCGATGTGATCCTTGCAGGGAGCAGCATCACAGGAATGAACATAAACATACTTAATAAACTGCAAATGTTTCCAAACGTTAAAGACCAGCTTACCTTCTTTGTTTCTGGTGCTGGTGCTTGAGGTAGTGCTTTTCTTATACCTGAAAATGACAACGACAAAAATAGGTCAAAATGCCATCTACCAATGATTGATAGTTTTAAGGAAAAGTAAAAATGAACCCATAACAAGAAGTCCACTCAGACTCTCTCACTCTGGTGCATTTTGCTTGTAATTCTGTTTTAGAACAGATTTTTAAAAATGCTATTAAAGCCGGTTTGTATTTCTGCCTTCTTGAACAGACTGTAAATGCCACAGGGATTGGGGCCATGTCTTGTTCACTGTAAACAAATGGGACTACATCAGAACCAAAAAGCTTCTGCTCAGCAAAGGAAACCGTCAACAAAATGAAAAGGCAACCAACAGAAGGGGAGAGAATATTTGCAACCCTCATGTCTGAGAAGGGGTTAACATCCAAAATATACAAGGAATTCATACAACTCAATAGTTAAAACAAATAATAATAATAACTCAATTAAAAGTGGACAAAGGACCTAAACAGACACTTTTTTTAAAGAAGACATACAAATGGCCAATAGGTACCTTAAAAGGTGCTCGACATAACTAATCATTAGGGAAATGCAAGTCAAACCACAATAAGATACCACCTTATACATATTAGGATAGCAATTATAAAAACCACACATGATAACAAATGCTGGTAAGGATGTAGAGAAAAGGGGACCCTTGTGCACTGCTGGTGGGAATGTAAATTGATGCAGCCACTATGGAAAATAATATAGAGGTTCCCCCCAAAATTACAAATACAACTACCATATGATCCAGCAATCCCCCTTCTGGGTATATACACAAAAGAAACAAAATCAATACCTTAAAGAGATATCTGCACTCCCATGTTCACGGTAGCATTATTCACGATAGCCAAGGTATAGAAACAACCTAAGCATCCATCAACAGATGACTAGATAAAGAAAATGTGGCATGTATATAGAGAGAATGGAATATTATTCAGCCTTGGAAAAAGAAGGAAATCCTATCATTTGTGACAACATGGATAAAGTTGGAGGGCATTATGCTAAGTGAAATAAGCCAGACAAAGAAGGACAAATGCCACATGGTATCACTTACATGGGAAAGCTTAAAAAAAAAATAAGTCAAACTCATAGAAATAGAGAGTAGAAAAATGGTTGCCAGGGGATGGGGGGTGGAGGAAATAGAGATGATAGTAAAAGGGTACAAGCTTTCAGTTATAAGATGAATAAGGTATGTTAATTACAACTCAATGAAAATATAGAGAGAGCAAGAAAAAAAGATAAATAAGGTCTAAAGATCTAACGTATAACATGGTGACTATAGTTGATAGCACTGTAGTGTATAACTGAAGTTTACCAAGACAGTAGAACTTAAATGTTTTCACACATACACACACACGCACAAAGGTAAACATTCAAGGTGATGGATGAGTTTATTAACTCAATGGGAGGAACCCTTTCCAATGGATAGATAAGTATATCCAGTCACCTCATGGTAAAATTTAAATATGTTACAATTTTGTTAATTATACCTCAGTAAAGCTTAAAAAAAAGAGAAGAGAAAAGCTGCTGATGGTGCTACATTAGGCTCACACTTTTAACAGTCATTTTTAGTAGGTTTCATATTGTGATAAAAACTCCCAAAAACAGACCTTCTGATTCCATGAGATGGTCCTACTGCTAACTAAATAAAAGTATTCTTACAAAAATACACCTACCCTATGTTTACACTGTGCTAGAAAGTGTGAAGGCCATATTTAACCAACATCAAAATCAAAATCATGTCACTTTCTCCCAATAATACCAACAGTATGTACATCCTGAGCACAATATCACTACAGAATAAAATTAATACTTACTACTCTCAAACAGATTATATCTTTCACATCCAGGTGCTAGTTTTTCAGTTTGTCTGCAACACTGATAACTTCCGTCTGCCCAAAATTTAGGATGATATTTAATCATAATATTATTGTTGTTCTTTATTTCTGTAATTCATAGACACATTAAATGATGAGTGAAATAAAACAGAGATAACAGAATGTTTCCTGTTGATCATTCTTTCTCAAATACTACGTTTATTATGAGGAAACCCTCATAACATATAATCCAGCATTCAGAAAATCCATAGAGTTCTCTTTCAGCCCTTTTTTTGGTGAGGCACCCTTGTTAACAGAAGTGACCTCTGCTACACCGTGATGGATAAACACAAAAGTCAGCCCACCACCATTTTGTTCTGCAGAAAAAGCGATGAGGATTATGCAGGTCAAATCACTGATTAATATACTTTACATACAAGTCAATTCATCCACATCAAATGTTGACTACATAGGCAATTTCTTAGAAAATACCAAATCCTGTTACCATAAGAGCCCAGTGCTTAGTCACCTCCAAATGTATTACACATTAAATGAAAGCATGTTCTTCTTAAAAACTAAGTATATGCCACTAGAAGGAACCAGATTATAAAAAAGGAAGTTAACGTCAACATGTGTCACTTACAGTAACAGAGAATGTTCTTGGAGAAACACTTATTGTAGATTAAAAGATTATAAATGCAAGACACACTAGCCGTATCTCTGTCTTAGCGACAACAATGTTATATTCTGAAATTATGTACAGATTACTATCTCATTATATGAGTTTTACCTTCTTTTAACTTCTTCACCCACCGGTCCCTGCTTTGTGCACTAGGTGCAAAAATGTAAAGTGTGTTAGCATCATGCACAACCTGAAATAAGACAAAAGATGGAACAGGTGAGAAGAGCTTAGACACAGCACCCTTGCCTAGCACAGAGCTCTTGGCACCACAGGCATCATGATATAAAGGATTCTGAAATGATTGATCAGAAGTCAATCACTTCTGATCCAAAGAACCTAGATTCCCTTCTTACAAAAACACATCTATTGGGCCCTCCCTGGTGGCGCAAGTGGTTGAGAGTCCGCCTGCCGATGCAGGGGATACGGGTTCGTGCCCCGGTCCGGGAAGATCCCATATGCCGCGGAGCGGCTGGGCCCGTGAGCCATGGCCGCGGAGCCTGCGCGTCCGGAGCCTGTGCTCCGCAACGGGGGAGGCCACAACAGTGAGAGGCCCGTGTACCACAAAAAAAAAAAAAAAAAACACATCTATTTCTTCATGTCTCCATCCAGTGGGATACACATTTTACAAAGGACTGTGCTTTTACAGAAAAAATATATATACAGAGGCCAGGATGCTTTGCCAATCTTGTTATTTCTTGCGATCTAATAAACTAAAGTTCCTTAAGTAAACTTGGTATAACAGGGACTATTCCAATTGAATATTTTTCTGAATAATATTTGAGATGAATGGACTACTCTTTCAATATCACTCCTATACCTTCCTTTTGCCACTATAAATAACTGCAGTAGGTAGCTTAATTAAGCACTGACCACCCCAACTCTATACTTGGTGCTTTACAGACATCAACTCAACTAATCCTACCATCAAGGTATTAGTATTTCCATTTTACAGAGGAGGAGACTAAGGCCTATCCAAGACACCCCAATTCTAGATAACTCCCAGAGGCACTATTCACATAGAATGCACTGCAAATGGTGCCCCTTAAGTTACCTGCCCATCAGCATTTGGCTGGTCATCCAGAAAGCCAGGATCCTGACTCCAGAGCCCAAACTTTTAACCACAGTACCTCTTTCAGAGGTACCTCCAGGTGAGCAATTAAACAGTCTTATTCTTAATATTCTTAATATTAAGAATAAAATTAAGCATGGGAAACTAACCCAAGAATTTTGTCTTTGGTCTATCACTTTACCCTTGATGGTCAGTCACAAGGCAGAAACACCCCAATTAACTAAAAAAATATCTGGGGACTTCACTGGTGGTCCAGTGGTTAGGACTATGTGCTTCCACACATAGGGTGGGGTGGGGTGGGGCACGGGTTGCATCCCTGGTCAGGGAACTAAGGTCCTGTAAGATCCCACAAGCCGCTTGCAGCCAAAAACAAAAAAAACAACCAAAAAACAAAACAAAAAAACAAATCTGGCTAGAAACCTCCTTTTACCACGTCACTGGATTGAACACAGATAGCTCTTTCATCAATAATTGGCTGTTCCTGACCATATTCAATAGATAATCCTGTGGAATAAAAGTCATATTTTTATGGCAAGACAAGAGAATTTTTTTTTTTTTTTTTTTTTTTGCGGTACGTGGGCCTCTCACTGTTGTGGCCTCTCCCGTTGGGGAGCACAGGCTCCGGACGCGCAAGCTCAGCGGCCATGGCTCACGGGCCCAGCCGCTCCGTGGCATGTGAGATCCTCCCGGACCGGGGCATGAACCCGTGTCCCCTGCATCGGCAGGCGGACTCTCAACCATTGCACCACCAGGGAAGCCCCAAGACAAGAGATATTTAAACAAAAAATTCTTCTCTGCCCTTTGGCCTCCTCTCTCCCCGCATTGTGCACTGTATAACTCTATTATGCATCACCAAACCTCCCCATCAGCAGAGATACCTGCTCAACCCTAAAGAGCAACATTCTCCTAGCAGCAATAAGACAACTCCTTAAAAGATAGCATTCCTGGGGCAATGGGAACACCAAAGAACAAATACTGCTATATTCTGCTCAGTGATTAACTCATCCAACTAGCACTTTGCTGGGACTACATGAGATACAAAAATAAATCAAATACCTTACTACAAGACAGAAAATGAGATGTGATAAAGAAGTAAAGATAAAGCTCTAAGAGGGACATGGGGCTGTAGTTGCCTCATATGGCCCATGACTTTCATACCTGTGATACTGTGATTCACAATAAGAAATATATATTTGGTCTCTACCCTGGTTCCCGGCAGAGCTCCTAGAAAACTCTTGGAATTTCCTGTGCTGAGAATGATACGGGTGTTTTTTGTTATACTAATAAGGCGACTACTGGAGAGCCCCTAGGGATGGGGGCTGGTTGCCAGTGAAGCCAACCCCGTGATCAGAGAGTTGGAACTTTCAGTCCCACTACCCCCCACCTCTGAGGAGGGGAGAGGAGCTGGAGATTGAGTTCAATCATCAATGGCCGATGATGTAAACAATCATGCCCATGTAACGAAGCCTCTATGAAAACCCAAAAAGGAGAGGGTTCTGAGAGCCTCAGGGTTGATAAATATGAGATGTCCGCGGACAGATGAATAAATAAAGACAGTTGATACACACACACACACACACACACACACACACACACAGTGGAATATTATTCAGCTTTAAAAAAGAAAATCCAGGGCTCCCCTGGTGGCGCAGTGGTTGAGAGTCCGCCTGCCGATGCAGGGGACATGGGTTTGTGCCCCAGTCCGGGAAGATCCCACATGCCGTGGAGTGGCTAGGCCTGTGAGCCATGGCTGCTGAGCCCGTGAGCCATGGCTGCTGAGCCTGCGCGTCCGGAGCCTGTGCTCCGCAACAGGAGAGGCCACAACAGTGAGAGGCCCACGTACCGCAAAAAAAAAAAAAAGAAAGAAAATCCATTCACTTGCAACAACATGGATAAACCTGGAGGACATTATGCTAAGCGAAATAAACCAGACACAGAAAGAGAAATATTACATGACCTCAGATGTAGAATTTTAAACAAACTCTTAGAAACTGCAAAAAAGTGGTTGCCAGGGGCAGGTGAAGGGGGGTAATGGGGAGATGTTGGTCAAAGGGTACAAAGTTTCAGTTATGCAAGATGAATGAGTTCTGGAGATCTGAAGTACAGCATGGGGACTACAGTTAAGAACACTGCATATTTGAAATTTGCTAAAAGGTAGCTAAGTATTCTCACCACCAAAAAAAGAAGGGAAGAAAAGAAAATGGCAACTATGTGAAGTAATGGATATGTTAATTGGCTTGATTGTAGCGATCATTTCACAATGTTTACATATATCAAAACATCAAATCGTACACCTTAAATATATACAATTCTTATGTGTCAATTATACTTCAACAAAGCTGAAAGAAATCAATCAACAAAGCAATGACAGGAAACACTAACGTCAAATAGTAAGCATGACTAAAAGCCCAGAATTTCACTGTCGCAAAAATATGCCAGCTCACCTGAAATGGATATTTATTTTGACAGGGAATGACACCATCATCATTCTTCACTATTTCCACACATCTGATTTTTGACACATCAATAAATCCCTTTCTGTGCTTTTTCTGTTAAAAGAAAAAAAAAGGAGAACCATTCCAATCATAAGTTAAGGAAAAAATGTTATTAATAATAATATTTGTTTTTAAAAATCACTGATTCAAAATATTACAATTTCCTTAATAATTATCTAAATCATGTCTCCCTATATTGTTAAAATTATTCAAAATACTAACACTATGAGGATTGTAATCAAAATAATTAAGTCCTTTAATTTCCAGAGATGAAATTGCTGTCCTTGCCCTCCTCTAAAAGCTCTAGATCTGTTTAGAAAGAGAGTCCCTTTGATTGTGCCTTCCTCTCAGACACACACTGTAACTTCTTCAACTTCTTGATGACAGCCACACCCTCTCCCCCGAAAAAGAAAGCATCAGAGACCAAACCAAACACTCAATCACAAATGCAAACTCCACCAGTTACATCTTCCACTCCAGCACACAGAACTCAGGAGGATGTGAGATGGACATAGGGCGCTCACACAAAGCCTCCATTCAGAGTCTATATTTGAATTTTCTTTTTTCTCCCTTCCCTATTGCCCTTCCTCCCTGCTCAATGCAAATCCCCCTACAGCAAGTAACTAATGACATACCAAGACTCCCTCCTCCGAATCATTCACACTCTTGAGCACAGTAATCTCACATCTGAGAACTTATCCCAGGGGAAAATCCGGAAGATACAAAGTAGTATGTGCAAAGATAACTTGATATATCATATCTGTTAAAAATTATTACAAATACAATGAAGAAATAAAAAATGTTTACTGAATTATATTAACCAATACATCCCACGCAAAAAGCTGTATAAAGACTAAGGTTATTTTAGGAGGGGGTGTAGATAGTCATATGACAAAGAACAGAAGGAAAGTAGAGAAATGAAGATGAAGAACACTGGATTATTTTGGGTGACCCAGCCCTCCCCTGGCCCTAGTCATTCAAAATTGCTTCATCTAATACTTTGAAACTCCCCTCTGGCCACAATCTTTGGGGTCCCTATCCTGCTCCCAGTAACCAGCTCTGCATCCTCCCCGTCACCATGTGACTTTCAGACCTGCCAACCCTCCCAGGCCATCAGCTCCCATGTGACGTCTGGCTGTCATTTCACCAGTACATCCTCCCACCCTCCCTCTCTCCCCGTCTCTCTCCCTGTCTCCCACCCCCCAGCACACGAAGCCCCGTACCCCCGGCATTTCCGTCAGCCCCCAGTTCTACCCACACCTTTTTCGACTCATGCATGCCTGGCTGCAGAAGGTCACGAAACAATCCTAACTGTCCTCTTTGTGCTTAGCCAGGCCTTCACTGCTGTCCTCAGGTCTTCTGTGTATCTCTAGTGGAGAGAACCTGGTGGCCTCCATGGAGCCCACCAGTCTCATCAGAGCTACAAACCCTTCCCATTCCCCTACTTCATGGAGAAGAGAACAGCTGTCCCAGGAGCACAGCCCCAACTTCTTCCTTCTGCAGGTCTAAAGCACCCTAAGATTTACCCTTTTTTCTTCTCTTTCATCCTGCCTCTATGAGAAGGTTAAAAGGACACAACAGCTAAGGACACTGTAGTGGCACTTAACAGATGTCATTTCCTTTCATGCTCACAAAATTCTCATTTTACAGATGATGAAACTGCAGCTCAGACAGGTTAAACACATTACCCAAGGATCCCAACTGAAAGCTGGGATCCTAAAGCTCCCCAGACCTTGGATGCCCGAGCTGCAAACAGGGGACAAAATTAATGGAGCCAAGTCCCTGAGGGGGCAACTTGGATTCTGAGCATGGCCTGAGCTTCAGCCACAATAGGGAGAGGAACATTCTCCCCACCCACATTCTTCTAAGGATTTTACTTCTCCTGCCTATAGACACCTTCAGGCCTCTGCCATCCATACCAAGAACCTTCTTCTGGCCCTGCTACTGCCCTAACTCTGTTCTTCCCTTGCTGAAAGAGAGATTATTACACCACCAGTCTTCATTTCCTTCCCACCCACTCCTCCTTAACCACTTGCAATTCGCCTCCCCTTTCATCACAGCTGCTAAAGCTGTTCTCAAAAACACCACCAATGACCAAACCCAACAGCCTTCGCTCAGCTGTCTTCTGCTCAAGCTGTTAGGAGGCATTTGGGGGTGCTCCACCCTCTTCTCTTGCAGTGGCCTTGACTTTGGGTCACCCAGGCTTTCCTTCTGTCCCTTCCACTCAGTTTCCCACAGGACAACACCTGTTCTGTGCCAGCAACTGTGTCAAGGAACATATCAAGTCCCTATAGGAAAAGCTCATTTCCTGAGCATACAGTCCAAATACTGCGCCATTTAATCCTCAGATCCTCTGTGAGATAAGTGTTATTAGACCCATCTTACAGAAGGAAGAAACAAAAATTAAGTCACTTGCCCAAGTTTACCTGTGGGAGAGACATACACAGCAACTTTATCATCCAACGTAGTAAGTACTGAATATAAAAATGATGCTAAGAGAACACAGAGGAACCAAGACTTACATGATAATTTCAGAAAAGAAATTCCTGGCTTCCCTGGTGGTGCAGTGGTTGAGAGTCCGCCTGCCGATGCAGGGGACATGGATTCATGCCCCGGTCCAGGAAGATCCCACATGCCGCGGAGCGGCTGGGCCCATGAGCCATGGCCACTGAGCCTGCACGTCCAGAGCCTGTGCTCCGCAACGGGAGAGGCCACAACAGTAAGAGGCCCGCGTACCGCATAAAAAAAAAAAATTCCCATAATATCATAGGGAGGGAATGAACAGCACAGCACATGGGATGAAAAACATATTCCAGAATGACCTAGGTTGCCTCATCTATAAAATAGGAATAATAATAGTATCCACTTCATAGATACCATTAGATAGTTATGAGAGTTAAATGAGTTAGTATTTTCAAAGTGCTTAGAAGAGTGACCTGTAGTATCATATCTATGAATGTTTGCCACATAAATAAGTAGAAAAAAAAGGTCAGTGTGGCTGAAAGACAGGGTACATGAGGCAGGATGGAAAGGTGAGCAGGGGCCAGCTTGTAAAGAACTTGCTGCACAGTGCCAAAGGGTCTGGTCAGACAGGGCCACCTACCCTGCTCCTGGGCCTATGCCAGTTAGTGTGCAAAAGAAACTGCCAGAGTGCCATCCTCCTATTAATAAGTCACACGTGTTCACCATAGATACCTTAGAAAATACTAACAGCACAAAGAAAATCAAATGACCCTTAATTCCCCAACTCTGGAGAAAATCCCTGTTGACATCATGGAGTTTTTCCAGACACCGCTCTGGGGTCATTTACCACCTACCAGCTCTCTTTCTTGAGCAGCAGACTGTGGTTGGCTTCTGAGATGCCTGTCTCCACTCACCACTTGCCCCTGTGACTAAAAGCAGCTGTCAGATGCCAGTCAATCCACACAGGAAAATTTGAGATGACTGGTATACTGGGCTGGTTTATGCCCCCTAAATACATGTTCCATGATATATAATATATTGTATTATGCTAATATTTTGGCTTATTAATCCAAATACTTTGCTATGAAGTTTGCAGATAAAGGTTCACACTTAAGTTGGCCATTCATTATTTTACCTATCCTGCCAGCAAACACTGAGCAGACACCAAGCACAGCACTGTGTGCTGCAGCTTCAACGTTATGGAAGGGGGTTGAGGGTTCCCTCGAGAGGAATTCACAATCATATGGTAGGTGGAAGGGGAAGAGGGGAGTGATTCATAATCAAATAAAGACAAAGTCATGCGCTCATGGTACGCTATGGAGTGAGACAGTGATTGGGCCAGGAAGAGCTGGGGAAGTTTTTGGGAGGAACTGATATTTTGGTTTTTAAAGGATAAGTAGGAGTTTTTCTTTAGAGAAAGTGGAGAAGAGAATTCAGGCAGCAAAAACAACAAAGCACTGATTTAGGGAACAGAAAGAAATTCACTGTGGCTGAAGTTCAGGGGAAGTGTAGGAAAGGACACCAAAATGGTTATTTGAGACCAAATTAGGAAGAGGTAAGTAATGGCCATTTCACCCATTCGTAAACCAGCTTAAATGCGGAAACTAGACAAAGAGATGAAATATGACTTGCTTAAAACCACACATCAACTGAACGGTAGAACTGGGATTTAGGTGAAAGAGATCCTGCCCCTGGGCACGTCTTACAAGATACACAGTTTTCCTTTAATTTCCAGAATTAAAATACTTTTTAAAATATCAATAACAATCCTAAATTAAACTAAATTTTTATAATTGTATACAAATATCCAGGGCTGGCCCCAGGTGTATCTACAGAACACCCAGCCTCAGGTCCTCCTTTCTACACCCCTCTCCCAAGGCATCCTGAGACCCATTACACGCAGTAAGAGTTTCCCTCCAGTATTGCAAGGATCCATCCCTTTCCCTTATATCACAACTTTTGTTCCTAATGTGGCTATTCCCAGCTGCCTGACACAGAAGAAATCTACTGGATGAATCACCTGTGCATTGCAAAGGGACCTCAGGTCGGGGTCATGAGCTTTAGAGGCAGGCAGATCCTGAGTCCAGCCACGCTCTGCCTTCTCTCAGTTCCTCTGTCTTCAGGAATAGGATAATAGTCCTCACTTCACTAACCTATAAGCAGGAATAAAGATAAGGTATGTAGGTGCTCAGTACAGTGTCTGCCACAGGGTAGACACTCCCTAAATGGCAGCATTTACTATTAATTAGTCTTCACAACAACCCTGGGAAATTGTTAGGAAACTGAGCATCTGAGAGGTAACAAGACTGGCTAAGAGGCTGAGCCAGAACTGAACCCAGATCTCTCAAAATCACAAAAGCTTTTACCTGACTCCCGATCTCTCAAGCCTGAATATTTCTGGACTCTTATTTTAGAAAAAGAAAATTATTTTATGTCAAAACCTAACAATTACAGAGCATTCACTCTGAGCCAGGCACTATGTGCACCTCTCACATGGTAACTCAATGAATCTTCACATAATTATGGGAACTCTTGTCACCCCATTTTACAGATGAAGAAATCAAGACTTAAAGGGTATAATTAACTGGCCGAAAGTCATACAACAAACCAGGACCTGAACTCTTAGTTCCAACCCTGAATTCTTAAGTGCCATGTACACTTTAGTAACTTGATACCACTTAACTAAGTACAAACATAAACTCAGTGGAAATTTCTCATGCTTATAATTCTTAACAACTATAAGACTGTTAAGAGTTCACAAGTTAAATGCAAACAAACTGGACAATAAATAAGATTTAAACTAACAGCTTACTTGAATGTGACGGCTAGGGTGTTGGCTGGAATTGAATCCCTCTCCCCAAACCAGTTCGTCTGGCGTCCTCAGGCTTGCAATACTGTGTGCCATGTGACGGCCTCTTCCTCCCCTCTCTTACAACTATCGAAGTACACACATCTGTTTGCACACACGCTGTCAGCCTATCATTAGGCCTCCATTCGGTCCCACTAAATTGTTTAGTGTTCAGTCAGCCTCTGTTCTTTCTCCATAGGACACAACAATTAAAACAGACCATGAATACAAACCCAAAGATGGCTGCTGACGTGGCATGTTTAGTGACAAGGGACCATCCAGAGAATACAGACAAAAGATATGTTATATACAATAAAATATAAAATAGAATTCCTAGATCTTGCAGTCCTCAGCAGACGGACAGCACCAAAGCTTGCTACTACTATTCACTGTATTCCATCATGGTCATTTCTTCCCTCAGCCACATTGATTAAAGATTGATTCTGGCTTCCTTTCTTCTACCACCAGCAAGGCACAGAGGTACCAAAGAACCATGATAGAGACTTAAAAGAGTTCTAGTCAACCCTTGAAAAAAGAAAGAAAATGATGTATTCTACCAAAAATCTCCAATGAGCCAAAGGTCTATTTTATACATGAAGGTTCTTTTCCCTTTCTACTCAGAACAGAGTTAAAAGAAAGAGTTAAAAGAATGGGCCTCAAGTGTAGCAGGACACATTAATCATGAGAAAGGAAGAAAACCTCAAGATGGATATGACTTTTTTGTGTGTGCGGATACTGGGAATAATTTTTTTTTTTTTTTGTGGTACGTGGGCCTCTCACTATTGTGGCCTCTCCCGTTGCGGAGCACAGGCTCCGGACGTGCAGGCTCAGCAGCCATGGCTCACGGGCCCAGCCGCTCCGCGGCATGTGGGATCTTCCCGGCCCGGGGCATGAACCCGCGTCCCCTGCATCGGCAGGCGGACTTTCAACCACTGCGCCACCAGGGAAGCCCTGGGAATAATTTTGATGTAGATCTTTCTGGTATCAGGAGAAGTACAATAAATAAAATAAAGTCATTGCCAACTTGGTGATTCTATGATGAAACATCCCCTCTTTGCTAAGTATGAAATTCTAGTGAAAAAGAGAAGAAAGCAAAACCAAAAACGTGGCATCCTAATATTGTTTTCCTCCCTTTTAATCAGCTCATAATAATAACTGACATAGTGGCTTTACATTTTACAAAGTTATTTTACACTAAACACATAAAAAGAGTACTTTAAAAGATTTTACAAACACATAAAAAGAGTACTTTAACATTAAGAAGCCAGTAGTTACATACATAAGCATGGCTTAATTATGAAGATTATGGTTTCTAACATAACATCCAGAATAAAAACAGGATAAATTATAAGGAATCTGAAGGCAAAACTTTCATTTTCAAAATCACATAATAGGGCCTCCCTGGTGGCGCAGTGGTTAAGAGTCCGCCTGCCGATGCAGGGGATACGGGTTCGTGCCCCGGTCTGGGAGGATCCCATATGCCGCGGAGCGGCTGGGCCCGTGAGCCATGGCCGCTGGGCCTGCGCATCCGGAGCCTGTGCTCCGCAACGGGAGAGGCCACAACAGTGAGAGGCCCACATACCGCAAAAAAAAAAAAAAAAAAAAAAAAAAAAAAAAAATCACATAATAATCTTCATATAAGATTGTGCTGATATAGATAATTATAAGGTTTCTGGAGATAGTTTTTCACTGTATTCAAAGTTAAAGTTTTTATTCCCCCCTGAGTGATCACTTACTCTTATGATTTTTCTATACTTCTGGCAACCCTCATGCCAACTCCCTTCTGCGACCCAGGGAACTTTTAAAAACTAATACCACGTATGTTTTCTTATAGTTGAAAGCAAAACTTACTAACGTAAGTATTTTCAAATCAGTCTAAAACTGATTTACCTAGCTTAATTCTTTTTTTTTTTTAAACAGTCACAGATTTATTTATTTTTGGCCACATTGGGTCTTCGTTGCTGCGTGCAGGCTTTCTCTAGTTGCGGCGAGTGGGGGCTACTCTTCGTTGTGGTGTGCGGGCTTCTCATTGTAGTGGCTTTTATTGTTGCGGAGCACAGGCTCTAGGCTCGTGGGCTTCAGTAGTTGCGGCACATGGGCTCAGCAGTTGTCGCTCGCAGGCTCTAGAGCACAGGCTCGGTAGTTGTGGCACATGGGCTTAGTTGCTCTGCGGCATGTGGGATCTTCCCAGACCAGGGCTCGAACCCGTGTCCCCTGCATTGGCAGGTGGATTCCTAACCACTGCGCCACCAGGGAAGTCCCAAAAGTGACTTTAAATACAAAGTCAGAAGGTATTAGGAAAGAAACTTGTCAAGTCAATTAACTTTTAGAAATATTTATGTGAATAATATGTACAACAATTGATTATATTGCTAGACTCTAAGCTCTCTTTACTTACCTACATGGACTTTTTTTTAACTTACTGAACATGCCGAAATATTCTGAGTATTGTTTAATATTTTAACACAGCAGAGTCAATGTGTCATAATGGTTGAGAGCACACCTTCATTGTCAGGCAGACCTGCATTTAAATGCCAGCTCTGTGGTCCAATGCAAATTAATTAACCTCATTTAGTCTCTATTTCCTCATTTGTAAAATGGGGTTATTAAAATAACTTATCTCCTAGATTATTGTGAGGATTAATTGTGATACGTTCATAAAGCACTCGACACAATATCTGGCCCGTCGCAATCACTAATATGTTATTAGTATAATTTTTTTTTTTTTTTTTTTTTTTTTTTTGCGGTATGCGGGCCTCTCACTGTTGTGGCCTCCCCCGTTGCGGAGCACAGGCTCCGGACGCGCAGGCTCCGGACGCGCAGGCTCAGCGGCCATGGCTCACGGGCCCAGCCGCTCCGCGGCATATGGGGTCCTCCCAGACCGGGGCACGAACCCGTATCCCCTGCATCGGCAGGCGGACCCTCAACCACTTGCGCCACCAGGGAGGCCCCGAATTTTTTTGCCTTTAGATAAAAGATTTCTAAAATTTTTCAGCACTTAAACCCTTTTTTCCCACAAATAGATCAGAGGATTTAATGGAGATATTTTAAATACTTTACTCGCTTTTACATTGTGTCTTTAGGTAATATAGCAATATTTCTCCACTCTCTCCTCAGAGGAATTCAACAAATACTCCAAGAACTCAAAAAATCTAGGAGTAGACAATTAAGCTATAATGCATAAAATATTGCAGAGCAAACTAGGGAACTAGGATCATAGCAAAAGCATTCTTTCTCTTGAAATAAAACAATATTTTAAGAAGCTATTTTTTAAGAGTCATGTAACACAATGTTCCTTGCAGCTCTATTTACAATAGCCAGGACATGGAAGCAACCTAAGTGTCCATCAACAGATGCATCGATAAAGAAGATGTGGCAAATATATACAATGGAATATTACTCAGCCATAAGAAGAAACGAAATTGAGTTATTTGTAGTGAGATGGATGGACCTAGAGTCTGTAATACAGAGTGAAATAAGTCAGAAAGAGAAAAACAAATACCATATGCTAACATATATATATATATATATATATATATATATATATATATATGGAATCTAAAAAAAAATGTTTATGAAGAACCTAGGGGCAGGACAGGAATAAAGATGCAGACATAGAGAATGGACTTGACAACACAGGGAGGGGGAAGGGTAAGCTGGGGCAAAGTGAGAGAGTGGCATGGACTTATATGTACTAACAAATGTAAAATAGCTAGTGGGAAGCAGCCGCATAGCACAGGGCGATCAGCTCAGTGCTCCGTGACCACCTAGAGGGGTGGTATAGGGAGGGTGGGAGGGAGACGCAAGAGGGAAGAGATATGGGGATATATGTATATGTATAGCTGATTCACTTTGTTATACAGCAGAAACTAACACACCATTGTAAAGCAATTATACTCCAATAAAGATGTTAAAAAAAGAGAGAGAGAGAGAAAGAAACTATTTTTTAAAGTAATTAGGTCCTATCTATTGATTACCACAGAAATGCAGGATAAGTCCAGCAACTACTTAGGACAATATTTTCTGAGCATCTAATATATGCTAGAAAATGTGCTAAGCACAAGAGACGCGGAGATTAAAAAATATGGCCACTGTATTTACCCGAGGGAAATGAAGGCATCTGACCACACGAAGACTTGTACAAGAATATTCACAGAAGCTTTATTTGTATTAATTGAAAACTGGAAATAACCCAAATGTCCATCAACAGGTGACTGGACAAACAATGAAATACTTCACAGTAATAAAAAGAAATGCAATATTGATACAAAAGATGAATGTATTTCAAAATGATATACTAGGTGGAAGAAGTTAGCTTTTTAAAAAGAGTACATGGGCTTCCCTGGTGGCACAGTGGTTGAGAGTCCGCCTGCCGATGCAGGGGATGCGGGTTCGTGCCCCGGTCCGGGAAGATCCCACATGCCACAGAGCGGCTGGGCTCGTGAGCCATGGCCACTGAGCCGGCACGTCCGGAGCCTGTGCTCCGCAACGGGAGAGGCCACAACAGTGAGAGGCCCGCGTACCACAAAAAAATAAATAAATAAAATAAAATAAAATAAAATAAAAAGAGTACATGCTATATGAGTTTATTCTAAAATTCTTATATATGCAAACTAATCTATAGTGTCAAAAATCAGATCAATGATTACCTAGGGGTAGTGGGAATTAAAGAGGAGGTATGAATTACAAAAAGCATGGGGAAATTTTGGGGGGTAATGGATATGTTCATTATTTTATTGTAGTGATAGTTTCACAAGTGTATACATATATCAAAACTCCTTAAATACTAAAAATAGCATTTTCTTTGCTGCTTGTGTTACAAACTACACAATGAATTTAGTGAGTTTCAAATGTTATATTAGTCATATTGATGTTTATATACATGTTTAGGCACAGGTAGCTACACCGTGAAAATGACAGTAGTTCAGTAATATAAAATAATAAAATAATAAAAGTCACATAAGTGTCATAGGCAGATTTGTATCTGGTTTTTTTTCCCCCAGAAAATATTTACTATAAATTATTTTCTACTTTGGGATAAAAAATATTTTGTAATTATATTCAAACTATATATATGTGTGTGTGTGTGTGTGTGTGTATATATATGTATGTATATATATACCCCAAATTTCTAGTGCTAGGCACAATACTCATTGTTCCAGCAGGAGGAATAATTCAATACTCTAAACTGCTGAAAATCTTATAGTCTCCTTACGTGACCTGTCTCTGGTTCAATTCCTATTACAGTATAAACAGTAGAAATTTGATGGATATTTTTCTTATTTCAGTAAGAAGTAGGAATGGTTAAGGGAAAAGTTACTTTTTCTTATGTCCTATAAAAGGACAAAAATTCTACAATTTTGATAAAATTTGTTAAATACCTGGGAATAAACTTTATAAGAAATGAGTAGAACATATATGAAGAAAAATAGAAAACCTCACTGAGAGATATAAAGGAGAATTCTAGGTAGAAAATCTAAACAACCATAAAAAAAAACCTCCTCAAATAATACAATTTAAATACATGCAGTTGACTGTATATTGATTATAACCTCAATAGAGCTGAAAAAAATATGGCCGCTGCCATCAGGGACCTTGACATCTGGGAACATCTGGAAACTAAGAAATTCTTTGCTAATAATTTAGTGTTATAAATCATAGACTTAAAAAAGGAAAACCACGACAAAAGAAAAAAATAGGTATAAAAATTAAGCAACATAACTTCATAATGGGCCAGAAGTAGGCAATCAATCAGCTCTCAATTAAATAAAGGCTCTGCCTTAGTATTTATTCTGATTTAGAAACAACTTATCCATTCACCTGATTCATCTAGTACTAAATGAATTTCTGGTTAAGAAACAAAATTAATTTAATACCTTCCCCCAAAGCTGGTGTCCGGTCCTACACTCCTCTTTCTTCCTTTCTCATCATCTGCTTCTTCGAGGCAGGCATGGTAAAGGTCACCAAATGAAAGGTCAATGAAGACACACCCACTTCCTCCTCAGCACCTGGCACGTGGCAGGTGGGCAACAACTTTTTGCATAAGTGCATGAATGAATGAGGACATGAATGAACAGAAGGCGATTCAGCTAAGTGCACAGGAGGCCTTCTTTAGGTCTGATTTCACAATATCCTGTCACAGCCACCACTTTTCTGTGACTATGCTGTTTCAGAGAATAATTTCGGCTAGCTTTATTTCTGCCCCTGCTCTCTCAGACATATGCCATCCCAGGTGGGCATAGGCATGCCACAAATCACCAGGACCTAAGAGGCCCTTCCTCTGCCCCTCTGTTCAATCAAAGCGCGCTGCTGCATGTGTGAATACCAATTAATAGAGTAACTGTCACGTTACAATCCTCAGAGACACAACTCTATCAAGGGACCCCCTCCTCAACCACAGAGATGGTAATCCCTGGATATGTCTCTGCAAATCTCTGCCTTTTTTGTTTGTCTGTTTCTTTAAGTAGGAAAAGAGAAGAAACGGAGAAAAAGGAGAGAAGGAAGGTCCTTTAACCTAGGTTTCAGTTCTCAAGTTTCAATGGTTAACGGTGACTAGTAGAACTTTGCTTCTGTACTAGGGATTCTGTGTGCCTGTGTGTGTGCACACGCGCGTGCATTCTGAGGCTCTCCAGTAGACACTTCGTGTGTTCAGGGTTTTTTTTAAATGACATTTTATATCTTTATGAAAGTGGAAATAACTAGAATCACACGAACATGATCTCTTATCAAGAGGAACTTGGGAGAGAGAAGCTTTGTTTCTGGTGGGTGAGAATTACAGACAGCAAACAGGGCAAAATAGAAAATTCCATTTCCGGGATGGGTGGTAGGTGGCAGAGGCAATTAGTAATGCCAACACACGAGGCAAACTCTGTGGCTTTTGCATGCAGTATGAACCCACAGCTGCAGTACGAGTAGGGGTACAATTCTCATCCCCACTCTCAGTATCCCCATCATGACCAAAGGGATTGATGAATCCAGAGAAATCACAGCCCCAGGAGTGCGAAACCCCTGTGGCAATTGCCCCACAGCCTCACACTAGGAGGCTGACCCGTGATATACACGCAGGACTGGGATTCTGGGCAGGGAAAAAGCTGGGAGGCTCATAGCCTCTTGGGAAATTGACCTCCACTGTCCACACCGGACCAGTTCCTCCACTAAGAAAAACCTTTCTGTCTGCTTATCTGATGTGAGTGGACCACAAAGGTGTTTCCAGACAAGTATGAACTGTAGATGTGATTTCTTTAACACTGAGCCGAGCTCTTCTAGGGTCCTGCAAGACCAGAGCATTAGCTTGGTCTTTAAATAAGCTTCCACTGGACCATATACAATATTTCTCTAGTTTTCTCCAGTGTTAAACGGATCATCCTGCAGTTTGTTTTCTAAATACCTTTAAAATATTCAACGGCCTATAACAGTAGCTTCCCTAGACTGCTTGCTGCCCCTGAGAAAGCGACATCCCTCCTTTTTTTCCTATAAAGATAATCGGTCGTCCTAGGAAAAGTTCCTTCCTTTTGCTTCTACTGGGGCTTAGGGGCTGGGGGTGACGGGGAGGAGAGTGAGCAGGTGGGCATGGGGAGAAGGAATCACCAGGAGAACAGCAGCAACAAACAGAAGTGTGTATCTTAGATTGAGGTCTCTCATAAGGAAAGATGAACTGCCCATCAATTCTCTCCACAGTAAGATATCCAAAGAGAAATATACAAAATTGCCTAGTTCCATGGGTTTCTGGAGGCCTAACGGGTGCCAATCACTGCTTTTACTATGGTTTCTATAGGGATATTCACTTTGTGTTACAATTAATTTACGGAAAACTTTGGTAAAACGACCTCTTAATTGCAAACATTCTACAGATAAAATTATTTTTAAAACAATTTCTTCCACTAACTGAGTATGCTTTATGACAACAAGGAAGTTCTGCTGACATGTTCTGAGGTGTAATGATAGTATAAAGGTTCTACTTAAGATGGAGTCTGTCTTTTGGAGATGGATAGTGAAGCATCTGTAGAAGAAATGGTATGATTTCTATATGATAATGAGAGTGGGAAGGATTTGCTACAAGATAATGGAAGTGGGGGGAGGGAGTATGACTGGGGGTTATTTGGCTGAGTGCTGGATACATGGGGGTCACGGCACTATTCTGTCTACTCTCGAGTATGTTTGAAAAGTCTAAAAAATACTTCTTCCCATCACATTTTTAAAAATCCTGATCAGGGCCTCCCTGGTGGCGCAGTGGTTGAGAGTCCGCCTGCCGATGCAGGGGATACGGGTTCGTGCCCCGGTATGGGAGGATCCCATATGCCGCAGAGCAGCTGGGCCCGTGAGCCATGGCCGCTGGGCCTGCGCATCCGGAGCCTGTGCTCCGCAACGGGAGAGGCCACAACAGTGAGAGGCCCGCATACCGCAAAAAGAAAAAAAAAAAAAAAATCCTGATCAAACCAGTAGTTGGATCTACTTACAAAATTTTTTTGTGAGAATATAGAAAGGGTCCATTATAAACGGGTGGAAAGTACAGATGGGCAAATTGCTTAACTATGACTACTAAAGCTTTAGCTATCCTTGTGGTACTGTGTTACACTGGATTCAGAAGAAGAATCAACACAATCCCTGATGTTCACACAGTGCTCTTAGAGGTCATGTTTATACAGCTCCTTGCACCCATCAATCTCTAAGTGCTCCAAATTTAATTATAGATCTACTGATCCTGCTCAAGTAATGAGTTATTTAGCATCTGCATTTTACAGTTAGGTAAATGGGGCACTGAGGTTAAACCAATTGATCAAGGGCAAATGAAGAAGATACAGAACTCGAGGCTGCACTGCTCTACTCTTCATTGACTATCACAGCTGGGGGCCATAATTAAACTATCCATCCCTCTTAGTTTGCCATTGCTAATACAATTAACCCTCAAATAATCTAGTAAAAATTAATCCATGTTGCAGAATATATGGCCATTCCAAGAGATGCTTCCCAATGCCAAATACAAGATCCTCACAGCCGGACCCTGGGAAGATGGCGGAAGAGTAAGACGCGGAGACCACCTTCCTCCCCACAGATACATCAGAAATTCATCTACACGTGGAACAACTCCTACAGAACACCTACTGAACGCTGACAGAAGACCTCAGACCCCCCAAAAGGCAAGAAACTCCCCACATACCTGGGTAGGGCAAAAGAAAAAAGAATAAACAGAGACAACAGGATAGGGACGGGACCTGCACCAGTGGGAGGGAGCCGTGAAGGAGGAAAGGTTTCCACACACTACAAGCCCCTTCGCGGGCGGAGACTGCAGGTGGCGGAGGGGGAAAGCTTCGGAGTAGCGGAGGAGAGCACAGCAACAGGGGTGTGGAGGGCAAAGCGGAGAGATTCCGGCACAGAGGATCGGTGCCCTCAGGCACACACCAGCACGAGAGGCTTGTCTGCTCGGCCGCCGGGGCGGGCGGGGCTGGGAGCTGAGGCTCGGGTATCGGCTTTCATTCGGAGCGCAGGGAGAGGACTGGGGCTGGCGGCAGGAAGAGAGCCTGAAGGGGTTAGTGCACCACGGCTAGCCCGGAGGGAGTCCGGGGAAAGGGTCTGGAGCTGCTGAAGAGGCAAGAGGCTTTTTCTTCCCTTTTGTTTCCTGGTGCGTGAGGAGAGGGCATTAAGAGGGCTGCTTTGGGAAGCGCCGGAGACGGGTGCGAGCCGCGGCTAAAGGCGCGGACCCCGGACACGGGCGTGGGACGCTGGGGCTGCTGCTGCTGCCGCCGCAATGGGGCCTGTGTGCGAGCGCGGGTCACTGTCCGCCCCGCCTTCCGGGGGGCCTGTGCACCCCGCCACTGCCGGGGTCCCGGAACCCGGGGACGGCTTTCCCGGGAAAGCGCACGGAGCGCCTCGGGCTGGTGCAACGTCACGCCGGCCTCTGCCGCCGCAGGCCCGCCCCACACTGCGCGCCCCTCCCTCCCCTCTGCCTGAGTGAGCCAGAGTCCCCGAATCAGCGGCTCCTTTAAACCCGTCCTGTCTGAGCGAAGAACGGACGCCCTCCGGTGACCTACGCGCAGAGACGGGGCCAGGTCCAAGGCTGAGACCCGGGAGCTGTGAGAGCAGAGACAGGGAAATCTCTCTGTGCAGCCTCGGAGGCAGCGGATTAAAGCTCCACGGTCCACTTGATGTGCTCTGCGTCTGTGGAGTGCATGAATGGACAGCGAATCATCCCAAATTGAGGAAGTGGACTTTGAGGACAAGATTTAAGACTTTCCCCCCTTTTCCTCTTTTTACAACGAATTATCCCAAATTAAGGAGGTGGACCTAGAGAGCAAGATTTCAGACTTCTCGCCCTTTTCCTCTTTTTACAACGAATTATCCCAAATTGAGGAGGTGGACTTGGAGAGCAAGATTTTTGATTTTTCCCCCTGCTCTCTTTTTGTGAATGTGTATGTGTATTCTTCTGTGTAAGATTCTCTCTGTATAGCTTTGCTTCCACCACATGTCCCAGGGTTCTATCAGTCCGTGTTTTTTTTTTTCAATAATTACTTTTTAATTTTAATAACGCTACTATATTTCATACTTTATTCTATTTTACTTTACCTGCTCTTTCTTTTTTTCCTACCTTCCCTTCCCCCCTCCCTCCCTCCGCCCCTCCTTTCCTTCTTTCTCTCTTTCTTTCCTTCCTCCCTCCCTCCCTCCCTTCTTCCTTTCACTCTTTCTTTTTCTTTCCTTCCTCCCTCCCTCCCTCCTGTCTTTCTTTCCTTCCTCCCTCCCTCCCACCCTTCTTCCTTTCACTTTCTTCTTCTTTCCTCCCTCCCTCCCTCCCTCCTGTCTTTCTTTCTTTCTTTCCTTCCTCCCTCCTTCCATTCACTCTTCCTTTTTCTTTCATTCCTCCCTCTCTCCCTCCTTTCTTTCTTTCTTTCCATCCTTCCTCCCTCCCTCCCTCCCTCCCTCCTTTCCCTCTTCCTTCCTTCCTTCCTTCCTTTCTTTCCTTCTTCCTTTCTTTCTCTCTCTCTTTCTTTCTTCTACTAATTCTTTCTTTCTACTTTTTCTCCCTTTTATTCTGAGCCGGGTAGATGAAAGGCTCTTGGTGCTGCAGCCAGGAGTCAGTGCTGTGCCTCTGAAGTGGGAGAGCCAACTTCAGGACACGGGTCCACAAGAGACCTCCCAGCTCCACATAATATCAAGCAGCGAAAATCTCCCAGAGATCTCCATCTCAACACCAGCACCCAGCTTCAGTCAACGACCAGCAAGCTACAGTGCTGGTCACCCTATGCCAAGCAACTAGCAAGGCAGGAACACAACCCCACCCATTAACAGAGAGGCTGCCTAAAAACATAATAAGGCCACAGGCACCCCAAAACACACCACCAGACGTGGACCTGTCCACCAGAAAGACAAGATCGAGCCTCAACCACCAGAACACAGGCACTAGTCCCCCCCCACCAGGAAGCCTACACAACCTACTGAAACAACCTTAGCCACTGGGGACAGACACCAAAAACAACGGGAACTACGAATCTGCAGCCTGCAAAAAGGAGACCCCAAACACAGTAACATAAGCAAAATGAGAAGACAGAAAAACACACAGCAGGTGAAGGAGCAAGATAAAAACCTACCAGACCTAACAAATGAAGAGGTAATAGGCAGTCTACCTGAAAAAGAATTCAGAATAATGATAGTAAAGATGATCCAAGATTCTATTTCCAAGATCCAAAATCTTGGAAATAGAATAGACAAAATGCAAGAAACAGTTAACAAGGACCTAGAAGAACTAAAGATGAATCAAGCATCAATTAAAAACACAATAAATGAAATGAAAAATACTCTAGATGGGATCAATAGCAGAATAACTGAGGCAGAAAAACGGATGAGTGAGGTGGAAGATAAAATAGTGGAAATAACTGATGAAGAGCAACATAAAGAAAAAAGAATGAAAAGAACAGAGGACAGTCTCAGAGACCTCTGGGACAACATTAAATGCACCAACATTCGAATTATAGGGGTTCCAGAAGAAGAAGAGAAAAAGAAAGGGACTGAGAAAATATTTGAAGAGATTATAGTTGAAAACATCCCTAATATGGGAAAGGAAATAGTTAATCAACTCCAGGAAGCACAAAGAGTCCCATACAGAATAAATCCAAGGAGAAATACGCCAAGACACATATTAATCAAACTGTCAAAAATTAAACACAAAGAAATCATATTAAAAGCAGCAAGGGAAAAAAAACAAATAACACACAAGGGAATCCCCATCAGGTTAACAGCTGATCTCTCAGCAGAAACTCTACAAGCCAGAAGGGAGTGTCAGGACATAATTAAAGTAATGAAGGAGAAAAACCTGCAACCAAGATTACTCTACCCAGCAAGGATCTCATTCAGATTTGATGGAGAAATTAAAACGTTTACAGACAAGCAAAAGCTGAGAGAGTTCAGCACCACCAAACCAGCTTTACAACAAATGCTAAAGGAACTTCTCTAGGCAAGAAACACAACAGAAGGAATATACCTACAATAACAAACCCAAAGCAATTAAGGAAATGGGAATAGGAACATACATATCAATAATTACCTTAAATGTAAATGGACTAAATGCTCCCAACAAAAGGCACAGATTGGCTGAATGGATACAAAAACAAGACCCATATATATGCTGTCTACAAGAGACCCACTTCAGACCTAGAGACACATACAGATTGAAAGTAAGGGGATGGAAAAAGATATTCCATGCAAATGGAAATCAAAAGAAAGCTGGAGTAGCAATTCTTATATCAGACAAAATAGACTTTAAAATAAAGACTATTAGAAGAGACAAAGAAGGACACTACATAATGATAAAGGGATCGATCCAAGAAGATATAACAATTGTAAATATTTATGCACCCAACATAGGAGCACCGCAATACATAAGGCAAATACTAACAGCCATAAAACGGGAAATCGACAGTAACACACTCATAGTAGGGGACTTTAACACCCCACTTTCACCAATGGACAGATCATCCAAAATGAAAATAAATAAGGAAACACAAGCTTTAAATGATACATTAAACAAGATGGGCTTAATTGATATTTATAGGACATTCCATCCAAAAACAACAGAATACACATTTTTCTCAAGTGCTCATGGAACATTCTCCAGGATAGATCCTATCTTGGGTCACAAATCAAGCCTTGGTAAATTTAAGAAAATTGAAATTGTATCAAGTATCTTTTCCGACCACAATGCTATGAGACTAGACATCAATTACAGGAAAAGATCTGTAAAAAATACAAACACATGGAGGTTAAACAATACACTACTCAATAACGAAGTGATCACTGAAGGAATCAAAGAGGAAATTAAAAAATACCTAGAAACAAATGACAGTGGAGACACGACGACCCAAAACCTATGGGACGCAGCAAAAGCAGTTCTAAGGGGGAAGTTTATAGCAATACAATCCCACCTTAAGAAACAGGAAACATCTCGAGCAAACAACCTGACACTGCACCTAAAGCAATTAGAGAAAGAAGAACAAAAAACCCCCAAAGCTAGCAGAAGGAAAGAAATCATAAAGATCAGATCAGAAATAAATGAAAAAGAAATGAAGGAAATGATAGCAAAGATCAATAAAACTAAAAGCTGGTTCTTTGAGAAGAAAAACAAAATAGACAAACCATTAGCCAGACTCATCAAGAAAAAAAGGGAGAAGACTCAGATCAATAGAATTAGAAATGAAAAAGGAGAAGTAACAACTGACACTGCAGAAATACAAAAGATCATGAGAGATTACTACAAGCAACTCTATGCCAATAAAGTGGACAACCTGGAAGAAATGGACAAATTCTTAGAAATGCACAACCTGCCAAGACTGAATCAGGAAGAAATAGAAAATATGAATAGACCAATCACAAGCACTGAAATTGAAACTGTGATTAAAAATCTTCCAACAAACAAAAGCCCAGGACCAGATGGCTTCACAGGCGAATTCTATCAAACATTTAGAGAAGAGCTAACACCCATCCTTCTCAAACTCTTCCAAACAATTTCAGAGGAAGAAACACTCCCAAACTCATTCTATGAGGCCACCATCACCTTGATACCAAAACCAGGCAAGGATCTCACAAAGAAAGAAAACTACAGGCCAATATCACTGATGAACATAGATGCAAAAATCCTCAACAAAATACTAGCAAACAGAATCCAACAGCACATTAAAAGGATCATACACCATGATCAAGTGGGGTTTATTCCAGGAATGCAAGGATTCTTCAATATATGCAAATCAATGAATGTGATACACCAAATTAACAAACTGAAGGAGAAAAACCATATGATCATCTCAATAGATGCAGAGAAAGCTTTCGACAAAATTCAACACCCATTTATGATAAAAACCCTGCAGAAAGTAGGCACAGAGGGAACTTTTCTCAACATAATAAAGGCCATATATGACAAACCCACAGCCAACATCGTCCTCAATGGTGAAAAACAGAAACCATTTCCACTAAGATCAGGAACAAGACAAGGCTGCCCACTCTCACCACTCTTATTCAACTTAGTTTTGGAAGTTTTAGCCACAGCAATCAGAGAAGAAAAGGAAATAAAAGGAATCCAAATTGGAAAAGAAGAAGTAAAGCTGTCACTGTTTGCAGATGACATGATATTATACATAGAGAATCCTAAAGATGCTACCAGAAAACTACTAGAGCTAATCAATGAATTTGGTAAAGTAGCAAGATACAAAATTAATGCACAGAAATCTCTGGCATTCCTGTACACTAATGATGAAAAATCTGAAAATGAAATCAAGAAAACACTCCCATTTACCATTGCAACAAAAAGAATAAAATATCTATGAATAAACCTACCTAAGGAGACAAAAGACCTGTATGCAGAAAATTATAAGACACTGATGAAAGAAATTAAAGATGATACAAATAGATGGAGAGATATACCATGCTCCTGGATTGGAAGAATCAATATTGTGAAAATGACTCTACTACCCAAAGCAATCTACAGATTCAATGCAATCCCTATCAAACTACCACTGGCATTTTTCACAGAACTAGAACAAAAAATTTCAAAATTTGTTTGGAAAAACAAAAGACCCCGAATAGCCAAAGCAATCTTGAGAACGAAAAATGGAGCTGGAGGAATCAGGCTCCCTGACTTCAGACTATACTACAAAGCTACAGTAATCAAGACAGTGTGGTACTGGCACAAAAACAGAAAGATAGATCAATGGAACAGGATAGAAAGCCCAGAGATAAACCAACGCACATATGGTCAACTTATCTTTGATAAAGGAGGCAGGAATGTACAGTGGAGAAAGGACAGCCTCTTCAATAAGTGGTGCTGGGAAAACTGGACAGGGACATGTAAAAGTATGAGATTAGATCATTCCCTAACACCATACACAAAAATAAGCTCAAAATGGATTAAAGACCTAAATGTAAGGCCAGAAACTATCAAACTCTTAGAGGAAAACATAGGCAGAACACTCTATGACATAAATCACAGCAAGATCCTTTTGGACCCACCTCCTAGAGAAATGGAAATAAAAACAAAGATAAACACATGGGACCTAATGAAACTTCAAAGCTTTTGCACAGCAAAGGAAACCATAAACAAGACCAAAAGACAACCCTCAGAATGGGAGAAAATATTTGCAAATGAAGCAACTGACAAAGGATTAATCTCCAAAATTTATAAGCAGCTCATGCAGCTCAATAGCAAAAAAACAAACAACCCAATCCAAAAATGGGCAGAAGACTTAAATAGGCATTTCTCCAAAGAAGATATACAGACTGCCAACAAACACATGAAAGAATGCTCAACATCATTAATCATTAGAGAAATGCAAATCAAAACTACAATGAGATATCATCTCACACCAGTCAGAATGGCCATCATCAAGAAATCTAGAAACAATAAATGCTGGAGAGGGTGTGGAGAAAAGGGAACACTCTTGCACTGCTGGTGGGAATGTGAATTGGTACAGCCACTATGGAGAACAGTATGGAGGTTCCTTAAAAAACTAAAAATAGAACTACCATATGATCCAGCAATCCCACTACTAGGCATATACCCTGAGAAAACCATAATTCAAAAAGAGACATGTACCAAATTGTTCATTGCAGCTCTATTCACAATAGCCCGGAGCTGGAAACAACCTAAGTGTCCATCATCGGATGAATGGATAAAGAAGATGTGGCACATATATACAATGGAATATTACTCAGCCATAAAAAGAAACGAAACTGAGCTATTTGTAATGAGGTGGATAGACCTAGAGTCTGTCATACAGAGTGAAGTAAGTCAGAAAGAGAAAGACAAATACCGTATGCTAACACATATATATGGAATTAAAAAAAAATGTCATGAAGAACCTAGGGGTAAAACGGGAATAAAGACACAGACCTACTTGAGAATGGACTTGAGGATATGGGGAGGGGGAAGGGTAAGCTGTGACAAAACGAAAGAGAGGCATGGACATATATACACTACCAAACGTAAGGTAGGTAGATAGTGGGAAGCAGCCGCAGAGCACAGGGAGATCAGCTCGGTGCTTTGTGACCGCCTGGAGGGGTGGGAGGGAGGGAGATGCATGACGGAAGGGATGGGGGAACAGATGTATATGTATGACTGATTCACTTTGTTATAAAGCAGAAACTAATAAAAAAAATAAAATTAAAAAAAAAAAAGATCCTCACAGCCTAGCAGCCAGGCTATACTCACTGTGAGCCCACCAGCACCTGTGATGGGGCATTACCTGTTTGATTTTCTCTGAGGGACCACATCACACCACCTAGATGGCAACCAGCCTCGCAAGGCTTTCAAGGAACCTGTAGGAGTTACTGTAGCAACTCCAGTGAGTATATCTGAAACCTCCATATTACCAAGCACAGGCTTTTAAGTAGATTCAGAAAGAAAGGTGGCTTTTCTCATCAATTCACTAAGGTAATATTAGGTCAAACCAGAAGAAACTGCTATTTTTGTTGTCAAAAATGGTCAAATTCTATTAATTTCAGATGGTTCCATTTAATAGATTTGTACCCTTAGAACATTTTGGTCCTACTCACATACCTCACACTGAAATAAAAGCATCCTGTACTTTTTCTAACTTCTGCATATCATGAATGCAGTTATCATTTGTGAAACTCCTGTTGGGTACCTGATGTCCATAATAGATGGGTAGGGGAACAGCGCCCACCTGGTGCGCTCACCACCAGCACCCAGCACAGCCAGAACTCAATCAATATTTGGTGTGGACAACCCAGGAAAATGTTGGAATTATAATTAAATTTAACTTAACCAAATTAAAGCATCAGACAGTTAATCTAGAGTAAGCTCAATTATTTTAAATCACACACTATTTCAATTGCCAAATTGATAGTTATTTCATTGTTGCATGTTTCATGGATATCACAATTTTGCACTCTGTAATTTGTAAACTTTTCATTCCTAGATATGAAAGGAAGTAGGTCACAATGAATAGTTTATGTCCCCAAATCAAAGTCTTACATTCCATACGCAGGATATTAAACAATGTCTGGAATTAACCCCCATATCCCCAGACCTTTCTATTATCTCCCCTACACCTCCTTACCCCTCCAGCTCTCACAGTCAACATTTATGTAGTATCTGCTCCTGTTCCCAGGAATTTCCAACTGATTGGGAAGAGATGATTATTCATAAGGCAGTGTGAAAAGTTCTTTCCCGAACTAAATGCAGTGGGACACAAAGGAAGAAGAGGTTAATTCTTCCAGGAGAAGAGTCAGAGAAGGCTGCACAGAGAAGGTGTCTCTCTGAGCTAACTGAGCCTTGAATCATGAACAAGAGTTTTCCAAGCAAAGAAAGGAGAAAAAGTATCACCAACAACTAGAACATCATAAGAAAAGGTGTGTGGTTACAAAAGAGCACAGCAGATCTAGGGATGTCAGTGTACCTGTATGTTCAGATATACTGAGGAGTACAAGTGAAAGAGGCAGGGAAGGAGGCTGAGAGGGTGAGAAGGGACCAGATTATGAAGGGCTCTGTATAGGGCTAAGGGGTTGCACTTAATCTTCAAGGCAATGAGGAACCATGGCCTTGAATGATTACATTTTGGCATGCAAGGACCCAGGTGGTTAAAAACAGAAAACTAAGCCTGGCTCTGTTACTTGGTGTGCTATTCTTCTTTGGGGGAAGAAACCTGGGTAGCTTTTGAAAAACAAAAACAAAAGGACAAACCATTTTTACTTTGTTTTACATATCTTATACCTCTTCAGACTAAGAACCAGCAGGACTCTAACAAGAGCTTACTGCTTAAGAGCAAAGACTGGAGCCAGAATGCCTGAGTTTGAATCTCAGCTCTGCCACTTACTTGCTGTGTCTCGTTAGACAAGTTACTTAACCTCTCTGTGCTTTAGTTCCTTTCGCTATACCATGGGATGAATAATAGCGCCACAACTTCATAAGTTTGTTGTAAGAATTAAAGAGTCAATTCATGTTAAGCTCTCTAAACAAAGCTGACAAATGGTAAATGCCTGATAAACTTAGCTATTACCATTATTTTTTTTTTAATTAGTCCTTAAGGAAAATAGAGGAAAAGTCACTAGTTCTGTTAAAGGAAAGACCCTCACAACTACCTTCTAGATTCTAGGAAAGATTTTCTGAGAACTGATGTCAAATTTGATTGTATCTTAGAAAATAAAATGGCATGAATGAGATTCTTCCCTGGGTCATGACAAATATCAGTTCCCTAAAATTACAGGAGGATATACTAGAAATGACCAGCATCCACCAACATCCACTCTTTTTCATCCAGAAAAAGAGATTAACCTTTACTTCATAGGTCTGATAATTCTGTTTTTAAAAAGGACGGTTGATGCTTCATGTGACTGTGCTATTTTTGCCTTTTGAGGCTATTTTAGCTGTCTTACAGTATGAAACCAATAATGAATCAGCAAGTGACTATAAACGCACTTCCTTTTTACGTTAGAAACAGTTGATCTCTGGTAACGCACAGCCTTTACACACAACAGCAGAGAACACCTTTGGCCAAAAGTTTCTCTTCCTTCAAAGTATAATAGTAGCATTACAAAGGAATACTTCTACCAGTTTCTTAGGCTTTCTTGAGGGCTAATTCTTTTTCTGTTGAATATAAAGACTAATATAAGTATGAATCAGACAGTCTCAGCTAGATTCCTGGCTCTGCCACGTTCTGGCTCTACAACCTTGGGTAAGGTATTCAACCTCCCTGTCCTTCAGTTTCCTCATTTGTAAAATGGGAAAGATAACTGCATCCACCTTATAAAGTTCAGAGGATTAAAGTTAATACTTGCAAAGCACATAAGACCATGACATATGGTAAGCACTACGGAAGTATTTGGTAAATTGAAAAAAAAAAAAAAGCTTACAAAAAATTCCCAAAGCCCTCTGCGCTTAAGCCCAGAAGGCAATCTTGATTTTCACTGTGCAAAAGGATGTGCATTCAGCAGACCATCAGAGTACTGACCAAATTTTAAAAACCACTGCACTTATATTGCTGTCTTCCTCAATCATTCTGTAATCTAAATACTTGGGTTTATGCTTCCATGGACCTTTTGGCTCTTGAGATTTTATTTAGGTTACCTTGAAGACAGTGTAGAACATAGAGATTAATCATAGTAAACATGAATACTAAATTGAAGAACGCTTAACGACCAGACAGCTGTTTGGCAAATAGTTTGTTGACCCAGCAGACTTAATTCTGCTCCTGTTGGAAAAAGAATCTGTCTTGATTCTTCTGACTTTATACTGGTTGTAAAAGAAACAGAATAATAGAATAACATGTTTTTCTTGTTTAACTGGTAGTTGAATATAGAACTTAGGTATAATGGCTTTTCTCTTTTTGGAATGTTTTGTATTTGAACCTTAATAAAACTTAACATGCAAAAAAAAAAAAAAAAGAGGACGTGCATTCAGGAACCAGGAAACGATAAAAAGGATAATGCTTTCCATTGCCTCTGTTTTTAAAGTAGGTATATCTTCCTTCTTAAATTTTTTTTTTGGCCCAAACAGACAGAAGAGTTTGAAATATTCTGTCTGCATACAAATGGCCTTGCAGGGTAGGTATTTTCTCCATTTACAGATAAAGAAACTGAGACTCAGAGAGTTTTATCAACTGACCAATGTCACAGCTGGTAAATGACAGATCCAGGATTCAGAGCAAATCTGTCTGGCTTTAAAGCCTGCTGCACATCCCCTTGGGAAGCTAACTCCTTCTGGGATAAAGAGAATTAAATGGATTAGATCTGATGATTTCAAATTCACTTCTCTAGTCCCAACTTCTCACTTGGGCCTGATTCAGTATCTCTGACTACGTAGCAAGACACTTCTCTTTATGTCTTTCATTTATATCTCTTTAACATGATACAGAATAAATTCGCCATACCCATCCTTGAACCTGAATCCCATTCAATCATTCAACAATCATTTATTATCTACCACAGGTCAAGTACTGGGCTAAGCAATGCTTTCACCTGCCTTGTGATTAGTTAAGAGTCAGAGACTGAAAAAACAATTGTACTAATAATTTACTGAACAGAGATTGGTGGTAAAAAGTAAAAAGCACAAGATGATATTATACATGGAAAACGAATCTAACCTGGAAGATCAGAGAGGCTGCACTGAGCAAGTGATATTCAAGCTGAAACCTGAAGAAGCTAGCCAGTCAAGGGAGGAGATGCATGGATTCTGGAAAGAGGACATAGCTAAGGTACATGCTCTAATGCGGAAAGGAGCCTTTAAGGAACACAAAGACTGGTGAGCTGGAAGGTTACAAGTGAGGAAGAGAAGGAATTGCAGATGAATGTAGGCAGATGGGCAGGCTACTGGACCAAAGGCCTGCTGAGGACTTCTGAGGTTTAAATTAGGGATAATGAGAAGTTTCTGAAGGGTTTTAAGCAGAAGAACATGATTGTATTTGTGCTTTTAAAAGATCACTGTGGCCATTATGGACCACAGACTGGAGAGGACAAGAGTAGAAAAAGAAGCCTATTAGGATGTGACAGAGATCCCTAGTTGTCTAGCCACAATAACCACTTCTCAGCAGTAACGGAACCCTAACTTTTAGTTGTGTATATTAATATTCAGAATAAAAGACTATTTCTTGGCTCCCTTTGCAGCGAAGTATGGCCATGTGGCCAAGTTCTAGTCAATGAGATACAGGCAGAAGTCTGTATGGAACGTAAGGGAAGGCTGTTAAGGGAAATCGACTCAGGTGGGAGAAGTACCTTCTTGCTTTTCTTTCTTCCTTCTTCCAACCTGCAATTCACAAAAGATGGCTGCAGCACCAGCAAAAATCTTGGGCCAAAATAAAAAATATACGCTAAGATGATAGAAGGGAAAGACAGGCTCCAAGATCCCTGGGTTGGATCTACCATACCAGTTTAGGACAGCCTGCCTCCAGTCTTTGTCTTTTTTCCACATTGACAGAGAAAAAAAAAATTCTATTTTATTTAAGCTATTGTACTATATTATTTAGGGGGTTTGTGTGATATATAGCTTAACTCCATCCTAACTGATACAGAGGCTACTGTATTCATCCAAGAAGAGGCAGGGGTGGTTTGGATCATGGTGGTGGTAGAGATGGGAAAAAGTGGCAGGACTGAGATTATATTTAGAAGATAGAATCAACAAAATCTGTTGAGAGTCCAGACATGAGAGAGGGTGAAGGAGAGGGGTAAGGTCAGACTGACTTCCAGGTATCTGGCACAAGCAGCTGGGTAGACCACGGTACAATTACTGAGGTAGAAATGGTAGGGACATCCTGAGTTTCTTCTCAGACATTCTGAATTTGAGATGCCTATGGAAACTCTGAGGCCTCAGAATAGACACCAGGCTGGGAAACATAGTGGAGACGTCATTCGCACATAGATGCCAACTCAAAACCACTGGAATGGATGATGTCTCCTAAGGCAAGTGCAGAGTGAGAAAAGCGGCCTGAGAACAGAACCTTGAGGAACACTGACTCTTGAAGGAGACAAGAACCAGTAGCCAGAAAGGAAGCAGGAAAACCGTGGAGTTCACCCCAGGAGATAAACGCCATTACTCACTATATGAACCAGAAGGGCGAGGGGCCATCAAAGAGGCAGGGAGATCACTTCCATATGGCATTGTAATAACATGGAAGCAGGGTCTAACAGACCAAGACGGGCCAGGCGGAGGATAAGGAGAGAGGAGCAAGGAACAGGAGAAGCAGAATGTTCTGAGAGTCTGGTGCAGTGGGAGCGAGCTCCGAGACTGGAGAGAGACTTTGGAGGGGCTACATTCTGGGCAGATGGGAGAGGCGGAATCATCCCCTTCCCCCGACACCCCAAGAATCAAGAGCCCAGTAGGTGTTCCTCTTCTCACAGCCAGAGTCATAGGTGGACCCCAGGCTGCCTGGCTCCAGCCCACTATGGCTTGTTTGAAGGTAGGCAGGCTTCATCCACCACACTGGAACTCCTTTCAAACAATTATCCTAAATTTTCTGCTGTCAGTTAAATAGTTTTAAAGGAGTGTGGGGTAGAAGGTCAGGAATTTAATTGACTCAGAGCAACAAGAGCAGTCAAAAAGAAGGATTTCTGGGGCTTCCCTGGTGGCGCAGTGGTTGAGAGTCCGCCTGCCGATGCAGGGGACGCGGGTTCGTGCCCCGGTCCGGGAGGACCCCACATGCCGCGGAGCGGCTGGTCCCGTGAGCCATGGCCACCAAGCCTGCACGTCCGGAGCCTGTGCTCCTCAACGGGGGAGGCCACAACGGTGAGAGGTCCTCGTACCGCAAAAAAAAAAAAAAAGAAAAAAGAAGGATTTCTCTATACCGAGGGTTAACACTAAGAGCAAGGTTACTAACTTTTCTTCAAGGCTCACTATATGGCAGATTGTGTATTAAACTAATTTAGTGCATGTTTTAGAGGCGTTCTCTCAACTGATCCCCACAACAACCCTGTGAGGCAGTAATTATTATTGTCCCCATTTCACAGATGAGGAAACTGTGGCACAGAGCCTTTAAGTTCACTTGTCCAGCTTCATATGAGCTACTGAGTCACAGAGCCTGGGACTGGAACACTGGCCATCTAACATCAGAATCAGTGCTTCTTGTTTTAGTTAGAAAGCTTGCTTTTCTTAACTCCAAAAAAAGAATATTTCCAGCCATAACATTAATTAGTGGAAAAATAATGATGTAAAGCCATAGGCAGGATAATAACTACTTCACTTGAGAGCTGAGGGAAATGGCCAAAGAAAGGTAAGTTGTTTTCTTTCTTTGACTGGTCTGTCTGGTGACTCAGAATGAAAGGAACCGGGTTTTAGTCAGCCTGGTCTGCTCTCTTCCAGTACTGTTCTTCTAGAGCAAAGCCCCCGCCACCCCGCCCCCGTGAATGTGCTTATAACAACTGGACACAGTGTAGACGATTCAGTCAGTCTGTGCCCATAAGAACAAAAGAAGGTGTGACCCCAACATGTAACCATGACACAGAGGAAGTCAGGTGGAGGAAACTGTTCCACTTTTAGTCAAAGTTCACAGAAGTAAAAGTGAGTCTGAGGCAAGCTGTCTGGGGCACTGGAACAAAAGAACCAATATTTCCACTGGAGATACAAATAGCAGACCTCAGTACTTCAAATGAAGGCCTTCACAATAGTCACTGAGAAGTCAGAGTTGGGGTTGTGAAGCTACACAGAGATGTCTGGGCTAAGCAGTTATAATTAATCATGATTTGGAGGTTCTGGCTGAACCCAGAGAGCCCTTCCAGCACAGAGGCCTTACAGACGGCGCACGCACACACACACACACACACACACACACACGGGCTGAGTATCATTGAGGATTTGCACAACTCAGTGCACCATTATTAGAAACCCAGCTCATATCAACTTTGATGCAGGCGCTGGGAAGGGAAGGGGGATGTACTGATAAGCAGACATGGTCTCTGCCCTTTCTCAACTTTCTTTCCTTTTTTCCTTTTTTGTGGTACATGGCCTCTCACTGGTGTGGCCTCTCCCGTTGTGGAGCACAAGCTCCGGACGTGCAGGCTCAGCGGCCATGGCTCACGGGCCCAGCTGCTCCGCGGCATGTGGGATCATCCTGGACCAGGGCACGTACCCGTGTCCCCTGCATCGGCAGGCGGACTCTCAACTACTGCGCCACCAGGGAAGCCCTCTTTCCTATTTTTGCATTTGGTTAGCATACAGAGAAGAGTTAACACAGCAGGCTCGAGACTGCTACTCTTAGAAAGGCCTACTTGCCGGTTCTGCAGTTGGCCTGGGCTGGCATCTAGGAACTCTGACTTTGGGAAGGTCCCATCATTCCCAGCACTGATAAGAATTGCTCACTGGGCCTAAACTGTTTGTACAGACAATTTGATTTATGCTGAACACCTGCTTTTCCTTCTGGAGTCCGGAATTTTGGTTCATGCTAGGCAAAGGGTGCCTATTTAACCAACCAGTCCCCTAATGAGTCTCTAATGAGCTTCCTGGTAGGCAATATTTCACATGTGTTGTCAACTCACTGCTGGAGGTTTAAGCACATTCAAGGTGACTCCGCTGAGAAAGGACTCTTGAAAGCTCATGCCTGGTTTCCTCCGGATTTCACCTCATGTGCCTTTTCCCCTTGCTGATTTTACTTTGTATCCTTTTGCTGTAATAAATGAGTCATGAGTACAGTAATATTCTGAGTCCAATGAGTCGCCCCCAGCAATTAGTCAAACCTGGGGGGTTGGGGCTTCCCTGGTGGCACAGTGGTTGAGAGTACGCCTGCCGATGCAGGGGACACGGGTTCGTGCCCCAGTCTGGGAAGATCCCACATGCCGTGGAGCGGCTGGGCCCGTGAGCCATGGCCGCTGAGCCTGCGCGTCCAGAGCCTGTGCTCTGCAATGGGAGAGGACACAACAGTGAGAGGCCCGTGTACCACAGAAAACAAAAACAAAAACAAAAACCTGGGGGGTGGCCTTAGAGATCCCTCCATCTCTCCAAAACAGTTGGTAACTGAAATGAACTTTGAAGTAAGAAAGACCTGACTTAAACCCCAATGATGACACTTATTAGCTGGGAATCACTGAGGTAGTTAATAAAGTTCCCTAAGCCTTGGATTTCTCTGAAAGTAAGATAGTAAAACCTGCCTCAGAAGGCTGTTGTGAAGATTAAGTATGTGGTAGACATTCAATGAACATTATATGCTTTTCTCTTTAGACTAACATGTGAATGGCACCCCTACGGATGTGCAGGGCCCAGCCTGTACACACCAGGCAGCCCCAATGAGTTTCACTTCATCCACTCCTCCTCCACTAATGTGCTGGAGTCAGCTTGTGCCAGCTCATGAGAGCCTACTGTGCACACCATTTCTGTGCTCCACTTTCAATGTCATGTTGGTGGCTGGAAATCTGCCACAGTAGGAGTGCGTAAACCATGGAAAGTAGCAAACACTAAAAATATGGGCTTCCCCCTTGACCCCCAGTTGCGAAACATTTACTATCACACCAGTGTCCCCTTCATTGAAAAATCAAGTAAAAATGAAGTTCCTGCCAGACAAGCTTTATTGCCTAACCAAAGGAGGCAAGCATATATGCATTTTAAAAAGCAATAGGCTGGGCTTCCCTGGTGGTGCAGTGGTTGAGAGTCTGCCTGCCGATGTAGGGGACACGGGTTGTGCCCCGGTCCGGGGAGATCCCACATGCCGCGGAGCGGCTGGGCCGGTGAGCCATGGCCGCTGCGCCTGCACGTCCGTAGCCTGTGCTCCGCAATGGGAGAGGCCACAACAGTGAGAGGCCCGCGTACCACAAAAAAAAAAAAAAAAAAGCAATAGGTTACATGAAAAGATGCTCAACATTATTAGCCATAAGGGAAATGCAAATCAAAACCACAATAAGATGCCACTTCACACCAACTAGGAGGACTTCAATCAACAAGAGAGATTTTAACAAGTGTCTTAAGGAAGATGTGGAGAAACTGGAACCCTCAATCACTCCTGGTAGGAATGTAAAATGTCACAGCCCCTTTGGAAAACAGTCTAGCAGTCCCTCAAAACGTTAAACATAGTTACCCAATGACCCAGCAAGAAAAATGAAAACATATGTCTACACAAAAACTTGTACTTGAATATTCACAGCAGCTCCATTCAAAATAGCCAGAAGGTGGAAACTACCCAAAAAGCCATCAACAGAGAACTGAATAAACAAAATGTGGTGTACCCTTATAATGTAACATTATAGTAGTTCTAAAAAGGAATGAGGCCTGGGTATATATCTGAAAAAAAAACAACTCAAACACTAATTCGAAAAGATACATGCACATAGCAGCAGTATTTACAATAGCCAAGATATGGAAACAACCTAAGTATCCATCAACAGATGAATGGATAGAGAAGATGTGGTCTATATATAAAATGGAATACTATTCAGACATAAAAAGAATGAAATTTTGCCATTTGCAGCTACATGGTTAGATTTGTATGGCATTATGCTAAGTGAAATTAAGCCAGACAGAGAAAGATAAAGACAGTATGGTATCACTTATATGTGGAAACTAAAAAATACAACAAACTAGTGGATATAACATAAAAGAATCAGACTCACAGATACAGAGAACAAACTAGTGGTTACCAGTGACAAGACGGGGAGGGGCAGTATGGGGTGGGGAAGTGGGAGGTACCAACTACTGGATGTAAGATAGGCTTAAGGATGTACAACACAGGGAATATAGCCAATATTTTGCAATAACTGTAAATGGAAAGTAACCTTTAAGAATTGTATTAAAATAAAAAAATTTTAGGGCCTCCCTGGTGGCGCAGTGGTTGGGAGTCCGCCTGCCGATGCAGGGGATACGGGTTCGTGCCCCGGTCTGGGAGGATCCCATATGCCGCAGAGCGGCTGGGCCCGTGAGCCATGGCCGCTGGGCCTGCGCGTCCGGAGCCTGTGCTCCGCAACGGGAGAGGCCACGGCAGTGAGAGGCCCGCATACCGCAAAAAGAAAAAAAAATAAAAAAATAAAAAAAAATTAAAAAATTTTAAAGGAATGAGGTACTGATACACACTACAATATGAATGAACCTTGAAAACATTATGCTAAATGAAGGCAATATACAAAAAAAAGGTAACATAGTGTATGATTCTGTTTATATGGAATATCCAGAACAGGCAAATCCATGGAGACAGGAAGCAAATTAGTGGTTGCCAGGGGCTGGGAGGAGCGGGGAAGGGGGACTGACTGCTTAATGAGCACAAGGGTTGTTCCTTTGTTCATTTGTTTGTTTGTTTCAAAGACCCATTGCTTTCCTTTCTTGGCTTTCCTTGTATCAGTCTTTAGGATTCTATTGTTTGTTTGTTTGTTTTAAAGATCCATTACTCTCCTTTCTTGGCTTTCCTTGTATCAGTCTTTAGGATTCTATAATGTTTAGTCTACTCGTTTACACTGGAAGTCCTTCCCGCTGAACATTTTAATGACCCATCTTGATAGTTTCCAGCTAGTTTCCAGTTTTTTTGTCTTGAGGAATGACCAAAACTATATGCAGCTTTTCAGATGTTAATTACGTAATTTTGTGCCATCTGGATTTATATGACCTAATATATTATATCTTATGACTTTTCAGATGACTTATAATGACAATCAATTCAGAATCATAATAATAATGATAGCTAATTTTTTTAAAGATGCAAATTGTTTTCAATACCAGTTTTTAAGTAGATGTTCACAACTGTATGAAATTGGTAAGGCAGATGCTACTCCCCCCACCCCAGCCTCACCTTTTTACGCATAAGGTCGTTGAAGTTCAGAGTAATTATGTGACTCCCTGTTTCTACAGACAAAATAAACACTAGACCTTGGGTTTACTGACTCCCCATTCTTATATTTGACAGTCTTAGAGACTATCAAAAGTTAGAGGTAGAAGTGCAGGATGTTATCTGTAGTTAATTTAAATTCATAGACTAGAAACTATTAGCAAAGAATGTAATTAAACTTCCTTCTAAATAAAAACGAAACAAAAAATATTTCTAGTGGTATGTCAGTGTCCTCATAGAGGAAATGAACGCTACAAGTTGACATACTAAGTCAACTTCATTTAGGCTTCTTTTGTATAATGTTTATAAATCTTAGTACCAAAAAAATTTAATTGCAGTTTAGGAACCAATGGGTTATCTCAGAATGTATGGAAAGCAGCTCACTTGTACTTTCAAAAAATGCCTTAATGGATTTACTTTTTTATGTAAAATAAGGGAAACTATGTATCCTAAGTTTTATTGTAATTCCTTTTTTTTTGCCCCTATCAGTTTATGTTATTATTTTTTAAATATTTAAATACCTCTGCACCCATTTCTCCCACCCTCCACCCCTACCTCCAGCAACCACCAATCTGTTCCCCATATCTATAAACTTATTTTTTTTACTTTTATTTTTTGATTCCACATATTTAAAAAATCACTCTATATGTCTTTCTCTGGCTTTCACTTAGCAATGCCTTTGAGGTCTATCTATGTTGTTGCAAATGGCAAGATTTCTTTTTTATGGCTGAGTAATATTCCAGTGTGTGTGTGTGTGTGTGTGTGTGTGTGTGTGTGTCTGTCTGTCTCTGTGTGTATCACAACTTCTTTATCCATTCAGTCATTTATGGACATTTAGGTTGCTTCTATATCTTGGCTACTGTAAATAATGCTGCAATGAACCTTGAGGGGTGTACATCTTTTCGAGTTAATGTTTTCACTTTCTTCAGATAAATATCCATAAGTGGAATTGCTGGATCATTTGGTAACTCTATTTTTAATTTTTTGAGGAACCTCCATATAGTTTTCTATACTTGCTGCACCAATTTACATTCCCACTAACAGTGCACAAGGGTTCCCTTTTCTCCACACCCTCACCAATACTTATTATTTCTTGTCTTTTTTAAGAGCCTTTCAGACAGGTGTGAGATGATATCTCATCGCAGTTTTGATTTGCATGTCTCTGATGATTAGTGATGCTGAATGCCTTTTCATGCACCAGTTGGCCATCTGTATGTCTTCTTTGGAAAAATGTCTATTCAGACCTTCTGCCCATTTTTTAACCGGATTTTTCTTTTTTTGCTATTGAGTTGTATGAGTTCTTTATATATTTTGGATATTAACTCCTTATCGGATATATGATTTGCAAATATTTTCTCCCATTTAGTATGTTGCCTTTTCATTATGTTGATGATTTCCTTTGCTATACAGAAGCTTTTTGGGTTTTTTTCTAAGTAACAGGTACTTTTTAATATATATATATATTTATTTATTTGGCTGCACTGGGTTTTAGTTGTGGCACATGGGATCTTTCATTGTGGCATGTGGGCTCTTCATTGCAGTGCATGGGTTCTTCATTGTGGTGCAGGGGCTCCTCTAGTTGCGGCATGCTGGCTCAGTAGTTGCAGCAGTCGGGCTCTCTAGTTGTGGTGCACAGGCTCCAGAGCATGCAGGTTCTAGAGCGTGTGGGCTCAGTAGCTGTGACACGCGGGTTTAGTTGCCCCACAGCATGTGGGATCTTAGTTCCCTGACCGGGGATGGAACCCACATCTCCTGCACTGGAAGGTGGACTCTTAACCATTGGACCACCAGGGAAGTCCTGCTATACAGAAGCCTTTTGGTTTGATGAAGACCCATTTGTTTATTTTTGCTTCTGTTGCCTTTTCTTTTGGTGTTAGATTTAAAAAATCATCACCAAGACCTATGTCAATGAGCTTATAGCCTAAGGATTTTTGCCTCTGTAGTTACCAGGGACATTGGCCTGTAATTTTCTTCTCTTGTGACATCCTTGTCTGGTTTTGATATTGGGGTAATGCTGGCCTTGTAAAATTAGTTTAGAAGAATTCCTTCCTCTTTTATTTTTTGGAAGAGTTTGAGAAGGTTTAGCATTAATTCTTCTATTAATGTTTGGTAGAATTTTCCAGTGAAGCCATCTGGTCCTCGATTTTTGTTTGTTGGGAGGTATTTGATTACTGATTCAATCTCTTTCTTAATAATCTGCTCAGGTTTTCTATTTCTTCATAATTCAGTCTTGGTAGGGTATATGTTTCTAGGAATTTATCCATTTTTTCTAGGCTGTCCAATTTGTTGGTCTGTAATTGTTTGTAGTAGTCTCTATGTTTCTATGTATTTCTGTGGTATCAGTTGTAAGATCTCTCTCTTCTTTCCTTGATGAGTCTAAGGTTTTGTCAATTTTGTTTATATATATATATTTTTATATACTTTTTTTTTTAATTTTTGGCTGCATTGGGTCTTCGTTGCTGTGTGGGGCTTTCTCTAGTTGCGGCAAGTGGGGGCTACTCTTAGTTGTGGTGCGCGGGCTTCTCACTGCAGTGGCTTCTCTTATTGTGGAGCACAGGCTCTAGGCACGCGGGCCTCAGTAGTTGTGGCACATGGGCTTGGTTGCTCTGCAGCATGTGGGATCTTCCCAGGCCAGGGCTCGAACCCATGTCCCCTGCATTGGCAGGCGGATTTCAAAGATCTGGCTTTAATTGCATCAATCTTTCCTATTATCTTTTTAGTCTCTATTTCATTTATTTTTGCTCAAATCTTTATTTCCTTCCTTCTACTAACTTTGGGCTTTATTTGTTCTTCTTTTTCTAGTTCCTAGAGGTATAAAATAAGGTTATTTATTTCAGGCTTTTTTTGCTTATTGAGGTAGGCATTTATTGCTGAACTTCCTTCTTAGAACTGCTTTTGCTTTTGCTTTTGTATTCCATAAATTTTGGTATATTACATTTCCATTTTCATTTGTCTCAATATATTTTTCAATTTCTCTTTTGATTTCTTTTTTGACCCACTGGTTGCTCAGTAGCATGTTGTTTAATCTCCACATATTTGTGAATTTTCCAGCTTTCTTTGTGTAACTGTTTTCTAGGTTCACACTATTGTGATCAGAAAAGATGCTTGATATGATTTCATTCGTCTTAAATTTATTAAGACTTGTTTTGTGGCCTAACAGAGGATCTATCCCAGAAAAAGGCTTCCTCCAGAAAATAGCTTAAATACTCATCTGGAGCCCCAATTTTTGCAACTGCAACCCAGGGGACACCTTCAGTTCACCTGGCTCTGATGGCCAGCAGGTCTTACACTTGTAGTCCCATAGAACTGTATATATTTGCATAGTTTTAAAACCTGTTACCTGTGAGTCTGGCTTCCAATTAGCCTGAATCTAAGTGCTGAATATCCTCCCCTTTGGGACACTGACAGGTCTCAGCATATCCTCAAATACTGGCACTACTGAAAATATACTGCTTGGACAAGCACAAAGGTTTGAGAAACAACCAAGAGCTGGGGCAAAGTTGAATGACAAGGTTCATCTCCTACACGAGGCCACTCTTTCAAGACTGGAAGAGGTAGTTGTTTTAGCTACTACACAGAAATCCATACAGAGAGTCAAGCAAAATGAAGAAACATAGGAATATGTTGCAAATGAACGAATAAGATAAAATCTCAGAAAAAGTAACCTTAATGAAATGGAGATAAGTAATTTACCTGATAAACAGTTCAAAGTAACAGTGATAAAGATGTTCACCAAATTGAGGAGAAGAATGGATGAATACAGTGTGAACTTCAACAAAGAGATGGAAAATATATGAAAGTACCAAATAGATATCATAGAGCTAAAGAATACAATAACTGAACTGAAAATTACACTAAAGGGATTCAACAGCAAATTAGATGAAGCAGAAGAAAGAATTAGTCAACTCAAAGGCAAAATAGTGAAACTCACCTAGAGCAGCAAAACAAAAAAAAAAAAAAAAGAAAAAATGTGATGATAACTTAAGGATGAATGGAACAACAGCAGACAGTCTAACATTCACATTATATGGCTCCCAGAAGGAAAAGAGAGAGAGAAAGGGGCAGAAATCATACTTGAAGAAATAATGGCTAAAAACTTCCCTAACCTGGGGAAGGAAACAGACATCCAGATCCAGAAAGTTCAGAGAGTTCCAAATAAGATGAATTCAAAGAGACCTACACCAAGGCACACTATAATTAAAATGTTAAAAGTTAAAGACAAGGAAAGAATCTCAAAAGCAACAAGAGGAAAGCAACTTGTTATGTACAAGAGAACCCTCATAAGACTATCAGCAGATTTTTCAGTAGAAACTTTGCAGCCCCCAAGGGAGTGACACAATATAGCCAAAGTGCTTAAAGAAAAATATTTCCAACCAAGAATACTTCACCCAACAGAGTTATTCAGAATTGAAGGATAGATAAAGAGTTTTCCAGACAAACAAAAGCTAAAGGAGTCACCACCACTAAATCAGATGTATAAGAATTCTACAGGGATTACTTTAAGCTGAAAGAAAGGGCACTAATGAGCAACAAGAAAATATTCGAAAGAATAAATCTCATGAGAGAGGTAAATATATAGTAAAGGTAGTGGATTAATCACTTATAAAGTTAGTATGAAGGTTAAAAGACAAAAGTAGTAAAAATAACTATGACTGCAATTACTAGTTAAGGGGTACACAAGATAAAAAGATGTAAAATGTAATACCAACAAACAAAAAGTCTGGGGGTAGAGAGTAAAAACCTTCAGCTTTAGAAAATAATTAAACTTAAGTTGTTATTAACTTAAAATACAGTGTTATAGATATAAGTTGTTATATGTAAGCCTCATGGTAACCACAAACCAAAAACCTATAATAAATACACAGAAGATAGTGAGAAAGGAATCTAGGCATACCACTAAAGAAAGTCATAAAATCATAAAGGAAGAGAGCAAGAGAAGAAAGGAACACAGAGGAACTTAAAAAAACAACCAGAAAACAATTAACAAAATGACAATAATACATACCTATCAATAATTACTTTAAATGTAAATGGACTAAATTCACCAATCAAAAGACATACAGTGGTTGAATGGATTTTTTAAAAAGACCCATCTATTGGGTTGGCCAAAAAGTTCGTTTGGGTTTTTCTGTAAGATGTTACAGAAAAACCCAAAAGAACTTTTTGGCCAACCCAATATATGCTGCCTACAAGAGACTCACTTTAGATGTAAGGATACAGACAGACTGAAAGTGAACAGATTGAAAAAGGTATTCCATGCAAATGGAAACCAAAGGAAAACTTGGGAAGCTTTACTTGTATCATACAAAATAGACTTTAAAATAAAGATTGGTATAAGAGATGAAGAATCATAAACAATTATGCACCCAACATAGGAGGACCTAAAAATATAAAGCAAATATTAACCAACTTAAAAGGAGAACAAGGCAATAGCAGTAGGGGACTTTAACACCCCACTTACATCAATGGATAGATCATCAAGACAGAAAATCAATAAGGAACAATCTGCCTTAAATGATACTTTATACAAGATGTACTTAACAGATATATACAAAACATTCCATCCAAAAAGCAACAGAATACGCATTCTCCTCCAGTGCACATGGAACATTCTCAGTTTCTGTTTAGAGTAATAAAAAAAGTTCTGGAATTAAACAGTGTGGTTTTTGCACATTATTAATATATGTAATGCCACTTAATTGTACACTTTAAAATGGTTACAATGGTAACTTTTATTTTATGTGTATTTACCACAGTAAGAAAAAAGATATCATTAAGAGAGTTAAGGCAAGCCACAGAGTACAAACAAGTATTTGCAAATCATATATAGATAATGGGTTTGATTCAGAATATATATTTTATATCTTTTAGAAATAAATTTTAAAAGGAAGAAAACCTAATTTTTAAAAAAGGAGGGGGCTTCCCTGGTGGCGCAGTGGTTAAGAATCCACCTGCCAATGCAGGGGACACGGGTTCAAGCCCTGGTCTGGGAAAATCCCACATGCCGCGGACCAACTAAGCCCATGTGCCACGACCACTGAGCCTGCGCTCTAAAGTCCATGAGCCACAACTACTGAGCCCATGTGCTACAACTATTGAAGCTCACGCGCCTAGAGCCCGTGCTCCAAAACAAGAGAAGCCATCACAATGAGAAGACCATGCACCACAACGAAGAGGAGCCCCGCTCGCTGCAACTAGAGAAAGCCTGTGCACAGCAACGAAGACTCAATGCAGCCAAAAATAAAATTTAATTTAATTTAATTTAAAAAAACAATGGAGGAAAAATATCTAAATGGGTCCTCAACAGAGAGTAAATGCCAATAGACAATGAAAATTAGGTAGACGTGCTCATCCTCTTCAGTAATCAGGAAAATGCATGTTGAAAAAAACACTGTAACACCACTACACACACACAAGAACCTGGCTGCCCAGAGACAGAGGTGAAGCTCAGGACTGAGCAGAAGGTGGGGGAGGTGGAGTGGGGGGGAGGTCTCCTATTCCGCACAGCCAACAACCACTGCCAATACGTGTTGAATGTTTATAATTATTTGAAGACTTGAGAATCATATTTAGCCATGAAAGGGATTCTATTGATCACATAATCCAATTTCCTCATTTTAGGGTAGAAACTGGAAAACTGACCTCCTCAAGATCACACTGGGGGAGACCTTCAAGGTGGCAGAGGAGTAAGACGTGGAGATCACCTTCACCCCCACAAATACATCAGAAATACATCTACATGTGGAACAACTCGTACAGAACACTTACTGAACACTGGCAGAAGACCTCAGACCTCCCAAAAGGCAAGAAACTCCCCACGTACCTGGGTAGGACAAAAGAAAAAAGAAAAAACAGAGACTAAAGAATAGGGACGGGACCTACACCTCTGGGAGGGAGCTGTGAAGGAGGAAAGGTTTCCACACACTAGGAAGCCCCTTCACTGGTGGAGACTGCGGGTGGCGGAGGGGGGAAGCTTCGGAGTCATGGAGGAGAGCGCAGCAACAGAGATGCGAAGAGCAAAGCGGAGAGATTCCCGCACAGAGGATCGGTGCCGACCAGCACTCACCAGCCCGAGAGGCTTGTCCGCTCACCCACCGGGGCTGGTGCGGGCTGGGAGCTGAGGCTCGGGCTTTGGAGGTCAGATCCCAGGGAGAGGACTGGGGTTGGCTGCATGAACACAGCCTGAAGGGGGCTAGTGCACCACACCCAGCCGGGAGGGAGTCCGGGAAAATGTCTGGACCTGCCTAAGAGGCAAGAAACCACTGTTTCAGGGTGCGGGAGCAGAGGCGATTCAGAGCACCGGCTAAACGAGCTCCAGAGATGGGCACAAGCTGCAGCGATCAGCGCAGACACCAGAGACGGGCATGAAACGCAAAGGCTCCTGCTGCAGCCACCAAGAAGCCTGTGTGCAAGCACAGGTCACTATCCACACCTCCCTTCCCAGGAGCCTGTGCAGCCCGCCATGGCCAGGGTCCCATGATCCAGGGACAACTTCTCCGGGAGAACACATGGCTTGCATCAGGCTAGTGCAACGTCACACCGGCCTCTGCCACCGCAGGCTTGCCCCACATCTGTACCACTCCCTCCTTCCGGCCTGAGTGAGCCAGAGCCCCCATAATCAGCTGTTCCTTTAACCCTGTCCTGTCTGAGGAGGGAAAAGATGCCCTCAGGTGACCTACACGCAGAGACGGGGCCACATCCAAAGCTGAACCCCAGGAGCTGTGTGAACAAAGAAAGGGAAGTCTCTCCCAGCAGCCTCAGGAGCAATGGATTAAATCTCCACAATCAACTTGATGTACCCTGCATCTCTGGAATACATGAATAGACAACGAATCATCCCAAAATTGAGGCAGTGGACTTTGGGAGCAACGATACATGTATTTTTTTCCCTTTTCTCTTTTTGTGAGTGTGTATGTATATGCTTCTTTGTGTGATTTTGTCTTTATAGTTTCCCTTTTACAGTTTGTCTTAGGGTTCTCTCTGTCCGTTTTTCTTTTTTAGTATCCTTTTTAGTGCTTGTTATCATTGGTGGATTTTTTTTTTTGGTTTGGTTGCACTCTTCTTTCTTTCTTCTTTTATTACTTTTAAAATTTTTTAATAATTATTTTTTATTTTAATAACTTTATTTTATTTTTTCTTTCTTTTTTTCCTCCCTTTTCTTCTGAGCCATATGGCTGACAGAGTCCTGGTGCTCTGACAGGGTGTCAGGACTGTGCCTCTGAGGTGGGAGAGCTGAGTTTAGGGCATTGGTCCACCAGAGACCTCCCGGCTCCACAAAATATCAAATGGCGAAAGCTCTCCCAGAGATCTCCATCTCAGCGCTAAGACCCAGCTCCACTCAATGACGAGCAAGATACGGTGCTGGACACCCTTTGCCAAACAACTAGAAAGACAGGAACACAAACCCACCCGTTAGCAAAGAGGCTGCCTAAAATCATAATAAGGTCACAGACACCCCAAAACCTACCACTGGACATGGTCCTGCCCACAAGAAAGACAAGATCCAGCCTCATCCACCAGAACACAGGCACTAGTCCTCACCACCAGGAAGCCTACACAACCCACTGAACTAACCTTACCCACTGGGGACTGACCCCAAAAACAATGGGAACTACGAACCTGTGGCCTGCAAAAAGGAGACACCAAACACAGTAAGTTAAGTGAAATGGGAAGACAGAGAAATACACAGCAGATGAAAGAGCAAGGTAAAAACTCACCAGACCAAACAAATGAAGAGGAATTGGCAGTCTACCTGAAAAAGAATTCAGAGTAATGATAGTAAAGATGATCCAAAATCTTGGAAATAGGATGGAGAAAATACAAGAAACACTTAACAAGGACCTAGAAGAACTAAAGAGCAAACAGACAATGATGTACAACACAATAAATAAAATTAAAAATTCTCTAGAAGGAATCAATAGTAGAATAACTGAGGCAGAAGAACGGATAAATGACCTGGAAGATAAAATAGTGGAAATAACTACTACAGTGCAAAATAAAGAATAAAGAATGAAAAGAATTGAGGACATTCTCAGAGACCTCTGGGACAACATTAAACGCGCCAACATTCGAATCATAGGAGTCCCAGAGGAAGAAGAGAGAAAGAAAGGGATTGAGAAAATATGTGAAGAGATTATAGTTGAAAACTTCCCTAATATGGGAAAGGAAATAGTTAATCAAGTCCAGGAAGCACAGAGAGTCCCATACAGGACAAATCCATGGAGAGACATGTCAAGACACATATTAATCAAGCTATCAAAAATTAAATACAAAGAAAAAATATTAAAAGCAGCAAGGGAAAATACAACAATTCCCTTGTATGTTATACAAGGGAATCCCCATAAGGTTAACAGCTGATCCTTCAGCAGAAACTCTGCAAGCCAGAAGGGAGTGGCCAGACATATTTAAGGTGATGAAAGGGAAAAACCTACAACCAAGATTACTCTACCCAGCAAGGATCTCATTCAGATTTGACAGAGAAATTAAAACTTTTAAAGACAAGCAAAAGCGAAGAGAATTCGGCACCACCAAACCAGCTTTACAACAAATGCTAAAGGAACTTCTCTAGGCAAGAAACCCAACAGAAGGAAAATACTTACAATAACGAACCCAAAACAATTAAGGAAATGGGAATAGGAACATACATATCAATAATTACCTTAAATGTAAATGGACTAAATGCTCCAACCAAAAGACATAGACTGGCTGAATGGGCACAAAAACAAAACCCATATATATACTGTCTACAAGACATTTAAGACCTAGGGACACATACAGACTGAAAGTAAGGGGATGGAAAAAGATATTCCATGCAAATGGAAATGAAAAGAAAGCTAGAGTAGCAATTCTCATATCAGACAAAATAGACTTTAAAATAAAGACTATTACAAGAGACAAAGAAGGACACTACATAATGACCAAGGGATTAATCCAAGAAGAAGATATAACAATTGTAAATATTTATGCACCCAACATACGAGCACTTCAATACATAAGGCAAAAGCTAACAGCCATAAAAGGGGAAATCAACAGTAACACAATCATAGTAGGGGACTTTAACACCCACTTTCACCAATGGACAGATCATCCAAAATGAAAATAAATAAGGAAACACAACCTTTAAATGATACATTAAACAAGATGGACTTAACTGATATTTATAGGACATTCCATCCAAAAACAACACAATAATACACTTTCTTCTCAAGTGCTCACGAAACATTCTCCAGAATAGATCATATATCAGGTCATAAATCAACCCTTGGTAAATTTAAGAAAATTGAAATCGTATCAAGTATCTTTTCTGACCACAACGCTAGGAGACTAGATATCAATTACAGGAAAAAATCTGTAAGAAATACAAATACATGGAGGTTAAACAATACACTACTTAATAAACAAGAGATCCCTGAAGAAATCAAAGAGGAAATCAAAAAATACCTAGAAACAAATGACATTGAAAATACGACAGTCCAAAACCTATGGGATGCAGCAAAAGCAGTTCTAAGAGAGAAGTTTATAGCAATACAATCCTACCTCAAGAAACAAGAAACATCTCGAATAAACAACCTAACATAAGCTAAAGCAATTAGAGAAAGAAGAACAAAAAACCCCCAAAGTTAGCAGAAGGAAAGAAATCATAAAGATCAGATCAGAAATAAATGAAAAAGAAATGAAGAAAACAGTAGCAAAGATCAATAAAACTAAAAGCTGGTTCTTTCAGAAGATAAACAAAATTGATAAACCATTAGCCAGACTCAGCAAGAAAAAAAGGGAGAAGACTCAAATCAATAGAATTAGAAACGTAAAAGGAGAAGTAACAACCAACACTGTAAAAATACAAAGGATCATGAGATTACTACAAGCAACTATATGCCAAAAAATGGACAACCTGGAAGAAATGGACAAACTCTTAGAAAAGCACAATCTTCCGAGACTGAACAAGGAAGAAATAGAAAATATAAACAGACCAATCACAAGCACTGAAATTGAGATTGTGACTAAAAATCTTCCAACAAACAAAAGCGAGGACCAGATGGCTTCATACATGAATTCTATCAAACATTTAGAGAAGAGCTAACACCCACCCTTCTCAAACTCTTCCAAAATATAGCAGAGGGAGGAGCACTCCCAGACTCATTGTACGAAACCACCATCACCCTGATACCAAAACCAGACAAAGATGTCACAAAGAAAGAAAACTACAGGCCAATATCACTGATGAACATAGATGCAAAGACCCTCAACAAAAACTAGCAAACAGAATCCAACAGCACATTAAAAGGATCATACACCATGATCAAGTGGAGTTTATCCCAGGAATGCAAGGATTCTTCAATACATGCAAATCTGTCAGTGTGATACACCATTTAAACAAATTGAAGGATAAAAACCATATGATCATCTCAATAGATGCAGAAAAGCTTTTGACAAAATTCAACACCCATTTATGATAAAAAACCCTCCAGAAAGTAGGCATAGAGGGAACTTACCTAAACATAGCAAAGGCCATATATGACAAACCCAAGGCTAATGTCGTTCTCAATGGTGAAAAACTGAAACTATTTCCACTAAGATCAGGAACAAGACAAGGTTGCCCATTCTCACCACTGTTATTCAACATAGTTTTGGAAGTTTTAGCCACAGCAATCCGAGAAGAAGAAGAAATAAAAGGAAACCAAATCAGAAAAGAAGAAGTTAAAGCTGTCACTGTTGGCAGATGACATGATACTATACATAGAGAATCCTAAAGACTCTACCAGAAAACTACTAGAGCTAATCAATGAATCTGGTAAAGTAGCAGGATACAAAATTAATGCACAGAAATCTCTTGCATTCCTATTACATTGCTATACACTAATGATGAAAAATCTGAAAGAGAAATTAAGGAAACACTCCCATGTACCACTGCAACAAACAGAATAAAATACCTAGGAATAAACCTACCTAAGGAGACAAAAGACCTGTATGCAGAAAACTATAAGACACTGATAAAAAAATTAAAGATGATACCAACAGATGGAGAGATATACCATGTTCTTGGATTGGAAGAATCAACATTGTGAAAATGACTATACTACTCAAAGCAATCTACAGATTCAATGCAATCCCTATCAAACGACCAATGGCATTTTTCACAGAACTAGAACAAAAAATTTCAATTTGTATGGAAACACAAAAGACCCCGAATAGCCAAAGCAATCCTGAGAAGGAAAAATGGAGCTGGAGGAATCAGGCTCCTGGACTTGAGGCTATACTACAAAGCTACAGTAATCACGACAGTATGGTACTGGCACAAAAACAGAAATATAGATCAATGGAACAGGATAGAAAGCCCAGAGATAAACTCACACACATATGGTCACCTTATTTTTCATAAAGGAGGCAAGAATATACAATGGAGAAAAGACAGCCTCTTCAATAAGTGGTGCTGGGAAAACTGGACAGCTACATGTAAAAGAATGAAATTAGAACACTCCCTAACACCATACACAAAAATAAACTCAAAATGTTTTAAAGATCTAAATGGAAGTCCAGACACTATAAAATTCTTAGAGGGAAACATAGGCAGAACATTCTATGACATAAATCACAGCAAGATCCTTTTGGACCCACCTCCTAGAGAAATGGAAATAAAAACAAAAATAAACAAATGGGACCTAATGAAACTTCAAAGCTTTTGCACAGCAAAGAAACCATAAACAAGACCAAAAGACAACCCTCAGAATGGGAGAAAATATTTGCAAATGAAGCAACTAACAAAGGATTAATCTCCAAAATTTACAAGCAGCTCATGTAGCTCAATATCAAAAAAACAAGAAACCCAATCCAAAAATGGGCAGAAGACCTAACTAGACATTTCTCCAAAGAAGATATACAGATTTCCAACAAACATATGAAAGGATGCTCAACATCACTAATCATTAGAGAAATGCAAATCAAAACCACAATGAGGTATCACCTCACACCGGTCAGATGGCCATCATCAAAAAATCTACAAACAATAAATGCTGGAGAGGGTGTGGAGAAAAGGGAACCCTCCTGCACTGTTGGTGGGAATGTAAATTGATATAGCCACTACGGACAACAGTATGGAGGTTCCTTAAAAAACTAAAAACAGAACTACCATATGACGCAGCAATACCAGTACCAGGCATATACCCTGAGGAAACCATAATTCAAAAAGAGTCATGTACCACAATGTTCATCACAGCACTATTTACAGTAGCCTGGACCTAAGTGTTCATCGACAGATGAATGGATAAAGAAGATGTGGCACATATATACAATGGAATATTACTTGGCCGTAAAAAGAAACGAAATTGAGTTATTTGTAGTGAGATGGATGGACCTAGTGACTGTCATACAAAGTGAAGTAAATCAGAAAGAGAAAAGCAAATACCTTATGCTAACACATATATATGGAATCTAAAAATAAAATGTTTAAGAAGAACCTAGGGGCAGGACAGGAATAAAAATGCAGACGTAGAGAATGGACTTGAGGACACAGGGAGGGGGAAGGGTAAGCTGGGACGAAGTGAGAGAGTGGCATGGACATATATACACTACTAAATGGAAAACAGATAGCTAGTGGGAAGCAGCCACATAGCATAGGGAGATCAGCTCAGTACTTTGTGACCACCTAGAGGGGTGGGATAGAGACGGTGGGAGGGAGACGCAAGAGGGAGGAGATATGGGGATATATGTATATGTATAGCTGATTCACTTTGTTATACAGCAGAAACTAACACACCATTGTAAAGCAATTATACTCCAATAAAGATGCTTAAAAAAAAAAAAAGATCACCCTGGCTAGCAGAACCAGAACTAAACCTCACACCTTCTAACTTCCAATTCATGTTCTACTGTGCCCAAGTATCTTAACGTGCATGAATGTAAGAGCCAAACTTTGTCACGCCCCACTCCCAACCCTCCAAAATCTTCGTATCACATTTTTTAAAAATTGTTTTAATAAAAATTAAAAAAAAAATCCAAAGTCTTTTCCATGGTCCAAAATGATCCATGGAGGATCTTGCCCAGGTCTCCAGCCACATCCTCCCTACGCCCCATCCCACTCCACTTCAGCCCCTCAGCCTCTTTGCTGCTTCTGCCTCCCTTGGGGTCTTACATTCCTGGATTCCTCTGCTGGAATGCCCTCCCCCAGGCCTCCACATGGCCTTTCGAGTATTCCCATTTAGAATTTAAAATGCTTTTATTTTTCTTCATATTTTTAAAATTATTTTCTTCTCATAATTTGGGTTAAAGTTAATAGAAAGCAACCCTTTTATAGCAAAGTTGGTAATAGAAAATTGTAATACTTAGAAAATACATAATACTTAGAAACAGCATAGTATACTGGTTGGTTACAAAATAGATTTATAAAAATCTAGAGCTTGATTATATATCAACTATATCTAATTACAACATATAATGAAAATTCACCTGTTCACAAGAGTAACTACAACCATAATATACTCAGGAATACATTTAACAAGAAAAGTATGGGAGTTTTAAAAACAACACTGAGGACTTCCCTGGTGGCGCAGTGGTTAGGATTCCGCCTGCCAATGCAGGGAACACAGGTTTGATCCCTGGTCTGGGAAGATCCCACGTGGCAGAGCAACTAAGCCCATGTGCCACAACTACTGAAGCCCACATGCTTCAACTAGTGAAGCCCGCGCACCTAGAGCCCCTGCTCTGCAACAAGAAAAGCTACCGCAAATGAGAAGCCTGTGCACCACAATGAAGAGTAGCCCCCGCTCACAGCAATGGGAGAAAGCTCGAGTGAAACAGTGAAGACCCAGCACAGCCAAAAAATAAAATAAAATAAAATAAAATAATTAATTAAATTAATAAATAAAAAATAACAACAATGCTGAAACTTTTATTAAAGGAAAATAAATTTGACAGATTAAAGTAGATACACTACTTTGTTCTAGAAAAAAAAGCTTTTAAGAACATAAACTATAAATATGCTTATATTTTAGATGTTTTACAGTGAAGATGCCTGGGGGTATTTTACTGGCAGAATTTGTAGATATTATCAGATACTAGAACAAATAGAGTCTCACATGCTCTGCAGAGACAGATCCAGGTTTTGAGTGGCCTGAGGCTTACACACTTTGGGGAGAAGACTCTTTTTTTCAGTGCAAAATTATGAATGTGAACGTGCTAGGGCCCTTCCAGGGGCCTTAGAAAGGGCTACGGAATGGAAAGGCTCTAAAGCTTACCAGTAGATCCACCTCTGATGTTACGAAATGTAAAACTGAACAGCACACATTTATCACAATCAGCACCCTGTCATATGCCCACAAACATCCAGAGAGAAACATCCAGAGCAGACCCAATGAGAGTTCCACCAACACAGGCTCAGAGGTGCCAAGAATGAGAACTAGCCCTACCCCAAGGTATGCATTTCCACCAGTAACCAGAACTCCACAATGTAACTGGACCACAAGCAGCAAAGATCAATTTAAAGAACGAATCACCTGTGATAAGTGACTTACTAGGAGAATGAAATGGTTATGCTTATTGCAAAAAATGTCTATATCTGGGAAAAGCCAGATGCAAGAGCAGAAACTCTGAAACACGTTATACAAAAAAGACAAAAATGGATGACAATGGAAGCTACTTATAATAACCACTGATACTTACAATGGCACTTACTGTATGCCAGGAACTGTCCTAACTACTTCATATATAGGGAACCATTTACTCCGGACAAAAACCTGTGAGGGAAGTACTATTATTTGCCCCAGTTTAAAGATGAGGAAAATAAGGCACAAAGAGATTAAGTAATTTGACCAAGGTCACACAGCTAATAAGTAACAAATTTAGGATTTGAACCCAGACGATCTGGCTCCAAAGTCCACAGTCTACTCTCTAACTCACAGGAATTCGATTAACTCAGAGATGGACCTCAGACCACAACAGAAGTTCCCTATAATGAAGAAGGAATAGAAAACTGCTGGTAAGCTCATTCTAGAACCTCAAGAAACACATTATCTCATCCAATGGAAATTGGTCTTGTTTCCTACACATATTTTAGTCATAACACCTATCCTTAGAAAGTGATTAAGTGTGACGTCTGAAAATAAAAGAATGACCCTGTTTAAAAACAAGTTCTGGGGCTTCCCTGATGGCACAGTGGTTAAGAATCCACCTGCCAATGCAGGGGACACAGGTTCGAGCCCTGGTCCGGGAAGATCCCACATGCCGTGGAGCAACTAAGGCCGTGCGCCACAAATACTGAGCCTGCTCTCTAGAGCCCGCAAGACACAACTACTGAGCCCCTGTGCCACAACTACTGAAGCATACGCGCCTAGACCCCGTGCTCCACAACAAGAGAGGCCACCTCAATGAGAAGCCCCCACACCTCAATAAAGAGTAGCTCCCACTAGCCACAACTACAGAAAGCCTGCGCGGAGCAATAGAGACCCAATGCAGCCAATAAATTAATTAATTAATTAATTAAAAAATATATATTAAAAAAGTAAGTTCTGAATTACACATTTTATCTTCAGCATCAAGCTACTCATGTTTTTCCAAGAAAATTCAAGTCTTTACCCTTTTTTTGATATTGTACTGTAATGAATCCTAGTCAGAGCTGAGTTAACCTAAAAATCAGCTTACTTTACTATTTTAGTAAGTGTTTAACTTACTTATACTATTTTAAAAAGTGTTGAACTAATTACTGCAGTAGATTTTAGGGATTCTCTTCAACTGTGACATTGTTCTCTACTTGTTGGGATAGACTATGAATGTGAATAAATTCATCTTTAATTAAGTTACCTGTGAGTTTTCTCTGCAAAGAATCATTTAAAGTATTTATGAAATGAACTATTTAACCAAACCCATTTTAAAGTTTTTAAGAGTTACAACTTCAGTTTAACCCTTTCAATTTCTTTCATCTAAGCATTCACAGTAATATGTTCTTTCCGCGGGTCTCTTTTCTGTACAACTCTAATTTACTGAAATGCATAGAATTCCCACCACCTCACAGGGGTGCAGTGAGGAAAAAACAAACACAAATCAACAAGTGCTAAAAGAACACCCTTTCTAAGGTCTTATATATAAAGCTAAGAATGGAAGGAGGAAGGAAATGTATATATAGAGGTGGTCAGTGAACACACTGTTTAAGGCAGTCCCCCTTCCTTAAACTAGCACAGTGTGGTTTAACAGCACGCTAGCCAGAAAGATAAGACATCTTGGTTCAGCTAGTCAAATGGGATGTCACTTCAGAGAAGGCACCTGACTTGGTTGTTTGTTCCCCAGTGTCTTCACCCATGAAGTAAATGGTGGGAAAATGTGTTGGTTATCTACAGATACACTTTATGGAGATGCTATGGAGAACAGAACATTGCAAGTATGTGTGCAAAACCCCTGTACTTTTGCGAACTCTATGCTATGTAAAGTCTAAGAACAGAGGGAAACCCAAGGGCCAGGAAAGTTAAGACTCCCAGGTAATCCAGAAAAGCATGGGTGAGTGCAAACAACAGTGGCACACAAGGATAACTCCAGGTCTCAAGAGGCCCCCTTCAAAACAGACTGGATGCAGTATAGGAAAGTTTGCCATTTTGAATCCAGAAAGGCAGAAGTATAACTTAATCAGACTGTAAGTTTAACAAAACCAGAATCATTCATCTTTTAATTCCTCCATCCCTACCATACTGTACATACTCACTAAATCTTTTCTGTACAAATGATGAATGAATGAAAACAAATGAGCTGAGTCCCATATAACAAATAAGTGCATAGATTCTCTTTTGCCAGGAAATATATATAGATGAAATAAATGTTAATATTTTACATATATATATTCCCCTAAAAGGAGAAAAATTCACATGCTACAATCTCATGAGCAGGGAATTGCACCTATCCATGTTACTTTTTGCAGTGGCAAATAAAATTAAGGAACAGCTATACCTGTGTGATTACTTGGAATAAAGACAGAACTTTTCCAAAAGTCTTCACATACAACTAAGATGATGGGGTGGGGGTGGGGACTCCTTTCTCGCAGTCTATTAAAAATCACTAGAGATTTCATTTAAGTCTCTTACTTACTCATTTAATTTTATTTAACAACTATATTGCACATATTTTGTGCAATTTTTCAATTTAGGTGTTTACCAATGGGGTATCATGCAAATATTATAGGCAGTTCTCTAAGATTAAAAATAAAAAAGGTAAATGAAGAGCTTTGGTAAGAAGACTATAACAATGTTTTTAATTATCTGAAATAGCAATCATCAAGCTATCACGAGATAATATTTATCTCAGAAGTACAGTATATTCACAAAACCCAAAGGCTAATAACGTCAGGAGTTCTCTTAAGAGAGTCATAGAATTACTGAATAACCCAGGTGTTTCTAAGTGCCCTTCTATAGGTGATTCTCTAAGTGTACCTGACCAGCATCAACCAGTGGCTAAACCATGTTCTAAATGGATTTAGAAACAACTCACAATGTAGTTTCACTTTCTCAAATGGCCATGTGATTTCTTCTAACAGTTCATACTCTGGCTGTTTACAATAATGTCCACATTTTAGTTTGGGGGAGAGATTAATACTAATAAATACTAAATAAAAACACAGTTTTGATTCTAAATTTAAATAAGCCATCTTCTCAACAACTAAAATGGAACAAAACTGCATGGGAAATAACTATTACAATGTCTCTAAAGATCTTTTTGCTTACTTGAAATACTAACTGATCATCACTATTGTAATTATTACCAACAAAAACTTTTTTGAGCAGGCAATGGATACAAGATATTGTGTGATATGTTGAAATTAGGAGGCAACAACCTCTGCCTTCAAGGAGATTATTATGTAGTTGGTGATTTTAAAGAGGCAATAACAATAATAATACATATAAATTTAACAGTAAGTCTGAAGGGGCTGGCATTTACAACTGCGGGGTGGGAAGGTGAACAAGGTCTCTCACTTAAGAGTAAGTCAGACAGAGAAAAGCAAACATCATATGATATCACCTCTATATGGAATCTAAAAAAATGATACAAATGAACTTATTTACAAAACAGAAACAGCTTGGGATTAACAGATACACACTACTTTACATAAAATAGATAAACAACAAGGTCCCACTGTATAGCACAGGGAAGTATATTCAATATCTTATAATAACCTATAATGAAAAAGAATTTGAAAAAGGATACATATATACACACAAACACACACTACTGAATCACTCTGCTATACACCAGAAACTAACACAACATTGTAAATCTATACTTCAATTTTTTAGAAAAATAAAATTTTTTCAAATTTAAAGAAAAAAAGAGGACTTGAGATGGGAATTGGATGAACAGAAGGACAACTGTTAAGCACAGCAAGAGCAAAGCTTCAAAAGCAAAAAAGTGACAAGTATTTTCAAGCAAAGGGGTCTGAATAGTCACTAGATGGAGTCCATTCTGTGAACAACCATATTATTTAAGCTGTGTAAGTGCCCTCACCTACCTGGGCAACCCAAACTCATCTTTTCCAAAACAAAGGCAGTGCAATCAGAGAGGCTGATCTGAGTTTTGGTCCAGGCTTAGCAACCAGCTTACTGGGTGACCTGGAGCAAATCATTTCCTTATCTTCAGTTTCCACAAGTAGAAGACTTGAAGGTTATTCTTTAAAGTTCCTTCCAGCTCTAAAATTGTATGACTTCTTCATTACTAACAAATAATCATCCCCATGAATGGGTAATTATCAGCATATAAATCTATGCAGGTCTAGAACAGAACAGTTTCACAGACACACCAAGCCCTCTTCCACCCCAGGGCCTTTGCACATGATGTTCCCACTGTATGGATGGGCTCCTTCTGCCCAACACTGCTCATACTCCAACCCACAGCCAAATGGAGACCTTCCCCAATCCCTCCCCAACCCCACCCCTCACCAAAAATCTATATAGTCTGCACTTTTACCACCAATGCTTCCTCTACTCATATAATTTGGTCTCTTTTTTAACTGTTCCTCAGGGTAAGTGCTATCATACCTATCCTCATCAACAAACACTTAATAGAAACTACTAATTACAGAACTAGCTTCAAAGATTTCTAAGAATCCCCAGCCCAGCAGTTCACGATGCAGAGAAAAACAAAACTCAGCTTACGAAAATCATGATGTCAGATACAGTTGTTTTTTTTTTTAAATTCAACAAGTGATATGCACTTCTGATTAAGACAAGTTTCTTTCAAGATAGGCAGGTGGGAAAAGGGGTTAGGGAGGAAACACTGTTTATTTCAACTACACTGCCATTTCTCAAACATTCTACGAATTGTTCTTTTCATAATTGCCTTCAGTGCCTACAGCACAGCTTTTTGAATATATTCAGTCCTAAAATAGCTATATAAAACTCTGATGGAAATTTGACTTTTTGATAACACTAAAAATTGCCGAGAGCTAAGTCTTATGAATAAAATAAACTAGGTAATACCATTTAGGAACAGAAATGCTGATTTTCCTTATGGCCTTTGTCTCTCTCATCATGATACAAATAATAACTGAATAAACCACAACTGTCACAGCTAGATCCAAGAGTATTTTTTGAGATCTAGAATCCTTCTATTATTTCTACTTTTAAGTAGCATGAGGACCAAACCTTTGATTAAACTCCCTCTTCATTTACTAGAAATTACTCATACTGTACTGTTCTCCAAAAAATGCTTTACATGACTAACAATTATTTAACACAGAAGAAGAAAAAGTTAAAATTGAGGTGGGGGAGAGAGAAAGGGAAACAGGAATAAGTGATTTCTATTCATCCCAGTGGACCAGGCTAAAATAACCTATTTCACAGGAAGGTGATCTTCAGCCCCTAATGATGACCATGAGAATGAGAGTAGGAGAACAACTCTAATAATTTTTAAATCCAATTTCATGTTTGCAGACTCTTATATACAATCACTGAGAATTCATGATGTAGTTGGCATTTTACAACAAACGACAAAGGACAGTATTTCCTCCATACATTTCTCTTCCTTGCACCATGGACATTTACAAACTTTATGTCTTGATCTACTAAATGCAATGTGTGATCAGGGATTAGATCCTGGATTTGGGCAAGGAGGGGAGGTTGAGAAACAGCTAAGAAGACATCAGTGGAATGATGAATGAAATTTGACTATGGACTCTGGACCACATAATACTACTGTATCAGTGTTACATGTCTTGATTTTGATCATTGTACTGTGGTTCTAAAAGAGAATGTCCTTATTTTTAGACAATACACAATGAATTATTTAACAGCAAAAGGGGACTGTCTACAGCTTACTTTCCAATGGTTCAGAAAACATGCATATGAAGAGAAAGAGACCAAGGAAGAGACCAAGAGAATGACAGAGCAAATGGGGCAACCATAGGTAATTTGTGAATCTGAGTAAAGGTTACTTGAGAGCTCCTTGTACTATTCTTGCAACTTTTCTGTGAGTTTGAAACTATAGCAAAATTAAAAGTTACAAAAATATTTTAGGAGTGTGGATGGAACAAATGGTATTCTCCCTCTTTTCTATCTTGAATAGGTTTCTGCTTCCTAGAGGAAAAAACAGTGAACATTATTAAATGAAAATGGATAATTTGACAAATTAAGAAGGTAAATCAGACCCTAGGACTTCAGACCTGCATCTTGGCTCTTTTAAGTGATGAGGAAGGTCAGATCCAGGACAGTAGAATAAGAAAACAGATATGAATCAAAAGTGGGGAAAGAGAAACCAGAGAGGAAACTGAGACACAAGACAGGAAGTTGATACGACCTTATTTCAGAAACAAGGAAACTCAACTGCCAAAGAGAAAATGAGTTTTCATGGGATAATAGAGTTGAGAATTTAGTTGAGAACTAGAGCCCTAGTACACTAACCACTGTTAGAAATATCCGATCATTTCAGAACCTTAATAAGCTCTTATGCCTATATCACTAGAGTCTCCAGGTTCCAGGGGTGGTAAAGAAAACAACTCTATATGACCCAGAAGGCCTTATAGAAATATGAGAGGTTGCCCAGGATATTCAAGAGACTCGTGCCATCATCTTATAACTACCTCCACTATCCCGACAGTTAACCTGGGTAAAAGGTTAAATTTTCAAACAACTCATCACATAGAATGTTTGATTTCAGTACAACTGGAATAAAATGATAAGGGAGGCATTACAGGAAGAGCACTGAACTTAGAGTCAGAATACCAAGGCTCAAATCCTGACCCTTCTACTTATTAAAAGCATGACAACCTTTCTGGTTGTTCATGATGTTTGCATAGGATAAATCTGCCCTGCCTGCTTCTAAGGGTTGAGGTCTCCCCATGTCTCCTTTGGACCCATCCAGCCATCCAACGTGTACTGAGCACTCAACTCTGCACTAAACTCTCAGAAATACGAAGATAGAAAAGCTATGAACCCTGCCCTCAAAGAGCTTGAAGTCCAATGGGGGACACAGATATGTAGACAGAGTCAAGCAACCAAGATGTCACAATAAAAATATGGACAGGGCACAAAGGGCTGAAGGGGGCTGGGGATTCCACCACTGGTGGGAGGGATACAGGAAAGGCTTCAGAGAAGGTGGGGATTGACCTGAGTCAGAAAAGATGAGTAAGTGATTACTAGGGCACTCAACACATTTCTGATGGATAAAATAGATATGGATAGATAGACAGAGCCTGGTAGGCAGGTAGAGGAATATATCACTTCAAGTTGATTGAACAATAGTAACAAAGGCACAATGTGAAAGAGTAACTGCAGGTAGAAGACAGCTGGGGATGGAGGAAGGAGAGAGGAAGACAAGGAAAAAGGGCATTAAGTACCTTGTATTCCAAGCTAAGGAGTTTTAACTTGATCCTAGAGCAGATGCAAAGCTACAAGTTTTAAAAATCCCTCTTATGGTTTTATAGTTGAAAGATGAAGATCCAAAAGTAAAATCAACTAGGGCAGTAATCCACCAAGAGAATGGAGTTGGGAGCTGCAATAAGGTGGTAATGAAGAGAAGGAGAATTCACAGGACTTGGAAATAGATTGGATGTGTGTTGGGTTGAAACAGTGATGGCAAAGGAGTTAAGGGTGTAAAGAGACAATATATTTATATGAAAGCAATTTCTAAACTATAAAAACAATTGAAGGGCTTCCCTGGTGGCACAGTGGTTGAGAGTCCACCTGCCGATGCAGGGGACACGGGTTCGTGCCCCGGTCCGGGAAGATCCCACATGCCGCAGGAGCGGCTAGGCCCGTGAGCCATGGCCGCTGAGCCTGCGCATCCGGAGCCCGTGCTCCGCAACGGGAGAGACCACAACAGTGAGAGGCCCTTGTACCGCAAAAAAAAAAAAAACCAATTGAAGAACACTGTTTTCTAAAGTCCAATTAGATAGTGGCAGAATCAGACAAAAACCCTCGTTTTGTCTGACGTTAATTTTCTTCTACCACAAAGAAATTTTTTTTTTAATCATAACTGAAAGTAATAAAAATATCCTCAAAAGTTTTAAAATAAAACTTCATCTGGGACGCTTCCTCGCGGGGCCTTGTGGGTAGCCGGTCAGGGTCTCCTGGCGTCGATGATGGCGGGGGATGTGGGCGGTCACAGCTGCCCCAATTCGGAGCTGCTGCTGCACCCGGAGCTGCTGTCCCAGGAGTTCCTTCTCCTCACCCTGGAGCAGAAGAACATAACTGTTGAAAATGACATGAGAGTAAACAAAGACAGTCTTACCGATCTTTATGTTCAGCATGCAATACCACTGCCTCAGAGAGATTTGCCAAAGAACAGATGGGGGAAAGTGATGGAAAAGAAAAGAGAACAACATGAGATAAAAAATGAGACGAAAAGGAGTAGCACTGCAGACGGGTTTCGGAAAAGACCCCTCATCGTGTTTGACGGGAGTTCAACAAGTACAAGCATAAAAGTGAAGAAGACTGAGAACGGAGACAATGACCGACTCAAGTCCCGGCCTCAGGCCGGCGCTACCAGTAATGCCTTTCGAAAATTGTCAGATTCCTCTTCAGGTGTTTCACCCCTAATTTTGTCTTCCAATTTGCCTACGAACAATAGAATGGAACACAATAATAATGACACTAAACAGAACCATGACTTAACGCATAGGAAAAGTCCTTCCGGCCCTGTGAAGTCGCCGCCTTTGTCGCCTGTAGGAACTACTCCGGTGAAGTTAAAGCGAGCCGCTCCCAAGGAGGAGACCGAGGCCGAGGCCGCGGCCGCGAATAACCTGAAGCCCCCAGAAGCAAAGAGGAAGATACAGCATGTTACATGGCCGTGAAGGAAAGTTTCCAAAAATGTAAATATAACTGTAACTAGTTTTTCAAACGAGTTCACATTTACTGACAGTATTTACAGAGATCCTGATTATTGTGGAATTTTCTTAAGAGGTTTAAATTAGGTTCAAAGAAATAAAGTCCTTTCCTTTCCTTTTTCCCTCCTTTTCCTTCCTCTGGGAGGAAGAAATCTTGCCTTTCATGCTCCAATTAGGAAAGAATTTCTTTTTAAACAAATGGTTTAGTATAAGTCATTTATATTGGCCCTCCTCAAATAATTAGCTGCAAGTCAGGTATAAAGCATTTGATGAACTTTAGGAATTATTCGCATTAGTCTCTTTTGGTCTTTGGGGAAATTTGAGGTTTTTGAAACTCGGATATTTTAGAAGTTCACAATTTTCATTTCTTTTCCCAAGCAAAAGAAAATAACAGTTCATTGCAGTATTCTAGTGAATTCTGCCAAACTCCTCCTCCAGGTTCCCCATGGAAAGCATGTTAGTAGTGCTGCCAGTACACTGTTCGGAATATACGGATAAAATTGCTGTTCTGTAAGTGCTCACGTTGCCTCTTCCCATAAACATCGAAAGGGAAGCCAGTGCTTGCTGTTGCTCCTTCCCTTTAATTGTGAATTGATTTCTTGTGAGTAGACCAGCCCACCCCCTTGGACGCTCCTGTCACGTGGCAGCCCTGCTCCTCTTCTTACAGTGGCTCTGACCTCCCTCTCAGCTCCGGTATCAGCCTCTCCTGGGAGCTTAATCTTTTCCAAATGAGGCCGACTTCAGACTCTTCAGGGGAAGTGATCACTTTAGAGGCGGTACCTGAAGGCAGAAAGCTTACAGGATAGGAAGGGTGGGTAGAATTCTAGAACCTGAGAATCCAGGAAGCCTGGCAGTGAGGGGAACTCAGCGCGACGTGCAGCCTGCAGAAGGGGGTTTGCTGAGTCGGAGGTCACTAGAGAGCAGCATGGGGGCAGGGACCGGCACCCGCGGAGGCGCTGCCAAGGTTTCGTTGGTGTTAAGTGGTGTCGCTCCAGTTGTGTAGCAGAAGTCAGCGGGGAGATAGGGTAGCCCTCAGGTTCACGAGTTCTGGTGTCCGCTTCCTGCTGTGTATTTCTAACCAAGGCCAAGGGTACTTTACACTCTTCCCTTGTACGACTGATCTTCGAATGGGGTTTGCCTTTCAACACTTTTTAGAGCAATCCATTCCTTTTTTGATATGTTAAAACAAGCATTTCAGTTCGGCTATTGAATAGCCTTACAAAAAATTAATTCAGCCTTGCAGGTAAGTACTGTACTAAACCTTTAACCCTACAGTTTGTAGCTTTTCTGCCTTTATCCAGACTATAAATCCATACCTGTAAGACGAAACTGAAAGACACCGAGTGTGGCATAAGTTGTTAATGTTATGCTAAATTGTTAAGTGTTTGGTTGTCTGCAGGGCTGATATTTGGAATATTGTTGAAGGACAGCCATAATCCTATACACAACTGCGTGTTAAGGGAGATTTTAACAGTGCAGATTTCAGGGTAGAATGACAAATTTTATTCTACATTCTGTTGTCTCTTCTGCTTCCATCTGCATTTCTCTCTTGGTTAAGAGAGATTTAGCCATTTGACAGTTTTAAGTCAGTGGAAACTTGTTTTTAGTTACTCAATAAAATTAATTTTTAATTTGTATATTTAACTTACAGAGTAGGTTGGTAGTAACAGCTGAACTGTGTAACATTGTTGCTTCAAATTGAAGTTTATATTATGAACATTCAGAATCAGTGCTCACATAGCAGCATATTACTGAGCTATTTTGAGTTTGAAAAGTGGAGAAGCCTCAACCCTGTGCTGTGTGTCACGTACGCTCACATCCGAGCGCTAGGTCTCCTCGCGGTGCGCAGACACAGCTCCGTGGGCCACGGTAGGGATCCGAGGCGGTGCTCTGTGGGCTTTCGAGCTTCCGAGGCCTTGGTGTGAACGGCGCACGCCTGGACCACCCCTCGCTCCCTAACATGGGCTGACCTGGTGGCTTGGAGTCCTTCCTGGGGTCAGCGGAGGGCAGTCGGTCAAGTCAGGCGGCTCCCAGGGAACAGGCACGTGTCCACTTCCTGCCCATAGCAGCTGGTCTCGTTCTTTTCTTCCTCCCCCTCTTTGTTCCCTGTTTCCCTTGTTCTTACTCTCCTCTCCCCCACAATTCACTTTCTCTGCTCCTTCTCCTTCACCCTGTAGACCCTGAGCTCCAGGCTTAGGTTTACAAGTCGTATTGCCCGGCCCGCTTATCGCTGGGGCCGGGGCCAGGCGAGCGCCGTGCTTCTTGAGGACCACAGACGCTGCTGCGGGGGTCTGCGAGTCTCAAGGCCCTGCGGCACCGGGCGTTGAATTGCCGCAGTGGCTCTGGAGGCGGGGCGGTTTACCAGGGCCCGCTCACTGGTCTGGGCGGCTTCCAGGCACTTGGCAAGGCTGGCTCACTACTGCTGGGAGGCTGTGGTATTTCTGCTAGTATTAAAATTCTTCAGGATTGCAGTTATTGTTTGAAAGAGTGTTTTGGTTAACTAGGTTCTGAGAGGTGGTTCTAAAACTGATCTAGAGACTCATTTAATAGCAACAGCCTGTTAAAAACTTACATTAAGTGAAACTGCCAGTGGATTAAATCATATGTATGTTTAAGAGCTTCCTTTGTTTACTACTGTGGGACCTCAGTAATTCTGAGGCTCCAAAATGGTCAAAATGTTTTTAAGTGTGCTCTTTTATTAAATGCTTGTGTAGGTTTTGTAATTCGGTACAGAAAGTTTAACCTTGTAATGTACATTTTTGTATGTAAAAAATCTTCTAAGGAGCCTTATCCTTATTTAAATAAAAGGAATAAAATTAAAAAAAAAAAAACTTCATCTGTATTATAGAGATTTAATAGATTTTTTCCCTAATTTTCCACAGAGTATCAAGGTTGTTTCAAAGACAGGCTCTGAAGAAATAGCCCTGCAATTCATTAGTATTTGACCTTGTTTAAGTTTTTAAACTTTCTGAGCCTCATATCACTCATTTTTGAAATGAGGGTACTAATAAGACTTCATACAGTATTGTTTTGAGGAATAAAGAAAATAATGCATGTACTTTTTTTTTTTTTTTTTTTTTTGCGGTACGCGGGCCTCTCACTGTCGTGGCCTCTCCCATTGCGGAGCACAGGCTCCAGATGCGCAGGTCCAGCGGCCATGGCTCACAGGCCCAGCCGCTCCGCGGCATGTGGGATCTTCCCAGACTGGGGCACGAACCCATGTCCCCTGCATCGGCAGGCGGACTCTCAACCACTGCGCCACCAGGGAGGCCCGCATGTACTTATTTAGCACAGTGCCTGGCCTGTATTTGGTACTCAATAATTTGTATCATAATTACTACTAATGTGCAGGAAAGAGTTAACATGACAGGCCTATGATGCTGCCTACAAGGTTGGTCCTTGGCTGGCATCTGGGAACTTGCACTTTGGGAGGGGAGGGCTCTCTCATTCCCAGCACTAATAGGAATGGCTCACTGGGCCTAACCTGTTTGTACAAACAACCTGGCTTATGCTGAACACCTGCTTTCCTTCTGGAGTCTGGAATTTTGGTACATGCTTAGACAGAGGGTGCCTATGTGACCAGCCTCCAATGAAAACCTTGGCTACTGAGTCTCTAATGAGATTCCCAGTTAGAAAACATTTCACAATTGTCACAATTCGGTAATGGAGGAATTATATACCCCCTTTGTGGCTCTGCTGAGAAAGGACTCTTGCGAGCTTGTGCCTGGTTTCCTCCAGACCTGTCCCAGGCACCTTTTCCCTTGCTAATTTTGCTTTTTCTTCTTTCACTTAAATAAATCATAGCAGTGAGTTAAACTCAGTGCTCAGTCCCCTGAGTTCTCCTAGTGAATTACTGAACCTGGGGGTAGCCTTGGGGATCCCTGACACAACTAGTCTCCCTATTCCTCAACCTAATAAACTATTGTCAGTTTTCATAACAGAGGAGGGTTACAGACAAGAAACCAACAAAATTGGTAATACCAAAGTCCAATTATAAAAATTTCCTGATTTCTTAGCTAACAATAGTTGCAGATTTACACGCTACTCGAAATTTCTGTATTCAAATATCTAAACATATAAAAATCTCTCCATTCCTTGTTTTCTCACCATTATTTAACAGGCCTTTTTTCTAATTAAACTCCAGCCCTGTTCTTCCCTGGATTCCATCTCAAAACCATGTGGAGGCTCCAGCAGAACGTCAGGTGGTCTAACCCCTGTGTCATTTAGTTCCCTGACCAGAAAGCAAGAGCACAGTTTCCTTTGTTCTGTGTTATTATAAGAAGAGCAAACAATATAAATTGTCAGTAAGATCTTTTATTGGTTCACTAGAAGATGCAGAAACATAAGCTAGTTGAGAAAGAGCAAGGAGGACAAACCAAAGAATGGCCCACAGCAGAAACTGAGACACAGGTTTTACAACATGAGACTTGGAAGAAACAGCTTGACTGAATTTCTCATCATCTAGAACAGAATTTCTTAGCATACTTTGAAAAGTACAATAAACTGTACTTAATAGGAAAATTTTCAGTAAAAGCTTACTGCCATCCTATTGAAGGAGCTGGGGTTCAGAGAACCAGGAAGAGATTGATGTCTGACTCTGTGATTAACTGAGAGTTTTAATAAAGGATGAATGTCACTGAATTGCTACAGAGAAACTAGGAATCATAGCTACTAGATCAATCAGTAGCCTACCCAGTATTTCTTTTAAAAACAGAACTATGAACAACTAAAATAAATATATCTGGGGCTACTGCAGAATGGCCCCCATGGTTTTTCTAATCCACTTAGAGTCTTACAAGTCTTACACTTTTAACAAAATATTTTCTTTTAATACCTGTTGATTCTGGGCACAGGGCACTGGGCTGGTAGGGCCCAGCCCAGGGCTCCCTGGCTGAGGCTCCTGCCCCCTGCTTCCACACGTAGGCATCTCTCGGGACAACTGGCACAAGAGCCACAAGACCGGGGACAAGAGAAAGCCCTACCACAGGAAGTGGAAGTATGAGCTGGAATGCCCCGCTGCCAACACCAAGATTGGACCCCGCCGCATACACACAGTCCATGTGCAAGGAGGGGCAACAAGAAGTACCGGGCTTTGAGGCTGGACATGGGGAACTTCTCCTGGGGCTCGGAGTGTTGCACACGCAAGACAAGGATCATTGATGTTGTCTACAATGCATCCAACAACAAACTGGTCCGTACCAAGACCCTGGTGAAGAACTGCATCATGCTCATTGACAGCACATCATACCGGTAGTGGTACAAGTCCCACTATGCACTGCCCCTGGACTGCAAGAAGAGGCCAAGCTGACTCCTGAGGAGGAAGAGATTTTAAACAAAAAACGATCAAAGAATATTCAGAAGAAATATGATAAAAGGGGGCTTCCCTGGTGGTGCAGTGGTTAAGAATCCACCTGCCAATGCAGGGGACACGGGTTTGAGCCCTGGTCCGGGAAGATCCCACATGCCACAGAGCAACTAAGCCCACGCACCACAACTACTGAGCCTGTGCTCTAGAGCCCGCAAGCGACAACTACTGAGCCCATGTGCCACAACTACTGAAGCCTGCGCGCCCTAGAGCCCATGCTCCACAAGAGAAGACACTGCAATGAGAAGCCCGTGCACCACAACAAAGAGTAGCCCCCGCTCGCCGCAACTAGAGAAAGCCCGCAGACAGCAACAAAGACCCAAAGCAGCCAAAAATTAATTAATTAATTAGTTTTTTAAAAACTTTCAACATAAAATACACTGCTATAAATAAATTTTTTAAAAAACAGAAAGAAATATGACGAAAGGAAAAAGAATGTCAGGACTTCCCTGGTGGTACAGTGGTTAAGAATCTGCCTGCCAGTGGAGGGGGCACTGGTTCGAGCCCTGGTCCAGGAAGATCCCACACGCCGCAGAGCAACTAAGCCTGTGTGCCGCAACTACTGAGCCTGCACTCTAGAGCCCACAAGCCACAACTACTGAGCCCCCATGCCACAACTACTGGAGCCCGCATGCCTACAGCCCGTGCTCCGCACCAAGAGAAGCCACCGCAATGAGAAGCCCGTGCACCGCAACGAAGAGTAGCCCCTGCTCGCTGCAACTAGAGAAAGCCCTCAGGCAGCAACGAAGACCCAACGCAGGCAAAAATAAATGAATGAATGAATGAATGAAGAAAAAAAGAAGAAGAATGCCAAAATCAGAAGTTTTCTATAGGAGCAGTTCCAGCAGGACAAGCTTCTTGCATGCATCACTTCAAGAGCAGGCCGGTGTGGCTAAGCAGATCACTATGTGCTAGAGGGAAAGGAGCTGGAGTTCTATCTGAGGAAAATCAAGGCCCAGAAAGGCAAATAAATCCTCTTCCCTCTTATCTTAGCTCATATAATAAAGGTGTTTATTGTTCTAAAAAAAGTGGGTTACCCACATTACAGCCCTTTTCAGATCACAGCTTCTAGGGCAAAGGAGATGAAAACAAGCACATTTATCCAAGGAAAACAGAGAAGTGGGCAGATTAACCCAAACAGGGAAGAAGTATAACAGTGAAGTGCTACTGGGCTTACCTAGGAGCTAGGCTGAGAGCTGTCAAGAAGGAATTTAGCCTAGTACTATCAGAACTTTTATTGCCTCAAGAATTCAGATTCTTATCTTAAAATTCCTGACTTTTTAATATAGTTAACTATTTCTTTTTAACTGTGGGAGGCAAACAAATCTGCAACCATATTTCCAACTGAAGGTCATAAGTTTGCCAATGAACATCAGTCCCCGAGAAAAGAATCCAGGAGGGATTAAAATGCCCAGCTCATGGGAGGAGGGGGGTTCAGGCAGGACTAGCTAACGGGACTAGGCTCCCTGGGCCAGTCAGCAGTAGCCAGAACGGAAATGGATTCTTCTTTTTTTTTCTTTTTTTTTTTAATTGAAGTATAGTTGATTTACAATATTGTATAAGTTTCAGGTGTACAGCACAGTGATTCAGGTTTCTTGCAGATTATATTCCATTATAAGTTATTACAAGATATCGGGTATAATTCCCTGTGCTATACAGTAAATCAATGCTAAGTGTCAGAGGCTGGGCTGTTACATGTTGTGACAACCTCTTCATTCTGTCCTTTCTGGTTCTCATGGTGGCGGAGGCTGCTGCCAGGAAAGACAGTGGGTCAGGTTCTCAAATAAGAGGGTTTCCACTGTTCTCTTTATTCTGCTTAAGCTAAAGCAATTAGGGCACTTTTAACTTTGTATCACCTTTGTATTATCATTTACTATTTTCAAAGTGACTTAACAATTGCAATGTATTTCAATTGTATGGGTCCATGTTTCTAAGCAGGTAATGTAGGTTTCTGAGAGTTTTTTTGGTTAGTAAAGGACCACACTTTCCCAAGTTTACTGTTACATTCCTATTCTTATGATAGGATTCAAATTATGACAAATCATTATTATACAGCAAAAAATTATTAATGTTTCCCCTTAAAATTTATTTTAGATTTTAAAATAATTCATATTTCTAGTCTTATCTGAAACCCTTTTGGAATCCTGAATTTTTCAGATTTAATAAATGTAATATAGCACATATACGATATACAATCCCAGCAAGAACTGGACAGCCCCACATAATTAAACACATTACTAATTCTGCACACACACACACACAAATCACACTAAGATAAAGACTAAAAATAGCTTCATCGAAGGTCAGGTTTTGCCACTGAAAGAGTTTTTGAAGTTTGGGTCTTCAGCATTTTGGGGATTTAGGAAGGTGGATAAAGGACTATAGTCCTAAATTACGTGAACCTGCAAAATTCCACAATGACAAGGTCACAGTGACAAGCCACAGCAGAAATGAACAGAGTTGAGGCCCACCAGTGAGAAGCAATGCCATTCTGTCTGTATTGGGGGAACCAAAATACAGAGAAATCAGTGGGAGAAATTAGTGGGAGTAAAACAAAACAAAAACAAAATAAAAATGAGTAAATCCATTTCTGAGGAAGGTGCTCTAGGAAAATAGCAGAATTAAATAAAATAAAATCAAACATCAAGATCACCAACAGGGCTTCCCTGGTGGCGCAGTGGTTGAGAGTCCACTTGCTCATGCAGGGGACACAGGTTCTTGCCCGGTCCGGGAAGATCCCACATGCCGTGGAGCGGCTGGGTCCATGAGCCATGGCCGCTGAGCCTACGTGTCCGGAGCCTGTGCTCCACAACGGGAGAGGCCACAACAGTGAGAGCCCCGCGTACCGCAAAAAAGAAAAAAAAAAAGATCACCAACAATCTACTGTAACCAACTAGACAATGGCATGTGGTCAAAAAGGGCAACACAGTCTCCCAGCAATTCCCTAGAACACAAGAAAATTTCTAAAAGGGAGGAATGTGGCTGGGCCTGCAGTACTAGATGAGGCACTCCCAAGATGGCAGGAGAAAAAAAGATGGGTCAGAGGCCACTATATATGCATGCACCTCATCTAGTGGTAGAACTAGAGGCTAAAACAACTGAAAAGCCAGGAGCTGGCTGACAACATGGCCCCCCTCTGCCACCTGCTCATTGACCAGGTTCTTAGTGAGCCACTGCCCTCTGCTCCCATCAGAGGAACTTTGCACTAGCTGCTTATCACCAAAAAAAAGTTGAACAGTTCTGTTGTCAGTCAACTTCACCAAATCACTAAGCAGTTTTAAGTAACTTTCACTTAATAATGAAGAAATATTCATATAAAGTGATGAACATAGACAGTTTATATGTGCTAAAGAAGACTTTTATACATAGTATGATAGCTTATGGAAAACAGCCATGTACACAGCATACTTAATGAATTCCACAAGGATCTAAAACTGATGTAGGAATTTGTTTTCTCTAACACATTAATTCAGTAAGCCGATATAAAATGTATACCCATGTGTACTAAACCCATAATTACCAGACTTGTGAAAAATGTCTATCCATATCCTTAACTTTATCTTTCAAATCCAAATGATAATAAATCATTACTTTAACTTCATTAACCTAAAGCTTACTCCATAAGATTTGGAAAGTATGTGGAATGTCAGTATTATAAAATAGTATCAACATGGAAAGCAACAAAGTAAACTTTGATTGTCTCCTACCTCTGCCCGACCCTCATAGTAGGTTAACATGGACTCTGTTAGCACAAAAAGTCTCTCTTTGTAGTTTAAGGGTGAGGTCTTCTTTTTCTGCTGTGACCTTTTAATAAGAATCTCTTCCAGAATAGTGTTAAAATTCATCTCGGTCTTCTGATCACTGTTTCTCCTGCCATTGAAGATCCCAGGGTTCTGAAGTAAGAAAATAAACAGTTGAAATAAAATGCAACATGTTAATTATCCAAGAATGCTGCCATTCCAAATTTACCAAAACAGATTTTACTCTCTGACCACAGCTAGAGCCGAGGAATGTTACTCCATGCACCTGGACTAAAAATGTCCAGGGTATAAAAGCTCAACCTCCTCTTCTTCCCCAGCCCCATCCTGTTCCTCCATGTCCCTGGATTTCATAAGAAAATCTAATCAAGGTTTGCCATGATGATGATTCACTCCTTTGTCCCTCCCTGCCATCCCTTAGTTTGCTGGCACACTCTTCTGCTATCTGATTGCAGGGAAACAAATACCTCAGCAGGAAAAGTACATTTCATCGCCTGCATGGCTGGTTTAGGCTGATATTTAAATTGCCTCAGGATCTTGGTACACAAAACAGACAAGCACACAGGCACGGTAGACTGTGAACAAAATGCATTACCACAGTGGTGGATAGCATTCAATCTCCAGCTCTAATAAGGATGTAATCTTGATCAAGCATCCTCATCACCAGAGCCACGAGGATGTTCTCTGATACCTACACTACCATGCTCCACATTTCTCTTCCCTATGGCTCCTGTCTCAGCCACAAGAGGAAGAAAACCCACCCAGTTACAGCTAATCCTACTCAGCTAACCTACCCTACACAGCTGCCCCTCAGGGCAGAGCTCACCTGTATAAGGTTCTCAGCCCTATATTTGGAGCCCCACATCTAGACTATCCATGCCTAGACTAATAAGCCTTCTAAAATCCAACAAAATTAACTCTCTGAAAACCAAAGATAACTCAGAAAAGGCCTGAACATTCTTACCTGAGACAAGTTGAACGGACAACAGCCCTTTCTTCCCTGCCCTCCACCACACCCTGACAAGAAATCATTGTGTATCAAACCACAGAGGCAACAGGAGTCATGTGAAGAGCACAGCCGGGAACTTGATACTGCCAGTGAGGAAGTTTACCATCTTCACGCCCAACCCAACACCTCGGAAACACCCTTGCAACTCTCTATTACCGAACTCTGCTCATCCAATCAGGCCCTCCATTTTCTGGACAGTTACTTTATAACAGCTGAACCTCTGAATATCATCAGTTTCCTTCATTCATAAAATATGGATGTAAATACCACAAGGTTACTGAGATGTGGGAGAGAACTTATTAAGAACACACCACACAATCATTAACCATTAGAGAAATGCAAATCAAAACTACAATGAGATATCATCTCACACCAGTCAGAATGGTCATCATCAAAAAATCTAGAAACAATAAATGCTGGAGAGGGTGTGGAGAAAAGGGAACACTCTTGCACTGTTGGTGGGAATGTAAATTGATACAGCCACTATGGAGAACAGTATGGAGGTTCCTTAAAAAACTACAAATAGAATTACCATATGACCCAGCAATCCCACTACTGGGCATATACCCTGAGAAAACCATAATTCAAAGAGTCATGGGGCTTCCCTGGTGGCGCAGTGGTTGAGAGTCCACCTGCCGATGCAGGGGACACGGGTTCATGCCCCGGTCTGGGAAGATCCCACATGCCGCGGAGCGGCTGGGCCCGTGAGCCATGGCCGCTGAGCCTGTGCGTCCGGAGCCTGTGCTCCGCAACGGGAGAGGCCACAACAGTGAGAGGCCCACATACCGAAAAAAAAAAAAGTGTCATGTACCAAAATGTTCATTGCAGCTCTATTTACAATACCCAGGACATGGAAGCAACCTAAGTGTCCATCGACAGATGAATGGATAAAGAAGATGTGGCACATATATACAATGGAATATTACTCAGCCATAAAAAGAAACGAAATTGAGTTATTTGTAGTGAGGTGGATGGACCTAGAGTCTGTCATACAGAGTGAAGTAAGTCAGAAAGAGAAAAACAAATACCGTACGCTAACACATATATATGGAATCTAAGAAAAACAAAAAAGGTCATGAAGAACCTAGGGGTAAGACGGGAATAAAGACACAAACCTACTAGAGGATGGACTTGAGGATATGGGGAGGGGGAAGGGTAAGCTGTGACAAAGTGAGAGAGTGGCATGGACATATATATACTACCAAACATAAAACAGATAGCTAGTGGGAAGCAGCCGCATAGCACAGGGAGATCAGCTAGGTAGTTTGTGACCACCTGGAGGGGTGGGATAGGGAGGGTCGGAGGGAGGGAGATGCAAGAGGGAAGAGATATGGGAGCATATGTATATGTATAACTGATTCACTTTGTTATAAAGCAGAAACTAACATGCCATTGTAAAGCAATTATACTCCAATAAAGATGTTAAAAAAAAAACTACACAAATGTTTATTATTGTTATTTTTTAATTCCAATGCTCTTTTCCTACCTCAGAGAATTACGATCTGGGCCATGACAGTAGCTTTCCAACTGGTCTTCCATTCACCCCCGGCTCCTGCCACATTTTATTCAAACTACATGCCCCTTATTCCCATTGGATCAACCTTCAAAGATACCACTTTCGTCATGCCATTTCATTCATCAGAAATCCTCAATGCCTCCCCAAAGTCCTCCCCATCACCTGCAGGATAAAGTCAAAACTCCTTAGCCAAAACACTGGACATTGTCCACAATCTGGCTGCAACCTAACATCCAATCTTTACTTCCACTGCTCCCCAAACAATCCACACCCCACACCCCAGTCAAAATAGTCAGCATTTACTCCCTGGCCTAGAAAATTCCCTCTCTCCACCTATGAAAGCTCTACTAGCTCAAAACTCACCTCCCTAGTGAAGCCTTTCCTGATGATTCCAATTAATTAAAAACCATCCAATTCCTGTACCCATGATCTCTGTATCACCCATTATAGAGCTCATCATTGTCTTCCCTGTTCTAGAGCAATAGATGTACATATTCTAACTCTCACCTAGATGTTATGCTCCTAGAGGAATAGTTCCCAACCTTAAGTGCACATTAGAATCACATAGAAAGGTTTTTTCCGAATGCAGATGTCCAGAATCCACACCCAGATATTTTGAATTGGTCTGGGGCAGGGTCCAGCACATCATGACTTAATGTGTAGGTAGATTTGAGAGCCACTACTTTAAATGAAGAGAAATTGGGCTCTTACACTAACTCTTTATACCACTCTTGGTGTTTATGGATAACAGATTAGCAGCTGGATAACAGACCCATTATCCTAAGCTGAGAAGTCAGAGAAAAAAGTTCTTGTTCCTTTGATTCTAAGTTGTCCTCCTTATTTTATTTTATTTTATTATTATTTTTTTGCGGTACACGGGCCTCTCACTGTTGTGGCCTCTCCCGTTGTGCAGCACAGGCTCCGGACGCGCAGGCTCAGCGGCCATGGCTCACGGACCTAGCCACTCCACGGCATGTGGGATCTTCCCAGACTGGGGCACGAACCCGTGTCCCCTGCATCGGCAGGCGGACTCTCAACCACTGCGCCACCAAGGAAGCCCCTGTCCTCCTTATTTTAAACTAAAATTTTGGTACTCTATCTTTTTGTTCCTGAGAAGCTGTTGATGTATAAATATACTTATTTGGAAATCATCTTTTCATCCTTGTGCAACGTATCTTCAATGCAAAGTAAAGATGACAACTTACAAAAATGGCGTGTAAGGGAAAAGCAAGATACGCCCTGGAAAACAGGCCACGTGCAAATGGCCATACCAGTGGGCAATACCATAGTTACCAAATGGAAGGCAGACTTTTGGAAAGCCCAGAAGGATAAGTGGGGCACGGCTCATCTGCAGTGCTAGAAGCAAAAGGCCTCAACACAGGGACAGGGGAGAACTATTTCATATTGAATGTGTTGAAAAAAAAAATCTTACCTGATTTGTATGAGAGGTGAATAGTCATCTAAAGAATCATACCATCTGAACCAAAAGGAATTTTAGCCATCACCTAATGTATCTCACTCATCTTACAAATTAAGAAGCTGAGATTTAGAAAATTTAGTAACTTGCTCAAGGTCACACAAACCAAGACTAGAAAAGAAGTCTCCTGGTTCCAAGTGAGAAGCCCTCTCCAGCATTCCATACCATACAATCAAATGTTCATTATTGTTTGAATAATCCATCGGTCAATGGGAAAACCTTACCAAAGAACACTATTAAAGTTCATATAAATGAAGGAAAATCTCTTGTAGATTTCCAGTTAAAGATGGAGGGTTTGGGGGCTTCTCTGGTGGCGCGGTGGTTGAGAGTCCGCCTGCCGATGCAGGGGACACGGGTTCATGCCCCGGTCCGGGAAGATCCCACATGCCACGGAGCAGCTAGGCCCATGAGCCATGGCTGCTGAGCCTGTGCGTCTGGAGCCTGTGCTCCGCAATGGGAGAGGCCACACAGTGAGAGGCCCACGTACCGCAAAAAAAAAAAAAAAAAAAGATGGAGGGTTGAACGTACACATTAGCCTAGGCTCCCTCCTGAAATCCCATTAAATCAGTTCTTTGTTGTTGTTGATATTGCTGTCATCACTAAGGAATTAACTCTCAAGGAAATAGGAAACAGGACAGCAGATAACAACAAAATTCTGGACACAAAATATTGTTTTGTGAAAACATGTTTATTGAAAACAAATAAACATGTGGTCAGTTCAGCTGGAAAGAAGCCTGGAAATAACCAATTTATGCTGCAAAACCTCCAAGTAGCTCAGGAATCAGCAGAACCTGGTATCTCTAAAAGTGGTAGTAAAGGACTTAAAGCAAAAGAATTGTTTATGGGGGTTTTTGGGGGGTTTTTTTTTGCATTATGTGGGCCTCTCACTGTTGTGGTCTCTCCCATTGCGGAGCACAGGTTCCGGACGCGCAGGCTCAGCAGCCATGGCCCATGGGCCCAGCCGCTCCACGGCATGTGGGATCTTCCCGGACCTGGGCACGAACTCGTGTCCCCCGCATCGGCAAGCGGACTTCTCAACAACCGGGCCACCAGGGAAGCCCTATGGGTCTGTTTAAGAGACTCCCCAAATCCCCTCTCCCACGCCATATAGCTAGGTGACTAAACCTCCCCAAACCTGGAAGAAAACTGGAGGTTATTTTCTAAAGGCTATAAAACAGAGGGTCTCTATACTGGGAGAAGCTAGAAACAGTTGAGGCTAGGAGTACCATATTGCAAAGGGGGCTCTGCAGCTCTCAGATCACTCAGCTCTCTTCTCGCACCTGACTCCACAATGTCAGATAAGGTCTGTACTGTGAGAAAAGACCTCAAGATGCAGACACAGGAGAGCTCCCCAAAAGAAATGGCTCAGGAAAGCCTGCAGTCAGGAAGTTTCACCCACAAAGCTTCCAGTTGACTTTTTAGAGCCCCACTCATGTATGAGAGAAAGTCAAGGATCACCAGACAACTAAGGAATGACTCTAATATGAGTTCAAACATGGGAAAGAACAAACAAAAAGAGCAACTTGGAGGAAATAAAGACTGTTCAGAGAAAAGGCAATGCTTAAAAAAACAAACAAAACAAACAAACAAAAACAATAAAATCAAAGTTAAGACAAGATACTGCAGGCATGAAATAAGGTCAGGATACAGTCAAAATAAAGAACAGAGAGCCAAAAAAGAGAAAAAAATAAGAGAGAAATGAAAAGCTCAACAGAAGAGTTAGAATATGAAGTTGAGGAAATCTCCCAAAAAATAAAAAAGTCAATAATATTAAAACTTGGAGAGAAAATAAAATTTTCTGGACCCATCCAGAAAATTTAGCATCTGAAAAATAGGAATTCCAGAAGGAGAAAACAATGAGAAACCAATCAAACAAGAAATTTAGGAAAATTTCCCCAAACTGAAGGTTACTTCCAGATTGATATAGAACCAAATCAAGGCAATTCTCATAAAATTTCAAAATCATGGGGATAAGAAGATTCAGCAAGCTTAAAAATAGGATTCATAGAAAGGATCAAAATTTATAACAGCAACTATCAAGGGCACTATTAGAAGCTAGAAGATAATGGAGAAAAATTTCAAAGGAAATTGATTTCTAACCTAAAACTTTATACTCAGCCAAACCATCAATACAATGACAAGAGAATAAAGACATTTTTCAAATATGCGAGGCTTTAAAATTTTTATCTCCTATTCACCCTTCTCAAATAGCTACTTGAGGACACACTCTATCTAAATAAAGAAGTAAACCACTATCTAAATAAAGAAGTAAACCACAAAAAACATGGAATCCAGGAAACAAGGGTTTCAAAACAAAAGAGGTAAGGAGATTCCCAGATGATGGTGAGGGGAAATCCTAAGATGACATTGAGCAACAGACCGACAGCAACCAGGCCAAACTGACCAAGGTAGAAAGTTCTTGGAAGGAATTTTTCCAGAAGATGGACCTGAAGGTGTTGGGAGAAGATTTATAATAAATTAGTTAAAACTTAGCAAACCTAAAAACAATAAATCAGTTGCAGGGAAGACAAAAAATTGTGCAGTAAAGGAAAAATAATCACAGTATGCTACAGAGTTCAGCTATAAATAACATCTGGAACATCATAATAAGGTAAATACTAAATAATAATCTTACTACTAGGATAAGTGAGTACAGGCAATGTGCTTGTGTGTGGATCCAGAAATGTGTTGTGAAAGAGAACTATATCCTCCATAGTACTACTAGGAAGTCAGTACATCATACCTAAAATTGAAAAAGCAAGAAATACGTTACTTAGAGATTGACAATACTAACATGTTTTTTTAAAAATAAAAGTGGTTGCCTCTGGGAATCAGAAAATTATTGGAAGATGGCAGTGGAAAGGTGTATGTCCTCTGTTCTCCTTCCCTAAAACTCTATGCAAGCAATAAAACATTAAAATCAGAGAGGAAGATAATTCCATAGTCCAGTGAACAAAAAGATGGCCATGAACCCCAAGCTACAAACTATGAAACACATATTTGCCAAATACTGTGAAAAGTACACCAAAATAGGGGAGGAGGCTGAGTAGACTTCCCATATAGTAAACATCATTGTCCTGAAAGATCAATCCAATGACCTTTTGATAAGATCAATGATAACCAGAGGGATAAGCAACCATAGGAGAATCAGGAAGTATCCCTATAGAGTTACTATTTATACAGAAAAATAATAAAAATGATCATTACCAAACTTTTACTATTTTGTTATGTGTTGGCACTGTTCTAAGCAATAAGCACTTTAGATGTGGCAAAACATTTAATTCAACAAAACTTCTAAAGTAGGTACTACTACCTAGACACATGGTAAGAATAAGAGCCAGCTTTTAATATACAGGCACAGTCTAACCACAGAGCCTGCACTATTACCCACTACACATACAGCCTCTCCAGTGGAAGGGAAGGGGGAACTGAAGGAAACAGCATAATGATGTGCCATTTTCAGCCTCCTATTTAGGCAGATTGCTAAAAGCAATTCAACTTAATCTCCAGATTTCAACAGATACTCTATGACTTCCAAGGCATCATTAAGAAAGTAGGCATAGAGGGAACTTTCCTCAACATAATAAAGGCCATATATGACAAACCCACAGCCAACATCGTCCTCAATGGTGAAAAACTGAAACCATTTCCACTAAGATCAGGAACAAAACAAGGTTGCCCACTCTCACCACTCTTATTCAACATAGTTTTGGAAGTTTTAGCCACAGCAATCAGAGAAGAAAAGGAAATAAAAGGAATCCAAATCGGAAAAGAAGAAGTAAAGCAGTCACTGTTTGCAGATGACATGATACTATACATAGAGAATCCCAAAGGTGTTACCAGAAAACTACTAGAGCTAATCAATGAACTTGGTAAAGTAGCAGGATACAAAATTAATGCACAGAAATCTCTGGCATTCCTATATACTAATGATGAAAAATCTGAAAGTAAAATTAAGAAAACACTCCCATTTACCATGCAACAAAAAGAATAAAATATCTAGGAATAAACCTACCTAAGGAGACAAAAGACCTGTATGCAGAAAATTATAAGACACTGATGAAAGAAATTAAAGATGATACAAATAGATGGAGAGATATACCATGTTCTTGGATTGGAAGAATCAACATTGTGAAAATGAGTCTACTACCCAAAGCAATCTACAGATTCAATGCAATCCCTATCAAACTACCACTGGCATTTTTCACAGAACTAGAACAAAAAATTTCAAAATTTGTTTGGAAAAACAAAAGACCCCGAATAGCCAAAGCAATCTTGAGAACGAAAAATGGAGCTGGAGGAATCAGGCTCCCTGACTTCAGACTATACTACAAAGCTACAGTAATCAAGACAGTATGGTACTGGCACAAAAACAGAAAGATAGATCAATGGAACAGGATAGAAAGCCCAGAGATAAACCAACGCACATATGGTCAACTTATCTTTGATAAAGGAGGCAAGAGTATACAGTGGAGAAAAAACAGCCTCTTCAATAAGTGGTGCTGGGAAAACTGGACAGGGACATGTAAAAGTATGAGATTAGAACACTCTCTAACACCATACACAAAAATAAGCTCAAAATGGATTAAAGATCTAAATGGAAGGCCAGAAACCATCAAACTCTTAGAGGAAAACATAGGCAGGACACTCTATGACATAACTCACAGCAAGATCCTTTTTGACCCACCTCCTAGACAAATGGAAAGAAAAACAAAAATAAACAAATGGGACCTAATGAAACTTCAAAGCTTTTGCACAGCAAAGGAAACCATAAACAAGACCAAAAGACAACCCTCAGAATGGGAGAAAATATTTGCAAATGAAGCAACTGACAAAGGATTAATCTCTAAAATTTACAAGCAGATCATGCAGCTCAATAACAAAAAAACAAAAAACAAACAACCCAATCCAAAAATGGGCAGAAGACCTAACTAGACATTTCTAGTCTTTGAACACCAACATTTTTTTTAATTGAAGTATAATTGATTTACAATATTGTGTTAGTTTCAGGTACACAGAAAAGTAATTCAGGTATATTTTTTCAGATTATTTTCCACTGTAGGTTATTACCAGAGATTGAATATAGTTTCCTGTGCTACACAGCAAATTCTTGTTGCTTATCTTGAACACCAATATTCTGAAGTAGGTAACAGACACTCTTCAGGTAATGAACACTGTTTCACCAGTGAGAAACCCAAACCACTAAGAAGTTACATTCTCTGCCCAGTGTTGCAAATCAGAGTACCAGACTAATGGATCTCAGTTTCATGGTCTAGCGATTTTAGCCAAAAGATCTAAAAACTCTTTTTCATCATAAAAAATCCTGCCTGAAAAAATATATATATATATATATATTTTTTTTAATGGCTACTAAGGCTACCCAGCCTACTCTATACACCCTTTCATAACATTTTTAATCAAGGGAACAGAGGTGACTGTGAGTTACCAAATGATAGGATGGTAAGCGGTATAATAAATAAGAAACAAACAGCCTAGTTATCAGGGTTGAAAAAGGATGAACTCCTTACAGGAAGGAGCAAAGAGTGATTTAAGGTTGTTGAAATTCTCACCTTACTACGTTAAGCCATATGAAATTGCCGATGTTCGGCAATATTTTACCAACAAAATCAGCAATACTATCTAATTCAATCTAATACTTGTTAATGCCCTAAGATTAGGAGACTTTAGTTAAAGCCCTCAATTTTGGAATTTATACATCAGAACACATTGCCTATTATACATCTTGTCATAGGTTTATGACAAAGTTAGTGCCTGTTTGCAATTTTAAGAAATCTAGCATGAATAAACATCAGACTGACATTTACCTGAGAAATCAAATGTGTGTCTGCCAACAGTATCTGTAGATTATATTTCAATTCAAAAGTACCTAAAATGGGTAGCTACTATATAGGAACAAATCTTACCATGCTCTCTTCTGCAATGTATACTCTCAGCTTAAGCCCCAATTTTATTTTGTAAAAGGGGAATTGAGTAGCAGAAACACAAACAAAGAAGAAAAAATGCTAGGCTGACTTCAATCAGAATAAAGGGTACATTCTAGGCTCCCCACTTACCATGAATTGGAGCTATTCCAGCATCAGGCAGCTTTGTAGCTCTAGAAGAAAGTAACACTTTAGGCCTCAGGTCTTCCTTGCCTATGAAACAAAGGCACCCAGGGATAACCTGTATTAAAGTCTTGACTGTGTCTTCTTTCAACCAACTGATACTGTAGCAGGCTACAAAGTTTTGAGTAGCCTGTCTGGTGACCTATTGAACCTAGGTCTAGATAAGAGAAGACTCAAAAGGTCAAAAGACAAAAGTTACAGAGGCCAGCTGACTTATCTCATCTTTCCTGGTAATGTAGTCCCCATCCAGCCCACTGCCAAATGGTGGGTGATTACAGTGTTGTACTGGGGGACAAGTGAACCTGGAAATAGACTGAGCAGTGCTGCACTAAGGATAGTTGTTTCTTATTGTCCATATAATACAGGTACATGCATTGATTTAACATGTGCTCTTTAAGACAAGTTTGGGTTTCACAATGAAGGTCCCCACTGTGGTCCTTGGCTATGACTGTGGTTGAGGGCCTCCTGGCTGATAAAGAGGAAGAGAAAAGAAAGAGAGAGAAAAAGAACAATGGATGGAGAAAAGAAACCACGTGTAATACTGTTACCCGAAAACTGGACTTGCCTCTTGGTGCATATCGAGCCAAAAGACAGAACCAAACCAAAGAGCAGAAGGAAGAATTTATTTCTTGCAGCAAGTAAAGAGGACAACAGGGATATTTCCCAAAGCAGTGTCTCCCCAAACAGCAAGATTGGGGCTGGAGCAAAGAGAATTCAGCATAGAATTGGGGAAAGGTTGACAGAGTCCATGCACTAGTTGACTGAAGTCAGAAGGGTCAGCAAAGGTTGAAATCATCATTCCTTAGGTTCCAGTTGACCTGGTGGTTGAGCCCTCAAGAGGGTGAGCATTCTGCAAAACAGCTCAAGAATGTGCTTCAGGCTAATCCTTACCTTTGAAATAGTAAACTGATATATTATGGTTAAGTTATCTCCCTGGCCTGGTAACAGCTGTTTGTTTTTACCTTCTTTTGCTCCCTTAAAATCATTAACTACTGAGACCTATTCTTCTGCAAGGGCAAGCATTGTGGCCGGGCTTAGATCACAAAATGGCTTAGGCCTAAAATGGCCAGGTTCTCTTCCTCCGGGGACCCCCACCCTATATGCTTACAATACCTCAAAGCATCAACAAATATATTTACTCTATAGGTGATTCATAGTTAAGTGATTCTAGAGAGAAGCAAAAGTTGTCATAAAAATTACTCACTGATCAATTAACCACATAGGTCCCAATCAAATATTCCTTCCACATTACTAGGTTTTGCTTCTCTCACTGAATAAGGGAATGCAACAGTCAACAACTTCAAGTACTCAAAAGATGAGGGTTTTCAAAAAGTCAGTAATGAGACTGTTGGAGAATTGCTCCCATCACACTCAATGCCACTGGCAAATGAGGATCTTGCAGTTAGTTAGCTAGTAAAAATAAAATAAAATAACACAACAAGTGTCAAGAATGACTTACATTTAAATTACTAAAGTACGCTGAAGCAGACTGTTTTTTGCCCCCTGCCCTCATCCATTCTTCCCTTCTTCCTGGATGTATGGGCTAGAGATGATACTTCCCAGCCTTCTTGGCAGTGACATGTGGCCATCTAAGGTCAAGCCAAGCGGATGTGTGCAGAAGTGATGCGTGGGCCAACTTCAACTTAAAGACAAGCTACTCTCTCTGGATTTAGGGCATGTTTCACCTCCCCACCAGCCAGAAAGTACACAGGGCAGACTCAACTTTATGCATTCAAGACATCACTGTAGACAAGAGCAAGGGAGGAACAAGATGGAACCTAGTTCTTTTTTTTTTTTTTTTTAACATCTTTATTGGAGTATAATTGCTTTACATGGTGTGTTAGTCTCTTGGAACCTAGTCCCTGAATGACTTCATGGAGCAGAGCTGCCCTATCAGCCTAGACTTGGTACCCTACTTTGAGAGGTTAACACACTTCTATCTTATTTTAGAAATGACATATGATGGTTTCTTTGTTACAGTGACTTAATCTTTATTCTGCCTTACGGATACACCCTTGCAAAAACTGATAAAGCTTTCTAACGCTTTCAAAAAAAATGGCCCTCTTTAGATCTGTGCTGACTAATTTAAATGTAAAGGCAGTCACAACTTTCTATCATGCATTTTCATCAGAAAAATAATCTCAAGAGAACTAATATTTGATTGCGTCTTTGTTCTAAGAGTTAACAATTATAATCTAAATGGTGCCATATATGAGATAAAGTAAACATTTTCACTTTATTTTTTATGATAAAGTCTGAATCATAAGGGTTTGTGTTCTTTTGTTTTTTGGTTTTTTTGGTTTGGTTTTGTTTTGTTTTGTTTTTTACTACTTACTATGAAACGTACGTGGATTCACTTTGACAACGTTCTGGCATTAATTCTCCTCCCAGGAAGGAATTTCTGATACACAGCAAATATTTCTCTTTCTGCTTCTTGCTAATTCAGAAGGAAACAACCAGTGAAAACAAGGCATGAATAACAAGTTTCTCAAGTAGGTAAAGTGATTTTCAGCAACTTATACTAGAAAAAAAACATAAAAGTAATTTGGAAATCATATATAAAATTACACCAAAATGTGTTCCTTTACATTAATCTAAATTGTTTTTAATATGAAACATTCATCTGTGTCAACATATTATTTTCCTATTGTTTTCAAAATAGGAATAAAGAACCCAAGTCATTATTGCATTCGGTTTTTTTACAGAATGAGCAAGCTTCTTTAACAAAAATTTCAAGAACAAAAACAGTGAGACTGAGGAGGAACCAACAGACTTTAAAAGTCTTACGCGAGGGCCTCCCTGGTGGCGCAAGTGGTTGAGAGTCCGCCTGCCGATGCAGGGGATACGGGTTCGTGCCCCGGTCTGGGAGGATCCCATATGCCACGGAGCGGCTGGGCCCGTGAGCCATGGCCGCTGAGCCTGCGCGTCCGGAGCCTGCGCGTCCGGAGCCTGCGCGTCCGGAGCCTGCGCGTCCGGAGCCTGTGCTCCGCAACGGGGGAGGCCACAACAGTGAGAGGCCCGCATACCGCAAAAAAAAAAAAAAAAAAAAAAAAAAAAAAAAAAAGTCTTACGCGACAGTTGAAATGTGTGAGACAACTGTGGCAACTTGAATACTAACTGTATATTGGGGATGTTTAAGTTTGTGGTAAAATTTTGATGATAACAAAATAGTGTTAGGTTGTTCTGGAGTTTTTTGGTGCGATGACGGTATTGTGATTGTACTTTTAAGAGTTCTTATCTTTTAGACATAAATACTGAAAAATTTACAGATAAAATAATGTCTGTGATTTGCTTTATAACCTGGTAAGGGGGATATGGGAGCACAGACAAAATAAAATTATTCATGAGTTGATAACTGTTGAAGCTGAGTGAGGCACACAGGAAGAGTTCATTATACTCTATTTTTGTCTGTGTTTGAAATTTTCCATTATAAAAACTTTTGAAATATGTTTAAGGGAATAGCATGGTTTTCCATGTCCCTGTCATCCAATCCTTTGGAACTGGTAAGAAAGAGAATAAAAAAAGATGAAAGGAGGAAGAGAAGGGAGAGAGCGGGAAAAAAAGAACCGAGGCAGCCAAATAAAAGTAGAAAAAGGTAGGTGGGCTCTCCTTCCTCCAGGATATTACTACCACACTACCCAGCTCATCACGGAAGCTCTTCCAATGATCCCAATGATTCCCTGAGTCAGCAGAACTTCATGGTAAGGTAATGTGATACCATTTCTTCCCCAACAAACAGGAATATGTGGTTTCTGGGTTATTTTTATGGTTATTTTATGGTTATGTGGTTATTTTTATTTTCCAAAAATAAAACCACAGTCTATGCAACATTTGTCCTTGTTATAACTCCTCTTCTTCCCTCTATTTCCTTTTCTATCCCCTGTTCAAATTTCATGAAAGCAGAAGTTAGCTTTTCAAGCCTAAAGCACAATAAAAAGAAAATTCTGTACAGGCTAACAAAGTACCAAAGTGGGCAGTCAGGTAAAGTGAGTATAACCAAATTGCAGGCTTTTTATAAAAGAATCATTAGAAAGCTCACCAAAGGTAAGCATCACAACTGAAACCACAGAGCATACGAAAACAAGATGGCAAATTAGACCACAGAATTATTTACCCTTACTTCTAAGGCTTGTGAGGCTCAGTTAATGAAATATTTCCAAAACTGAAATGCCAGCTGTTACATACCTGATCTCTAAAAGGATAAAAATACACTGATAAAAACACTAAACATTCTCATACATCACTTGTAACAAATAAAAATTGTAAACTACATTCAAAAAGTATCATGGGGGCTTCCCTGGTGGCACAGTGGTTAAGAATCCGTCTGCCAATGCAGGGGATGCGGGTTCGAGCCCTGGTCTAGGAAGATCCCACATGCTGCAGGGCAACTAAGCCCATGTGCCACAACTACTGAGCCTGAGCTCTAAAGCCTGTGGGCCACAGCTACTGAGCCCGTGCACCACAAGTACTGAAGCCTGCATGCCTAGAGCCCATGCTCCGCAACAAGAGAAAACACCACAATGAGAAGCCCGCGCACCGCAATGAAGAATAGCCCCCTCTCACCACAACTAGAGAAAGCCCACGCGCAGCAACGAGGACCCAACGTGGCCAAAAATAAATAAAATAAAATAAATAAATTTACTTTTAATAAGTATGAATGTAAGCCATGATCTAATTACTGTGGAAGATGTCCAGTGACCTTTTTTTATGGGATTATAATTAGCACACAATATTATATTAGTTTCAGGTGTACAACACAGTGATTCAATATTTTTATACATTATGAAATGATTACCACAAAAGTCTAGTTACTGTCAGCAAAGTTATTACAGTATTACTAACTATATTCCTTACGCTGTATGTTATTGCTTTATAGCTGGAAGACTGTACCTCTTAATCTCCTTCACCTATTTTATCCATCCTCCTACCCACCTCCCCTCTGGCAACCACCAGTTTGTTCTCTGTATCTATGAGTCTATTTCTGTTTTGTTTTTGTTTGTCTATTTGTTTTGTTTTTTAGATTCCACACTTAACTTAAATCATATAGTATTTGTTTTTCCCTTTCTGATTTATTTCACTTATTTTTCTCTGTCTGACTTATTTCATAATACCCTCCAGGTCCATCCCTGTTACTGCAAATGGCAAGATTTCATTCTTTTTTGTGGCCAAGTAGTATTCCACTGCACATATATACCACACCCTCTTTATCCATTCACCTGTCAATGAACATTTAAGTTGCCTGCATATCTTGGTTATTGTAAATAATGCTGCAATGAACACTGAGGGGTATATATCTTTTCGAGTTAGTGTTTTCATTCTCTTCAGATAAATATCCATAAGTGGAATTGCTGGATCATATGGTAGTTCTATTTTTAATTTTTTGAGGAACCTCCATATAGTTTTCTATACTGCACCAATTTACATTTCCACCAACAGGGCACAAGGGTTCCCTTTCCTCCACATCCTTGACAATATTTGTTGTTTCTTGTCTTTTTGGTAATAGCCAATCTAACAGGTGTGAGGTGATACCTCATTGTATACAATTTGATTTGCATTTCCCTGGTGATTAGTGGTATCAAGCATCTTTTCCTATGTCTGTTTTATGCCTTCTTTGGAAAAATGTTTATTCAGATCCTCCACCCATATTTTAATCAGGCTATTTGGGGTTTTTTTGGTTTTGGGTTTTTTGTTTTTGTTTTTGTTTTGCTGTATGCAGGTCTCTCACTGTTGTGGCCTCTCCCGTTGTGGAGCACAGGCTCCAGACGCGCAGGCTCAGTGGCCATGGCTCACGGGCCCAGCTGCTCCACGGCATGTGGGATCTTACCGGACCAGGGCACGAACCCGTGTCCCCTGCATCGGCAGGCAGACTCTCAACCACTGCGCCACCAGGGATGCCCCTGTTTGTTTGTTTTTTGGTATCAAGTTGTAGGAGTTCTTTGGATATTAACCCCTTATCAAATATATCATTTGCAAATATCTTCTCCCATTCAGTGGGTTGTCTTTTTGTTTTGTTGGTTGTTTCTTTTGCTGTGCAAAGGCTTAGTTTGATGTAGTCCCATTTGTTTATTTTTGCTTTTGTTGCCCTAGCAACATATCCAAAAAGATATTACTAAGACTGATGTCAAAGAGATTACTGCCTATATGTTCTAGGAGTTTTACGGTTTCAGGTTTTACATTCAAGTCTTTAATCCATTTTGAGTTTATTTTTGAATATGGTATAAGAAAAGTAATATACATAAATCTGCTGCATTTCTATACACTAATAGCAAACCATCAGAAAGAGAAATGAAGCAAACAATCCCATTTACAACTGGAATAAATTTAACCAATGAGATGAAAGACCTATACTCTGAAAACTATAAGTCACTGAGGAAAGAAACTGAAGACAACACAAATAAATGAAAAGATATACCATGCTCATGGATTCGAAGAATCAATACCATTTAGATGTCCATACTATCCAAAGCAATCTATAGATTCAATGTAATCCCTATCAAAATACCAATGGCATTTTTCACAGAACTAAAACAAATAATCCTAAAATTTGTATGGAACCACAAATGACCCCAAATAGCCAAAACAATTTTAAGAGAGAAGAACAAAGCTGGAGGCATAACACTCCCTGATTTCAAACTATACTACAAACTTATGGTAATCAAAATTGTATGGCACTGGAATCAGTGGAACAGAATAGAGAGCCCCCAGATAAACCTATGCTCATACAGTCAATTAAGCTACAACAAAAGAGGCAAGAATATACAATGGGGGAAAAGACAGTCTCTTCAATAAATGGTGTTGGGAAAACTGGACAGCTACACGCCAAAGAATGGAACTGGGCCTTTTTCATATACCCTATCCCTAATGAAGTAAGCTGACAATGTACTTCCCTGTTCTTTGCTCTACCCATCATCATCATTATCTGGACCATCTATGATATGTAATGCTGCTGTTTTTTAAAACAGATGCAAATTCACTGACACTCCTCCCCCTGAATCTGAATGGGATTTTGATTCCTTCAACTAATATAGTACAGCAGAAAGGATACTATGTAATCTCTGAGGCTAAGCCAGAAAAGGCCAAGTACCTCCTCCCTTATTCTTTTGGACTTCTCATTCTTGGAACAGTCCTTCTTGGAACCTAGCCACCATACTGAGAGAAGCTCCTGCCAAATGCAGAAGCCACATATAGGTGTTCTAGTGCAGAATTCCTGCTGAGCCCAGCCTTCAAATCATCCCAGCCCAGGAGACAGATATATGACTGAGAAAACTCTCAGATGATTCCAGCCCTTAATTGTCCAAGTTGCTCCCAGGTAGCAAGTTTTCCAAGAGCACAGATATTGTGGAGTAGACATTCCCGCTGTGCCCTGTCCAATTCTTAGACTACAGAATCCACAAGTGTGATAAAATGGTTGCTGTTGTGTGCCTGTAAGTTTAAGGTAGTTTGTCACATAACAGTAGATAACTGGGACATATAATTAATATACTACATCATTCTTGACCACCTCATTCTCATTTCATTCATCTCTAATCCCTATCAACTCTCTTCCTTCCCTTAAATGTTTCCTCATTCATTTCTTCACTCATCCATCTTTTCACCATGTTCAGTTCACGAACCAATCTGTTCACAGGAGTAGTTTCAGACATTCATATATAATCATTCATTCTGGCATTTACTGCATAGCCATGATGCATGAGGAACTATGCATGAGGCGTTGAGATGTTTACAAAAATGAGCAAGGCATGATCTTTGCTCTAGAGTGGCATAGGGAAAAGTGACTTAAAAACAAAGAGCTACAATACAATCTGTTGAGGGCTATAAAAGTGATATGTACGAAGTGTTCTGGAACACTAATAGCCCCTAAAAGTCACTAACATGTAATCACTAAAGAGGTAACAATTACCCCTCTTTGAAGTATGGTGGACCACTTCAATGTGGATATGACATATAAAGAGAATTTTGACAGATGGCTAGAGATACACCAACACATGAATAAAAGTAGATGTTAATATTCTGGTCTGTATAATCACTTCCATGTATAATATATATGAAAATTTTCTTTCTTAAAAGTTGCTTGATTTTAATCTGAATCATAAAAAGGAAATAAAAGTTTTTAAATGGCATGTGTTCACTCTGTCATTCTCAGAATTTTTTTTTATTGGAGTATAGTTGCTTTACAATATTGTGTTACTTTATACTGTACAATAAAGTGAATCAGCTATACGTATACATATATCCCCTCTTTTTTGGATTTCCTTCTTATTTAGGTCACCACAGAGCATGGAGTAGAGTTCCCTGTGCTATATAGTAGGTTCTCATTAGTTATCTATTTTATACATAGTATCAATAGTGTACATGTCAATCCCAATCTCCCAATTCATCCCACTCCCCTTTCCCCCTTGGTATCCATACGTTTGTTCTCTACGTCCGTGTCTCTATTTCTGCTTTGTAAATAAGATCGTCTATACCAATTTTTTCAGATTCCACATATATTTGTTAATATACGATATTCGTTTTTCTCTTTCTGACTTACTTCACTCTGTATGGCAGTCTCTAGGTCCATGCATGTCTCTAAAATGACCCAATTTCATTCCTTTTATGGCTGAGTAATATTCCACTGTATATATGTACCACATCTTTATCCATTTCTCTGTTAATGGACATTTAGGTTGCTTCCATGTCCTGCCTATTGTAAACAGTGCTGCATGAACATTGGGGTGCATGTGTCTTTTTGAATTATGGTTTTCTCAGGGTATATGCCCAGTGGTGGGATTGCTGGGTCATACAGTAGCTCTATTTTTAGTTTTTGAAGGACTCTCCATACTGTTCTCCTCAGTGGCTGCATCAATTTACATTCCCACCAACAATGCATGAAGGTTCCCTTTTCTCCACACCCTCTCCAGTATTTACTGTTTGTAGATTTTTTCATTATGGCCATTCTGACAGGTGTGAGGTGATACCTCATTATAGTTTTGATTTGCACTTCTCTAATAATTAGTGATGTGGAGCATCTTTGCAATTCAAGCTGTTGACAAATGTGTTTGTTGGCCATCTGTATGTTCAGAAGTTTTATACTGGCTCTCCACTATGAGTTTTAATTTTGCATATTTTGTTAGTGTAGAAAAGAAGTTAAACAGAAAAGCAGTAGTCTTAGTTACGGAAGAATAACTCTTTTAATTAGATATATTCTTCACTTTACATACGAAATGCATTCCAAGTACATGGCTGAAATTAAAATAAATTTTAACTAGAATAATGTGCCAATATGGATTCAATTATAGAATTAAAAATACATTTGCATGGGGAAAAACGTTTATTTGATACACATGGTACAAATCTTTGGAAAGAAACAAGGCCATTCTAGGTGTTAAAGAATTGAGAAATGGTTTCATGAAACTTCCAGAATTTGTCAACAGCTTGAATTCAAATCTAGTATTTTACAGAACTTTCATTTCACTATCATCCTATTACTTTCAACTACCTTCTCCAAAACAAATGTTTCCCACACATAAGCATCCTCTAACCATACAAAGATTTTGACTCTAGACAGTTCTCCTTTGGGGGTGATAGCCAAGCATTAAATCTTTTTCTAATTTATTCATTAATTTATTCATTTTTGGCTGCATTGGGCCTTTGTTGCTGTGCGCGGGCTTTCTCTAGTCGCAGAGAGAGGGGGCTGCTCTTCACTGCGGTGCGCAGGCTTCTCATTGCAGTGGCTTCTCTTGTTGCAGAGCACAGGCTCTAGGCGTGTGGGCTTCAGTAGTTTTGGCACGTGGACTCAGTAGTTGTGGCTCGCGGGCTCTAGAGCGCAGGCTCAGTAGTTGTGGCGCACGGGCTTAGCTGCCCCGCGGCATGTGGGATCTTCCCAGACCAGGGCTCAAACCCATGTCCCCTGCATTGGCAGGCAGATTCTTAACCACTGCACCACCAGAGAAGTCCTCCAAGCATTAAATCTTAATATCATGTTTTGCCAACAGATGATTGTATATTTCAGTCTGTCTGAAAATTCCATTTGAAAAATTATATTCTATAAAATAGATGTCCAATTTTTTCCAGTGCTGTGTGAAATTGTAAAAAATCAACTTTATGTAAATAAGAATACTGATATTTAGATAGCCACACAGAATAAATTAGTTAATATCTATGTGTGTGTATACATGTTATACAGACATATAAATATCCATTCTGTTCCACAGCAATTTCTCAAAGGCATATTTCCAAGTATTTTTCCCCCTCTGAATACTCTGTCTTAACACAAACCAAGCAGAAGAAAGTATAATATTTGGCATGATCTAGCAACTGGTACACTGCCTGAAACACAATACATATGCAATAAGTATTAGATGGCTTAATGATTTCCCTTTATTTAAGCCTCAGTGGTATTTACTTCAGAAACCAAACCTCAAAGGTAACAGAAGCATCTACTTCAGCCCTCTCACCATATTTAGTTTCTCTTATTGTCACTGGACAGACCTGCAGGAAAAATCTTTTTCAAAAGTACATCCATCTGCATTTCAAATCAGCATGTTCTTTGTCTTTGAACCATAAATCAACAAAAAACTAACAGGATCTTTTTCTCCTCTGAAATGTTCCTGAGGATTAATTCTGCCCTATGCACGAGGTTCTTTTTTCTGACAGGGCTGGCAACTCAGAGTTTACTCAGCCCAGAGTCCTATGCATCTCTGATGTTGAGAACTGACAGTGTTTCCTCCAAGCTCTCCTGTGCTATCTCTTCAATGTGACAGGTCTTTGTCCACCACTATTCCAAATCTCTTGTTAACATGTAAAAGTGAGCCTCATGGTATAGAATAACCTCCTCTGCCCTTAGCTGACAATGCAACAGAAAGCAAAACTCACAAACTCTGAGACCCTATGATGTCATCTCTAAGATTAATGCACTGAAGCTGACAAGCTCTAACGTAGTCTTTAGCCCTAAAATTCTATGTAGCTCAACATTTTAGAAACCCATCTGTTCCCTATATTACTATAGTATTGAACACAGAAAATTCAACCATCTAGAAGGCAGGCCTATACCTTTTGACATGTTAACTCTCAAAATTTTAATATGTTCCCTGACAGAGCTGCAAAAGACATAAACAATGGTTCTTTAAACATTATACTAAAGATTCCTTTCCCTATGTCACCCTCCGTTACCTTATTTCACCAACTGCTTACGTTAGAACTTCTGGCTAAGCAGCATGATTTAGTAGAGGAACCTGAACTTCTTTTTTTTAATTGAAGTATAGTTGATTTACAATGTTGTGTTAGTTTCAGGTGTAGAAGAAAGTGATTCAGTTATACATATACATCCACAGATTCTTTTTCATATTCTTTTCCATTATAGGTTATTACAAGATATTGAATATAGTTCCCTGTACTATACAGTAGGATCTTGTTGCTTATCTATTTTATACATAGTAGTTTGTATCTGCTAATCCCAAACTCCTAATTTATCCCTCCCCCACCCCCTTTCCCCTTTGGTAACCATAAGCTTGTCCTCTATGTCTGTGAGTCTATTTTTGTTTATAAATAAGATCATTTGTAACATATTTTAGATTCCACATATGTCATATCATATGATATTTGTCTTTCTCTGACTTATTTCACTTAGCATGATAATCTCTAGGTCCATCATGTTGCTGTAAATGACATTATTTCATTCTTTTTTATAGCTGAGTAATATTCCATTGTATATATGTACCACATCTTCTTTTTCCATTCCTCTGTCAATGGACATTTAGGTTGCTTCCATGTCTTGGCTATTGTGAATAGTGCTGCTATGAACATTGGGGCACATGTATCTTTTCGAATTACAGTTTTCTCCGGATACATGCCCAGGAGTGGGATTGCTGCATCATGGTAACTCTATTTTTAGTTTTTCAAGAAACCTCCATGCTGTTTTCCATAGTGGTTTCACCAATTTACATTCCCACCAACAGTGTAGGAGGGTTCCCTTTTCTCCACACCCTCTCCAGCACTTATCATTTGTGGACTTTTTAATGATGGCCATTATGAACAGTGTGAGGTAATACCTCATTGTAGTTTTGATCTGCATTTCCCTGATAATTAGTGATATTGAGCATATTTTCATTTGCCTATGGGCCATTTGAATGTCTTCTCTGGAGAAATGTCTAGGTCTTCTGCCCATTTCTTGATTGGGTTGTTTGGTTTTTGTTACTGAATTGTATAAGCTGTTTGTATATTTTGGAAATTAAACCCTTGTTGGTCACATTGTTTGCAAATATTTTCTCCCAGTCCATAGGTTGTCTTTTCATTTTGTTTACAGTTTCTTTTGCTGTGCAAAAGCTTATAAGCTTGATTAGGTCCCATTTGTTTATTTTTGCTTTTATTTCTATTGCCTTGGGAGAACAACCTAAGAAAACATTTCTACAATTTATGTCCAAGAATGTTTTGCCTACAGGAACCTGAACTTTTGAGTCTGACTGACCTGGCTCTAAATCTTAGCTCTGCCATTTATTAGCTGTATAACTTCATGCAAGTTACTTAACTCCTCTGAGACTATTTCCTTACCTATCAAATGAGGATAATGATACCAACCTTAAAGGAGTATCGTGAGGTGTAAATCAGAAAAATGCGTGTAAAGTTTCTTAAAAACAGCAAACAGGAAAGCACAGTCAGTTGGTTTTGCCATACCTTTGTTCTGAACTGATACACAACTACACATTCAACAACTGTTAACTGAGCATCTGCTAAGTACCAGATATGTTATCAGGTTCTGGGACACAGAATAAAGCATAAGACACATCCAGTAAGGTGTCCACAGCCTAGGAGAAAGGACATATATGACAGAAGCTAATGATGTCATTAACCACGTGATAAGTGCTACACCACAGATGGATACAAGCTCTGGCTCTGCCCAGAGGTAGGAGGTAGAAAGAGAAGATGATGTCTGAGCTGGGTAAAGTCTGAGTTAGTTATCACCCAAGGAAGATAGTGGAGCAAGGGCTCAGCCTCATGAAATGCAAGGTGAGTTTGAAGAAAAACAAACAGTAAAAACAGTTTTTATTCATTTAAATATATTCTATTTCAGTAATCCTTCCTCTCCCCCATTCCCATCCAAATACGCACACATACTCTCAAAGGAGAGAATGCTATTTCCACTATCAAAAAGAAATCGAAATCCAAAATGATTCCTTTCCAGCCTTGTGTTTGTTTGTTCATTCATTTTTCAACCAAATAAGGCTTGTTTAAAATCTACTGTATACCAAGTGCTGTGACAGAGATACAACAGTGCAAGGGAAAACACAGGCACTGCCTTCTTGGAGCTTACACTCCAGTGGGCTTTCTCTCTAATGCCTTAAAGAGCCCTCCCCTGAAACATCCTTCTCAAATGCCACGCAGAGGACAGGGGTGTACCCAGGTTATTCATACTCAGGTTATTTGATTACAGAAAATGAGATCTGGGCACTCCAATAATTAGAAATCACTAGGTCCAAACCTCTCTACTGATAATATAAATATCAGAGTCCAAAAAAGCTGAGTTGACAAATACTACCTCTCCCTCTTTGTTCATTAATACTATTATCAGTATCTTAATTTTTAAAAACTAACTACTCACCATAGCAATTTTTTAAGAACTCTAGGCTAAAATTATGGGTTGTTTTTTTTTTCAATGTCATTCAGAAGGTAAGGTTTCACACACACAAACACACAATCACACAGTCCTTTTTTCAATGTCATTCAGAAGGTAAGGTTTCACACACACAAACACACAATCACACAGTCCTTTAACTTTTAAAACTGCACCCCCGGGCTTTCCTGGTGGCACAGCAGTTGAGAAGAATCCGCCTGCTAACACAGGGGATACGGGTTCAAGCCCTGGTCCGGGAAGATCCCACATGCTGCGGAGCAACTAAGCCTGTGCACCACAACTACTGAGCCTGCGCTCTAGAGCCTGCGAGTCACAACTACTGAGCCTGTGTGCCTAGAGCCCATGCTCCGCAACAAGAGAAGCCACCGCAATGAGAAGCCCACACACCGCAACGAAGAGTAGCCCCTGCTGGCTGCAACTAGAGAAAGCCCGCACACAGCAACAAAGACCCAATGTAGCCAAGAATAAGTAAATAAATTTATTTTAAAAAAAACAAAAAAAAAAACTGCACCCCCACTCAGTATTTCATTTCATTAAATGAGTTCGTACACATAAAGCACTCAGAAGAGTAGGTGGCACTTAAGAGTCATGTTAAGTGTTCCCTCCTAGTGTTATCATTTTAACTTATTTTTTGTAGTGTTACTATTAATCACTAAGAAATTAAAATATGCAAGAGTCCCGTAGCAAGTACCATTTTATAAATAAATAAATAAAAGCAAAGAGAATGTAACCAATATAACAACAACAACAATAATAATACCTTTGAGACTAGAAATCTAGTGTCCTTACTCCCAGACTTCTATAGTAAAAGTCTGGCTACATTAGATAGCTGACAAACTACATTAAAATTTTTATTTTTAATGATTTATAATTTATACCTTGTGTACATCCAGTGAGAAATTGAGACACCTTAAAATAAAAATACATGAACAATAGCAGCACTATTTATCATAGCTAAGACATGGAAACAACCTAAATGTCCATCAACAGATGAATGGATAAAGAAGATGTGGTACATATATACAATGGAATAGTACTCAGCCATTAGAAAAAGAATGAAATAATGCCATTTGCGGCAACATGGATAGACCTAGAGATTATCATATAAGTGAAGTAAGTCAGAAAAAGAAAGACAAATACCATATATCACTTATATGTGGAATCTAAAATATGACACAAATGAATTTATCTATGAAACAGAAACAGACTCACAGACATAGAGAACAGACTTGTGGTTGTCAAGGGGGAGTGGAGTGGGGGAAATGGATTGCGAGTTTGGGATTAGCAGATGCAAACTATTACATATAGAATGGATAAACAACAAAGTTCTACTGTATAGCACAGGGAACTATATCCAATATCCTGTAATAAAACGTAATGGAAAAGAATATGAAAAAGAATATATATATATAACTGAATCACTCTGCTGTACAGCAGAAATTAACACAACATTTTAAATCAACTACACTTCAATAAATTTTTAAAAAATACATGAACAAAATTTAACCAAGGATGTGTGAGACTTATGCACTGAAAACCAAAAAATGTTGTTGAAAGAAATTAAAGAAGACCTAAATAAAGGTAAAGTCATCCATGTTCATGGATTGAAATTCCTAATATTGCTAAAATGACAAACTTTCCAAATGGCTCTACAGATTCAACGCAACACTATCAAAATTCCAACTGCCTTTTTTTTTTTCTTTTTTTGTACAAATCGACAAGCTGATCCTAAAACTCATACAGTAATGCTGAATAGCCAAGTTAATCTTGGAAAAAAAAAAAAAAGGTTGGAGGACTCACATTCCCAATTTCAAAACTTACTACAATATTATAGTAATCCAAACAGTGTGGTATATTACATAAAGATAGATACACAGATCAACGACATAGAATTGGGAGTCCAGAAAGAAACCCATATATCTATGGTCAACTGATTTTTGACGAGCATGCCAAGACCATTCCATGAGGAAAGAGTAGTCTTTTCAATAAATGGCGCTGGGACAACTGGATATGAATGAATTTAGACCCCTACTTCACACCACAAACAAAAATGATTTCTAAATGGATCAAAGACTTAATGTAAGAACTCAAATCAAAAAACTCTCAGAAGGAAACGTAGCTGTAAATTTTCATAATTTTAGATTAGATAATAGTTTCTTAAACATGACACCAAGGGCACAAGCAACAAAAGAAAAATAGATAAATTGGACTTCAATTTAAAAACTTCTGTATGTCTAAGGACACTACGTGGAAAGACAGCCCCAGAATGGGAGAAAATATTTGCAAATGATATACCCAATAAGAGTCTAGTATCCAGAATATATAAAGAACACTTACAACTGAACAACAACAAAATTTTAACAGGTAATGGACTTAAATAGGCATTTCTCCAAAGATGTACAAAAAGCTAATAAACATATAAAAAGATGCTCAGCATCACTAGTTATTAGAAAAGCATAAGTCAAAAGCACAATGAGATCCTACTACACACACACTAGCTTATAATCAAGAAAAAAAAAAGGAAAATAAGGATTGACAAGAATATGGAAAGACTGGAACCCTCAAATACTACTAGTGTAAAGCAGTGCAGTCACTGTGAAAAACATTTCAGCAGTTCCTCAAAAGTTAAACACAGAGTTAAGCTATGACCCAGCATTTCCACTCTTAAGTGCATACCCAAGAGAACTGAAAACATATATTCACACAAAAACTTGTATACTGATGCTCATTGTGGTATTAGTCATAAGAGCCAAAAAGTGGAAACGATCCAAATGCTCATACACTGATGAATGGTGATAGATACACATAGATATATAGATATATAGATATATATCCATACAACAGAATGTTATTCCACCATAAAAAAGAATGAAGTACTGATACACAGTACAACATGACTGAACTTTGAAAACATTATACTAAGGAAAAGAAGCCAGGCACAAAAGGCCACATGTTGTATTGATTCCATTTATATGAAACGTCCAGAATAGGCAAATCAATAGAGAAAAAAAGTAGATTACTGTTTGGATGGGATGAAGGAAGAATGGGGGGGTTGGGCAGGGGAGAGAGTATAGGGTTCTTTTTTGAGTGATATAAATCTTCTGGAATTAGAGAGTGGTGGTGGTTATACAACATTGTAAATATACTGATACTAAAAACCACAGTATTGTGCTCTTTAAAATGGTTCAAATGGTGGTTTTTATGTTACCTGCATTTATTCTCAATAAAAGAAATTTAAGAGAAAATACAGGCATAACGTGTAAACAATATACAGATGAGAATTAAAAGTAAAAGGAGAAATTAGAAACCAAAAGGAAGGAATAAAATAGAGTGGAACCAAAGCTTATGTGGAGGTTGGTTCTCACATCAGCATGTACAGCAGAAACTGAATATAATCAAAATTAGCCTTGAACATTCCACAGAAGACATGGCCATACTATCTCTGGATAAGTCCAACATAGCATCAGCAAAAATGTCCACTAGCAGTGGAAGTTATATTAGTTAGCTTTTGATGAGAATGACCACCACCAAAAAACCCCACTCCATAACTACTAGCATAACAACCATAAAAATGTATTATTGCTCCTGATTCTGCTGGGTGGGCAATTCGGGCCTGCATGTCTAGGATGGCCTCACTCACATTTCAAGCACTTGCAGGCTATCAGCCAGGACACCTCACTTCCCTTCCATGTGGTCTCTTCAACAGGACAACTTGGATTTATACATGTAGTTCTCAAGGTTCCAAGAGCAGTAAGAGAGACCAAGCCCCAATACACAAAACATTTCATGTCTCTGAATGATTTACCTTTGCTATTATCTCATTGGCCAAAGCAAGTCACATGGCCAAGCCCAGATTCAGAATTGGAGGTGATTCTTCAAGGTGGAGTACGTATGGGGAAAGGAATTACGGAGGACTTTTTGTAAACAATCTAACAATCCATCAGAGAGAAAAACAGATTTTTGGTTATTTGATTTAGTATCAGATAAAGAATCAATAGTTGGTTTGGACTCAAGAGACAGTTTGTGTGAAAAACTTATCTTTAACCACTAAAATCACACTTGGCACTATGAGATGCTCATGGGAAAACCTTGGCAGACTAAGACAAGGGAGCGGGAGGTTCCTGCATCTCCCAATGCACACACCCTCTGGGGCATATGCTCCCAGAGTAAAATGGTGAATAGAAGCATGGACACTCTTTAAATTGTTGTTTCTCTAAAAATAGAGCTACCATATGATTCAGCAATTCCACTCCTGGGCATATATCTGGAGAAATCGTAATTTGAAAAGACACATGCACCCCAATGCTCACTGCAGCACTATTTACAATAGCCAAAACACAGAAGCAACCTAAATGTCCACTGACAGAGGATTGAATAAAGAAGATGTGGTACAGGGGCTTCCCTGGTGGTGCAGTGATTAAGAATCTGCCTGCCAATGCAGGGGACATGGGTTCGAGCCCTGGCCTGGGAAGATCCCACATGCTGCAGAGCAACTGAGCCCATGCGCTGCAACTACTGAGCCTGTGCTCTAGAGCCTGTAAGCCACAACTTCTGAGCCCGCGTGTCACAACTACTGAAGCCCACGTGCCTAGGGCCCGTGCTCTGCAACAAGAGAAGCCACCGCAATGAGAAGACCACGCAACACAAGGAAGAGTAGCCCCCGCTCGCCACAACTAAAGGAAGCCCACACGCAGCAACAGACCCAATGCAGCCAAAGATAAATTATCTAATTAAATGAATAAATTTATTTTAAAAAACAGAAGACATATATACAATGGAATAGTACTCAGCCATTAAAAAAAGAAAAATAATGCCATTTGCAGCAACATGGATGGACATAGAGATTATCATACTAAGTGAAGTAAGTCAGAAAAAGAAAGACAAATACCATATGATATCACTTATATGCAGAATCTAAAATATGACACAAATGAACTTATCTGTGAAACAGAAACAGACTCACAGACTTTGAAAACAAACTTATGGTTACCAAGGGGAAAGGTGGGGGGGTGGATAAATTAGGAGGTTGGGATTAACATATACACACTACTATATATAAAACATAATCAACAAGGACCTACTGTATAGCACAGGGAACTCTACTCAATGTTCTGTAATAACCTATATGGGAAAAGAATATGAAAAGAATGGATATATGTATATGTATAACTGAATCACTCTGCTGTACACCTGAAACTAGCACATTGTAAATCAACTATACTCCAAAATAAAACAATAATTAAATTTTTAAAAAGTGGTCCAAGCTTCAAATGTTGTTTCTTTCTCTCTTTTCTTTGTTAACTCATAGAGTTTAATTCCCCTAAGTTGAATGCACAGATGCTACAATGCTACTACACACTGATAATCAGAGCATTAAATTTGGAGCTTCTCAAAATCCAGGGAACAAAGGATAACATAATGCTTCACAGGATAATAATTTTTTTATCATAAGATACACACCAGTTGATCAAAAGAAAAACTTTCCCTGTCATTAAATTCTAAGGACAAACTAGTTTATAGGATCATAAAGGACAATGAAAGATATTACATGATACATCTTCAACAGAAATTTGGGCAGAAATTATAAAAACATTCCTCACCTGGCTATTTCTTATATTAACACTTGATAACAGCTTAGTAAATAAAGCCTGATAAAAGCATTCCTCTCTGGGCTGAGCTAGACAGGTTTCCTTGTTAACTCAAGAAACAGGAGTACAGTACAGAATTAGGTAAATAGAAATGATCCTTGGGCTACATCTGTTAAACACTGTCTTCTTTTTTTTCTCCCCAAATCAAAAGAGCTTTTATTGCATCTTTAGAATATCACAAACGAGGGGCTTCCCTGGTGGCGCAGTGGTTGGGAGTCCGCCTGCCGATGCAGGGGACACAGGTTCGTGCCCTGGTCCGGGAAGATCCCGCATGCCACGGAGCAGCTGGGCCCGTGAGCCATGGCCGCTGAGCCTGCACGTCTGGAGCCTGTGCTCCGCAGTGGGAGGGGCCTCTCGCGTACCGCAGGAAAAGAAAAAAAAAAAAAAAAATATATATATATATATATATATATATATATATATATATCACAAACGAGTCCGAAAATCATTTGGCATCTTGCTGTTTCTATAGCCTGACCACTCAGATCTTATTCATCAGTCTGCTGAACTGCTCCTTTTTCAGAAACATAGATACCATCCAAAATTTTTCTGATAGTCTTGTTTTTAACTGTTGTGGCTTGCTGAATCAAAGCAGCTGAATTTGACACAAGTTCAATGTTGTTTCCTTCAATAATCAACTCATCTTTCTGGGCTTGAGATACTGAGCAAGCAACGCCGGGCCTCATCCAAACCCTGCAGATATATTTTTCACCCAAAAAAATTTGGATTTCAACAAGAGAACCATTCTCCTGAATAACAATACTGATGGGGAAGTGAGCAAGCACAGACCTCATCTAGTAACAGAAGCCCAGTGTAACACCCTTGATTGTGTTCTGTACATGACTACATGTCGTGCGAACAGTCACTAGTTCCATTCTATTTCCCCACCATTTGTCAACCTGAAGCCTCTTCTTTTACTTTCCAAGGAGACTGAGTTCTACACTAATGTGATTGAAGTCCCTCCACAGGGTGCCTCTAGGGCCCTTCACAATAACTGTGCATCCCTTCAAAGTAATGACATTTTATGGAATGTCAACAGTCTGATTGCTGAGAACGGTCTTCATTCTCGCAGTAGATGTGGCAAAGAGTATTAAACACTATCTTAAGTTCATTTTCAACAAAAGTTGAATGAAATTCAGTTTAAGACTTACCCTCCAATATGTGACAGAAATGTAAATATTACATTAATGATAAAATAATCAATATATTTGTTGTAAAAATGTTTGAAGGCTAATAGGTACCACCTTTCTGATAGGCCAAGTATTTTCAGATATACCCTCCTGAAAGACCTAATGTAACAAAAAACAGCAACAGTTCCAAAGATCTATAGCTTCACACTAGAAACATTTACATTTTGAGATTCTGACTTCATCTGACTTACGTCTTGCTTCTTGACTTCATGATAGTTCTGCTAACTTTGAATTAACAGTCCTCAGACTGCTATATATAAGAATTACTAAGACCCTAGCAGATGTCCTTTTCAGTATTATTTCCACCAAATCAGAAAGCTGTAAAAGGCAGAGTGGCGACAGATGTGGTTCTCAATTCACAATATGAATTGGATGAGTAGACACCAATAATTTAAACGAGTGAAATAGCAAAGCAGATTCAAAGCAAGTGAACAAAAAATCTTCCAAGGCTGTAAGGACACTCTAAGACAGGGTACTGCATTTCTTCACACCGCCATCCTCACCAACCACACACAAAGCACAGATCCCAGGAAGGCTGATGAAAATAGTTGCTTCAATACCACCAAATGTACACTTGAACTTAATCAAAATACATTTAAAATTACCATTTATTAAATGTAGTTCTTTACATTATACTTTCAAATTGAAGTAACAGTGGCTTAAAAAGCATAAAAGGCAAAACTTCTACCTCTCAGCTGGAATTCCAGAACACGTGCCTGATCTAGGATCTACTGAATTGATCAAAACATCAAGTCATACTGGTATAGGAACCTGGATGAGGAAGTGGCACATTCATTCACATTCCCTTCTTAGCTCTGCCCAGGACCTGCCAAACTTGCTACCCATATCAAAATCTAAGAAACTGAATTTATCAGCTTTTCTATCATTACAAGAAAAACTGAACACCACCAACAGAGATAGAGTAGTTCCAAAGAGGTCTCTCCTCTACAACAGAAGTTGAATGAGCCCAATACAGAGGCATTCAGTCTGCCCAGTGTCACAACAGAACTCATTTTCTTCCCTACCCTGGAGATGGCTGAAACTGTTCCAGTGGTAAATATACCTCTTCATTCCAAAATGAGAAATAAAACACAGCACCCAAGTACCCCTGAAGAAGGTAACACACTGACTAAGTTTATTCTAAATTCTCAATCCCATCCTCTCTTGCCATTTCAAACATTTCTGGCCTACAGTTTCCCCCTCTTCGGTGCACCTGTTCCTTCTCTACTAGATCATCCCCTTTGGTACAGCAGCATCACTTACGTTCCCAAACATAAACTTTGCCATGACCCACATTCACCTCCAGCTACCATATCACTTCTGAGTCCCTTTACAGCAAAAGCTCTTGAAAGACAGGATTAGGGTTGCAGTCCCTGCTTCTCAATTCATGTGCTTTCCTCAAACTGCTCCAGTTGGGCTTCTGTCTCCATCATTCTACTAAGACTGCATTTGTCAAAGTCACCAAGAACAGCCTTGTTGCCAGACCCAATGGTCACTTCCCAGTTCTTGTCTCTCCCAACAGTGTTAAACACAGCTGACCATTCTCTCCTTGAAATGCTTAGATTCTCTTGGTTCTCTGGGACACCAAAGTTTCCTGGATTTTTCTCCAATCTTAGAGCCTGCACCTTCTCAGTCTCCTTTGCTGGCTTCTATTTTTCTGCTTTACTTCTAAACACTGGTGTGCACCAGGGCTCTATCCTGGTCTTGCTTCGCTTCTTCATCTATACCTCCTCCTCAGGGGCTGCCTCATCCAGTTGGATGGTTTGAAATACCATCTATAGGTTGAAAACCCTGAAATCTACATCTTTAGCCCTGTCCCCAAGAACCTCAGATTTATATATTCAACTGCAAACCTGACATCTTTATTTGACTATCTAACAAGTATCTCAAACATAACATGGCTAAAACAGAGTGCTAGATAGTCCTCTAAAATTTGTTCTTTACCTAGTCTTTGCTATCTGAGTAAATGGCCTCACCATCTGCCCAGCTGCCCAGCCAAAAATCTAAGAGTTGTCTTTGATTCATTCCTCTCTCTCATACCTCAATTCTAATCCATCAGCATGGTCTTCAGACTGTACCTCCAAAATATTCTAAACTTGAATATTCAAGTCTCTACTTCGCTTTTCTCCCATTAATGCAGTAGATTGATTGCACTAATGGCCCTGATTTTTCACGCCTCTCTGCATCTTTTCACACCTCTCTGTATCCCTGCTCTTTGGCAATGCCCTCCTATACTAACTGTGGATGTACTCTTGCAACTTGCCTTGACCAATGGGACAGTAGCAAATTTGACACAAGCTAAGGATTAAAAATCTGCTTACTCATTTCTACTTCCTTTTTGCTTCTTTGTGATCACCATGAGACTATGACTGGGCCAGCCTGAGAATAAGCCCAGGCTAGCCTACTAGAGGGATGTAACATAAACACACAGAGGAGAGCAAAGTTGTCCCAGCCATCTCAGCCGAGGCCATCCTAGATGGCTGACAGCCAGCTGGCCCTACCAAACACATCAGGAAAACCAGGCAATATGGCAGAACTACCTACCTAACCGACAGCTGATCATAGACATGGGGAAGCCCAGTCAAGATCAGCTGAGCCTGGCTCAGAACGGCAGAACTACCCAACCATCCCACTGACTCAAGCAAAAATAAATTCTTATTCCTATGTGCCACTAAGTTTATGGGGATGTTTGTTGCATGGCATTACTGTGGCAATAACTGATACAGCCACCATCATCCTCTGTCAGGACTATAGCATCCTCCTACTAGGTCTCACTACTTCCTTCCTTATCTTCTTATAATCCTTTCTCCATTCATCAGTCAACACAAACTTTTAAAAACATAAATCAGCTTATGTCCTCAGTCCTACTTAAACCCCCTAATGGCCTCCCTGCACTTAGACTAAAACTCTCTTAACTTAGTACATCACCTACTTGTCCAACCTCATCTAGTACCACTCTCTCCCTGACTCACTATGCATCAACCACACCAGCCTTCTTCCTGTCCTTCACACACAGCAAACTCACAGCATGGGGAAGCCTTTACAGATCATGTTCCCTCTATCTAGAAAATCACTCCACCTGTTCCCTCTTGCTCACTCTCTAACCAATAACTTCTTATAACTCATATTTCAGCCTAAATGTCACTTTCGCAAAAAGGTCTTCCCTTGACCACACAATCTAAAATAGATAAGCAGTCATTCTGGTTAAGTTAAAACAGGGATTTTAATTTTCTGAATGATACTTATCACTATGTGACATTTTTATTGATTGTTTTTAATTGTGTGATCTCCCCACTGATTGTGAGTTCCACACGAGCAGGAACCTAGCCTGTGTATTCACCACTGGATCCTCAGCTCCTAAAATAGTTTCTTCACATAGTAAGTACTCACTAAATACTTGAAGAATGCTACCTGACATGGAATAAATAAAAGATCCGATCCTTTCTGAGATCAGTGGGGTTTTTTTTCATATTTATTTTATTTATTTAGTTGCGCCGGGTCTTGGTTGCAGCATGTGTGCTCCTTAGTTGTGGCCAGTGGGCTGCTTTGTTGCAGCCTGCAGGCTCCTTAGTTGTGGCATGGGAACTCTTGGTTGCGGCATGCATGTGGGATCTAGCTCCCTGACCAGGGATCGAACCCGGGCCCCCTGCATTGGGAGCGTGGAGTCTTAACCACTGTGCCACCAGGGAAGTCCCTGAGATCAGGTTTTTACAAAGAGAAAGAGCCAGGCAAGCTGAAATGGCAAGGGAAAAAAGACACACTGATTCTGAGAGGAAATTTTAGAAGCAAAGAACAAAATAAACTCCCCTAATATAAAATGAAGTTAAGCGTGTAGACTCTAAAAACAGCCTAGAATGGAAGCCTGGCTCTGTTCCTTCCTAGCTGTGTAAACATGGATACACCACTCACCTCTCTGAGCTTGTCTCCTCATCTATAAAATGGGGTAATAATTACTACTTCACAGAGTTGTTGTAGAAATTAAATATATATAAAGCGCTTAGCACAGTACATGGATCACAGTAATTACTCAACACTACTGATGGCAATGATGGTGGTGGTGGTGGTGATATCTAAATCAGCCCTGCTATGACTGATGAAATTGGCATAATCCACAGTATCTCACTCAACCTGTTAGTCTACCTAATTTTTCTTCAGTTTTTAGCCATTCCAAATTGTCCCTTCTCACCAAGAATGGAATGAGCATAGGACCAGGAATCCGAAGAGCTGGGTTCTGGCTCTGGTTCTGCCACTAACTAGCTGGATCACCTTAGGCAAGTCACCAACTTCCCAGACCTGAAAGTTACCTTGTCATCAGCTCTGTCCATCCCCAAAGCAGAAGGTGCAGTAAACATTCTGAGAAGAAGTGGAGGTATTGGCGTAATGCAGAGACAGGGATGCAGGGAGACAGGCTGGCAGATAATCTGCTCCGCTCCATTGCAGACCACAAACAAGAATATCTAAACACCTTACCTCAAAGCATCCCAAGCTGTTCCAGAGCCCTTGAAACCTGTTAGATTACACCAGACCATAATCTCACAAGGGCAGGGACAGGGGCTGATTTTATTCTCTACTGCAGGACCAGTGGCCAGCACAGTGGCCAAATTATACTATCACAGTATGTGTTTACTGCATGCTTGCTGAATAAACAAATAAATTTGGGAAAATCTGGGTTAAACAATGCCAAACTGGTTCCTTGTGCGCATTTCTCAAAACCTTTAATACGTGAATAGGCTCTGTGAATCATATAGAATGCAGTATTTCCCACCCTTATTTGATCATAGAACTCATTCTACTTCCCTTGAACCTCATTAACCTGATTAATATCTCCCAGAGTTGTAGTATTCTATAGAACAGCTTGAGAAACATCTTTAGCTTATTTTGTTTTTTTTTTTTTTTTTAGCCATGCCACGTGGCTTGCAGGATCTTAGTTCCCCAACCAGGGACGGAACCTGGGCCCTTGGCAGTGAAAGTGCAGAATCCTAACCACTGGACCACCAGGGAATTCCGAAGCTTACATAATTTAAGTCATTTTTACCATCATGAAATAAACATCTTACTCTTTATACATAAGGTAATTAAAAGGCCAACTACTTTGATTCACATCTAGTATGCAGTTGTTTTCCCCCAGCATCCTACACTTTCAAATCACCTGTCACCAGGCAGGGCCTCAATCTCTCCCATCTCCTAAGTAGCAGAGGTCCTGCCTCGTTTCTCTGCCCTGCTCCCTGCACCCTCACAACCAGTCTGCTCTGCAAATCCTCCCACCTTTTCTCCCACTATCCCTTCACTCTGCATCCTCAGTCTTATTATGGACTTCCTTCAACTGCTTTAATTACTCCTCTTCTCCTTCTTATAATCAACCCGACAGAGTTTCACTCTTGTAATTTACAATATCATCCTATGCCTGAAAACTTCAAAGTCTTCTCCCTTTAATAATAAAGGCTGGGGCTTCCCTGGTGGCGCAGTGGTTGAGAGTCCGCCTGCCGATGCAGGGGACACGGGTTCGTGCCCCGGTCCGGGAAGATCCCACATGCCGTGGAGTGGCTGGGCCTGTGAGCCATGGCCGCTGAGCCCGCACATCCAGAGCCTGTCCTCCGCAACGGGAGAGGCCACAACAGTGAGAGGCCCACATACCGCAAAAATAAATAAATAAAAAATAATAATAATAAAGGCTGGTGGGGACTTCCCTGGTGGCGCAGTGGTTAAGAATCCATCTGCCAATGCAGGGGACACAGGTTTGAGCCCTGGTCCGGGAAGATCCCACATGCCGCGGAGCAACTAAGCCTGTGCGCTACAACTACTGAGCCTGCGTTCTAGAGGCTGTGAGCCACAACTACTGAAGCCTGCGTGCCACAACTACTGAGCCCACACGCCTAGAGCCTGTGCTCCGCAACAAGAGAAGCCACCGCAGTGAGAAGCCCGCGCACCACAACGAAGAGTAACCCCCGCTAGCTGCAACTAGAGAAAGCCCACATGCAGCAACAAAGACCCAGCACAGCCAAAAATAAAATAATTAATTTTAAAAAAAATTATAAATAAAAAATAATAAAGGCTGGTCCTTCGCTTGCATTCTCCACACTAGATCCTCCTTAGGGTTATTCTTTAATCTTAAGTACATATAATCATGTCAAATCCCATCTGGGTCCCCTCTTCCCATCCTACCATTTATTTCCAAGAGTTCAAGCAACTAAACGTTTTCACATCCCCATGCCTTTGTTTGAGTTGTTCTCTCTGCCTAGAAGAGCACCTGTTGAAATCCTACTCATTTTCTAAGGTCCTGATCATAGGTAATCTCTTTTATGAAGTCTCCCTTATATCCCACTCTGGCCACAATTAGCTACTCCTTTTAACTACCTCAAGGCTACTGCACAACTTATCACAGACACAGAAAGTTAGTTGTACATATGAATGCAGAGATGGAAGAGCTGGAAGAAAAGACCATGAACCAGGTGAGTCTATCAAGCAGAATGACCAAGAGGTTGGTGACAAAAGGAGAAACCAGAAGGGTATTTGCATGAATGGCTTGAACGCTAAAGGAGAAAGGGTTTTGGTAAGACCTGGAAGCAGCAAAGGGAAGCCATGAGAAGGCTACAGCAGAGACAGCTGCAGAAAGGGGAGTGTTTTTACTCTGTGAGACGGCTGGGGTGTGGGAATGTTGATTCACAATGGAACAATGCCCTCAGAGGGCCACCGGAAAGATTTGGGAAGGAAGCCAGTAGAAGGATGGAAGCTCAGAATCACAGGGCAGTTGAGAGTACATAAGAAGACAGCTCATCAGAAAGGCTGGGAGCCAAGGAAACTGGGGATAAGAGGCAATGCCTTAGCCTAAACTGGCTGAGATCCCAGACAGTGTCAGGGGCCAGATGAGTTAAGAATTCAACAGTCTTTGATCAACATTCAAAAGTACGCTGATGAGTAATTTTTCTAATGTCTGCAAAGAACAGATTTCCCTAGTGTTCCACTCATGGTACAATGCTTATCCCTGTGGGTTGGCTGTGCCATGGGGGTAGCGGGTTGCGGGGAGTATCAGGGAGGGATTCGGTTGGGTGTGGTATCTCCTTTCACTAGGACAGGGCTCATAGACCAGAAAGGGAAGAAGCAAGCTGAACATGTATGGAGTTTACAGGGATCAAAGATCTCCAGGCACGGGGCAGACAACAGTAGGCACCAAGGCCCAAGATATAGTGAGCTCATCCAAAGGGCAGACAGAGAATGACAATGGGGAATGCAAGACAAAAATATCTTGAAAAGTCTGTCTATTAGGCAGGGTTTTCAATTGCAAATAACTAGATTTAGGCACACAAGAGCAGCAAAAGGAATGTATTAGCTCACATAACCAAGAAGTCCCAGAAGCTTCAGACACATCTGAATCCTGGGGTTCAAATGATGCTGTCTGTGCTCTCACCACCACTCAGTGCTACTTCTCACTGCATGCCAGCCTCATTCATTCTGTCCTACTTCATATAACTTCCTCCATGTAGTGGAAAGATAGCCACCAGGAGCTCTAGGCTACATCACTCCAGCAGCCAAAAACTCCCAGAGGAAAAGAATGACTCCTTTCCTAAATTGGAGCAGAAAAGGAGCCTGACTGAGTAAGTCTGGGTCATGTGCTCACTCCTGAACCAATCACTTGGTCAGATGGACAAAGCACTTCTCAGATTGGTGAAAGCTGAGTCACATGACCATCCCTGGCATTGGTGTCAACCCCACCCAAACCACATGGATTGTGGAAAGAGATGTTTCCCAGAGGAAGGAAGTCTGGGCAAACAAATAATAAGTCTACTATAGACAGTGTGGTCACTTGTCAGTCAGGCCCCAGATACCAAAAAAGAAGCCCAGTCTTGTTGCTTAAGCACAGAAGGGCTTTGAAGTCAGACAGAACTGGTTTTAAACTTTAGCTTTGACACTTACTAGCTGGGTGACGTCAGGTAAATTACTTAATTTCTCAGCGCCTCAGTTTCCTCCTTATAAAATATTACCTACCTTCTAGAGCTGTTTGGAAAGATTAAATGATATAATGCACATAAACTGCTAAACACAATGCTTGACATAAAGTGATCAATAAATGGTAGCTATTATTAGTAATAATAACAATCATGACAATTATTATTTAGAACAAGGGTGAGCTTGAAGAGTGAGCTGTGACTCGGTGAAAGACAGAGCCAAGTCAGCACTTGGATAAATCAGCCCTGGGTCAAGATTCATTAAGGGCAACTCAGGATACAATACAGGGGCCCTGAATGAACTCTAAGATGACAATTAAAATCAATAAATGTGTTGAGCACCTATTATGTGCCAGGCACTGGGGATACAATTATAAATAAGACACATGGCTCCAAGGTAATCTACCATGAAAAGTGACTATGGCTTCATGACATTATTTTGCGGGGAGGAGAAGTTGACTGGAGCTGCTTCTTTACTTTCAGCCATAGGCTGTGGGCACTGGAAAACTGCTGAGTGTACATAAGAATGATGCCTGCGGCCAACTGCTGGAATGCTAGGAAGGTATAAAAGGACTACAGTCACAGCCTCCCCCCCTCAAAAAAAATGCCTTTGCATGAACTAGGAAAAAGTGTCTCTTCCTTTAGAAAATTTACTTCCATCTTCCAAAAACCTGTCACAGTAAACAAATCTACTAGATCGTCCATGTGAATGACATATCCCAGAGTTTTGCAGTGTATAACCTGCACAACTGTACATGGTAGGCAGGGAAGATAACATGGGGGCTGAGAGGGGTCAAGGGATAGGGTGGGAATGGAGAATCTGGGAGTCCCCAGGCCTTTGGAGACAGAGAATAACTTTTGCTATGGAGCTGCTCCATTCAATATGGTAGTCACTCACCACAAATAGCTATTAAGCATTTGATATGTGGCTAGTACAACTGAGGACTAATTTTTTTTATTCTATTTCATTTTAATTAATTTTAATTTAAAATTTAAAACTGAAGTGGTGTAAATATGTTTCCATTAACTTTGTTTGGTAGGACTACATTTTACTTTATCCACTGCACTGCATAAGATATTCTATTGAATTGCATTGTATTGCATTGTATAGTACTATATTGTATTGCGCATATCAAGCTCCTGAGTTGTTTCTGGTATCTCATTAATAATTTATATATGATTACACAGTGAAATTATAATATTTTTAAAGTATTGGGCTACACAAAAAATACTACTACGATTAATTTCACTTGTTGCATTTTGCTTTTTTTTAATGTGGCAACTAGAAATGTTTAAATTATATGTCTGGCTCACAGAATATTTCTATTCACCAGTGCTGCTCTAAAGACACCTTAGGATCTACAGTACTAAGAAGCATGGAATGATACCCAGAAGAACTGGTTGCTTTTGGTTTTGTTTGAAGCAGACCTTTATGTTTTCTTCTAGGTTGTCCAACTCTGTTGACCAGGAAGGAAAATAACAGAAGGAGAGGGGAAGAGGGTAGTTCAGTGTGGATAGCTCAGGAGAGCTATCAGAGTACACTCTAGAGTCGGACTGTATTGTTCTGAACTCTGGCTCCACCATCTAGCCAAATTCCCCTGAATCTCCCTGGGCTTCAGGCTCCTCATCTGTAAAATGCTTAAAATAATCTTGCCCACTTTATAGGGTTGTTGGGAGGATTAAATGAGATAACCCAATGTAAAGAGTTTAGCATGGAGCCTAGCACATCTTATGTGCTCAACTAACTACTGGGGGCCACTGGGGCATTATTTGGGAATAAAGAAGGTGCAAATGAATGGTCTCCCTGTACCATGGAGCTCAGGTTGCCATGGTATAAGAGGGCACACCCTGTCCACATGTCTCCTCAGCATTTATCTTTCTAGACCAAAGAGTTGGACAGGAGTCTACTTTACTCAATCCTCTATGCTTTCATTAATATGTTAGCTTTTTTCTAAGTGCATTATGTTTTTAAGGTACATTGATGAAACTATCTTAGATGCTGAAGGATTATGAAAATGGGTAAGGTGGCATTTCTGAATTGTGTGTAACAACAGCTAAGATTTAACTAGCTTTTTTGTTCCAAATCCTACACTGAATCAGTATCTTCAGTTAAGAGTTTATAGTAATATCTGAATCTCTTTCTTGAGTAAAAACCAGAACGTCCATCTGCATGTACAGATGGACTCATTTTACCTAAATGCATTCTTTACCTATTCCCTGCCATTTTGCATAAACTTGAGACCAGCAATTTGGCTTTTTAATGTCCCAAAAGGTTCCTGTTGACTGTAAACTTGGAGTTTACACTGTGTACTCCCTCTTCTACATGTTTTATTTTTAAAATAGTAATAAATAGTTTACTCACGTTTGTAACCTGAGAAATGTCCATCTATGCTTAACCTTTGTTCTGTCTTCCAGTCCCCTCCCTATTCCTGACTTTTAAAAACATTTCTCCCAGCCTCCCACTGACTCAATTTATTTAATAGCCTTTGTGTGGAGTCTTTTCAAAAACACTTGGAAAATCACAGTTTATCCCTAGCTTCCATAATCATTTAAAGTTCTTCAAAAACTCTAGAGAATTTGTCAAACATGATTCCTCCTTACAAAGGAGTAACCTATCCCCCCAAAAGGTTTTATCTGTTTAAAAACTGTAAAATCCACTTTCCCAACACACACACTTGTGCAGAATTTATTTTAGATTCCACTTGTTCCACAAAGTCCAAGAAAAATTCCACAGACATTACATTAAATCTACCATCTGATTCTCAACAAGCCATTATCCTCTGTGAGGCTCACTTTTCTCATCTATAAAATGGGCATAATATAGATGCCCTTTGCTAAATAGAGCAAGCCATCTCATTACTCATGAATGTATATAAAACACTCTAGCAAAAGCTCAAAGTCCTTTACAGGCATTAGGCCATGAATCGTTCTGAAGTGGACTGTTAATTAGGTGTCATTATGCTTTGTTTAAGAGATGGAAAACCTAAGGCATGGGAACACAATACCACTTAATAGCTAACTTAAAAATCTAGCCCAGGCTTTAAACATTAGTCAGACAGATGTCAGGGGAAAAACCTGTGAAAAATAGGAATTTCACTCTGCTCTAGTTCTTTATCAAGAACTACTACATTATTGCAAAATTCTCTCCAGTACTGGTTGCCCTGCCCCTCCTACTTCCTCATGCAGTCCAGGAATGGGGAAATGGGTGGGAGAGTTGGAATTCCCTACTGAACATATATAATGCCTTCCCCCACTTACAGAAAGGGTCATGAACCCTAGACCAGGTACTAAGGGCAAATGTAGTTTCACAGATACCATAACAATTTCTCCACGTTTTGTTACTGATCCCTGGAAACTTTTCCTATCACACATCCAACAAAATAAAATGAGGCTATAGACATTTATCAAAAGAACACAGCCTCTGCAAATGAACCTGTCAGGTTACTCGGGCTTTATTATCTGACCTACAACTGGTCAGATACATGGCATGGCCTCAGTAACTCCAAATAAACCTTATGTCTTCACATAAAGGAGATACTGTGGATCCAAAAGGTCAAAAAAGAGGTAATGGAAACTTTATATAAATTTATATAGCCAGTGAGCTTTTTCAAATTATTATTTTGTGTCCTTCTGACACTGATTAACAGAAACAAGAAATCCTTTAATCCCAGAGTGGTATTTTGAAAAATATTTCCCAAGGAAACAATCTCCAAAAGGGAAAAACATATAGCAACACTACTTACTTAAAAACAAAAACAAACAAACAAAAAAACATATGTCCAACAACTGGGGAGTGGTTCAAAATACCATTGTATATTAACATGACAGACTGTCACCAAGCTATTAAAAATGGCAATTTTTCTTACAAGAAAATGTCTATTTGGGATATTGTTACCAAAGAACATTATGCCTGAGCTAATTATATCCTCATAAAGTGTGTGTGTATATATATATGTGTGTGTGTATGTGTAATATATGTGTATATATATATATATTTATATAAAGATTATAGAATTTGGAGTTACATCAACGGTTGCACACAATGCTCCTTAGGTTAATTATCTTCTAGAAGGGTGCTAAAGATTTGTAGAAAGTCAAATGATAATAAAGATGATGGAGAGGGGGTTCACCAAGAGTCTCTCTGGAATAGTTTTGGGGTCATTTTTAATCTCTTTTTTTATAAGCTTCAGTATTGTTTCAATTTTTTAACAATGAATAAATAAATTTCTATAAAATAACTTTTTTTTTTTTTTTATGATGGCAGGGAGAGTCCAAAGAGCACACTGAGAGCGGGGGAATCGCAGTGGCAGGCAGAGTTCTATCCTTTGTCTGGGGGAGGAAAGGGGGTTGCATCACCAGCTCTGAGCCCCAAAAACCTTCAGCTATGATTCCAGAACCTATGAACAAGAATTCTTTAATGCAGTGCTTCTATAACTGGTTTAAATATGTGACAAGTAAGTTGACAATACTTAAAAAAGAAAAAAAGTAAAAAGCATTCATAAATTTACATATATAACAGCATTCATAACTCAGTTAAATTGTACTTCTGTTTCTCTACATGGTTAAAGGATCAAGCATTTTTAGCACTCAAAGCAGGAAAATAAAAAAGAAAGCCAACTGCCTTCTGTGAAACAAAAATAACCCCAATGGTAAAAACTAACTTTACTGCATGCTTAAATTATATTTGCAGAAAAATAAACTTTGAAATCACTACTTTGTAGGGAAAAAAACCCACGATTTATTTTTGGGGGTAGTCATGTGGAGCTCTCACAAGTTGTGGTTGAAACCTAATACTGGGAGATACATGAGGACATCACAGTTTCGAAGGAAATACCTAACTAACAGAAAGACACTGCTGGAACTCTTTTCAGGATAAAGAGAAGACATGAAAAGTTTTCCCCGTTAAATCAGGCTAGAACTTCAAAAAACTTAAAGGTACAGGGAGTAGGATATTTGATGAGGAGTTCTACTTTATAAGCATTTCATGTAGTATATGACAATTTAAAGTCTTTCATTTTTATACTCTATAGCTAAGCATTTCCAAAGCTCTCAACCTTAAAAAATAAATGGCATGTAGTTACGAAAGGAAAAATATTATCTAATATTGCTGAAATCCAAAGACATCTTCCTCTTTTAGAAACGTAACACTTAGCAGACTAGAAAACTAATCCGTACACACCTCCCTCCCTCTTCCAAACTCACTCTTCTTTGCCATAAAAATCAAGACAATCAGGGCTTCCCTGGTGGCGCAGTGGTTGGGAGTCCGCCTGCCAATGCAGGGGACACGGGTTCGTGCCCCGGTCCGGGAGGATCACACATGCCGCGGAACGGCTGGGCCTGTGAGCCATAGCCGCTGGGCCTGTGCGTCTGGAGCCTGTGCTCCGCAACGGGAGGGGCCGCAACAGTGAGAGGCCCACGTACCGCAAAAAAAAAAAAAAAAAAAAAAAAAAAAAAAATCAAGACAATCACAAGACTATGCTAAGAAGAAATATATGGGTGAAAAATAACAATAATAATAAGTACAATTAATGTTGTCTTTTCAAGGATGTTTTCAATGAGGATTATTTCTAAATAATATGAAAAACAATACACTTGGGAACACTTAAATTGAATAATACTCTATGGCTTCAGTCTAAACAGCCAAAGAGAAGTGAAAGTCTAATCAAGAATTTAGTGAATTTAGGGCTTCCCTGGTGGCACAGTGGTTAAGAATCCACCTGCCAGTGCAGGGGACATGGGTTCGAGCCCTGGTCCGGGAAGATCCCGCATGCCGTGGAACAGCTAACCCTGGCACCACAACTACTGAGACTGTGCTCTGGAGCCCGCGAGCCACAACTACTGAGCCCACACACCTAGAGTCCGTGCTCCACAACAAGAGAAGCCACCGCAGTGAGAAGCCCGCGCACCACAACGAAGCGTAGCCCCCACTCACCGCAACTAGAGAAAGCCTGTGTGCAGCAACAAAGACCCAACGCAGCCAAAAATAAATTAATTAATTAAAAATAATAATAATAGGGCTTCTCTGGTGGTGCAGTGGTTGAGGGTCCTCCTGACGATGCAGGGGATGCGAGTTTGTGCCCCGGTCCGGGAGGATCCCGCATGCCTAGGAGCGGCTGGGCCCATGGGCCGTGGCCACTGAACCTGCGCATCCGGAGCCTCTGCTCCGCAACGGGAGAGGCCACAGCGGTGAGAGGCCTGCGTACCGCAAAAATAATAATAATTAATAATAATAATAATAATAATAAACAAAATTTTAAAAAGAATTTAATGAATTTAGACTACTGGATACAACTTGGATAATTATGACCAAATATATATATATATATATATATATATATTTTTTTTTTTTTTTTTTTTTTTTAACCGCCAAATGTCCACAACTATCTGGAAAATTCAGCTGGTACAATGATCTAGTATTTACTAGGCATGTGCTCTTCCCTGGGAGAGTTCACAATTCAGCTGAGAAGACAAAAAGAACTTACGTGAATTACTTAGCACATTAGAGAAAAACTATACTGCTTGGGAAAAGAGGTGCAATGACTTCAAAGGTTCTGTTTAGAAAAGGGAAGGATGCCTGTGGAAGCACAGAGGGAGGAATGAGCATTGCAGATATTCCCACTGGCCAAACTTTTGTTCATAATGGTACCCAGTAGGTCCAGCTGAATAAGTGTTTTCTAACCATCTATCCTTCTCTGTCCTCCTTCAGAATAACTACTGTATCTGCTCCACTGTAGCAATTGCCAGCACTGGCATTTTCTGGATTACCAATGTATAGCTGCCATCATGAGAGTACAGAGCTTTGCTTTTTCTGGGCAGATAAGATGGTGTGGAAACAACACTTCCTACTTCAGCGGAAGCTGACTCTTGTCACCATTCCTCTGTGTACAAGCAGAAAGTCATGCTGATGTTGTCAGGCTACTGAGATAGAAAGCTGGAAGGGCACACTGCATTAAGGAAGCCTGAAGAATGACTCAACTGGTTAAACAGGGTTGGAAAGTTGTGATCACCCACGAGGAGCAGGGTAGGTCAGTCATCTCTGCTCAGCCCAGCCAGAAACAGGAACTTGGTGCACACTCCAAGAAAGGCATGAGCTTTGAAATGGGAAGAGAGGGTGCTGCTGGGAAGGCAACTGTGTGATAAACGCCTCCAGAAGGAAATAACAATAATTTCCATTGGGGCCACATGGCCACCAATGACACCAGGCCCACCGTTCAGCCTAAAACATTAGACTTACAGAAGCTGAGCTTCACGGAAAAGTAAAACGTTCAGAGGCCAAGGTGACAGAATGAGTCCTCCCGGACAAGGTGAATTTGAGAAGTGGGAACCAGGGCTCTATGACCAGCAAGCTATATAGCATCAGGCTAGGGCTGGAGAGAGGTTCTGCCTCCCAAGACCACTGTAATGAATTGGTAGTGGATGCTTAGAGTGGTATAGGAAGGAATCGGGGGTCCCAGCTCCACTGGGTAAAGGCAGGGAAAATGGCAGCAAACTGCCATGGCTGAACCACACTAGTCTCTCAGCAGAGGTTGGTTAAGAAAGCTATACTCCAGGCACTAAGGAGTAGTAATGAACAAAATGAAACAAAACTCTCTACTTTCTCTCCCTCCTGAAAGCCCAATAAAATGACAGTAAAGGGATAAACCCACAAGGATGGGGAGAATGAAAGAAGAGACAACAGTAAAAACATTTAGGTGGGGTGAGGGGAAGCCAAGAAACAACCTGATTTATACCATAGAATCTCAAAATGCTATATAATTAAAGGCAATTGGACCCTCTGTAGGGAGTGGGGGGACAGGGGCTGATCTAAAGTAAAATAAAAATGGAAAGCCTCCTTGGAAAGCACCTGGATCTCCCAGGTCCCTCCAGCCACTCTGAGCAGTTGGGTGATGGCCCCTTCTCTACCCCAGCAAAAACACCTGGAGTTTCTTCCCTACCGGCTCCCTGAGAGGAATTACATGAACATATAACTACCCCAGAGAGGGTGAAAAAGAGAAAGTCTCTGGATTGGAGTATGTCAGGCACAGCTCAGGTGTTTTACTGGAAATACCGTGGAGAGGTTATATGAACATGCAGATGCTGAGACATTCAGCCTTCTTCTCTACCTTGTTCCCAGATCACTGGCAGCCAGGCTCTTCCCACTGCCCGGGAAAATGACTGGAAGAGCTTTTTCTGAGGACCCTCAACAGCCCAAGAGGTACTAACATCAAAATTTCCCCAAATAAAAGACTCAGCCAAATCACCCAACAGTTAAGTTCCCAGCCAACAAGCTTTTTAATCCCCCACTCAGATGTGAGTAGACAACCGAGGGTATCAGAAATACAAGGAAAGCCTCTAACATGAAATGTAGAGACCTAAACAAATAAACAGACAATAGCAACTTGGGGAAACTGAGTCTATGGGGGACTTTTTTCTTTTCTTTCCAGGTAAGAAAATATCTAGTATCCAGCCCAAAATATCTAGAATCTGAACAATAAGTTTCTGAAAGAGACATCACAAAATAGAGAGGAGGAAATTATCAATGAGATAAATCAAGAAAATTTCCCAAACTGAAAGATGTAGATTTCTGGATTGAAAGAACCCAGCACAATGGATGAAAAGAGATCCATACCACAGCACACATCATGAAAACTCCAAGATTGTGGAGGCCAAGAGAAAATTCTACAAACTTCCACAAAGGACACAGCAGGTTTGTAACCTGTAGACAGGTTACAGGCAAAAATTAAGGAATCAGAACAATTCTGAATTTCTCAACAGCAACACCACAAGCTAGAAGGTGATGGAACAATGCCTTCAAATTTTCCATCCTGGAAGTCTACACTCAGACAAACTATCACTTGTTGTGGAAAACAGATATTTTCAGGCACTTACTGAAAAATGAGGGACTTCCCTGGTGGTCCAGTGGTTAAGAATCCGTCTTCCAATTCAGGGGACACAGGCTTGATCCTTGGTCGGGGAACTAAGGTCCCACATGCCACGGGGCAACTAAGCCCACAAGACACAGCTAGAGAGCCCACGTGCTGCAAACTACAGAGCCTACATGCTCTGGAGCCCACGCATCACAACTAGAGAAGCCCAAGCTCCACAACTAGAGAGAAGCCCGCGTGCCGCAACAAAAAATCCCATGTGCCACAACTAAGACCCGATGCAGCAATAAATAAATAAATAAACAAACAAAAACAAGGATGATTTTTTAAAAAAAAGAAAAATGAATAGACAAAATATGAATAGATAAAATACATAGGAAGGAAAACAGACATCCTGTGCATCCTTTACCAGAAAATTCCTTCAGAATGGGCTGTACCAAAAAAAAAAAAGGAGTCTACAAGAAAGAGAAAGGCATGTACTACAGGTAACAGGAGATCCAATACAGACAGAAATGATGGGGATCCCCCCAGGATGACAAAGGGAGGTCCTCAGGGTGACATCTGTGCCCCATGTGTAGAGGGCAACCAGTCCAGACTAGAGCAAGCCAGGAGGCTCAGGGACACTTTCTTTGGGGAAAATGAAATTGACAGAATACCTGACTCATCTGAGGTAAGAATTAGAAAACTGGTCAAAAGTTTTGGGTTGAATTAATGATGAGTACATAAAAAACTAAGCCAGTGAACAAACAAAGCAATTACTGACTCTGAGAAAAAGAAAAAGTTGTGCTTGGCTTGGCTATGAATATTGATCTAACCAAAATTACTGTTTAACTATTGCAAGGATGGGAAAATAGGGAAGCTGTGGTTAGGCTGGGGGTTAGAAGAAGAAAGATAGCCAAGTCATCATCTTCCACAGCAGGAAGTCAAAAGATAATGCTTCAAACTGCAAAATTACAAGTATCACTTACAAGCAATAAATACCAAAATAACCAACTCGAAGAATCACAAGTGTTTGCTTCTGGAGAGGGAAAAATGCAACTTGGATTAAAGGTTTAAAACTAAAAAAAAAAAAAAAAAAAAAAAAAGAAGAAGAAAAGAACAAAACAAAAATCATATTGACTTCTATGCCCTTTTTTTTTTTTTTTTGCTTTTGCTTTGTTTCCCTAATAACAATTTGGGAAAATTCCATCCTTGTTTTCCCTAAACACACAAACAAAAAAATGTCAGGGACTTCCCAGGTGGTCCAGTGGTAAAGAATTCGCCTTCCAATGCAGGGGACTTGAGTTTGATCCCTGGTCAGGGAACTAAGATCTCACATGCCACGGGACAACTAAGCCCACATGCCACAACTACTGAGCTCGTGTGCCACAAACTACAGAGCCCACGTGCTCTGGAACCCACATGCCACAACTACAGAGCCCAAGCGCCCTGGAGCTTGCGCACCACAACTAGAGAGAAGCCCACACGCCGCAAGGAAGATCCCGCATGCCACAACTAAGACCTGATGCAACCAAAAACAAATAAATAATAATATAAAAAGAAAAGAAAATGTCATTTTCTACATCTACACCATGTAGCTGTGATCATCTGAGCTCTGAGCTGTCAAATATAGTGGGAAAGTTAATAGTTATAATCCAATCCAAGGAAGGACAGGTTGAGCTAGGGCAGAGATGCAAAGGCAAGCCCAGGTGGAGGCAAGTTTGGAGGTGAAGCCAACTACTAAGCTTCTCTCCTCTGGGGTTCTTTTTAACAAAGCTATTCTCACGGCATAATCACCTGGGACAGGGTAATTTTAGAACTGGCAGTGACCATGGACCAATTTCACTCCTTTCTAACAGACTCCAATGCCCAATTTATGACCCTAATACAACCAAGGCAGCTAGCCTCCACAGAGGTTGATCTGGGTTCAACTTCAGTTACTCCACTTTGCCTGTGTAGACTGGATAATAGGAGAGCACAGTAAGGGCTCTGAAGCAAGTGACACTGTCATCAACAGATAGTTAACTGAGCATCTGTGCACCAGGCTGAGGATCAACCGCCCTGTCAACTCTGTGGACCAAGTCTCCCTGCCCTGAACAATAAGATGATTCTCCCTAGGAGGGGAATCCCACGAAGGGGTGGAATGGGGTGAAAACCAAGGAGCTGGAAGAGCTGGGCTGGGCAAGGGAGGCACCAACCAGGTCAACCTGGAGGAACCTGTAGACAGAGGTGTGCCTGGAGGCCCAAGGCCCAGGCTGCCAGCACTCTGCATACAAAGAGGAAGGCAGAGAGACCAGCAATTCTTCCCCAAAAGCAAAAAGTGGCCAGACACTACCCACAACCCCAGCAGCCATGCTGTCGAGGGTCAACTTAGGGAGCAAAGGTTGCCATTCTCTGAACTTCACTTTGACTTGATAAAACACAACCCCTGCCCTCGAGTAACCAGCTGCTGAGAAAACAAGATGACTTTTCTTTTTAATTTTTTGTTTATTTTTATCTATTTATTATTTTTGGCTGTGTTGGGCCTTTGTTGCTGTGCGCGGGCTTTCTCTAGTTGCGGCGAGTAGGACTACTCTTTGTTGCGGTGCGCAGGCTTCTGATTGAGGTGGCTTCTCTAGTTGCGGTGCACGGGCTCTAGGCACACGGGCTTCAGTAGATGCAGGGCGTGGGCTCAGTAGTTGTGGCTCACGGGTTCTAGAGCACAGGCTCAGTAGCTGTGGTGCACAGGTTTGGTTGCTCCGCAGCATGTGGGATCCTCCCGGACCAGGGCTCGAACCCGTGTCCCCTGCATTGGCAGGCGGATTCTTAACCACTGCACCACCAGGGAAGTCCCAAGATGACTATCTTGATACAGAATAAGTAGGTAAACAGGTTGACAGTGCTAAAGCCTATATTAATATTCTATATTTTTTCCTATCTGTAAAGGTGTGAAAATTCTAGTTCAAGGACCTACGTGTGGTAGAGCACTGCACTGATCCGCATGTGTTTGCAACACTTGCCCTATACAGTTCTACAAACCAAAACGTACACAAACAACCTCAGGGAAGAATCCAGATCATTAACATAAACACAATGCAGTAAGCGTCTAGAGCTGACAAGAGAATATATGGATCAGATTAATTGGAGTATTGGGGACGTATAAGTTTTTCCTAAACAATGAAAATGTACCTAAACCAAAAAACTATTTTCAAATACATAATGAGATTATACACACTTTTCTTTTCTCCATGTAAATCATGACACTCCATACTACATGTGATTCTCGCCAGCTGAGCTACCAGCATCACAAGCCAACCTGCTAAATCCTAAACTTATTTGGGAAACCCACTGGTTTGTTGGGGCTGTTTTCTCCTCTCCAACTCTTCAGGGGAGACTCATCTAGAAGCAAGTAAATTCTCAGAATTTCCTAAGAGGAAAAAATGGGCCCTCACTGAAAAAACACAGGGTATATGCTCAAAACACTTAACTATTTTGGATAAGCTTCAAACCCACTTGGCCACCAGTCATCCTGTTTTTCCAACTTAACATTGAGATCTACCCTTCGAATCAAATCTTCCAGTTTCCAAAGAATGGCAATAGATGAGATTGTTTCCGAACCTGATACACAGCAACGTGTTATTCTTCCATGAAAACAAAACAAAAAAATCAAAAGGAAAGTAAGGATCCAAGGGAAAGCGCACACCCCCGAGACAAGGCCCTAGTTTTCCCAACACATGTATTCACCGAATCCCTGTTATCAAGATTCAAACACAATTTCCTAGATTAAAAATGTGAGGCTGGTGGGGCGAGACAGTCACACACGTGCAACTGTGGAAAGTCTCTGTAGATGCTGCCAACTTTCAATCAAGACTGCGCCGCCGCCCAAGCAGAGAGGAGGAATCAACCCCGCGGGGCAGCTGGGAAGTGAGCCCAACGCTTAACTTGCTGCGGGGCGGCCCGCGTCCAGGTACCCAAGAGGAAAAGGGACGGGTGCTCCTCGGGAGAGGCCGGCGCCGGAGCCCGAGCCCGGGAGGCGGAGAGGAGGCGGCGGCGGCCGCCGGAAGGCGCGGCTACGCCGGGACGCGCACCTGTCCCTTCGTGGTGCGCAGGGGGACTGGTCCTCACCTGGCGTGGCGCGCCCTCGCTCACGGCGGCGCGGAGGAGAGAAAATCCTTCCTGGTTCCACGAGGGTCCGTCTCTGGGCTTGTGCAAGCCTCCTCTCGCCGCGCGCATCCTCGTCCCCACCCGTCCCCTCCCGGAGTGGCGCAGTCCCGCGTCCGCCTCGCCGGCCCGCGGCGCCCTTACCTGGATGGAGCGCGCCGGCTGCGCCGAGTCCGGGAGACGCTGAAACCGGCCGGCGCCGCCGAGTCCCGAGCCTGGCGTCCCGAGCCAGGCGTCCAGGCCCCGCCCCCTCTCGTCCCGCCCCGCGCGGCCCAGAGATCGCCAGGCCCCCAATGGCTCCGCCCACACACACAGAGGCCGGCGGCTACAGGTTCGCCTGGGTCTGCTGCGGTTCTGAGACTGGAGGCCCGATTGGGTCGGATGGGCCTCCCGGCTCCCCCGACCCAGTCGGAGTTTCGGGGAAGTCGCGGGAACGTCCCTGGTGTTCCTGGACGCCGTGCTGGGCCTCCTCCTTCGCCCCTCGCCCCAGAGAACTGACCCGCGACGTCACGGACACCCCCAGCCCGGGAGAACCCGACCAGTGCCACCTGTGGGTGACCGGGGACTCTTGTCGCAATTAGGGACCGCACCTCCCCTTCCGCTAAATAGTGGCGAACCAGGTGGGTGACGCGGTGCGGTGGAGCGAAGCAACGAGTTTTACCAAAAGAGTGAAGTCTTTTTACTGCCAAACCTGAAGCAGCAGAGCGTATCTGATACACTTACGGGTCACGTGGCATCCTTAGTCCTGTAGTAACATTTTCTTCATTCACTGTAGGGTAGAAAATTGCCCTTAGGTAACTTACTGTATCCCAGGCACTCTTTCAAGTACATTACCTGTATGAACATTTCTATGAAGTATATGTTATCAGAATCCCCCATTTTTATGGAGGGTGAAAGTGAGGCACAGAGAAGTTAAACAACCTGCCTAGTGTCACCCAACTAATAAATATAAAAGCTAGACTTCAAATCCCCGTAGTCGGCCTCCTGATTTTGAGCTCTAAGCCAGGGGTCCCCAACACTCCCCCACCACCGGCTGCAGACTAGTACCGACCTGTGGCTGTTAGGAACCGGGCTGCACAGCAGAAGGTGAGCGGCGGGCCAGCTAGCAAAGCTTCAAATGGCGCTCCCCTTCACCCACCGCCTGAACCATCACTGGCATTGCTGCCTGAACCGTTCCCCCCACCCCTCCACCCCTCCACCTCTCTACGCCCACCCTCCACCCCCCCGAAAAACTCTTTCATGAAACCGGTCCCTGGTGCCAAAAAGGTTGGGGACCGCTGCTCTCAACTACTGCGCTCCTGACTTACAAAATTTGAGTGTCCACCATGTCCCATGAACTGTTAAAGGCCCGGGCTCTGCCCTCAAGGAGCGTTTAGTCTAGTTCAGGGAGAAGGACAATCAGTCATCACTACGCAAGTAAAAAATGAAGCCATTACACATGTGAGAAGTGTCCTGACTAAAATCAAGTAGGTGATGGTGTTGCGAGTGATGGGGATGGGGAGGCCACAGATCTAGTTGTCCTGGATGCTTCTCGGAGGAGTTGACAGTGGACCTGGGAACTGAATGGTAGGCCAGGCAGTCAGCCTGAAGATGAAGCAAAGGGAAAGGCACGTGAAATAATCATCATCCTACTTCATGCTTGTTGGAGACCTAAAAACATGCCTTCCTATATTATCTCTCTTTTGATCATACAATAACCCTGAGAAGTCTGACAAGGTTCCATTTTACAGGAAAAAAAAATCTAATGATTAATGATTTGCCTAAAGTCATACTACTCCTTAGGAAAAAGGTTGGGAGGGGAGGGGGAGGATGGGAAGAGCACACAGGTTTGAACCAGGGCTTTCTGATTCCAAATCCTCTTTCACCCAGGTGATGATGATGGCCTGTCTCAGGAAGAATCTAGTAAAGATTTTCTTTTGTGATCTTGCCTCCTCCCAGCCCCAGTCTCTTCTGCCTCCTGTTGACTAATTAACATAATTTCCCCCAGGGCAGGTGTTCTTGGAGGGAGCAGAAGTCAGGAACCTTCTGAAAGGATGCAAAACGTGTGTAGAGAAAAAGTTATAGTTACATAATTATGGTAATAAAGTTGGCTTTCTCCCAAGAAAAATGCTCACATACATATATATGCATAATGGAGAGGACTTAGAATTTTCATCAAATGGTCTGATCCAAAAAGCGCAAAAGTCACTGTCTGAAGATTTTAACTGACACTGTGGTGATTAAAAGAACTAGTTTCCAACTCACTTTGCCTGGGCTAGCTAGGCAACTACAGAGTCTCATATTTCTGATTTAATGGAAATGAGGCTCTCAAAGTTTATAAAGGTTGATTGAAATGGAAGCAAATCCAGATCCTCATGTAAGCCATTCATGAAGTTTAAAATTAAAAGAGAAGAGAGGCCTTCCCTGGTGGCACAGTGGTTGAGAACCCACCTGTCATTGCAGGGGACACGGGTTCGTGCCCCGCTCCGGGAGGATGCCACAGGCCGCAGAGCGGCTAGGCCCGTGAGCCATGGCCGCCGGGCCTGCGTGTCCGGAGCCCGTGCTCCGCAACGGGAGAGGCCACAGCAGTGAGAAGTCCGCGTACCGCAAACAGAAGAGAATGTCTTTTTTTTTTTTTTTTTTTTTTTTGCGGTACGCGGGCCTCTCACTGCTGTGGCCTCTCCCGTTGCGGAGCACGGGCTCCGGACACGCAGGCCCGGCGGCCATGGCTCACGGGCCCAGCCGCTCCGCGGCCTGTGGGATCTTGTCCCCTGCATCGGCAGGCGGACTCTCAACCACTGCGCCACCAGGGAAGCCCGAGAATGTCTTTATTGTCACTCTTAGTTCTCAAGAAAACCAGAGACTGATTTGTAAACAAAACATCTAGATCAACATAACTCTTTATCGGTGATAATTGAGGTCGTTTCCATAACGTTATACTGTTTCCTGAAGAAAGCATTCTTTATATTACCAATCAAACAGTGTAAGTAGGTGGTTAACGCCTGTATATGATCCCCAGAGCACGTAGTAAAGAGTACTTGCATTGGTTTTCAGCAGAGTGTTGTTAGAGACAGTGTCAGAGAGAGAGACTGTAAGAGAGCTTCAGCTACATGGATGAAAAGGCGTAAAACTGAACTCAGGATGTGGTAGGCTAAAAAAAAATTTCATATGTACTGTTTCTTATGAGAAACGGACAATAGCTTTACTAGAAAACAGAATACAAAGTTAGACTTATGTAACTCGAACTTTTAGGTTGAGCCTCTTCTAAAGAAGGAATGTGATGGTGGACCCAAAAAGATTTCTCCCTCTTCCTCCAAGAAGAAGATTCAAACAATACTATTACTGCCTCTTTATTTTAATAAAATTGAGATACAGAAAAGAAGGCATTTATGACTTCTTAAAGACAGGGACTCCCTCCTTACCGAATATCCACATGGTTTCTATAAAATTTGTATGTTTAGGTGAGCAATGTCAGGTTGACATAATTTTAGTTCCTTGAGAAAAGAAAATGCCTTTTTTTTTTAACTTGGAAATAGATTCCACGTTGTGCCTAAGAAGGCACACAGCATCAACATGGAAAGTTTGTAAATAACGTGGTGTTTTGTATTTGGAGCTTCTCCCACTCTTTTTTGTACATCTCTGGCTCCCTTTTGTAACTTTCTTCCTACCTATAGACAGGCACATCATAGGTGAACAGTAATTATCTGTTGAATGAATGAGTGATGACAACAATGATGTTAATAATGCAGACCTTATCAGTCTTGTATAGAGAGTCTATTGCTACATGAAGATTACTTCGTTGTGGTGGTATGATATGTCTTCCTCTCCTTCCATGATGTACTGAAAGTAGTTGCTTCCTTGGAACTAAATAGAGGAAGGAAAGAGTTAAATGTGGGCCACAAAATCAAAAATTATACTCCTGGGAATTGTTGGTAGGTAAATCATTCAAAAGAAAGAAATAGCATCATATACAAAGTATGTGTATAAGATCATGACTCATAACAATAAAATAATTAAATGTCCAATGCTAGAGAAATGTTTAAGCAAAATATATCAATGGTATGGAATGTCAGGCTGTCATTAAAAATAGTATCTATGTTAATAAATAGAAATGTGGAGGAAAACTTATGAACATTAAATGAAAAAAATAGAACACAGTGCTATACATATCCTATGATTGCAACTAAATACAAATTATGTGGGAAGAAAATTGATGGGTTGAAAATAAGAATTATGAACAGTTATTCAGGGGGTTCCTATGTGCCAGACTGTTTTAAGTGCATTGGATTAATTCACCTAATTCTCATAACAACTGCGTGAGGTACAATAGCTTTAATAGAAAACTGCGTGCAGTACTTCTTCTCATTTTACAGATGAGAGAACTGAGGCAGAGGTCTAAGTAACTTACCCAAAGTCACACAGCCAGGATGTGAATATAAAGTACTATGGCTCTAGAGTTTGCAGCCTTAGCCATGCAAATCTGCCAGGGAAAATAACGTTTGAATCATGGATCATTTTTTTTTAACTTCCTTGTATAATGTTTTAATGTTAATTTAACAGTGAATAAAAACATTAAATTACAGAGTCAGAAAAAAAGGCACAGAAGTAAAACAAGATTATACTTAGAACAGACAGATAAAAAGGTAAGATGAAGAAAATACTGAGTGAAACCATCTGGGTTTGGCCAGTTTATATTTTGGATTAGAATCCAAATAGTGTTTCAGATGGGTCCAACATATTAACAAATTTATAGTTTATGAGGATTGAGATAAAATGAGCTATGTCACATAGAATGCTATATTCAGTATTATTAGTATGACTGAAAGTATATTCTGGCCTGGTGCCTTTTACTTACTGTTTCTTCTACCTAGAATGATCTATCCCTAGGACTTTTTGAAGCTACCTTCTTCTCAATGGTGGCAGTTATGAAAATGTGACCAGCACTGCATTAGCAGGAAGCTGAGAAAACATTGGTGAACAATCCCAACAAAACTCCCTGTTATGGTGGAACTTACATTCTGGTGGAAAAGTCAGTCATTTAAAAATGGATTGAGTAAAGTATAAAAACATTTTATAATTACTTTTTTATTTTTAATAACACTACTATATTTTATACTTTATTCTATTTTACTTTATCTTCTCTCTTTCTTTTTTTCCTACCTTCCCTTCCTCCCTCCCTCCCTCCGCCCCTTTCTTTCTTTCTTTCTTTCTTTCATTCCTCCCTCACTCCCTCCCTCCTGTCTTTCTTTCCTTCTTTCTTTCCTTCCTCCCTCCCTTCTTCCTTTCACTCTTTCTTTTTCTTTCCTTCCTCCCTCCCTCCCTCCTTTCTTTCTTTCTTTCTTTCCGTCCTTCCTCCCTCCCTCCCTCCTTTCTTCCTTTCTTCCTTCCTTCCTTCCTTCCTTCCTTCCTTTCTTTCCTTCTTCCTTTCTTTCTCTCTCGCTTTCTTTCTTCTACTAATTCTTTCTTTCTACTTTTTCTCCCTTTTATTCTGAGCCAGGTAGATAAAAGGCTCTTGGTGCTGCAGCCAGGAGTCAGTGCTGTGCCTCTGAAGTGGGAGAGCCAACTTCAGGACACGGGTCCACAAGAGACCTCCCAGCTCCACATAATATCAAGCAGCGAAAATCTCCCAGAGATCTCCATCTCAACACCAGCACCCAGCTTCAGTCAACGACCAGCAAGCTACAGTGCTGGTCACCCTATGCCAACCAACTAGCAAGGCAGGAACACAACCCCACCCATTAACAGAGAGGCCGCCTAAAAATATAATAAGGCCACAGGCACCCCAAAACACACCACCAGACGTGGACCTGTCCACCAGAAAGACAAGATCGAGCCTCAACCACCAGAACACAGGCACTAGTCCCCCCCACCAGGAAGCCTACACAACCTACTGAAACAACCTTAGCCACTGGGGACAGACACCAAAAACAACGGGAACTACGAATCTGCAGCCTGCAAAAAGGAGACCCCAAACACAGTAACATAAGCAAAATGAGAAGACAGAAAAACACACAGCAGGTGAAGGAGCAAGATAAAAACCTACCAGACCTAACAAATGAAGAGGTAATAGGCAGTCTACCTGAAAAAGAATTCAGAATAATGATAGTAAAGATGATCCAAGATTCTATTTCCAAGATCCAAAATCTTGGAAATAGAATAGACAAAATGCAAGAAACAGTTAACAAGGACCTAGAAGAACTAAAGATGAATCAAGCATCGATTAAAAGCACAATAAATGAAATGAAAAATACTCTAGATGGGATCAATAGCAGAATAACAGAGGCAGAAGAACGGATAAGTGAGGTGGAAGACAAAATAGTGGAAATAACTGATGCAGAGCAAAATAAAGAAAAAAGAATGAAAAGAACAGAGGACAGTCTCAGACACCTCTGGGACAACATTAAATGCACCAACAATCAAATTATAGGGGTTCCAGAAGAAGAAGAGAAAAAGAAAGGGACTGAGAAAATATTTGAAGAGATTATAGTTGAAAACTTCCCTAATATAGGAAAGGAAATAGTTAATCAAGTCCAGGAGGCACAGAGAGTCCCATACAGAATAAATCCAAGGAGAAATACGCCAAGGCACATATTAATCAAACTGTCAAAAATTAAACACAAAGAAATCATATTAAAAGCATCAAGGGAAAAACAACAAATAACACACAAGGGAATCCCCATCAGGTTAACAGCTGATCTCTAGGCAGAAACTCTACAAGCTAGAAGGGAGTGGCAGGACATAATTAAAGTGCTGAAGGAGAAAAACCTGCAACCAAGATTACTCTACCCAGCAAGGATCTCATTCAGATTTGATGGAGAAATTAAAACCTTTACAGTCAAGCAAAAGCTGAGAGAGTTCAGCACCACCAAACCAGCTTTACAACAAATGCTAAAGGAACTTCTCTAGGCAAGAAACACAACAGAAGGAATATACCTACAATAACAAACCCAAAGCAATTAAGGAAATGGGAAAAGGAACATACATATCAATAATTACCTTAAATGTAAATGGACTAAATGCTCCCAACAAAAGACACAGACTGGCTGAATGGATACAAAAACAAGACCCATATATATGCTGTCTACAAGAGACCCACTTCAGACCTAGAGACACATACAGATTGAAAGTAAGGGGATGGAAAAAGATATTCCATGCAAATGGAAATCAAAAGAAAGCTGGAGTAGCAATTCTTTTTTTTTTGTCTGTTTTTTTTTTTTTTTTTTTTTTTTGTGGTATATGGGCCTCTCACTGTTGTGGCCTCTCCCGTTGCGGAGCACAGGCTCCGGACGCACGGGCCCAACGGCCATGGCTCACGGGCCCAGCCGCTCCGCGGCATGTGGGATCTTCCCAGACCGGGGCACGAACCCGTGTCCCCTGCATCGGCAGGCGGACTCTCAACCACTGCGCCACCAGGGAAGCCCAGCAATTCTTATATCAGACAAAATAGACTTTATAATAAAGACTATTAGAAGAGACAAAGAAGGACACTACATAATGATAAAGGGATCGATCCAAGAAGAAGATATAACAATTGTATATATTTATGCACCCAACATAGGAGCACCTCAATACATAAGGCAAATACTAACAGCCATAAAACGGGAAATCGACAGTAACACACTCATAGTAGGGGACTTTAACACCCCACTTTCACCAATGGACAGATCATCCAAAATGAAAATAAATAAGGAAACACAAGCTTTAAATGATACATTAAACAAGATGGACTTAATTGATATTTATAGGACATTCCATCCAAAAACAACAGAATACACATTTTTCTCAAGTGCTCATGGAACATTCTCCAGGATAGATCCTATCTTGGGTCACAAATCAAGCCTTGGTAAATTTAAGAAAATTGAAATTGTATCAAGTATCTTTTCCGACCACAATGCTAAGAGACTAGACATGAACTCCAGGAAGAGATCTGTAAAAAATACAAACACATGGAGGCTAAACAATACACTACTCAATAACAAAGTGATCACTGAAGAAATCAAAGAGGAAATAAAAAAATACCTAGAAACAAATGAAAATGGAGACACGACGACCCAAAACCTATGGGATGCAGCAAAAGCAGTTCTAAAGGGGAAGATTATAGCAATACAATCCCACCTTAAGAAACAGGAAACATCTCGAGTAAACAACCTGACGTGCACCTAAAGCAATTAGAGAAAGAAGAACAAAAAACCTCCAAAGTTAGCAGAAGGAAGGAAATCATAAAGATCAGATCAGAAATAAATGAAAAAGAAACAAAGGAAACGATAGCAAAGATCAATAAAACTAAAAGCTGGTTCTTTGAGAAGATAAACAAAATTGATAAACCATTAGCCAGACTCATCAAGAAAAAAAGGGAGAAGACTCAAATCAATAGAATTAGAAATGAAAAAGGAGAAGTAACAACTGACACTGCAGAAATACAAAAGATCATGAGAGATTACTACAAGCAACTCTATGCCAATAAAATGGACAACCTGGAAGAAATGCACAAATTCTTAGAAATGCACAACCTGCCAAGACTGAATCAGGAAGAAATAGAAAATATGAATAGACCAATCACAAGCACTGAAATTGAAACTGTGATTAAAAATCTTCCAACAAACAAAAGCCCAGGACCAGATGGCTTCACAGGCGAATTCTATCAAACATTTAGAGAAGAGCTAACACCTATCCTTCTCAAACTCCTCCAAAATATAGCAGAGGGAGGAGCACTCCCAAACTCATTCTACGAGGCCACCATCACCTTGATACCAAAACCAGGCAAGGATGTCACAAAGAAAACTACAGGCCAATATCACTGATGAACATAGTTGCAAAAATCCTCAACAAAATACTAGCAAACAGAATCCAACAGCACATTAAAAGGATCATACACCATGATCAAGTGGGGTTTATCCCAGGAATGCAAGGATTCTTCAATATACACAAATCAATCAATGTGATACACCATATTAACAAACTGAAGGAGAAAAACCATATGATCATCTCAATAGATGCAGAGAAAGCTTTCGACAAAATTCAACACCCATTTATGATAAAAACCCTCCAGAAAGTAGGCATAGAGGGAACTTTCCTCAACATAATAAAGGCCATATATGACAAACCCACAGCCAACATCGTCCTCAGTGGTGAAAAACTGAAACCATTTCCACTAAGATCAGGAACAAGAAAAGGCTGCCCACTCTCACCACTCTTATTCAACTTAGTTTTGGAAGTTTTAGCCACAGCAATCAGAGAAGAAAAGGAAATAAAAGGAATCCAAATTGGAAAAGAAGAAGTAAAGCTGTCACTGTTTGCAGATGACATGATACTATACATAGAGAATCCTAAAGATGCTACCAGAAAACTACTAGAGCTAATCAATGAATTTGGTAAAGTAGCAGGATACAAAATTAATGCACAGAAATCTCTGGCATTCCTGTACACTAATGATGAAAAATCTGAAAGTGAAATCAAGGAAACACTCCCATTTACCATTGCAACAAAAAGAATAAAATATCTATGAATAAACCTACCTAAGGAGACAAAAGACCTGTATGCAGAAAATTATAAGACACTGATGAAAGAAATTAAAGATGATACAAATAGATGGAGAGATATACCATGCTCCTGGATTGGAAGAATCAATATTGTGAAAATGACTCTACTACCCAAAGCAATCTGCAGATTCAATGCAATCCCTATCAAACTACCACTGGCATTTTTCACAGAACTAGAACAAAAAATTTCAAAATTTGTTTGGAAAAACAAAAGATCCCGAATAGCCAAAGCAATCTTGAGAACGAAAAACGGAGCTGGGGGAATCAGGCTCCCTGACTTCAGACTATACTACAAAGCTACAGTAATCAAGACAGTGTGGTACTGGCACAAAAACAGAAAGATAGATCAATGGAACAGGATAGAAAGCCCAGAGATAAACCAATGCACATATGGTCAACTTATCTTTGATAAAGGAGGCAGGAATGTACAGTGGAGAAAGGACAGCCTCTTCAATAAGTGGTGCTGGGAAAACTGGACAGGGACATGTAAAAGTATGAGATTAGATCATTCCCTAACACCATACACAAAAATAAGCTCAAAATGGATTAAAGACCTAAATGTAAGGCCAGAAACTATCAAACTCTTAGAGGAAAACATAGGCAGAACACTCTATGACATAAATCACAGCAAGATCCTTTTGGACCCACCTCCTAGAGAAATGGAAATAAAAACAAAGATAAACAAATGGGTCCTAATGAAACTTCAAAGCTTTTGCACAGCAAAGGAAACCATAAACAAGACCAAAAGACAACCCTCAGAATGGGAGAAAATATTTGCAAATGAAGCAACTGACAAAGGATTAATCTCCAAAATTTATAAGCAGCTCATGCAGCTCAATAGCAAAAAAACAAACAACCCAATCCAAAAATGGGCAGAAGACTTAAATAGGCATTTCTCCAAAGAAGATATACAGACTGCCAACAAACACATGAAAGAATGCTCAACATCATTAATCATTAGAGAAATGCAAATCAAAACTACAATGAGATATCATCTCACACCACTCAGAATAGCCATCATCAAGAAATCTAGAAACCATGAATGCTGGAGAGGGTGTGGAGAAAAGGGAACACTTGCACTGCTGGTGGGAATGTGAATTGGTACAGCCACTATGGAGAACAGTATGGAGGTTCCTTAAAAAACTACAAATAGAACTACCATATGACCCAGCCATCCCACTACTGGGCATATACCCTGAGAAAACCATAATTCAAAAAGAGACATGTACCAAAATGTTCATTACAGCTCTATTCACAATAGCCTGGAGATGGAAACAATCCAAGTGTCCAGCAGCGGATGAATGGATAAAGAAGATGTGGCACATATATACAATGGAATATTACTCAGCCATAAAAAGAAACGAAACTGAGCTATTTGTAATGAGGTGGATAGACCTAGAGTCTGTCATACAGAGTGAAGTAAGTCAGAAAGAGAAAGATAAATACCGTATGCTAACATATATATATGGAATTTAAGAAAAAAAAATGTCATGAAGAACTTAGGGGTAAAACAGGAATAGAGACACAGACCTACTGGGGGTGGGCTTGGGCATATAGGGAGGGGGGGGCTGTGACGGGACGGGGGAAAGGCATGGACATGTATACACTGCCGGGCGTGGGGTGGATGGTTGGTGGGGGGTGGCCACGTGGCGCGGGGGGATCGGCTCGGTGCTTTGTGGCCGCCTGGAGGGGTGGGATGGGGAGGGTGGGAGGGAGGGAGACGCAGGAGGGAAGGGATGTGGGAACAGATGTATATGTATGACTGATTCACTTTGTTGTAGAGCAGAGACAAATAAAAATAAAAAATAAAAAAAATGAAAAATGAAAATTAAAAATATGATTACAGCTGGGCTTCCCTGGTGGTGCAGTGGTTGAGAGTCCGCCTGCCGATGCAGGGGACATGGGTTCGTGCCCCAGTCCAGGAAGATCCCACATGCCGCAGAGCGGCTGGACCCGTGAGCCATGGCCGCTGAGCCTGTACGTCCGGAACCTGTGATCTGCAACAGGACAGGCCACAACAGTGAGAGGCCCGCGTATCGCAAAAAAAATATATATATATATATATGATTACACTCAAAAAAAAAATTTTTAAACAAGAGATTTTCATCATAAGTCACTATTTAGGACAATTATAAATCGGGGAGAGTAAGATATGGAAAGGGAGCTAAATTTTCTGTGCTTCCCTGAAACTGGTAAAATGACATCAGTAGAAATTATGTAGATGTAATGTAAAACCTGGAGCAACCACTTAAAAAAGCTATAAAAAAAAGATACACACAAAAACACCCTATATAAACTGAAATAGAATTCTAAAAAATATCCCTCAACTGTTCATGGAGCGTGTACCGAGATAATCATATCCTAGGCCATAAAACAAACCACAACAAATTTAAAATAATTGAAATCATACAGTGTATGTTCTCAGATCACAATAAAATCAAACCAGAAATCAGTAAGAAAGATTTCCAGCAAAACTCCCAAACCCCTGGAAAATAAACAACTTACTTGTAAATAATCCATAGATCAAAGAGGAAGTCTTAAGGGAATACAAAAAATATTCTGAATGCAATAAAAACAAAAATACAGCATATCAAAATTTGTGCACACAGCCAAATAGTGTTGAGAGAAAATTTTGTAGCAGTAAATGCACACATTGGAAAAGAGGAAAAGTCTCAAATCAAAAATCTAAGCTCCCACTGCCAAGAACCTAGAAAAAAGAAGAAGAGCAATATAAATCCAAACAGAAGGAAGGAAATAATAAAGATAAAAGCAGAAATCAATGTAATTCATAACAGAAAAACAATGGAGAAAATCAATGAAAGATCTGGTTCTTTGAAACGATCAATAAAATTGTCAAACACCTAGCAAGGCTGTCAAAGATAAAAAGAGAGAAAACCCAAGTTACCAGTAACAGGAATGAACAGGGGACTATAATTAAAGACCATTCAGACATCAAAAAGGTAATAAAGGAGTACTACAAACAACTCGGCCCACAAAAATTTGACAATCAGATGAGATAGACCAATTCCTTAAAAAGTACTCATTGGGAATTCCCTGGCAGTCCAGGGGTTAGGACTAGGTACTTTCCCTGCTGGGGCCCAGGTTCCATTCCTAGTTGGAGAACTAAGATCCCATGAGGCAAAAAAAAAAAAAAAAAAAAATTAGCAAAAAGAATTTAGTAATACATAAAAAGAATTATACACTATGATCAAGTGAAGTTTATTCCAGGAATGAAAGACTGGTTTGATATTTTAAAAAGAAAAACAAGAACTTTTGCACTGTGGAAAATATTTGGCAGTTCCTCAAAAGTTAAACATAGAATTACTATATGACCCAGCAATTCCACTTCTAGGTGTATACCCAAAAGAACTGAGAACAGGTACTGAAACAAATACTTGTCAACAAATGTTCATAGCACCATTATTTGAATAGCTATAAAGTGGAAACCACCCAAATGTCCTTTAGCTGATGAATGGATAAACAAAATGTATTATATCCATACAATGGAATACTATACTGTCAAAAGGAATGAATTACTGATACATTTTACAACATGGATGAACTTTGAAAACATTACACTAAGTGAAAGAAGCCAGACACAAAAGGCTACATGTTGTATTCATTTCATTTATATGAAATGTCCAGCATAGGAAAATCCATAGGGATAGAAAAGTAGATTACTGGTTGCCAAAGGTTGGAGATGGGGAGGAAATTTAGGGCTAACTGCTAATACGTACAGGGTTTCTTTTAGAGGGGATGGAAATGTTGTGGAATTAGGTAGTAACGATGGTTACACAACATAGTGAATATAATTTAAAAAATCACTGAAGTATGCAGTTTACAATGGGGAATTTTATGTTATATGAATATATATCTCAATTAAATAAAACTTTTTCTTTCTGAAAGACCCTGTTAAGAGGATGAAAAGACAAGTTACAGACTGGAAGTAAATATCTGCAAACTGCATATCTAACAGATACTAGTATTTAGACTATATAAAGAGCTCTCATAACTCAACAGTAAATAAACAATGCAATTAGAAAATGGGCAAGAGACATAAAAAGACATTTCACCAAAGAGCATATACAAATAGAAAATAAGCTCATGAAAAAATCTTCAAGATTATTAAATATTTGATAAATGCAAATTTAGATCACAATGAGATAACAGAATGACTAAAATAAAACAGCGACATCAAATGTAGGTGAGAATGTGGAGAAATTTGATCACTCTTACATTGCTGGTGGGAATGTAAAATGGTACACTGACTCAGGAAAATGGTTGGGCACGTTCTTAAAAAAACTAAACATGTAACTATCATATGACCCAGAAATTGCACTTAGGCATTTGTGCCAGAGAAATGAAAACTTAAGTTCACACAAAAACCTGTCCCCAAAGTTTATAGTAGCTTTCTTCATAATATTCAAAACGTGGGAAAACCCATATGTCCTTCAACAGGTGAATAGTTAAACAAACTGTAGTGTAACATACTAAGGAATACTACTCAGCAGCAAAAAATAAATAAAATGGTTGATTGAATGGCTGGACAAATCTCCAGCAAATTATGCTAAGTGAAAAAAAAGCCAATAAAAATGGTTACGTACCTTATGATTCCATTTATATAATACTCTAGAAATAAAATTATAGAAACAGAGAACAGATTAATGGTTACTGGGTATTCATACAGGGGTGGTGGCAGAACAAAGTGGGTACAGCTATAAGAGGGCAATGTGAGGGAGCCTTATGGAGATGTAAATGTGTGTCTTGACCATATCAATATCAGTATCCTAGCTGTGATACTGTACTATAATTTTGCAAGATGTTACCTTTGGGGGAAACTAGGAAATATGAGAACTCTCTGTATTTTTTTCTTCCACTTGCATTTGAATCTATAATTATCTCAAAGTTGAAAGTTTAATTAAAATTTTAATCAACAGTTGATAATGACAATAGCCCCCAATTTTTAAATACTTAATGCTAAATATGAAATCTAAGCACATGATTCTTTTAATCCTCCCAAAAACCCTATGATACAGGTACAGTCTGAGGATCAGAGAACAGATAAGTAACTTGCCTAAGGTTACGTAGTTAATTGGTAGTGCTATGATTCAAATTCAGGAGGCCTGGCTCCAGAGCCTACAATTTAACTTCGGTGCTGATAACCAGTCAATTCCACATATTCAGGCTTATCAGCTTTATAAATCTGTATCAATGTTCCTGCTCTGCAACAGTTGCCTGAGAATCAGTAGCTGCTGCCCCTCTAGTCAGGGCATTGTTATACATTTGTCAAAGTGTCCACTACTCTGTCTTCAGTGGAGTCTATTTTATTATTCCCAATTCACTTCATCCATTGATGTTACCCACCAGGTCCCGTAGACATTAACCTTTTTAGACCCTAGCATACAACATTACCTTGTGTGTCAAGCTGCGCAGCATGACCAAAAAGAACAAAAAACATAAAACATTACCTTGTGCCTGCAAAATGAAAAACTCATGGAGAAAAAAAATATTAAGACTACATTGATCGGAGATTGGTTCAAGATGGCAGAGTAGAAGGACGTGCGCTCACTCCCTCTTGCAAGAGCACCGGAATCACAACTAACTGCTGAACAATCATCAACAGGAAGACACTGGAACTCACCAAAAAAATACCCCACATCCAAAGGCAAAGGAGAAGCCACAACGAGATGATAAGAGGGAGCAATCACAATAAAATCAAATCCCGTAACTGCTGGGTGGGTGAGTCACAAACTGGAGAACATATACTACAGAAGTCCACCCACTGGAGTGAAGGTTCTGAGCCCCACGTCAGGCTTCCCAACCTGGGGGTCTGGCAATGGGAGGAGGAATTCCTAGAGAATCAGACTTTAAAGGCTAGCAGGATTTGATTGCAGGACTTCAGCAGGATGGGGGGAAACAGAGACTCCACTCTTGGAGGGCACACACAAAGTAGTGTGTGCATCGGGACCCAGAGGAAGGAGCAGTGACCCCATAGGAGACTGAGCCAGACCTACCTGCTAGTGTCGGAGGGTCTCCTGCAGAGGCGGGGGGTGGCTGTGGCTCACCGTGGGGACAAGGACACTGGCAGCAGAAGTTCTAGGAAGTACTCTTTGGCATGAGCCCTCACAGAGTCCACCATTAGCCCCACCAAAGAGCCGGGTAGGCTCCAGTGTTGGGTTGCCTCAGGCCAGACAACCAACAGGGAGAGAACCCAGCCCCACCCATCAGCAGACAAGCTGATTAAGGTTTTACTGAGCCCTGCCCACCAGAGCAACACCCAGCTCTATCTACCACCAGTCTCTCCCATCAGGAAACTGGCACAGGCCTCTTAGATAGCCTCATCTACCAGAGAGCAGACAGCAGAAACAAGAACTACAATCATGCAGCTTGTGGAAAAAAAACCACATTCAAAGAAAGACAGACAAGATGAAAAGGCAGAGGGCTATGTACCAGATGAAGGAACAAGATAAAACCCCAGAAAAACAACTAAATGAAGTGGAGATAGGCAAACTTCCAGAAAAAGAATTCAGAATAATGATAGTGAAGATGATCCAGGACCTTGGAAAGAATGGAGGCAAAGATAGAAAAGATGCAAGAAATGTTTAACAAAGACCAAGAAGAATTAAAGAACAAACAAACAGATGAACAATACAATAACTGAAATGAAAAATACACTAGAAGGAATCAATAGCAGAATAACTGAGGCAGAAGAACAGATAAGTGACCTGGAAAACACAATGGTGGAATGCACCGCCACAGAACAGAATAAAGAAAAAAGAATGAAAAGAAATGAAGACAGCCTAAGAGACCTCTGGGACTACATTAAATGTAACAACATTCACATTATAGGGATCCCAGAAGGAGAAGAGAGAGAGAAAGGACCCAAGAAAATATTTGAAGAGATTATAGTCGAAAACGTCCCTAACATGGGAAAGGAAATAGCCACCCAAATCCAGGAAGTGCAGAGAGTCCCAGGCAGGATAAACCCAAGGAGAATCACGCTGAGACATATAGTAATCAGATTGACAAAAACGAAAGACAAAAATTATTGAAAGCAACAAGGGAAAAATGACAACATACAAGGAAACTCCCATAAGGCTAACAGCTGATTTCTCAGCAGAAACTCTACAAGCCAGAAAGGAGTGGCATGATATATTTAAAGTGATGAAGGGGAAGAACCTACAACGAAGATTACTCTACCCAGCAAGGAACTCACTCAGATTTGACAGAAAAATCAAAAGCTTAGAGACAAGCAAAAGTTAAGAGAATTCAGCACCACCAAACCAACTCTATAACAAATGCTAAAGGAACTTCTCTAAGTGGGAAACACAAGAGTAGAAAAGGACCTACAAAAACAAACCCATAACAGTTAAGAAAATGGTCATAGGAACATACATATTGATAATTACCTGAAACATGAATGGATTAAACGCTGCAATTAAAAGAAACAGGCTCACTGAATGGATACAACAACAAGACCCATCTATATGCTGTCTACAAGAGACCCACTTCAGACCAAGGGACACATACAGACTAAAAGTGAGGGGATGGAAAAATATATTCCATGCAAATGGAAATCAAAAGAAAGCTGGAGTAACAATCCTCATATCAGATAAAATAGACTTTAAAATAAAGAATGCTACAAGAGACAAGGAAGGACACTACATAATGATCAAGGGATCAATCCAAGAAGAAGATATAACAATTATAAATGTATATGCACCCAACATAGGAGCACCTCAATACATAAGGCAACTGCTAACAGCTATGAAAGAGGAAATCAACATAACACAATAATATGGGGCGGGGGGAGGGACTTTAACACTTCACGTACACCAATGGACAGATCATCCAAACAGAAAATTAATAAGGAAACACAAGCTTTAAATGACACAATAGAACAGATAGATTTAATTGATATTTATAAGACATTCCATCCAAAAACAGCAGAGTATACTTTCTTCTCAAGTGTGCACAGAACATTCTCCAGGATACATCTCAGGTCACGAATTAAGCCTCAGTAAATTGAACTCATATCAAGCATCTTTTCTGACCACAACACTATGAGATGAGAAATCAACTACAGCGGAAAAAAACATAAAAAACACAAACAAATGGAGGCTAAACAATACGTTACTAAATAACCAAGAGATCACTGAAGAAATCAAAGAGGAAATCAAAAAATACCTAGAGACAAATGCCAATGAAAACACGACGATCCAAAACCTATAGGATGCAGCAAAAACAGTTCTAAGAGGGAAGTTTATAGCAATAAAAGCCTGCCTCAAGAAACAAGAAAAATCTCAAATAAACTAACCTTACACCTAAAGGAAGTAGAGAAAGAAGAACAAACAACACCCAAAGTTAGTAGAAGGAAAGAAATCATAAAGATCAGAGCAGAAATAAATGAAATACAAACAAAGAAAACAATAGCAAAAATCAATAAAACTAAAACCTGGTTCTTTGAGAAGATAAACCTTTAACCAGACTCATCAAGAAAAAGAGGGAGAGGACTCAAATCAATAAAATTAGAAACGAAAAAGGAGAAGTTACAATGGACAATGCAGAAGTACAAAGCATCCTAAGAGATTACTACAAGCAACTCTATACCTATAAAGTGGACAACCTGGAAGAAATGGACAAATTCTTAGAAAGGTATAACCTTCCAAGACTGAACCAGGAAGAAATAGAAATATGAACAGACCAATCACAAGTAATGAAATTGAAATTGTGATTAAAAATCTTCCAACAGGGGCTTCCCTGGTGGTACAGTGGTTGAGAGTCCGCCTGCCGATGCAGGGAACACGGGTTCATGCACTGGTCCGGGAAGATCCCATGTGCCATGGAGCGGCTAGGACCGTGAGCCATGGCCGCTGAGCCTGCGCGTCCGGAGCCTGTGCTCCACAACGGGAGCAGCCACAACAGTGAGAGGCCCGTGTACCACAAAAAAAAAAAAAAAAAAACCTTCCAACAAACAAAAGTCCAGGACCAGATGGCTTCACAGGTGAATTCTATCAAACATTTAGAGAAGAGCTAACACCCATACTTCTCAAACTGTTCCAAAAAACTGCAGAGGAAGTAACACTCCCAAACTCATTCTATGAGGCCACCATCACCCTGATACCAAAACCAGACAGAGATACTACAAAAAAAGAAAATTACAGACCAATATCACTGATGAATATAGATGCAAAAATCCTCAACAAAATACTAGCAAACAGAATCCAACAACACATTAAAAGGATCATACACCATGATCAAGTGGGATTTATCCCAGGGATGCAAGGATTCTGCAATATACGCAAATGTGATACACCGTATTAATAAATTGAAGAAGAAAAACCATATGATCATCTCAATAGATGCAGAAAAAGCTTTTGACAAAATGCAACACCCATTTATGATAAAAACTCTCCAGAAAGTGGGCATAGAGGGAACCTACCTCAACATAATAAAGGCCATATAGGACAAACCCACAGCAAACATCATTCTCAATGGTGAAAAACTGAAGCATTTCCTCTAAAATCAGGAATAAGACAAGGATGTCCACTCTCGCCACTATTACTCAATATAGTTTTGGACGTTCTAGCCACAGCAATCAGTGAAGAAAAATAAATAAAAGGAATACAAATTGGAAAAGAAGAAGTGAAACTGTCACTGTTTGCAGATGACATGGTACTGTACATAGAGAATCCTAAAGATGCCACCAGAAAAGTACCAGAGCTAATCAATGATTTTGGTAAAGTTGCAGGATACAAAATTAATGCACAGAAATCTCTTGCATTCCTATACACTAATGATGAACAATCTGAAAGAGAAATTAAGGAAACACTCTCATTTACCACTGCGGCAAAAAGAATAAAATACCTAGGAATAAACCTACCTAAGGAGACAAAAGACCTCTATGCAGAAAACTATAAGACACTGATGAAAGAAATTAAAGGTGATACCAACAGATGGAGAGATATACCATGTTCTTGGATTGGAAGAATCAACATTGTGAAAATGACCATACTACTCAAAGCAATCTACAGAGTCACTGCAATCCCTATCACATTACCAATAGCATTTTTTACAGAACTAGAACAAAAAGTCTTAAAATTTGTATGGAGACACAAAAGACCCCAAATAGCCAAAGCAGTTTTGAGGGAAAAAAACAGAGCTGGAGGAATCAGACTCCCTGGCTTAGACTATACTACAAAGCTACAGTAATGAAGACAATATGGTACTGGCACAAAAACAGAAATATAGATCAAAGGAACAGGATAGAAAGCCCAAAGAAAAATCCACGCACCAATGGTCAACTAATCTATGACAAAGGAGGAAATGGAGAAAAGACAGTCTGTTCAATAAGTGATGCTGGGAAAACTGGACAGCTACATGTAAAAGAATGAAATTAGAACACTCCCTAACACCATAAATGAAAATAAACTCAAAATGGATTAGAGACCTAAGTGTAAAACTGGACCCTATAAAATTCTTAGAGGAAAACATAGGAAGAACACTCTTTGACATAAATCACAGCAAGATCTTTTTTGATCCACCTCCTAGAGTAATGGAAATAAAAACAAAAATAAACAAATGGGACCTAATGAAACTTAAAAGCTTTTGCAAAGCAAAGGAAACTACAAACAAGACTAAAAGACAGCCCTCAGAATGGGAGAAAATATTTGCAAATGAATCAACAAAAGGTTAATCTTCAAAATATATAAACAGTTCATGCAGCTCAATATTAAAAAAAACAAATAACCCAATCCAAAAATGGGCAGAAGACCTAAATAGACATTTCTCCAAAGAAGATATACAAACTGCCAACAAACACATGAAAGAATGCTCAACATCATTAATCATTAGAGAAATGCAAATCAAAACTACAATGAGATATCATCTCACACCACTCAGAATGGCCATCATCAAGAAATCTAGAAACAATAAATGCTGGAGAGGGTGTGGAGAAAAGAGAACACTCTTGCACTGCTGGTGGGAATGTGAATTGGTACAGCCACTATGGAGAACAGTATGGAGGTTCCTTAAAAAACTAAAAATAGGGCTTCCCTGGTGGCGCAGTGGTTGAGAGTCCACCTGCCTATGCAGGGGACATGGGTTCTTGCCCCAGTCTGGGAAGATCCCACATGCCGCGGAGCAGCTGGGCCCATGAGCCATGGCTGCTGAGCCTGCACGTCTGGAGCCTGTGCTCCACAACAGGAGAGGCCACAGCAGTGAGAGGCCCGTGTACCACAAAAAAAACACAAAAAACTACAAATAGAACTACCATATGACCCAGCCATCCCACTACTGGGCATATACCCTGAGAAAACCATAATTCAAAAAGAGTCATGTACCAAAATGTTCATTGCAGCTCTATTTACAATAGCCAGGAGATGGAAACAACCTAAGTGTCCATCATCAGATGAATAGATAAAGAAGATGTGGCACATATATACAATGGAATATTACTCAGCCATAAAAGGAAACTAAATTGAGCTATTTGTAATGAGGTGGATGGACCTAGAGTCTGTCATACAGAGTGAAGTAAGTCAGAAAGAGAAAGACAAATACCGTATGCTAACACATATATATGGAATTTAAGGAAAAAAAAGTCAAGAAGAACCTAGGGGTAAGACAGGAATAAAGGCACAGACCTACTAGAGAATGGATTTGAGGATATGGGGAGGGGGAAGGGTAAGCTGTGACAAAGTGAGAAAGTGGCATGGACATATATACACTACCAAACGTAAAATAGATAGCTAGTGGAAAGCAGCCGCATAGCACAGGGAGGTCAGCTCCGTGCTCTGTGACCACCTAGAGGGGTGGGATACGGAGGGTGGGAGGGAGGGAGATGCAAGAGGAAAGAGATATGGGAACATATGTATATGTATAACTGATTCACTTTGTTATAAAGCAGAAACTAACACACCATTGTAAAGCAATTATACTCCAATAAAGATGTAAAAAAAAAAAGAAAAAAGAAAAAAGAAAGACCCAGCATGTTTTCTTTATCTTTTTTTAATCAAAAAATTAACATTTATTGACACCATCTTCTTTTTACTTTTGAAAGAATTAAGACAAATAGAAGGATTAGAAGAATAATCATTTTTTACTTTCCAATTAAATAATTTATATTAAAAGGATATATTCAAGATATAAAAGAAATCACCAGCATGTTCTCTTTTTTTTTTTTTTTTTTTTGTCCTTTTGGCCACACCATGCAGCATGCAGAATTTCCCCAGCCAGGAATTGAGCCCATGCCCCCTGCAGTGGAAGCACAGACCACTAGACCACCAGGGAAGTCCCCAGCATGTTGTCTTTAAAAATATAGCCTTGGGACTTCCCCGGTGGCGCAGTGGTTAAGAATCTGCCTGCCAGTGCAGGGAACACGGGTTCGAGCCCTGGTCCGGGAAGATCCACATGCTGTGGAGCAACTAAGCCCATGCAGCACAACTACTGAGCCTTCACTCTAAAGCCCTCAAGGCACATAGACTGAGCCCACGTGCCACAGCTACTAAAGCCCGCACACCTAGAGCCCGTGCTCCTCAACAGAGAAGCCACTGCAAGGAGAAGCCCGTGCACCTCAACAAAGAGTAGTCCCTGCTCTCCACAACTAGAGAAAGCCCATGCGCAGCAACGAAGACCCAACGCAGCCAGAAATAAATAAATAAAGTAAATTAATTTTTTTAAAAAGAACTTCTTTAAATAAATAAATAAATAAATATATATATATATATATATATAGCCTCACCCAGGAGGAAAGTAAAGATTGGCTGTGCTTCCAGTCCATTGAAAAGGATTAACCTGGTTGGTTTTAGATGGAGAGATAAGGTCTAGTTTTTGACTTGAGAAGGGAAAAGGTGAGAGCAGAAGCATCTGAAATCCCAACTTGGTATTCTTTCTTCCTCACCTCTGAATTCGTCCAAGTCTGAATTTCCAGTAACTTTGCACTAATGAATTTGTTCTCTACTCTGCTGGTCCAGTTAACTCCTCCAAGGGCAACTGTTGTGGACTGAATTGTACCAACCCCCCACCCATCCCGATCCTTGCCAAATTCATAGTTTTAAGCCCTAATCCCCAATGTGATTTTATTTGGAGTTAGGGCCTTTCAGGAGGTAATTAAAGTTAAATGAGGTCATAAGGGGGGGCCCTAATCCAATAGGACTGGTGTCCATATAAGAAGAGGAAGACACACCAGGTGTACCTGTGCACAGAGAAAAGGCCAAGTGAGAACACAGCAAGAAGGTGGCCTTGTGCAAGCCAAGGAGATGGACCTCAGGAGAAACCAGACCTGCCCACACATTGATCTTAGACTTCCAGCCTCCAAAACTCTGAGAAAATAAATTTCTGTTAGTTAAGCCACCCAGTCTGGGATTTTTTTATGGCAGTTGAGGCAAACTAATACAGCAAACTTCGACAAATGGGGGACAACATCTGATGTACATATGAATTTTTCCATCTCCAGTCCTTTGAGTAGACAATTCTGGAAGGCACTTAGCATGCTGCTCAGAAGGTTTTAGCCAAATCAAAGCCCTGTTGCCCAAAGCGTTGACCTCCAAAACACACCTCATATTGGCTTTTCCTCCTTCTCTGCTTCAATCTCCCCACTATATTACTCTTGTTTTCTGCGGTCACTCTATACTGCCTATGTAGAAGTGCTTATCACAGCTCTGCTTTTGGGGGAACCCAAGCTAAGACAGGACCTGCCCCCACACTCAAAGTAGGATCTGGTTCTAGGAATGGCAGCTATCAGAGCCCCATTCATGTACTGCACTCTTTACCTCCAGGTAAATTCAGGAATGCACTAAGCAAAGGTCTACTTCATTCACCACAGTCTTGAGCCCACCAGAGTATCAATGATCAGCACCTACAGAAGAAACAATGGAAGTGAAGTCAACAACCATCCTAGGACTAAGTTTGGGCCTCTCCCCACAGTTCCTTGGACAGTATAAGCCTGTGATTCTTGTATGATTCCATGGTGGGGGAGAAAAGGGGATTGAATAATAACTGAGATTTGATTTCCTGCCAGATGAATAGATGAGGGGTCAACGCTGATGACATTTGGTTTAGAAAAATAAGGACTATATGTTTTACACCCTATTGTTAAGAAGTCATTAATAGCTGCAACTGGTAGTGTTAGAAACTGAGATCAAGGCATGTTCCACATCATCTTCCATCGGTACCCACCCAGAGGTGCTCAGCCAAATCAATTCCAAATTAAGGAGATTTTGTACTACATGTATTTATAAAGTGGAAGAAACATTTTTGCCTCTTCTGTTCTCTTTTCCCCCAGGAATAATTTAAATACAAAAGAAATAAAGAAGTTATAAAGAACTCCCTTTTCCTGTGCTTGTTTTTCTAATATTGCATGTTATTTCATAACACTGATAACACAATATGAAGACCAAAAACAAGCTAGGCTTCTTTAGTTCAACTTAATTCTTGGCTTCTAAACAATGGTGGCATCAAAACCCAGTAGAAAATTTGGCCTTCGAGACACATTGCTGTTAAGGAGTCTACTAGAACTGATGGCAGCACTCTTGGTCTTTTTCAAGAGGTAAAAATTAACATCTTTCTCTCTTTAAAAATGAATTTCTTCTCCTCTTTGCTAATTTTGAGTTTCTCCATTTTGAAGTTTTCAGATCTGTACTAGAGATTGTCCTCTGTGAAATTTCTTCTTAACTGTCTGGAAGATTTCATGAAACCAGCACCCACTGTATATACCTTCGCCTTGCACCTAGGTGGGAGACTCTCATCAAATTACCAAGTAGGTGAATAAATAAATAAACTTCTCTGTAGAAGAAGATAGTTAATGAACTCATTTCTGTTTGTGAAATTGCCTTCATTCTCAGACTGTTTTTCTGCTCTTTATAATTTCCTGCATTTTTAACTTTAACAGAAAAAAAATGTCTTTAATAGCACTCCTGTATCCTATTTAAAAAGAAATTTCTTGAATGTCCTTCCATACTAAAGCAACTCTAGTCTTCAGGGGTTGATAGAAACATTCAAAAGGACAGCTTAGCATATTACCAACAACTCCCACGGGTCCCAACTGTAGGCACTTTGATTGTCAGTAGTAACGTAGACAGAGAGGGTGACTGCTGCAGGTGTAGATAGAGAAGAAACCGTGTGGGGCAGAGAAGTTAGCTTCTCTCCTTCCTTAAATGAAAACCTATCTCCTGATGTAATGGAGAAAATGAACCCTGTACTTAGTATGAAACAGAAAAGTTAACGATTCACAATAAAACCCAGAAAATCATACTCTAATATACATATATCAATGGTTTTAGGCAAAGAGTCTTAAGTAAACAGTCACCTTGATGTATAAAACAAACTTCAATTGCCATATTTACATATCTAAAGACTGACCTGTACTAATATATTTAACTCCCTCGTTTTTTTTGCCTCCCGCTTACATAAATCTACTTCATAAGGAAACTTCAGGAAACCGAAAGTGCAAAGATCTATTTCCTCCCTCTACCTCATCCGCCTTCAGCCCCAGACTCAGCCCCAGCACCCAGCACGGAGCTTACCACACAGCCCCCTGCTGGTGGTCATCAGATAAATCCTCCTCCTCGCCTGAGGCACAGCTTTCTCTGGTGACCCCAGGTGTAGCTCCCAGCACACTGTGGGAGCGGACTGCTGGGATGGACAGGAGCTCTTCCCAGTGGTATCTGTCCAGAGCAGCACCGTCCAACCAAAATATAATGTGTGCCACAAATGCAGACCACATGTGTTATCAAAAATGTTCTAATAACCACACTGGAAAAAGTAAAAAGAGACAGGCAAAATTAATATTAAGGGTACGTTTTACTTAACCCAGTTTATCCAAAATATCTTTTCGACATGTGATCCATGCAAAAAACTATTAGTCAGACATTTTACATTCTTTTTTTTCCTACTATGCTTTCAAAATTGGGTGTGTATTTCACATCACATTTTAATTTGGATTAGCCACTTCCAAGTATTCAATGGCTGTTTGGGCCTGATGGCCCCATATTGGACAGCATGGGTCCAGAGCATACTGTGGTAGTACGTTCACAGAGGGGTGGGCAGGGAAAATGTCACTGCCTTAAATACCCCAGGTATTACACTTTGGGAAACACTGCCCTTGGAGTTTTCACAGCCTGAGTTCATGATATTAAGGGATCCCTAGTCAGATTATGCTGAGTGAAATTCCTTGGTTAATCCTAAAACTGCCTACAATGTCCTCAGAAATGTTTCAGGGATCTCCAGACTAGGGATTGATTATCCCGTCTGAATTGCTACTCCTTTGGGCCATTGCTGAAACTATACAAAATTCTGTACCAGTGGCTGAAGAACACCCTAGTTAGGGGGGTTAACTTTTCCCCCTTTCTCCAGGCAATTTCTGTGATTTTTATAATCAAAGCTTCCAAAGCTGTTGATTGTCAATGAGCTGTCTCTGTAGTGTTTCTACTGTACTCTTAATACTATTTTATTTTAGGCCATGTGCATAGTCAACATGGAGTGTGAAAAAGACTGTATAAATCATAGAGCCATTTTAAAAAACTATCCTCACTACATGTAAAAATAGCCTACCTTCTGTCATCTTGAGGGAGGATTGTTTAGTCACACAGCTCTGCTATCTGAATCCACTAGACTAGCTAGAGAAGCACTCAACTCTGTTTCTATTGACAATACAGGTCTGGCCTAAATATGCCAGTTCTATTTTTTTTAATGTTTCTTAAAATAAATAAAACAATATTTAAATATAAAAAATAACTAGGTTTGAATTTTTTGGCATTTGTGGGCTAATGGGCCCATTTGTGGGCAGCTGCCGCCTGGCCCCCGAGAGACATGACTTCCAAGCCGCATTCCCACTGGATACTTTTTTTTTTTTTTTGTGATACGCGGGCCTCTCACTGCTGTGGCCTCTCCCATTGTGGAGCACAGGCTCCGGACGCACGGGCTCAGCGGCCATAGCTCATGGGCCCAGCCGCTCCACGGCATGTGGGATCTTCCCGGACCGGGGCACGAACCCACGTTTCCTGCATAGGCAGGCGGACTCTCAACCACTGCGCCACCAGGGAAGCCCTGCTTCATTTTTTATTTCCCCTCTGCCCTCCCAGCCCACCCTTGGTGATGGCTGTACCCATCTGAGCATTTCTGAGCACAAGACCAAAAGTAAGTCTTAAAACAGAGGAGCAGAACTTTTGTCTAAACAGTAACAGAAGGGGATTAACTGCAAGGATAGCGTAACTGTTCTGCAGTAACAGAAGCTGCCCAGATCTTCTCGGTGGACAATGAATAGAAGACTTAGAATTCTGGAACATCTGTCCCCCCAACCACCCTTTCCCATCCTGTCCCTCAAACCCCCACCCCACCCCCTCCCCCATTAATAGTGTTAACAAAATCTTAATTTTCCAGTTCTAAAGTGCAAATGATTTGGGTATGACTTCTGTTGCAACAGGTCTGAACAGAAAAAAATGAAGTCCTCTCTGTCTAAATTAGGACTTAGTGCTTTCACTGCTGAGGAATCCTTGGTTGGGGAACTAAGACCAAAAAAAAAAAAAAGAATTACATGTCTTTATAGAGGGTGAAAGGGTTAGTTAGACCCTCCAGGCAAAACTCTCATATTGTAGATGATGACAATTTTTCAAATAAATATCTAAAAGCCTTGATCCAGATTTTAATCCAAAGACTTTCAAAAATCAAGATGTTTCAAATCATTATATACTTAAGAAATGATCATAATTTTTAAAATCATAAAATTTAATTTATTTAATAATCATTTATTGGAAGTCTCCCATATCCTAAGAAGTCTGGTAGATAAAGACAAATTATTTTATCCCTGTTTATATTTATTCCAATATATTATGATACTTTAATGATAGAGGTTTATATAATTTGTAATGCTTTCAATAAGCAATTAAGGGCTTCCCTGGTGGTGCAGTGGTTGAGAGTCCGCCTGCCAATGCAGGGGACATGGGTTCGTGCCCCGGTCCGGGAAGATCCCACATGCCGTGGAGCAGCTGGGCCCGTGAGCCATGGCCGCTGAGCCTGTGCGTCCAGAGCCTGTGCTCCGCAACGGGAGAGGCCACAGCAGTGAGAGGCCCACGTACCGCAAAAAAAAAAAAAAAAAAAGCAACTAATAGTTTAGCTAACATATTATTATTATTTATAATATATGAATATACTTTTCCTTTGTGATTAACCACAATGTAAACATTGGCTAAATAACAAGCTAAAACTTTAGCCAGAGACATAAGAAACATTATAATAATATAGCAGAAGATATTTAATGACAGATAAAAGGAAAACTGCCTGACCAAGAGGTTATTAGAGCACTAGAATGGCTTACCACAGAAGACTGGGATCATTATCTATAAATGTAGGTTATTTCTTCATTATTCAAGGTCTGCTCAAGGAAATGTACATGCAAGCAATGAAGAGACATTTCTCTTTTACTTTTGGTAAATTCATTTTTTTTCCTACTTATGAAAGTAATCACAAGCATTTTGAAAACAGAGATAAAATCTCACTCATAATCCCTCCACTCTAAATGTAACCAAGATTAGCAATTTAGTATTCCTCATCTCTGCCTTATTTTCTATACAGACATTTTCATTTTATATTGCTTTAATCAAGGTATAATTACATTTTTCCTATTATTTTCACATATTACAACATAACAATTTTCTTCACGTAAAACATAATATTCATGAGATATGTGATGGTATGATTCTATGAGGTGTTAGTCCATGTATTTTGTTCCCCAAACCTATGACCATCTCTCCTCTTTGGGCTGCAAAACAAGAGGCCACCATCTGGGTAGGGTCAAGAGAGAGGTCAGTTCTGGATGTGAGAAAAAAACACTGAATCCTAGCTTTCTAAGTTCAAAAGGACTGTCGAGATGTAAGGTCATTAAAAAAAAATTGTTTTGAAAGAAAATGCAACAGAGAGGCCAGTTCCTTCCCCATCACCAAGATCCAAAATAGAAACACTCCTCAAATCTGGGGAGGGTGGGGAAGAAATGCAGAAGAACCCGTAGGGTTTAGAAGTTAGTCGGCCCCCCTCAACTCCTCACATCCCAGCTCCTGTGTGTGTGATGGATAAGGGAACAAAAAGCAGTGGAGCTGCCCTCAGGGAAGCTCAGGGGGCATAGAGGAGAAGGGAACGTGCCTTGATGGTCCTGCCTGGGACTCTAGTAGTTTCACCAAGACACGGTAGAGTTGAGGAGAAGGCTGGAAGTGGGCAGCGGGACCCTGCCAGATCCAAGATTCCCACAATGTTTACTTAAATATTGCCATGCAAAGGGCTCCAGTGAGTATCAGCGGTATCACTTTGAGCCAGCAGGAACTCCAGGTAGAAGGGGCAGCAGGTGGATGTGTTCCCCCTCTTTACACATTCTAAAAAGAGATGTACTTGAGCCAGGACATAGTGGGTATAATGTGGGGGCCATCCTCTAATAGAGGGACCCGCCCCCTCTTTAGGCAAGGTGAGCATGAGAGTGTCACAGGGATAAGTGGAGCACTTGGGCAGTCTGAGCTTAATTGCCAACAGTTTTGAGCAGTGCTGAGAAAGCGACTCCTAGCATCTGGAGACCTAGTGGGAAGATGCAGCACCTCCCACTTCAGAAACAGGGAAACCCCAGTCCCAGCAATTCTCTTTCTAGGACTACAAGATCATTTACCAGTCACATTTGTCTCCATAAATATCAAAGATTTAATACTCTCTACATTATTTTATTTGTTTGTTTGTTTGTTTGTTTGTTTGTTTGTTTTTGGCCACATGGCATGCAGGATTTTATTAGTTCCCCGACCAGGGATCAAACCCATGACCCCTTCAGTGAAAGTGTGGAGTCTCAAACACTGGACCACCAGGGAAGCCTCTCTCTCTCTCTCTCTCTCTCTCTCTCTCTCTCTCTCTCTCTCTCTGTATATATATATATATATATATATATATATATTTTTTTTTTTTTTTTTTTTTTTTTTCCTGCACCAGTCTCTTAGTTGCAGCATGCGGGATGTAGTTCCCTGACCAGGGATCGAACCCCGGCCCCCTGCATTGGGAGCTCAGAATCTTAACCACTGGACTACCAGGGAAATCCCGGGAAGTCCCTCTATATTATTTTTTATTTAGGTATCATGGAAATCTAAACTCTTGCTATGTAGAATATGAAATTACGAATGGAAGACTGTTTATAGAAAAAAGACTAAAAATCTTTAAGTGACACATATAGGCACTCAATATTTGTTGAATGAATGAATGTAAGGACAATAGAATATAATAATTCCATTTGGGATCAGATTATTAGTCTAGTATTTATAATGAATCTAGTTTGTAGAAAAGTTGCTCTGTGAAATAATTATATATAGTATACTTAATCTCTCTTTTGAGTCAATCATTGTTCAATTATCCATTAATTTATCTAAATTTAAAAAAATTTTCTATTATAGTTTCAGCCTATACCACTTTAGGAATAATTTCCAAATGTTTATATTATGATATAAAGATATGGTTCTGTTCAAAACCTACCTTTCTTGTGACTCTTACTCATTCTCCAATGATACAGTAGTTTGTAAAAAAAAAAAAAAAAAAAAGTATTTTCCTGAATATATTTTGAAGCAATTCACAGATAAGTTTTTAAGTTTAATTTTCATCTTTATTTAATTCTAGAAATGGCTCTCAGATTAATAGTTAGCTAGTATATGGTAAGATTTCTAATGGATAACATTGTACTAAATGGATGCTAATGGATCAACATTCCATTGGATATTGATAAATATTATCAAGCTTGACATGTATTATCTATAGAGTAGGACCAACAAATTTAAAATCTTATCTGTAAGAAAGTAAAAAAAGGGGGGGGGGGGGTTAAAATGCTTTTGAGTGTATAAATTATATAAGCTTTACCAAGAGAAATTCTGTAGTAAATATCAAAAGCCCTAAAATTTTTTATACCATTTGATCCAGGGGGGATTGTTTGCAGGGCAGTGAGAGTGCTGAGTTCTAACCACTGGACCACCAGGGAATTCCCAGTTATTATTTTTTTTAAAAACTCTCATTGTTAACAGTTTTACTGAACTTAATGATTTTTAATAAGAAGTAAAAATTCAATATAAGAAAAAAAACAGTCCTTAATACAGGCTAGAGAAATCATCGTGAAAAAATGAAGAAAGCCTCACATATAAACACAAAAGAAAGCATTAAAAGGAAGTGATCACTTGAAACAATTTTCTCTCTGCCCCACCCCTCTGGAAGATGAGCCTTCTATCTATGGAGAATCAGTGGAAGTTGTTGTATAATTTTTGTTATTGGCAATGACTAATAAGTTTTTCTTTAATTTTGCTTTAAGAGAAATTTCATAATAAGGAAAATTCACCCAGGATTTTAAAGCTTGGGTTGATTCAGCTAGGTAGTCTTAGGGGGGAAAGTAACTTTTCTAGTTCTCACAGTCATTAAAAAGGAAGCTGTGTACCATCTTTTTCATCCTGGTGGACGCAAAGTAAGTACTGTATCAGCCTTGTATATACATCCTACCCTCCAGACATTCAGCAAGGCGGAGTTGGGTGTGAGGTGTTTTATATGGATATGAAAAATAGCTACTCATTCAATCCTTCCAGGAAAGAAATTTCTTACCAAATGGCAGAGCATTAGGCATCAGGTGTTAACAAAACCCCAGCTGTCATCCATGGAACTAACAGATGCTATGAGAAATATCCTGGCAACTCCTATCCAGTACTGTGACTCAAGTCTTAATATTGGGCACTTCCCTGGTGGCGCAGTGGTTGGGAATCTGCCTGCCAACGCAGGGGACACAGGTTCGAGCCCTGGTCCGGGAATATCCCACATGCCGCGGAGCAACTAAGCCCGTGCACCACAACTACTGAGCATGAGCTCTAGAGCCCATGAGCCACAACTACTGAAGCCCGTGCGTCAGAGCCCATGCTCTGCAACAAGAGAAGCCAATGCAATGGGAAGCCCGCGCACTGCAACGAAGAGTAGCCCCCACTTGCCACAACTAGAGAAAGCCTGCGTGCAGCAATGGAGAGCCAACACAGCCAAAAATAAATAAATAAATACATAAATTTATTTTTTTTTAAAGTGAGCTTGTTTTTCATTAACCATATGACTTGAAGTAAATTACCTGGCTTCTTTGAGCCCAAGAATTTTAATTTGTTGAATGATAAGACTTTCATATCTCTGAAATTCTTTCTAGTTCTAGCAGCTATTGTTCCAATTTTTTTTTTTTTTTCTTTTTGACCAGGCCACACGGCTTGCAAGATCTTAGTTCCCCAACCAGGGATCAGACCTGTGCCCCCTGCAGTAGAAGCATGGAGGCCTAACCACTGGACCCGCAGGGAATTCCCTCTAGTTCTTTAATTAACAGTTAGATTATCAATAAAAGTGGTATATTTCTTCTAAGACTGAAATAGAAAACCTATCTTCTTTAAAAGCAATTCCTTATGTTAGCTTGTTTTATAAAATATCTTAGATGCATCAAAATGTGTAATTAAGAACAGAACAAACTTCTTTGTACCCACCAAACAGCTAAAATGTAGAACATTACAGTTTTTCATCATGTTGGCAAAAATCCTTAAGTGTGACAAAACATGTTATTGGAAAATCTGCAGGGAAGCAGACATTTTCATACATTGCTGGTCGGAATGCAGGAATATCAGGGGAATTTGGCAATATCTAGCAAAATTACGTATGCATTTAACCTTGGACACTATAATCACCTTTCTATAAAATGTATCTCAAAGATATATAGGCAGAAATATGAAATGATGTATGTACAAGGTGATTCGTTGTAGTATTATTTGTAATAGTAAAAGATTAGAAACCATTCAAATGTTCATCAGTAAGAGACTAGTTTAAGAAACAATGGTACATCATATGATTAGTCCTATACTGCTGTAAAAGATGCTCTGTAAAGTGCTATGGGGGAGAAAAAGGAAAAAATAAATGCTATGGAATATGCACAGTATGCTACTTCCTGTGTAAGAAAGGAGGCTATAGATATATGTGTGTGTGTGTGTTTTTAAGTAACAATAGAAGGACAAACCAAAAGTCAATAAAAATGATTATGTATAGTGGAAGGAAAAAACCAGAAGCAAGGTATGGCAAATAAGCATGTGAAAAAATGCTCAACATGGTATGTCATTAGAGAATTGCAAATTAAAACAACAAGATACCAATACACACATATTACAATGGCTAAAATCCAAAACACTGACAACGCCAAATGCTGGGAAGGATGTGGTGCAACAGAAACTCATTCATTTCTAGTTGGAATGCAAAATGGTACAGCCACTTTGGAAAACAGTTTGGCAGTTTCTTACAAAACTAAGCATACTCTTACCATATGACCCAGCAATCACATCCTTTGGTATTTACCTAAATATCCACAGAGAAACCTGAACACAGATGTTTATAGCAGTTTTATTCATAATTGTGAAAACTTGGAAACAACAAAGATGTCCCTCAGTAGGTGAATGGATATGTAAACTGTGGTACAACCAAACAATGGAATATTATTCAGCAATAAAAATAAATGAGCTGTCAAGCCACAAAAAGACATGGAGGAACTTTAAATGCATGTTGCTAAGTGAAAGAAGCAAATATGAAATGACTATATACTGTATGATTCTAATTATATGACATTCTGGAGAAGGCAAAACTATGGAGACAGTAAAATATCAGTGGTTGCCAGAAGTTCTGGGGGAGGAAGGGGTTAGGGATGAGTAAGTGAAGCATAGGGGATTATCAATGGTTGCTAAAATCATTGGGTGAAATGTTGATGAGGGGCGTTATTATTACATGTGTTGATGAATCAGGTTGACCACTTTTGAACCTATTGATTGACAATCAGCGTTACGTGCCTTTTGATGTGATACAATAGGAAGTATACAGCATTATGAATGAAGTATCTTTGCCTAAGTAAATAAACCTAAATCTAAACCAAGCCTCTAAATCTAACTGCAAGTTTATAGGAAATAACATCCCATACTTAATCAAAATGATAAAACTTGGCAAGTCTGACCTTAGCAAGCTTGGTGAAGATGTGAAACTTCGGGAACTCACACTGCTGGTAGGTGTTCAAATTGACCATCCTTAAACTATGGGGAAAATCACCTACTTGCCACTAGGTGGTGCCTATTGGCTTTTGAGTAGTTTATTGTATTGTCTTCTATTAGGTTGCTACATTTCTGTAATTACTCCGCATCATCATTGGAGGAAGGGACTAGGCACCAGCACTAGAGAAGTTGTAATCTGGACCCAGACAGCCATATCTGCTTTCTGCCTGTCACACCATGTTGGAACTGGAGACACATCTCTGAAGCTTGCTGTTTCCCCAAGCCACTTATTTTATTCAGTTCCTTAGCAATATCTATCTCTAATACTGTCAAGGATATTTTTTCTGAAAAATATGTTTTTCGCTATTCAATAGCTTCATTCCTATATTTTTAGTTTGAGATCAGTTATAGGAAATGGTACAAAGAAATTCTATACACCCTTCACCCAAGACCTAGATTCCCTCTTATTAATATTTCACCATTCTCTTGCCTTTCTCTCTCTCTCTCTTTCCCTCCCCTTCTCATTACCTCACATGTATAAATATATGAGATATCAATTATTATGTATAATTTTCTAAACCATTTAAGAGTAAGTTGCAGACATGATGTCCCTTTGGCCTTATAAACAAGGGGCACTGTTCGACAAAAACGACAGCATCCCTATCAAAATCAGGACAGTTTCTCAGACTTTCCTTATCTTTTATAGTCTTGGTATTTTTGAGGGCCAGGTACTTTGTATGACCTTCAGTTTGGGTTTGTTTGTTGTTTCCTCATGATTAGATACCAGTTACGGTTTGGGGGTCAGGAATATTACAAATGCGATGCTGTGTCCTCAGTTCATCATTATCAGGAAGCACACAGTGTCAATGTGTCTTCTTACTGGTAATACTAACCTTTCTCATTTTGTTTCTCCACTCAGACATAATTAATAAATATTTTGTAGTTACTAATTAACATATAATTCTCAAGTATTTTGTGGGGAGATACTTTGGGACTATGTAAATATCCTTTTTCTCATCAAACTTTCACCTGCTGTTTTGCCTGAATAAATTATTACTGTGGTTGTTACTAAATGTTGATTTTCTAATTCCATTATTCCTTCTACATTAATTAGCTGGCATTCTTTCCATTTATTTATTCATTTCTTTATACTAGTATAGACTCATGGATTCCTTTTGTTCAATGGTTTATAACCCATTATTAATATTATTTATTTTCATGCTCAAAATGTCCCATATTTCACCACTGGGAGCCCCTTCAGGTTAAATTCTGTATCCTTTAACATGTTCCCAGTATACTTTGGGAGCTTCCTTATTTTCTGGAGCAAGAAGATGTTTCAGACTCATCTTTACTTTCTATGGCACAGCCCTAGAACTGGCAACTTATCCAATGAACTCTGGTTCCTTTTAGTAAGCTACTTAGAAACCAAGATCTGGGTGTCATTGCTTGCAGGCCTCTCACCAAAAAGAGCTAGGATTACTCCTGTATCTACACCTATATCTGTTCTAACATTCTCTCTCTTTCTCTCTTTCTCTCTCTCTCTCTCTCTTCCCCCCCTTCTCTGCCCCTCTCTCGTTTATATATGTAAATAACTCTGACTTCACAGCAATCTCTACAATTCCAATACAATACTGCAAAGTTTATTCTCGCCTCCCCCTTTTCCATATTTGTACCCCCTTCTCCAACAAGAAAATTGTCTCCCATCATCATTAATATATTTGTTTGCTCTGTAAGTAACGAGTATTCAGATTAAGTGAGCCATTTCCTCCATCTCCATGGCTCACACAACCAAATCAAATGCACACATTACCTCCTCAGGCCCGGCCCTACCATACCTGCCAGGTGTACCAGTTTAGTCCCTTTGACCCCAAATGGTCCCCAGTCATTTGCGATTTCTCCCTCCCCTTCACTGTGAACATATGATAAACCACTAAGCCCTGAATATCCTGCCTCCTAAATATTTCTTGAATCTGTCTCTTTCTCTATATTCTTTATGTATGATTATATGACTGGGAAAACTGTACCAGCTGCCTAGCAAGTCATCAATGGAATTGTGGGAGCTAGTATATTCTTTCTCCCTCTCCCTCTAATGTTTTTTGGATTAATAAGACCAATTATTAAGGGTTTTATTAATCATGGTTAAAGAGCAACGTGTTCCCCAGCCCATGCTTGCTCTCATCCCAATAATTATTGAGAGGGCCCAAAAGTTGGATGTGAGGAGTTAAGTCTTAGTCCTGGTCCACAAAAAGGAAGTGATACTCAGAAGGCAAAGCTCTCCTGGTGGAGGACGTGGCAGAAAGTGAGAGGCCACCTCTATCGGTCCAGCATCACTGGTGGCTTGGTATCTTGTAGCTTCCTAATCGTAATCTGCAACCTGAGTTTCTGTGGATAGGTGAGTGCATCTCAGTTTGATGCTGCACTCTCTTTTCTCGTAATGTGCTCCAGAAGTCCAGTTGGCTGTACTTGTCTTTTAAATATTTTGCATCATCAGTGACCTTGCCTTATCACCTCAGAGTTGATCTAAGAGGTAGAAGTCAGGTAGGGTTGGGAAAAGCACCTTTTCTCCTGATGATAAAAGAAATCATCACATTCTAGAAATCTGAGGAAAATGAAAGTAAAATGAAGAAAACAAACATCACCGTAATACTATAACTCTCTGATATAATTTCTTCCAATTTTTTCTATGCTCTTATAAAACAAACTTGATTTTATTATAGGCATTTACTTTTATATCCTGTTTTTTTGTAATGTTATCATATAAGCATTCTTCCATTTCATTTAAAAGTCTTTGTAAACATCATTAATGAAAACATACATGTGTCCTAACCATGTCCTAATTTTTACATTGAGTTTGTTTCCTGTTTTTTACAACGCTGAGTAATGCTGGAATAAACATTTGTGTACATAAATCTCTGTTCTCATTGATAATTATCTTCTTAGGTTGGATTGCCAGATGTAGGATATCTGGTCAAAGTCTATGAATACAGTTAAGCTCTTGGAGCATATTGCCAAATTGTTTTCCAAAAAGCTTGTTATAATCTACCCGTTCAGCAGCCATATATAAGAGTGAATGCCTTTCTCATTCTGACACTGCATCTTAAAGGATAGGATAAGAAGTAAGAATAGGATGATAAAAAGGGAGATAAATGGAAAAGAGAGATCAAGTAGTCACCTGAGGAAGAACATTCATTTCTAACTTTTATCTTTTTACACTAGGATGTGAGGTGATGTTTAGCCATTTTGATTTTCTTGGGAGCTCTTAGCCCAGTCTGATGTACACATCTAGGGAAACAGAAGATCCTAGATTCTAAGATACTTTGGTGATGTTGGGACATTCAGCTTTATCATTTGGTGGGAAGGTGAAAGAAATTGAATTGCCCAGTCTGGACACTTCGGAGCATCCTCCCTGCCTCTTTTCTCTCACCCTTCACAACTGATCAATCAACAAACCCATCCATTCTGCCTTTTCTCTGTCTGTCACCACCTCTTCACCCCTATTAGCTTCTCTAGTTCAGGCTGTCATCCTTCACTTGAATAAATGCAATAACCTCCTAACAGATCTCTCTCAAATCATCCTTTACATAAAGTCGTCTGTCTAAAGCATAAATCTAGCTATCTCATATTCCTGTTTAAAAGCCCTCAAGGGTGCCTCATTGCCTACAGAATAAGGATCAAGCTCTTGACAAGGGTCTGCTGACCTCTCCCCCACCTGTCACTACTGCTTCATCTTACTTCCTCCTGTCCTGAGCCTTGTACTTCATTAATAGCAAGCTATTTATAGCTACTGCACAAACACCACTTTGTTTCTTGCCTCTAATATGCTCATTCCTATTACTTAGCATACCCCCCTCACTGAAAATGACTTTATTTCTTTTTTCCAAAATAGTACAATAATTGCCCCTCCTTGGCGTCATATCATACTTCCCTGTCCCATAGATACCAGGTTTGGCTACATGGTTTGTTTGGACTAGGAATATGTGAGCAGAAGTTATATTTGTCACTTCCAAGCATAAGCTTTAAGAGTCAGAACATGGCTTGCTATGCTCCTTTTTTTCCCCCCATGCTATGAGATTAGTAATGTTTCCAGGTAGAAGCTGCTTCACCAGCCTGGGTCCTAAAGTGAGGACAATGTGGACAATCTACAATGGACGTGAACGAGAAGGAAACCTTTCTTGCTGTGAGCCACTGAGATTCTGGAGTTATCTGTTACTGCAGCATTAAGAATCCTATCGTGGGACTTCCCTGATGGTCCAGTGGTTAAGACTCTGCACTTCCACTGCAGGGGGCAGGGGTTCAGTCCCTGGTCGGGGGAACTAAGATCCTGCATGCTGCACAGTGTGGCCCAAAAAATAAGTAAATTTTTAAAAATAAAAATAAAAAGAATCCTATCCTGGCTGATATACTGGCCATCTCCTAATCATTCTTTCACACAGGGTACTACCTCCACTGAGGTTCTGTAATAGATGTATGGCTACCCAGTACTTGATACAAACAAACTTCCTGTTTGGAGAAGCTGCCATTGCATGAATTTTGTCAGGAGGCACTTTCTACCTCCCACTGGGGAAGCCACAAAGAACTGACCCTTGTTCTCCCAGATTGCTTACAGCTAGAGAATAGGCATGTGACCTAAGGTCAGCCATTTGGAAGCTCTGGACTCAGGACTTTGAGTCTTAATACAAAGAAGCAAGAACAGTATATTATAGTATCATTTATGTTGCTAGTGGCAGCTGCCAGTGTCCAGTGGAGTGACAGCAGTGAGAGTACAGTCAGGGGTGTAACAGTGAGTGTCCAGTAATGACAAGATAAGCAGACTGTTCCGGTGATGTGATCTAGCTGTCTTCCAGACTTCCAAGTCTCCTCATTCTTGCTCATTTTCTGAGCCTGCTTTTCTAGTTTTCCTACCAATTCTTTGATATACCTAGTATCCTTCCAATCAATCCGTTTTCTTCTTAAATTATCCAGAGTTGCTTTCAGTTGTCTGCAATCAAGAAATTTATTCCAGGCTTCCCTGGTGGCGCAGTGGTTGAGAGTCCGCCTGCCGATGCAGGGGACGTGGGTTCGTGCCCCGGTCCGGGAAGATCCCACATGCCGCGCAGCGGCTGGGCCCGTGAGCCATGGCCTCTGAGCCTGCGCGTCCCGAGCCTGTGCTCCGCAACGGGAGAGGCCACAACATTGAGAGGCCTGCGTACCACAAAAAAAGAAAAAAAAGAAACTTATTCCTACCAATTCCCAGGGCTTGAAGTGGCCCAGTCTCCACATGGAGTCACATTTTATTTTTCTTTTTTCTTTTTTATTAATGTTTAGGTTTTTTTCTTTCTTTTCTGTCTCTTTTTTTAGTCACATTTTAGTAGCCCAATCCTGCATCCAAAAAGAACTGTAAAAAGAGTTCCAATCCCTGTCTAATTTCTCTGAAGAACATTAAAAGCGATCTCTTTTATGACCCATATTTACTGATACTCATGCTCTTTCCTCACCCACCTCCACCCTGAGAAATTTCTCACTCAGAGCTCCTCTAGAGCATCACACTCACAAATTTCCCACCTCTCCACACCTGGACTGCCCGACTCTGGGACCTCTTTTCCTCTTACCCTCTCTCTCTCCCAACTCTTTGTTGTCTAGATCCTCTTACCTCATCCAGTTAGGTCCTTATGTATTTTATTTCACCTCCCAGACCTTGGTTCTCTCTACTCATTTTTTCAATTCTGAAAAAGGTCTGGGAATCAAGCTGGCCAAGACAAAATTCTCCTTAAAGTAGAGGTGGCAAAATAGCAGCCCACAAGCTACCCCTAGCCCTCCAACTTAGTTTAAGCTGTAGGGTGTTGCTGTTGTCTTTATTGAGTTAGTTTCCAACATTTAACAGTGGGTGAATTTCACCTAAAAATCTGGATTTCCAGATCTTCTGGAAAATTAAAAGACCTGGCAACATTGGGATCCCATTTTCTCCATGGTAAGAATCAACGGGAGCTTGATAGCAGCCGTCTCTGTTGTGGGGCATCACTCCAGTTCTCCATGATCCCTTCCCACTTTTTCTCATTCAGGTTGCTTTTCTACCTCCTGTGGGCCTTTGAATTTGCTACCACTGCTCCGTAAGGCACACCAGGAAGGACAGGAAGCATCTGTGAGATGAAAGAGCATATCTTCTTTAGGAATGGGGCATCAAGTGAAAGAAAGCATACAGGAGGGTAGCACTTGCACATTGTAAATCCTGTTCTGCCACAATAGGACAGAGGAGGAGAGACTAGTGAAAGAGGAGCACAGAAGAAAGTGAGGCAGTTTCAGAGAGTATGGTGGGTAGCGGGACAAGACAAATGGATTAAGGTGCCTAGCTGGCCTGAAGGATAAAAGTGCAGTCTTTACAATCTTCCATGAGCTTGTGTTTTGGAGGCTTTCTCTCTCTCCTCCCACCCTGCACTCCTGCTCATCCTCCCCCCTTCGTTATACCTGAAAGGCATCATCCTTGATGTCCCTCCAAGCTGCAGAGGAAGCAGTATAGTGCTCTTAATTTAGAAGCAAACTGCATTTGATTCTACTTTAATGCATAAGGGAGAAAGCTTTTGAAAGGAATCTTTTTTTAAATCTATTTATTTATTTATTGGCTGCATTGGGTCTTTGTTGCCGCGCACAGGCTTTCTCTAGTTGTGGCGAGCAGGGGCTACTCTTCGTTGCAGTGCACGGGCTTCTCATTGCAGTGGCTTCTCTTGTTGCAGAGTGCGGGCTCTAAGCGCACGTACTTCAGTAGTTGTGGCACGTGGGCTCAGTAGTTGTGGCTCGCAGGCTCTAGAGCACAGGCTCAGTAGTTGTGGCGCACGGGCTTAGTTGCTCGGTGGCGTGTGGGATCTTCCCAGACCAGGGCTCGAACCCATGTCCCCTGCACTGGCAGGCGGATTCTTATCCACTGCGCCACCAGGGAAGTCCCTGAAAGGAATCTTAAGGTAAAATATTTTGAAAAGAATAGTTACCTTCCAAAGTTTGCTTATATTTCTTTTATATAAGAATTTTTCTTACACAGTGTTAGATTAAAGTTCATGTAAATTATCAAACAATTGGACTAAAATTTCTTACACTAAACATATTGTTTGCTTACAACTTGACAAGTTCTTCACTGAGAAAACTTACTTGAGACCTATATCTCTATATTATATCTGTATCTGTATGTGAAAGAGAGTTTCAACCCTTTAGTACTACATGATTGTGAGTATAAAATAAAATAGCAAGTTTCAGACTAGTAGAAAGGAAACCTATGGCAATGTTTAAGGGAAAGAGGGGGTCAATGAAACACTGGATTGTGAAAGCACTCCACTTTAACATTATTCACTCCTTCCTCTGAAAAGAATTCAGGGATTTTAATATTTATAGTAATACATCACATTCATGCTTTTCAGGGAAGATCCACGTGTTGAATATAGTTTGGAAGGAAAGGGAAAGGAGATGACAGTGGAGAGGTGGAATAAAAGCTGTGTTTCATCTTTGTTGCATGCACTTGCAAGGGAGAATTGATAAATGGCAGATTTGGGTTACTATACTACTCTGTTTAACTTCCATTTCTTGTCACCTTTCTTGGCATTTTATTCCACTTTCTTGTGGTGCTTGGTTATTTTTTATATTGTAACCAGAGACAGCAGAATTTTTTACAAGGTGATAAAGTAAAATGATATTATCATTATGGAGAATAATTGGAAATATCTAGTTAGTTTGAAGATGTACGTACCACGTGACCCAGAAATTCTTCCCGTAGATATATACCCTAGAACTCTTGCATATATGCACAGGGAGACCTGTACAAGAATGTACTTGCAGCATCGTTGGTTATAATCTCTTTTAATAGTAGAATAAACAACTGAATTGTGGCCTATTGATTGAACAAAATACTGTGCTGTAATGAAAAGGACTGAACTATGGCTTCATGTATCATATCTTGCAAATATAATGTTGATGAAGGGAAAAGCAGGTTGCAAAAGAAACATAGTATAACAATATAACAGTATTTGAAACAGTGTGGCTTAGTCATGCAGATACTCTGGAGTCAGACTCCTGAATTCAAAGCCATCTCCACTATTTACTACATGTGTGACCTTGGCAAGTAACTTAACCCATCTTGGCCTCAGTTTCCTTCTCTGTGAAATGGGGATAATAATTGTTCTATTTAATGTGGTTATTATGAAAAGAAAAATGAGTTAGTATTAAAGTACTGAGAAGAATACATAGTACCATTATTTTTCATACAGTGTATCTTCAGTCTAAAATCATGCAAAAAATACTGGGTATTTTGTAAGAATGTATACATGTAAAAGCACATAGATATGAATGTGAATGAAAATACAAATTAATGATAGCAGTTATCTCCTGGACAAAGAGCTATTTCTCTTTTTTCTTTTCTTTTTTTTTTCTTTTTTTTTTTCTGCTGCACTGTGCAGCTTGCAGGATTTTAGTTCCCCGAGCAGGGATTGAATCTAGGCCCCGGCAGTGAAAGCACCATGTCCTAACCACTGGACCACCAGGGAATTCCCAGAGGAATTTCCCACATCTATTTCTTGAGCTGTGGTAGGTACATGATTTTTTATTATTATAATCCTTATGCCTTTGTGTATGACTAAACTATTTCATGATAAATTTTAAATCAAATAAATAAAGTTTAGTTTTAAAACGATACACACAGTGTAACCAAATTTCCCCCAAAAATTGGAAAATAGAGGAAAATTCACCCCAAATTATACCCTTAACCCACAATTTTTAAAAATTATATAATTCTTATTATCCAGCAATCCCACTCCTGGGAATATACCTGGACAAAATGATAATTCAAAAAGATACATGCACCCCTATGTTCATAGCAGCACTATTCACAATAGCCAAAACACGGAAAAACCTAAATGTCCATCAACAGATGAATGGATAAAGAAGATGTGGTACATATATTCAACGGAATACTACTCAGCCATTAAAAAGAACTAAATAATGCCATTTGCAGCAATATGTATACAATTAGAGATTATCATACTAAGTGAAGTAAGTCAGAAAGAGAAAAACAAATACCATGTGACATCACTTATATGTGGAATCTAAAATATGGCACAAATGAACCTATCTACAGAACAGAAACAGACTCATAGACATAGAGAACAGACTTGTGGTTGCCAAGGAGGGCATGGGAGGGAGAGGGATGGACTGGGAGTTTGGGGTTGGTAGATGCAAACTGTTACATTTAGAATGGATAAACAACAAGGTCCTAATGTATAGCACAGGGAATTATATTCAATATCTTGTGATAAACCATAATGGAAAAGAATATAAAAAAAGAATGTATATGTGTGTATAACTGAGTCACTTTGCTGTACAGCAGTGATTGCAACAACATTGTAAATCAACTATACTTCAATAAAAAATATTATGTAATTCTTTCAACAACACAATGAGGTTGGTGAATAAAAATGTTATTTCTGCAGTGTTATTCATAATAGCCAAAATCAACCCAAATGGCCATCAGCAAGCAAATGGATAAACAAAATGTTGTATATCGGGCTTCCCTGGTGGTGCAGTGGTTGAGAATCTGCCTGCTAATGCAGGGGACATGGGTTCGAGCCCTGGTCTGGGAAGATCCCACATGCCGCGGAGCAACTAGGCCCGTTGAGCCACAACTACTGAGCCTGCGCATCTGGAGCCTGTGCTCCGCAACAAGAGAGGCCATGACAGTGAGAGGCCCGCGCACCGTGATGAAGAGTGGCCCCTGCTTGCCACAACTAGAGAAAGCCCTCGCACAGAAACGAAGACCCAAAACAGCTAAAAATAAAAATAAATAAATTAAAAGAAGGCTCAATATTAAAAAAAAAAAATGTATATCCGTACAAAGGAAGGAAATTCAGCAATAAAAAAGCAATGAAATGTTGATATATGTTACAACTCAGATGAAATTCAAAAACATTATGCTCAGTAAAAGGAGCCAGACACAAATGACCACATACTGTATGATTCCATTTATATGAAATGTCTAAAAAAGGCCAAAAAAGTGCCTAAAATAGATTAGTGTTTGCCTAGAACCATGGGAGAGGAAACAAAGTGCCTGCCAATGGGCACAGAAGATTTTTAGGGGGTGATGGAAATATTCTACAACTGGATGGTGATGATGGTTGCACAACTTTGTATATTACTTTGTGAGTTATTAAAATTCATTGAATTATAAACCTAAAATGGGTGAATGCTAGAGTACCTAACTTATATGTCCAAAAAACCCCCCACTGTTTTTAAAAAGTCTTTAAAGAAGAAACACTTTTGCTTGGGGGAGAGGGAGGGAATGTTATTTTAGATTACAGACATGAACATGGATAGATATAAATCTGAGAAAGGACCCAGAACTCTACCCCATTAAACTATGTCAGTAAAAACCCTCCAGGTAGGTTGAGGTAGAGGCTGAAATCAAAGGCACCTTTCTGTCAGGGTCTCTGGGAGGAGGCCACCTTACAGGAAGACCCTCACCAACCTGGAATAGCCATAACAGAAAAAAAAAAATAGTAATGGTGGCACCATTAGGCAGAGAGAAATCTGGAGATGGTACTCCCGGCGCTTCATGCTCTGTGGGTGGTTTGCAGGAAATTCAGAAGTTCCTGCATGCCCAAATTTTGGGAGAGTAGGCACCAAATCCTGGAAATTATGATCCTGGGACCATATACCATGTATTTGTTGATGACCCTCAAATTTATATCTCACATCTAACTCTAGGCTCCAATTTCCAATGGCCAACCTGATATCTTCCCTTTGGCATTGCACAGAAATATACAACTAAACATAGCCCCAAATGGCAATCTTAATTTCTACAGCCCCAAACCTCCCCACCCACCATTCCCCCAGGTTGCCACCCCCATCCACTGTCCCAGTCTCCCCAGTACACAGAATCCACTTTCTCTATCTCCACTGCTACCACTTGTTTTTGGCCATCATAATTTCTCTCCTGGACAAAGCAACAAACTCTTAACTGGCCTCTCTGCTTCCACTTTTGCTTTCCTCCAGCCTATCCCACACACAACAGCAAAACTTGTTTTCTTAAATGTAAATTGGGTCCTGTCACTTAAATGCCTAAGACCCTCCAACAGCTTCCCATTGTACACAGAGTAAATCCCTGAATAATCTGGCCTAAGTCCCCACCTGGCATTCTTCCCATTCCTCACTACATTTATTCACATTTGTTCTTCTCTCAATTTTCACATTTCCTAAGCGCTTCCCATCTCAAGGCTTTGGCACTTACTGTTCCTTCAATTTGTACCAACCTTTTGCCTTCTCATTCTTCACATTTCAGCTTAAATATGCCTCTCGCAAAGTCACCTTCTCCAATCACTTTTTGTAAAGTAGCCTCCCTTTTTATTCCCTTCCTTCATCTCCTTTTCGTTTTCTTCACAACACTTCTCACAATTTGCAACTATTATGTGTTGCTTTACTTATACTTTAGGCTGTTTCTCTTATGAGAATTAAACCTCTATGAACCACACGCTACTTACTATTGTAGCCCCAGCATACAGCAAAATACCTGGAACGGCTCAATAAAGATTTGTTGAATGAAAGCACTTAGAAAACCACTTGAATATTTCCCCCATTGTTCAATTTTCAAAAAGAAACAGATTTTCTTGGCCGTATCAGGACTATTTTGTTTACAAGTAAAGGAAGCCCATTTACGATGCAGATACAGAGATGGAAATAAAGATGCAGAACTACTAGAGAATGGACTTGAGGATAGGGTGAGGGGGAAGGGTAAGCTGGGACAAAGTGAGAGAGTGGCATGGACATATGTACACTACCAAACGTAAAATAGATAGCTAGTGGGAAGCAGCCGCATAGCACAGGGAGATCAGCTCGGTGGTTTGTGACCACCTAGAGGGGTGGGATAGGGAGGGTGGGAGGGAGGGAGACGCAAGAGGGAAGAGATATGAGGACATATGTATATGTATAACTGATTCACTTTGTTATAAAGCAGAAACTAACACACAATTGTAAAGCAATTATACTCCAATAAAGATGTTAAAAAAAAAAAGATGCAGATACAGGATTCTCTCAGGAAGCTGAAGGGCAAAGGTACAGATGTGTCTTAGGAAAGAACTCAACACAGGAACTGGGGTACTGTAGGGAACCTGGAGATTTTACCCTACTTGCAAGCTAACAAGTTAGCCTGCCACCGTTACATTCTGGCAGAAGACAGAAGGTTCCTGAGTCAGAGACAAAGAACAATATATCATTCATACCCATAGCAGTAGCCAGAGTATCAGCATTTGCACTGGTTCTGAGCTCCAGTTCCCACAGGGCGACATGAAGAGAGCCAGGTGGTGCTTACACACCCAGTGTGTTGTGTTACAGGTGAGAAACTCCAAGTTTAGGGAACCCAAATCTTTTATAATGGGCAGGATGCATGCCTGACCTTGGCCCTGGGAGGAAACATTATTTTTATTGTATTGGATCATAAACAAACCTGCTTTTTGCTACAGAGAGACATTATCTTTATAGTCCAAGGTTGTTTGTTGTATAAACATCCTCGAAAAGATAATCCAGAACAAGGGTGGCAGTGCCTCACTCACAAGATATGCAGAAATACAAGAGATCCAGGGAGAAATGGCTCCCACCAGGCAGGTGAGGGGGACAGGATGCCCTAAGCCCAAAAAAATAACAGACATCCACCAAAATCTCCAGAGCATGGTAGCTTTTAGAATGGTTGTGGGAATAAGTTTAGCACTTTTTACAAATGAATTCAGGGAATATTTACTAGTTTTTATCTTATAGAACCTTACCATTAGAAACTGTTTTTCTTTTTTCTTTTTTGGCTGCGTTGGGTCTTCGTTGCTGTACCCGGGCTTTCTCTAGTTGTGGCGAGCAGGGGCTACTCTTCGTTGCAGTGCAAGGGCTTCTCATTGCGGTGGATTCTCTTGTTGCAGAGCATGGGCTCTAGGCCCGCGGGCTTCAGTAGTTGCAACACGCGAGCTCAGTAGTTGCCGCACTCAGCCCCTAGAGCGCAGGCTCAGTAGTTGTGGTGCACAGGCTTAGTTGCTCTGCGGCATGTGGGATCTCCCTGGACCAGGGATCGAACCTGTGTTCCCTGCATTGGCAGGCAGATTATTAACCACTGTACCACCAGGGAAGTCCCATAGAACCTGTTTTTCTTTAAAAAAAAAAAAAAAAAAATCTTCCCAAAAGGTATAGAATATTTTGAAAACAATATTAATGTGTTTTCACAATAATTGGTATAGAGGAAAACAATTTAAATTCCTGGCGATGATGATTTGAAGTAATTCTTTAAAACTAATTTCACTTTTAAAATTTTCTTTTTCCAAAGAGTATACTGTGGGGACTTCCCTGGTGGTCCAGTGGCTAAAGACTCCACACTCCCAATGCAGGGGGCCTGGGTTCAATCCCTGGTCCACATGCTACAACTAAGAGTTTGCATGCTGCACCTAAAGATACCACTTCCACAACTAAGAGTTTGCATGCAACAACTAAAGATCTCACATGCCGCAACGAAGATCTTGCATGCGGCAACGAGGATCCCGCGTGCTGCAACTAAGACCCAGTGCAGCCAAATAAATAAATAAATATTTTAAAAATAAATAAATAAAGAGTAGGTGTGGCAAAGGGTCAAGAAGGGTATTGTTTTATGTTTTTCCTCCTAAAGGGAATCTGAACTACTCTGATTCTGTATGAATAAAAACAAAACTTGGAACATTTATAGCTGTCTTTAAAAGAAATTCAAGGCAGTACTAAGGGACTTAAATGCCCTCATTTAATCCCTCATGACCATTTCAGATTTTTTAAATTATGCTTGTACATGAATTTGAAATTCTGGTTACCCAGAACTCTGTAGATGAAGAAAGTCATATAGTCTTAGGAAATAAACCAGCTATCAGAGTAACCTTATTCTATGATTTCTCTCCAGTCAGTGATTATGGAATGGTAGTTTGTAAACAAATCAATGATTCATTTACTGTTTCTTCAGTTACACTTATTGATACGTATATCTTATATGATGAAACCATAAAATACTGAATTAATCAGTTTAATTCACTTTATAGAGAACTTAGCATACCAGTTGAGTGCTTAAATATTAGCTAAATTAGAAAATGGTCCACAAATCAATTATAGAACCAAGATTTTCAATCTTAACGAAAGACGAATACTTAGAAGCACTATTTCCTCTAATTTAGTGTTAGTACTTTTTTGTTGTCTATCTCTGAAATTTAAGAAAATATATTTTCTTTTTCCCCTTTTTTGTCCCATTTCTAACCCAAGAAAAACTAGAATTTATTTCAGCTATATTTAGCAGTAGAGTTAATCTGTAATAGCAAATTTAAATAGAACAAATTACATGTTATCTTTTATAAAACTGAATATATTCTTTTCTTTTTTAATTTACTTACTTCATTTTCTTTCTTTTTGGTTGCATTGGGTCTTCGTTGCTGCGCACAGGCTTTCTCCAGTTGCGGCGAGCGGGGGCCACTCCTCCTTGCGGCGAGCTTCTCATTGTGGTGGCTTCTCTTGTTGCGGAGCACGGGCTCCAGGTGCGCAGGCCTCAGTAGTTGTGGCACGTGGGCTGTAGAGCACAGGCTCAGCAGTTGTGGCGCGTGGGCTTAGTTGCTCTGTGGCATGTGGGATCTTCCCAGACCAAGGCTCAAACCCGTGTCCCCTGCGTTGGCAGGCGGATTCTTAACCACTGAGCCACCAGGAAAGCCCTGTTATGTGTACATTGAAAACCCAAAATATTTGAGGACCTGATGAAGTTGATGTGCTAACTATTGGCTTTCTGCCCATAATCCCTTCCTGGAAATACTATAGGATTCTGTTCACCTCTGCCCACACCACCACCTCATCTTGTTCTCCCACAGTGGACTAATCTTAGCCTAATAATACGTGAGTCTAATATTATGTCACCCAAGAATCTGGAATTGAGACCCTGAGAGACTGAGTGATTAGGTCACAGTAGGCACACAAATGTCAACAGTTGTTACAACACCAAACAAAAACCCACATGTAAACTGATGTTGTGAAGAGAACTCACAAGTCATGAGTAAGCAGAAGTTTTGAGAGAGAATTAGGGGAATGGAGCAACTGGCAAACACGCAAGAAGCAGAGAAGAGAGGGCTCTTGTTAAAATGTAAATCAGGTCATGTCACTCTTCAGCTCAAAATCTTCCCTTTTCTTCTCATTTTAGCTGGAGTAAAAGCCAAAGTCTTTACAAGAACCTAGTAGGTCCTATAGACTCTTTCCTCCATCCCTCTGACTTTCATCTTCCAAGACTCTCCGCATCACTCACTCCAGTTTAGCCACATGGATCTTGTTCTTCCTTGAAGCCAGGCACATTATTGCCTCAGGGCCTTTGTACTTGCTATTCTGTTGGCATGCTCTTCCTAAGTTACCTGCATGTCTTGCTCTCTCACCTCCTTCAGACCTTTGCTCAAATGTCATCTTCTCTGCAATGCTCTCTCTAACCACTCCATTTAAAATTTCAATACCACCCCTGCCCACATTCCTTATTCTCTTCTCTGATTTATTTTTCTCCATAGCACCATCATCATATGGCTTACTCTACATTTTAATTATGTGTTTATTGTCTGTCACCTATCAGTAAAATGTAAGCTCCTTGAAGTCAAGTCTTTTTCCTCTGATTTTTTTGCTATATACCCATTGCCTAGAACAATGCCTGGTACATAGTACGTGCTCAATAAATATGTTGGATAAATAAATGAATGACTCATTAAAGGAGATGGAGGACATTTCCTTGGTTTCTTACTTTGTAGTTCTGTTCCTCAAGTGGCCTGACCACACTGTATTACCTACTCTCCAATGTTATAATACAACATGTTTTTTTAACTCATTAGATTTTTTAATAGTTGACATATACCACTGGTATTATAATATACAGAAAAATCTTTTTTTTTTCAAAATAAATGAGCACACATGATACACAACTATAATGCTTATTTCTCTTACATGTTTTGGCTTCATCATCTCTGACTGCTTCTTAATATGATAGCAATTTTGTAATATTAATATCTCAAGTGATAACTGGAAGATAATTTGATCTTGTAGCTAATACAATTTATCTTTTTGCTGTTATTATTATTAAAAAAATTTTTTAACATCTTTATTGGAGTATAATTCCTTTTCATTGTTGTGTTAGTTTCTGCTGTATAACAAAGTGAATCACCTATACGTATACATATATTCCCATATCCCCTCCCTCTTGTGTCTCCCTCCCACCCTCGCTATCCCACCCCTCTAGGTGGTCACAAAGCACAGATCTCCCTGTGCTATGTGGCTGCTTTCAACCAGCTATCTATTTTACATTTGGTAGTGTATATATGTCAATGCCACTCTCTCACTTCTTCCCAGCTTACCCTTCTTCCTCCCCGTATCCTCAAGCCCATTCTCTACACCTGCGTCTTTTTTTTTTTTTACATCTGCATCTTTATTCCTGTCCTGCCCCTGTGTTCTTCAGAGCCTTTTTTTTTTTTTTTAGATTCCATATATATGTGTTAGCATACGGTATTTGTTTTTCTCTTTCTGACTTACTTCACTCTGTACGACAGACTCGAGGTCCATCCACCCCACTACAAATAACTCAATTTCATTTCTTTTTATGGCTGAGTAATATTCCATTGTATTTATGTGCCACATCTTCTTTATCCATTCATCTGTCGATGGACACTTAGGTTGCTTCCATGTCCTGGCTATTGTAAATAGAGCTGCAATGAACATTTTGGTACATGACTCTTTTTTTTTTTTTTTTTTTTTTACAAATTTAATCAGTTATACATATACATATGTTCCCATATCCCCTCCCTTTTGCGTCTCCCTCCCACCCTCCCTATCCCACCCCTCCAGGCGGTCACAAAGAACCGAGCTGATCTCCCTGTGCTATGCGGCTGCTTCCCACTAGCTATCTACCTTACGTTTGGTAGTGTATATATGTCCATGCCGCTCTTTCACTTTGTCACAGCTTACCCTTCCCCCTCCCCATATCCTCAAGTCCATGCTCTAGTAGGTCTGTGTCTTTATTCCTGTCTTACCCCTATGTTCTTCATGACATTTTTTTCTTAAATTCCATATATATGTGTCAGCATACAGTATTTGTCTTTCTCTTTCTGACTTACTTCACTCTGTATGACAGACTCTAGGTCCATCCACCTCATTACAAATAGCTCAATTTCATTTCTTTTTATGGCTGAGTAATATTCCATTGTATATATGTGCCACATCTTCTTTATCCATTCATCCGATTGGTACATGACTCTTTTTGAATTATGGTTTTCTCAGGGTATATGCCCAGTAGTGGGATTGCTGGGTCATATGATAGTTCTATTTGTAGTTTTTTAAGAAACCTCCATACTGTTCTCCATAGTGGCTGTAACAATTTACATTCCCACCAACAGTGCAAGAGGGTTCCCTTTTCTCCACACCCTCTCCAGCATTTATTGTTTGTAGATTTTTTGATGATGGCCATTCTGACCGGTGTGAGGTGATACTTCATTGTGGTTTTGATTTGCATTTCTTTAATGACTAGTGATGTTGAGCATTCTTTCATGTGTTTGTTGGTCATCTGTATATCTTCTTTGGAGAAATGTCTATTTAGGTCTTCTGCCCATTTTTGGATTGGGTTGTTTGTTTTTTTGATATTGAGTTGAATGAGTTGCTTGTAAATTTTGGAGATTAATCCTTTGTCAGTTGCTTCATTTGAAAATAGTTTCTCCCATTCTGAGGGTTGTCTTTTCATCTTGTTTATGGTTTCCTTTGCTGTGCAGAAGCTTTTAAGTTTCATTAGGTCCCATTTGTTTATTTTTGTTTTTATTTACATTTCTCTAGGAGGTGGGTCAAAAAGGATTTTGCTGTGATTTATGTCATAGAGTGTTCTGCCTATGTTTTCCTATAAGAGCTTTATAGTGTCTGGCCTTACATTTAGGTCTTTAATCCATTTTGAATTTATTTTTGTATAATACAACTTTTTAATATCTCCCCTTTTTTACTTTTACTTTTTGTTTGTTAAACATGTCAATATTTACATGGTTCCAAAGTCAAAACCATGTTACAAGATAAATTCTATTTTGTTGATGAAAAATTAATCAATCAATCTAAAAAAGAAATGGAAATTTTTATTTGAGCCAAATTGAGGTTTATAACCTGAGAATGGCTCCTCAGAAAGCTCTGAGAACTGTTCCACCTACTAGAAGTCAAAGTACAGTTATGAAAATTTTTTGAGACAGAAGGCTGTACATTAAATGATGTATTATCAACAGTTTACACAATCCAGATCTGCAAGTACACAGTGGTGGATCATTGAGACCCCTTTAAAAGATCAAGAAGGAATGTAATCTTTAAAAGAGTTGTCTGGTTGGTGCTAGGAGAATGTTGCTCTTTATGATTGAGCAGGTATTTCTGCTGATGGGGAGCTGTGGTTGATGCATAATGCAGATACACTGTGCACAGTGAGGGGAGAGAGGAGGCCAAAGGGCAGAGAAAATTTTTTTCATGTTTAAATTTTTCTTCTCTTGCCATAAAATATGAAGTTTATTTCACAATTTCTATGCCCTTCACTCTGTTTCCTCCCTCCTCATTGGGTCACCATTTTTTAAAATAGATCTTTGGTTTAGGCTTCCATTGTTTATTTTTTATTTATATGTATATTTTGTACATATATAAGCATATATATATATTTTTTTCTATCCCTCCTGATGTTGACACTAAGCACCATTCTGAACAAGTTATCTTGGAGACATATGGATATTTTTCTCTTTCCTTTTTATTGAGGCTTAGTCCTCCATTATGTGGATGCTTCATGATTTTCTCAACTAGTCCCATTTGATAACATCAGGGTTGCTCTCAGTCTTTTGATATTACAGATAATGGCATAAAAGTAGTAAACTGCCTTGTGCATATTTCTGTTCATTTTTTTTCCAGTTTCCTTTTGGAATCGATTCTTACAAGTGAGATGAGATTAAATTGAGATTATTCAAGTGGTTTTCTGTTCTTTGCAACCAACAAGTCAAGATTAAAATAGCTACCTATCCCTGAAGGCCCATCTGAAATCACACTTCTTCTGGGAAAGCTCTTATTATCTCAAGCAGAAAGACTCCACTTCTATTCCCTTAATACTCTCAAAAAAAAAAAAAAAAAAAAAACAACCAGAGGATAAACAAACACACCAAAAAAGCCTTTATATTCTCTCTTGTCCATATGGCTCACATGGCACTTTTCACATGGTTCTTTGTATGTATTGTTATCTTGTGTACATTTCATCCCCTTAATTGGACAATAAGCTGCTCCAGAGCAAGGAGCACAGTCCTTATGACCTTTATCATCCCTGGCCCTTAACAGTGTACCTTGAACTAGTAACGGTGACCGAATAAATACATAGAGTATAATCCAGCATACAACAATGCCCCATATAAAACTGTCCATTTAGAGATATGCCTCACACAACCCACCAGAATAAATCTCATGTCAACTGAATAGTTGAATGTAAGAATTCTAAGAAACTATAAGAAAAAATGGTGTGATATTTAGCATTTGTTTAGAAGTCAGGGAAAGGACTGTCTGAACTTTGTGGCTTTAAGCTAGACTGACCCAATAAATATGAGCCTGGAGCCCTCTAGCCCATCATTAGGGATCTTCTCACATAGCTCCTGCCCATATTCGCTGCTCATGGTACAAATCCTGGCTGGTTAATTGCTGGGCTGACCCTTCAAGGGATGACTGAATGTTCTTGCCCAAATATAAGGCTTTAGAGCCAAGCCCATTACTACATGTGGAAGATCTGGCAACTACATTATTGTGCTCAGGGAGCACATCCGCTTCTGTGTGGAGGTGGTGGCCTTTATCAGCCTTTTGACTTAAGTGTAGGAGGAGTTGTCTTATCTGCCTGGAGTCTAATAGGCTATGCCCACTCTTGGAGGGGACCTTGTGCAACATTATGATGTAGCTCTGAATGCATCTGTGGTGGAGAAGTAGAAAAGCATCTCTTTTATCCTGCCGGGTGGAGAGGTTGAGAAATTTATCGCCTTCCACGCACACTGCAATCCCATCTTTGAAAGCAATACACGTTGCCCTGCTATCCCATAGAATACATGCCCTCTTCCTGCCAGGATCATTGCCAGCAACACCATGATCTGTCCTGCTGCCAATGCACAGCAGGATTTCGGTGGTTTTCTCAAGAGTTGTTTACAAAAATATCACATCATAATTTGGGTCCAGTATTGAAGGACCAGAGGATGCTGAAGCAGAACTGCGAACTGACAGCTGTGTGTGACTGAAGGTTGCCTGAATACCTGGACACATCTCCTGATCAATTGATGGGGGCTGCAAAAACCAGCAATAGTGAAAGTGCAATCGATTTGGGAGAATAGTGATGGTAGTAAAGAGGAAACAAGTCTTCCATAATGCTGCGGTGGACAACCATGCCGACAGACAGAGCAGCTCTGTTTGAACTGAGAGCCACTTCTTCATGTGCAGGTGCCCTATCTGAAGGAAACCATACCCACTGATAACAGGGGAACCACCTGTGCCATGCCCTACTACTCATCTCTTCCCTGCCCGACACCCTACCCTCATTTCTCTAGACTGAAGTGCAGATGTGAGATGAGAGCTATCTGGTTTCCAGGAACTTTGGGGCGATGGAATCTGTTTACAGATCGACACAATGGTGGACTCCTGTGCATCAGGGAGCTCTGAAGAGCAGGCCCTAGTCCAACATATCTGGTTACCAGTGTGTCCCAAGACTAGAAACTCACAACCCAGACAGGCAGCAGCATCACTGGCCCTTTAAATGCAACTCTTCCGCCCACACAACCCGCTAAAAAGCCTGCAACCACTTAGCTTTAGCAGAGAATCACCCCTCTCATCTACTGTTGAGACCATTCCTCCTATTCTCATCTGTTTCCCTGGCTCTACACTTTGTCTTTTGATATCTGCTTTTGTCTCGCTTGTTTCAGGGCCAGTTCAATTTTTCCTTCTCTCATGTATAGGCCTAGGACTCCTGCCATTAAATTCTGACCTTTAAATCTTCCTGCTTTGTTGATTGTGGTGGTAATATTACTGCCCTAGGTAAAAGACTCCCTCTGATAACTTCTTCCCCATAAAACTCCTACAAGCTGGACTAGTCTACCAGCCTTTCCAGTAAGAAGCTCAGATGCTGAAGCTTCATCTTAGTAAACTGCTGACTGGGGGTGGGAGGGACATGGTCTTCAGGACCCTTTCACTGACCTCTCTGGAGTATCTGGAGTACTATCGGAGTAAATGGCCTACTAGGAAGTCTTTTGAGCAAGAGATAAAGGAATTGCTTCCCTCTCTAAGGAACAGATTGTTTCAATGTGTTGAGTCCCAGAGGTGCTGAGACTTCAAAACTGGCAAACTTGCTCTTAGAGCAAGAGGATCAAGTTGTTGGGTATCATAAAAGTAATAACCCTTGCTCCCAATCCCCACCCCAGATGGTAGCTGACTGAGGTATCAATATTCTTGTAAGGAGAACAATGGAGAACTCATCTTGGCCATGAACTATTGGAGATTATGAGTGCGGATTCTGAAGTCCTACCACCTGTGTTCAAAACCAGCTCTACTACTTCCTGGCTATGGGATTCTGGGAAATTATTTAACATTTCTGTCTCAGTTTCCTCATTTGTAAAATGAAGATGATGATACTAATAGCTGCTGCCTCAAAGGACAATTGTGAGTTTTAAATGAATTATTACGTATCATAAAGGTGGTCAATAATTGTTAGCTACTATTATTGGGCTAATTCAAAAAGACCTAGATATTTACAGAATTACACTTCCAGGGTACACATAACTTTGTTTACATAAGGATGATGATGAATGAGAAAGGAAATTTCTAGATGTGCTTCAGCAAATTGAATAGGTGATTATGTCTTTCTGTTTGTGTAATATTCCAGGAGTATCCCATAGACTCAGGAATGGAAGTCTCTACAACTTCTTAGATAGAAGAGTAACTATAAATATCTCTATGACAACTTAGTTTACTTTAGCTTAATACAAGCCTCTGTTCATAGCCTATTATCTCTCTAACATCTCTAAGTCAATACTCAGAATAATATGTTTAAAATTTTAGATCAGATTACTGTGATTTGTATCAACTTGGAGATTTAGATGATTCTTAAGTTTTCTCCTATCCTTGAATGGTAGGTTCTCTAGAACATCATGGATATCCAGAAGTGGTTCATATTCTACTTTTCCAACTTCACTATCTGATATACTACTTAAAGAAAGGAGGAAATAATAAATTTTATTTAACAATCTTATCTTCCCTCTTGCTACCACAAAAAGGGTGGGAGACTAGGTATTGTTCCATTTGGGGTTAAGACGGCAGCCTTCTAAGAGTCTGAGAGCCTGTTTACCTCTGCCCTTATCGTGGACCTTCCCATTTTACATCAATGTAATACATACCCCCAACAGTGTGATAGGGGGCTACCCTTGGCCAGAGGACCTTCTTAAGGAAGTGATGCCTGCCATTATGGTCACTTTTGAGGCATCTTAAAACTTTAAGATTAGATCGATGCTGACTGGAAAAATTCTAGGTTCAAATCCTGTGCCCCTATTCTTTTTGTCCCCAAGATTTCAATTCAGAATTTCTTATACACATAGCCTTTAAAGTTCTTGAGATTCCTTCTTAAAGTTGCATGTGCCAAGACAGTAAAGAAGAGCCCTCTTGATAGACCAGAGGGAGGTAGATCTTTGGGAAGAATGATGGTGAGGAATAGGTGAGACAGAACATGTAGGAAATGAGTGGTCCAGTGTGTGCCTGTGAAGACAAAATAAATGTACTGGATAGTAAAGCTTTCTTCAAAGAATTTGCACATTTTTTAAACAAATGCAAATATTTCTGTAAGTGCCTAGCAATTTCTAAATTCCTTTTGGGCATGTGCTCATATGTGTGCACCCGTACACACACACACACACACACACACACATCTTTGTTTAGGATTTTAGGATTGCTAAATACCTTTAAGCCATTGAGTAATAGTTTATTTACTTAAATAATTTTAGTGGCTGTAATATTTTCCACTTTGTCGGGAGCTTCACCAAGAGGTAACATACAAGTAGAAACAAGTTATGGAAAGGGACACACCTGCTTAGAAAAAAAGCAACTCCTTCGTCCAGGAACAAAGCAAGCTTATCAAAAAGACAACACCTGAAGAGCCAGTTGGGATAATTGTGCATACTGCAGACACCTCCTAGCTTTACTCCTCATGTCTACCTGAGGGTCACTTTTAGAGTGACTTTTAAAAAACATGCTCTAACACTTTTGAGTCACCAGAGAATTGTAGTTAACCCGAAAAGACAGGTTTAGGATGGAATGGAAGTATTCTTGTCCTCATACGTCTCAGTGAGAACCTAAGACTTTCTCTCCTCAGCAATTCTTAAGGGCTGTTGGCATTCAGGATGTGGAGAATGACCTAGTTTTGAAGATGACATATGTAGTGTGACATGTTGCTCTTTTTTTTTTTTTTTTTTTTTTGCGGTACGCGGGCCTCTCACTGTTGTGGCCTCTCCCGTTGCGGAGCACAGGCTCCGGACGTGCAGGCTCAGCAGCCATGGCTCACGGGCCCAGCCGCTCCGTGGCATGTGGGATCCTCCCAGACCGGGGCATGAACCCGTGTCCCCTACATCGGCAGGCGGACTCTCAACCACTGTGCCACCAGGGAAGCCCACATGTTGCTCTTTTGAAAGAGGAAAATATAATTAAGAAAATCAACCATTCAACATTATTAGGAATCTCCACTTTAATGATTTGAGACATAATAAACGCATTTATCTGAAATTCACTCAATCTAAATCCATCCATTCATTCAACATTTACTGAACACCTACCACACAGTAGGCACTATTCTAGGCACCAAGGATACATCAGTGAATCCTGTTTTCACACAGTTTACATTCTACTGGGGAGAGATAGGCAATAAACAAAGGAAGAAATAGATGATGTGTCTGAGGAAAAATGAAACAGGCTAAGAGGATGGGGAATGATAGGGATGCTATTTTATGAGGGTCATAATAATGAGGATAGTGAACTTAGGTGGTGATATTTGAGTTGAGGTCTGAATGAAGGGAGAGAGTTAGTAATATGACAGTGTGGAGGAAGAATTGACCCTAGATAGTGGGAATAACAAGTGCAAAGTTCCTAAAGTAGAAATATGTTTGCAGGTTTGAAGAACATCAGAAAGGCCAGTGTGGCTGGAGTAGAGTGATGGAGGGGAAGAATAGGGTAGTCAATGAGATACCTGCAGAAGTTGCCAAGTATCAACTGTTTTAGGCCAAGGAAAGGATTTGGGATTTTTAAGTATGTTGGAAATCAAGTAGAGGATCCCTAGCAAAGAAGTGACCTGATCTGACTTACACAAAGGATCATCTGGTTGCTCTGTGCATCACGGATTGTAAGCAGCAAAGTGGAACAGCCCATTAAGAGAATACCACAATAAGCTACACAAGAGAAGATGGCAACTTGAACTACAGCTGTACCAGTGGTGGTGCTAGGAAGTATTCAGGCATATTTTAAATATAGAGCCAGAATGAACTGTGTAAGGATCAGAGATTAAAGTCAAGTACCAGATTTGTGGTATAGCTAGGATCTGCCATCCAGTGTTCTGATGCTCCATTCATTTTTCCACATTACACCAACCTCTCCTTGCCCCCATGAACTTCATAATGTTATGTGAACTATTATTTTCAAGGAATATATTTGAAATGTTCTTGTTACAGAACCTGGCTAGCTGGGATCTATTTCACAAACTATTAAATGCAAGTGAAAGTGCTATACGTGAAGCAGCCGTGTTGTTTAACCCTCTGGTGACTAGTTCAGATGTGCCAGAGACAGCAATAATATTTAGATGTGCATTATATAGATAATACAATTATTGTGATGCAAAGATATCCTTTGACTAGGTGTGCATAGCTAGGAAAATATTCTACTTATTTATTTATTTAGGCAGCTCCGGGTCTTAGTTGCAGCACGCAGGATCTTCACTGTGGCATGCAGACTTCTTAGTTGGGGCATGCGGACCCCTAGTTGCTGAATGCATGCAGGATCTAGTTTCCTGATTAGGGATGGAAACTGGGCCCCCTGCGTTGGGAGTGTGGAGTCTTAACGCACTGGACCACCAGGGAAGTCCCGATATTCTACTTATTTATAGTTGGTCAGCAAACGTCAAAAATACTCAATGTTGGGCCTCCCTGGTGGCGCAAGTGGTTGAGAGTCCGCCTGCCGATGCAGGGGATACGGGTTCGTGCCCCGGTCTGGGAGGATCCCATATGCCGCGGAGCGGCTGGGCCCGTGAGCCATGGCCGCTGAGCCTGCGCGTCCGGAGCCTGCGCGTCCGGAGCCTGTGCTCCGCAACGGGGGAGGCCACAACAGTGAGAGGCCCGCATACCGCAAAAAAAAAAAAAAAAAAAAAATACTCAATGCTTTTTTTTTGCTATGAATAACCATCTATCCGGTCCTTGACCTATCAGAATTTACATTCCTCATAACTTTCAACAAACCAGATATTCGATGTCTACTGTGTCAGACACTCTACTAGACATGAAAAACTAAAATGAATGGTCCCTTTTCATCAGGTACACAGACAAAAACAATTGAAAGTGATTTAGAAAAAGAAGCAAAATTTTTAAAAGTGCAGACACCTGTTGCAAACTATTGATCAGGCAATGCTAGAGTAAACAGAACCACTAGATCGTTGTGGAATTGTCAGGAAAAATTATCCTAGATGGGTGAGCATGAGTTTTAAGAAAAGGAATCAAATTTAGCAGAGTTTTATGAAAAGGAATCAGATTTGGTAGAACACTCTAAGTAAGGAAAATATAGCACAGGAAGGCTAAAGGGTAGAAGCAAGTATGACATGGCATGCGAGTCCACACCCAGGTGTATGTAATAGGACTGGATCATTATTAGCAAAGGGTGGAGGAGGCAATTAGAGGAAAGCTGCAAACATAAACCAGTAGTTCACAACTGACAACTCAAGAGCAGTGAATGTGATCAAAACAAAGAATTTAGGTGTTTTGTTTTGTTTGCTGTCAGCAGTATGAATTATAAACGGGTGCGACTGAAGGCAGATTCTTAGTCATACTTCTCTCAGCATTCATCAGTATTTGTCAACATGTTTATTAAGTACTTTCAATACACAACTTTTTTCAAACTATGAAAAAGATTTTCAGAAGAAAACGATACAAAGAGCAGATTCTGCATCAATTAACAGACAAAGTTGAAAGAGGAACAGTTTTCTATCGCCGCTTCCATGCCATTGTGCAGTAAACTGCAGTGAAGTCGGGAAAACTATTCTAGATAATGCCTTTAAAGTGCACAGTGTCTCCCCGTAGTAGGCACTTAACAATTTATGGTTATTATTTTGACCTTAGACCTCTCTTAACCATTGCGATTCTGCTTTCTCATTTTCAGAGGAATAAATGGGTCACAGATGGTCTGAGGATCCTGCCAGCCCCGACAATTTCCTATTTCAAGGAGGCATCGAATAAATATTTGCTGAACAAAAAGACGAAGCAAACTGTCTCTCCACGGAGCCAGGCAGAGCGCCCACCAGGGAACCAGCCGGGAGGGAGGACAGGCTCGGATGCTGGACCTAGAAGCGGGTGCTCAGCCAAGGCCAACAGGCGGGGTTGAGGGGAGAGTCTCGATTTGCAACCTTAGCCCCACCCGCCGCCAAGTCCACACTCCCCTCGGGCCCCGCCTGCGGCCGTAATCGCTCTTCTCAGCCACCAGGGCAGCGACCCACCTCCGCCGACGCTCCGGGCCGCCCCTTCCGGTTTAAGCCCCGCCCCACAGGCCTCGCCTGTGGCCCCGCCCCTCCGCGAGACAGTCGCCGGGTCCTCTCAGCGCCCGCTGCCGGCCGGTCCACCTCCCCGACGCTCTGAGGTCACCGACGGGGCCGGGCTGAGGGGGGCGGAGGGACAGAGGGAAGATGGCGGCCGAGCCCGGATATTGGCGCCGCCTCCTCCAATTCTGGAGCCGGCGCAGATGAGGCGGCTCGGCTGGGGCCAGCGGCGCGTCGGAACCGGAGCAGGCGGGGACCCTGGCAGTGGGGCCTGGCCCTGATATATGCCGGCGCCTTGGCTAGAGTGAGCGGCGGCGGCGCCTCTTTCCTCCGGCTCTCTCCCTGTCGCTGTGAGTCTGAGCGGGTGGCGGGCGGCCGAGGCGGCGGGGCCGGGATGGAGGACATTAACTCCAATGTGAACGCGGACCAGGAGGTGCGGAAGCTGCAGGAGCTGGTGAAGAAGCTGGAGAAGCAGAACGAACAGCTGAGGAGCCGCTCCGGGGCCGTGCAGGGCGCCGGCTCCCTTGGGCCTGGCAGCCCGGTTCGGGCCGGCGCGTCCACTCTCTCCTCCGGAGCGGCGTCCCCTAGGGGCTTCCCCTTGGGCCTCAGCGCCAAGTCGGTCTGCGGGGCCGGGTCGGGCCCGAGGCGGACGAGTAGCGAGGAGCTGCGGGACGCCACCTCCTTGCTGGCAGCGAGCGAGGGCGGCTTGCTGGACGAGGTGGAGCCGCTGCGGCCCGAGGAGCTGGAGCGCCTGTCAGGCTGGGAGGAAGAGGAGGAGAGCTGGTGAGCGCGGGGCTCCGGGCCGGAGCTGGGCGGGGACGGGCCCGGGGGCGGAGAGCGTCTTCCGAGGGTCCCCTGGTAAGACACCTCGCTTTGTGTAGCGGGGTCCGCTCTCTGATTCGTGGTTTTCTTGCTTTGGCTGCGGAACGGTCAGCGAGAGTTGGGGGTTCGAGGCTTGGGAGAGGAACAGGCTTTGTAGCTAGTTCTCCTCTGGGTTGGGGACCCTCTGAGCTTTGGACCCCGTTGGGGTCTGGGGGCTGGCACAACCTAGGAAGGGCTGCTCGCCGTGGGAGGAGTCGGAGATGGGAAACTGCTTTGTAGGAAGGGATCCAGCTTTGTGTGAAATACTGGCTTTCGGATGGCGGCCTGGGCATTTTGGGTGTGATGAGGTGTCACCCGGTGCGCGGAGCAGACCAGGGTAATCTAAGTCCGGACAGTGGTCAGCGTTTTGGACCCGTGGGAGATGGGTACATTTCTGGCGGCGATGGGGAGACCGTGTGGATCAGCACTCCCCCTTGGGTAGTAGGGTGAAGCTTGCTTTGTGTGAAGAGGGCAGAGGATGGTGCTGCTTTGTGTGACGAGTCAAGGGTGGAACAAGAGCCCTGGCTCTCATTTTTTAAACAAGAATTGGGTCTAGCATTTTTCGAAGCTGTGAAGTGACAGTTATCTATCCTTCATTTCCATGTCATCCTAGGGGCAGAGAAAAACAGCCGCATTTAAAAATCTAAACCGAACTGTATTGTCATAAGCTACTTCTTGATAAAATTGTGACCCACACCGTAATATCACTTCCATATATAGAAAGGACATGAGAGGCAGTTTCCCTCATGTTTTATTGTAATTGCATAAAGATGTCAACGGGAAATTCTTAATTTGTCTTAATTTATCCTTTTTTAAAGTTTTAATTTTTAGCTAAAGCATCTCTGCTCTTTGTTGAAACTGAAACTTCTAACTTAGTGAAGTTGAAATCCTTCATAGACTCCGGTTTTGCAGGGCTGCAACCCTTACAGAGTGTACTGAGGTAGTTAAGAGCTTTGCCTGGATTTAGGTCCTGGCTCTGCTACTTAGTAGCTGTACAGCTTTGGGCAAGTTAATCAGAGCCTCATTTTCTTCCTCTGTTTGATGGAGAAAATAATAGTTCTTACCTCTGTAGAGTTGTGAAGATTATGTGAGATAATCCATGTGTGCTTTTAGCATGGATCTGGTATATAAGCTCTGTGAGACTAGCCACTATTACTCTTAAGCCTAGTTGTTTAAATCAAGAAATATTTAGTGAGTGCTTTCAGGATCTTGAGGGAGGTTCTTAAATGTTGATTCCTGTTCATTAAGGAAGTTATAGTCTTGTTGGGAGCCAAGTTTTACGGAGGAATAAAGAAATGAGCTAGGAAATACACAGTGAATTGCTTAAAAGAGTGATAGGGACAAAAAGTACTGAGAGTGCTCAGAAATTGAGAAGAAAATAATAGTCTAGTTGGGGCAAACTTTGAGGAGAGGTGGTTTTGGAGCCTGAGGGTGGGGAAAGAGTGGGAAGGGCATTTCATGCTCTGACAACTGCTAGAGCAGAGTCAGAGATATTTGTAACTCTCAATTAGAAAGGTTTGAGTTACAGAGATGCTCTTGAATATATGATGTCAAGCCTTTATTTTATTGCCAAGTGATACCAAATATTATTAGAACTGACTGTGGTAGTGACAGTTTTCATATTAGTGTGAAATCACGTCCTTACAAAGGAATCCTAGGTATGTATACACTTTAAAAGAAGTCGGAATCATCTAAATATCACATGCCTCTTCCAAGTGATGATGATAATGCTTATAATAATAATGAAGATTAGCTGCACTCATTAGCCCATTTTAGACTATGTATTCTTAGATCACATTGACTCCCCTTGGAGAAGCTGATTAAGTCTTTTGCTGCTTTGGTTTCTGATCACTGTTTTTGTTCAGGTAAAGCAAATCTTTTAAAATACTATGCCAGAGGTTTCTTTTGACCAATTGGTTCCTGCTTACTACTTTGATCCTGGTTACATATCTTGATGTTATAGATGTCCTGTGCTTTTTCTGAAAAGATTTGTGTTAATTGAAAGTTTGAAAATCATATTTAAAGTGCTTTGGAGTATGTGTATGGAGTATAAATTATAAGGGATGGTGGGTGTTAGTATCAGTGAGAGAAAGATTTAAAGAGTCAAGAGTTTTTCTTAGCAGGCTGAAAGTCTACTTTCTGTAACTTATACCCATTTCCTTCGTTTTCATCTAGAGGAATGTTTTTTCCCAAATGTGTACCACAAAATGCCAGTCCTGAAGGTGTTAGTAGATATTGTGTGAAAAAAATAATTGTGGGTCTGAGATCAAATATATCTGGGAAAAACGAGGTTCAACAACAACAACCAAAAAAACCCCCCAGATTTCTTTAATGCTGGGCTTTTTTAATATGCTAATATGTATTGAATATAGTAAGTCTCTAAGTGGTATGGTTTGTTTCCTAAACTTATTTGCACTCCCAAGGAACTAGTATCTTTAGAACACACTTAGAAAACAGTATTGTATTTACAGCAGTGGCTTTCATGGTTTTTGTTTTGTTTTTTTCTCAATTCCAGCTTCATGATAAATACATTTTATACCATAGCCTAGTACACACATGTTTATGAATAATTGAAACAAAAGTTTCACAAAACTATACTTGGTATATGTGGTAAAGCGCTAATGTTTTCTGTTCTGTTTCTTTAGGAAAAAAATGCTGGTTACAGCCCACTGAGCTGATGTGGTGACCCATTAATGGCCAATTATCAGTTTGAAAAATGCTCTTATAGAACAACTCAGAAAAGTCTAGAGAAGGGAACTAACCTTATTGTGTATCACAGTGTGTCAGTCTATGCCAGGCAACTTATAAACATTTTTACACTTAATTGCATTTAATTTTTATCCATTTATGAGGAAGGTATCAGTTTTTAGGTAAGGACACTTCTCTCGCTAAGCATCAGATAACAGATGGTAAATGATGGAGTCAGGATTTGAATCTAGGTCTTTATGACATCATAGCTTATGCTGTTTCCACTATATTTTGCTTTCTCCAAGTCTGATTCCTTTTCCACATGAATGGCCCCTTATGATATTTGAATACTACCACCATGACCCTGCTGACTCCTCCCCACCACACACTCTGAGCATTCTCATCTCTTCTTCAGAGTAATACAATCCCAGTTTACTTAATCATTCCTTAGATAATGTAATTCTCTGATCTTTCAACTGTGGTCATTTTTCTCTTAATGAATTCTGGTTGCTCCTTGTCATTAAACGTGGTACCCAGAACTGTACTCATAATTTTAGATGACATTTGACCAGACAGTGTGTGGTGGATATGTCTTGCTTGAGGTAAATGCTATTATTTTGAAACCAAATCTTTCATTAACTTTTAATTTCTGTTATTTATGCTTAAAATGAGTGAGTAGTTTCAATTACACTCCATATGTTTTATACATAGGCTGTTACACTAAGTCTTCCTAACCCTGGTTTTCTGTAATGAATTTTTTTAGCTTGAATATTAGGCTTTTATATTTCTTTCTTTTTTTTTTTTTTTTTTTTTTTTTTAGCGTTACGCGGGCCTCTCACTGCTGTGGCCTCTCCCGTCGCGGAGCACAGGCTCCGGACGCGCAGGCTCAGAGGCCATGGCTCACGGGCCCAGCCGCTCCGCGGCACGTGGGATCCTCCCAGGCCGGGGCACGAACCCGCGTCCCCTGCATCGGCAGGCGGACTCTCAACCACTGCGCCACCAGGGAAGCCCTATATTTCATTTTGTTAGTCTTGATTTAGGCATTTAATATCTGTTCCTTACAAATTTTTTTGTCATTTTCATATTTCATAGGCATACCTACTGGGTTTTCATTTAAGTTGTTGATAAAAATATTAAAATGACAGAATAAAGGGCTCTGAAGTATGCAGCTTGACTAGACTCCCTCCAGATTAATGAACATCATTAATCAACTCACACAGTGGTTGTTCAGTAACTGTTAGTACTACTTATTATTATCAAGCCCATATGCCATTTTGCCTGTATGGATATTATGAAAGATTTTGCCAAGTGGCTTGCTATAATTAAGCTATATGGTGACTTACAGAGTTCTTACCTTCAATGAAGTAAACTTATCTGCATAGACATTGCAGTTAATTTGGTTTGACTTTTTCATGATGAATCTTCTGGGTTTTTCCTATTCTAACTTTACAAACATTTTGTTTAACCTAGTTTTGAATTTTGCAAGGAATCAGTCTGGTCTGGAATTTCTAGACATTGCTTGTTTTTCTCTTTAGAAATTATCATATTTTGTTTTATCTGGGCTTTTGAGCTTGCCATAATATTGATATTTCAGATCAACAGATTTCAGGTCAACAATAATTTGGTGATAAAATTTCAGTTATCTTCCATTATTTGGAAGAGTAGACTTAAACCTGTTTCAAGCTACCTTTTGGCTTACTGTGTATCACCTTGCCTCATTTGAACTACAATTTCCCTCAATTTAGCCTCCCCAAAATTCCAAGTTTATAGTTCAGTACTGTCAACTACATGCACATTGTTGTGCAACAGATCCCCAGAACCCTCCCATCCTTCATGACTGAAACTCTGCACTCGCAGAAGAGTAACTCCCCTTCCCCCTGCTCCTGGCAAGCAGTGTTCTACTGTGTTTCTATGAGTTTAACCCCTTTAGATACCTATGAGTAGATCATGTAGAATTTGTCTATTTGTGACTAGCTTATTTCATTTAGTATAATGTCTTAAGGTTCATCCATGTTGTAGCATATGACATGGTTTCTCTCTTTTTGAAGACTGAATAATATTCTGTTATAATATATAACACATTTTCTTTATCCTTTCATCTGTTGGTGGACACTTGGATTGCCTCCATTTCTTGGCTGTTGTGAATAATGCTGCTGTGAATGGGAACCTACAAATAATCTGTTCAAGTCCTTGCTTTCACTTCTTGTGGGTATATACCCAGAAGTGGAATTTTTGGATCAAATGGTAATCTATGTTTAATTTTTTGAGGAGCCACCATACTGTTTTCCATAGCAGCTGCACCGTTGAACATTCCAACCAGCATTATACAAGAGTTCCAGTTTTTCCATATCCTTGCCAACACTTGCTTTGATTCATTCTGAGTTTTTATATGGTGTGAGGTAGGAGTCCAATGTCATTTATTTTGCATGTGGATATCCAGTTGTCCCTGTACCATTTGTTGAGAAGACTTTTCTGTTCTGTTAAATTGTCTCTGTACCCTTGTCAAAAATCAGTTGCTCAGAGATTGGTTCAGATAGTGGAGTAGAAGGACGTGCTCTCACTACCTCTTGCTAGAACACCGAATCACAACTAACTGCTGAACAACCATTGACAGGAAGGCACTGGAACTCACCAAAAAAAGATACCCCACATCCAAAGACAATGGAGAAGCCACAATGAGATGGTACGAGGGGCACAATCACAATAAAATCAAATTCCTTAACTGCTGGGTGGGTGACTCACAAACTGGAGAGCACTTATACCACAGAAGTCCACCCCCTGAAGTGCAGGTTCTGAGTCCGACGTCAGGCTTCCCAACCTGGGGATCCGGCAATGGGAGGAGGAATTCCTAGAGAATCAGACTTGGAAGACTAGTGGGATTTGACTGCGGGACTTTGACAGGACTGGGGGACACAGAGACTCCACGCTTGGAGGGCATACACAAAGTAGTGTGCACATCGGGATGCAGGGGAAGGAGCAGTGACCCCATAGGAGACTGAACCAGACCTACCTGCTAGTGTTGGAGGGTCTCCTGCAGAGGCAGGGGGTGGCTGTGTGTCACCGTGAGGGCAAGGACACTGGCAGCAGAAGTCCTGGGAAGTACTCCTTGGCGTGAGCCCTCCCACAGTCCGCCATTAGCCCCACCAAACAGCTCCAGTGTTCGGTCACCTCAGGCCAAACAACCAACAGGGAGGGAACCCAGCCCCACCCATCAGCAGACAAGCGGATTAAAGTTTTACTGAGCTCTGCCCACCAGAGCAACACCCAGCTCTTCCCACCACCAGTCCCTCCCATCAGGAAACAAGCCTCTTAGATAGCCTCATCCACCAGAGAGCAGACAGCAGAAGCAAGAAGAACTACAATTCTGCAGCCTGTGGAAGGAAAACCACATTCACAGAAAGACAGACAAAATGAAAAGGCAGAGGACTTTGTACCAGATGAAGGAACAAGATAAAACCTCAGAAAAATAGCTAAATGAAGTGGAGATAGGCAACCTTCCAGAAAAAGAATTCAGAATAATGATAGTGAAGATGATCCAGGACCTCGGAAAAAAATGGAGGCAAAGATTGAGAAGATGCAAGAAATGTTTAACAAAGACCTAGAAGAATTAACAAACAAACAGAGATGAACAATACAATAACCGAAATGAAATATACACTAGAAGGAATCAATGGCAGAATAACTGAGGAAGAAGAACAGATAAATGACCTGGAAGACAGAATGGTGGAATTCACTTCTGTGGAACAGAATACAGAAAAAATAATGAAAAGAAATGAAGACAGCCTAAGAGACCCCTGGGATAACATTAAACGCAACAACATTCTCATTATAGGGGTCCCAGAAGGAGAAGAGAGAAAGGACCCAAGAAAATATTTGAAGAGATTATAGTCGAAAACTTCCCCAACGTGGGAAAAGAAATAGCCACCCAAGTCCAGGATGCACAGAGTCCCATACAGGATAAACACAAGGAGAAACACACCGAGACACATAGTAATCAAATTGGCAAAATTAGAAGAAAAAGAAAAATTTTTGAAAGCAGAAAGGGAAAAACGACAGGTAACATACAAGGGAACTCCCATAAGGTTAACACCTGATATCTCAGCAGAAACTCTACAAACCAGAAGGGAGTGGCACGATATACTTAAAGTGATGAAAGGGAAGAACCTACAACCAAGATTAATCTACACGGCAAGGATCTCATTCAGATTCGTTGGAGAAATCAAAAGCTTTACAGACAAGCAAAAGCTAAGAGAAGTCAGCACCACCAAACCAGCTCTACAACAAATGCTGAAGGAACTTCTCTAAGTGGGAAACACAAGAGAAGAAAAGGGCCTACAAAAACAAACCCAAAACAATTAAGAAAATGGTAATAGGAACATACATATCGATAATTACCTTAAATGTGACTGGGTTAAAAGCTCCAACCAAAAGACACAGGATTGCTGAATGGATACAAACACAAGACCCATATATATGCTGTCTACAAGATATCCACTTCAGACCTAGGGACACATTCAGACTGAAAGTGAGGGATGGAAAAGATACTCCATGCAAATGGAAATCAAAAAAAAGCTGGAGTAGCAATCCTCATATCAGATAAAATAGACTTTAAAGAATGTTACAAGAGACAGGGAAGGACACTACATAATGATCAAGGGATCAATCCAAGAAGAAGTTATAACAATTATAAATATATATGCACCCAATATAGGAGCACCTCAATACGTAATGTAACTGCTAACAGCTATAAAAGAGGAAATCGACAGTAACACAGTAGTACGGGGTTGGGCGGGGGTTAACACCTCATTTACACCAATGGACAGATCATCAGAACAGAAAATTAATAAGGAAACACAAGCTTTAAATGACACAATAGAACAGATAGATTTAATTGATATTTATAAGACATTCCATCCAAAAACAGCAGATTACGCTTTCTTCTCAAGTTCACATGGAACGTTCTACAGGATAGATCACATCTTGGGTCACAAATCAAGCCTCAGTAAATTTAAGAAAATTGAAATCATATCAAGCATCGCTTCTGACCACAATGCTATGAGATTAGAAATCAATTACAGGGAAAAAACGTAAAAAACATAAACACATGGAGGCTAAACAGTTCTTTGCTAAATAACCAAGAGATCACTGAAGAAATCAAAGAGGAAATCAAAAAATACCTAGAGACAAATGACAATGAAAACACAATCCAAAACGTATGGGATGCAGCAAAAGCAGTTCTAAGAGGGAAGTTTATAGCAATACAAGCCTACCTCAAGAAACAAGAAAAATCGACTTCCGGGTAAGATGGCGGAAGAGTAAGACGCGGAGATCACCTTCCTCCCCACAGATACACCAGAAATACAGCTACACGTGCAACAACTCCTACAGAACACCTGCTGAACGCTGGCAGAAGACCCAAGACTTCCCAAAAGGCAAGAAACTCCCCACATACCTGGGTAGGGCAAAGCAGAGAGATTCCCGCACAGAGGAGCGGTGCCAAGCGGCACTCACCAGCCCGAGAGGCTTGTCTGCTCCCCCGCCAGGGCGAGCGGCGCTGGAGCTGAGGCTCGGGCTTCGGTCAGAGCGCAGGGAGAGGACTGGGACTGGCGGCGAGAACTCAGCCTGAAGGGGGCTAATGTGCCACAGCTAGCCGGGAGGGAGTCCGGGAAGACTCTGGAGCTGCCGAAGAGGCAGGAGACTTTTTCTTCCCTCTTGGTTTCCTGGTGCGCGAGGAGAGGGGATTAAGAGCTCCGCGTAAAGGAGCTCCAGAGACGGGCGCGAGTCGCGGCTGAAAGCGCGGAGCCCAGAGGCGGGCGTGGGACGCTGGGGCTGCTGCTGCCGCCGCCAAGAAGCCTGTGTGCGAGCGCAGGACACTGTCCACGCCGCCCTTCCGGGAGCCTGTGCAGCCTGCCACTGCCGGGGTCCCGGGATCCAGGGGCGGCTTCCCTGGGAGAACGCACGGCGTGCCTCGGGCTGGTGCAGTGTTGCGCCGACCTCTGCCGCTGCAGGCTCGCCCCGCACTCTGTGCCCCTCCCTCCCGCCCGGCCTGAGTGAGCCAGAGTCCCCGAAGAGGCTGCTCCTTTAACCCTGTCCTGTCTGAGCGAAGAACAGACGCCCTCCGGCGACCTACACGCAGAGGCGGGGCCAAATCCAAAGCTGAGACCCAGGAGCTGTGAGAACAAAGAAGAGAAAGGGAAACCTCTCCCAGCAGCCTCAGAAGCAGCGGATTAAAGCTCCACAATCAACTTCATGTACCCTGCATCTGTGGAACACATGAATAGACAACAGATCATCCCAAATTGAGGATCCAGGAGTCAGTGCTGTGCCTCTGAGGTGGGAGAGCGAACTTCAGAACACTGGTCCACAAGAGACCTCCCAGCTCCACATAATATCAAACGGCGAAAATCTTCCAGAGATCTCCATCTCAACACCAGCACCCAGCTTCACTCAACGACCAGCAAGCTACAGTGCTGGACACCCTATGCCAAACAACTAGCAAGACAGGAACACAACACCACCCATTAGCAGAGAGGCTGCCTCAAATCATAAAAAGTCCGCAAACACCCCAAAACACACCACCAGACGTGGACCTGCCCACCAGAAAGACAAGATCCAGCCTCATCCACCAGAACACAGGCAGTAGTCCCCTCCACCAAGAAGCCTACACAACCCACTAAACCAACCTTAGCCACTGGGGACAGACACCAAAAACAACGGGAACTACGAACCTGCAGCCTGCAAAGAGGAGACCCCAAACACAGTAACATAAGCAAAATGAGAAGACAGAAAAACACACAGCAGGAGAAGGAGCAAGATAAAAACCCACCAGACCTAACAAATGAAGAGGTAATAGGCAGTCTATCTGAAAAAGAATTCAGAATAATGATGGTAAAGATGATCCAAAATCTTGGAAATAGAATAGACAAAATGCAAGAAACAGTTAACAAGGACCTAGAAGAACTAAAGACGAATCAAGCATCGATTAAAAACACAATAAATGAAATAAAAAATACTCTAGATGGGATCAATAGCAGAATAACTGAGGCAGAAGAACGGATAAGTGAGGTGGAAGATAAAATAGTGGAAATAACTGCTGCACAGCAAAATAAAGAAAAAAGAATGAAAAGAACAGAGGACAGTCTCAGAGACCTCTGGGACAACATTAAACGCACCAACATTCGAATTATAGGGGTTCCAGAAGAAGAAGAGAAAAAGAAAGGGACTGAGAAAATATTTGAAGAGATTATAGTTGAAAACTTCCCTAATATGGGAAAGGAAATAGTTAATCAAGTCCAGGAGGCACAGAGAGTCCCATACAGAATAAATCCAAGGAGAAATACACCAAGACACATATTAATCAAACTGTCAAAAATTAAACACCAAGAAATCATATTAAAAGCAGCAAGGCAAAAACAACAAATAACACACAAGGGAATCCCCATCAGGATAACAGCTGATCTCTCAGCAGAAACTCTACAAGCCAGAAGGGAGTGGCAGGACATACTTAAAGTGATGAAGGAGAAAAACCTGCAACCAAGATTACTCTACCCAGCAAGGATCTCATTCAGATTTGATGGAGAAATTAAAACGTTTACAGACAAGCAAAAGCTGAGAGAGTTCAGCACCACCAAACCAGCTTTACAACAAATGCTAAAGGAACTTCTCTAGGCAAGAAACACAACAGAAGGAAAAGAACTACAATAACGAACCCAAAACAATTAAGAAAATGGGAATAGGAACATACATATCAATAATTACCTTAAATGTAAATGGACTAAATGCTCCCACCAAAAGACACAGACTGGCTGAATGGATACAAAAACAAGACCCATATATATGCTGTCTACAAGAGACCCACTTCAGACCTAGAGACACATACAGACTGAAAGTAAGGGGATGGAAAAAGATATTCCATGCAAATGGAAAGCAAAAGAAAGCTGGAGTAGCAATTCTCATATCAGACAAAATAGACTTTAAAATAAAGACTACTAGAAGAGACAAAGAAGGACACTACATAATGATCAAGGGATCAATCCAAGAAGAAGATATAACAATTGTAAATATTTATGCACCAAACATAGGAGCACCTCAATACATAAGGGAAATATTAACAGCCATAAAAGGAGAAATCGACAGTAACACAATCATAGTAGGGGACTTTAACACCCCACTTTCACCAATGGACAGGTCATCCAAAATGAAAATAAACAAGGAAACACAAGCTTTAAATGATACATTAAACAAGATGGACTTAATTGATATTTATAGGACATTCCATCCAAAAACAACAGAATACACATTTTTCTCAAGTGCTCATGGAACATTCTCCAGGATAGATCATATCTTGGGTCACAAATCAAGCCTTGGTAAATTTAAGAAAATTGAAATTGTATCAAGTATCTTTTCCGACCACAATGCTATGAGACTAGATATCAATTATAGGAAAAGAGCTGTAAAACATACAAACACATGGAGGCTAAACAATACACTACTTAATAACGAAGTGATCACTGAAGAAATCAAAGAGGAAATTTAAAAATACCTAGAAACAAATGACAATGGAGACACGACGACCCAAAACCTATGGGACGCAGCAAAAGCAGTTCTAAGAGGGAAGTTTATGGCAATACAATCCCACCTTAAGAAACAGGAAATATCTCGAATAAACAACCTAACCTTGCACCTAAAGCAATTAGAGAAAGAAGAACAAAAACATCCCAAAGTTAGCAGAAGGAAAGAAATCATAAAAATCAGATCAGAAATAAATGAAAAAGAAATGAAGGAAACGATAGCAAAGATCAATAAAACTAAAAGCTGGTTCTTTGAGAAGATAAACAAAATTGATAAACCATTAGCCACACTCATCAAGAAAAAAAGGGAGAAGACTCAAATCAATAGAATTAGAAATGAAAAAGGAGAAGTAACAACTGACACTGCAGAAATACAAAAGATCATGAGAGATTACTATAAGCAACTCTATGCCAATAAAATGGACAACCTGGAAGAAATGGACCAATTCTTAGAAATGCACAACCTGCCAAGACTGAATCAGGAAGAAATAGAAAATATGAACAGACCAATCACAAGCACTGAAATTGAAACTGTGATTAAAAATCTTCCAACAAACAAAAGCCCAGGACCAGATGGCTTCACAGGCGAATTCTATCAAGCATTTAGAGAAGAGCTAACACCTATCCTTCTGAAACTCTTCCAAAATATAGCAGAGGGAGGAACACTCCCAAACTCATTCTACGAGGCCACCATCACCTTGATACCAAAACCAGACAAGGATGTCACAAAGAAAGAAAACTACAGGCCAATATCACTGATGAACATAGATGCAAAAATCCTCAACAAAATACTAGCAAACAGAATCCAACAGCACATTAAAAGGATCATACACCATGATCAAGTGGGGTTTATTCCAGGAATGCAAGGATTCTTCAATATACGCAAATCAATCAATGTGATACACCATATTAACAAGTTGAAGGAGAAAAACCATATGATCATCTCAATAGATGCAGAGAAAGCTTTTGACAAAATTCAACACCCATTTATGATAAAAACCCTGCAGAAAGTAGGCATAGAGGGAACTTTCCTCAACATAATAAAGGCCATATATGACAAACCCACAGCCAGCATCGTCCTCAATGGTGAAAAACTGAAACCATTTCCACTAAGATCAGGAACAAGACAAGGGTGCCCACTCTCACCACTCTTATTCAACATAGTTTTGGAAGTTTTAGCCACAGCAATCAGAGAAGAAAAGGAAATAAAAGGAATCCAAATGGGAAAAGAAGAAGTAAAGCTGTCACTGTTTGCAGATGACATGATACTATACATAGAGAATCCTAAAGATGCTACCAGAAAACTGCTAGAGCTAATCAATGAATTTGGTAAAGTTGCAGGATACAAAATTAATGCACAGAAATCTCTAGCATTCCTATATACTAATGATGAAAAATCTGAAAGTGAAATCAAGGAAACACTCCCATTTACCATTGCAACAAAAAGAATAAAATATCTAGGAATAAACCTACCTAAGGAGACAAAAGACCTGTATGCAGAAAATTATAAGACACTGATGAAAGAAATTAAAGATGATACAAATAGATGGAGAGATGTACCATGTTCTTGGATTGGAAGAATCAACATTGTGAAAATGACTCTACTACCCAAAGCAATCTACAGATTCAATGCAATACCTATCAAACTACCAATGGCATTTTTCACAGAACTAGAACAAAAAATTTCACAATTTGTATGGAAACACAAAAGACCCCGAATAGCCAAAGCAATCTTGAGAACGAAAAATGGAGCTGGAGGAATCAGGCTCCCTGACTTCAGACTGTACTACAAAGCTACAGTAATCAAGACAGTATGGTACTGGCACAAAAACAGAAAGATAGATCAATGGAACAGGATAGAAAGCCCAGAGATAAACCCACGGACATATGGTCACCTTATCTTTGATAAAGGAGGCAGGAATGTACAGTGGAGAAAGGACAGTCTCTTCAATAAGTGGTGCTGGGAAAACTGGACAGGGACATGTAAAAGTATGAGATTAGATCACTCCCTAACACCATACACAAAAATTAGCTCAAAATGGATTAAAGACCTAAATGTAAGGCCAGACACTATCAAACTCCTAGAGGAAAACATAGGCAGAACACTCTATGACATAAATCACAGCAAGATCCTTTTTGACCCACCTCCTAGAGAAATGGAAATAAAGACAAAAATAAACACATGGGACCTAATGAAACTTCAAAGCTTTTGCACAGCAAAGGAAACCATAAACAAGACCAAAAGACAACCCTCAGAATGGGAGAAAATATTTGCAAATGAAGCAACTGACAAAGGATTAATCTCCAAAATTTATAAGCAGCTCATGCAGCTCAATAGCAAAAAAACAAACAACCCAATCCAAAAATGGGCAGAAGACCTAAATAGACATTTTTCCACAGAAGATATACAGACAGCCAACAAACACATGAAAGGATGCTCAACATCTTTACTCATTAGAGAAATGCAAATCAAAACTACAATGAGATATCATCTCACACCAGTCAGAATGGCCATCATCAAAAAATCTAGAAACAATAAATGCTGGAGAGGGTGTGGAAAAAAGGGAACACTCTTGCACTGCTGGTGGGAATGTGAATTGGTACAGCCACTATGGAGAACAGTATGGAGGTTCCTTAAAAAACTACAAATAGAACTACCATATGACCCAGCAATCCCACTACTGGGCATATACCCTGAGAAAACCATAATTCAAAAAGAGACATGTACCAAAATGTTCATAGCAGCCCTATTTACAATAGCCCGGAGATGGAAACAACCTAAGTGTCCATCATCGGATGAATGGATAAAGAAGATGTGGCACATATATACAATGGAATATTACTCAGCCATAAAAAGAAATGAAATTGAGCTATTTGTAATGAGGTGGATGGACCTAGAGTCTGTCATACAGAGTGAAGTAAGTCAGAAAGAGAAAGACAAATACTGTATGCTGACACATATATATGGAATTTAAGAAAAAAATGTCATCAAGAACATAGGGGTAAGACAGGAATAAAGACACAGACCTACTAGAGCATGGACTTGAGGATATGGGGAGGGGGAAGGGTAAGCTGTGACAAAGTGAAAGAGCGGCATGGACATATATACACTACCAAACGTAAGGTAGATAGCTAGTGGGAAGCAGCCGCATAGCACAGGGAGATCAGCTCGGTTCTTTGTGACCGCCTGGAGGGGTGGGATAGGGAGGGTGGGAGGGAGACGCAAAAGGGAGGGGATATGGGAACATATGTATATGTATAACTGATTAAATTTGTAAAATAAAAATAATAAAAAAAAAAAGAAAAAAAAAAAAAAAAAAAAAGAAACAAGAAAAATCTCAATCTAACCTTACACCTAAAGGAACTAGAGAAAGAAGAACAAACAGCACCCAGAGTTAGCAGAAGGAAAGAAATCATAAAGATCAGAGCAGAAATAAATTAAATAGAAACAAAGAAAACAATAGCAAAGATCAATAAAAGTAAAAGCTGGTTCTTTGAGAAGGTAAACAAAATTGATAAACTGTTAGCCAGACTCATCAAGAAAAAGAGGGAGAGGACTCAAATCAATAAAATTAGAAATGAAAAAGGAGAAGTTGCAACAGACACTGCAGAAATATAAAGTATCCTAAGAGACTACTACAAGCAACTCTATGCCAATAAAATGGACAAACTGGAAGAAATGGACAAATTCTTAGAAAGGTATGAACCAGGATGAAATAGGATGAAATAGAAAACCAGGATGAAATAGAAAATATAAACAGACCAATCACAAGTAATGAAATTGAAACTGTGATTGAAACTCTTCCAACAAATAAAAGTCCAGGACCAGATGGCTTCACAGGTGAATTCTATCAAACATTTAGAGAAGAGCTAACACCCATCCTTCTAAACTCTTCCAAAAAATTGCACAGGAAGGAATACTCCCAAACTCATTGTATGAGGTCACCATCACCTTGATACCAAAACCAGACAAAGATACTACAAAAAAAAAGAAAATTACAGATCAATATCACTGATGAATATAGATGCAAAAATCCTCAACAAAATATTGGCAAACAGAATCCAACAACACATTAAAAAGATCATACACCATGATCAAGTGGGATTTATCCCAGGGATGCAAGGATTCTTCAATATACGCAAATCAATCCATGTGATACACCATATTAACAAATTGAAGAAGAAAAACCATATGATCATCTCGAGATGCAGAAAAAGCTTTTGACAAAATTCAACACCCACTTATGATAAAAACTCTCCAGAAAGTGGGCATAGAGGGAACCTACCGCAACATAATAAAGGCCATATACGACAAACCCACAGCGAACATCATTCTCAATGGTGAAAAACTGAAAGCATTTCCTCTAAGATCAGGAACAAGACAAGGATGTCCACTCTCACCACTATTATTCAACATTGTTTTGGAAGTCCTAGCCACGGCAGTCAGTGAAGAAAAAGAAATAAAAGGAATACAAATTGGAAAAGAAGAAATGAAACTGTCACTGTTTGCAGATGACATGATACTATACATAGAGAATCCTAAAGATGCCACTAGAAAACTACTAGAGCTAATCAATGAATTTGGTAAAGTAGCAGGATACAAAATTAATGCACAAAAATCTCTTTCATTCCTATACACTAATGATGAATAATCTGAAAGAGAAATTAAGGAAACACTCCCATTTACCATTGCAACAAAAAGAATAAAATGCCTAGGAATAAACCTACCTAGGGAGACAAAAGACCTGTATGCAGAAGAGTATAAGACACTGTTGAAAGAAATTAAAGATGGTAGCAACAGATGGAGAGATATACCATGTTCTTGGATTGGAAGAATCAATATTGTGAAAATGACTATACTACCCAAAGCAATCTACAGATTCAATGCAATCCCTATCAAATTACCAATAGCATTTTTTACAGAAGTAGAACAAAAAATCTTAAGATTTGTATAGAGATACAAAAGACCCCAAATAGCCAAATCAGTCTTGAGGGAAAAAAACAGAGCTGGAGGAATCAGGCTCCCTGACTTCAGAGGTATAGATCAATGGAACAGGATAGAAAGCCCAGAGATAAACCCATGCACCTATGGTCAACTAACCTATGACAAAAGAGGCAAGGATATACAATGGAGAAAAGACAATCTATTCAATAAGTGGTGCTGGGAAAACTGGACAGCTATGTGTAAAAGAATGAAATTAGAACATTCCCTAACACCATACACAAAAACAAACTCAAAATAGATTAGAGACCTAAATGTAAGACCGGACACTATAAAACTCTTTGAGGAAAACATAGGAAGAACACTCTTTGGCATAAATCATAGCAAGATCTTTTTTGATCCACCTCCTAGAGTAATGCAAATAAAAATAAAAGTAAACAAATTGGACCTAGTGAAACTTAAAAGCTTTTGCCAAGCAAAGGTAACTACAAACAAGACGATAAGACAGCCCTCAGAATGGGAGAAAATATTTGCAAACGAATCAACAGACAAAGAATTAATCTCCAAAATATATAAACAGCTCATGCAGCTCAATATTACAAAAAGCAAACAACCCAATCCAAAAATGGGCAGAAGACCTAAATAGACATTTCTTCAAAGAAGACATACACATGGCCAAGAAGCCCATGAAAAGCTGCTCAGCATCACTAATGATTAGAGAAATGCAAATCAAAGCTACAGTGAGGTATCACCTCACACCAGTTAGAATGGGCATCATCAGAAAATCTACAAACAACAAATGCTGGAGAGGGTGTGGAGAAAAGGGAACCCTTTTTGCACTGTTGGTGGGAATGTAAATTGATACAGCCACTATGGAGAACATTATGGAGCTTCCTTAAAAACTAAAAATAGTATTACCATATGACCCAGCAATCCCACTACTGGGCATATACCCAGAGAAAACCATAATTCAAAAAGACACATGCACCCCAATGTTCATTGCAGCACTATTTACAATAGCCAGGTTGTGGAAGGAACCTAAATGCCCATCGACAGATGAATGGATAAAGAAGATGTGGTACATATATACAATGGAATATTATTCAACCATAAAAAGGAACGAAATTGGGTCATTTGTAGAGACGTGGATGAATCTAGTGACTGTCATACAGAGTGGAAAGAGAAAAACAAATATATATTAATGCATATATGTGGAACCTAGAAAAATGGTACAGATGAACTAGTTTGCTGGGCAGAAATTGAAACACAGATGTAAAGAAGAAACATGGACAACAAGTGGGGAAAGCAGCGGCGGGTGCGGGTGGTGGTGTGATGAATTGGGAGATTGGGATTGACTGTATACACTGATGTGTATAAAATGGATGAGTAATAAGAACCTGCTGTATAAAAAGTAAAATTCAAAAATCCAAAAAAAAATCAGTTCCTCATAAAATGTATGGGTTTATTTCTGGACTCACAATTCTATTCCGTTGATCTGTGACTATCCTTTGTGCCAGTACTACCCAGTGTGATTACTGTGGTTTTGAAATTGGAATGAGTGAGTCTTCCAGTTTTGGTTTCTTCAAGATTGTTTTGGCTATTCAGTGACCCTTGTATTTCCATATGAATTTTAGGGTCAGCTTGTAAATTTCAGCAAAAAATAAAAGGCAACTGGAATTTTGATAGGGATTGTATTGAATCTGTAGATTGGGGATCTTAACTTTTGAGATCTTAACAATATTGATTTTTTTCAATCCATGAACATCCTTGGATGTCTTTCCATTCATTTACGTCTTTAATTTCTTTCTACTGTGTTTTATAATTTTCAGTGTATAAGTGTTACATTTCTTCTTTAAATTTTATTTTCAGTCATTTTATTATTTTTTTGATGCCACTGTAAATGGAATTGTTTTTCTCAATTTCATTTTTGGATTTTTCATTGCTACTCTATAGAAATATAGTTGATTTTTTTATATTGATGTCATTGTCTCCTGCAGCCTTCCCCAAGTCATTTATCAGTTGTAATAGTTTTTTTTATATAAAAGATCATGTCATCTGCTAATAGAGATAATTTTACTTCTTCTTTTTTCCAATCTGGATGCCTTTTATTTCATCTTCCCAGCTAATTGCCCTGAGTAGAACATCCAGTATCATGTTAGGTCCAAGTGGTGAAAGTGGACATCCTTCAATGTGATTTTTATTGCTCTTTTATTTTTAATAATTGCTAACAATTTTTTTTTTTTCGGTATGCAGGCCTCTCACTGTTGTGGCCTCTCCCGTTGCAGAGCACAGACTCCGGACGCTCAGGCTCAGCGGCCATAGCTCACGGGCCTAGCCGCTCCGCGGCATGTGGGATCTTCCTGGACCAGGGCATGAACCCGTGTCCCCTGCATTGGCAGGCAGACTCTCAACCACTGCGCCACCAGGGAAGCCCTGCTAACAATTATTTATTGCGTTAACACATGACAGATACATGCTAAGCACTTTATATACAGTATTTCATCTTCTTAATAACCCAGTATGGTCGGTCTATTATTAATCCCCATTTTAAAGATGATGAAATTAAAGCTTAGGTTAAATAATTTGCTTGTAGTCTCTCAAGTATATGGATGAGCTAGGATTGGAACACAGTTAGTCTGACTATATTTAAACATTTTCAACCCTTACCTAATTCTAATTATCTGTATTTTTATGTTATTCTTTGTACATTTGTACTGTTATTCACCTTCGGCTATTTTATATTCCCTAATTCTGTTTTTTGATCATTTGTCTTTAACGACCTGAGCCCTGTGTACATTTTTATTAATTTCTTTATCTGATGACCTCTTTTTGTACTCACTATTCTTGTGCTGAATTGGCCTTTGGAGCCCCTGGGAGTCAGATTGTAGCTAAGAGCCATGACTCTGGAACTAGGTAGCCTGAGTTGAAATCCCTGCTCCTACCTTTGTCAACTGCATGACCTTGCCAACCATTTACTCTCTGTGCTTGAGAGTTTTCATTATCTGTAAAGTAGAGTTAATTATTGTATCAACCATATAGAATTAAATGTAATATAGGTAAAGCGTTTAGAACAGTTGTTGACACAAATTAAATATATAAGTGTTAGCTTTGTCTTTATCATCACCATTTTATATTAGTTCTAGACTGGTCTGTCTTTGCAGTGAACTTAAAAAAAAACTTTTTGAAAAATTTCAAACATATACAAAAATAGAGTGAACAGTAAAATGAACCTCCACTTAACTTACAACCCATCTTTAACACTTACCAACTCATGCCATTCTTGCTTCATCTATACCATTCAAACCTCAACCCTCTGGACTATTTCGAAGCAAATTTCATCTCAAACATCATATCATTTAATTACTAAATATTGTAGTAGAAGATAAGGACTCTTTTTAAACATAACTACACTACCAGTTTACCTTCCCCATTAAAAATAATTCTTTAATATCATCAAATGTGCTCTGAATGTTTTTAGATCAAATTTTCTAAAAAATGGTTTGCATGTCTGTGTTTAGAATTTTTTTTTCTATTTTTCTGTAAACTCCAAAATGAAATGGCCTCTTTCTTCCAGTATTTTGATCATTTTGTTATCCCCAGTTAATTTGTTGTTGGTGATGATCAGAACAGGTCCAGTTCTCATTTCATCCTAAGCCTTTTGAGAAATTAATTGTTGGGTAAATCAAGAATTTCTTAGGCATTCTCTGTGCAGGGTGAGGTTTTCAGCAGATGTCTAAAAACTTGAAGTGATCCCATATCATTATTACATACTTTCTTTGTACTAGAACTGAAATTTGAATTAGGTGAGTAACACCATTTATATCTTCCTTTGGCCTCTTGGCATGTAATCAGCTCCTGTAATACTGTCCTTATTTTTACAGTTATATAACATTTTTAGTTAAATTTAGTTTTAGTGTCTCTGTGCTTTCATCCATGTACTTTTAGGCTCCCAGGTTTTTGTAAAACAAAATAATTTTAGTCTAATTTTCCATAAATCTTCATGTTCTTCATTAAATTTACCTAAAACAGGTATACTTTTACTGAGGAAAGAAACAGTAGTGGGTCTCAAAGAAAGGACCCTTTTTAAATGGTTTTTATTAGAATTTCTCAAGAGCCTCATATAAAAGAATAAACAAATGCATATAATACATAAAACATCTTTATGTTACTATTTAAAATATTCATTGTTGAGGGGGAGGATTAGGAACTGACCTCTCCATCTCTCCAAGTCTCCAGATTATTTTCTCCATTCCTAGTGTGAATTGGGCTAATTGAAAAGGAATTTACATGTGGGCAAAAGGGGGGTGTATGTGTGAAATACTTTCTAAATGAGTTTTAGATTGTTTATTCATCCACTCTGCTGCATTTTTGTAGATGAGAGTTTAGTATTGCGTATATATGTGTAAAGACTGTATTATCTAATCAGTATTTGTTAAAATTATTTGTCAGTATCTAGAAGTTTGTTGCTTTATTTTTTTTTTACTTTTTCTTTGAGAGATTCATTATTGCTGACATACACTCCCTATATCTGTAGAGAAGACAACAGATTGAGAATAATGATTTTAGGGAAAATAGACATGAGCTGTCTGACTCTTTGTGGGACCCTTAGGAACTTTTGCAGAACATAAAATCATAGAAAATAAAATTAGAAATGGACTTTGAGACCAGGCGGTCATGCCTCTTGTTTTTAAGCTGATTTAATTTTCAAGCTGGTCAGGACAGATGATTATTTCTTCTTTTCTTAAAGGTTTTTGAGATTGGAAATCTAGTAAGTTCCTCGTATCCCGTTAAATCCATTTTACTTTAAATCAGTTTTCTTTTAAGTTTATGAAAACACTTTAAACTCATGCTGACTTCTCATCAATAAATTTTATGGATAAACTTCCCTAACTCAGAGGTAGATAGGTCTGTGGCTTTTTCTTACTGTATTTTTTTCTCTCATAGCCCTTCACTTCTGAGAATGGGCTTTTATTACTTGACCTTTTTGTTTTATGTATGCTTTTTGTAGGGGACCATTGGTAGAATTTGCCTGTGATTTAATATGATAAGCCTAAGTTTATAAAGCAATTTAATTTGTATAATTGGCACCACTTATAATTTGGCAGTCATTCACTGATTAACATCTTGAAGTTTTGTTTTCTAGACTCTTCTGTACCAGGGAGAGGTTACTTTAAAGTAACGTGGTTCGTGTGTGTGTGTGTGTGTGTGTGTGTTTGTTTTAAATGAATCAGAAGTTATACATCTAGATGATCATTTTATTCCCTTCTTAGCAGTGGTTTTCCAGTGTTTCTAACATGGGTTTACATTTTTTTTTTTCTTTAATGGAAAAAGTACTTAGACCCCCTATGTGTGAGCATTGCAATGCTGGGAACACTTAGAGACATGATAATGCATTTCTTGCTTTCTTAAAAAATTGAATTTGGCCAAGAAGGGCCACATGATTGGTAAAATATATTACAATCATTATTGTTTAAGCATGTTCTATATACCAAGTATTGTATAAGGCATTTTATGCACGTTAAATAATTTAATCTGCACAATTTTGAGTTGTAGTTATTGTTATCCCCACTTTTTTCAATTGGGGTAAAATATACAAGACAAAAATTACCATTTTAATCATTTTTAAGTGTACAGTTCAGTGGCATATAAATACATTCACATTGTTATGCAGTCATCACCACCGTCCATCTCTAGAACTTTACAAACTGAAACTCTGTATAAATAGTAATTCCCCATTCCCCTATTCTCCCTGCCCCCAGCCCCTGGCAACGACCATTCTACATTCTGTGTCTATGAATTTGACTATTCTAGGTACCTCATATAAGTGGAATCATATAGTATTTATCTTTTAGTGTCTGGCTTATTTCATTTATCATTGTCTCTTCAAAATTCATCTGTGTTGTAGCAGGTGTCATGTTATCCACATCTTACAGGTAAGGAAACTAAACTCGAAGTCACATAGCTAATATAGTGCGTCGAGATTCATGCCAATCCTGAAAACCGTGCCTGATAAAACATTTGATCTTGATTTATTTAACCTGTAGATAGATTTTTTAGACTTATTCTGTATAACTCTGGAGATCATTACTAGAACAATAGGTATACATTAGAGGTAAGCAAATATTTATTTAATATAAGGGAGAATTTTCTAGTAGAGCTGTTCCTAGATAGTATAGACTGCCTTTAAAAAGCGTGAGTAGGGCCTCCCTGGTGGCGCAAGTGGTTGAGAGTCCGCCTGCCGATGCAGGGGATACGGGTTCGTGCCCCGGTCTGGGAGGATCCCATATGCCGCGGAGCGGCTGGGCCCGTGAGCCATGGCCGCTGAGCCTGCGCGTCCGGAGCCTGCGCGTCCGGAGCCTGTGCTCCGCAACGGGGGAGGCCACAACAGTGAGAGGCCCGCATACCGCAAAAAAAAAAAAAAAAAAAAAAAAAAAAAAAAAAAAAAAAAAAAAAAAAAAAAAGCGTGAGTAAACTTTAGCAGTAAAGACTGCTTAATGGTCCTGTGACAAGGGATGTTTCAAAGAGGTAAAAGTTGAATTTGGTTATTCCTAAGTGTTCTTTTAATCTGTGTTTCTGTGATTAAAATATTGTCATCTATTTTGGAACGTAAGATACCCTCAAGACAAATTGCTAAGCTTAAATGTGGGAGAGATCTTTAGCAATGTAAGCATCATGGATTTTTCTTTTCCTAAATCTATGGCACATTTCTCCGAATATCCATAGTAATAGCAGATTCTTTTCCTCTTGAGGGTAGGTTTGAATTTTGAAAACTGTTAAAGTCATTATTATGCCTCGTGAATAAAAATGGGTTAGCAAGATATTTGAAGTCCTCGGCAGTCCAACTCCAATTCACCTTTTTCCTGGATTTACTTGCTGTTGTCAGAAAACTTCATAAACATTCATGCCTGTTACCTTTTAATTTTCGTTCTGTATAGAGTACCTTTTTTCTTTCCTTTCTGAAGTTCTAAATTTCCCACTTGGTTTACTTGCTCTTCAGTGTTACCTATCACTGTTTATGTATCTTTTAAGAGTATATGTAACACCACAACCTCGTACTTTGTCTTGTCTAGATTGTGAGCATTTTAAGCAGAGGGAACAGTATCATATTCATCTTTGCGTGTCAGAACAGGCTCTCAGAATCTTGTGTGTAGTAAGAGTTCAGTTATATTAAGTTGAATGAATCTGATTGTCAATGATGTTAGTTGAAACGAGGTGAACGAGGTAAAATATTGAGACCAAATTTCTTGCATGACTTGCATGACCCCTATGCCAGTTACAAATGAGGAATTTCATACATAGTCTGCATAATGGTAATATTGAAACTGTACTTTCCCATGAATGAATTAAAGAAAATTCTGTCCAGATACAGTATCTGATGTTTAAAATCAGTTTTAAAATTCTCTCTTTCGTAGGATAACAGTTACACCTTGTTTTATACTTCTTTGTACTTTTTGTAGTTTCTCAATTTTCTGTTATGAACACAAATTGCTTTTATAATTAAAACAAAATCCTGATAAGTCTTACTGATTTAAGTCAGTTTCATTACTCTGTAGTCACATAGGGTAGGGATCATAATACAACATGATACATTAAAAAGCCATTGATGTTTTCCTTATTACTTAGAATCAGTAAGATTATATTTCACAGACGAACAAATTTTGGTTCCAGTAAGTTTAGACATGTATTTTTGATAGAACTGGAGCGCAAGTCAGCTGATGTGTACGATCTTATCCGTTATTCTTGTTTTTAACTTTGCATTTTAAAAATGAGATTCCACAAGTGCAAATATTAACAAGTTTATCAGATTTACCTAAAGTATGTAGTCTTTTTTAAAAAATTTTTATTGGAGTGTAATTGATTTACAATGTTGTGTTAGTTTCAGGTGTACAGCAAAGTGAATCAGTTATACATAGACATATACTTACTCCTTTTTAGATTCTTTTCCCATATAGGTCATTATAGAGTTCTTTGTGTTATATAGTAGGTCCTTACTAGTTATCTATTTTATATATAGTAGTGTGTATACATCAATCCCAATCTCCCTTTATCCCTCCTCCCCCTTTCCCCCCTGGTAACCATAAGTTTGTTTTCTACATCTGTGACTCCATTTCTGTTTTGTAAATAAGTTCATTTGTACCATTTATTTTTAGATTCCATATATAAGCTATATCATATGATATCTGTCTTTGTCTGACTTCACCCAGTATGACAATCTAGGGATCCATACATGTTGCTGCAAATGGCACTGTTTCATTCTTTTTTTATGGCTGACTAACATTCCATTGTATATATCTACCACATCTTCTTTGCCCACTCCTCTGTCGATGGACATTGATTGAGGTTGCTTCCATGTCTTGGCCATGATAAATAGTGCTGCAGTGAACATTGGGGTGCATGTGTCTTCTTGAATTACTGTTTTCTCCAGATATATGCCCAGGAGTGGGATTGCTGTATGGTATGGTAGTTTTTTTTTTTTTTAAGTATTTATTTATTTATTTGGTTGTGCTGGGTTGCGGCAGGCGGGCTCCTTAGTTGTGGCATGTGAACTCTTAGTTGCAGCACGCATGTGGGATCTCGTTCCCTGACCAGGGATCGAACCTGGGCCCCCGGCATTGGGAGTGTGGAGTCTTAACCACTGTGCCACCAGGGAAGTCCCCTGTATGGTAGTTCTATATTTAGTTTTTTAAGGAACCTCCATACTGTTCTCCATAATGGTTGTACCAATTTACATTCCTGTCAACAGTATAGGAGGGTTCCCTTTTCTCCACACCCTCTCCAGCATTTTTTGTTTATAGATTTTTTGATGATGGCCATTCTGACCGGTGTGGGGTGATATACCTCATTGTAGTTTTGATGTGCTTTTCTCCAGTAATTAGTGACGTTGAGCATCTTTTCATGTGCTTTTTGGCCATCTGTATGTCTTCTTTGGAGAAATGCCTATTTAGATCTTCCACCCATTTTTGGATTGGGTTTTTTGTTTTTTTGATATTGTGCTGCATGAGCTGTTTGTATATTTTGGAGATTAATCCCATGTTGGTCACTTCATTTGCAAATATTTCTCCCATTCTGTGGGTTGTCTTTTTGTTTATGGTTTCCTTTGCTGTGCAGAAACTTTGAAGTTTAATTAGGTCCCATTTGTTTATTTTTGTTTTTATTTTCATTACTCTAGGAGGTGGATCAAAAAAGATATTGCTGTGATTTGTAGTCTGTTTTTGTTGAGGGGAAAAAACCCAAACTTCCTTACTTTCCAGGAATATCAGATAAGGAATTTCAAAGCTCACATTTTGTGAATCTTCAGGGTTACTGATGTTGCTGCTCTCTTCAGTCTCATTTTTGGGACTACTCTGCATGCAAATCCCTATGCCAAACTTTCCAGGGTCCCTGGTGGTGCTGATGCCCTGGTAGCCTGAAAAGGCTCATTCCCTTCTCTTTTATTTACCGAGATCCCTGCCTCCTTGCCCTTCTGCTGGGAACATATCTATAAGTATATCTGTAAATCAGTTTAATTTCGACATGATTTAAAATAAAATAATTTGGGTAGTAAATAGCATTAAGTAGTGCCTCAATGTAAATGAATTGAGTTACAATAATGTTCTGTTCCTTATAGTAATGACTTGTATTAGCCAGAGCACACTGCATGTTGACTCCTGTTGTGTGATAGTTTAGTAGCAAAAATGAACTTGTAGAAGCATTTAGGTTTTAAGGCTTTCAGTAATATAAGTTCTTATCTTGCCTGTTCTATTTACGTAAAATCACATCCTCTGTGCTCTTTTATTTGGGAATCTAAATTATGGAGGAAATGGATACCTTTAGGAACAAATTAGCTTATTTAAGAGGAAGGCTCAATAAATGCAAAACATAAAATTTGCTTTGATCTTGGAAAAGGTTCAAATTCTGGAGTAAAATTGAGATTTCTTGAGGGTATTAAGGAACTATAGGGAGGAAAAGAAAAAGTGATTATATCTCCTTGAAATGTGGGAAATAATAGAAGCAAGATAATGCAGTACCATGAAGTTTATGAAAATATTTGGTAAGAGAGAAATAATGTTTAGTTAAAACTTAGAGGTTTAGAATTCATGAGGATGCATCAAACCATGTCCCACTTCTACAGTTACTAGAAGGAAATCTCTCCCACACACAGCCCTCCACTACTCCATTCATGAACTTCTGCTCATCTGCCTGTGAGAGAATTAGAAAGTACCCAACCATGTGTCCTTGTTAAGGGTTGTTTTGTTTGAAAAGCGTGAATAAGAAGCAGGGGTGGGGCTTCCTTGGTGGCACAGTGGTTAAGAATCTGCCTGCCGATGCAGGGGACACAGGTTCAAGCCCTAGTCTAGGAAGATCCCACATGCCGTGGAGCAACTAAGCCTATGCGCCACAACTACTGAGCCTGTGCTCTAGAGCCTGCGAGCCACAACTACTGAAGCCCACACGCCTAGAGCCCGTGCTCTGCAAAAAGAGAAGCCACCGCAGTGAGAAGCCCGCTTTTTGCAACTAGAGAAAGCCCACTCGCAGCAACAAAGACCCAACACAGCCAAAAATAAAATAAATAAAATAAATAAATTTATATATACACAAAAAAAGAAGCAGGTGTGGGCCAGGCTAAGTCCAAAAATGACCTATAAGTCTGATAAATTTGAGGAATGGAATTTAATAGATGCTCTCAAGTTAGTGAGGAGGTTTTTAAGTATATGCGTTTAGTGCCTAATTCGTACTGCATTTTATAATTATAGAGATTATATTTTATGTCTTTATTAATAACTAGTAGATATAGAGAGAGTACTTTAGTAATTTTAGGATGTGACTATATTTTGAGTGAGCCTGCTAATTTCCCCCCTTGGAGGGAAATAATGGGTCTTGCGTTGACTTCTCATAGTGAAACTCTTGTTTGCCATTGGTTATTTTTATTTTATTTTATTTATTTATTTATTTATTTATTTTTTTTTTTGCGATATGCGGGCCTCTCACTGTTGTGGCCTCTCCCGTTGCGGAGCACAGGCTCCGGATGCGCAGGCCCAGCGGCCATGGCTCACGGGCCCAGCCGCTCCGCGGCATATGGGATCCTCCCAGATCGGGGCACGAACCCGTATCCCCTGCATCGGCAGGCGGACTCTCAACCACTGCACCACCAGGGAGGCCCCATTGGTTATTTTTAGCTGGGGCTGATCTGGAGAAGATTAAAAAATAAAATCCAAAAAAACAGATAAGTCCTAGAAACCTGAATCTAGAGGTTTGGAACTTGTTGAGCAGGCACTGTAGGTTTCTATGGTAGTACCCCCTATGACTGAGAGAGCTAACAACCAGCACGATGAGAAGTATAATCATTTAATTTTGTCTTAATTCATTTTTTTTTCTTTTTTTTTGCAGTATGTGGGGCTCTCACTGTTGTGGCCTCTCCCGTGCGGAGCACAGGCTCCAGACGCGCAGGCTCAGTGGCCATGGCTCACGGGCCCAGCCGCTCCGCGTCATGTGGGATCCTCCCGGACCGGGACACCAACCCGTGTCCCCTGCATCGGCAGGCAGACTTTCAACCACTGTGCCACCAGGGAAGCCCCTTAATTCAGTTTTGAATTCCTGTCAAGCACCATGCCTGGCCAGTGGTAGCTGCCACATAAATGTTTGTTTAAATGACTGATTGTGGCTTGATACTAAGCCTTCAAGTGCTTAGAGTTTAGCTTGGAGACAGAATGAACATTGGTGTTTTGTTCAGGGTTCATTCAGATGCAAATATATAAGTCTGTAAATGTCATTACTGTTTCAGGGAATATACGTTGAACTTGTGAAGACAGAGGCTCTGTTCTTTTGCCTTGAATACACCTTGCTCAGTAAATAAAGAAGTATGATTTTGAGGTATTAAAATCTGATGATTTTCCTTAGCCTATAAAAAGTTTCCATACCAATCTACAGAAATTTATTTCAATAACAGTTTTGATATAATTTTTATTTTTACTTTAAATAAAGTTAAATCTTTGTTGTTCTTAGCTTTATTAGCCTACTTTCAGCTGACTGCAACATGAAAAGTGATTACTGTAGTTACTATAAATTCAGTAAAGTGTCTCCAGTTTCCCATCCTATCTCTATCTTTTAATATGTCTGCTACGTGTATGCATGAAAAAGTCACGAGAGACATACTGCAAACTGTAAATAACTTGGGAGGATAGAATTGGTAGGGGGAGGGAGGTTATTATCACTCCTTTACATTTATACATTTCTATATTACTAAAGGTTTTTTGTTTTGTTTTGTTTTAATTTTTGGCTGGGTTGGGTCCTCAGTGCTGCGCGTGGGCTTTCTCTAGTTGTGGTGAGCGGGGGCTACTCTTCATTGAGGTGCGTGGGCTTCTCATTTCTCATTGCGGTGGCTTCTCGTTGCTGAGCACGGGCTCTAGGCACGTGAGCCTCAGTTGCTGCGGCACACAGGTTCAGTAGCTGTGGCTCTCAGGCTCTAGAGCGCAGGCTCAGTAGTTGCGGCGCACGAGCTTAGTTGCTCCACAACATGTGGAATCCTCCTGGACCAGGGATCAAACCTGTGTCCCCTGCATTGGCAGGCAGATTCTTAACCACTGCGCCACCAGGGAAGTCCCTAAAGTTGTTACTTTTACAAAATAGTTATATTCTTAGTTGTTTTTATCACCAGTCATATTATACAGGTATGTGTGACATATCAGACAAAATATGATTTGTTATGATCAGTTTCATAATATTCATATTCTTAATTACATCTTTACTAGTTCTCTCACTATTAACAATAGACATAAATTATATTTAATGGTGTTTAATTCCTTTGTAATAATTGTCCTAAGGGAAAAAGCAACATCTTGAGAGACCAATTATTTCTAACGTTTTTAACAGCTTTATTGAGGTAGAATTTACATACATAAAATTCACCTGTTTTTAGTATTGAGTGATTTCCAGTATATTTACAGAATAGTACAACCATGACCATAATCTTGGTTTAGAATATTTTCAGTATCCAGAAAGGATCTTTGTACCCATTAGCAGTCATTTCCCATTTCTCTCTCCCCATCCGCTCTCCCATCCCTGGGCAACCGCCAATCTACTTTGTCTCATAGATTTGCCTATTCTAGACATTCCATATGAATGGTATCATGCAGTATGTGGTCTTTTGTGGCTGACTTCTTTTACTTAGTTTAATGTTTTTGTGGTTTATCCATATTGTAGCATTTTTATTGCCCCAACACATTTTAAAATTTTTATTTATTTATTTATTTTTGGCTGTATTGGTTCTTTGTTGCTGAGCACAGGCTTTCTCTAGTTGCAGCAAGCGGGGACTACTCTGTGTTGGTGCGCATGCTTCTTATTGCAGTGGCTTCTCGTTGCAGAGCATGGGCTCTAGGCTCTCCGGCTTCAGTAGTTGTGGCATGAGCGCTCAGTAGTTGTGGTGCATGGGCTTAGTTGCTCCGTGGCATGTGGGATCTTCCCGGACCAGGGCTCAAACCCGTGTCCCTTGCATTGGCAGGTGGATTCTTAACCACTGCGCCACCTGGGAAGCCCCTAATATAGTCTTATGACAGGTATTTAAGGAAGGTTTCCTTGAAGAAGGGACATTTAAGTTGAGACTTCGTAGAAAGTACGAATGGGCTGGCCAAAGTTGGGCAAGGGAGGGTGAGGTATCCAAGAAGTGGAATTGAGTTTGTTTAAGGCAAGGGGAACAGCATGCACAAAATGACCTAGAAGCAAAAGTGTTGGGCTTTTCAGGAGTAGAAATTAGTACCATATGGCTATTATTTAGATTTGAGTGGTGGAGAAGGGTGAGAAATGTAGCTAAAAAAAAAAAAAGGTACTGCAACAGTTAGATCATTGCTGTGTTTCAAGGGCCATGGGGGCTGTGTTTTGGAAAAAACTATCATAAGGGCAAAAGGAAACTGGCATAGAATTTTTAGCAGAGGAATATTAATAGTCAGATTCATATTTTAGAAAACAATTTGGCTGTGATATATAGAATGGATTGGAAGGGAGCAAGACGAGAGATTTTAAAATTTTTTAAAGATTTTTCATTTTCAGAATTCTTCTGGCCATTCTTTGTCTTTACATTTTCATGTAACTTTTAGAATTAGGTTGTCCATTTCTATAAAAATGCCTGCTGACATTTTTGTAGGGATTGTATTCTGTTGATCAGTTTGGAAGAACTGACATCTTGACAACTTTGAGTCTTCAGATCTAGGAACATGGTACATCTCTCCATTTATTTAAGTCTTTCATTTCTCTCAGCAATGTTTTATTGTTTTCGGTGTACAACTCTTGCACTTCATTTGTTAAATTTATTCCTAAGTATTCTTTTTGATGCTGTTGTGAATGGAATTGTTATATTGTTATATTTATTTCATATTTGAGTTGTTCATTGATATATAGAAATAAATTGATTTTGTTTTTGGCCTGTTGATCTCATATCCTGTGACTTTGCTAAACACATTAAGTCTAGTTGATTTTGTTTGCTTTCAGTAGATTCCTACAAAGGATTTTCTATGTACAGGATCATAGTGTCTGTGAATAAAGACAATTTTACTTTTTTCTTTCCCACATGGATGCCTTAATTTCTTGTTCTTGCCTTTCTGCACTGGCTAGACACTAGTACCACATTGAATAGAGATGTTGATAGTGTGCATCCTTAACTTTGTTCCCAGTCTTAGGAGAAGCATTCAGTCTTTTACCATTAGATCTGTTTTCTGAAAGAGTTTGTATAGGATTGGCATTACTTTTCCTTAGTATTGATAAAATTAATAAGTGAAGGCATCTGGGCCTGGGCTTTTCTTTGCAGGAAGATTTCTCATTACTAATTCAATTTCTTTTTATAAATCTCTTCAGAGTCTCTATTTCTTTTTTTTTTTTTTTTTTTTTTTTTTTTGCGGTATGTGGGCCTCTCACTGTTGTGGCCTCTCCCGTTGCAGAGCACAGGCTCCGGATGCGCAGGCTCAGCGGCCATGGCTCACGGGCCCAGCCGCTCCGCGGCATGTGGGATCCTCCTAGACCGGGGCACGAACCGTGTCCCCTGCATCAGCAGGTGGACTCTCAACCACTGCGCCACCAGGGAAGCCCTCTATTTCTTCTTAAGTCCCATTTGATAACTTGTATCTTTCTAGGAATTTGTCTATCCAGTCTGTCTGTTTTGTTGGCATAAAGTTGTTCAAAATATTCCTTACAGTTCTTTTAATATTGGTAGTGTTTGTAGCAATGCTCATTCCTTCTTTTTTTTTTAGTTTTATTGAGATGTAATTGAGATACAGTACTATATAAGTTTAAGGTGTACAACATAATGACAAGACTTAGTATTTTGCAAGATGATTACCACAATAAGTTTAGTTAACATTCATCATCTCATACAGATACAAAAAGGGGGGGGGGAGTTTTCCTTGTGTTGAGAACTTTTAGGAAATGTTGGGCTTTTTTGTTTTTTTGTTTTTAATTGGAGTATAGTTGATTTACAGTACTGTGTTTCTGGTGTACAGCAAAGTGAATCAGTTATACATACATGTATGTCCACTCTTTTTTATATTCTTTTCCCATAAATGCCATTACAAAACATTGAGTCTCTACTATAGTCTGTGCTATACAGTAGGTCCTCATTAGTTATATATAGTAGTGTGTATCACTCTTTCTTTCAGACTTTGGTAATTCATGTGAAAGAAGCCAGACACACAAAACACACATTGTATGATTCTGTTTATATGAAATGTCTAGAAAAGAACATGGAACAGAAAGCAGATTTGTTATTGCCTAGGGCTGGAGGTAGAAACGGAAAGGGGGTTTCTTTTTAGGGTGATAAAAATGTTCTAAAATTACATGGTGGTGATGGTTCGGGTAACTAAATACTAAATTCATCAAATTTTACAATGAATTTTATGGTGCAGAAATTACACAGGCAAATTTTATGGTATGTAAATTACATCTTGAAAACGTTGTTTTTAAAAAAGTTGTAAGGTACTTTTAGCATCTTTAAAAATACAGAAACTACTATAAACTAAATGAATAAAACATCAATAATTCAAAATCAGTTTAAAACATCATAATCTCGCCTATACCATGTGAATGGTAGCATTCCTGTTTTTGTCAATGGCACTATAATTCTTTCAGTTACAACGGCTAAAAATTTAAGAGTAATTTTGTATTCTTCCATCTTTTTTTATTTCCTATCCTTATCAATTTGCCTACTAAAAACATTTTTTTCCACTCTGACGCTTTTGAATTTCTTAAATAATATACAATTCAGTCAAGAAGGACTGTGTTCTGATGGACACAGCCAATTTATTGATGGCTAATGTAACTTACAAGTTGAGATTGTCAAGTTTTTATTTGTCAAGAAAACTTGAGGGGCTTCCCTGGTGGCGCAGTGGTTGAGAGTCTGCCTGCCAATGCAGGGGACACGGGTTCGTTCCCCGGTCTGGGAGGATCCCACATGCCGCGGAGTGGCTGGGCCGCTGAGCCTGCGCGTCCGGAGCCTGTGCTCCGCAACAGGAGACACCACAGCAGTGAGAGGCCCGCGTACTGCAAAAAAAAAAAAAAAAAGAAAAAACTTGAAAAATATTGCTTTATTCCCCTATTTCTGCTAAAATTAAGTCACAGAGGCCCAGTGTGAGAGCTGAACCTCCACCTCTATGAAGCATCAACAAGACAGAAGGAGGCAATGTCAAATGGGGCACTTTTTCTCCCTTTTCCCCATCCTTCATGAGTCATTCAGGTGCAATAAAGGAGCTGGTTTTACATCCCATCCATCTGGAAGTGTAGTAATTTTGTTTATATCATAGGTTTCACTTAAGTGTCTTAATTTGGAAACCACTCTGGTTAGAATTCAAGTAACTTCACATTTTTCATATAGAAGTCACATTTGAAATAAATTTACATCGATTGATATAATCTGAACTAATCTGAGGAAAAACAAATGAAGTAGGAAGTATCTTCTCACCTTTTTTTTTTTTTTTTTTTTTTTTGTGGTACACGGGCCTCTCACTGTCGCGGCCTCTCCCGCTGTGGGGCATAGGCTCCGGACGCGCAGGCCCAGCGGCCATGGCTCACGGGCCCAGCCGCTCCGCGGCATGCGGGATCCTCCCAGACCGGGGCACGAACCCGTGTCCCCTGCATCGGCAGGCGGATTGTCAACCACTGCGCCACCAGGGAAGCCCCCTTTTTGTTTTTATATACCTTCCGCAGGAGCTTATAAAATACTTTTCCTTTCTTCTTTACTGAAACTGAAGTAATTTCATAAATTGATTCATATTGTTATTAAGGATTTTTTAATGTATTGCTGTTCTCTGACGTATCATTTGGAAAAAGGGCTACAGAGTGGGTACTGCTTAAGTAAAAGGAATGCATTACTAATGGTGAATGTTTGTGTGGTTTGTGGTAGGAAGGGAACTGGGAGTTGGAAAGCAAGTTATTTATCTGCCTTCTAGACAGGACTTAATGATATGGTTATATTAGGGAGTTAAGAACTATTGAAAACAGAATAAAATATTGTAAAGACATGTTTCTTCATAGTTTTTGAAATGAGAATAAAAGAGAAAAATAAGACACATTTTAGGACTGGACAGTTGGCCTCATTTGGGTTCATTTAATAGTTGAGATTTGGGCTTATATTGATGATTGTAGTGTCATTTTCTTCCTGTGCAGAAAGTAAATGTGGGTGATTTTAAACATACTGCATCATTTTTACTCCCCATCCCCCAATTTAAATCTGTTCCAAAGGATCCCTATTTTATAACCTTGTGCTTAATAATTAACATTACCCTTTTTTGTTTTTGTGTTTTGTTTTCTTCTAGGCTGTATTCATCACCAAAGAAAAAACTTACACCAATGCAGAAATCAGTTAGTCCTTTAGTTTGGTGCAGGCAAGTTTTGGATTACCCAAGTCCTGATGTTGAATGTGCTAAAAAGTCTCTTATCCACAAACTTGATCAAACTATGTCAGGTATGTCTATAATTTTACTTGTAAATTCATCTCTTTGGTTTCTTTAATCAAAAAACAGATAAATGTTGACTGGTATGTTTTTAGGAAGGCAGTTCTTTGCTTGGGGGGTGTTTTCCAAATCACATTGTGCATGCCATTGTGAGTTTTTGCCATATGCACATAACCCTGTTCTTTTATTTTCTTAATAGCTTTTTAAAAAAATCCCCGTATTTTTATTTAGCTTCATCCTAAAAAATATCCATGAAATAATGGATTTTATGTAATAAGGTTTTTTCTGATGCAAGCTAAAAGAAATAATTATTTTTAAAAAATGTTTTGTCTGATATCATCTAAAATCATCTCACCAGCCTCAGGGAAATTCTGATGTGGTAGAAAGATACAGGTTGAGAACCAAAGAGCCCTCATTCTCACTCTGTCACTTAGTTGCTCTGTGGCTCTGTGAATTATTTAACTCCTATAAGCTCAGTTTTCTTACAAGCATGATGAACCCTGTAAGTGTTATTTAAGGATTAAATGATAATGTTGAAAGAGCCCAGCATGTTTTTCTGGCTCATGGTAGTGCTTAGTAAATGTATTCATTTCCCCTCTTTCTTTTTTTTTTTTAACTTGGCATTTTAAGTTAAACTGCTTTTATGTTCTATTGTTTAATAGCATTCACAAAGCTGACAAAATGTATGTGTCACTCTTTATGGCATTTAATGTAGCATGCCAGTGTGTTAGAAATGTAGGAAAAATATTATTGACTCTTTCTTGGAATTACTCTCAATCTTTTAAACATGTTTCAAAAAATATTTTTTTTCTTTTAAATCAGTTTCTGGGAATTCCCTGGGGGTCTGGTGGATAGTACTCAACGCTTTCAGTGCTGGGGCCCTGGTTCAGTCCCTGATCAGGGAACTAAGATCCTGCAAGCCTCTCAGTGAGGCCAAAAAAAAAAGAATCAGTTCCTGGAATACTCATGTAGTAAAAGATTGATGCATGATTACAAATCCTAAATAGAGTTTTGTTTTTTGCTTTGTGTTTACTTGGCAGCCATGTCCTTAAAATTGCTTTTTTTTTGGCTTTATTATTGAGGTACGTGCTCTTTTTTAGAGTGTAAGCTGCAAATGGTCAGGGGAGGCAGGGGGGAGCCTACACAGTTAAACTGTCATATAGCAAAGTGTAGTTTGTTTGGCAGGAGCAGTGGTTATTATAAGAAAATAATGTATGGGATGGACATAGGGGAGAAAACCAAAGCTGTTGCACTTCAAAAGTAGCAATTGGAGTGAGTAGCTTTTTGCTTTATTATAACAAAGGTATTAAAGATAGTAGGAGCATGTAAGAAAAGCTGTTACTCTTGAACCAAAACTAGGTGTAATCAAGTACTGGATCTGCTTAACAGTGTTTAGATTTTATAGCTGTATGCACAGAGCAATAGCTATAGCTGTATACATTTAAAGAAAAATAATTTGGCTGTTACAAGTTTGAACCTTATAGTCCTAAACCTCTCTTTTCCCAAGTTAAAGGGAAGATTGTTTTTTGAATGTATTTTTTTGATAAGGCAAAGCTTCCTAGGAACTTAGCTATTATATTCTAGCACAGCCGTTTCTACTCCATCATACTCAGCTTCTCTTTAGTGTACCAGCACGTGTTCCTAAGATATTCTTCTCTTGTTTTTTCGATAGCGCATTATCTTTTTTACCCTTATTCTCCCTCCGGTTTTCTTTTCAGTCTTCTTTAAAGCTTCTTCCTTCTCTGCCCCTCTTTTTGTGTGTGTTTTGGGGGGGGTAATATTTATATAGCATAAAATTTCCCACTTTCACCATTTTTAAATATACAGTTCATACAGTTCAGTGGCATTAAGTACATTCACATTGCCATCACCACTGTCTATCTCCAGAACTTTTTTGTTATACCATACTAAAATTCTGTACCCATTAAACTTCCCATTCCTCCTGCCTTCCCCCCACCCCCGCCCCATCTACCCAGGTCTCTCTTTTGCCCCATTTCTCTCTGTTTTGATGATTTCATCCATTCATACTATATCCAGTATCATCTTTATTCAAACTAATCTTTATTTATGCATATATTCAATATTTTTTGAGAGTCTGTTATGTATCAGGCATTGGGGAAAGGGTAGCAGATACATGATGAAGAAAGACTAACACTGTACTTGCACTCATGGAGTTTATCATCTAGTAGGGGAAATATGTTAATAAAATAATTTTTATAACTGGTGATATGTAATAAAAGAATGATCTACAGTGCTTTGAGCTTGGAGAAATTAGAATTTTACTTCAGGAAGTAATGTTTGGCCTGAGTCCTCAAGATTCAGGAAAATTTAAGTGGGCTAAAGGGGAAGGCGACAGAGGGAGTAGAGTGTTCCAGGTGGTGAGAACAGTGTGTGCAAAGGCTCTGTGGGAGGCCTGTGGGAGCATATGGGAGGGAGCCTGGCCTACATGAGGAACTGGACATGAGGTCAGAACAATATGTAGGAGCCAGACTCTGCAAGGCCTTAGAGACCATGTTAAAGGTTTTGGACTTTATTCTAATATTCTGAAAGCAATGGGAAGATACTGAAGGGTTTTATTCAAGGGTATGGTATGTGTTGGCAGGAAGAAGAAATGAGAGGATTTGCACATTGATGAGGACATGCTTAGCTGTAGTATGGAGAGTAGATTGGAGAGGGCCAAAAGTGAACCGTAGGATGCTTTTGAGGAGGGTTGATGATGATAGCTGGGTAGTGTGTGTTGGGGGGAAAGGGTCGTAGTGGAGATGAAAAGGTGTGAAAGGCAAAAGGAATGAACCAAATATGAGGAAATGAGGGAGAAGAAAGTATCAGCAGTGATTTCTAGGTTTCCAGCTTGTGTAATAGGATGAATGTTGTTATCATTCTGAGATAGAGACCCCAGGAAGAGAATTTGTTTTAGCTCGAAAATAAAGAATTTGGATTTGGACTTGTTGGCTCTGGGGTGCATTTGCCATACCCTCAGGGGAGACATTAAATGGGCAGCATATATGGGACTGAAGCTCATGGAAACTTATGCCTGGAGATATAAATAATGGATATTTGGGGGAATAGAGATAATAACTAATGTTGTGAGTATGAATGAGATTTCTCAAGAAGAATATGGTTTAGAGTGAGAAGATAAAAGAGTTGAGAACTTGAAATGCTAGTGATTAAATAACCAAATAAAGAGAGACTGCGCTTCAAAGGAAATAGAAGAGTAAAGAGATAGGAAGGAATGAACACCCCTATTTCTGCTCAGGTTGATATATTGAGATCATGCTACATACTACATACTAAATATGTTTCGTGGTGTCTTGTCTCATGGTGAATATGTAGAAAACTATACTGACCAACTTACCACACTATCCAACTAAACAGAAAAACTAAACAGAAAACGTGTTCCTCCTCCCAAAACCAGTGCTCTGCTTATAGGCAAACCAGAAACTTCAGAACCATCTTATTGTTTTTTCCCTTTAGTAATCCTTACCGGTTTTTAATATTTATCCTTTTCTTCCTTTTTTTTTTTTTTTTTTTTGGCCACTTCTATTGCCTAGTTCAGTCTAATCTATTTAACATTAGAATTTCCATCAGTTTTTTTTTCCTTAAGCTGATTGGATCATGTTACTCTTGCTTAAAAGTCCCTGATGGTGTTATCACTGCTACTGAACAAATTCCAGACTCCTGAGCATAGTATTCCAGGCCTCCTGTGACCTGGCCCCAGCTGGTTTTTCCTGTTTTGTCCCTCACCATGAACTTTACCTTTCTAGATTACTCACTGTTATTCCCTGGACACACTATGCATTTTCAAGACATGGCTTTAGTTTATGTTATAAACAGATGAAAACATATACTTTCCCCACTTCCAGTGTCTTCCCAAATTATCCTCTCAAGACTGCTCCAGTGCCTCTCCTTCCAAAAAGCCTTACTATCTACTTTCTCTCAGTTGTAATGAATTACTCCTATCTCATCATTTCCATTAGCCTCTTTGCGCCTTTATGATAGTATTCATTTCATTTTGCCTTGAAATCGCTGTTTTTTCTGCCTGCACTATTTGGCTTTAGGCCTCTTGAGAAGTACCATGTCACATTTGTGTATTTATTCTGCATAGTACTTTGGTGATGGTCATAAATATGAATAAGCTGTAGATTTTAGAATAGGGTGAAGAAAAGAAAAATATTTTAAGTATTAATTTTTCTCGTATATAATTGATATCTTAGCCCTACTTTCATACTATTTTTATAATTTTATATGCATAGCACAAATTTTTCCCCTTTTTTGGCAGAAGTATTCTCCTTGGCCCAGAAAATGGGATGGGGGGGTCTTTTTATAAAAAGAATTCTTGTATGTTTGACCTTAATCTGGCCTAAATAATAGTCAGTATTGCTTTATTTTTTCAAAAATCCAAACTTTGGAAAGACTGTTTTTAAAACTCATTATTTCATAGTTTTTTGTTGTTATTAGCAATGTGTATTTGTTATAGGAAAATGAGACAACACAAATATGCTTTTATATTCATTTTATTTATTTATTTATTATTATTATTATTTTTGTGGTACGTGGGCCTCTCACTGCCGTGGCCTATCCTGTTGCAGAGCACAGGCTCCGGACGCGCAGGCCCAGCGGCCATGGCCCACGGGACCAGCCGCTCTGCGGCATGCGGGATCCTCCCAGACCGGGGCACGAACCCGTGTCCCCTGCATCGGCAGGCGGACTCCCAACCGCTGCGCCACCAGGGAAGCCCCTATATTCTTTTTATTTTTAAAGGCCATTCAAGGTTGATACAGTTGGAATAAACTTTCCAACAAGATAGAAGTAACTTAATTTAGTAGCTAATAATTTGTTGAGGAGATATTCTTCCTATAGTATTATTTCTGTTTGGTGTGGCTCCTGTTTTATTTGCATAACAAAATTTAAGATAGTGGAAATATTTTGTTGGGATTATTAATGTGATATATTTCTCTCCACTACTATAGAAACGTTTCTGTGTTTAAACTGAGATAATGACTTACTGAATTTCCTAATTGGAAAATTTTTTTTTAATAAATTTATTTTTATTTATATTTTTTATTTTTGGCTGCGTTGGGTCTTCATTGCTGCGCGCGGGCTTTCTCTAGTTGGAGCGAGTGGGGCCTACTCTTCATTGCGGTGCGCGGGCTTCTCATGGCAGTGGCTTCTCTTGTTGCAGAGCATGGGCTCTAGGTGCATGGGCTTCAGTAGTTGTGGCACATGGGCTCAGTAGTTGTGGCTCACAGGCTCTAGAGCACAGGCTCAGTAGTTGTGGCGCACGGGCTTGGTTGCTCCGCAGCATGTGGGATCTTCCTGGACCAGGGCTCGAACCCTTGTCCCCTGCATTGGCAGGCAGATTCTTAACCGCTCCGCCACCAGGGCAGTCCCCCAATAGGAAAATTTTTGCGATGTTATTAGCCTTTTCTTCAATTTGATTTTTCCCCTTGTCATTAATGCAGCTCTCAAGAGGCAGAATTTGTATAATAATCCTTTCAACTCCATCAGTTACACAAGTCCTTACAGTCCAAATGCCAGTAGCCCATACAGCAGTGGTTTCAATTCTCCGTCCTCAACCCCAGTGCGACCTCCTATAGTCAAACAGCTAATACTTCCTGGAAATTCAGGTAAGGAGAAACGAAATGGAGTAATTAAGAAATGGTTTTTAACTTACTGCCCTGCCTCAGAAAATAACTTACTCATCAGTAGTTCAAGTTCCTTTATTTATGAAACCTCCAACTGGTTAGAGAAGATATCATTGAGGTGCTACTTAGCACTAGGTAGTACGATACTAGGCTCCAGTGATACAGATAAGCCAAGTTACATTCATAAAATTTTCTTTAGCATGTGTGTAAAAGTTTTTTAATGTGGCTTGATAAAATAGCATCACAGGCTTTATTCTTTTAACCCATAGATGCTTACTGAGTAGCTTGCTTAGGTTGTAAAAGCTACAGAGTTAAACTCTTCTAATAGGAGTTTTAATAAGCTTTGATATTGTAGTTAAATAATAGTACAAGGCTGTATATGAATGTGCCAAGCGGGTGTTTAGAGCTCTAAATGATATGGGAGAGGGATAGATTGCTATAATTGAGAGAAGAATGTTCTGCTGTGGTTCTGTGACTGAGACTGTTATTCTGTAGCTTACTGTTCTTTAGATTTCACCCATTCAGTTACTCTTATTACTGCTCTTGGTATGATTAATTATCATAGCTTCCTTAAAAATTAAAGTATTATTAACCACCTCAAACTTTTGACTTGTATACTCCCTAGTCTCATCACTTATTGACCCTGAAGTTTGTTCTGTACGTAGGTTGTTACTTGCTCCTTATTTCACCCATGACTGTTGTACTAAAAAGGTTGATCTGCCATATTTGTTTAATATAAAGAATTTTATTCAGGCACTATTTGAGACTGACCTTATAGTACTTTTCCTATCACGTGTACTATGCTCTTCTTGATAACATAAACTATTTCGTATTCTTCTTGCTCTTTTTATGTGCCATTCGTGTTGGAGCTGACTCTTATGGTGAAGAATTCTGGAAAACAAGTTTCAAATCTGTATTAGAAATATTAGTGACAGTCTTGGAATTTTTTAAATTCTTCATTAGAAGTTGATGATCTGATGAAAGCATTTCCTTAGAAACAAATTAGAATCTTTTGGATATGTATATCCTTTATTCCTCTGACCTGTCTTGTATCCCCCTTTTGGTTTACAGTGATAAAATGAGTTTTTTCATCCAGTCATTTTCTTCATCCCATCTTTATGCTTCACTAGTAAATTTCAGAGAACTCCTTGGATCCCCATTACTAGTTTAGCGAAGGAATTTTGTAAACATGGCATACTGTAGGAGAAATGAGCTTAGTATTCTTTTTTTGGTTTGTTCCTAAATCTCTAAGGAGTCCTGATTTTCCTCAAATTATAGCTTTCTTGTTTAGGAAAAGTAGGTGCTTTTATTCAAGGGAAAAAAGATGGTGGTATTTGCTAGTGACTGAATTTGGGAGGAGAAAACACATCTTAAATTCATCTATTTATAGAGTAGTTTCATTGGCTACCTTGTAAAAGTTGAAATCCTCTAGCATGTATTATTGAACATTAACTACTTGCCAGGTACTGTTTTGAAAACTTAATTGTTTCATAAGAATATAGATAAGTTATAGCTATAAGAAAATGTGTTTTGTATTTGTCATTATATATGAAGGAGTCTCTGTAGCCCTCTTTATACTTAATCAGGTCAATTTTTAATTTTAACATTTGGGAATTTTATAAACAGAAAAGACAGAATAACAATGAACTTAATCCAAAGATATAATATCAAGTTAATTGCAACAGATGTTTATTCAATTTTTGTTTCACTGAAGTTTGAATCATTTTCTTTTTTAAGGTAATTTGAAAAGTTCGTCAGACAGAAATCCTCCACTCAGTCCTCAGTCCTCTATAGACAGTGAATTAAGTGCTTCAGAATTAGATGAAGATTCAATTGGATCCAATTATAAGCTAAATGATGTAACTGATGTGCAGATTCTAGCTCGGATGCAGGAAGAAAGTAAGTATTTTAATTGTTAAAGTTGTGGTCTTTCATTACTGTACAATTTTGTTATTAAATATGTCAAAGTGTTGTGGAATAATAATGTAGTAAGAATAGAAATGTTGAAATTTCAGAGGCTTTTTCAAGTGGACTGGTTTGTTCATTAACTTGTTTTTAGAGTCCATAGTATGTAGAGCAATTTGCTGTGTGAGGAGCAAAGAAAAACAGGCTATGCTCTGCTTCTGTGGCTGGTAATCATACCCTGCATGTTACTCTACACTGTAACTCTGTAGTTATTACTCGGTTGCTCTGTGTTTTCTTAGCGTAGACCAGAGTTTCTCAACTGTTCTTTCATTAATGCCTCCCCAAGGAGCTGATTTAGACTTTTTTTACCCACCCCCACTCCCGTTAAATTTTAATACCATTGATATACTGTATATCTCTTTATGTACTATAAGGGCCACAAACTATTATGATATCTAAGATTTTTTTCACACCCCCCAAATCAGTTTTTTTCTCCTTGGGGGCAAATTTCATCTTTCTTAGAATGTTTGGTGTAGTCTGTAAAAAAGACCTTCATGGGAAAATCGGAATTGTGACATTAAGTTAAATGAAGCATGTAATGTTGCTTTGCAAAGTGGTCCTTGCAACTTTTTAGGTCACATATACCTTTGAGAATCTGATAAAAGTGTTGTCCCCTGTCACTCCCAAAATATGCATACACACAAGTTTTTTCATACTATTTCAAGGGCTCATTAGTGCCCTGACTCTCATCTGAATGTAAGATGTTGGTGATAGTATTATTCTTGCCTGTATATTTTATTGTATGATGCCATAGGCTTAACTGTGAAGGAAGCAGTCTCTCTAACCTTCATAATGAAAAGATCCTTGAAACACAGATTTCAGAGTCTTGACAGTTGGCTGAGGTAATGGAGCAATGTTATAGTTCAGTTCAAAAGTTTTCTGTTTAGGTCCTTTCTTTTATGTAAATATGTAGTAAGTTTTATCAAGCTATAACATTTATTAAGAAACTGCAGTGTTTCTCACTCTGCTAATTCTTGTCTCATTTTCACACATCTTCCCTTAGAGATAGAAAGGTTTGATGCTTGTTTTATCTATCTTTAGCCCTAGAAACTAATAACATTTTACCCTTTTATTCTGTAACTTTGTATATATAACTCCTCACTGGGAATATGGTATTGTCAGCTAGTGAGGGGTTACTTATTATCATGGATGTGAAAAAAGAATAAAGAATGCTGTGTAACTACCAGTTAGAATAAACTCACTCATTTCTTCTTTGAATCCTGACTTTTTAGACTGCAGTATTTTGTTAGAAATTCACCCAGCTATTTGCTGTAGTTTTCATATTGTGTGTTGGTAATGCATAATAGAAATTTTAGGCTTACTTTAAAAATCCTTTCTAAGCTATTCACATGCACAAATATTTCTTTTCCTGGTGAATTAAAAAAAAATAGAAAATGCTGAAAAGGTGTGTGATACCTCCTTGAAAACACCAGCTTTTTTTTTTTTTAAAGAGAGAATGATTTTCCTTTTTACAACATTGTTTCTCCCGTTCTTTGGTAACAAAAATGAAGAGTAACAGATTTGGGCTTTTGCCTGGTTAAGCTCCCTCATTTTTAAAATGAGAAACACACAATCCCATAGTGGTTGTGACTTCCCTAAGACCGCCTTGTTAATGGAGAACCTGCATTGGGATCTGGATTTTTCTTTTTTAAAACACCGCTCTTCTCACTGGTCTGTTGTCTTTTGCTAGGTGACTTTAGTGCCATGTTTGCTATAACATGACCCTAAGTAATTTGTTGGTTACTACAGTGGTCCCCAAACCTGACCAACGGGCTAGACGGGCCCTAGGAATCTAGTTTTACAGGTACCCTGGTGTGATTCTCATCCACTACTTTGGGGAACCATGTTGATAATCACTTTCTGTGAATGAATATATAACTTAAAAGTTTGATACTCCTCTGGAACAGACCTTTTGGGCTAAACTGCCAATAGTTAGCAGGACTTCCTCAAAATGTTATCTAAATTCCATACGTTTTTTCAATTGTAATTTTTTTTCTCGTTGCATATCTATCAACATTTGTTTTTATTCTAGAAGGTTTTATACTATTTGAAGGGCTCCTAAGGTTGCTTGGGTATTTCTGAAGGTATCAAGATAATTAAGGGACTGACTCCTTTGAAAATTCTTACGTGATGACTTAGAATTTATCTTGTTTTATTGAAGTCACTTAGGTTATGAAACAACTGAAATTATGTTTGTGCCCAAGTATTGAATTCCTAAGAGTGGGATAGAAGTTTCCTTCATCATCTTCTTGAGTAAGATTAAGCAAGGATTCAGTATCCAGGGAGTATATTTACTCCTGATGTATTCTTTACACTGGTTGGGCAGTAATTGTTTTCCTTCAGTATTCCTTTAATGTTAATCTCAAATTTGGATTACTGTCTTTTGGAGTAGAAATATTTTTAAATTTATGGTTCTATTTTTAATATAGATTTCGGATTCAAGAAGAAATGTTGAAATTGGGCAAAAGTTTACGAATTTCATTTAATTTAAAAAGAGCCTTTTAGATGTGGTATATGCATCCTTATGTGTGGGAAAGTCTAAGGTGAATCAAGTGAAAGGGAGTTTTCCTTTACACGTTATACCCTATTTGAATTTCTCAATGATAATCTTTTGCTTTTAAACCTTAAAAATATTTAAATGTTTAAAAATAAAACTGAAGAAATAAAATAACACATTCATTATTGTCAGGTCTCCGGCAAGAATATGCAGCCACCGCGTCTCGGCGCAGTTCTGGTTCATCTTGCAATTCTACAAGACGGGGTACTTTTAGTGATCAGGAACTTGATGCACAAAGTTTAGATGATGAAGATGACAATATGCATCATGCAGTATACCCTGCTGTTAACAGGTTTTCACCATCACCACGCAATTCACCTCGACCATCACCTAAGCAGTCACCCCGAAATTCACCTCGTTCTCGATCTCCTGCTCGGGGAATAGAATATAGTAGAGTGTCCCCACAGCCTATGATTAGCCGCTTACAGCAACCTCGCCTTTCCCTTCAAGGCCATCCCACAGATTTACAGACCACAAGTGTTAAAAATGAAGGTAACTATAATGTCTGGAAAAAATTTGTCCTTCATATTTTCAGTATGAAAGTAACAGTTTTTATCAAGATTCTGTATTTTAGAAAGTAGATCAAGAATTGAGACAGTTTATTGTTTTATTAATACTGAGTCAGGGACTTCCGTGGTGGCACAGTGGTTAAGAATCCGCCTGCCAATGGAGGGGACATGGGTTTGAGCCCTGGTCTGGGAAGATCTCACATGCCATGGAGCAACTAAGCCCGTGCGCCACAACTACTGAGCCTGTGCTCTAGAGTCCCCGAGCCACAACTACTGAGCCTGCGAGCCACAGCTACTGAAACCCGCGAGCCTAGAGCCCGTGCTCCATGACAGGAGGATCCACCGCAATGAGAAGCCTGTGCACCGCAAGGAAGAGTAGCCCCTGCTCGCCGCAACTAGAGAAAGCCCACACGCAGCAGTGAAGACCCAACGCAGCCAAAAATAAATACAATAAAATTAATAAATTTATTTAAAAAATACTGAGTCAATGCAAAAATAAAGGAAGAAGTGAATTTAATTTTACTTGATTATGTTAGTTTTGATTTGTTATACTCATGAAGTGATCTGTGTATAGATTTTTTTTTTAAATTTATATTTGGCTGCATTGGATCTTTGTTGCTCTGCGCAAACTTTCTCTAGTTGTGGTGAGCGGGGGCTGCTCTTCGTTGCAGTGTGCGTGCTCCTCATTGTGGTGGCTTCTCTTGTTGCGGAGCATGGGCTCTAGGCATGCGGGCCTCAGTACTTGCAGCATGTGGGCTCAGTAGTTGTGACTCGAGGGCTCTAGAGCGCAGACTCAGTAGTTGTGGTGCACGGGCTTAGTTGCTCTGTGGCATGTGGGATCTTCCCGGACCAGGGAATCAAACCCATGTCTCCTGCATTGGCAGGCGGATTCTTAACCACTGAGCCACCAGGGAAGTCCCTGTGTATAGATTTTAAGTAATTTATGGTTCTTTTTAACAATTCTACCCATTTATAGAAACTGTATTGTTTATTTTTATAAGACGTGTACTTCCTGTTAGCTCTTCTAAAATATGCAGAACACTTAAAGAATTTTATTTTTTTTAATTAATTTATTTTATTTAATTTTTAGTTTTGGCTGTGTTGGGTCTTTGTGTTGCTCTAGGCGGGCTTTCTCTAGTTGCGGCAAGCAGGGACTACTCTTCGTTGCACTGCTCGGGCTTCTCATTGCGGTGGCTTCTCTTGTTGCCGAGCACGGGCTCTAGGTGCACGGGCTCAGTAGTTGTGGCTTGCAGGCTCTAGAGCACAGGCTCAGTAGTTGTGGGGCGTGGGCTTAGTTGCTCAATGGCATGTGGGGTCTTCCCAGACCAGGGCTCAAACCTGTGTTCCCTGCATTGGCAGGCGAATTCTTAACCACTGCACCACAGGGAGGCCCAAGAATTTGATTTTTGAATGTTAATTAACATTTTAATTTTCTCCATCAGAAAGAATGTTTTGATTTTTTTCTTTTAATTAAATTTCTGTTGTCATAGAAAAACTAAGACGCAGTCTTCCAAACCTGTCCCGAACATCTAATACACAAGTTGACTCAGTGAAAAGCAGCAGAAGTGACTCAAATTTTCAAGTGCCAAATGGAGGAATACCTCGCATGCAACCTCAGGCTTCAGCCAGTAAGTATCTTTTATGTATCAGTTATTTAAAGATAAATGAAAATTATAGATTTTAATTTTGTGCTGAATAGCTGTATTAAACTATAGTAAAATGTAGTGATTATCAATTGCTATAAGATGATCTATATTAAAATTTAAAATTTGTCCCTATAAAATACCCAATTGTATCAATACTTAAATCTGTATGAAACTGTGGTCTCTCTAGAATTCTAAAATAAGCAAGTTCTAGCTGTTTAATATATAAATATATATGCCTTAAAAATCTTATATTCTGCAATACTGCACATTAAAAATGACAGGATTTTGGGGGGAAATAGTCCTGAAGCAGACCACTTAAAACCCAAGGAGCTTTCTTACTAGAACATTAATAAAAACAATAATGATCCCATAAAAATAATAGCACAATTAAAGGCATATTAAATTCTTAATAAATAAAATAAATACTCCAGCAAATGTAGAATTTCATTTTTTAAAAAAGTTGAAGGTAACCTGATGGAAAGGAATGTTGAGACTGTTGAATTAAGGAGACATATGCAACATAAACAAAGATCAGATAATCATGCAGAAGGAACTTCTAAGACAAAGTGGCCAAACTGAGCCAAGAAGTGATGTGGGAGTAGATGGCACTCTGTACTTTATAGAGTGACTAAAACAGAATTGAACACTTTCCAAAAACTATTGCGTATTAAGTAGGGTAGATATGAGCATGCAGTCAAACCAGTTTTAAACAACTATCAGTTATTTCTACAATCTTAGAAATGCTCAATATGCATGCCTTCTATCCCACAGTTCACATCAGTTTTTTTTTTTTTTTTTTTTTTTTTTTTGCGGTATGCGGGCCTCTCACTGTTGCGGCCTCTCCCGCTGCGGAGCACAGGCTCCGGACGCGCAGGCCCAGCGGCCACGGCTCACGGGCCCAGCCGCTCCGCGGCATATGGGATCCTCCCAGACCGGGGCACGAACCCATATCCCCTGCATCGGCAGGCGGACTCCCAACCACTGCGCCACCAGGGAGGCCCCACATCAGTTTTGTAGTTTGATTCATTCAGTTCCTTTGTAGCATGTTTACTGTCAGTGCTTGAAGTGGTCACTGTGATGTGTTCCTTCATTTCCTCAAAGCTGTGACAAAGAAGTGATACAAACATGAGGTTATTGATTGTCCATTTATAACTTGTGTATTGAGTAACCCAACTTTGAAAGCATTCAACTCTTTTTAAATCCCCTTGCACTCTTCCTTGGCTCTATTGTGTTTAGCTGACTTTGTGTAGTTTGTATTAAGCTGCTGTTACTTGGTGGCTCAAAAATCCACAGTCCAGAAAAAAAATACATTTGAACCAAAATGACTTTTGTGATGTATTGATAAATTTTCCTCATTTACAAATTGCATATGATATTATTTATATTATAGAACTCACATTGTACAGTACCAAACATTCATAATTCTGTTTAATCTTCTGAACAATTCTATGAAGTAGGTTCAATTACTAACACATTTTACAAATTAGGAAATTGAAGTTTTGAAAGGTTACATAAGTTATCTATGATCATACCATACAGCTTATAAGTAGCAAGTTAGGATTCAGACCCATGTTGATCCTGATTGAAAGCCGAAGCCCAATTAGAGAGATTTGTCACATCAGTGGTTTAGTACTAAGACATAAAAATTATCCAGAAATATTATTTCTTTTTCTTTCTAAGATAAACTCTAAAATTTAAGGCATTGTAGAAAACTGATACCTAGAGATTTGGGTACCTCATTTTTTTAGATGGAGGTGTGCAAAAACATGTTTTTATACCACATTAAATTTTAAACACACAGACCATGTGAACTATGTGTTTAAGAGTGTCGCTGTGGGGCTTCCCTGGTGGCGCAGTGATTGAGAGTCCGCCTGCCGATGCAGGGGACACTGGTTCGTGCCCCGGTCTGGGAAGGTCCCACATGCCGCGGAGCGGCTGGACCCGTGAGCCATGGCCGCTGAGCCTGTGCGTCTGGAGCCTGTGCTCCGCAATGGGAGAGGCCACAGCAGTGAGAGGCCCGCGTACCGCAAAAAAAAAAAAAAAAAGTGTTGTTATGGTACTCATATGGTACTCATAAATGGTGTAGAAAATAGAGATTCACAAAATTTAAAAAATGAAAGTAAAGATACAGTTTGAACTCTTAAGTTATTACTGAAGTGGTGAGTGATAGGTTTTTGTGCCTTTAAACCTGAAAATTAAGTTAATTTGGTTTAATAATATCCTGTTTCTGGGGTTTTCTTCCCCCTTGGGAAGAGCAATCCACAGTGTTAATACAACAGGAAAGAAACTTTTATATTGTTAAGAATATTAAGTAACAAAACTCATGTATATTATAAGCTACACTTTTACAGTCTATGCACAGATAATCCAAAACACCATTTTCACTCGGCTTTCAGAGGTGCTTTAATACTTAGTTTGAATTGTTAAATTCTGAATTTCTCAAATCTTTCCATGACATATTTTCAGACAGGTTCCCAGCTCTTTGATGAAACCAGCTATATCTATATCCTTTTTACCTCATTCCATTATTGTCAGTACCAACTCTTTACTCAGATTTGTTCCCTCATGCCCTCATACATGCTGTTTGTGTGTTTAAACTATTCTAGCATCTTAAAGCTGTATGGAAATGAAAAATAACTCTTTACCAAAAGAGAAGGAACAATAAAAGATTGAGAACCTAGGATAAAAATGTTAATAAAAGAAGAATATATTGACCTTATCTTAAACTTTATGATAACTACTCACCTTCTTTAGTGGCAGACTTACCGTTGTATAATCAACTGCTGATTCCCTAGAATTTTCTTTTCCTTTAGGTGAATTTTTTTTTCTTTTTCCCCAGAAGTTGATAATTAAGGAAAATACGTAAAGAAACATAATGAGATTCTAATCACTAATTTACTTTTAAGTGGGATATATGTATACTGTTTCATAGTCATGTATTTCAATATTTGAATGATGTATAGGCAGAAGAAAAAGTAAGGTACCATCCTTTTTTAAAAATTGCATATACTTGTTTATTTTTATATATGTAGCTGTAGTGAAGCTTATTTATGATGAAAATATCACAAATATTTATTTTAGTATAGAATCACACTACTCACAAAAATGTATTTGGAAAGTAGTAAATCCAGAATATTGGCAGGTTTAAAATTTAATAAAGTTTATTTCATAAAAATTTTTAAAACTTGGGAGTTCCTTGGAGGTCCAGTAGTTAGGACTTGGGCTTTCACTGCCATGGCCCCAGGTTCAATCCCTGGTTGGGGAACTAAGATAACGGAAGCCATGCGGCACGGCCAAAAAAAAAAGAAAAAAAAATTGAAAACGTTTTGTTTAAACTTAATACATTATGAAGCAAAATAAAATGTTACCTTTTTTTCTGAAATTTTTACGTATATCTTTGATACATAATATATATGTGTGTTTTAACTAGTGTGTGTATATAGGTGTACTGTTTTCATAATAGCCTTTTTATATTGATATATAATTATGTACAGATATTACAATGGCAAGTTTTATACATAAATTAGCATTTTAAATATTTTATATAAACCAAATTTATATATTTGCTGCATTTTGTTTTCTTTTAAGTATTTTTCCAGCTCTTAAGTGGTAAAGCTTTGATTCTTACTTGCTGGTCTGCATGAACCTAACTTTGCAAGGTTGCTTCATTTCCACCTAAGGGACCACTTATTTTGCCTTGTTACTATGCCAATCACTATTTTTATATGCTTATTTGCTATGGCTGCATTATTGTGGATGTTGGCATTCAAATATGAATATTATGAGAGTTCTAATATATTTTCATTTTGGTAGCTGTTACCAATTCTTGACTTTTATATTTGGAAAATGTGAGTAACTTAAAAAGTTTAAGAAAACCAGAGCATTGCAGAGGTCATGGATACATGTAATTTTCTCAGATTCTCCAGTTAAAGGAAGGAATGTTTCTCATGGACAGTTTTTCAAAAGACTAGTGCTTGCTTTCTAAGACCACTAGAGCACAGGTTTAGTAGAAAGTTTAATTTTCAGAAAAATATAGGAATTACTGGTTCAGAAATAAGAGAGGAAAACCCAAGGTAATCTGCTGGTTTTAAAAAAAGTAGTATGAGTTTACTTTCACATGTATTGTCCCATTTGAAGCTCACAACATCTCATTTTTCATTTTTATAGAGAGGGAGAAGAGATCCATATAAATTATACATAGAATGTCAAGTAACTAGAAAAGTGGCAAAACCAAGCCAAATTACTCCCTCTTCTCAACTCCTCCATGAGTCTCCTGATTTCCTCCCAATCATTGTTTGGATTACATCATGCTGACCTAATTGCAAATGAGGAGGCATCTTGGAAAATATTCTTGGATGACTCTACTGGAGCATGATTTGAGACTGAACTATAAATACTTTGTGAATTACCACAAAGGGTAAAATAAGTCATTGTAACATTTATCCACTTGCTTGCTTACATTTAACTAAATGGAAGAATATATTTGAATAGGATACAGAGTATACTCCCAGAGAAGAGATGTATAGGATCAGTATTGTACTCTGGACCTCTCACTGAAGAGGTAGTGTCCAGGGCAGTTGTCAGCTTATACATAGGCCAGAGTGCACTTAGGCCCATGGGGAAGGAATTCTCATCCAGATTTCACTTGTAACCAAAACACTAAAAGGTTACATTAGAATTTTATATAATTATGAAACATAAATTGAAATAAATAAGTCATGATAAATCTGTGTAATTGGCTAAGGTACAAATGAGTGAGATACTTGTAGAACTCCTACTTAAGGATAAGTAGTGTAATGATGTTGTCAGTTATCACAAAGAGATTTTATAAATGTAGTTTTTCTGACCTTTACTTCTGGAAATGTTGATTGAATACATCTGGGATGGGGACCCAGAATCTGTTTTTTAGAAGTGTTTTAGCTGACTCGGGCATATTTAAGTTTGAGAACCACTCAATTGGACCTCAGCTGTGGAGGATCTCGAATATTTAGTTTGAATCTCTGGATTTTATCCAGTACTCAGTCACTTATGTGTTTCTTAATTATTCAACAGGTATTTATTGGGTGTATATATTCCAAGCACCGGGAATATAAATGTGAAAGAGACAGCTCGTGCCCTCCAAAAGAGGAAGTGATAGGCAGGAAGTGATGTGGGAACAGGAGAGGCATTACACAGCAGTATGAAGAGGTTTTCAGGAAAGGTATTGAAAGGTATCTCAGCCAACTCTGGAGGAGTTGTCACACGAGGAAAGGAAGTATAGGTTTTCCAAACAGTGGGACCAGTAATGAAGTCTTAAGAATGGCACCCTGATTATAGTGGTTTTGTTTGACTAAAGTGGGGGTCACAGGATGGTTAGTTGGTGCAGTGACCAAGGATGAGAGATGCAGGTAGGGGTTAGATTGTGGGAGCTTTTAAATATGTCGGGAATTCCCCGGCGGTCCAGTGGTTAAGACTGCATGCTTTCATTGCCGAGGGTGCAGGTTCGATCCCTGGTCAGGGAACTAAGACCCCATGAGCCGCGTGGTGCAGCCAAAAAATAAGTGAATCAAATAAATATCATATTAAGGAGTTTAAATTTCATCTTATAAGCATGGCGAGCCATCATAGGCTTTTAATCAGGGTTACTTAAGAAATTCAGTCTAGTAGCAATGTGGAGAATGGATTAAAGTTCTAGAAGGATTTGGAGACTTTCAGTTTAACTACTATAATTTATCTTTAAAAAGTGATTTTGGGGACTTCTCTGGCGGTCCAGTGGTTAGGACTTGACGCTTTCACTGCCGGGGCCTGGATTCGATCCCCGGTTGGGGAACTAAGATCCCGCAAGCTGTGCGGACAAAATAAATAAATAAAAAGTGATTTCGTCATTAGAAAACAGATCAAATTATGATTGATAATTCAGATTAAAATTTAGCTTTTGTTCTTATTTGAGTAACATTATTTGACTTTGTGGTATCTCATGAAAATCACTCATTTCATTCCATCTGTATCAGGCAAATTTAGAGTATACTGCCTGATCCTATTTGCTATAAACAGGATCCTATCTGATTCTTTGACTTTCTGTTGGACAGTTTTCTCTTGTCTGTAGATGCTGTTCTTGTGGCATCACCCATGAAACTTGAGGGCTAAATAAGGTCCATTGGAGTTATTGTAGCTATTAATTTAAATAAGATCTTTCCAGGACAGTTGATTAGAGATGATATGTTAAACCCTCGTTTAAAAAATTTTAATGGTTAATAGATACTGTGGATTGCCAGTGTATGTACAGTTGGTTACCTTTTGCCCTCGTTTACTCCACTCCAATCACCATGGCCTACTTCTGTTCTTCAAATGTACCAGGCACACTCCTACCTCAGGTCCTTACTGCTGCTTTTCCTTCCATATAGAATGCATTCCCCTGATATCTGTATGGCTCACTTCCTCTCTTCCTTCAGATCTTTGGGCAAATGTCATCTCAGGAAAATATTTCCTGATGACTCTATTTGTAATTGCAACTTAAATCTCCTACTTCTTGTCCCCCTTTCCTACTTAATATTCTCCTTAGCAGCTATCACCATGTCTCGGGCCATATATTTTACTCTTTGTTTATTGTGTTTCCCCTTCCCTAAAATCTTAGTTACATGAAAGTAGGAACTTTGTCTATCTAGCTGGCTACTGAATCCATTGTTCCTAAAACAGTGCCTCTAATAAAGTAGATAATTACTTGAAAGAATGAAAGAAAGCAGGAATGAATGAATGAGTGAATGAATGAAAATATGAATGGTTGAAAGCATGTATGAATAAATATGTAAATGAAGAATATTCAATGACGACAGCATCCTGTATTTCTGTGGGATAGATATGAAGTAATGCATTATAAAATTGGTATTTTTTAAGTTTGGAGAATTTTCTGCTTGTCTGCCTGGCAATATATTTAACTTAAACTGGCATACAGTATTATTTAGCAGCAGTAATGTGTTGTAGTAAGTGTTACAGAAATTGAAATCAAATGCATTTGGTACTTTTTAAAAATGTTTACTATTAGACAGTGAGAAAATCCTATCAGCAATGATATGGTTAAGCAATAGAGGGAAAGAAAAATTCTCCTGAATTCTTTTTGGTGATATATCAAGTAATCCATTTATCAACCCAATGATTGTTTAAACTCTGGCCAGATTTATGGTTTGAGATCTCTTTTGGGGGGCAGGTTGGGGGTGTTGCATATAAATCCTAGAGGTATATGAAGTCTGACTTTCAAATGGGTAGAATGACATTTTAGAGCCACTTAAATAGGTGACTGCACTGGTACATGTGGGAATCATCAGTTCATTGGAGCCAAAGTGAGATTTAACTCCAGATGGCTCTGAACTGCTGCTTAATTGCTGGTTATGAGAGTTTCGCTGCAGTTAATAGATTAGGAGTTCCGAAGAAAGCTTAGAACTCCTCATTGATCACTTTAAAAACCAGATGCTCTGACTCTTCCAAATCCCTCAACCCCAACACATACACACCCCTCCCCACCCCGTATGCATGTGTGCATAGTCCAGATATGTTGCTACCCAAAGTCTAAAGTGCAATTAGTTGAATTCTACAGCAAGATGATGTTGAACATATTAAAGCAACTAGATTGTTTACTCCCTTGAGGACCTGCCTGGTTCTGAGTTTTCTTCTCCTTTTTGAGTATGGGGATTACTATTTCATGTTAGGACAGTTCATCTAACAATAACTGCTTTGCCAAAGTCTGCTTTTTGCACTGAACAAGTACTACGTTTATTTTTTTTTTTCTGTACTGTGTGCTTGCGTTCATCACTTTACTTATTAGCTTTGTATTCTTTGCATCCTGTAGCATGTTTGCTGGTGGTTTGTTTTCTCTTTGATATTTTGATTGGTTTACATATTATAGATTTTCTCATCTATAAGAAATAATTTTGGAAAGTATGCACTTTGCACTAAGATTTCCATTCCCTTTCTTTTCCAACTTAATGCACTAAGCATCACTTTAAGATTCCTCTGCTTCTAGGATTCTAACATAGTCTCACCTTATCTGTTCCTTGATAAATTTTCAAGTTTGTATTAAAATATTCAAGTTTACAGAAGCTATAGTCTTTATCTTGTCCTTCCAGGCAAATATTACAGTTCCTTATTTTTCAACAGCTTCGCAAAGGCTGAAAAATTTGCCTCGTACTTCCCTCAAAGCCAAACAGTTGCTTCAAACTTCATCTACAAAAAGAGGTAACTACAGCCTCTTACTAAGTTTTAAATTTCAGCAAATGGTCAAGTTAGTTAAATCTTTTACCTTTTGGCATACTGAGTCAGTGATGTCTATAAGGCACATTTTAGTCTTTTTTTTTTAATACTAAAATAATGTGTATTCATTCTCTGTTACTTGGATAAATCCAGAAGAAACTCATTTTCTACAGAGGTATGTATTGGGTTGCAATTCTAAAAGGAATAAATGATATGTAGCATTTAATATTAGAGAATTTATCATTTTTCTTACCTGAAACTGAAGGTTATTGTTTTAACTTTGTTAGATAACTAATAAATGCTTTAAAATGAACCAAATGCCAGACATTCTGTATGTTATGTTTTTTCTTCTGTCTTTGGTTTTTGGATTTACTTATCTGTAGGATGAAACAGGCATGTTTTCATATTAGAAATTGATTGACGTTAAAGCAGAGTTGTTAACTGATGATGTTTGGAATATTCATGGAATGGTAGCTTTTGTAAGAACTGACAGCTGAAGAAATATATGAAGGTTGACATCAAAGTTATCATGTTGGTTCCAAGAGATTGGATGTATGGACAGCTAGGAAGAAGTAGAATTGGGAGGAACACTGTGGGATTAGATAGACCAGCAGTAATAAGAATGAATAGAAACCTCAGAGGAAATGGTACAGAACAAATATAGGCAAGGAGGAAAAATATTTCCCCTATCTAGGACATGTAGATTTCCTGATAGCTTCAGAACTCAATAAATAACAAAGATATATAAGAAGGATAAAACACTAACAGGACATTATATGGAAGGAGGAGGTTTGGGATTTGATATGTTGAAAAATTATTTAGTTAATATGGTTATAAAAGTACCGAAATAGGTACTTTAGCGAGTTCACTAATGCAGATATTTTAGCAATGATTTGGTGGATTAAGTATAATTTAAGGAAATAGTTTTAGATATTAGAATCCAAAGAAAAGAGAATAGTCAAATAGAAAAGTAGAATGTTGGAATGTTTGTGTCTTGGATGTCAGGGGCTGATTATAGGCCTCCAGTAGGGGTGTGTTTTGGTGCCACTGTCAGAAATAATAACAGACTGAATAGATTATGCTCTTTTGATGGAGAAGAAGGTGACTTATTAAGGATCATTGTAGAAAAGGTTCTTAAATTATTTGAGGACCTTAAACCTCTTTTTTGAGATTTCCAGATACTTTTGAGTACTTCTAGGGGTAGAAGGTAGGTGAAAAGAGATGATTATAAAAGGATTGTAGTATCTATACCAGGGCAAGAGAGGATTTTAAGTTTATATAAATTTTATTTTTTGTATGCCTCTATAAGCTGCTTCATAATGTTTTTTGGCATTAGGTACGCTTATATAATTTAAAATTTTTACTTCAAATTTTATGTTGCTATTTATTAGATCGAGAAGATCATAACTTCTGGCTGATTTTTTTGGGGGGGTGGGGGATGCCTGTGGAGGTTACATTATTTTTGTGATTCTGAACTACCAAACTGCCTGCCCTCTGTGATAAGATAACAGGAAAACCCAGTCTCATAATTCCTGGTACCTCTAGCTATCTAGATGACATGGTAAAGAGAGAGAAGTTTGTGGGTGTGCATGTTTGATTTTTTGTTCCTTTTTGTTTCATTTTGTTTAATCTCTCATTTATCTTAATCCAGACTCCCTTATTTTCTGGTCGTACTGTGGCTTGGTGATGATCATTTTACACTATAAGTTCTAAACCAATTGAAAAAGGAACAATATATGATAGGATTTAAAATACTAGTTTAATTACTGGTAAAGCTGAGTTGGAGAATATCTCTTGGATCCAAGGTCAAAATGGATTTTCTAATTTACCCTCATGTCTAGACTTTGAGAGAGAGGAGTCTGCATTGGGCTGTGGGATTCTCTGCTCTTGTAGGGATGTGAAGCAGACAGGATTCAGACACCACGTTTTCATAGGTACCTTTGCACATTAATCCCATCCAATAGAGAAACATGAACTAGATAGTAAATTGCCACATAAATCAGTTGTTCCTCATCCTGGGGATGAGCCTATAACATTTTCTAGAAAGCTGATTTACTTATTTTAAGGGCTCACAGAATCATGGGAAGAGGAAGAAGATGGTTTCCTTAACTATTGGAAAAAATGGTCACTTTGACTTTAATTGCATTTAGTAGTAGCTGGAGTTTGAAGATAGGAAGGGAAGTAAAACTATGTTGCCTGGCACAGAGAAACACACCATAAACATTTGTTGATGAACACGATCGTGCCACTAACTCAGGAACGGCTGGACATGTCCCTCTTTGCGTTTTCTTCTTGCAAAGCTTTTGTGTTTCTTCAGCCCACTTTTCTCTTTGAGGGAAAGAACTCATTGTGTTTTTTTAAGACTTCGTAGAAGTGACTGCTTAAACTGCTTTGATAAAGATATATTTTATTTATCTCCAGTTGCTGGGAACTCAGTCAAGTAGAGATAAACAGGGTAGAAACCTCAACAAGTCAGGGGAAGAAAATGAAGACTAATTAGAGAAGTGAATGTAGAGATAAGGACAAATTTAAATGTACAAACATTTTTATTTAGAAGGAAAGAAACAACTAAGGAGGAGTTCATGATGGTGGTTGTCTAATACTGCTTTAATTTTCTAATTCACTATATTTTGAGATATTTAAGGTGACATAAGCAATATTTATAAGAGGTTTTATTGATATGAACCCAGGAGTTTTGTCATTACCCTGGATCCGAAATTTAAAATTTCGTATTCCCTTTTCTATCAGCTAACACATATTGAATCTGAAGCATAAACAAGATGCATGCATTATATTCTTTTCTCTTTTTTTCTCTGTTCTAGCCCCTCTTTACTTTTTCTTCTGTTAACAGTTGTGATCAAAGCCAGCCTCTGCCATAAACAGTTTTTAGAGACAGTTAAAATTGAAGGAGTTGCTCTCTCTCCCATGACTGTTATATACAATTGGGAGAAGGAAAGGAGAGAGCACAGGGGCTGTTCTTGGGGCTCCCTCCAAACACACAAATTTCTGTTAGATCATTTCATGCTGTCTTTGGAATGATACTTGAATAGATTTTACTTACATTTAGACTTGCTAAGGCTTTTATGATTTTCTAAAATTCTTTTTTCCTCTTTAATTAAATCTTGACTACATCTATCAATTTCCTTTGCTGAGAAAGTCCTAGATCAAAATTTCCACCTCTTTGAAATTTGTGCCTTGATTTTCCTGATTAAATAGGACTGCGTTTTAAAATATTAAAAGCCTTTAACATTCTGTGGTTTTAAAAGATCACCTGATTCCAGTTAACCCTCATTATATTTTTATTCCTCCCTAACTCCCAAGTTTATAGATAAGGCAAAATGCTGCTACCATTAGAGGAGGAAACAGTTTTTACAATAGTAAAACTACAGCTTAGTGCACCTCTTCATATACTCTAGTTTTCCCTCAATTTATACTTTAACCTTATTAAAGGATTTCTCTCCATATCTGGAGATTGTAGAACTTTTTGACTTATCCTTTCATAAGCTGTAGTACATTTATCTAAGAATATAAAGATTAATAAATTTAAAAGGATTTCTAATTTATAAATCTATTTTTTAATCTTTGTTATTTTAAAATATAGCACAAATTCAGAAAACCATATAATACATAGAGAGCTTAGTGAATTCCTATAAGGTGACCCCCTTGTAACTACCATTCATATCAGGAGACTAGAGCTTACTACCTCAGATGCTCTATACCCATCTGTTTCCAAACACAATCCTCTCTTGACCCCCTCTCCCAAGAATAGCCATTCTTCCAAATTTTTACAGTGATCACTTCCTTACTTTTCTGTATAATTTTTATCATCCAAGTAATGAAATTATAGTTTTACCTCTTTAATATATGTCTTTTTTAAGTTTCTCTTAATTTATAGTTTTCCTCCAACTCTTTACTCCCCCTTGTTGTTTGAAGAAACCACCAAATCACTTGTCCTGTAGATGTTCACACAGACTGGATTTTCCATGGTGTCATTTATCAGGTTCCTCTGTATTTCCTATAAATTGTTAGTTATCCACATGCTTAATTAGATTCAGTTATGTTATTTTTGGCATAACTGAACCTAGACCACTGTACCACTCCTATATAGGTGGTGGTACTTGGCGTTGCCTGTTTCATGTGATATTAGCAGGCATTGATGCATAATGCCTATATCCTTACTTTATTAGGAATTTCAGAATTGGATTATTTCAATTCTAACATTCCTAAGAGAAACTTTTCCTTATTCTTCGGTTAACCAGCACTGAGGTTTTATTTCAATACTTGTTCTTTCCCTTTATTTACCAGTTTACAAAATAAAAAATTGGCAATCTAGGATCCTCCAAAGGTGACCAATATTTTTCATACACACACACACACACACACACACACACACACACACACACACACACACATCATTATAAACTTACAGATTTAAACATTTTTTAATGTGTTTCGATCTGAGTATTTTCCCAACTTTGGTAGAAGCATCTTCAAGTTGGTGTTCAGGTCTTTTTGACACAACCCTGGTAGTCTTTGATAACGTCTTGATAACTGGTATGACAAGATAGGCTCATCTTATACACTTCCTGCCACAGACCTGAATTTAGTTATTTCTCAAAGAAAAAATCCTGATTTCTTTTGGTAGGAAATGGAATTTCAAAACCAAAGTCTGAGTTTTTAGTTGTGCTCTTTACTATCCAGTTGGTCATTGTTTCTAGTTCTTTTCAGTTACTAGAAATATATATGTGTAGATTTGTGTTTGTATATTTTTTAAGATTGAATTCCTTAATGAGTTCATGCTGATACTCCCTAATCACATTTAGGGCTTGAGGATAATTACTTAACCTCTTTTAACTTAAAGCTTTTTCTTTTATTCTGCTCCGAGAAGTCTGTCTCTCAGAAACACATAGAAATAGAGTATCATTTAATAATTTGTTTTCTCCCACGTTTTACACAGAATCTTCTGGGGATAACATTAGTGTAATACCATACAATATGGTTACTAAAAGCAGTTTATAAAACTTTTTCCATAAATAGGTTACTAGGGGATAAGGGGGGAAGGGATAAATTGGGAGATTGAGATTGACATATATTCACTACTATATATAAAATAGATGACTAATAAGAACCTGCTGTATAGCACAGGGAACTCTACTCAATACTCTGTAATGGTCTATATTGGAAAAGAATCTGAAAAAAGAGTGGTTAATGTGTATGTATAGCTGATTCACTTTGCTGTACACCTGAAAGTAACACAACATTGTAAATCAACTATACTCCAATAAAAATAAAAAAACTTTTTCCATAAATAACTATTATATACTCTCCTTTATATACCTCACTTAGTCTCAGCCCTACATTTAAATAATATTTGATGCCTGCTACCTGTCTGTTGATATTGTCTCACCAGTCAGTTTTCTTGTTTAAAGCTTATCCTCTGTTAGATTCCTTAAGGAGTTATGAGAACAATATCCATTCCCTCAATTTTTGCATGTCGATGACAGTTTGTCTGCTCTTTTTTTTTTTTTTTTTTTTTTTTGCGGTACGCGGGCTGTTGTGGCCTCTCCCTTGCAGAGCACAGGCTCCGGATGCGCAGGCTCAGCGGCCATGGCTCACAGGCCCAGCTGCTCCACGGCATGTGGGATCTTCCCAGACCGGGGCACGAACCTGTGTCCCCTGCATCGGCGGGCAGACTCTCAGCCACTGCTCCACCAGGGAAGCCCTGTCTGCTCTTTTTATATTTGAAAGTCATTAGCTAGATATGAAATCTTTGGCTCACATTTTCTTTCCTTGAGTATCTTAAATATGTGACTCCATTTTTGTCAGGAATAAAGAACTGTTTCCATTACAATTGTTTGGTCTTTTTATCTGGATGTCCAAAGGTTGTTTTCTTCTCCTTTAAAGTTCAGTAATTTATGAGAATATGTCTTAGTGTTTGTCATTCTGAGTTGATTTCCCCAGATATGTGGTGTGTTATTTCAATTTGAAGTTGCAGAGTTTTAAAAATTTTAGGCAAGTTCTTTAGAATTATAGTTTTTTTTTATTGTGTTCTTTTGCTTTGGCTTTCTTTTTTTGTGGGGACTCTTCTTGTACACATGTTGGGTGTTCTTTGCCTTTCTTCTGTGTTTGTTGCCTTCTCTTGAATCCTTTCATCTTTCTTCATTTCTTCTTGTTCTATAAAAGTTTATTTTCATTGTTTATTTCTTTTAAAGCATAAGATACTGTGTATGGTGACTCTTGTGTTCCTTCTGTCTTCGACTTCATTTTGAAATGATTTATTTTATGTCTGATTCTTTTCTGTGTTCCACCACCTCCTTTTTGAGTGTTTTTTCATTCTGATTTATGTTCTTTCATATCTTGTAATTTTCGTCTTTTTGTGCGTGTGCATGGTGGACATATTTGGCAAGGTTTCACCATTAGTAGAAATATTCTATTCCTTATTCTCTCTATTTTTTATTTAATAACTTTATATGGGATTTTGCCTTACTCTTTTTCTATTGCTCATTTTTCTGTGAAATTGGTTTTTCTAAACGTTTAGAAAGGAAGTTTTAAGATTTTCTAATTTATGGCTCTACTGCTCCCTCTTCTTTGTTTTAGGAAACTCTTCAAAAATATGGCTGTTTATTTTCTGAGATTTCTTGCTTTTACTCCCCTCCCCTGTTTTAAAATTCGTCCTTTTGAAGTGTATAAATCAGTGTTTTTTAGTACAGTTGACCCTTGAACAACATGGGTTTGAACTGTATGGGTTTATTTATACACGGATTTTTTTCACTAAGTGTGTGCTACAATACTACACAATCTGTAGTTGGTTGAATCCACAGATGCAGAACCATGCATGTAGAGGGCCAACTGCAAAGTTACATGTGGATTTTCCAGTGTGCAGAGGGTCAGCACCCCTAACCCCCTGAATTGCTCAAAGGTCAACTGTATATTCACAGAGTTGAGCACCTGTTAACCACTGTCTGATTTTACAGATTATCATCACCCCATAAGAAATACCATGCCCATTAACAGTCACTCCCATTCCCCACTCCTTCCAGTCACTGGCAACCACTAATCTTTCTGACTCTGGATTTGCCTGTGCTGAACACTTCATATCAGTGGAATCATACAATATGTGATCTTTGCAACTGGCTTCTTTGAAACAAATTTTGTTTATCCACTCATCAGTTGGTGGACATTTGAGTTGTTTCCACTTTGTACCTGTTGTAAATAATGCTGCTAATGCTGCACATGTTTGCTGGTAGCTTATTTATTCTTATCTATCAGTCTTTTTGTATGTATGGAAGAAAAGCTAGCAAAACCTGTTCCCAGGAGTTTCTTCTGCCTCTTATGTTTAATAAATATTCTCTTGATAAATATATGCTTACAAAAATAATGGTAAGTACTGTACCCTAATGAAAGAAGAAATCAAGGGATTCTATGTCTTGTTATTTTTTTATGATTACTTGTCAGCCATTACAAATTTAATATGCCTTGGTGTTGTATATTATAAAACCTGCATAGGATAGTAGCCCCACAAATAAACTTTCTGAGTCTAGTTGAAAATTAAAATGGCGAAAAAGACATTTTAATGTCTACTCCCAGAGGTGTTTCTCTTTTGGTATTACCGAGAGGTAAAGAACACCAATCTGGGAATCAGGAGACCTGAATTCAGGTGTGACTTTCCTGTTTATTTGCTCAATTGATTTCTGTGGTTGTGGCAATTTTCCTTCTCCGTAAAGTGGAAGGGTTGTAGTAGTTACTAGTATCTCTTTTAACAAGGATTTTTTTAAAATTATTTATTTATTTTTGGCTGCGTTGGGTCTTTGTTGCTGTGCGTGGGCTTTCTCTAGTTGTGGTGAGTGGGGGCTGCTCTTCGTTGTGGTGCTCAAGCTTCTCATTGTGGTGGCTTCTCTTGTTGCAGAGCACAGGCTCTAGGCACGCGGGCTTCAGTAGTTGCAGCACGCAGGCCCTAGAGCACACCGGTTTCAGTAGTTGCTGCTCACGTGCTCAGTAGTTGCAGCACGCAGGCTCTAGAACATGCAGGCTTCAGTAGTTGTGGTGCTCAGGCTCAGTAGTTGTGGCCCACGGGCTCTAGAGCACATGGGTTTCAGTAGTTGCTTGCTGCTCATGGGCTCAGTAGTTGCAGCACGCAGACCCTAGAGCACATGGGTTTCAGTAGTTGCTGCTCATGGGCTCAGTAGTTGCAGCACATGGGCTCTAGAGCACAGGCTCAGTAGTTGTGGCACACGAGCTTAGCTGCTCCGTGGCATGTGGGATCTTCCCGGATCAGGGCTTGAACCCCTGTCCCTTGCATTGGCAGGCGGATTCTTAACCACTGCGCCACCAGGGAATTCCTAACAAGGATTCTTTAACTCTGTAATGAGAGAATCATATTTACTTCATCTCTGTGGTCTTTAATAACCAGAAATTATTTTAAAGTCCTTATTACGTCAGTAACCTGTTGCCATCATTTATGGTGCATAGACCATTGAGTGACTGGAATGCTATACCTATAAAGTAAGGGATAGTTGACAAGGAAGTTTTTTGTTTGGGGGTTGTTTTTTTTTGCGGTACGCGGGCCTCTCACTGTTGCGGCCTCTCCCATTGCGGAGCACAGGCTCCGGATGTGGAGGCTCAGCGGCCATGGCTCACAGGCCCAGCCGCCCCACAGCATGTGGGATCTTCCCGGACCGGGGCATGAACCCATGTCCCCTGCATCAGCAGGCGGACTCTCAACCACTGCGCCACCAGGGAAGTCCGACAAGGAAGTATTTTTGTCTTTATTTTTTAAATAATTGAATGGCATATGTACTTTGCTCCCCATCAGTCATGGTAGCCAGTGTTTGGCAATGTGTGTATTTTTATTGCAAACTGTGCATTTATTGGATATTTACATATTTTTAAGAATTATACAATTAATGAATTTGTAGTTTGGTTGACACATGACTGTGAAGATAACCACTTGAAGTGTGTAGTTTTTATATTGCAAGATAGTGTTTAATATTGAGATATATTATTTGTAAAAGATTTTGTATTCAGTGAGTATCAGGCTAAAAACAGTCTACAGTTTACTCAGTTTCTCCATTTTAGAGTTAAGTGCCTGCTGAATTATACAAGCCTTAATTAGAAAATAAACTTACCATTTTTTATTAAATGCTTATTGAAAGACAAAAATGAATATTCAAAAATTAAGAATCCTCATATCACCCACCATTCCATTTTAGAGATGACTTAGACACCACAGTTAACATTCTTAGTCATATCTCAGTTTTATAAATAGAATCCTAATTCTTGCTTGGAGCAGATAACATTCCTTCATTTTGTGCCTTGATTCAAGTGTAATTCTCGGTATCCACAATGAGTAAAGAGAAACTATAGCCTGCTGTCTTAATTAATTTGGGTAATGGAGCCTAATTTACTTAATCCCTATATTTTAGTTAATTTATAAGGACAGCTTAGGAGACTGTCCTGAGTGACATTGTTGAATATCTTTCTAGATAACTGAGCTGCAGCAGGCTGAAAAGCACCATCTTCCTTAGATAAGGGAGGCATGGATATGATACACCTTACAAATCCTATAATATTTTACATTTTACCAGCAGTTTACTTACACATTGCTCATTTGATCTTTGCAGCTAACCTGTGATATTTGCCGAGATTTGTTTTATTAGATTTACATCTGTATATCTATTTTCTCTTTTTTAGGGTGCAGTGCAAATGGTTTTGCATTTAAAATTTTTATTTCCACGCATTTATTGCCAGCGTATAGAAATACAATCAATTTTTGTATGTTAATCTTCCATCCTGTGACTTTCCTGAACTCAGAATTTCTGGAAGGTTTTTTTTGTTTTGTTCTTTTGTTTTTAGATTCCTTGAGATTTTCTGTGTAAACAATCGTGGAGAAAGTTTCTTTCTTTCTTTCTAATCTATATGTCTGTTATTTCCTTTTCTTGTTTATTGCACTGGCTAGAACTTCCAGCATGTGTTACATAAGAGTGGTGAGAGCCTATATCCTTGCCTTGTTCCTGATCTTAGAGGGGAAGAATTCAGTCTTTCATCATTAAATATAATGTTAGCTGTAGATTTTTTGTAGGTGCTCTTTATCAAGTTAAAGTTCCAATTCCCTGTTTTTCTGAAAATTTTGTCATGAATATGCGTTGAATTTTGTCAGACACTTTTTTTACATCAATAGATAGGCTCATGTGATTTTTCTTCTTTAGCCTGTTGTTGTGGTAGATTACATGGATTGATTTTTAAATATTGAACCAACTTTGCATCCTGGAATAAACCCCACTCAATCATGGTATATAATTTTTTTAATGTATCACTGAGTTCTGTTTGCTAATATTTTGTTAAGGAGGTTTATGTCTATTTCCCTGACAGATATTGGTCTGTAGTTTTCTTTTTTGTCACTATCTAGTGACACAGTAGTTTTTGGTACTACTGGTGATACTACTTTCATAAAATGAATTGTGATGTGTTCCCTCCTCTTCTGTTTTCTGATAGAGAGTGTATAGAATTGGTGTTAATTCTTCTTTAAACCTTTGGTAGAATTTCCCAGCAAAACCATCTGGGCCTGGAGGTTTCTCTTTCAGAGGGTTTTGAATTATGAAATCAGTTTCCTTAATAATTATATGGCCATTCAGTTTATCTGTTATATACAAGATGAGTTGTGCTAGTTTTTTGAAGAATTGGTTCATTTCATCTAAATTGTCAAATTAATGTGTGTAGGATTGTTCTTAGTACTCCCTTATGGTCCTTTTGATGTCTTCAGAGTCTGCAGTGATATCCCATTTCATTACTGATACTGGTAATTTGTGTTTTCTCTCTTTTTTATTTTGTCAGGCTTGTCAATTTTATTGTCCTCTTGAAAGAAATCTTTATTTCTTTGATTCTTCTGTTTTTCTTTATTCAGTCTCATTGATTTCTGCTCTTTATTATCTTCTTCTGCTTGCTTTGAGTTTATTTTACTTTCTCTAGCTTTTTGAAGTAGGAACTTAGATTACTGATTTAAGACTTTTCTTTTTCCTAATTATGACCCACAAACTTTGATATTTTGTATTTTAATTTTTATTTAGTTCCATTATTATAAAATTTCTATCGAGAAGTATATCATTTAGTTTTCAAGTGATTTTTTTCATCTTTTTGTTACCTTTTAGTTATTGATTTCTAGTTTGATTGTATTATGGTCAGAGAAAGTACTCTTTGTAATTTCAGTTTTTAAAAAATTGTTGTAATTTACTTTATGGCCCAGGGCATAGTCTGTCTTGGCTTATATTCTGTGGACACTTGAAAAGAATGTGTATTCTGCTGTTGTTTAGTGGATTGTTCTATAAATGTCAGTTACATTCTGTGGTTGGTGGTGGTGATGTTGAGTTCTTCCATGGTCTATCAGTTGTTAAGAGGGGGGTGTTTAAGTCTCCAACTATTGTGGATTTGTCTGTTTCTCCTTTCAGTTCTGTAAGTTTATCCTTCACATTTTTATAGCTCTGTTTAGTACATACACATTTAGGATTGTTTTGTCCTCTTGGTAATTTGACCCTGCTTTCATTATGTTTTGTCCCTGATAATTTTCTTTTTCATTATCTGATGTTAATATAACCATCATGCTTTCCTTTTGTATTATTTGCTTGATATATTTTTTCCATCCCTTAACTTTCAACCTCCCTATATTTATATATATGTGTATATATATATATATATATATATTTTTTTTTTTTTTTTTTTTTTTTTTTTCCGGTATGCGGGCCTCTCACTGTTGTGGCCTCTCCCGTTGCGGAGCACAGGCTCCAGACGTGCAGGCTCAGCGGCCATGGCTCACGGGCCTAGCCGCTCCGCGGCATGTGGGATCTTCCCGGACCGAGGCACGAACCCATGTCCCCTGCATCGGCAGGCGGACTCTCAACCACTGTGCCACCAGGGAAACCCTATTTTTATATTTGAAGTGAGTTTCTTAAAGACAGCATAAAGTTAGGTTATGTTTTAAATGCATTTCTACCAAATCTCTGTCTTAATAATTGGTGTAGATGGACCATTTACATTTCATGTAATTGTTGATATACTTAAGACTGCCATTTTATTTGTTGTTTTTTGTTTTTTCTCTTTTTCATTTCTCTATTTTCTTTTTCTGCATTCCTGTGGGTTATTTGAACATTCTTTAGAATTCCATTTTGACTTATATATAGTGTTTTTGAGTCCATATGTTTGCATATATAGTGGTTGCATTACATTACATTATGCATACATAACATCATATATACATATCACAGTCTGTAGATGTTATCATTTTATCACTTCAAATATGTAAACCTTACCTTTTTTCATGTACTTTTACCCTCACCCCATTTATAATTGTCATAAATATTTTCTTTAAATAATATTTCCAACAACATCAGTGTTACAATTTTTTCTTCAACCTGCACATATAATTTTGAAAACTCAAGGAGAGGGAAAGCCTATGTGTCTGCCCATATTTTTGCTTAACTTGTTCTTTCTTCTTTTCTGATATTCCAAGTTTCCATGTTTTTATCATTTTCTTTCTGTTTATAGAATTTGTTTAGCTGGGGATTTTGGGGGGGTGGGGGGGCATCTGCTGGCCACAAATTGTGTTGGTTTTCTTTTGTCTGAGAATGTCTTGCTTTTCCCTTAGTTCTTCTAGGATATTTTCTTTGAGTATAGGATTCTGGGTTGACATTTCTTTCAACTCTTGAAAAATATTTGCTACTTTTCTCTTGGCCTCTGGGGGCTATGATGAGAAATCCACTGTTGTTAGAATTCATTTTCCCCTATAGATTAGGTGTTATTTCTCTCTCTGATTTCAAGGTTTTTTCTTGTGTTTCATTTTCAGAAGTTTATAACTATGATGTGTCTTGGCATGGATTGCTTTGGATTTACCTAGTTTGGTGTTGTCCTAGTTTTTTGAATCTGCAGGTTTATGTCCTTTGACAAATATGGGAAGTTTTCATATATGGGAAGTCATTATTTCTCACAGTACTTTTTGTCCTCTCTTTCTCCTTTCCTCCCAGTACTCCAGTGGCATGAAAATGCGGGTCTTTTCTTGTAGTCCCACAGGTCCCCAAAAATTCTGTTCAGTTTTTTCTTTTTTTTATTGAAGTAGTTGATTTACAGTGTTTTGTTAATTTCTACTGTACAGCAGAGTGATTCAGTTATACATACATATATATATACACACATTCTTTTAAAAATTCTTTTTCATTATGGTTTATCACAGGATATTGAATGTAGTTCCTTGTGTTATACAGTAGGACCTTGTTGTTTATCCATTCTAGATATAATGGTTTGCATCTGCTGATCCCGAACTCCCAATCCATCCCTCCCCTACTGCCCTCTCCCTTGGCAACCACAAGTCTTTTCTCTATGTCTGTGAGTCTGTTAATGTTTCATAAATAGGTTCATTTGTGTCATATTTTAGATTCCACATATAAGTAATATCATATGGTATTTGTCTTTCTCTTTCTGACTTACTTCACTTAGTATGATAATCTCTGAGTCCATCCATGTTGCTGAAAATGGCATTATTTCATTCTTTTTATAGCTGAGTAGTATTCCATTGTATATATTTAACACATCTTGTTTATCCATTCATTTGTTGATGGACATTTAGGTTGTTTCCATGTCTTGGCTATTGTGAATAGTGCTGCTATGAATATAGGGGTGTATGTATCTTTTTGAATTGTAGTTTTATCCAGATATATGCCCAGGAGTGGGATTGCTGGATCATATGCTAGATATATTTTTAGTTTTTTGAGGAACTTCCATACTGTTTTCCATAGTGGCTGCACCAACTTACATTCCCACAAATACTGTAGGAGGGTTCCCTTTTCTCTACACCCTCTCCAGCACTTGTTATTTGTGGACTCTTTAATGATGACCCTGTGACCCTGACCAGTGTGAGGTGGTACCTCATTGTAGTTTTGATTTGCACTTCTCCGATAATTAGTGATGTTGAGTTTCGTTTCATGTGCCTATTGGCCATCTGTATGTCTTCTTTGGAGAAATGTCTATTTAGGTCTTCTGCCCATTTTTCAATTGGGTTGTTTGTTTTTTGTTGTTGAGCTGTATGAGCTGTTTGTATAGTTTGGAAATTAAGCCCTTGTCAGCCACATCATTTGCAAATATTTTCTCCCATTCTGTAGGCTGTCTTTTTGTTTTGTTTATGGCTTCCTTTGCTGTACAAAAGCTTGTAAGTTTGATTAGGTCCTATTTGTTTATTTTCACTTTTATTTCTATATCATTGGGAGGCTTTTTTTTCTTTAATCTATTTTTTCTATGTTCAGATTGGGTAATTTCTTTTGTTCTATCTTCCAGTTCACTGGAGTTCCCCCGGCCCCCATTCTGCTACTGAGCTCATCCACTGAGTTTTTTATTTTGGTTAATGCATTTTTAAGTTTTAAAATTTACATTTGATTCCCATTTCTCTGTGTCTTCTATTTATTTGTTGAGACTTTGTATTTTTGCATATTTCAAGTGTTAGGAATTACTCATTCAAAAAATTTTATGACAGCTACTTTATTTTTTTTTTAATATCTTTATTGGAGTCTAATTGCTTTACAATGTTATGTTAGTTTCTGCTGTACAACAAAGTGGATCAGCTACAGGTATACATGTATCCCCGTATCCCCTCCCTCTTGAGCCTCCCTTCCACCCTCCCTATCCCACCCCTCTAGGTCATCACAGAGCATCGAGCTGATCTCCCTGTCCTATGCAGCAGCTTCCCACTAGCCACCTATTTTACATTTGGTAGTGTATATTTGTCAGTGCTACTCTCTCACTTTGTCCCAGCTTCCCCTCCCCTCCCTGTGTTCTCAAGTCTGTTCTCAACATCTGTGTCTTTATTACTGCCCTGCCACTAGGTTCTTCAGTACTGTTTTTTTAGATTCCTCATATGTAATAGCTACTTTAAAATCTTTGTCAAATAATTCTGACGTCTCTGTCATCTTGGTGATCACATCTCTTGATTGTATTTCTTTATTTAGTTTAAGATCTTCCTGGTTCTTGGTATGATAAATTGTTTTGTTTTGTTTTTTTAATTGAAATCTGGACATTTTCAGATTATTAGAGTCTAGATCTTATTTAAACCTACCCTTTTATGAAAGGATATATCTTTCTCTGACACCACTCAGGCATTTGGTGGATGAGGGGCGGGGGGTTTTCATTACTGCTATGGGAATAGATACCCAGTTTCCCCACTCAGTTCCTGTTGACACCCAAGGGGGAGGGACCAACTGGGTGGAGGTAGAAATTTTGGCTCCCCATATGGTCTCCACTGAAACTGTGATGAGAGTGGTCTTACTACCAGTGAGCAATCATGAAAGTCCTGACTCTCCACTAATCCTCCTCTGACACCAACCCAAGAGGAGGGAAAAGAGCACCTCATTACTTCCTTCTCTGTTACCTCCCTGGATAAGGTGTTGGTAGGCCTTGTTCAGTCTCAAAAGGATAGAAGTCCAGGCTCCCCACTAGCCTTTGTTGGCATTGGTGACAGTAGTGCTACAGTTTTTTCTGTGGTGTTTGGCTGGAGCAGAGCAGTTATTATTTAAAAGTTTTCTTTCCTAGTCCTTTGGCTAGAGAGAGCAGATTTTTTTTTTGGTCTGTCATACCCAAAGGCCTTTTTGGGTTGCTGCCTTCTTCAGCTTTAATCTGGGATATATGAGGCAAAAGAAAATCCTGGGGACTCATTACCATGTCATCCCTCAGGTCTCAAGGTTCCTGGGTAGTGTTTCTTCTTCTCTCCAAGTTTCAGTCTTATGTCTGTTTTATATACAGTGCCCACAGTCTTAAATTATACTTACTGAGAGAAATAGGGAAAAGTTCATCTATTCCATTTTCCCAAGTGGAAGTCTGAGATTCACATTCTTAAAAAATTTCAGGAGACAACCATTTCCCTGGCATAACTTTTTTTTTTTTTTTTCTTTTTGCGGTATGCGGGCCTCTCACTGTTGTGGCCTCTCCCGTTGCAGAGCACAGGCTCCGGATGCGCAGGCCCAGCGGCCATGGCTCACGGGCCCAGCCGCTCCGCGGCATATGGGATCCTCCCAGACCGGGGCACGAACCCGTATCCCCTGCATCGGCAGGCGGACTCTTAACCACTGCGCCACCAGGGAGGCCCCCTGGCATAACTATTAATAGTTAAAATGGTGGTCAGAAGTTTTTCCAGAGGAAAAGGCTTTCCCAAAGCCTATTTTCAAGGTAAGATTTGGTGAGACATTCCAAACATTATAGATATATTCCAGTATTTATAAAGCTGTGATGTAGAAATGAAGCACTCTCAGGGACTTCCCTGGTGGTGCAGCGGTTAAGACTCTGTGCTCTCAATGCAGGGGGCCCGGGTTCGATCCCTGGTCAGGGAACTAGATCCCACATGCATGCGGCAACTACGAGTTCGCATGCCACAACTAAGGAGCCTGCCTGCTGCAACTAAGACCTGGCGCAACCAAATAAATAAATACTATTTAAAAAAAAAAAGAAAGAAAGAAAGAAATGAAACACTCTCAGCCTCATCAAGATGATCTGCCTAATTTCACCATACCCTCTACATCAGTCACCATAAAAAAGAAGCCTAGGACTCCTTGGTCGTCTCTCATCTACCAGACTGTCATTCACAATGTCTTAGTGAATCTCTTAACCTGACCTCATTTCTGTCTATCCCCAGCTCTCCAGACTTTTCCAAAATACTCCTTGAAACTCAGTGATCCTCCTCTGAACTTTACTGTTCTTGCCTCCTATCTGAAACCTGCATCCCCACCAAAACAAAATCCCAGTCAAAAGGCTGCCAAGTATGGTAAAAAACAAAAAACTAGGACTGAAGGTGGCTTTTCTGGAGTTGGTACTGGAAGGAGCAGGTCTAGGCACCACCCTTAGATAGTGGCTAGAGGATAACTTAGACATAGAGTCTCAGTTATCCAGTGAGTTTCCAGGAAGACAGTGAAACAACTTGGGCAGAGACAAAGGTGGGACTGTAGGGAATAGAATTGAGAAAACACTTTCATAGTCACCTATAGAAAGGGGAAGATGGATTATGTAAGGAAAAAAAAAAAAACAACTTCTGTGAAGATCATGGAATTTGCAATTCCGGGTACTTGGGTCCTGTGGACATCTTGTCTTTAGTTTTCTACCAGAAGAGACTGTAACAGTTTGTTGGATATAATTGATTCAAGATATAATGGTTCATAATTATTCTCAATTATGGCCTTACTTTAGAGCCCCTTATGGAGTTTTGGGGGGTTTTTTTGTGGGGGGGGGGCTGCACCCTGCAGCATCCAGAACTTCCCCAACCAGGGATTGAACCTGCACCCACTGCAGTGGAAGCGTGGGGAAGCATGGAGTCTTAACCACTAGACCACAAGGGAAGTCCTGGAGTTTTTTTTTTTTTTAATGACCTTTTCTCAGGTGGAATTTTAAATGCACAATTTTAATTACAAGAGTATACATTCATGCAGCCAGCCCAGTAAAGTTATCGAACATTTACATCATCCCCCAAAGTTTTTTTTGTACTTCCTCCTAGTCAGTTCTCCCAGCCTCAGGCAAATATCTGATTTATGCTTAGTTACCATAAGTTAGATTTGCCTAATTTTTGAGAATCATCCTTGTTGTATCAGCAGTTTTCTCCTCTTTGTTGCTGAGTGGTGTTCTGTTGTATGGATATACCACAATTTGGTTACCTATTCACCTGCTGACAGACATTTGAGCTGTGTCCAATTGAATGGAGTGTTCTATAAATGTCAGGTCAACTTGATTGATGGTGTTGGTCATGTCTTTGTCCTTTCTGATTTTCTACCTATTTGTTTCATCTATTACTAAGGAGTGTTGAAATCTCTAACTAATTCTGGACTTTTTTAGTTCCTTTCAGTTATGTCTGTTTCATGTGTTTTGTATATTTGTTTTTGGGTATACATAGCTAGTATTCTTATGTCCTCTTGCTGAATCGACCCCTTTAACTTTATGAACTCTATCTCTGATGGTAATTGCTTTCTGATATTATTATAAACACTCCATCTTTTTCATAATCAGTTTTGTATAAGGTAACTTTTTCTATCCTTTTACTTTTAACCTGTGTCTTTATATCTAAAATGTGTTTCTTTTAGATAGCATGTTGCTCTTGCTTTTTTGTCCATACTGGCAATATTTACCTTTTTATTGGAGTGATCACTATTCACATTTAATGCAGTTATCAATATGGTTGGTTTAAAATCTGTCTCACAGCTTGTTTTCTCTTTGTCTCTTCAGATTTTTGTTCCTTTTCTCCTCTGCTTTCAGTCTTTTGGAATATCTGAGTACTTTTTATATATTACATTTTATTTTCATGGTTGGCTTACTTTCTATCTCTCTTTTTTTTTAAGTGGTTGCTTTAGAGTGTGCAGTGTACATATTTAACTTATTACAGTTATCTTCAAGTAATATACCACTTCACTTATAATGTAAGAACCTCAGAACAGTATATTTCCATTCCTTCCCATTTTTTGTGCTACATTTATCATTTACTTTTACTCTCTTTATATATATTATATTAAATCACAGAGAATGTTTTTGTTAGTTTTATTTTACAGAGTTATCTTTTAGTGAAATTAAAAATGATTTATTAAAGATCTTTTATGTTTCCCAAAATATTTACCATTCCTGGCACTGTTTATTGCTTTATGCAGATCAGGGTTACCATTTGGTATCATTTTCCTTCTACCTGAAGAACTTCCTTTAGCATTTCTGTTAGTGAAAGACTTGCTGGAAACAAATTTTCTCAGATTTTGTTTGTCTTTCAAAGTCTTTACTTTGATGTTAGTTTTTTGTTTTTGTTTTTGTTTTTTTTGCGGTACACGGGCCTCTCACTGTTGTGGCCTCTCCCGTTGCGGAGCACAGGCTCCGGACGCGCAGGCTCAGCGGCCATGGCTCATGGGCCCAGCCGCTCCGCGGCATGTGGGATCTTCCTGGACCGGGGCCCGAACCCGTGTCCCCTGCATCGGCAGGAGGACTCTCAACCACTGCGCCACCAGGGAAGCCCTTGATGTTAGTTTTGAATTATAATTTTGCTGGATATAGAACTCTAGATCGAAGTCTGAGGTATTTTATCTTTGTTCCTCTGTTTAAACATTTAAAAAAAATTTATTATTCACTTTTAGAAATTTGATCATGTTGTTCCTTGGTGTGGTGTTCCCTTTGTTTGCCCTGCTCGGGTTTTTTTTTGTTTGTTTTTTAAACTACTTAAATACTTGAGTTTATAGTTTTCATCAAATTTGGAAGATTTTCAGCCATTCTTCAAATCTTTTCAGTCCCACTTATAACCCCTTTCATCTGGGACTCCAGTTGCATGTATTAGACCACATGATTTTGACCTGTAGATCACTGAGGCTTTATCATTTCTTTTTTGAGTCTTTTTCATTTCTTTTTTGAGTCTTTTTATTCTCTGTATGCTTTAGTTTAGATAATTCTTACTGTTATGTCTTCAGGTACCTCTTCTTCTGCAACATCTAAATTGTTATTAATTCCCATCCAGTGAACTTAGCACTTGGAATATATTATCAGTTTTTCATCTTTAAAAGTTCTATTGGGAATTCCCTAGCGGTCCATTGGTTAGGACTCTGCTTCCACTGCAGGGGTCCCAGGTTCGATCCCTGTTCGGGAACTAAGATCCTGCAAGCTTTAGGGCATGGCTAATAATAATAACAATAATAATAGAAAAAATGTTTTTTTTTAAAGTTCTGTCTAGCTCTTTTAAAAATCTTTTATTTCTCACCTCATATTTATATATTTTTTAATATCCTTAAGTATATGTGTAATAGTTCTTTTTAAAGTCCTTGCGTGGTAATTCAGTCATTCCTGTGACTTCTTTTTTTTTTTTTTTTTTTCTTTTTTGCGGTATGCGGGCCTCTCACTGTTGTGGCCTCTCCCGTTGCGGAGCACAGGCTCCGGATGCGCAGGCCCAGCGGCCATGGCTCACGGGCCCAGCCGCTCCGCGGCATATGGGATCCTCCCAGACCGGGGCACGAACCCGTATCCCCTGCATCGGCAGGCGGACTCTTAACCACTGCGCCACCAGGGAGGCCCCCTGTGACTTCTTAATCTGTTTCTCTTGACTAATTTTTATTCTAGTTTTGGTTATCATTTTACTATTTCTTTATATGTCTACTAATTTTTTATTGGTTAGTGGACATTGTGAAGTTTTATGTTCTGTGCTGGATTTTGTTACCTTCTTTTAAATTGTGTAGACTTTGTTGTGGTAAACAGGTAAGTTTTTTATGGGTTAGTTTAATCCTTTATAGCAGGGATCAGCAAACGTTTTCTTAAAGGGCCCGATAGTAAATACTTTAGGATTGTGGGTGATATGGTCTCTGTTGTAAGTTTTCAGCTACTCTTGTAGCTGGAAAGCAGCCATAGACAATATAGAAACACATGAGTGTTGCCATATTCTAATACAATTTTTTTCAGAAAAGCATTTTACTTTCCCATGGTGGTAGCTTGCTGACCCCTGCCTTAGTGGCTTGTTTTTAAGTTTTGTTTGAGTGGATTTGGGGTAGCTTTATTCTAGAACTAGTTTATTCCTTTTGGAGTGTCCCCTGATTGCCCTGGGTGTTTGACAAGGATTCTCTGCTCTAATTGGTTGAAACTCAGATGTTTCCTAGTCCTGTATGAGCTTTGGAAACTGTTCAGTTTACAGTGCTCCAGGCCTCCTTTGCCCAGTCTCATGGAGCTTCACTTGGTGCACGCACAGCTCAATATTCCAGCAAAGGTCCAAGCAGACCTCTAAGCTGAGTTATAGAGGTCTTCTGGAGCACCTCCCTCCTCTAAGGTAATCTGCCCTTCAGATTCCAAGTTTAGTCTTCTCAAGTCAGCAAGATAACTTTGATCTACTCTGGGTTCTCCTCCACACTCTATAATCCAAGCCCCCCCCCCAAAAAAAAGCCAGGGTGCCAGTAGAGCTCACTACACTTATTTTCCCTCTCTCAGGGATTACAGTCCTGTACTGCCTGTTGTCCAATATTTGAAAACTGTTCTTAAGTATCTTAATTGGGTAAGCCCTGTCCTGTTTTTGTCAACATGGTTGGAAGTGCCTGTGGTACTTTTAAAATAAATATCTTGATTTCCATTCCAGACTAGATTCTCTAGTGGTGGTGCCTGGGCTCCCCCCGACCCCCCACCAACCTTTTTTTAAAGTTTCTTGGGATTCTGACACACAGTCAAACTTTCCTCTACTCATATCCTTGGCAAACTAATGGAGGTTGAGAGAGAATATGGTGACTCTGATACGTTTCTCCCCTGCACTCTCCTCCCTTCCTCTCCCCACCCCAATTCACTCTGAACCTCACCCCAGAGTTCTTTGCTAGGTAAAGCATGTTAAGGTAATATTTTTTATTTATATTGTATATAGCCATTCATGGGCATTTGAAGAAACCTTCCAGAGATGATTTATCCAAAAAGGATAAACTGGAAAGGATGAATGTCCCCCAGGACATCTGAACTTACAATGCTAAGGGACCACTACAAGAATAAAATTTATTTGAAGTCTTATTTTGACTTAAAAATTAATGCAAATTGTACATTTAATTCTTTCATATATCATTATTTGTTTCAACATGTATTTTAAATAACCACTTAGTAGAATTGACATTCCAGCAAAATGTACCATCTTTATCCTGTGACTTCATATACCTCTTGATATACCCCTAGCTAGATTTATAACTTCCCTACTTGGTGAAGCACAATAGAAGCAGGTTTAGTTTCTAAATTATAAGTTACACTATGGATGATGCAGGACTTGGAGGTACACTCTCCAGATACTTGATACATGTTTACATGAATGTTTCTTTGAGGGGAAAGTGTGTTTCAAATTCCAGTCAGCTGTCTAGTAGTCAGCATTTTTTTCACCTCTAGAATATGGCTCAGGTTGGTTGCCACAGTAAAACAGAATGCTGCAGTGCCTTTTCTGGTATTGTAGATTCCTAGCTGACCTAGTTAAAACACTGTTGTCAAGGATAGTTGCAATCCTCTGAGTAAGGACTTGGTTACTTAAGAGCTACCAGTGATTGATCGGTCGATTGATCGATCAATCTATCTATCTATCTATCTCCCTAGAAATATTCTTTATTCCTTGCATTTCTGTAGAGTGAGTTTTCATGAATAAAGATGTACTGGTGCCCAGCCATAAAGCAGTGGTTTCACTTGCACTTGGTTTCCACTGAAAACATTGATTTTTCTTTGCCATTCTACAGTACCTTCTCCAGGCAAATTCCGCTCCCCTGCAGCACCATCTCCTTTGGCTCTCCGGCAACCAGTAAAAGCATTTAGTAACCATGGCTCTGGTTCTCCTGGTAGCCAAGAAACGACACAACTCATGCAAACCACCTCCTCACCTGGGCCTCCCATGGTTCAGAACACAGTCCCAGCAAATCCTCCCAGCAATATCAACAGCACTACTCTAACCAGACCTGCAGGGACAACTGTGATGAGAAGTGGCTTGCCCAGACCCAGTGCCCCTTCTGCTGGGGGTGGTATACCAGTGCCTCGCAGCAAACTTGCACAGCCTGTTCGCAGGTAAGTGGCAAATGCCCTGCTTTGACTTTCTTGAGCATAGGGAAGTGGGTAGACTGGAATTATCCTCATCTCTGCATTTGATAGTGAAGATCAAGAGTCCTAGTGGGTTCCCACTAGCATCTTAGTACAATTTGAATAAAACATTACTTTCCTTACTTAAGAAATTCTCACTTGGGACATTGGGGTATTATATCACTTTGGTTCAGGTTAAATTTGCCCAGATGCCTAACATGATTAAGCATCTTGGTGAACTTCTAGAAAAAATTGTTAGATCCACTTCATTTGGATGTGGTATTTGTTCATTTTGAATATATTGATATTCAATAAAGATACTAAAAGCATAATAGAACCTAGAATGAAATTTAAGATAAAACTTCTAGCCATCAGGTCTCAGTATGTAATCCAGGAGGGTGGTTTTCAAACCTTGCTACAATTCAGAATCTTCTGTGGAATTTATGTAAATATAGAGGCCTAAGTTTTACCCACAGAGAGTAGATCTGGTATGAAGCTCAAAATCTGTAGGTATGCTGTTTTTAAATTTGTTTGTTTAATCTTCAGGTGATTCTGAGCCTAGCCAGGTTCGGAACCATGTATCTGTAGTCTTCATCTACCTTTCAGGAATGTGCTTACCACTATCAGTAAACTTAGGTGTCAAATATAATTAAACTTGAAATATTTATTTGCATGAAAAAAGTACTTTTGTGCTGTAAGCATTGAAACTGAATTACCCGTACTTCTTTTATTCTAAGATAACATATTACATTTCTGAATTCAATAGAGTATAACAGCTTTTTGCTACGTACTGTGCTAAATAACATATCTGTACCTTATGTAGTTTTTACAATAGCTTTAAACATGTAGGTACTGTTATTATGCCTATTTTTCAGAGGAGAATATTAAAATTTAATGAGGTTAAGTAATTTGCCTAAGATTTCAGCTAGTAAGACCTTCAGTTCCAAGTATGTCTGACTTCAGAGTCCTTTTAAGCACTATCCCATTCTGCCTCTCTCGTGATGGTGACACTACGCCTCTAATATCACATTCATTAATTTGCCCCTCAAATAAATAAGTAAATAATAAGCTTGGTGATCCATTCGGTTGGAAAAGACAAGACAATCTTTTCTCTTACTCAAGTGTCTATGTTAACAAAAAAGAGGTTAGTGCAGTCACCTGATGCCCAGTGAAACTTGAAAGTTGTGGACATGTTGAGTGTGGGATGGTTGCACTAATAGCTGTTTAGAGCTTTGATCTCAGCAGTGCCCTAGAACATTGGATCGTGATGCCACCTGCAAAGTAATTAATATATATGAAAGATAAAATGGTAATGTTCCATTAAACCTTGCAAATCACTTTATAAATTGCTTTATTTCAGATCCTTGCCAGCTCCTAAAACCTACAGTAGCATGAAAGATGACAGTTGGAAAGATGGCTGTTATTGACCAGCAAAGACAAGAATGCAGAGTCCACAGCTTCATGGATACCCCTTCACCAGGCTAAAAGACAACTTTTATATGCAGACTGTTCAGATAAGACTCTTGGGATTTATAAAATCCCAGCCCTCTCTGTCTTAATTAGCACAAACTGACAGAGATGATCAAGCAGCACTTTAATGACATTTAACATCAGATGTGTTTGGTAATCATACAATCACTCTCCATGGAATCACTTTTAGTTTTGTTTAATAGAAACTAGGTTGATTTTTTAATATTTGACAGAGGCCAATATCTGGGCAAAAAACTAATGGATGCCAAAGAGAAATGCCCATTTGTAAATGAGAGAGTACCTTTGTGCACAAGAAACTGGTGAATTCAAGCTATCCAAAACTTCACATTCAACCTAATTTACTGTATAAATAGTATCAATAAATATTTGTGTTAATGAGAACTAATATTCTGACTACTTATCTAAAATGTTTCCCTAGTGTTTCACTAGTTCTCCAGGAAACTAGATTGAGATGGCAGGGGGGCAGGGTGGGAAGAAACCTGGGCTAGAGATTTAAAACATGATACCTAAATTTGGAAGAATCCTATAAGTTATTTTTGCAGATTCATTAGAAAAATTATTTTGTTTAATCTTAAGTTTTGGGTGTAGCTCACATATCACCACCACCAGATAGTGTTACAGCATGCATCCATCATGTTGCATTGACACATCAGACTCCTGTGTGTTTGTTTTGATTGCCAAAAGGGCTTAATATCAGTTGTACAATCTTTCTAAACTTTATAGCTCCTGGCTCAGGAAAGATAGCCTTTGCTATTGAAACCAACTTCTTCACATGCTGTCATCTGTTACAGAACTAAGAGTTCTTATTTTTATTAGCAGGTTTCCATGATGGGAAAGAGCAAGTAGTATGTGTGTTTATTCTTGATATAAATAACACCACCTCAGTGCTTACAATCTGGAACAAAACCATACAGTAAAACTGGGGAGGGAAATCTATGCACTTACCTTACAAAATCTCTGGTAATGACAGTTGTATTGTTACTATTAATTGACACAGTAGCCTATTATGTAGTGGGAAATTATAGCCTGCTGAATCCTACTTAAGTTGATCCACTTTAAACTAACTGTTTCAAAACATCCTTTGAAAATACTGCCCCTTTTAGATTCTGCCTGACGTCAATGTTTTGCATTTTTGGTAACAAATGAAACCTACTGCATATGACTCTAAGCTGTTAAACACTTGCTCTATGATGGCCCTTATGTATATCTTGGAAATCACTTATTTTGGTTTTATTCGACTATTACCAGACTAAAACTTCCTTCTTCAGCAGGCTTCTAATTTTTCATGGTGAGGTCTGTTTTTAAGTATTTAATTTGAACAGCTCTAAAATATTGGCAGCTGGGTCACTAAAGGATTTTAGATATTTGAACATAAGTTCATTTCCTATTTGTCAAACACATTCTGTAAGTTGGCAAAAGAAATTGAGAGAGAAATGGGAAGCTTATATTCAGGATAGCACTGAGGTTGATAGATTGAGAGGATGAAAGAACTTTTAAAACCAAGACCCCTGTTCTGCCATGACAGATCCCATGGTAGTCTTTATTAGCTTGACCAGTAGGGAGTCATTCAGTTAGCACAAACAGCTGGAGATTCAAAATGCCAGTGCTAATGTATTTTGGTGTTTCATGCAAGGAAGAAATTTTATCCATGGATTTGAGGGTGATGGGGATGGGTCAGGAAAGGATGGCGCCAGAATTCCACATGATGATGAACTTAAAAATGTTGCTTTTCAGAGGAAGATGAAGCATCTGTTTCGGGTAGAGGGGTATCGCATGTAAAAATCTAAGTAAGTAAAAGAAAGAACTAGCCACTGTCTCTTTTTGAAACCACATATACACAAAAGAAAATAGGTCTCAGTTTTCAGTGCAACATTGGAAAAAAAAATGCTGCAATCTACTAATTAAAAGGAATTTTAACCCTATTACAAAACACCCATTACATTTTTAAGTTAGATATCAGTTTCAAAAGGAATATTCAGGTTATTTAACTTTGTTTTTAAATGGCTGCATCAGAAAAAAAAATGTCTATTTTTTTTAATTAAAATATTTCATCACTTGTTAAAAACATATTTGGATCTGAGTTGGGTAAAGTATTATTTTACCTGCTGTTGTACTACCACAGACTATTGGCTTTTAGTTTCCTAAAGAGAAAAATTGCCTATTTACTAGAAAGCCTTTGTGTATTGCCAATTTTTCTGTTTGGGAAAAATCTAAGGATTCACTGTGGTTAGTCTTACAGATGAAGTGTGGATTTGATAAACTAGTGCCTATGATTTTAACTTATGTTTGATATATAGTAGTAAGGGTTTTATGAATGTTGATTATTTTTTGTGCCAACAGCCCAGAATTGTCACTTATATGTAAGCAGAAAGCTGTGAGCTCTGCTTCCAAAGTTATTTAATTTTCTCAGTGTTTGAATGTTATTTTTTGTAAGTGTGTTAATAAAGTGTAAAGAATTGGAAAAAATATAAATATTCTTAACTCAAGCATTTGCTGGATCATTTTTCTACAAAACTTGTTTGTATAATATAAAACGCTCTCTGAAGGGTTGGCTTTTTTTGGTTTTCATACCCTGGAAATCACATTTTGTAATACTGGGGACCATTCATAATTGTCAAATACTTTTTAAAATTATTATCTCAGTACGTCACTTTTATAAAAAAGTTTTTCTGAAAGGAAATTAGATACATGTGTCCCCAGATGTTTGTATAACTCTAGAATGATCTAGACTATGTATATTTAACTTTTTATTGAATGTACAGGCATCCATTTTTGACGTTATGCATGGTCCTTTTAGATCACATGAAGTTTGATTTGCAAAAACATTTCTATAGCCGAACTTGTATGTGTGGTTGCCTCCTTAATAAACAACCTGACCATAATGTTTATTATTAAATTTATATTTGTTTTTTTAAGTGTTTTATTAATTTCTGGATATGGTAAGATCTGCCCCCCCCCTTCCCACCAGTTGCCTACAATTGGTAATAATAAATAGCTCGGTTGATTTTTTTAAAACACAAACCCAAATCATATTGCCCTCCAGACTTGATCTCTGTGAGGTTGGAATATATCATGTTGTATTCTCTCTGCCCTAGTTATTTCATATGTGGATTATTTGAGGGTAAAATTTGTAGTTTACTCAAAATTGCTATTTTCCTGGAACTTTTTAACTTGCTGTGAATTGATATCTAGTTAGAAAAAGGTAGCATACATAAAACAAGCAAAAAACTATTATATAAGAGTATCCAGGAGGTAAAATTAATTACTTTTTCAAACCAAATATGAATATTTAGTTGATCATGTGCATCTTTCTCTTATGGATAAACAGAAAAAATCAAAAATTGTACACTGTTTTATTAGTTCCCCACATCCCTTTTGGAAGTTTTTACTGTCCTCCATGTTAAAATTGGTCTCACTAATGAGTCATAAGAAATGACACCTTCCTGCTTGAATTTTCTCCCAAGCCAACCTGAAAACTTTTAAGAACCATTTAAAATTAAATGCCATTATACTTGTAAATTAATGAATGAAAAGTTTACTTAAACTTGTTATATACCTTGTGTAACAGGAAAATGTATATGGTGGTTCTTGTGAATTATTTGCTGTATCAAAGTTTAGCTTTGAATTACAAAATAGAATAAGAATAAATGATAGTGAAACTAACTTGGAGGGAGGTAGTGAACAGCATGTTCACATGAGCATGAAGCCGAAGTTAGCAACCACTAACATATTTGAATGATCTAAATAAAAGTCTGAGTAGACTGAATGGCCCTCTGGTTACTAGTATGAAAATGGAATGGATTTCACTCATGGACCTTAGCTAATACAACTCAGTTAAAACTATTAACTGCATGCTAATTTCACACCAATTCTTTACACTGGATAACTTTAATGTTTTCTCTTTAAAAAGAAGGGGAAAAGAGCTTTATTTCTTCTGATTTAAAAATAATAGACCCATTACTTTTTTACTTAACTGAAAATACTAAGAAATATAAACGGGGAAATGATCCCACATTTCACCTTGGGATCCTGCAATCCCACGTTCCAGAAATAAATATTTAAGTGCTGACCTTAACATGGTTATAAAATGCAGGTATCTCCGGCATTTCAAAGGTTCACTGTATGCCACTTTGCTTTTATGAAAGACCTATTAGTAGCTGTTTTCACTAATCAAAAGAAATCTGAAGAGTGTTTTTGCTTTTATGAAAAAAGGGGAAAGCAAAAACAGCATTCAGTGTTTATTTTGCAGGGAGCAGTGTGCCCCACACTGTGAAGCTCCTTCATCAGGAACTACTCAGCATCTCAGCATCAAGCCACCATAGCTTGGACCTATGTGAGCATCTGTGCTTTATCTTGATTTATTTTGTGTGTCTGTTAGTAAGATGTGTCCTCAGATAATTGCTTCTTCACTTTATGCCATTTCAGCTTAGGAAAGGTTTCATAGAAATGCTTCTACTTTCAGGGGCCTCCCTGGTGGCGCAGTGGTTGAGAGTCCGCCTGCCGATGCAGGGGATACGGGTTCGTGCCCCGGTCTGGGAGGATCCCATATGCCGCGGAGCGGCTGGGCCCGTGAGCCATGGCCGCTGGGCCTGCGCATCCGGAGCCTGTGCTCCGCAACGGGAGAGGCCACAACAGTGAGAGGCCCGCATACAGCAAAAAAAAAAAAAAAAAAAAAGAAATGCTTCTACTTTCAGTAGCAGGAGAAAACTGTATTAAGTGGAAGGGTAAGAAGTCTAATGTTTAAGATGAGAAAATACTTTTCACTTACAATGCTGACATGAGTTTGCTTTTGAACAGAGGTGTATATTAACTACCTACTGAAAGCATGACACATTTTTCAATTCCTGATTGTACATATTCCTTGACTTAAAAAAATATATTGTTTGTATCTTTATAACATCAATTGGTTTCTGTTATGAAAAATTATTTTAGGAAAGTAGAGAAACAGTAAATTATAAAGAAGAAAAAGCACTAATTCCATAGGTAATCACCCACTTAAATTTAAGGATATTGTCTTTCTTCCCACTAATGAAATTGGGATTATATTCATGATTGACATTTTAACTTTTTCTTAACTCTGAGGTCACTATAAGGACTGCCATCATTTAGCTTGGTTCTGCCCGGGGAGAAATAAGTTCCAGAAAGAGTATACATATATTCCAAAACTTTACCAAATTTATATTCTCATGTTCTTTATATAGTATCTTTTATTGACACTTGAGCTTCCCCCCCACCCCCACCCCAGTCTACCAAGCCATGAATTGACAGTATTGGTTGAGTACAACTCCAGTTTCAAAATAAAATACCTCTGAAGAAATAGGCACAACCAAATAAAGAATCAAGATAGTCTAGATTAGAGTTCTCAGACTTTAGAATCACCTGACAGACTACTAAAATGCAGATTTCTGCACCCTACCCCAAGCATTCCTGTTTAAAAATAGAACCCTGGTCCCAAGAACAAAACTTCTAGGAATAGGATTCCCCAGCACAGGTCAGGTGCCCATTACTGGGCTAATTGACTATGGCAGGTGATTGGGGTTAAGTAAAAACCACGTAGCAAAAACCACGTAGCTCTTGTGAAAACCATATGGAGAGAATGAGGGAAGACCGTTTTCCCTGAAAGTGGTGCTATCCCCAGTAAGTAGGCCTAGTCTTGAGCAAACAAAACAGTAGGTACTTACACAAATGTCTCAGTGTATATCGTATAGAATGGTTATTTCATGTCAATGGTCATGTTTTCCTGGAGGAAACATTTGTAATGAGATGGAAGGTTCCGATAGTATTTTTGAGCCCTTGGCTCAAATTGTTCATGCAGCCTAGTATCATTCCTGCCTTGAATTCCACAAAGTACCTCAGTATCCTTATTATAAGTTCCCATTAATACAAAGTTTGATTTAAGCTAAGATTCTGGCATCTGCCACCAGAAGGAAGTTAACTTTTTTAATTTTTTGTGTTTTTTAAATTGATACATAAAATATGTACAGAAAAGTGTACAAAACAAATGTTCAGCTGAATGAATTACTGAGTAACTATAATACATGTGTAACCACCATGTAGGCAAGAATTAGACTATTCAGAGCACCCCCAAAAAACTCCCCTAATGCCATCTGCCAATCACTACTTCCTTTCTCCCCTTCAAAGATAACAGGTATCCTGACTTCCAACATTATAATTTAGTTTCTCCTATTTTTGAACTTTCTCTAATGTAACCAGACACTTTGTAATTTTTTTTCTGCCTATCATTTTGATTAAAGGCTAAAAGTGGTGTTTCTCTCAGACTTGGCAGTAAACAACAAAGATAATGTGAGATTCACCTATGTTGCTGATGTCACTGTAGTGTGTTCATTCTCCTTGCCATATTATATGCCATTTTATAAATATATTACAATTTATCCATTCTAATGTTGAAGGACAATTGGGTTGTTTCCAGTTTAGGTCTCTTGAAAATAATGCAGATTTGGACTTCAGGGATAACCAAGATGGAGTAAGCCCTCAAAAGCCCTTCTCTCCCACTTACAACTAAAAATTTTGGACAAAATGCAAAAGACACTTACCTGTGGAGACTGAAAAGTAAACAAAAGCAGGCGGATTGGGAGGGGAGTCAAACCTGGAGAAGAGACCCATAGAGGGATGAGTTTTCCATTTTTTCCCTCTTTTATCTTAGCCCTGAGCTCAGAGAGGGCACCCAGCAGAGCTGTCATAAGGACTCCTCTGATAGTTTGAACCAGAGGAAATTCTGAGGGAAAACCTATGAAAGGAAAACCCCCAAAAATGAGAAAAAAAATAGCTCTTGGAAGCTAGGGCATGTTGGGGGCTTTTATTTTTGCTTTTCTTTCATGATTTGTCACTGGTGAGCACTCCAGTTAAGCCCTGGTAGCAAACAGTGCCAACAGTTAAAATTGATGGGAAGCCTGTTTTTCTGACAGAAGAAATGGGAAAAGAACCTCTGCAGTTTGAAGAATGTGAAGATAATCCCTATTCTTCTCTGTTCTGTTTGTCCGGAAGGTAAACTGAGTTGTGGCAACTGCACAGTAATAGTGATGGAGCTAAACTTCTGAGAGAACCCTTATATCTGGTCAGAGGACAGGGCAGAGGTGCCCTTTGGGACAAGGGGGGAACTGATGAGAGAGCTGGAGAAAGCAGTTCTTTATGTTTTGATTAGTGCAAGCGCCAGGCTTACCCCTGAGCTACACATACTCAGACCCAAAGCAGCACAGCAAAGCCTTTGAGAACTGAACTAATTTAAACCACTGAACATGACACAACCTAACTGTGTCTGTCATGCACTGAGCAGTGCATGTGTGAGGTAGATCCAACATAGCATAACAAAGCCTTTGTAAACTAAACTGACATTGGAACCACAGCCCGCAGAAGATGGAACAGAAGTTGCATTCTGAACCTAACTGGGTTGACTGTTTAAACAAACAAAAATCAACATTGTCCAGAACATTTTAATGGGACCTAGAGTCTAAAGTATAATATTCAAAATGTCTAGCATATAATCTAAAATTACTCAGCCTGTAAAGAACCAGGGAAATGAGATCATTTCTCAAGAAGTAAGACAACAAATATCAACACCGATATGGTCCAGATGTTAGAATTATCAAACTTTAAGGCAGCCATTATAACTATAACATGAGACAAAGGAAAACACTCTTGAGATGAGTGGAACTATAGAAGTTCTCAACAAAATAGAAATTTTTTTTTTTAAAAAAAAGACATTTTAGAACTGAAAAGGTATCTGAAATTTAAAAAATTTTCTAGGGGCTTCCCTGGTGGCACAGTGGTTGAGAGTCCGCCTGCCGATGCAGGGGACACGGGTTCGTGCCCCGGTCTGGGAGGATCCCACATGCCGCGGAGCGGCTGGGCCTGTGAGCCATGGCCGCTGAGTGGGCGCGTCCAGAGCCTGTGCTCCGCAGCAGGAGAGGCCACAACAGTGAGAGGCCCGCATACCACAAAAAAAAAAAAAAAAAAAAATTTCTAGATGGATCCAGTAGCTAACTGAAGATGACAGAGGAGTCAGTGATATTGAAGGGAGATCAATAGAATTTATTAAACATAGAGAACAGAGTGACAAAAGATTGAAAAAATGAGCAGAGCCTCAGGAACCAGAGGACCAATATCAAAAGGCCTATCATTTGTTTCACTGGAGTCTAGTAGTAAACTCTCAAAAAAAGTCATTTGTAACGTTTTCCAATGTCCAGGTAAATATTCCCACCATGGCCATTTTCAAGCTATCAACATGATGTCATTGAACGTAGTATTGGGAAGAGTTGTGCAAAATCAGCTTGTGAGTTGGTACAAGCTGGCTCTAGCACAGCAATGTTGGGATCCCAGAAAAGGAGGAGAAAGAGCTGGGTATGGGGCAATTATTTGAAGAAGTAATGGATAAAACTTGCCAAATTTGATGAAAGACAAATTTACAGATTCAGGAATCTCAGTGAACTGAACCTACCTGGGTTGATAACAGGATAAACTGAAAGAAAGCCACACCAAGACACATAATTAAACTGCTTAGCTCAAAAAGGAAAAACTCAAAAGAAATACAGAGACACATCATAATTAAAGTGCTGACAACCAGAGATAAAGAAAAAAAATCTTGAAAGCAGCTAGATTAAAACACTTTATGGGGACTTCCCTGGTGGAGCAGTGGTTAGGAATCTGCCTGCCAATACAAGGGACACGGGTTCGATCCCTGGTCTGAGAAGATCCCACATGCCGCAGAGCAGCTAAGCCCGTGCACCACAACTACTGAGCCTGTGCTCTAGAGCCCGTGTGCCACAACTGCTGAGCCCATGCACCACAACTACCGAAGCCTGTGTGCTCTAGGGCCTGCATGCCACAACTAGTGAGCCTACGTGCTGCAACTACTGAAGCCCCTGTGTGCCTAGAGCCCGTGCTCTGCAACAAGAGAAGCCACCACAATGAGAACCCCGCACACCGCAATGAAGAGTAGCCCCCGCTCGCCTCAACTAGAGAAAGCCCACATAAAACAACAGAGACCCAACACAGCGCAAAAAAAAACCACTTTATGTTTCGTGGAACAACAATTTAAATGATCACAGATTTCTCATCAGAAACTCTGGAGGCCAGAAAATACTGAAAAAGATCTTTAAAGTGCTGAAAAAAAGAATAATCAACTCAATTTTCTATCCATTTAAAATTTTCTTCAGTAATCAAAGCAAAATAAAGACATTTTCAGGTGAGGGAAAACTAAGAATTTATTGTCTGCAGACTTAAAGAAAATGATGCCAGAGGGAAACTTAGAACTGCAAGAATGAAGGAAAAGCAGCATAAATGTTAATTATGTGGTTAAAAATAAAAGAAAAATTTTCTGAGTTCTTTAAAATATGTATGACTGTTGAAAGAAAAAACTATAGCTTTGTCAAAAGAAGTTTTCAGTGCATTTAGCAATAATGCATATGACAACTATAAGAATAATAAAGAGACCTGTATAGTTGTAAGGCTTCTATATTTTACTTGAAGTGACAAAATACTAACTCTAAATAGACTGTGAAAGGTCAGGTGTATATATCGTAATCTGTAGAATATGTATATTGCAATGCAATTAAGAGAGAGAGAGAGAGGGCTTCCCTGGTGGCGCAGTAGTTGAGAGTCCGCCTGCCAATGCAGAGGACGCGGGTTCGTGCCCCTGTCTGGGAAGATCCCACATGCCGCAGAGCGGCTGGGCCCGTGAGCCATGGCCGCTGAGCCTGCGCGTCTGGAGCCTGTGTTCCGCAACGGGAGAGGCCACAACAGTGAGAGGCCCGCGTACCACAAAAAAAAAAAAAAAAAAAAAGAGAAAATAGATGTTATAATTTAAGTTCAAATAATCTAAAAGAAGGCAGGAAAGGTGGAATAGAAGAACAAAAACAGGACAACAGAAAACAAATATTAAAATGGAAGACCTAAATCCATCCATACCAATAATTATGTTAACTATAAATGATTTAAGCACACCAAATTAGATTGTCAGATTGCACAAAAAGACTCAGCTATATGCTTTATAACTATATGTTTTATATAAATATGAACATGTAGGTTAAAAATACAAAGATGAAGAATGACGTACAATGCAAACATCAATCAAAAGAAAGCTAGAGTGATTGCATTTATCAAAGTAGACTTCTGAACAGGAAAGATTAGCCAGGAATAATAAAGGGAAATTACATAATGATAAAAGGTCAATTCACCAAGAAGCTGTAACAGTCCTTAAAATGTACACACCTAACAATCTTCAAATTCATGAGACAAAAACTGATGGAGCTGAAAGAGGAAATAGACAATATTAAGATTTGGAAGACTTGAACAACACTATCAAGCAACTTGATTGAATTGACATTTAAAGAATACTCAATCCAATAACAGCATAATACATATTTTTTAAGTACAAATGGAATAGTAACCAAAACATATGCTGGATTATAGAAAACAAAAAGAACAACTTTTTAACACATTTTATTCTCTGAATAAAACAGAAATAGGGGCTTCCCTGGTGGCGCAGTGGTTAAGAATCCACCTGCCAGTGCAGGGGAAATGGGTTCAAGCCCTGGTCTGGGAAGATCCCACATGCCACGGAGCAACTAAGCCCGTGCGCCACAACTACTGAGCCTGCGTGCCAGAGCCTGCGAGCCACAACTCCTGAAGCCCGGCACCTAGAGCCTGTGCTCTGCAACAAGAGAAGCCACTGCAATGAGAAGCCCACACACACCAACGAAAAGTAGCCCCCTGCTCACCGCAACTAGAGAAAGCCCGTGCACAGAAACAAAGACCCAATGCAGCCAATAAAATAAAATTTAAAAATAAAAAAACAGTTAAATTACAGTAAGATTGATAACTGGAAAATACAACTATCTGGAAATTTTATATAAAACATACATTTAAATAACCACACATCAAAGACAAAGTCACAAGAGAAATTAGGAAATATTTTGAGTTAAATGAAAATGAAGGTACAAAACATTGATATTTGGGGAAAGCGGCTAAAATAACTTGAAGGAAATTTACAGTATTAAATGCTTATATTAAGTAAAAATGTGGTTGGCAGAATAACAGCTCGCCAATGATATTCACATCCTAATCCCTAGAACCTGTGAATGTATTAGATTTCATGACAAAGGAGCATTAAGTTGTAGATGGAATTCAGGTTAATCGGCTGACTTTGAGATGGGGAGACTGTCCAGGCGTGTTCAGTGCAAGCACAGGGGTCTTTACATATGGAGGAAGGAGACAAAAGAGGGAGAGATGGCAGCATGAGGACTCAGCACAACACTGCTAGAGGAATGGAGCCATGAGCCAAGGAATGCAGGCCATCTCTAGAAGCTAGAAAATCAGGGTAACAGATTCTCCCCAGAGCCTGCAGAAAGGTAAGAGCCTGCCAAGGCCTTGATGTTAGCCCAGTGAGAGTTGTTTCCGACTTCTGGACTTCAGAACTGAGATGATAAATTTGTGTTGTCTTAAGCCACTAAGTTTGTGGTAATTTGTTACAGCAGCAACAGGAAACTAATAAGAGGTCTCAAATCAATGATCGAAGCATTTACCTTAAGAAACTACGAAAAGAAGCCAAAGGAAAGAAATAATAAAGAGCAGAAGTCAGTGAAATTGAACACTAAAACAATTGAGGAAATCAGTGGAGTCAAAGTACTGCTGCTATGAACTTTCTTGTACATGTGCATGCATTTCTGCTAGATATATGTATAGAAGTGGAATTTCTGGATAAAGTGATGTGCAGCTGTTTTCCACAGTGGTGTGCCAGCTCCCATTCCTACCTGCAGTGCTCCACATCTTTGCCAATGTTTGGTATTGATAGTCTGTTTTACTTTAGTCATTCAGAGTGTGTTGTGATATCTTTGTGGGTTAACTTTTCATTTCTTTGATAATTTATGTGGTTGAGTACTTTTTCATATACTCATTGATCATTTAGATATCCTCTTGTGAAGTTGGTTCAAATTGCTTGCCTGATTTTCTATTGAGTTTTCTTTCTCTTACTGATTAGTAGGAGTTCTATATGTATCCTGGATAAGTACATTTAGATAGTTTTTAGTAAAGTTTTTCATGATTCTTTTTAGTGAATATGTAATCTGAAGTGATGTCCCTTTCATTTCATGTATTGATATTTGGGGATTCTTGCATTCTCCCTCTCCTTCTCCCACCTCTCCTCCCTTATAAGTTTCACCAAGAGTTTCTCAATTTTTTAATTGCAGCTATTAATTTGATGTATCCCAGGACCCAGTCCTTGGTCCACTTCTCTCTCTGTACTCACTCAATGGTTCATAGCTTAGAAATCATCTATTATATGTCTGGAATTCAGACCCATCTCCTGCACTCCAGATTTACACACCCATCTGCTGATTCAGTATCTTCACTTGGATATCCAACAGAAATCTCAGAGTGTACATATGCAAAACAAACTTCTGATCTTGCAAACCTTCTGCATCCATCTTGGCTGATGGCAACAGGCTGAAAACTTTGGAGTCATTCTTGATAACTCCTCTGTCTCTCTGTCTCCGTCTGTCTGTCTGTCTGTCTGTCTCTCTCTCTCTCTCTCTCACACACACACACACACACACAGGATATAAGTTTCACAGGAGCAGAGATCGTTGATTATCATTGTACCTCAAGCGCCTAGAACAGTGCCTAGCACATTGTAGGCACTTAAATATTGAATGAAATCATTGTTGGTGAGAATCTCTTGAGAGAGCAGTTTGTAACACTTAACAAAATTTACAATGTAGATTAAAATGTAGATACAGTGATTTCCAAGAATTTATATTACACCTGTATGTGTGCTTGTGTAGATGTGAATATAGAACACTTATTATAGTGTATTTGTGGCAAAGGCTGAACTTAAATGACAATCAGTAGGACACTGGATAAATTATGATACATTATTCACTGAAGTATCATGTAGCCGTAAGGAAGACCAAGATACAATAATTCTATATAATGGTGTGGAATGATACCAAAGATAGTGTTAAAAGTGAAAACAAAGTGCCAAACAGTGCCATTTGTGGAGTAAAAAGATTGTGTGATATTTGCTTGATTAACAATGACTGTCTCTAGAGGAAAGCAAAAGAAACTGGTGACTGACCTGTGGAGAGGGGAACTGGGGACTAGGTTAATAGTAGTAAAAAGACTTATTTTACCAGCATACTTTTTTGTACTTTTGAATTCTTTACCATGTGCATATGTACACCTACTGGTTTTTCAAAAAGTAAGAGAAATGTAGCTCTCCTTCTAACTTCCCACCCCTCCTAAAAAAACTAAAATTTTGACTTTAGTTTAACAAGTAGAATCTGGTTTGTGGGACATGCTCTTCTTTGTCTTAGCCTTCTCATTTATGTCATCTTAAGTTTATATATTTGGGCCACAAAAGGCATTTTCATAAATTTTACTTTAATGCTATGCTTTGGGCTTTATCCAGAATTTTATGAAGAACAGCCACAAAAGCTGCTTCTCTCTGGCATAAAATTATCAGGAGCATTGCCCATTATATGGCTTAACATCCCCTATATGAGGGCCCATGTGAGAACATTAGTCTAGAATGCAGTACCTGGAAAATCATAGTCTCTCTTGAGGAACTGAGGGTGCCCCTGCCTTGATTACAAGACCTTTGTGCTTTGTCATGTTTGCAGTTTTCTCCCTGTTGCCAGAAAGAGTAGATCTATAAATGATGCTTAATTGTAGTAACTGAATTTATTTCTTTATAGCCTACCTTGGTCCAAAAAAATATAAGGTGGTTTACATAAACACAAGAAGTTTTTATTAGACAGGAAAATATCATGAAGCTGAAGAAAATAGGAGAAACCTCATGTGGCATATTTGCTTCCTTTTCCTTTTCAGAGCACTGATTGTATTTTTATTTTATAAAACTTCTCTTAGAAGTAAGGTGAACATAAGTGAAGAATCCATATTTATATTTTTAACCTAAATGTTAAAATTTTCTACCTATTTTCATTCTTCAGCAAGCCAGAAAGTCTTCTGTAGGTTTAACTTATTCTGCACAGCCCTAAGCTGTGGACTGAGAAATTATGAAATTATATTCATATAATTATATAATATAATTATATGAAGTTATACTATTGGTTTATAGTAAATAAAGGAGACTCTGACTACTAAATAAGTGTAAGCAAAATCTGTTAAAGTCCCTTACAAAAAGTTTTGCTATAGGAGTTTCTTTGTCTTGATTCCTTTAAAATAACATGAAAAAGTTTTAGTTAGAAAACTTGATTTTCTATGGTAGACATCCTTCTTTTAATATACACTTTTAGGAAGTTGCGGGGGAGAGGGAAAGTTATATTTGAGAATTGGTAACTTGGCCAGCAGCTACTTAGAGTGTTTACACTTCATCTTTTAGATAAAAGGAAGTACCTATAGGTTATTCCCATGTAGATGCTACCAAACCAGGCAGACTTACAAATAACTAGAAAGAGTTCTTTTTAACACTGTCTCTTTTATTTATCTATTTTTATTTTTATTTAGATATAATTGACATATAGCATTATATTCATTTCAGGTGTACAACATAATGATTTGGTATTTGTGTATATTGCAAAATGACCACCACAATAACTCTAGTTAACATCCATCACTATACCTAGTTACAAAAATTTTTTTTCTTGTGAAGAAAACTTTTAAGATCTACTCTCTTAGCAACTTTCAAATAGACAATACAGCATTATTAACTGTAGTCCCCATGTTATACATTATATCCCTATGACTTACTTATTTTATATTTTATATTTTATATTTTATATCTTTTATATCTTTTCAAGTTAGTGTTTTTGTTTCCTTCAGGTAAATACCCAGAAGTGGAATTGCTGGATCATATGGTAATTCTATTTTTAATTTTTTGAGGAACCTCCATACTGTTTTCCATAGTGGCTGCACCAATTTATATTCCCATTAACAATGCAAAGTTTCCCTCCACATCCTTGCCAACGCTTATTATTTCTAGTCTTTTTGATAATAGCCATTCTAACAGGTGGGAAGTGATAGGTCATTGTGGATCTGATTTGCATTTCCCTATTGATTAGTGATTTTTTTTTTGGGGGGGGGGGCTCACTTTAGCTTTATTTATTTATTTATTTATTTATTTTGAGCTGTTCAGAACATTTATTACTCCAGAAATGATTTCTTTTATGAGTATACACTTAGTGGACATTTAAAATTTAAAAAAAAAGAAAAAAAAAATCAAAAAACCTTGATTTGCCATAAATAAATGAGAGGTTATAGAGAATTCTCTGGTGGTCCAGAGATTAGGACGTGGCACTTTCACTGCGGGGCCCAGGTTTTTTGTTTTGTTTTGTTTTGTTTTTTTATACTGCAGATTCTTTTTTTTTTTTTTTTTTTGCTGTACGTGGGCCTCTCACTGCTGTGGCCTCTCCCGTTGTGGAGCACAGGCTCCTGACGCGCAGGCTCAGCGGCCATGGCTCACGGGCCCAGCCGCTCCGCGGCATGTGGGATCCTCCCAGACCGGGGCATGAACCTGTGTCCCCTGCATCGGCAGGCGGACTCCCAACCACTGCGCCACCAGGGAAGCCCTATACTGCGGATTCTTATTAGTCATCAATTTTATACACATCAGTGTATACATGTCAATCCCAATCACCCAATTCAGCACACGACCATCCCCACCCCACCATGGTTTTCCCCCCTTGGTGTCCATACATTTTTTTTTTTTTTTTTGATCATCTAACTATTTTTAATCTCATTATTTTTCTGATTTGTATATTTTATTAGAAATGATAGTAAATATATTAATGAAACATCCTTCACTGACAAGGAACAAAATGCAAAGTTCTCTTTCTCAAATCATTTTAGTTATCAAAACCATTAATATGAATTTAAAAATCTAGAATTGTATGATATATAAAACCAAACTCAAACATGAAAACCACCCTTACTCTTAACAAAAAAGTTAGGTGATACTGACATTAACCTACAAATATTCTTTTTTTTTTTTTTTTTTTGCATTTGTCTTTTCATTTTCTTTTTTTTTTTATTTTACAAATTTAATCAGTTATACATATACATATGTTCCCATATCCCCTCCCTTTTGCGTCTCCCTCCCACCCTCCCTATCCCACCCCTCCAGGCGGTCACAAAGAACCGAGCTGATCTCCCTGTGCTATGCGGCTGCTTCCCACTAGCTATCTACCTTACATTTGGTAGTGTATATATGTCCATGCCGCTCTTTCACTTTGTCACAGCTTACCCTTCCCCCTCCCTATATCCTCAAGTCCATGCTCTAGTAGGTCTGTGTCTTTATTCCTGTCTTACCCCTATGTTCTTGATGACATTTTTTTCTTAAATTCCATATATATGTGTCAGCATACAGTATTTGTCTTTCTCTTTCTGACTTACTTCACTCTGTATGACAGACTCTAGGTCCATCCACCTCATTACAAATAGCTCAATTTCCTTTCTTTTTATGGCTGAGTAATATTCCATTGTATATATGTGCCACATCTTCTTTATCTATTCATCCGATGATGGACACTTAGGTTGTTTCCATCTCCGGGCTATTGTAAATAGGGCTGCTATGAACATTTTGGTACATGTCTCTTTTTGAATTATGGTTTTCTCAGGGTATATGCCCAGTAGTGGGATTGCTGGGTCATATGGTAGTTCTATTTGTAGTTTTTTAAGGAACCTCCATACTGTTCTCCATAGTGGCTGTACCAATTCACATTCCCACCAGCAGTGCAAGAGTGTTCCCTTTTTTCCACACCCTCTCCAGCATTTATTGTTTCTAGATTTTTTGATGATGGCCATTCTGACTGGTGTGAGATGATATCTCATTGTAGTTTTGATTTGCATTTCTCTAATGAGTAAAGATGTTGAGCATCCTTTCATGTGTTTGTTGGCTGTCTGTCTATCTTCTGTGGAGAAATGTCTATTTAGGTCTTCTGCCCATTTTTGGATTGGGTTGTTTGTTTTTTTGCTATTGAGCTGCATGAGCTGCTTATAAATTTTGGAGATTAATCCTTTGTCAGTTGCTTCATTTGCAAATATTTTCTCCCATTCTGAGGGTTGTCTTTTGGTCTTGTTTATGGTTTCCTTTGCTGTGCAAAAGCTTTGAAGTTTCATTAGGTCCCATGTGTTTATTTTTGTCTTTATTTCCATTTCTCTAGGAGGTGGGTCAAAAAGGATCTTGCTGTGATTTATGTCATAGAGTGTTCTGCCTATGTTTTCCTCTAGGAGTTTGATAGTGTCTGGCCTTACATTTAGGTCTTTAATCCATTTTGAGCTTATTTTTGTGTATGGTGTTAGGGAGTGATCTAATCTCATACTTTTACATGTCCCTGTCCAGTTTTCCCAGCACCACTTATTGAAGAGACTGTCCTTTCTCCACTGTACATTCCTGCCTCCTTTATCAAAGATAAGGTGACCATATGTCCGTGGGTTTATCTCTGGGCTTTCTATCCTGTTCCATTGATCTATCTTTCTGTTTTTGTGCCAGTACCATACTGTCTTGATTACTGTAGCTTTGTAGTATAGTCTGAAGTCAGGGAGCCTGATTCCTCCAGCTCCATTTTTCGTTCTCAAGATTGCTTTGGCTATTCGGGGTCTTTTGTGTTTCCATACAAATTGTGAAATTTTTTGTTCTACTTCTGTGAAAAATGCCATTGGTAGTTTGATAGGTATTGCATTGAATCTGTAGATTGCTTTGGGTAGTAGAGTCATTTTCACAATGTTGATGCTTCCAATCCAAGAACATGGTACATCTCTCCATCTTTTTGTATCATCTTTAATTTCTTTCATCAGTGTCTTATAATTTTCTGCATACAGGTCTTTTGTCTCCTTAGGTAGGTTTATTCCTAGATATTTTATTCTTTTTGTTGCAATGGTAAATGGGAGTGTTTCCTTGATTTCACTTTCAGATTTTTCATCATTAGTATATAGGAATGCCAGAGATTTCTGTGCATTAATTTTGTATCCTGCAACTTTACCAAATTCATTGATTAGCTCTAGTAGTTTTCTGGTAGCATCTTTAGGATTCTCTATGTATAGTATCATGTCATCTGCAAACAGTGACAGCTTTACTTCTTCTTTTCCCATTTGGATTCCTTTTATTTCCTTTTCTTCTCTGATTGCTGTGGCTAAAACTTCCAAAACTATGTTGAATAAGAGTGGTGAGAGTGGGCAACCTTGTCTTGTTCCTGATCTTAGTGGAAATGGTTTCAGTTTTTCACCATTGAGGACGATGCTGGCTGTGGGTTTTTCATATATGGCCTTTATTATGTTCAGGAAAGTTCCCTCTATGCCTACTTTCTGCAGGGTTTTTATCATAAATGGGTGTTGAATTTTGTCAAAAGCTTTCTCTGCATCTATTGAGATGATCATATGGTTTTTCTCCTTCAACTTGTTAATATGGTGTATCACATTGATTGATTTGCGTATATTGAAGAATCCTTGCATTCCTGGAATAAACCCCACTTGATCATGGTGTATGATCCTTTTAATGTGCTGTTGGATTCTGTTTGCTAGTATTTTGTTGAGGATTTTTGCATCTATGTTCATCAGTGATATTGGCCTGTAGTTTTCTATCTTTGTGACATCCTTGTCTGGTTTTGGTATCAAGGTGATGGTGGCCTCATAGAATGAGTTTGGGAGTGTTCCTCCCTCTGCTATATTTTGGAAGAGTTTGAGAAGGATAGGTGTTAGCTCTTCTCTAAATGCTTGATAGAATTCGCCTGTGAAGCCATCTGGTCCTGGGCTTTTGTTTGTTGGAAGATTTTTAATCACAGTTTCAATTTCAGTGCTTGTGATTGGTCTGTTCATATTTTCTATTTCTTCCTGATTCAGTCTTGGCAGGTTGTGCATTTCTAAGAATTTGTCCATTTCTTCCAGGTTGTCCATTTTATTGGCATAGAGTTGCTTATAGTAATCTCTCATGATCTTTTGTATTTCTGCAGTGTCAGTTGTTACTTCTCCTTTTTCATTTCTAATTCTATTGATTTGAGTCTTCTCCCTTTTTTTCTTGATGAGTGTGGCTAATGGTTTATCAATTTTGTTTATCTTCTCAAAGAACCAGCTTTTAGTTTTATTGATCTTTGCTATCGTTTCCTTCATTTCTTTTTCATTTATTTCTGATCTGATTTTTATGATTTCTTTCCTTCTGCTAACTTTGGGATGTTTTTGTTCTTCTTTCTCTAATTGCTTTAGGTGCAAGGTTAGGTTGTTTATTCGAGATATTTCCTGTTTCTTAAGGTGGGATTGTATTGCCATAAACTTCCCTCTTAGAACTGCTTTTGCTGCGTCCCATAGGTTTTGGGTCGTCGTGTCTCCATTGTCATTTGTTTCTAGGTATTTTTTAATTTCCTCTTTGATTTCTTCAGTGATCACTTCGTTATTAAGTAGTGTATTGTTTAGCCTCCATGTGTTTGTATGTTTTACAGCTCTTTTCCTGTAATTGATATCTAGTCTCATAGCATTGTGGTCGGAAAAGATACTTGATACAATTTCAATTTTCTTAAATTTACCAAGGCTTGATTTGTGACCCAAGATATGATCTATCCTGGAGAATGTTCCATGAGCACTTGAGAAAAATGTGTATTCTGTTGTTTTTGGATGGAATGTCCTATAAATATCAATTAAGTCCATCTTGTTTAATGTATCATTTAAAGCTTGTGTTTCCTTGTTTATTTTCATTTTGGATGACCTGTCCATTGGTGAAAGTGGGGTGTTAAAGTCCCCTACTATGATTGTGTTACTGTCGATTTCTCCTTTTATGGCTGTTAATATTTCCCTTATGTATTGAGGTGCTCCTATGTTTGGTGCATAAATATTTACAATTGTTATATCTTCTTCTTGGATTGATCCCTTGATCATTATGTAGTGTCCTTCTTTGTCTCTTCTAGTAGTCTTTATTTTAAAGTCTATTTTGTCTGATATGAGAATTGCTACTCCAGCTTTCTTTTGCTTTCCATTTGCATGGAATATCTTTTTCCATCCCCTTACTTTCAGTCTGTATGTGTCTCTAGGTCTGAAGTGGGTCTCTTGTAGACAGCATATATATGGGTCTTGTTTTTGTATCCATTCAGCCAGTCTGTGTCTTTTGGTGGGAGCATTTAGTCCATTTACATTTAAGGTAATTATTGATATGTATGTTCCTATTCCCATTTTCTTAATTGTTTTGGGTTCGTTATTGTAGTTCTTTTCCTTCTGTTGTGTTTCTTGCCTAGAGAAGTTCCTTTAGCATTTGTTGTAAAGCTGGTTTGGTGGTGCTGAACTCTCTCAGCTTTTGCTTGTCTGTAAACGTTTTAATTTCTCCATCAAATCTGAATGAGATCCTTGCTGGGTAGAGTAATCTTGGTTGCAGGTTTTTCTCCTTCATCACTTTAAGTATGTCCTGCCACTCCCTTCTGGCTTGTAGAGTTTCTGCTGAGAGATCAGCTGTTATCCTGATGGGGATTCCCTTGTGTGTTATTTGTTGTTTTTGCCTTGCTGCTTTTAATATGATTTCTTTGTGTTTAATTTTTGACAGTTTGATTAATATGTGTCTTGGTGTATTTCTCCTTGGATTTATTCTGTATGGGACTCTCTGTGCCTCCTGGACTTGATTAACTATTTCCTTTCCCATATTAGGGAAGTTTTCAACTATAATCTCTTCAAATATTTTCTCAGTCCCTTTCTTTTTCTCTTCTTCTTCTGGAACCCCTATAATTCGAATGTTGGTGCGTTTAATGTTGTCCCAGAGGTCTCTGAGACTGTCCTCTGTTCTTTTCATTCTTTTTTCTTTATTTTGCTGTGCAGCAGTTATTTCCACTATTTTATCTTCCACCTCACTTATCCGTTCTTCTGCCTCAGTTATTCTGCTATTGATCCCATCTAGAGTATTTTTTATTTCATTTATTGTGTTTTTAATCGATGCTTGATTCGTCTTTAGTTCTTCTAGGTCCTTGTTAACTGTTTCTTGCATTTTGTCTATTCTATTTCCAAGATTTTGGATCATCTTTACCATCATTATTCTGAATTCTTTTTCAGATAGACTGCCTATTACCTCTTCATTTGTTAGGTCTGGTGGGTTTTTATCTTGCTCCTTCTCCTGCTGTGTGTTTTTCTGTCTTCTCATTTTGCTTATGTTACTGTGTTTGGGGTCTCCTCTTTGCAGGCTGCAGGTTCGTAGTTCCCGTTGTTTTTGGTGTCTGTCCCCAGTGGCTAAGGTTGGTTTAGTGGGTTGTGTAGGCTTCTTGGTGGAGGGGACTACTGCCTGTGTTCTGGTGGATGAGGCTGGATCTTGTCTTTCTGGTGGGCAGGTCCACGTCCGGTGGTGTGTTTTGGGGTGTTTGCGGACTTTTTATGATTTGAGGCAGCCTCTCTGCTAATGGGTGGTGTTGTGTTCCTGTCTTGCTAGTTGTTTGGCATAGGGTGTCCAGCACTGTAGCTTGCTGGTCGTTGAGTGAAGCTGGGTGCTGGTGTTGAGATGGAGATCTCTGGAAGATTTTCGCCGTTTGATATTATGTGGAGCTGGGAGGTCTCTTGTGGACCAGTGTCCTGAAGTTGGCTCTCCCACCTCAGAGGCACAGCACTGACTCCTGGCTCCTCAATTTGGGATGATTTGTTGTCTATTCATGTATTCCACAGATGCAGGGTACATGAAGTTGATTGTGGAGCTTTAATCCGCTGCTTCTGAGGCTGCTGGGAGAGGTTTCCCTTTCTCTTCTTTGTTCTCACAGCTCCTGGGTCTCAGCTTTGGATTTGGCCCCGCCTCTGCGTGTAGGTCGCCGGAGGGCGTCTGTTCTTCGCTCAGACAGGACAGGGTTAAAGGAGCAGCCTCTTCGGGGACTCTGGCTCACTCGGGCCGGGCGGGAGGGAGGGGCACGGAGTGCGCGGTGAGCCTGCAGTGGCAGAGGTCGGCGTGACGTTGCACCAGCCCGAGGCGCGCCGTGCGTTCTCCCAGGGAAGCCGCCCCTGGATCCCGGGACCCCGGCAGTGGCAGGCTGCACAGCCTCCCGGAAGGGCGGCGTGGACAGTGTCCTGCGCTCGCACACAGGCTTCTTGGCGGCGGCAGCAGCAGCCCCAGCGTCCCACGCCCGTCTCTGGGCTCCGCGCTTTCAGCCGCGACTCGCGCCCGTCTCTGGAGCTCCTTTACGCGGCGCTCTTAATCCCCTCTCCTCGCGCACCAGGAAACCAAGAGGGAAGAAAAAGTCTCCTGCCTCTTCGGCAGCTCCAGAGTTTTCCCGGACTCCCTCCCGGCTAGCTGTGGCACATTAGCCCCCTTCAGGCTGAGTTCTCGCCGCCAGTCCCAGTCCTCTCCCTGCGCTCTGACCGAAGCCCGAGCCTCAGCTCCAGCGCCGCCCGCCCTGGCGGGGGAGCAGACAAGCCTCTCGGGCTGGTGAGTGCCGCTCGGCACCGCTCCTCTGTGCGGGAATCTCTCTGCTTTGCCCTACCCAGGTATGTGGGGAGTTTCTTGCCTTTTGGGAGGTCTGGGGTCTTCTGCCAGCGTTCAGTAGGTGTTCTGTAGGAGTTGTTGCACGTGTAGCTGTATTTCTGGTGTATCTGTGGGGAGGAAGGTGATCTCCGCGTCTTACTCTTTCGCCATCTTGATTAGTGATTTTGAGCATCTTATCATGTGCCTGTTGGCCATCTTTAGGAAAATGTCTATTCAGATCCTCTGTCTTTGGAAAAATGTCTTTCAGATCTGCTACCCATTTTTTAATAGAATTGTTTGGGTTTTTTGCTATTGAGATTTACGAGTTCTTTATATATTTTGAGTATTAACCCGTTATCATATATGATTTGCAAATATTTTCTCCCATTTGGTAGGTTAACTTTTCATTTTGTTGATGGTTTCCTTTGCTGTGCAGAAGCTTTTTGGTTTGATGTAGTCTCACTTGTTCATTTTTGCTTTTGTTGCCTTTGCTTTTGGTGTCAAATCCAAAAAATTCATCACTAAGACTGATGTCAAGGAGCTTGTGGCCTATGTTTTCTTTCTTTCTTTTTTTAAAAATTTTATTTATTTATTTGGCTGCATCGGGTCTTAGTTGTGGCATGTGGGATCTTTTGTTGCAGTGTGCAGGCTTCTCTCTAGTTGTGGTGCACAGGCTCCAGAGCGTGCGGGCTCAGTAGTTGTGGCGCACGGGCTCTCTCGTTGTGGCACACGGGCTCCAGAGTGTGAGGGCTCAGTAGTTGTGATGCATGGACTTAGTTGCCCTGTGGCATGTGGGATCTTAGTTCCTCAACCTGGGATTGAACCTGTGTCCCCTGCACTGGAAGGCAAATTCTTAACCACTGGACCACCAGGGAAGTGTCCCCTACGTTTTCTTATTATAGGAGTGTTAATTGTTTCAGGTCATGTTCAAATCTTTGATCCATTTTGAGTTAATTTTTATGTATGGTGTAAGATAGTGGTCCAGTTTCATTCTTTTGCATGTGACTGTCCAGTTTTTCCAATACCATTTATTGAAGAGACTGTCCTTTCCCCATTGTATATTTTTGGCTCCTTTGTTATAAATTAATTGACCATATATGTGTGGGGTTTTTTTCAGGGCTTTCTATTCTGTTCCATTGATTTATGTGCCTGTTTTTAATGCCCATACTATACTCTTTTGATTACTATGGTTTTGTAATATAGTTTGAAACCAGGGAGTATGATGCCTCCAGTTTTTTTCTTCTTTCTCAAGATTGCTGTGGCTACTTGGGGTCTTTTATGGTTCCATACAAATTTTAGGATTGTTCTATTTATGTGAAAAATTCCATTGGAATTTTGATAGGAATTGCATTGAATCTGTAGATTGCTTTTGGTAGTATGGACATTTTAACAATATTAATTCTTCCAATCCATGAGCATGGAGTATCTTTCCATTTATTTGTGTCTTCTTCAACTTCTTTCATCAATATTGATGATGTGATGTGATGCTGATTATGATGTGAATAGTGCTTAATGATTTAAGCTCATCAGTAAAATCAATGACTATATTCTGTGTTTGGTAGATTTGTTTCTTCTCTGGCTACCAGTTGTCAATCCTACTGCCAGAAAGCCAGCGTTGAAGCCACCCTTACAAAGTTGCTATCTTTCTTCCTGTGGACCCAAATCAAATCATCCTAATTATTAGAGTTACATATAAGAATAGCCAGTAAGTTCTAAGTCCTTGACTATGTCTATTTCTTCATGGATGCCAAGTTTCTGTTTCTCTTTCTTTGGGACAGTTATTTCACAAGCCCCCGTTGACATGCTTTTTGATTTTTCACTATGTTCAAATGTTTGAATAGCCAGAAATCTGATACCCAGTCATTGGGGGTGGGGAAGGGGAAAAGTGCTGCTAACTGTAGTGCTCATCAAGACTAAGGAAGTAGACAGCACAGGAGTTGAATGCCTTACCTTTTATATTCATTAATCCTGATTCTATTATATTATAATGAATATAAAAAAAGTAAGCCCACAGAAAACTGCTCATTCAGTCCTTGATTACCTATTAGGAGGCGTGATACCGGGCCCCGCAGAGGATACCCGCTCGCCAACCCTGCTCGCTTTTACATGAACCCCCTACCAGGTCTGCAGCTCCCTCTCTCTTCAAGGACATTTTGTTGTTGAGGTTGTTTGCCATGTTTGTTAGTAGTTGACTGTGCCTTCTTTTTCTGTGGGTGATATTTAAACTATGATGTTTATTATCATTTCCAAAAAACACTTTTTAAGGAAGATTTGTTCTGTATTAGTACTAAGTTGGAAAGTCAAGGTGCTGTTTTCTATTCTAAACACTAGGGGGAGATCTTGTTTTCTCTTGGAGTGGTGTTTTTTTGTTTTTTGTTTTTTGTTTTCTTTTCCACTCCCTCTCCACCAGCCCTACCCCCACCCCCCAAAAAACTCTTGGAGCGTTTTAAATACCAACTCGCAGTCAGCTAGCTCTGAATTCAGTTTATTTTCAGTACAAGTGAATGTGTGAGATTTTCATCTGTATAAAAATAAAATGAAGATACATGATGACTAAATGCAATGTGTTATCTTGGGTGAGATCCTGGAAGAGAAAAGGACATAATGCAAAAACTAAGGAAATCTGAATAAAGTATGGACTTTAGTTATTAATAATGTATCAATACTGGTTCATTAATTGTGACAAATATACCATACTAATGTAAGATGTTAACAATAGAAGAAAGTGGGCATAAGGTATGTGGGAACTTAGTATTTTTGTAACTGTTCTGTAAGTCTAAACTGTTCCAAAATAAGTTTATTTTAAAAATACATTTTAAAAAGTGAGACCAGAACCTAATTTCCCTTCTTTTTCTTTTTGGAACCATGGAAAATATTTTAAAAACAATATATTTGCAGAACAAGTTGAATATGGGAAAGAGGGACTTTGTTAAATGAGCCATAAATATATGAAGATGTAATTAAATGGTATTAGATACATATAAAGAAACCTAACGAAAGTCTGCTAAGTTTTCTTGAGGAGCTATCAGAGGATTCCTCTCTGATATGTGTTGTTACATGGCAATCATCTAACAAGATTTCCTGTCAACCCTAGTCAGACCCCTCTCATGTTCTCTAAGTTTCTACTTCTCATAGGAAATCATACATTTCTCTTCTCTCTCTCAAACTCCAAACCTGTGTCCCTGGACTCAACGGCTCCTTGCCGTCCCTCCGGCCTTATTCCCTCCTCAAGGACCCATTTGTTCCTCCCTTGAGATGGTGCACTTCTTATATAAAGTTTCAGATTCCTTCCCTGTGGTGGGAGGGCTTGGGGGTCTGTGGTGGTCAGTAGAGTGTCTTTCAGCATTCTCGTCCTTCTCTTCCACCTGGACATAAGGTAGAGTTGCCTGTCCCTGCCTGTTCCTTGCTTTAGCCAATGGAACATGAGCAGAAATGACATGTTATTTTCGGACAGAAGTCTTTCAGAGCTGGTATGTAACTCCCACTTTACTTTCTCCTACCACAAAAAACACTGTCATTCCAGGTGATGGGGACTCCCTCCACTTGCATGCTTAAGTGTGGACCCCCAGCGAACCCGTGGGACATACAGCATGAGAAAGAAAAATATCTTTGTGGTTATAAGTCATTGAGATTTCAGGGTTGTTAAGAAACACAATCTAGCTCATCCTGTCCATCCATCAGCCCTCCCAACAAAACATACTGTAATCTTCCTAGTTTTGCATGTGAAGAAACAGAAGACTGGAAGATTAATATTACTCAGCTACAAAGGAGTAAAGCCAGGAAATAAATTGCCCTTAGTAACCATCCCTCAGAGACTCCCTGAGAAAAAATACAGGAATACATCAGAGAGTCCATCTTCCATTTACTTCCCCTGATCAGCGCCATCCTGCTGCTCCTGTCTGCCCAGGTTGCTTCCTCTGCCTGCTGCATTGCTATTGCCCTGAGTCTAGCCTGTGAGAACCTTTTCCTGGATCTGTGACTTTTCTTTCTTAGTTTACTCTGTTTTCGGAAGCTTTCTAAGGAGCTCATAGGAAAGGATACATGGGAGGTTAATTTTTGGAGGCCTTGAATTTTTAAAAATATTTTTTTTCTTCCCTCATTGTGATGGTTAATTTTATGTGTCAGTTTGGTTGGGCCACAGTGCCCAGATATGTGTCCAACAGTTTTTTGGATGTTTCTCTGAGAGTGTATTTGGATGAGATTAATGTTTACGTAGGTAGATGTTCTGTCAGTCTCTGCCTGTTGATAGTGACGCTGTCAGCTAGGGATGCCTGAGGCACTTGCCTGGTTCGTACTACTTGTGGTGAGGCCCCCACTGACATTTCCTTGACTGGAGCCAGTGTTGTGGCTGGACTGGCCCTTGTGATTCTTACTACGATCAGAAGACACACCTAAGCAAACACCATGAGGGAACTTTGAAGAACAAAATGTATTACTCACAGGTCCTGAAGGGTACATGGCACACCCAATGGCTACACACTGAGTTCAAAGGTAGAAAAAGAGGGAGGGGGGCGCAGACCTGGGGCTCTGCCTTAATTGGGGTCTGAGGGTGAGGTGCCTAGGGTTCACTTTTTATTGGCGAATTTAAAATATAAGAGTGGCAATTAGGACCCAGGAATGGACAAGTGGAACCATTCAAGTGGTCAGTCATCTAGGTTACCCAAGGCTTTCTGAAAAGGGAACTTCATAGGTAAGGTGGCCTGGGTTCTTATCCAGTTGTTTGACTAGTAGCTGTGTCATAGAGCTGGCAACATGCTTATTCGGCATGGAGGTCTTTGAAATGGATGTCTTGGCAATCAAAGCTTAATGTCAGGTAATATATTACAATAAAAAAAAAAGCTTAATGTCAGACACACTACAGTGGACTTGGAGTAAAGCAGAATGCACTCCATAACATGGTGAGCCTAATCTAATCAGTTGAAGGGCTAAATGACACCAAAGACTGATCTCCTGAGCAAGAGGGAATTCTGCCAGCAGATGGCTTTCTGACTTGAATTGGCTCTTCCCTGGTCCCCAGCCTTCAGGTGCACCCTTAAGATTTTGAACTTGCCAGAATACATAATCAGATGGGCCAGTTCCTTAAAGTAAATCTTTTTATATGTAAATACACAAACTGTTGTCTCTGTTTCTCTGAAGAAGCTGACTAATACACTCATACATAATTGCTAGTTTGAAAGACTTAGTAATCTCCCTTGAAAATAACAATTCTTCAGGATATTGACATTCTTCTATGGTCTTCAAATTTTACAGTTGGTACTAAAAGTCTTATTGTCATTCTAGTCCAGTTTCTTTGAATGAATGTGAAAAAAAAATCTCTGAAAAAAAATACTCTCTTTGTTCCAAGTCTTTTGGTATTTTATGATTTTTTTCTTGGTCAGTCTTAAAATTTTATTGTTCTGGGCCCTTGGTGGGTCTTTTTAACCTGGAGATTCATGTTCTTCAGTTCTGAGAAGTTTTCTTCTTTTCTTATGAATATGAATATACTTCACTGAACTAGAAGCTTTATGAAGGCAGGGACCATATATATCTTGCTCATTATTCATCTTACGGTGCCTAGTGTATTGGAGCCCAATAGCTATTTGAATGAGTGGATGAAGGAATGAATGAATGCAGGAGAAGAACATGTATGCTTTGGGAAGAACAGATTGTGCTGAGTTTTAGACCTGTAAAGCTTGAGGTGTAAGAGCCTGGAGCCTCAGAAAGATACCAGGGCTATAAATGTTAATTGGAAAGTTAACTGCATATATTTGGTAACTGAAGCCCTGGTCTTGAAATGATCCCCTGGAAAAGTGTATGGAGAAAGCTAAGAAAAGAAGGTGGGTAGTAGAAGACTATAAAGTAAATGATTCCTTTGAATAAAGAAATAATTTTGGGGACTTCCCTGGTGGTCCAGTTGTTAGGACTTCGCTTCCAATGCTGGGGTTGTGGGGTTCGATCCCTGGTCGGGGAGCTGGGATCCCACATGCCCCGTGGCCAAAGAACCAAAACATGAAACAGAAGCAGTATTGTAATAAATTCAATGAAGACTTTTTTTTTTTTTTTTTTTTTTTTTTTTTTTGCGGTACATGGGCCTCTCACTGTTGTGGCCTCTCCCATTGCGGAGCACAGGCTCCGGACGCGCAGGCTCAGCTGCCATGGCTCACGGGCCCAGCCGCTCTGTGGCATGTGGGATCTTCCCGGACCGGGGCACGAACCTGTGTCCCCTGCATCGGCAGGCAGACTCTCAACCACTGCACCACCAGGGAAGCCCCCAATGAAGACTTAAAAAAAAAAAAAGATCAACATCAAAAAAAAAATCTTTAAAAAAAAAAGAAGAAAGAATTTTGTTCCCCAAATCTTCCAAACACAAGTAAAACTTAAAGATGTTCCTTTGTCCTATAGTTTTCTGTACCTCCCAGCAGAACTTTGCATATTCTTTGAGAAGCATGATACTAGAGCACACTAAGTCGTAGGATCTGCCATCAGAACTCACCTCTATTTATATCCATAGTTCAAGTAAGCAGAGAAAAGGAGACCTACATGGGCAGGAAACAGAAATGGCAGAGAGGAAAAGCTGTTGGTAGACAAGATAAGTTGCCAGAAGAGAGGTACAGGGGAACAGTTCTAGCCCACCAAGACCTTGGTCTCCTCTAGGCTATTCAGACCCTCATTCCCAAGCCTTCTGCATCTGAAAACACTGGTGCTAAACACTCCTCCCACCCCCAGATAACTCCCATTGCTCCACCCCTGCCAAAAGCAAATAGCTCCTGCAGGCCCAGCTCTGTTCTCTTAACCACACCACACCATGCTTTCCACCAAGTCTTATTCGTTCTCTAAGAAGGTTCAAGCCTCTTGCTTGTTAAGCCTAGCTTCAACTGAAACCAATCTCCCCAGTTCCAGGTGAAGTTAGCTACCTTCTCTAATCACTGGATATTGAGGGTCCCCTCTAACTGCCTGTATCACCAGCAAGATCACCTGCCAGGAACTGACTCTCAGTCCAGGTTCTATCTCTGTCTCACCCTCTGTATGTCTCTGCAAGCTCCACACTCTCAGAAAGAAGCTCTCAGGGAAACCCTCCCACGCGACCCTGCATAGTATCTTCCTGCTAGAACATGCCTGTAGATGAGCTCACAAATGAATTTGTTTATTTTAATGGTTGGGGTTTGGGTACCTGGAAGCCAGTTTTAGAAAATGTATTGCCTGTTGGATGAAATGATGATGAAGTACAGATCTAGCATGCAGTTCTAAGATTCTTCACTCCCAGGCTAGCTGACTGGGGAGTGTTAAAGGGAAGTCGAAAGTTAGTTTGTGTGTTGTAACATCCTATACAAACAGTAATTCAGTTTCCATCATGATGGGCTAGATAATAATTTTCTCTTTGAAAAATGTTGGATAAAATATATTTAAAATCACATTAAAAACAATAAAGAATTGAAAAAAGAGTGGGACCTGCCATGCTAAATTTTGGGGGAAAGCCTGAACCTAAAAGTCAAGGGAAAGTATCTGAGCACCAAAACCTCTTTTTGCTCAGGTGTCTCCTAATGCTGAACACTCAGTCTTGAGTTCCCCGGTTTCATGTGGCAAAGGAGACAGTCAAGGTTCAGGGTCCACCCAAGAAGAGGAAACTAAGAGGGGACATTACCTACATCATAGGGACCCCAAAAGGCTACTGTGATACTGTAATTTATAATAAAAACATAGATTCTGTGTTTGTCCCCATTTCCAGCAAGGAGATCCTAAAACCCTTGGAATTTCCTAAGCGAAGATAGCAACATAGGTGTCTTTTGTTATGTTAATAAGGTGACATTTGGATCGATCTAAGTATGAGGGCTGGTTGCCAGGAGAACAAACCATAAACACAGGGTTGGAACTTTCAGTCCCACCCCCCCCACCCCCCCACCCCCGATTACTGGGGATGAAAGAGGGGTTATGGATGGAATCATTCACCAATACCAATAATTTAATCAACCATGCATACATAATGAAGCCTCTATAAAAATCCAAAAGGATGGGGTTTGGAGAGCTTCCAAGTTAGTGAACATGTGGAGAATTGGAAAGAGTGGCACATTTGGAGAGGGCATGGAAGCTCTGAGCCCTTTCCCCATACCTTGCCCTATGCATCTCTTCATCTGGCTGTTGATTCATATCCTTTATAATAAACAAATCATCTAGTGAGTAAACTGGTTTCCTGAATTCTGAGAGCCACTCTAGTAAATTAGTCAAATCCAATGAGGGGGTCATGGGAACCTTTGATTTACAGCCCATTATTCAGAAGCACAGATAACAACCTTGACTTGTGTTTGACATCTAACATGGGGACAGTCTCGTGGGAATAAGCCCTTAACCCATGGGATCTGATGCTATCTCTGGGTAGCTGGTGTCAGTATTGAGTTGAATTATAGGACACTAAGCTGGTGTCAGAGAGCTGCTTGGTATAGGGGGTGCAGGGGTGTGTGAAGGGGAACCCCACACATTGTAATTGGAGACAGAATATTAACTACATAATTAAAGAAATGGTAAATCAGAACAAAGCTCCTACCTCCCTGAAGTAACAGAAAGGAAAAAAACAAGCAAGCAAACAAAAACAAAAAGTAACAAGGAAAGAGTCCCTAAGAAGTTACAGTGGACTTCCCTGGTGGTGCAGTGGTTAAGAATCTGCCTGCCAATGCAGGGGACATGGGTTTGATCCCTGGTCTGGGAAGATCCCACATGCCACGGAGCAACTAAGCCCGTGTGCCACAACTACTGACCCTGTGCTGTAGAGTCCATGAGCCACAACTACTGAGCCCACATGCCACAGCTACTGAAGCCCATGTACCTAGAGCCCGTGCTCCGCAACAAGAGAAGCCACCACAATAAGAAGCCCGAGCACCGCAACAAAGAGTAGCCCCCGCTCACCGCAACTAGAGAAAAGCCCATGCACAGCAATGAAGACCCAATACAGCCAAAAATAAATAAATTAATTTTTTAAAAAAAGTTATAGGCATAGACTTGTCCTTAAAAGAATTTGTATCCTGCATAAGCATAGCCTGGGTGAACCAGAGAATCTCAAGGTGAGATGGTCCACGTCTGGGGTGCCTGTGCACTTGGCAGAAAACCTCTATGAAATAAGGTTCATTTAGCCTAGAAACCAGAGAACCCACCAAGTTTTTCTTAAAGGTGATGATCAGCAAGCAAACATACGCAAGAAAGCAAGGTAACATGAATGAAAACCAGTAGAAAAACATGACAGCAGAAACAGATTCAACTAAATCTAAAATGTCAGAATTATCAGGCACAAATTATATAAATGACAAGCTTGAAAATATCTGAAGGAAATCATTAAAAGTGACATAGCAGATTTGGGAAATAAAATGGAAATTCTAGAAATGAATGCTACAGCAATCCAAATGAAAACTCAAAGACATGTTTGGTAACAGAAGAATTCATGAGCTGAAAGATGGATCAAAAGAGATTACTCAGGGGACTTCCCTGGTGGCGCAGTGGTTAAGGATCCACCTGCCAATGCAGGGGACATGGGTTTGAGCCCTGGTCTGGGAAGATCCCACATGCCGTGGAGCAACTAAGCCCATGCGCCACAACTACTGAGCCTGAGCTCTAGAGCCCATGAGCCACAACTACTGAGCCCATGTGCCACAACTGCTGAAGGCCATGTGCCTAGAGCCCATGCTCCGCAACAAGAGAAGCCACCACAATGAGAAGCCCATGCACTTCAACAAGAGTAGCCCCCACTCACCACAACTAGAGAAAGCCCGCGCACAGCAACGAAGACCCAACGCAGCCAAAAAAAAAAAAAGAGATTACTCAGAATGTGTAACAGATGAAAGGATGAAAATTACTGTGGAGAAGTAAGAGACATGAAAGGGTGGGAAATTCTTAACCTATTTGTGATTGGAATCCCAGGAGACGGAGACTAGGAAAAGGCAATATCTGAAGAGATAATATATAGCAGAGCATTTTTCAGAAAAAAAAAAAAAATGAAAGATACCAATCCACAGATTCCAGAGACTCAGAATATGTTTTTATTTTTGCCGCTTGGGATTTTCACACCGAAATACATCATAGTTGTAAAAGAAGCCAGAGGGTGAAGGAAAGAGAGTATATCTTCAAAACAATAGCAGTTAAACTGACAGCTGAGTTCTTGACAGAAAAAATGAAAGCCAGAAGGTAATGCCATAATGTCTCAAAGAAAATTAGCTGAAGGAAAATAACTGTTGTATTAGAGTTCAAGCGGAGAATCAGAACAAGCAGGAGGTACATATGAAGGGACTTCTTGCAAGGGATCTGCTTACACAATTGTGGGGCCTGGCTAGGTAAGTCTGAAATCTGTATGGCAGGCCCTCAGAAGGGTGGACCAGAACTCACTGAAACAGGCTGAAACAGCAGTCCATTGGCAGAATTTCTTCTTCAATCTGGGAAGACTCAGCTCTGTTTTTAAGGCCTTTCCATTATTGAATCAAGCCCACTCAGATTATCTAGGATAATCTTCCTAACTTAAAGTCAACTGATTCTGGACTTTACACATCTACAAAACACCTTCAGAGCAACCCCCCTTTTTTTAAAAATTAATTTTTATTGGAGTATAGTTGCTTTACAATGTTGTGTTAGTTTCTACTGTACAGCAAAGTGAATCAGCTTTATATGTATATATACCTATATCCCCTCTTTTTCGGATTTCCTTCACATTTAGGTCACCACAGAGCATTGAGTAGAGCTCCCTGAGGTATACAGTAGGTTCTCATTAGTTATCTATTTTATACATAGTATCAATAGTGTACATATGTCAATCCCAATCTCCCAATTCATCCCACCCTCCCTTTCCCCCTTGGTGTGCATACGTTTGTTCTCTACGTCTGTGTCCCTGTTTCTGCTTTGTAAATAAGATCATATATACCAGTTTTTTTTTAGATTCCACATATATGTGTTAATATGCAATATTTGTTTTTCTCTTTGTCTGACATCACTCTGTATGACAGTTTCTGTGTCCATCCACGTCTCTACAAATGACCCAATTTTGTTCCTTTTTATGGCTGAGTAATATTCCATTGTACATATGTACCACATCTTTTTTATCCATTCCTCTGTTGATGGACATTTAGGTTACTTCCATATCCTGGCTATTGTAAATAGTGCTGCAATGAACATTGGGGTTCATGTGACTGTTTGCATTATGGCTTTCTCTGGGTATATGCCCAGGAGTGAGATTGCTGGATCATATGGTAGTTCTATTGTTAGTCTTAAGGAAGTTCCATACTGTTTTCCATAGTGGCTGTATCAATTTACATTCCCACCAACAGTTCAAGAGGGTTCCCGTTTCTCCACACCCTCTCCAGCCTTTATTGTTTGTAGATTTTTAAATGATGGGCAGTCTGACTGGTGTGAGGTGATACTTCATTGCAGTTTTGATTTGCATTTCTCTAATAATTAGTGATGTTGAGCATCTTTTCATGTGTTTGTTGGCCATCTGTATGTCTCCTTTGGAGAACTGTCTATTTAGGTCTTCTGCCCATTTTTTTGACTGGGTTGTTTGTTTTTTTGATGTTGAGCTGCATGAGCTGTTTGTATATTTTGGAGATTAATCCTTTGTCAGTTGCTTCGTTTGCAAATATTTTCTCCCATTCTGAGGGTTGTCTTTTCGTCTTGTCTGTGGTTTCATTTGCTGTGCAAAAGCTTTTAAGTTTAATTAGGTCCTATTTGTTAGTTTTGTTTTTATTTTCATTACTCTAGGAGGTGGGTCAACAAATATCTTGCAGTGATTTATATCAAAGAGTGTTCTGCCTATGTTTTCCTCTAAGAGTCTTATAGTGGAATGAGAGCCAAACAAAGATATTTTTAGATAAACAAAATAAGAATTCATCACCTGCATTCTATCACCAAAGGAAACACTAAAGGATGTATTTCAGGCAAAAGGAAAATGATCCCAGATAGAAGGTGTGAGTTACAATAAGAAAACCAGGGACTTCCCTGGTGGTGCAGTGGTTAAGAATCTGCCTGCCAGTGTAGGAGACACGGGTTCAAGCGCTGGTCTGGGAAGATCCCATATGCCGCGGAGCAACTAAGCCCATGTGCCACAACTACTGAGCCTGTGCTCTAGAGCCCGTGAGCCACAACTACTGAGCCCACATGCTTCAACTACTGAAGCCCATGCGTCTACAGCCCGTGCTCTGCAACAAGAGAAGCCACCTCAATGAGAAGCCCACACACCACAACGAAGAGTAGCCCCTGCTCGCCACAACTAAAGAAAGCCTGCGCACAGCAACAAGGACCCAATGCAACAAAATTAATTAATTAATTAATTAATTAATTAATTAATTAAAAAAAGAGAGATCCAAAGAGCAAAATAACTAAATAAAGTAACAAAAGAAAAGAAACAGAGTATATTGTTCTAAACTATTGGGGAGTAGGGATTTGAATGATAAAAACGTTCATTCAAAGGAAGGCAAGAAAAGCACGCTGGCCTCTGCCGCTGCAGGCTCACCCCTCATTCCGTACCCCTCCCTCACCCCAGCCTGAGTGAGCCAGAGCCCCCGAAGGAGCTGCTCCTTCCTTTAACCCCGTCCTGTCTGAGCGAAGAACAGATGCCCTCGCGCAACCTACACACAGAGGCAGGGCCAAATCCAAAGCTGAATCCCAGGAGATGTGTGAACAAAGAAGAGAAAGGGAAATCTCTCCCAGCAGCCTCAGGAGCAACGGATTAAATCTCCACAGTCAACATGATGTACCCTGCATCTGTGGAATACCTGAATAGACAACGAATCATCCCAAATTGAGGAGATGGACTTTGGGAGCAATGATATATATATATATTTTCCCTTTTTCTCTTTTTGTGAGTGGTATGCGTATGTTTCTGTGTGTGGTTTTATCTGTATAGCTTTGCTTTTACCATTTGTCCTAGGGTTCTGTCTGTCCTTTTTTTTTTTTTTTAATATAGTTTTCAATGCTTGTTATCATTGGTGAATTTGTTTTTTGGTTTGGTTTTTTTTTTAATTAAAATTTTTTTAATAATTATTTTTTTGTTTTTTATTTTAATAACTCGTTTTAAATTAAATTAAATTTAATTTAATTTTATCGTTTTCTTTCTTTCTTTTTTTTCTCCCTTTTATTCTAAGCCGTGTAGATGACAGGCTCTTGGTGCTCCAGCCAGATGTCAGGGCTGTGCCTCTGAGGTGGGAGAGCCAAGTTCCGGACATTGGTCCACCAGAGACCTCCCAGCTCCACGTAATATCAAATGGCAAAAATCTCCCAGAGATCTCCATCTCAATGCCATGACCCAGCTCCACTCAACGACCAGCAAGCTACAGTGCTGGACACCCCATGCCAAATAACTAGCAAGACAGGAACACAACCCCACCCATTAGAAGAGAGGCTGCCTAAAATCATAATAAGGTCACAGACACCCAAAAACACACCACCAGATGTGGACCTGCCCACCAGAAGGACAAGATCCAGCCTCATCCACCAGAACACAGACACTAGTCCCCTCCACCAGGAAGTCTACACAACCCACTGAATCAACCTTACCCACTGGGGACAGACACAAAAAACAATGGGAACTACGAACCTGCAGCCTGAGAAAAGGAGACCCTGAACACAGTAAGTTAAGCAAAATGAGAAGACAAAGAAATACACAGCAGATGAAGGAGCAAGGTAAAAACCCACCAGACCTGACAAATGAATAGGCAGTCTACCTGAAAAAGAATTCAGAATAATGATAGTAAAGATGATCCAAAATCTTGGAAGTAGAATGGAGATAATACAACAAATGTTTAACAAGGACCTAGAAGAAATAAAGTGCAAACAATCATGAACAACACAATAAATGAAATTTAAAATTCTCTAGAAGGGATCAATAGCAGAATAACTGAGGCAGAAGAACGGAGAAGTGACTGGGAAGATAAAATAGTGGAACTAACTACTGCAGAGCAGCATAAAGGAAAAAGAATGAAAAGAATTGAGGATAGTCTCAGAGACCTCTGGGACAATATTAAATGCACTAACATTCGAATTATAGGGGTCCCAGAAGAAGAAGAGAAAAAGAAAGGGACTGAGAGAATATTTGAAGAGATTATAGTTGAAAACTTCCCTAATACGGGAAAGGAAATAGTTAATCAATTCCAGGAAACACAGAGAGTCCCATACAGGATACATCCAAGGAGAAACACGCCAAGAAACATATTAATCAAACTATCAAAAATTAAATACACAGAAAAAATATTAAAAGCAAGAGAAAAACAACAAATAGCATACGAGGGAATCCCCATAAGGTTAACAGCTGATCTTTCAGCAGAAACTCTGCAAACCAGAAGGGAGTGGCAGGACATACTTAAAGTGATGAAATGGAAAAACCTACAACCAAGATCACTCTACCCAGCAAGGATCTCATTCAGATTTGATGGAGAAATTAAAACCTTTACAGACAAGCAAAAGCTAAGAGAAGTCAGCACAACCAAACCAGCTTTACAGCAAATCCTAAAGGAACTTCTCTAGGCAGGAAACACAAGAGAAGGAAAAGACCTACAATAACAAACCCAAAACAATTAGAAAATGGTAATAGGAACATACATATCGATAATTACCTTAAATGTAAATGAATTAAATGCTCCAACCAAAAGACATAGACTGGCTGAATGGATACAAAAAAAAGACGCATATATATGCTGTCTACAAGAGACCCACTTCAGACCTAAGGACATACAGACTGAAAGTGAGGGGATGGAACAAGATATTCCATGCAAATGGAAATCAAAAGAAAGCTGGAGGGCTTCCATGGTGGCGCAGTGGTTGAGAGTCCACCTGCCGATGCAGGGGACACTGGTTTGTGCCCTGGTATGGGAGGATCCCACATGTAGCGGAGCGGCTGGGCCTGTGAGCCATGGCCGCTGAGCCTGCGCGTCCGGAGCCTGTGCTCCGCAACAGGAGAGGCCCAACAGTGAGAGGCCCACATGCCACAAAAAAAAAAAAAAAAAAAAAAAAAAAGCTGGAGTAGCAATTCTCATATCAGACAACATAGACTTTAAAACAAAGACTATTACAAGAGACAAAGAAGGACACTACATAATGATCAAGGGATCAATCCAAGAAGAAGATATAACAATTGTATATATTTATGCACACAACATAGGAGCACCTCAATACATAAGGCAGATGCTAACAGCCATAAAAGGGGAAATCGACAGTAACAAAATAATAGTAGGGGACTTTAACACCCACTTTCACCAATGGACAGATCATCCAAAATGAAAATAAATAAGGAAACACAAGCTTTAAATGATACATTAAACAAGATGGATTTAATTGATATTTATAGGACATTCCATCCAAAAAACAACAGAATACACATCACATTTTTCTCAAGTGCTCATGGAACATTCTCCAGGATAGATCATATCTTGGGTCAGAAATCAAGCCTTGGTAAATTTAAGAAAATTGAAATTGTATCAAGTATCTTTTCTGACCACAATGCTATGAGACTAAATATCAATTATTGGAAAAAATCTGTAAAAAATACAAACACATGGAGGCTAAACAATACACTACTTAATAACCAAGAGATCACTGAAGAAATCGTAGCGGAAATCAAAAAATACCTAGAAACAAATGACAATGAAAACACGACGACCCAAAACCTATGGGATGCAGCAAAAGCAGTTCTAAGGAGGAAGTTTATAGCAATACAATCCTACCTCAAGAAACAAGAAACATCTCAAATAAACAACCTAACCTTACACCTAAAGCAACTAGAAAAGAAGAACAAAAAAACCCCAAAGTTAGCAGAAGGAAAGAAATCATAAAGATCAGATCAGAAATAAACGAAAAAGAAATGAAGGAAACGGTAGCAAAGATCAATAAAACTAAAAGCTGGTTCTTTGAGAAGATAAACAAAATTGATAAACCATTAGCCAGACTCATCAAGAAAAAAAGGGAGAAGACTCAAATCAACAGAATTAGAAATGAAAAAGAGGAAGTAACAACTGACACTTCAGAAATACAAAGGATCATGAGAGATTAGTACAAGCAACTCTATGCCAATAAAATGGACAACCTGGAAGAAATGGACAAATTCTTAGAAAAGCACAACCTTCCAAGACTGAACCATGAAGAAATAGAAAATATAAACAGACCAATCACAAGCACTGAAATGGAAACTGTGATTAAAATCTCCCAACAAACAAAAGCGCAGGACCAGATGGCTTCACAGGTGAATTCTATCAAACATTTAGAGAAGAGCTAACACCTATCCTTCTCAAACTCTTCCAAAATATAGCAGAGGGAGGAAAACTCCCAAACTCATTCTACGAGGTCACCATCACCCTGATACCAAAACCAGACAAATACGTCACACAAAAAGAAAACTACAGACCAATATCACTGATGAACTTAGATGCAAAAATCCTCAACAAAATACTAGCAAACAGAATCCAACAGCACATGAAAAGGATCATACACCATGATCAAGTGGGGTTTATCCCAGGAATACAAGGATTCTTCAATATATGCAAATCAATCAATGTGATATACCATATTAACAAATTGAGGGAGAAAAACCATATGATCATCTCAGTAGATGCAGGAAAAGCTTGTGACAAAATTCAACACCCATTTATAATAAAAACCCTCCAGAAAGTAGGCATAGAGGGAACTTACCTCAACATAGTAAAGGCCATATATGACAAACCCACAGCCAACATCGTCCAAAATGGTGAAAAACTGAAACCATTTCCACTAAGATCAGGAAAAAGACAAGGTTGCCCACTCTCACCACTATTATTCAACATAGTTTTGGAAGTTTTAGCCACAGCAGTCAGAGAAGAAAAAGAAATAAAAGGAATCCAAGTTGGAAAAGAAGTAAAGCTGTCACTGTTTGCAGATGACATGATACTATACATAGAGAATCCTAAAGATGCTACCAGAAAACTTCTAGAGATAATCCGTGAATTTGGTAAAGTATCAGGATACAAAATTAATGCACAGAAGTCTCTTGCATTCCTATACACTAATGATGAAACATCTGAAAGTGAAATTAAGAAAACACTCCCATTTACCATTGCAACAAAAAGAATAAAATACCTAGGAATAAACCTACCTAAGGAGACAAAAGACCTGTATGCAGAGAATTATAAGACACTGATGAAAGAAATTAAAGATGATACAAATAGATGGAGAGATATACCATGTTCTTGGGTTGGAAGAATCAACATTGTGAAAATGAGTCTACTACCCAAAGCAATCTACAGATTCAATGCAATCCCTATCAAACTACCACTGGCATTTTTCACAGAACTAGAACAAAAAATTTCACAATGTGTATGGAAACACAAAAGACCCCAAATAGCCAAAGTAATCTTGAGAACGAAAAATGGAGCTGGAGGAATCAGGCTCCCTGACTTCAGACTGTACTACAGAGCTACAGTAATCAAGGCAGTATGGTACTGGCACAAAAACAGAAATATAGATCAATGGAACAGGATAGAAAGCCCAGAGGTAAACACATGTACATATGGTCACCTTATCTTTGATAAAGGAGGCAAGAATATACAGTGGAGAAAAGACATCCTCTTCAATAAGTGGTGCTGGAAAAACTGGACTACATGTAAAAGAATGAAATTAGCATACTCCCTAACACCATACACAAAAATAAACTCAAAATGGATTAAAGACCTACATGTAAGGCCAGGAACTATCAAACTCTTAGAGGAAAACAGGCAGAACACTCTATGACAAATCACAGCAAGGTCCTTTTTGACGCACCTCCTAGAGAAATGGAAATAAAAACAAAAATAAACAAATGGGACCTAATGAAACTTAAAAGCTTTTGCACAGCAAAGGAAACTATAAACAAGACCAAAAGACAACCCTCAGAATGGGAGAAGATATTTGCAAATGAAGCAACTGACAAAGGATTAATCTCCAAAATTTACAAGCAGCTCATGCAGCTCAATAACAAAAAAACAAACAACCCAATCCAAAAATGGGCAGAAGACCTTAATAGACATTTCTCCAAAGAAGATATAGAGACTGTGAACAAACACATGAAAGAATGCTCAACATCATTAATCATTAGAGAAATGCAAATCATAAGTACAATGAGATATCATCTCACACCGGTCAGAATGGCCATCATCAAAAAATCTAGAAACAATAAATGCTGGAGAAGGTGTGGAGAAAAGGGAACACTCTTGCACTGCTGGTGGGAATGTGAATTGGTACAGCCACTATGGAGAACAGTATGGAGGTTCCTTAAAAAACTACAAATAGAACTACCATATGACCCAGCAATCCCACTACTGGGCATATACCCTGAGAAAACCATAATTCAAAAAGAGTCATGTACCAAAATGTTTATTGCAGCTCTGTTTACAGTAGCCAGGAGATGGAAACAACCTAAGTGTCCATCATCTGATGAATGGATAAAGAAGATGTGGCATATATATACAATGGAATATTACTCAGCCATAAAAAGAAACGAATTTGAGCTATTTGTAGTGAGGTGGATGGACCTAGAGTGTGTTATACAGAGTGTAGTAAGTCAGAAAGGGAAAGACAAATACTGTATGCTGACACATATATATGGAATTTAAGAAAAAAAAATGTCATGAAGAACCTAGGGGTAAGACAGGAATAAAGACACAGACCTACTAGAGAATGGACTTGAGGATATGGGGAGGAGGAAGGGTAAGCTGTGACAAAGTGAGAGAGTGGCATGGACATATAGACACCACCAAACGTAAAATAGATAGCTAGTGGGAAGCAGCCACATAGTACAGGGATATCAGCTCCGTGCTTTGTGACCACCTAGAGGGGTGGGATAGGGAGGGTGGGAGGGAGGGAGACGCAAGAGTGAAGAGATATGGGAACATACGTATATGTATAACTGATTCACTTTGTTATAAAGCAGAAACTAACCATTGTAAAGCAATTATACTCCAATAAAGCTTTTAAAAAAAAAGAAAGAAACTACAATGAGATATCATCTCATACCGGTCAGAATGGCCATCATCAAAAAATCTACAAACAATAAATGCTGGAGAGGGTGTGGAGAAAAGGGAACCCTCATACACTGTTGGTGGGAATGTAAATTGATACAGCCACTATGGAGAATAGTATGGAGGTTCCTTAAAAAACTAAAAACAGAACTACCATACGACTCAGCAATCCCACTACTGGGCATATACCCTGAGAAAACCATAATTCAAAAAGAGTCATGTACCAAAATGTTCATTGCAGCTCTATTTACAATAGCCAGGATTTGGAAGCAACCTAAGTGTCTATCGACAGATGAATGGATAAAGAAGATGTGGCACATATATACAATGGAATATTACTCAGCCATAAAAAGAAACGAAATTGAGTTATTTATAGTGGGGTGGATGGACCTAGAGTCTGTCATACAGAGTGAAGTAAGTCAGAAAGAGGAAAACAAATGCCATATGCTAACAAATATATATGGAATCTAAAAAAAAAAAAAGGTCATGAAGAACCTAGGGGCAAGACGGGAATAAAGACACAGACCTACTAGGGAATGGACTTGAGGACACGGGAGGGGAAAGGGTAAGCTGGGACAAAGTGAGAGAGTGGTAGTGTTTATATGGACATATATACACTACCAAATGTAAAATAGATAGCTCATTGGAAGCAGTCACATAGCACAGGGAGATCAGCTCAGTGCTTTGTGACCAGCTAGAAGGGTGGGATAGAGAGGGTGGGAGGGAGGGAGATGTAAGAGGGAAGAGATATGGAGATATATGTATATGTATAACTGATTCACTTTGTTATAAAGCAGAAACTAACACACCACTGTAAAGCAATTATACTCCAATAAAAATGTTAAAAATAAAAAACAGGGCCTCCCTGGTGGCGCAAGTGGTTGGGAGTCCGCCTGCCGATGCAGGGGATACGGGTTCGTGCCCCGGTCTGGGAGGATCCCATATGCCGCTCCGCGGCTGGGCCCGTGAGCCATGGCCGCTGGGCCTGCGCGTCCGGAGCCTGTGCTCCGCGGCGGGGGAGGCCACAGCAGTGAGAGGCCCGCATACCGCAAAAAAAAAAAAAATAAAAAACAAAACCCAACGCAGCCTAAATAAATAAATAAATAAATTTATTTTTTTAAAAAAAAGGAAGGCAAGAAAAGGGAAAAAATAACAGAACAGATTGGGCACAAAATAAGATAGATTTAAATACAAATATACTAATAATCATACTTAGAACAGAAACAGAATAGTCCAATAAAAAGACAAAAGAAATATTGTGACTGGGAAAATAAGTATGTTCTTTGCAAGAGACATATCTAACATACCAAAATATTGAAAGGTTGAAGCTAAGGGATGGGAAAAATAGCAATATTAATGAAAAGAATGCTGCAGTAGCTATATTGATACCAGACAAAAGCAATAGTAGAGAAAGAATCACTTCATTCTGACTGAAAAAAAATCATGAAGATTTGAAAATGTTAATTTTTTTAATGCATTTAAAAACATAGCTTCAGGGCTTCCCTGGTGGTCAAGTGGTTGAGAGTCCGCCTGCCGGTGCAGGGGACATGGGTTCGTGCCCCGGTCCGGGAGGATCCCACGTGCCGCGGAGCGGCTGGGCCTGTGAGCCATGGCCGCTGAGCCTGTGCGTCCGGAGCCTGTGCTCCGCAACGGGAGAGGCCACAACAGTGAGAGGCCTGCATACAGCAAAAAAAAAACAACAAAAAAAGCATAGCTTCAAAATATGTAAAACAAACTTGGGCATATTGCAAGGAGAAATAGACAAATGGTCTATCATGGTGGGAGATTTTGATCACAGATTCAGTTTGTCAAAAGTTTCAAAGAAGAGATAAATGAACACTCGTGTTTATATGATTAGAAAATGATGAGGACATCCTAGTAATTGTTTTGAAGTCAGGGAATAAAGAGTATATTTCATGAGAGAAATAAATCATATGAGGGAAATTATGACAATATAGAAAGGAAAATCTGAGAATTATTAACCTAATTCTCACATAGAGAATTTACATTACATTACTAGAAATAAAAAGTGGCAAGAGAAAACAAAGCACCCGGAATACAGAAAAATTGTGACATGCTTCTCAAATGTGTTTTGCCCAGATGTGTTTTGGATAAAGATTAGGAACTAAGTGTAGTATCAAACAGTGGCAAATGAAGACTACAGTAACGCTGTCTTAGCATCTACACTGGATGAGGCAAAGCCCAGTAAGGGAATGCACCCTATCTTGAAATTAGAAGCCCTTGGACTTGGGTTCGAGTCCTCTCTTCCTTACCCCCAATCACCACTTAACAGCTCTAACTAGATATGGGGCCTTAGGAAAAGCCCAAATTTTCTGACGGCCCATTTCAGCACTTTAAGGGGTAACTACTTACCCTATTTACCTCCCTCACAAAATTATTGTGATATCAAAGAAAATAACTAACATGACAGTGACTCTGTATAAATATCACAATGGACCTCAATCATTTCTCAAATCCAAACAACAAAGAGGTGCAGAGGATAAAATGTCACATTATTATCATTAGTATTTTGAAGAACAATGATGTGTATAAGGCACATTTAAAAGTTCCTTGGAGACAGACCAATTGGTGTCCTGGGTAAAATTTGTAGTGGGTGTATACATATCTTCCTACTTACCCTACAATCCCATTTTGTATCTGAGAGCTTACGAACTCTAGAATGTCAGATGGGAGAGTTGGCAGAAGGTGAATGAGAAGACCTGTATGATGGAGAAGTGAAAGGCACAGAAAGTGGGGACAGGCAAACAGAAGGAGAAAGGCAGCCCCGGGGTAAGCATGAGTCAAGATCTGTTTGTGTTCATGCTTGGATCACTCCCATACCAGACGAGGTGACAGTCTGAACCCCCTCAGGGGTATCCTGTTCAACTTCTTCCTAGCCCCAGTGCCACCACCCTGAACAAGCAGAGACAACTGTGCATCTTCTCTTGCTATCTCTCTGGAAGGGGGTTGGGTAAGGATAAAACTTGCCATCATCTTGGGGGATGGGATGACTGCGTATCATGTAAGCCTGGGGGATGTTGCCTGAAGCCAGCGGGGAGGAGAGAGATGGGGAGAGGCTCAGTCTGGGGGAGACAAACAGCCTATGTTCTTCTGGGCTTCCCAGCAGGGTCTGTACCCTTTTGGTTCTTGATGCATAACCTACTCCTTGCAACCAACCATGACAGTGAATAATGATGCTTATATATTGCTTTGCAAAAAGTCCCAGTACTGTTCTCAAGAATTGTACAAGTTCCAAAAAGTAGACAAAAGTAGAAAGAACCACAGAAAAGCAGTCTTGTGGACTCCAGGAGAAAACAGTACTATGCGTGGCCAGAAGCCTTTGTGGCAAAAGTAGGGTCTCTGTCCCTCAAAAAAGAGCAAGGGCATCATCATGGGGATTTTGCAGAGACTATGAAGCCAGTCCCCTTGGAAGTTTCAGAGTTATAGAGGTTTGAATTGTGAAGGAAGGATAACAAATTTTTAACTTCTGGTCATTTATATTGCTAATAAGGAGTCCTGGCAGGTAATCCAATAAACTTTATCAAACAAATCAAAAGATGATAGGAAATTCTGGTGGAACTTGAAAACAGAAACTATGCTTAGTATAGGTTGAGCCATACGAAATTGCTGATATTTGATCATTTATTACCTGCAAAAACAGTAATTGTATATGGTTCACTTTATTTTTTTTTATTTTTTATTTTTTGCGGTATGCGGGCCTCTCACTGTTGTGGCCTCTCCCGTTGCGGAGCACAGGCTCCGGATGCACAGGCCCAGCAGCCATGGCTCACGGGCCCAGCCGCTCTGCGGCATATGGGATCCTCCCAGACCGGGGCACGAACCCGTATCCCCTGCATCGGCAGGCGGACTCTTAACCACTGCGCCACCAGGGAGGCCCTGGTTCACTTTATTTTTAAAAAATCAGAAAAAAAATGCTCTTTTTTTTTTTTTTGCGGTACGCGGACCTCTCACTGTGTGGCCTCTCCCGTTGCGGAGCACAGGCTCCGGACGCACAGGCTCAGCGGCCATGGCTCACGGGCCCAGCCGCTCTGCGGCATGTGGGATCCTCCTGGACCGGGGCACGAACCCGTGTCCCCTGCATCGGCAGGCGGACTCTCAACCACTGCGCCACCAGGGAAGCCCGCTCATAAATATTTTTAAGGGATCGTATGAGGTATGTAGTATTTTGAGTGGGGAAGAGAAGACCAAAAACATCAAATAAAAGAGAAAGGAACTTGCCATGAAGAAAATCCCACATACAGGATGGCATCTTACTTACCTAACAGCAATATATTTTCAGTTAGGCAATTCATAAACAATTTCCCTGAGTTTAGGGTATATAAATGACACAGAGACACAATAATAAAAAACCCAAAACAGAGTAATGTTCCTTTTTAAAGAATAGTTACAAGAGATCATTTCCAAAGTCAAATGAAATTATTTATCCTTTTCTCATTTGTTTCACGTGACAGAGAGAGGCTAGATACTCACCAAACCCATTCATCCCTCTCAGATGCACAACTAAACACCTCTCCAGGACCCTTTGCCTCTAGCTGGGTGGAACCGTGTGCTGTGCTGGTAAATGTTTAACACCTGGTTTTCCGGATAGGAAAAGGCTTCATCTGCAGTATTTGCCTATTTCCCTTGTGTAAATCTTCCACAAAGCCCTGTTTCAAGCCAGCAACATGATGTCATTGAATGTGGAATTGGGGGAAAAATGCACATAAGCAACTTTCGGAAGCTGGGACCAGCTGGTTACAGCACACCATTGAGATTGTGACTAGTTCTTACCAAGACGTGTCACTTAACAGGGAAGGAACTGTGTGCAGGTGACCTTCTACACTCTCACTCTCTCAGAACTTGGTGGCCTCATGAGGAAGATGGTTAGAGCTGCAAGATGGAAGGATGCTAAATTCTCGAGTCTCTTCCTTGAAAAGGTACTTCCTTAAGTCCTCAGGAACATCTGCCCTGGACTTTGCATGAGTGAGAAATAAACTTCTACTATATTTAAACCATTGTTATTTGGGGGCTGTTAGTTAAAGCAATTAGCCTATCCTGACTAATATATTGCCTTTAGAGAAACTGCAACAATCCAAAATATTTGATTTTTATCATTTGTATGTCTTCCTTCAGCTCAAACTCTGACCAAGCATATAATCATTTAAGTTATATGCCTTATGTGATAGTGTGATCTGTCATAAGAATATCCCTGTTTCTGGCACCAAGCTTCTAAAACCCTTGGATTTCTTAAGTAATGAGAGCCAGAAAGGTGTCTTTTGTTATGTTAATGGGGTGACTTTGGACCCACTTAAGGTTGGGGGCTAGTTACCAGGAGAACCAACCATGTGATCAGAGGGTTGTAACTTTTAGTCCCATCCCCCCTGGGATGGCAGGGAGAGAGGCTAGAGGTTGTCGAATCAATCACCACTGGCCAATGATTTACTCAGTTATGCCCATGTAATAAAGCCTCCAAAAAAACCCAAAAAGAGAGCGTTTGGAGAACTTCCAGGTTGGTGAACACATGGAAATTCAGGGAGAGTGGTACACCCGGAGGGCATGGAAGCTCTGAGCCCTTTCTCCATACCTCGCCCTATGTATCTCTTCCATCTTGCTGTTCCTGAGTTACATCTTTTCATAATAAACCAGTGATCTGGTAAGATGTTTCTGCAAGTTCTTTGAGCTGCTCTTGCAAAGTAATTGAACCGGACCAGGGGGCTCACTGAAACTACTGATCTATAGCCCATGGGTCAGAAGCCCAGGTGACCGCCAGTGCTACTGATTGGCATCTGAAGTGTGGGATATTCTTGTAGGACTGCGCGCATAACCTGTGGAATCTGATGTTGTCTTCAGGTACATAGTGTTAGAATTAAATTAAATTGTATGACACCCAGGTGGTGTCGGAGAATTGCTTGGTGGTGTGGGAGAGCAGCGGTCCCAGACACACCCATCACCCTCCTCTCCCCCCGCGCCCAGCTGCCCACTGACACTCCCCACCGTTGGAATTGGCAGTCAGAATCGTTACCTTACAACTTCTTATCCTGCTTTTTAAAAAGTCTTCATTTTTAAAATAAACCATTATCATCAGGCATTTATTAAACAGCAAAGTGAATGTTTCCTAATCTTAATGAAAGACTTTAAGGAAAACGTCAATGAGACATTTTACTTTCAAATTTAAAAGTCTAAAAAAGTAAAAGTACCCTAATTATTTAAACCATTAAAAATAGCTTGCTTTCGGGCTTCCCTGGTGGCGCAGTGGTTGAGAGGCTGCCTGCCTATGCAGGGCACACGGGTTCGTGCCCCGGTCCGGGAAGATCCCACATGCCGCGGAGTGGCTGGGCCCGTGAGCCATGGCCGCTGAGCTTGCGCGTCCGGAGCCTGTGCTCCGCAACAGGAGAGGCCACAACAGTGAGAGGCCCGCGTACCACACAAAAAATAAAATAAAATAAAAAATAGCTTGCTTTCAATTAGCAAATCATGATTCAACTCAGTTATGTAATCACTTTAACCCTTGAAATATAGACAGATGCACCTGGGACTTTATTTTCTCAGCAAACTTCCAACCTGAAGCATAACAATTGTTTAAAAATTGTGTGTGTCAGGGTCATATTAACTCATTTAAGACTGGGAGAATTTCTTGGCAGAATTTCTTCTAATGGTGTGGGCACTAAAATAAGTATCTAGTGAAATTTATGTGGTAATTGACCCCACCTGGCTTTGTAATGTCGCTAAGTGCAGCCCGTCACAAGGAGGGAACCGAATGGCTGAGACACGTGTCAGCACAAATTGACTTCATGAATCTTATTTCCTGGAACTACTTGAATCATCAAACTCTAACTCACCAATCAGACAAAAGGAGGAAAATATCTGGATATCTGAATTTCTCAGTGAGCATTCCCCCTCCCCCATTAAGGCAGCCTTTATTTTGGATGGTGGAATCTCCCAGGAACAAAGTTGATAGTAGGCCTTCCCTCCTGCTGAGGCTGGCTTGGCGTTCAGCTCTGGGTGATATCACGGAAGGAAGGATTTCCAGGGCACAAGTCAGCTGGCAAAGTGTTTCTCTGGTGATGTTTTCCTGCTGGACAACCCCTTGGCTTTTTTTTTAAAATTTATTTTGGCTGCGCCGGGTCTTGGTTGTGGCACGTGGGATCTTTTAGTTGCAGCATGCGGGCTTCTTAGTTGCTGCATGCATGCGGGATCTAGTTCCCCGAACAGGGATCGAACCCAGGCCCCCTGCGTTGGGAGCGCGGAATCTTACCCACTGGACCACCAGGGAAGTCCCCCAACCCCTTGGCTTTTAATACTCCAACTTCACAGAGTGCAGCCTCTCAACACGTTTTTCAGCTGAAGTTTGTGGAAAAAAAATTTTTATTTATGCCCCTAAATCCAATAGCTTAAACAAAATTATACATAGGTAAAGTCTCAAATTACTTCCTCCAAACAATTGGGAGATGGCAGAATGACTTGAGGATGATTTGAAAAGGACACCAAGTGTGCAGGTTGGATGTCACTGGATCTCACAAGTCAAGGGTTTGCAACAGTCTTACTCATTGTAAGGTCCAAATAAGTGGTGGTTTAATTATCATACATCCTAATATGGGGGTTTACTTTCATGTAGGTATGTTGGTGTTTTACTGTTTGATTTTAGGAAATTGAGTTCTGCGAACTTTTAGGAAAAGAATGAGTTCTGGGAAATAGATGGCTGACCACAGTTGGAGCATCTGGCAGGGCAGCAGGGTGGTACATACAGATTGTCATAAAAAAATAGTATCAAAGGAAGTGGGATGCCCTGTATTTCCTGCTTCTAAGATCAGATGACCTGCCTCCTGCTCTCAGGAGTAGGTCAACTCACCTAGGAATGAATGAGCTCCTTAGTGGATCCAAGCAAAAAACATGGAGGGGAGAACAGGAATTTTTATAGCAGTGGTCAAAAAAAGTTAAGTATATATAAGACTATGGCCAGACATTCTGTCTGCAGGTTAAACAAAAAAGGAAAAGAAACAGAATGGTGGCAGAGATTTTGGTGATGATGGTTTTCAATATGTCTGTTTCTTGCATTCCGCTGCTCCGGTAGAGACAGGTTTCCTCTGTATCTGGTGAGTGGCTATCGTCCTGGTACCTCCTTTCAACATCCTCCTGGAGATTCCCTTTGCCTCTCTGGTGTGTAGGATCTCCTGTTTTCTGTTTCCCTTATCTTCTTTGTCTAGGGTTTGACTTTGACGGACCACACCCTACAGTAACCTCATCAGAAAGCGTGCATGAGAGGTAAGTTTTTTGAAATATTGCCTGTTGAAATTCTCATTATCCTTGCCTGGTAATTTATGAATAGTTTAACTGGGTTGAGAATTTTAGATCAGCAATCCTTTTCCTTCTGAATTATGAAGGCATGACTCTACTGCCTTAAAATTTTTTTTTTCATTTCTGAAAATTCTCTGGTTCTTTTTCAAAACTGCTATGTCATTCTCACAGTGCTTTGTTTTCTGAAGATATTTTTAAGTTTAATTCTTTAAACTTGGTAAGCATAGTTTAAAGTTCATGACTGATCATTCCAGCATTGATTCTCATTCGGGTTCATGTTCTGTTTTCCCGTGTGTTTCCACTGCTTACTGGACATCACCGTAGAAAAATGATTTGTTGTGGTTCTCTGAGTCCTTGACTAGATGTGCCTTCTTGCAGGGCTTTGCATATGTTTCTGCCAGGTGCTTATGGGCACTGTCAGGAAGGACCACATCAAGGTTTGAGAGCTCCTGGCCCAACCAGGTTGGATATATTCTAAATACAATTTCACGTGAGGACCAATCCATGGGTTCAACCTCCCTAGGGCACCTTCTTTTCCTTTTCCTCCCTTTTTCCTCTGCTGTCCTCCCCCCAGGTCCCTGCAGCTCAGGGGAAGGAGGGCAAGTCTAGTTCAGGTTTGCCATTATTGCTCTGATGTTCTGCTTGCCTCTCTGGCTACAAGCTGTAGTCTGAAAAGTGACCTGAGAGTTCCTAACTGCCTTTTTATATCTTTACTGTTTTTAAAGTGTTTTTATTTTCAAAAATAGATTTTTATCCAGTTTTTCAGCAGGACGATGGCTCAGTTTCCTGGCGTGCCATTAACTGGAAACAGAAATGCTCCACTGATTTCTTGCTTCTAGTATTACTATTAAGAAGTCCAAAGCCATTCTGATTTCTTGATCCTTTATATATGATCAGTTATTTTTTGTTGTTGCTGTTATTTTTACTTTATCCCTGGAAGCTTATGTTAGTATTGTGAAATTTCATAATGTTATGCTTTGATGTGTGCCTGTTTTATCCATTGTGCTGAGCTGTCAGTGGGCCCTTTCAGTCTGCAGATCACATCCTTAGATTTGAGAAATGTCCTTGAATTACTTCACTAAATATTTACTTCACTCAGCTTTCTATGTTCTCCTTCTAGGAATGCCTATTAGATATTTGACCTCATATACTGGCCCTCTGTTACGGATTGATGTGTGTGTCCCCCAAAATTCATAGGTTAAAATCTAATGTGATGGTATTAGGAAGTGGGGTCCTTAAAAGGTAGTTAGGTCATGAAAGTGGAGCCCTCATGAATGGAAATAGTGCCCTTATAAGAAGAGACCAAAGATCTAACTCACTCTCTTTCTGTCATGTGAAGATATCAAGAAGTCTGCAACCCTAACCTGACCAGGACCAGAACCAGAACCCGACCATGTTGATACCCTGATCTCAGACTTCCAGCCTCCAGAACTGTGGGAGATAAATTTCTATTGTTCACAGGCCTCTCAGAGTATGCTACTTTATTATAGCAGCCCAAACTGACAAAGACACTAATTTTTGTAATCTTTTTCTCCTATGTTCTGCCTGTCATTTTACTTTACTTTTGTAGAAAAAATTCAACATTATGTTCCAACTCTGCTATTGAGTGTTTCATTTCTGCTTTCATATTTTTAAATTTTAAGACCTCTTCTTTTTTTCCTTCTAAATGTTCCTTTTTATAGCATCCTGTTCTTATTTTGTGATTGCAATACCCATGTCTGTAAGGAGATTTTTCAAATTTAAAAAGTTTTATTTCCTCTGCTTGGTTTCTATTTTTGTAGGCTGCTTGTTTGTTTGCTTTCTTGCTTGAGTGGGCCTCTATCTTCCACAGTGGAGGTTTTCTTTAGATGTCTAGTAATCTTTGGTTGTCTGCTTGTGCTTAAGAGAGAAAGACTAAAAACCTGATCAGAAGCTCTGAGCACAGGATGGGATTTACCTGCCCTTTAGGGTAACCTGGCTGGGCCATTTTATTAGGGAGACTGCAGGGTCCTTATCTTTTGACTCTAACTGCCAAGTTCTGGGAACCAAGTGGGGGAAAGAAGACTAGGGTAGTACACACGCTCACCTATTGTTTTTGCTCATTGTATTTGTACCCTCAACTGTGCCCGATGTTCCCCTCTACAGACAGTCTTTTGCCCTCTCCAGAGAGGAAAGCTCTAGTCTAGGGGAGGTTGTCTAGAGACCTAAACCAGGGAATAGATCTGGACATTTAACTCCTCCTCTTCCTCCTTCTCCTCTTTCTCCTCATCCTACTCGTCCTCCTTTTCTTCTTCTCTGAAAAAAACTTTATTGAGATATAATGTACATACAGAGAAATGCACAGATTTTCAGGGTGGACCTAACTAACTGCTTCTCAAACAATCCTAATTTTAGCCCATCCTTCATGCCATCTTCGTGAAGTATGTGGTACTGCCCATTCTCGAGCCTTTGGGGATTCTGGAGTGTATATTGAGTTAGTAATGTAATCAAACCCCAGTCTGAGTGAGGGGACTGATTCTGGTTACTACTTCTCTCAGGAGACCTATCTTTTCTTTTTTTTTTCCTTTCCCAGCACCAGGACTGAGACAAACAAGTTACATTTTTTCATGCTTTGCCTTTGTTAAGGGGCAGAGAATTTTCTCTCCTACCTTTGTTAGGAGGGTGTGACCCTTCAGTTTCCTGACTTTATGTGGGTGTCTCATTTCCAATTCCTGTCTCCTGTGTCCTGTCCCCCAGAAGCCCCCACCCAGCCTTAGCCAAGGGCTCTGGGTTCCTAGTTTCAGCAAATGCCTTCAATGAAGCAAGGACTTCAGCACTGGTTCACCATTCTACGTTCCTGATTTTCAAAGGATAGTTATTGTATTTAATTCAACAGTTCTGGTATTTTGTAACTAGAGGATTTTTTAAAGATATTTATTCCACAGTATTGCTGGGAACAATTCATTTTTTTCAATCCTATTCATCTTTACAGGTTCAATTCACAGGTCACTTCTTATGTAAGAGCTTCCTGCATTCTCCTGGAGGAGTAGACCTTCCTCTGAGCTTCCATGGACCCTTGTGACACTCCCACTCCAGGGCTGTAACTCACTTGGAAGGTTGCTTTATCTGTGTGCTCACATATCTGTCTTCACCACCAGTTATGAGCTACTCAGGGAAAACACTTCCAAACGCACCTCTTATCATCTGCGTCTAGTGTAGAGCCTGCCACCCGAGGGGTAATTAGTACTCATTGAATTAAAAGAAAAGCAATTAATAATGTGTTAATGCCACAGTTCAAATTCTCATGAGGCTCCAATCACATTTTTCAGGAGATATTAGACATCCACATATTTAATGCAAACACATATTGGGTGCCTTCATTCTGTCCCTGAAACATGCCAAGCTTGTTCTCATCTCAAGGTCTTTGCGTTACTGTTGTTCTGTTGAGAATGCTCTTCCCCTGGATGTTTACATGGCTACCACCTTCCCCTTATAGAGATCTCAACTTGAATGCCACCCCACCCACATGCCCAGTCATCGTATCCTGTTTTCTCTTCCTAATAGTATTTACTAGTGTATGATTCTATGATCAACTAAAATCAACTTATTTATGTGTTTAAAAAATAAGCACATAAGTGCAATCTATGCAGTAGCATCCCCAGAGCCTAGAACAATGCCCCAAATAACTTGTTGACTACCTAGCCTAATATGTATGGGTACAAGAGATTTTAGAAAATGAATAATTGGCCCTAACAGCTTCATTGAAAAGTTTATTTGATCAAAAATGGATCTTCTTGGGCCTCCCTGGTGGCGCAAGTGGTTGAGAGTCCGCCTGCCGATGCAGGGGATACGGGTTCGTGCCCCGGTCTGGGAGGATCCCATATGCCGCGGAGCGGCTGGGCCCGTGAGCCATGGCCGCTGAGCCTGCGCGTCCGGAGCCTGCGCGTCCGGAGCCTGTGCTCCGCAACGGGGGAGGCCACAACAGTGAGAGGCCCGCATACCGCAAAAAAAAAAAAAAAAAAAAAAAAGGATCTTCTTGAGGTCAGAAATGTCAAATAGAGGCATCTTTTACAGTGTATTGACCTAAGAAATACTTGTGGACAAAATGATGTGGTCTTTTTAATATTTGCTTCAAATTATTCCAGGGAAAAAAAGGATTGACAAAAATCCTGATAATTGCTCCTGGGGACATGAAGGTGCACTGTGCTAGGCTCTCTTAAGTAATTTTGAAATTTTTCCAAACAATTTTTAAATGAAAAAGTAAAATGAACTTAGCAAAGGGGGAAAAAAGATCTTCTTTTGGACCACTTTTGAGATTTTTCTATGGCTATGGTGGACAACTAGTAATATCTGCCTCTTTCTAGGCTAAAGTCATCTAAGTTATACTCTGTAATTCTGGGGACCTCACTGGTCATTTAATCATGTGTTAGAGCAAATTTAACCTTGTTTCCTAAGTACAGTCCTGGCTTTGTCTGTAGCTTGTACCAGCTTTGGTCCCTCTAGTCATGGAGTTAGATCGGATCCTTTGAGGTGGGACTTTGGCTCAGCCTACCCACTTCTTCTAAAGGATGCACACCTTCCCACCTGCTTATCCCTACACCTCTACTGAAGTAGTGTGTGTGCTAGGTAGGAAGGAGGATGAGACTGTAGATGAGGGAGAACACCTTGCAGTGGGGTCTAGAAAAACAAGGTAGCACATGACACCAGGGGGTGAGAAGAGAGGGTAGGCCTGAGAAGTGGGATAAAAGGGAAAAAAGGCAAAGTGGAAAGGCTTCAGAAATAACTTGGACCGACTTTGATATTCAGTCCAGGGTCAGCTTTGCCCAGAATTGGTCTGAAAAGGTGCAGTTCCTAACTTATCTTCATGAGAAATCTTGCGTGAAAGTGGGGAAGCCGAGGAAGGAGGCTGGAGATGACACTTTTTGTCCTGGGGCATGAGCTTCTTACCAGACAGGGAACACAGGGAAGCAGAGCATAGATTTCTCCTTCAATTCTAAGAACGTTGTAATCTCTGTGGCCCAGTGACCACACCGCCTTTCACCTTTCACCTACTCCAGGAAGCCAGGTCATGGTATGAGCCAAGCTCTACCCTGCGTGCTAAATAAATGTTATTTGGAAGTAGTCTGATCAAGTCTAGCCACACATGCACGTAGCTTCCAGCAGTGATCCTTCAGCTTTGGTGTGCAAAGGGATTTGTTAAAAATGCCGGCCAGTCCTCCCTCAGAGGTTCCAATTCATTAGATTGGATGTGGGGTCCAGGTGTCCACATCTTAACCCAGCACCACCAGTGATTCTCGTAAAGGGGATTTGTGGATCACTCTTTTATAAAATTGGCTTTTAGAAAATAATAGTAATAGTTACTGGTTACTAAATGTTCGCTATGAGCTAGGCATTGTGCTAATAGCTTATGTGTATTGTCTTTCTTAATCCTCGCAACAGCTCACCAGCTAGTCTGGCACTGTCATTAGATGAGGACTTAGACTCAGAGGTCAGCTGTAATTTGTAAGTGGTGAATCCTGGACTTAAGTCCAACATCTCTGATTTCAAAGCCCCTGCTTTCTCATCGGACTGGGAATTCTCTGTAGATTCCCTGATACCTTGCTACTCAAAGTGTGGTCCTTGGAGGACATATGTCCTGGGAACTTGTTGGAAATGGAGGATCTCAGGTCCCGCCCCAGACCCTGGGAATCAGAATCTGTACTTTAACAAGATCTCCAGGTGATGTCTGTACACAAAAGTTTGAGAAGTGCTATTCTCATTTATTTTATTTATTCATTTGTACCCCATCTCATGCCAAAATAAATTAGAGGCATGGTTTCCTATTACATATATCATGGAAATACCTTATATCTAGGCAATGTGATTCATATTGGTTTATGAGGTTTAATTCATCCATTCAACCAGATTTGGCTGAACCAGTTTTATTATTCTCACCCAGACTATTAAAATTATCTCCTATTTGATTTATCTGCCTCCAGTTTCTCCCATCTTCTATCCATTTTTGCAAACAAGTTTTCTTTCATAGCAGTGGAATATCTTATTGAAACAAAATGTTGCTGAAAGACCTACAATAATAAGATAAAGGTGCAGCTGCTTTAGTTGAAATGTGTTTTGTGTGTGTGTTGGGGGGTGGGGAGGGGGGGGGGGTCCGGGCTCTGTTTTCTAACCTGCCGCCCCCACCCCCAGTTCGCTCAGCCGTTCTTCCTACTTTTGCGCTCTTTGCCGGTCTTTGATACCCTCCGTTGGGCCCTATCTCATCCTTTTACATTTGTCTGTGAGTTGCAGAGATCTCAGCTAACTCACCTTCGTACTCTCACGGCCTGGAAAGCAGTGGGACAACAAGTTACATATTTCTTCCTTTCTTTTTTTTTCTTTACTTGAAGTATAGTTGATTTACAATGTTGTGTTAGTTTCAGGTGTACAGCAAAGTGATTCGGATATATATTCCTTTTCATATTGTTTTCCATTATGGTTTATTACAGGATATTGAATATAGTTCCCTGTGCTATACAGTAGGTCCTTGTTAGATGTCTATTTTATATATAGTAGTGTGTATATTTTAATCCCAAACTCCTAATATATCCCTCTATCCCCCCCTTTCCCCTTTGGTAACCATATGTTTGTTTTCTATGTCTGTGAGTCTATTTCCATTTTGTAAATAAGTTCACTTGTATCATTTTTTTTTTTAGATTTCACATACAAGTGGTATCATATGACATTTGTCTTTCTCTGTCTGACTTGCTTCACTTAGTATGATAATCTCTAGGTCCATTCATGTTGCTGCAAATGGCATTATTTCACTTTTTTATGGCTGAGTAATATTCCATTGTATCAATATATATGTCACATCTTCTTTATCCATTCATCTGTCGAAGGACACTTAGGTTGCTTCCATGTCTTGCAATTGTAAATAGTGCTGCTATGAACATTTGGGTATTTCTTCCTTTTTAAATGGAGCAAACCAAAGAAAGCTACCTTGTATTTTAGATCCCATTTTCTTTCCATTGTTCAAGGTGACACTTAGACATACTCCTTTGAGTAAAAATAAAATAGAACATGCTTCTCAGGGCTCTAACTTACCATAAAGATTTTTCAAGTTCTAGTTTTTCTTTATGAACAAGAATTATTTATGTTGATTCCCTAAAGAAGCAGCACCAATTTATCACCCCAAGCATTTTCCATTTGCGTGAGATGCACATCAGAAATTTCTGTCTTTGTGCTAAACCTAGCAGTGCACAGAGCCAGGCTTTTTAAACAGTAATTCATTAGTTTGCAAATAGGAAGTGACAAGAGGCAATTGATCTGTTTCAATTTGTTCTGACAGGGGATAGCTTTTATTTCTTTGCCTCATGGCCCCTTTTGATTTAGTATATGTATTTTCTAGAAAATTCTTGTCTTTTTTTTTTTTCAATTCAATGGGCAGCAAATTTTAGACTGTTTTAAATCACAGATGTAGACCTCTCAGTCTCAACCTCTACTTTCCTACTATAACTAAATATAGCAATTAGGCAATACCAATGTCTCCCTCCCCTGCCTGGCTCCATCTCAGCATTCTGCCCAACCTTGTTTATTCTGTTTCCCCTCCCCCACAGAGATTTTAATTTTGTTAAAACATTTTTACTGCGGCTGTGACTCAAGCGCTCAGCTAGCTGCAGAAACACAACGTCATTTAATATTCCAGCCCACAGCCCAGACAGTTTCACATCAGGTCATCTGGAGCAGAGCTGTTGTGACAGCTTTATGACAATGATTGGCAACACCCTGCTGTGGAAATCAGACAGCCTGGAAACCCACTAGTGTGCTCTGCCCGTGTTTCCATTTTCACACCAGACTGCAAATCACAGCCAATTTAACCAAAGTGAGTGTGGTCACAAGACGACGGTATTACAGTAAAGCCACACTCTTGATTCCCTCTGTCTCGGTTGGATAAGACACATCCATTCATTAACCCACAGCCCATTCATTCAGCTCTATTCAAAGTGGGCCTCTTTCAAGATGGGAACCACACAAAGGCATTGCTCAGGACACAAAACAGCACTAGCTTAGCTCCCGATGCTACAGACCTGTGTCTACTGGAGAAAGTAGACTTCAAAAACACATTACGGGTGGGGGCGGCCATGATGGTAACCTGGGGAACCAAAGAAGATGGTACCCTACTCACAGGCAGACGAAAGTCACGTTACAGGGCCTCACAGAGGAAGTGAGGTTTGAAGTGAATTTTGAGGGATGAACTGGCTATGACCAGATGAAGAAAAGGAGTAGATGTATTTCCGGCTATGGAAACGCATCCATAAAGGTGAGAGACTGATGACGGCAGTGCTGTTAACTGAGGTCAAGAAGAGAGGACTGGGCTGGAGAGAATGAATTCTGCTTTATGCCATGTTTGCAGTATCTGTGATGGGTCTGGGGCTCAGAGGAGAGCTGGGGCTAGAAGTAGAGATTTGAGAGTCAGTCTCTACAGTTCAGGGCTAAAGGCAGGTGAATGAATGAAGTCATCTAAGAATGTGAGGAGTGAGAGGACAAAAGAGCCCCTGACTGAATCCTAGGAAGAGCAACATTTAAGGAGGTGACAAGGGACACACAAGAGAGGCTGAAGAAGAATATAGATGGAGTACAAAAATAGAAGTGTGTGGTGGAGAGAAGGCACTGTTTTTACAGAAGCTGTCTCCCTCACTTTTTTTAAAAAAAATAAATTTATTTATTTATTTTTGCCTGCATTGGGTCTTCGTTGCTGCACTCGGGCTTTCTCTAGTTGTGGTGAGTGGGGGTTACTCTTCCTTGTGGTGTGTGGGGGTTACTCTTCCTTGTGGTGTGCGGGGGTTACTCTTCCTTGTGGTGTGTGGGCTTCTCATTGCTGTGGCTTCTCTTGTTGCGGAGCACGGGCTCTAGGCGCACAGGCTTCAGTAGCTGTGCAACACAGGCTCAGTAGTTGTGGCTCACGGGCTTAGTTGCTCCGTGGCTCACGGGCTTAGTTGCTCCGTGGCATGTGGGATCTTCCCGGACCCAGGGCTCGAACTCACGTCCCCTGCATTGGCAGGTGGATTCTTAACCACTGCGCCACTAGAGAAGCCCATCTCTCCCTCACTTTTACATTCCTAGTACCTGATATTCACCCAGATATCTGCTAAATGAATGATTTTACATATTATCCAGCTTAATCTTATCTAAAAATGAGAAAAGTAAAGCCGAAAGTTATGTAATTGAGATATTCTCTCTTGTTTTCATTTTTGCTATGATGTGTCTAGGTATGGATTTATTTCTATTTACCCTTTTTAGGACTCATTATGCTTCTTGAGTCTGGAATCATGTCTTTTTTCAAGTCTAGAAAATCTTTAACTATTACATTTTGAAATATTACTTCTTCCACCCCCATCTCCAGCCTCCACAAGTCCCTCTGGAATGCCCGTTAGATGTACATGGAGGTTTTCCATTACTCTGTTGTGGACTTATCTGTGGCTTTAAAAGGGTGTTTGTTATCTTTTATGCAGAGTATCTGGGTGTTTTTTGTAAAAGAAAGATTTTCAGCTAGCTGAATCAATCATATTATCAGAAAGTGGAGGTAGGTGCGACAATTGCTATAAGTCTGACTGCTAATTTACATCTGTTCCCAGTTCTCTGTCTTAGACTTCAGACCCAAAGTCCATTTGCATATTAGACTCCAACTGGATGATCCTATACCCAACGTATTTAAAACCCGAGTCTCAAACTTGCTATTGAATACTTTGCCTATGTTCTGTAGCTCAGTTAATGTTATTACCATCCACCCAGTCTTCCAAATTAAAACCTAATTTTGCTTTAAGTCATCTCTCTCCTTCACCACAATTGTATCTTTTTTCAATTTCCATGCTTATTTTCCAGGATAAGCTGCCATTATTTTCCATTGGCATTATCATAGTAGCCTCCTAGCTTGACTCTCTCACTGTTCTTTATGCCTGTTCCTGTCCATTTACCCTAAGCTTCTGGAATTGTCTTTCTGAGTCTTGAATCTGGATATGTCATTTCCCTGCATAGAAAACTTAGCTGACTTATTGCTGTCCACAGAATAAAGTTCAAGATCTTTACATGGCAATAAAGGCCTTAGATACTTTACTACCCACCTTTCCACATCTTGTTTCCTGTCCTTGCCACTTTGTATACAATCTCTGTTACTCTGAGGAAGTAATGTACCCATGACTTTGTTCAAGCTCTTCTTCTCTGGAATGTCCTTCCCTTCCTTCACAGATTGAAAGTCTAAGCACTTGCTGGTTAATGAGGCTTAGACTCCACAGCCAGAGTTTATCAGCACCATCTCTATTTGAACTTGAATATATACAGTTCATCACAATATGCTTTGCATTACACTTAGCTGTATACTTAGATGGAGCAGCAAGGTCCTTGAGAATATGAAACAGATCATATATCCACCTCTATCGTCCTACTGTCTCAAAAATTGTTGGGAGATTAATACACAGTTGTTGAATTGAGTTGTTATAATACAATATTACAGGGGCTTCCCTAGTGGCATAATGGTTAAGAATCCACCTGCCAATGCAGGGGACACGGGTTCAATCCCTGGTCTGGGAAGATCCCACATGCCGCAGAACAACTAAGCCCATACACCGCAACTACTGAGCCTGTGCTCTAGAGCCCGTGAGCCACAACTACTGAGCCTGTGAGGCACAACTACTGAACCCATGTGCCACAACTACTGAAGCCTGCACACATAGAGCCCTGCTCTGCAACAAGAGAAGCCACCGCAATGAGAAGTCCACGCACCGCAAGGAAGAGTAGCCCCTGCTCACCGCAACTAGAGAAAGCCCACATGCAGCAACGAAGACCCAACGCAGCCAAAAATAAATAAATAAATAATTTAAAAAAATACAATATTACAAAAAGAACTCTGAAATTTTCAGAATCCATGTCTACTAATTATAGACAATTCTAAAGGGTCTAGAGTAATAGAAGAAAGCATGTGTGTGTGTGTATATATATATATATATATATATACACACACACACACATACACACATATATACATATGTGTCATATATATTCCAAAATATCAGATTTTTTGAAAAGTCATTTATATTTGATCAGTTAGGAGAGAGCCAAAACAAGTACAATAAAAATACTAGTACCAATTTTTAACCCCCTCATCTCCAGCCCCATACGTCCTCTCAGCATGAGTTTGCAGAAGCGGTGTGGGGGAAGCAGTGACCTTATCTACTCTCCCCCAATCAATATTCTAGACAAAGTAGGGCAATGGATAGTAATGGCATACTGGAAAGCAGCATCCAGGGATAATAATTCTCAGATCTATTGGATGGCAAGACTAATTCAATATTGAGAGTAAGAAAAGAATGTATGAAATATAAAATTATTAACAGACCTCAGTCTTTTCCTAGGAAAGAGAAACCAACATTCACTGTTATTCCACCAACACATATCACTACTTACCAAGGTTAAATGAGTAAGAGGTTGTTTTCATGATTTGCTTCTTGCATAAGGGGCAAGATGCTTTAAATTATTCCAAGAGTGGAGCTTCCCTGGTGGCGCAGTGGTTGAGAGTCCGCCTGCCGATGCAGGGGACACGGGTTCGTGCCCCGATCCCGGAGGATCCCACATGCCGCGGAGCGGCTGGGCCCGCGAGCCATGGCCGCGGAGCCTGTGTGTCCGGAGCCTGTGCTCCGCAACGGGAGAGGCCACAGCAGTGAGAGGCCCGCGTACAGCAAAAAAAAAAAAAAAAAAAAAAAAAATTATTCCAAGAGTAATCCAGCTTTAAAGAATGTTTCAAAATAACACTTTCTAAATTCAAAAATGTTAATTTTTTTTATGGAGTGCTGGAAAAAATTTTTAAACCAAATTCAAACTAATTAGTGGTGTCTAATTTTAATAAAACTTAAATTTCACTTTTGCTATTTATTGTGTTGTCTGGTTAACAAGAGGTAATCTTTCTGTTGGGAGCTTTTAAAAATATCACTGGAGTTTTTCATGTTTAGATCAAATAAATTCTCAGTTTAATATCCTGCTAGAGCTCTGTAAGATACTGTTTATTTCTTTTCAGTTTATCAGATGACAAATGCCTCCTGATACAAGCTTTTATGCCATACAAAGACTGCTATGTGAAGTCCCCAGGAAAGTCTTCTGTGTATCAAAAACATGTTGAAATATTAGAACTTCAAGAAAGTAACAGACTTCTCACCTTTCAGGTTAGTTGACGGTGATAGGAAAGTTAAAGAATAGGTGAAAACAAGGATGGGACTGGTTAAAGAATGGAAGATTAGCAGAGAAAAGAAAAAGAAAACAGTCTGAACAATCTTCTCCTGTAAAGTAAACCCCTATTATTAAATCACTGAGGAGGTGAGTAGAATACTGAGGGCCCCTCTGGTACAGACTTTGAGATAACATGCAAAGGAGGACCTGGATTAAATCAGATCTCAATTGATGCCTTCTGTAGGGACCAGGAAGTGTGCATTGAATCATGTGATTGGAGAGCAGAGCAGATGAGATAGTATTTTTACAAAGATGACTATTGGATGAGATCTGACGTGTTATCAGAGCCAGCAGGATGCGCTGGAAAAGGTCATGGGAGGACACAAGGAATCAAAGCCTCAAACAATGTAGCAGAAGGAAGACGTATCAGCTCACATAACCAGGAAGGTGAGGAGTGTTGTTGGGAAGGACCAGAACAGGGACCCGGTGCTGCCTACGTTTTCTCTCTTCACCTCTCATCTGCTTTATTTAGGCTTTTATTTTTGGCTTTATTCTCCCAAGCTGAGTGGTTTTACAAAATGGAGCCATGATTAGTATCAGTTTCTGGGTTCACAGCTTCCCAACTTCTTAACGTGAAGAAAGGGCTTTTCCCTGTGACTCTCATTAAAAAAAAAAAAAAAAAAAAAATCATAGGGAAGGACCCTAATTGACCTGAGTTGGATCAATTTCCACCTTCTGGACCAGCCACTAAAGTTAAGAGGTTGGTTCCTGGAGTCACATCATGTACACACTTTAACATTTACAAATTCAAGTCTGAGAGTTAAATGGGGGGAAAATAAGAGAGAGAGGGTGGTTGTGTGTGGGTGACACTGCCAGCCACCGAGTACAGTGGATGTGAGCCTGGAGAAGAGAATCTGCTGTGCCCGAGGTCCCAGTGCTTGTCATGGCCTGAGAACCTGGAGCAAAGGCCCAGAGAAGTCATTTCATATAACCTGACCCTGAAATGCAAGCCAGCTACTTCATCCGGTAGTCAGCTGAAGAAACAGCCGTCTGTTCCAAAACTTGGGGGGACATGTCACTGCAGCCTTCATGAAAAAAAAAAGTATACTGTTATGGGTGTTTAAAGGATTTTCAAGGACAATTTTACCTGTAGTGAATTTCTCCTCACAAGCTGACATTAAAACCTACCCCCTGCCTAGGATTTCTCCAAACTCTATTAAGATGAGTCTGGGGGCCCATCCCTCAACCAGCCCCTGACAACTCAGAGGTGGGGTCCTTTAGGAAGGCAGTGGCTTCCATTTGGACTTTATGACAAGAGCTGTTGGATGTGCAATTCCCCCCCAAAAGGAGAGTCTGCCTTCCAGGAGAAGAGGGGAGGAGCGCTGGGGAGCAAAACAATTGGGATCCACTACACTGGAGTGACTATGTGGCATAAGGGTTGAGTGTCTACAAACACCTTCCTCCACTCTGACATCTTGGAGTCCACCTCCCTCCTCTGGCCCTCACGGGGGCCTCCTTCATGGCCTCCTGGCCCTCTTTAGAGCCACTCTGTTAGTGTCTAATTAACATGCACTTCATTCCCAGACTACTGCCTACTCTAGTGTTTGTGTATGTCAGTGGCTTCCTCCTGCTCTATGAGGCTGGAATTCAGCTACAGAACATGTTTAATTGGAAACTGCAGTGCTTCTCTCCACCTGGAACCAGGCCAAGTTCCTCAGCGGAGGAGGAGGGGCCTCGCTGTCTCCTCTTCATCAATCCCCAGGCAGCACCCCTAGCCTGAGTCTATCACCTCCCCTTTGTTCCCTGTGATTTGGGGGTTGCTTCCCAACCATGTGGAGCTCTTAGCCCCCAGAGGCCACCGCTCCGTTTCAGTTTTCTAATCATCCTCTTTCTCCAGGTAAGGTTGCCTGATGAAATATTTGGGACATCTTTATACCAAAAACTTTATTGTTTACCTGATACTCAAATTTCACTGGGCAGCCTATATTTTTATTTGCTACATCTGGCAACTCTATCAGTAAGGCTTCCATAAATATGACCTCTGCCTGCCTGGTGCACCAGGCCACCCAGACATTGCTCAGCAGGTTTCAACGTGCCTACATGCACCAGGAGCGACAATCCAGGCTTAAAATATTCAGATTTTCATGCCGGTTACATAAATGTAGTATGGGTGTCCCCCGCTTTTCCAAAGTTCACTTTACACCACTTCACTTTTACGAAAGCCCTACCTATCAGTAGTCCTTGTTTTCGCTAACCAAAAGAAATCCAAAGAGGATTTTCACTCTCAGGAGAAGAGAAAAGCGAAAAGAGCGTGGGTTTTGCAGCAGCCATTATAGAGGCAGTGCGTGCCCCAAGCAGTGAGAGTGGCCCCGCCAAGCTCCTTCCCAGGAACGACACTCAGCATCTCAGCATCAGGCCACCAGAGCTTTGAACTGTTTCAGCATCAGTGCTTTTTCTCCATTGACTTCGTACAACCGTTAGCAAGATGTGTCCTAAGGTAAGTGCTTCTTTGCTTTATGCCATTTTGGTTTATCAAAGGTTTCATAGGAAGCTCTGCTTTGGGAGAGTGGGGAAACCTTTAATGCAGACCAGCATTTTAAGTGTGGAATGCATTTTGGACACAGAAGATAGTCCCTGGTTATATCTGTCATTAGCTAGTTATGAAGTATGATTAACACTGTTAGAAATTGACGTTTATCTGTAAAAATAGGCTTAATTATATAAATCAGGCGTAATCACCAGGCCATGTTGCTTTTAGGTACAAACCAGCTGAGAGGAATATTCCTATCAACGCTCCCATTTGACAGCTTCTATTAAAAGAAAATCTTCCCGCTTCCTTTCAACAAAAGCGGCCAAATATTTTTGCAATTCAAGTTTCTTCAAGGAATTTAGAAAACCTACGTGTTTTATTACTTAAAACACAATAAATTACTATATACTCAATCTACTTATTTGAACAATTTCAGTTTCTTTGAGAGGGTGGTGCTGAGAGTAGAGATAAAGCAAGTATAAGAATGCAAAAATCATCCATCATCCAATATATTTTGAACACATTGGCCCAATCTTTTTGAATGCAAATATATAAATATTTTTAAAGAAACTGGGGCCAAACTGTACGTACATTCTGTTATATAATTTACTTTCTTCCTATCAGATTTTTTAAGCTTTTTAATAGTGTATACTCTTCTATTATATGAATAAAGCATAATATACTCAACCAATTGCATATTGCAGAATATTTAGGTTTTTCTAATTTTTTTTTCTGTTGCCACAGTCTTATTTTAGCTTCCTGCATAAATTGTCTGCAATTCAGATGATTTCTCTAAGTCAGCAGAGTGAGCACCTAATGTTTCTGCCTGCCCAAAATCCATTTATCCTCTGTCTGTTAACAGCACCCAATATTCTGTTGGGGAATCCCTGGCCCAAATCTGAGTTCATGTGTCTTGAGTGGGGATGAGACTACCCCCAAGATCAAGGGAGAGCATTCCATCTTGTGGCTATAACAACCTTTTCAAGGATAGGCACAGTTCCTCTGCCTGGGTCAAATTTATCCCAGGACTTTTATGAAAATTATTGGGAAGTAATCATTCTCATTCCATGGGTGGTTCTGAGCTGGTGGATATTTCTGGATTTGTCTAGCCCCCTAGAGAGAAAGGGAATGTAAAAATGAAGATGGCAGTGGAAAGCAGAGCTGAGAAATGGACAGAGACCCCGTCCTCACTATAACCTGGGAGCCAGCCACACCAGGAGATTTTTTCATTCTCGTGAGTCACTAAATTCCCTTTTTGGCTTAAACCAATTTGAGTCAGTGTTTCTGGCACCTCACTTGAAATAATCCTAATTTAAAAAAAAATGTCCATCAGAACTGTATTATCAAATTGCTTTCCCCAGAAGTTGTATCGAATAACCCCTACCATCAAAGCTGTGCTTCTATCGCATTTCCACCATTAAATGTTGTTACTTTGAGACACTATTTGACTTTTTTTGAAGTTTCATATTTTATGTTTATTTAAATACTAGCGAGGTAAAATTTTTCCTATTTAATAAATAGAATGTAATTTGTCTATTGTAAATTGTATCTTTTGCCTATTTTTCTCTATCAACCTATGGCCTATGGATTGATTACATGATTTGCCCTTTGATACTTGTGGAATGTATTTTTCCTCTAGATTTTAAGCTTTAAAAATAACATTTACATTTTTCTGATTATAAAATATATTTACAGAGGAATTTGGAAGACACAGTAAAACACAAAGAAGAAAATAAAAATCACTTAATACTACCACTCAGATATACTATACACTGGAGAAATTCCCTCTAAGTTTACATATATTTAATATGCTTACTAGAATATAAGTGTATGTTAATATGTGTTTAGGGCTTTTTAAATTGCTTTATCACTTAAGATTATGTCAACAGGGAATTCCTCCCTTGTCATTAAATATTCCTCAAAATGGGTCTTGGACCCTCTGAGAAAAGTCATGAACTCACATTTCAGGAAAAAAATGTACATATATAGAGAAGTTGATACATTATTTCAGGAGGGTCACATATTAACCCTGGACCAGATTAGGAACTCTGGTTGTAAACACGATTCTTAGCATCTGCATAGCAGTCTTTTGTATTAGTACATTTGTATTTATTTATTTTTTTATTGAAGTATAGTTGATTTACAATGTTTCAGGTGTACAGCAAAGTGATTCAGTTATATCTATATCTATATATCCATATATCTTCTTTTTCACATTCTTTTCCATTATAGGTTATTTCAAGATATCGAGTACAGTTCCCTGTGCTATACAGTAGGTCCTTGTTGTTTATCTATTTTATATATAGTAGTGTATACCTGTTAACCCCAAATTCCTAATTTATCCCTCCTCCACCCATTTCCCCCTTTGGCAACCATAAGTTTTTTTCTATGTCTGTGACTCTATTTCTGTTTTGTAAATAAACTCATTTGTATCATTTTTTAAGATTCTACATATAAGTGATATCATATAATATTTGTCTTTTTCCATCTGACTTACTTCACTTAGTATGATAACCTCTAGGTCTATCCATGTTGCTGCAAATGGCATTATTTCATTCTTTTTAATGGCTGAGTAATATTCCATTGTATATATGTACCACATCTTCTTTATCCATTCATCTGTCGATGGACATTTAGGTTGCTTCCATGTCTTGGCTATTGTAAATAGTGCTGCAGAGAACACTGGAGTACCTGTATCTTTTTGAATTCGAGTTTTCATCTTTTCCAGATATATGCCCAGGAATGGGATTGCTGGATCATATGGTAACTTTATTTAAGGTTATTCCTATTTAACTACATCATATTCAGTTTAGGAGGACAGACTTTGGGATCCAAAATCTTGGGTTCAAAGCCTATCTCTATCCCTACTAGGGGGTGACTTGGCAAATTTCTTTTACTCTCTCCTTTTTTTTTTTTTTTTTTTTGACTTGGCAAATTTCTAACCTCATTAAGCCTGTTATGAAGATTGAGTGAGATGATCCATGATTAAAAGCTTAGTAGATTGTCTGTATGTAAGCATTCAATATAGCTCCCATTTTTTAAAAAATTCCCTGATTGTTTTCTTGGATAAACACCTAGAAATAGAATTGCTGGATCAAAGGAGATGCACATTTTTAGGACTACTGTTGTTTTCTTGGATAAACACCTAGAAATGGAATTGCTGGATCAGAGGAGATGCACATTTTTAGGACTACTCTCATCTACACCAAGTTTTCTTCTAGAAAGTATACACCACTGGCAGGATGAGAGGGTATGCAGTTGATAGTATCCTTGCCACCATAACATAATATAATTTATGTCAGTTTTTTCTGACAGTGGAAAAATGGCATCTATAGCTTTGGCCAAAAAGTTCGTTTGGGGTTTTCCATAACATCTTACGGAAAACCCGAACAAACTTTTTGGCCAGTCCAATAGTTGCTTCAATTTAATTTCTTTGGTCTTTCCTTTTTGTGATCTTGTGTGTCTATTCATATCGTTTGCCTTTTTCCCTATTGTATTGCTTGTTCTTGTTAATTTGTAAAACTGTTTTATAAATTAATGATACTAGCTCTTGGTTTTACATGTTTTTTTTTTTGTTTTTTGTTTTTTTTTCTTTTTGCGGTATGCGGGCCTCTCACTGTTGTGGCCTCTCCCGTTGCGGAGCACAGGCTCCGGACGCGCAGGCCCAGCGGCCATGGCTCACGGGCCCAGCCGCTCCGCGGCATATGGGATCCTCCCAGACCGGGGCACGAACCCGTATCCCCTGCATCGGCAGGCGGACTCTCAACCACTGCGCCACCAGGGAGGCCCTTGGTTTTACATATGTTGCAAATATTTTTCTCATTTTATAATTTGCTTTTAGTTTTTTAAATGCTCTTCTGACTACACCAAAGGTAAAAATTCTTATATAGCAATATCTACTGAACTTCCCATTATGATTTCTTCTGTTACTTTTTTGCTTGGGAAGATTTTCCCTATCCAAAGATGAGATAAATACTAGCTAAAATTTTCTCCAGCATTTTGTTCCATTATTATTATTATTATTTCTTTAATCCATCTGGAATTAATTTTGGTGTATGCTGTGCAAGAAGGCTCTAAATTTATTTTCCCCCAAATGGCATATTTTCCATCTATGTTGTCATCTCTCCCTTCTATGTATTTTCTCCCTTCTGGGTGGGCCAGACTCTCCTTGGTGGCAGCAAGAGTAAAGGTAAGGCAATTGAGAAAGCGAAGTGACCCATGCCAGCTTGCCCAAATCACCTCATCTGGAGAACTAGCTCTGTTTTCTAATCCTGGGCTTTTCTCCTAAATAGTGAAGGAAATCAGAAGGAAGAGGGGAGGCAAGAACATCTGCTTTATTTACAACAATCACACCAGGTGTGCAGGCCCCAAGAAGTCCTCAAGGCTGCAGGTTGAGCATGATCCTGCTGATTTACAACCCAAGCCCAATACTTTCTGATTTTTGCTCTTCACCCACTGCACAAATCGCCTCCTGTATCCCTCCCCAAACCCCAAGAGGAGCTAGTTGGATGAGTTGGCCTGCCTCTAACTATGGCTTACTTAATTTGATTGTGGATTTTAATATCATTAACACAGGGAGGGGGCAAATTGGAGTGGTGTCTGCAGAGTTGGGCTTCAGCTCATGCTCTGCCATTCGTGTCCTTGGCTTATCTCATCCTGTGGTTCAAAGAATGTAAAGGTTCCACAGTCCTCCTCCTTATCTTGTCTGTCTGTCCACATGTCTCCCCTGGATATACTCACTTAACTGAAGTATTTGGGTAGCATGTTTCTTTGTTTATCTGCACATAAGCCTAAATGAAAACTTGGAATATTTTTGGTCACATCCCACTTCCTTCAAAGCTCTACAGATATTACTGCCTTGTTTTCTTGGGTTTATTGTTTTGGGGAAGAATGAAGGTATATTATTTTCTTAAATGCTTGCAGAAGCACTGCCCTCATGGAATGTATGGTCTGATGGAGAAGAAAGAAATTATTCATTTGTGATTGAGTGCAGTATTCTGTGAATTGAATCATATTTTTCATATTCTCTGTCATTTTCCTGAGATTTGGGGAGGAGAAAATATAAACACATGGGCTCAGTCCATCATTGGGAAATGGAAGTCACCCAGTCTCCTCTGGTGTCAGAAAAGGGGGTAGGGACAAGTTTCCAGGAGGAAGAATTCACTCTAGGATCTTGGCTCCACACAGACTAACCATGGGCTAAGAAATTCCCACTGTTGTCTTTCACAGATCAACTGGCTATCACTTTTTTTTTTTTTTTTTTTTTTTTTAGCGGTACGCGGGCCTCTCACTGTTGTGGCCTCTCTCGTTGCGGAGCACAGGCTCCAGACGCGCAGGCCCAGCGGCCATGGCTCACGGACCCAGCTGCTCCGTGGCATGTGGGATCCTCCTGGACCGGGGCAAGAACCCGTGTCCCCTGCATCGGTAGGCGGACTCTCAACCACTGCGCCACCAGGGAAGCCCAATAACTGGCTATCACTTTATGGTCACAGCCTTCTCCAATGGCTCTGCCTCCTTGGTATGAAGAGAAGTCCCTTTCCTTTGTAGATGCATCTAGAGACTCCCATAAAGTTGTTGAGTCAACATTTCCAAGAACTCTGCATTTGATTTGTTTGGGGATAAAGCTGTCTGAAGCAGGGAATCTCACAACTTTATTTCTCTTCAGTCCTTTAATCCTAAAGCCAGGGCTATACTCAAAACACTTCATAAATCTATGGCCACTGAAGTAGCGTCTCCCCATCTGCCAATAACTTCCCAAATACACATTTTTCACGGAGACTGTACTTAGCAGAGCTCTTCAATGCACGCTTTAATACCATCTTCGCGGTGCACACTGAGCCAGCTGCTTCTGGGTTTGGCTGATGAGGCTGAGATTTCCCTGTGCCTCGGATTCCTGGTGTGGAAAAATCGAGCTAACAGTATCTCTCCCACGGCTCTGCTGTGAGAAAATCAAATGAAATAATGCACACACACATGCACAAGACCTGGCTCAAACCCCGCCAAAATTTTTATTACTTTTTACTTTAAGTTGGAACGCAAAAATCTTATTTAAAAATTGTAAGTTAAAACCAGATATTGTGTCTTACTACCAGAGAGCAGCTCCTATTAAGTCAGGCACCCCTCGGAATGCTAGCGGTTGCAGGCTCTTTGAACAGTGTGTATGATGTATGTGCGTCCATAGACAAACTCCTCTCTCTCTCTCTCTCTCTCTCTGTATGTCTGGCTTTCCAGATTTCATTATCAAAGAGGCACAGCCCATCAGAGAACTTGGTCAGCAGCCAGGCACAGTTTTTTCTTCTTCTTGTCCTTTGTCAGGTCTTTGTTCCGCCCCTGGCTACACTCTAACAGAACCACTTACTGGTGATTAAAAGGAGGGGACTCGGCGGCGGGGGCGGCGCCTGCGGGCGCGGGGGCCCAGCGATTGGGTTCACCCTCGGGGGCTGCGCTTTCTTAAGTGCCAGCCAGCGGCCTTCGGCCGACCCCCAGCCGAGCACCGACCCGTTGCCTCGGACGTCAGCCGCGCGTAGCACAGCCTGGCCACCGGCTCCCGTTTGGCGGCTGCGGACGGGTGGACAGACAGACGGACGGCGGTGGCGACCGAAGGCGCAGAGTCGCGCGCGGCGGGAGAGCAGAGAAATCCGCAGGGCGGGCAGGAGCCAGACCCGCAGCCTCCCGCCGACAGCGCCATGGACGGCACCGGCAACGCCACCCTGCTCTTCGGCCCGTCCTCGCTGCAGCCGGACAACTACACCTTGTCGCCCAACGCCAGCAGCCTGAGCCCCGGCCCAGAAGCCCCCCTGGCGCCTACCTCCAGCGCCGGCCCCAGCCCCGGGCTCAGTGTCGCGCCGGGGCCCGGCGTCAGTTTCAGCCCCGGCCCCACTCCGACCCTGACGCCGACGGCCGGCTGCTTCGCAGGTGGCACCACCGGCCCGAGCCCTACCCTGTTCGCTCAGCCCGAGGCCGCCCACGAGCCCCCGTTCTGGGACACGCCGCTGAACCACGGGCTGAACGTGCTTGTGGGCGCCGCCCTGTGCATCACCATGCTGGGCCTAGGCTGCACGGTGGACATGAACCACTTCGGGGCGCACGTCCGTCGGCCGGTGGGCGCGCTGCTGGCCGCGCTCTGCCAGTTTGGCTTCTTGCCGCTGCTGGCCTTCCTGTTGGCGCTCACCTTCTCCTTGGACGGGTCGGCCGCCGTGGCGGTGCTCCTATGTGGCTGCTGTCCCGGCGGGAATCTCTCCAACCTGATGTCCCTGCTGGTTGACGGCGACATGAACCTCAGGTACGGAGCTGCTGTCCGGTAGGCATCTTTCTTCTCCCAGTCAACCGCGTGTACAGCCATGCGTTCAAGACCAAGGAGGGAGGAAGGAGAGGCGGTTAGAATGAGGCGCAGAAGAGGGGAGAAGAAACTGGAGATGATGGGGACGCCCGGGCTTTGGAAGTCCAGGCAAACATGAAGAGGTAGGGTTGGAGGGGAGAAGATCTAGATGGGGACAGAGGTGCTCTGAGGGTCTTGGGGTCTCATCCACAGCTCCCTCCCCACCCTCCCTGAGTGTTGGGCTGTCAGTGCAGGTTTGCAGGCCCCGGAAGACAAAGGAAACTGGGAGGTCTGAAGCCAGGACTCACGGGAAATGTAAAAGCAAAATAGGACCATTGGCTCCAATAAAGAAAGTAATCTCATATATAAGACAGTATAATTGAGGTTAATCCAACAAGTAGTATTCAGCAGCTTTACCATGCCTTAAAGGGTGCTTTGGAGGATTAAAAAGAAAACAAAAATGTTCCTGGCCCTCACAGTCATCCAGACTGTAACCAGCTTAATAGGCTGTACAAAGCAGAGGGCAGCAGTCCTGAGATTTTTCTTCTCCTGCCTGGAGTTCATGTTTCAGTTGGGCTTAGCCATGCTGCTCTCTTGGTGCTCCCCTGGGATGAAGCAGGTTCTTCCCTGACTTCAAGCTGGGGGACTTGTAGTCTCCCCCGTTTTCTTCTACCCAATGTTCAAGCAAGGATCTTTGGCTCAAAGCCCATTCCGACTTCTGTTCATTCCCTTTTCTGCAGTATCATCATGACCATCTCTTCCACGCTCCTGGCCCTGGTCTTGATGCCACTGTGCCTGTGGATCTACAGCCGGGCTTGGATCAACACTCCTCTGGTGCAATTACTGCCCATAGGGACCGTGATCCTGACTCTCTGCAGCACTCTCATCCCTATTGGTTTGGGCGTCTTCATTCGCTACAAATACAACCGGGTGGCTGACTACATTGTGAAGGTAAGGTCACTCTTCCGTTTGCATACTTTACACACGTAGAGAGTCCTTGGTCTCTGACCCATGACTGAAACAGTGAGAAGCTTGGGAAAGAGGAGTAAGGGAGAAAAGGACTGGGTAGCCCTTGCATGGATAAACTTAAAAAAAAAAAAGAAAAGTTTATGCCACAAATATAACTTCTGTTCCATCTTTTGGAACTTCAAAAATAATAGCTTTAATTAAGACACCGGGTTAATTAAAAACAGCATAAGAGAACTATCAGTATTCATAGGATGAAACAGATCATGGGGGGAAAAGATGACAGTGCAATTAAATGGCAACATGTTTTCCACTAAGAAGTCATGTATTACTAAAAATCAAAGCAGGTGAAATAAAATTAATAGGATTTGTGCAGTACTTTTGAAATGCATTACAGTACTCTACTTTTTAAAAGTGGAACTCTAATTCTGAGAAACTCTGTAGAAGTTTCCTTTAAAATGTTTTATTAATTTTCTAAAAGTAAGTTTACACTAATAAGACAAAAAGTAATTTAAAAATTACATTGTAAAAAAATTACATCGTAGAATATAATAGAATACACAAAACATTGACTTTAAAGCACAAAATAAAATTAGGTCCTGGGTAAATAATGCAGAATATATTCACATTACTAAATTTGTGTTTCTTTTTCCTTCCCCATTGCAATATTTCATATGTTTTTTAAAGGTAGTGGAAGAATGGGATTTCTGTTATTTTGTGCAATATTTCCAAAATTGCTTTATTTTTAAAAAATTGATGCTTTTTGTAGCAGTAGAGATTTTGTAATAGTTGATTGGAGAAAAAATTTAAATATTTCTAAATTAAACTTTCTTTAAAAACTCAAAACTAGTAGTAAATAAGAATAAATCATGAACAGGATTCTCATTTTAGGAAGTTAATTAAATAAAATACATAACGAATTAGTCTAATTAGTGTAAAATGTACATGCAAATTCCTTCAGAGAATGAAGAGAAAAAGGATCACTCTAATGTTTCAATTATGTAGATTTTAGAAGACAATCTTTTGTGTTTTACTTATATTATACGAAAGTAATCTGATTATACAGAGGGGCTAACTTTTATTAATATGAAAAATAGAGGGCTCTTTTCAGTACATATATCCAGCCTTGAGTAAAAAAATTATGCGCTATTGTAAGCATATATATACTCTGAATGTAATAAATATATATGTACATGTAAATATACATATTTGTTATATGTTACACATAACATATCTATAGATCATCTTGAGATCATTAAGAACTTACTACGCTTGATCATTAAGGTAATACTATTAATGTGATGGCATTTACTATAAAACCTTGGGAATTCTAAGAGAAAGTCAAATTACCTATTTCCATGCTAAAAACAGGTAAACATATTTAAATAATAGACAATTCAATAAGATAGTGTAACTTTGAGTTTAAGCTGAACCTATTCCATAGCCAGCACACTCATTAAGATTCACTTCATATTTTTATACTTTTGCAAACACTTTAAAATGAGCATTCAGTGTCAGTGTTCACCCAAATGATTTTAAATGGTTCAAAGGAAATGTTAGAGCCAATATTTTCACAACGAAGAATCAGATTTCCTCTCAAAACTATTGATGTAAACACACTTTGAAACTTAATATAAGTTTTGATTTATAAAAGTTTGGTTTCTGCTAATTGTACATTTGTAACATGAGTATCTTATATAATAATTATTTCAGCACCACTTAGGGTAGACTTTTTGACCAGCCCAGATAAATTTTGAATAATCTTTTAAAGAATATAAAGTATATGCCAACCCCATAGACTCCAAAGGGTTATCCTCCCAGATATCTAGGGAACCAGAAGCAACACTTAAACTGTTCTGGATCTGTAGTCTCCCTCACAGACACCCACCCAATCCCCTCCCCCATTAAAAAAAAAGCTACCGATCTGAAGGAGAACTAGGAGAAGAATTTTTAGGTTTCCACCTTATTATTTACAAGCCTGTCTTATTTGCATGAGTGAAATGTACCAGTCAGACATCAAGGTGACACACTGTTTTATACAGTCAATTGTTTTTATCTAAAATCCTTCTATTATATATAATAATTCCTAAGAGTCATTAGAGACTTACATGTGGGAGTTTTCTCATGAACAGGTGAAAAAGCAGGGAGTTGCAGGATTACAAAGAATTCCTCACATCTTATGTTTACATTTTTTTCTTTTCTCTTACCTAATCTAAGAGTTGGTAATTGTTTGGGTATTGCTAACGATTCTCTGAGCTATGAAGTATTTTGAAGGTTAAAAATATCAGACACTCAGTTTCATAAATCAATAGCCTTTTATGTCCTGTGTAAAACCAGAACTAATTTCTTATGGAAAACACTGGGTCCTGTTCAGGGAAAGCAATGTCCATCTGTCCCACTCTATTCATCAGACCATACCTGGTGTCTTGGGCTCAATTCTAACTGCTCTGTTTTTAAGAGGCACATTCACAAATTAAACGAATGCTTAGAACAGTCAGGACTCCAAAACAGTTACGGAATGGAGGCTGAAAGCCTGGGATAGTCTGCCCCCAGAGAAGAGTAGCCTTCCCCTCATAACTGGTTTTTAAACTTCTGGAGGCTGATTTGCAGGAGTAGTCGTCTGTCTGTTCTGTGCTGCTCCTGAGGGCCTATCCAAGACAATGGCTGGCAGTTATAGAAGGCAAATGGTCACTAGACATAAAGACAGGTTGCCAAACAATTAGAGCTGTCTGACATGGCCTGGACGCCTCCTGAAGAGGTGATCTACCCATTTTCAGAAATACTCTGTCAGAGACTTTTTTTTTTTTTTTTGCGGTACGCGGGCCTCTCACTGTTGTGGCCTCTCCTGTTGCGGAGCACAGGCTCTGGACGCGCAGGCTCAGCGGCCGGCCATGGCTCACGGGCCCAGCCGCTCCGCGGCATGTGGGATCTTCCTGGACCGGGGCACGAACCCGTGTCCCCTGCATCGGCAGGCGGACTCTCAACCACCGCGCCACCAGGGAAGCCCTGTCAAAAGACTTTTAATGGCGAAGATCTCCATTCTGTGTGGGAGGTCAGACTAGATGACTCTCCTCTTCCAAGAGCCCAGGATCCCCTTGCCTGAATCCCTCTTCAACTATCTTATTTTTGATGGCTTGTTTATCCCTGTTCTTTTACTAGGTTTCCCTGTGGTCTCTGCTAATGACGCTGGTGGTCCTTTTCATAATGACCTGCACTATGTTAGGACCCAAACTGCTGGCAAGTATTCCTGCAGCTGTTTATGTGGTGGCGATTTTTATGCCTTTGGCAGGCTACGCCTCAGGCTATGGCTTAGCTACTCTCTTCCATCTTCCACCCAACTGCAAGAGGACTGTGTGCCTGGAAACAGGGAGCCAGAACGTGCAGCTCTGTACCGCCATTCTAAAACTGGCCTTTCCACCGCAAAACATAGGAAGTATGTACATGTTTCCCTTGCTTTATGCCCTTTTCCAGTCTGCAGAAGCAGGGATTTTTGTTTTAATATATAAAATGTATGGGAGTGGAATATTGTACAAGCAAGATCCTCTAGATGAGGATGAAGATACAGATATTTCTTATAAGAAACTAAAAGAAGAGGAAATGGCAGACACTTCCTATGGCACAGTGAAAGCAGATAATTTAATTATGATGGAAACCACTCAGACTTCGCTCTAAATATGGGGATACACAGGAGAGTTTATCTTACTGAAATATTACTTCATGTTTATGGTCTGTGGTAGTGTCTGTGGTTTACATAAAGAACAACAATTGGTTCACATTATTATACATGTAACAACTTTGATCTGCCCATTGGTATATTAACCAAGCGTTTTCATAAATTACAAATCAATGTCGTAATATAACTTGCACCTGAGACTGCAAGGGTGCTGCCTGAACAAATGTGCTTTTTGGTTTTTCACCGTTACCGATTTCTATGATTGTTTCAAATATTAACTCTTAGAAAACAGGGTCTTGGAAATGTAGAATTTTGATGCACTATCTTATATGAGTAAAAACACGCTATATTTGTAAAGCATAATTGAGTTTAATGTAATTGTTGTTAAAAAAAAGTGTGCTTGCTCAGCTTATAAATACTTGACATTGTTAATATTTGACCTGTATTCAGAAAAATCCCCAAACAGGTCTATTAAACAATGAAATATAGTATTTTGTCCAACCTGTATCAAATCAGAGAAAAATTACATCAACGTATTTGATTACTTGACCTGATATCTATTTGTAACGAGCCGCCAACATGTTTCTAGTGGACAAGGCATTTGCTTTCAGCTGGGGATTGATTTGGTCTTTTGCATTTATGTAAACACACCCTAAATCAGTTTCTCTTTTGGAAGGATTATTTGGTTAGGAAAATCCGTAGAGCGACTGTCTACCCCTGAGAAGAGCAACAGTCATCAGGCCCTCGTGGTACTCAACAGCACCTCCTGGTCACCGTTTGAGGTGTGGGGTTGGGGGCGCGGCGGGGGTGGAGTACGTTCTCCAAGGGAGAAAACGATTAGCCTAGTCACAGATGCCCTGGAATGCTTTCCCTATGCACTTACTGAAAGGGTTCAATGAGTAGATTTCTCAGGGCAGCCCTGAGATGATGAAATAACCTACAATCTGAGATCGTAGGTATCAGACCCAAAGCAGTTCCCCCAAATCTTCGCATTTTTTGCCCACTAGCCAGAGGCAATCAGCCTCGCCTCAGCTTCCCGGGCGGCGCCGACGATCACCCAGGGCTGGGGACCACCTGGCTCAGCGAATCGCCGTGATGGTTCTCCTGCTGGTATCCTCTTCACCTGGAGCCAGTTCACTTACAGACCAGTTCTGCTTCGCAAAGAAAGCCTTCTTTGCGGATCATCTCAGGGTATTTGTGCCAGCCTCCGGGTGTGGAAAGTTCCCACACCGAGAAAGTCTGGCAGGGGCCCCTCCGGCGGGGACACCAGCGGGTGGCGGGGAGGGTGCGGGGGGCCGCGCAGCGCGGCCAGCGGGGGTGGGGCCCGCGCCCGGCTGCCCCCGGGAGGTCGCCTATTTAGGACGCAGGGGCGGGCAGGAGCGGCAGGGGTGCGCTGATGGCTGCTCTGGGGGACGAGGTGCTGGACGCTTACATGTACCCGGCGTGCGCCCTCTACTCGTACCCGTACCCCTACCCCTACCCGGCCGCCAAGGGCAAGGGAGCGGCGGGCGGGGGAGGCTGGCGGCACCGGGACGGCGGCTACCCTCCGGTTTCCTCCTCCTCTGACGGCGCGGCCTCGTCGTCTTTCCCGGGCTACGGGCAGCTGGCAGCCGCCGAGTACTTCCACAGCTACCAGCGGGCGCAGCTCATGGCCCTCCTGTCGCAGGTGGGCCCCGGCCTCGCCCCGCGGCCCGGCCGGGCCAGCATTCGGGACGTGGCCGTGCAGGTGAACCCGCGCCGCGACGTCTCCGTGCAGTGCTCGCTGGGGCGGCGTACGCTGCTGCGCAGGGCCCGCGAGCCCGGCCCTGACCTCGAGGGCGCGGCGGGCGCGGGCGGCAGCTGCCCGGCCTCCCCGGAGCTGGCCCGCCGGGGCCCCGAGCAGGGCAGCCCACCGAGCGGCGCCCCGCGGCCCGTGCGCTTCCCGCGCACCGTGGCGGTGTACTCGCCCGTGGCCTCCCGCCGCCTTGCCACCCTCCTGGAAGGGGCCGAGACTGCGGCGGCCGAGCAGAGGCCCGGGGCGCCGGACGGAGAGCGAGGGCCGCCAGCTGCGAGGCCCCGAGGACCCGAGGAGCCCGAGGAGGGAGAGGGGTCGGCGAGGAAGGAGCCCCAACGGCCGCAGTCCGAGGAGGACGAGGCCCAGGCCGGCGTACCGGCGAGCGGGGAGCAGCCCCCGCCGGTGGCCGGCGCCCCGGATGCCGCGGGCGAGAGGTGGTCGCCGCGGAGCCCCCAGCCGGGCAAGGAGCGCCTGCGCTTCCAGGTGAGTCCCGAGTCGGCCAGGGAACCGGAGTGGGAGCTCCAGGGCTGTGCGCCCTCCTGGCTCGCGTCCCCGTCCCCGCCCCGCGGCTGCTCACGACAAGTGGAGGCGCGCGCTCCCTTAGGCGCGGGCACTTCTGTGTGCCTTTCGGCAGCTGCTGAAGTCGTCTTTCTCCGGCAGAATTCAATCCAGTGTAGTTTGCGTGTTGCTGCGATGGTAAAACACCGGTTGCACAGGGGGTGGCCGAGGAAACGCCCTTTTAACATTCTTATTCCGAGCGTATTAGCTGTATAAAGCTCTGACCACGGGAGTGTAGCCCTGTGTTGATCCTGCACTGGATGATCTAGGATGGGTCTCGGAGCATCAGAAGGTGAACTTAACTGGCAAAGGGAGTTGATTCCCAAGGATCCCACTCACATTTTCTCATTCAGTGTGTTAGAAACCGTTAACAATTGACTTCTGGGGTCCTAGTCAGGATCTTCTCTTGCCCTTAAGACGCACCCCTCTTCAGAAATCTAATAGCACTGCATCTGCGCTGTGCTGCATTGCTGCCTGAGAGGAGCAGGCTTGGAAGGCCAGTTGGTACTTGCCTGAAACTGAAAGAGCTGGAGCACACTGAGGGGTTGTAACCCAGGGGAGTGGAAAGGCATGAGAGGTAGTAAGAGGCCCGGAAGAGCCCTTTTGGGGTCTCTTCCAGGCTCCCCAGGGCTGTTTAGTGGGGGTGGGGGAACACAGAGTGAATCAAGTTTGTGCACAAGCTGTGCACACTCCAAGCTGTGTATGATCTTAAGTCTTTACCTTCCTGGGCTTCAGTTTGCTCACCTGTGAAATTGCTCAGTGTCCTCCAAAGTTCCTTCCAATTCTAAAGGCCTAACTCCAAAAACTTGTTTATAACTTGTTTCTCACTGAGAAGAAGAACTTAAGAATAAGGTAATACTACTTTTGTTCATATTATGTGTGAATTATGGCTTATCTGTATTTTAGATTCCCAGCACCACTGTTTGGTGGAAACTTAATTAGCATAGAGAACTTTTTTCAAGGTGTTCTCACCCAAGATCATTTTAGGATGCAGAGTCTAGTTTCTTTTCTTGAGTTTAACCACTTCATTCATGTGTGTCCTAAGATCAGACCTATTCTACAGAGAGAAGCCCTCCCTAAAGAACCCCAAAGTTCAGGAACCCTATGTGTTTGGTTTTCCCCTTGCCTGCCTGAGGGAAAACACCTGCTTAGTAATCTGTTAATTTGCTTTATGAACCAAGATAATCCGGTACATAAAATTCCGGTGGGCCCTCGCTTTTCTACTTAATTAAGCCATTAGCTTTCCTAATGATTACGTGGTGGAGATGGACTATGAACCTGATTCTACTTTCCTCCAAGATATGGAGTGGAGTTGCCAGTTTTAAGTATCAGATCCTTTCCAAGCTTCTGAGATGAAGGCTAATTCAGATGTCATGTTGGTTAAACTCTGCTATCCTTTTGCTCAGTTCTTAGAACAGAAATATGGCTACTATCACTGCAAGGACTGCAACATCCGATGGGAAAGTGCCTACGTGTGGTGTGTACAGGGCACTAACAAGGTAAGAAGTGCCCTGTAACTGGCATCATCCTGACAAAAGGTTCAGGAGGGTTTTGCTCTAAGTTTTTCCTCTTTCCCATCACAGGTTTACTACAAGCAGTTTTGCAGAACATGTCAGAAGTCTTATAACCCTTACCGAGTGGAGGATATCACCTGTCAAGTAAATTGAATGTTTGTATTTTGTGTTTGAACTGGGTAGTGATTAGAAAATTTGGGGGTAGTTTCCTGAATGTATTTCCTAAAAGAGCGTAGATTCCCAGTGACCTGAGGTTTTGATTTCTTTCTGGAAGGAGTTGTAGAAATAACACTTAACTGGGAAACAAGGCCTTGGTGTTAGTTTTCTTCTGCTCTTGCAAACCTCGGTCATGTGAATGTCTCTAGACGCTGTTGCTTCACTTGCCGTGTGGAAGAATGTTTGCTTTGCCTGCGACTCAGCTGACTGTAGGAGAAAATAAACTTAGAAAACAGATTATCTTTCTACTAATACGAAGTAGTAAAGGTTGACGGTTTTACCCAAATGCGTTTTATGAAGCACATACCCAAGTTAAAGTATTTAGTAAAAGCACGGGTTTTTTAAAATTTCCATTTTGCCTGTGAGTTCAGGAAGGGATTTGTTTTAAAGTAAACCTAAGTTGCTTTAGCTTTAACCCTAAGCTTTATGGGGTTAACTGGTAACACGTTGCTTGTTACTATTAACTGAGCACTGTACTGTGATAAAAGGCTCTGATAATCGAAGAGGGAGAAGTGGCTAAACTTGCCTGTTAATCACACGGCTAGTGGAGCTTGACTTGCCAGTAGAGACAGCCTAATCAATGCACTTGACTCCAGGTGGGTGCCGGATGCGTGAACACTGCAGGGTGGGTGGAGAGAAATTAAGTATGGAAAACTTAGACTCATCTAGATCTTGGGAGAGTAGGGTACATTCTAAAGTAGGAGAGAGGAGTGTGACAATGAAAGTGGACTTTCTAACCACTCTGCTCTTGGCCCAGCAGTTGCTGCTCTGCCTTCTGCCTCAGCTTGAGGTCCTTCGGAGCAGGGAGAGGGCCAAGGTTAGCCACTGGTGCCAGGCCTGCTACTAGTTCCTGGCCTCACACCTTCGATGTTGTTAAACTCCTCTCTCCTGCTTGCTTGTTCCCTACCCTTCAAGGGCAGGGACAGATTTCCTCTTAAACTGTTTTAAAAGAAACTTCACACAATTCAGAATTGAATCCTGTGCAACATGGGAGCAGGACTGCATGATAAAATGCTCTATTCCTCCCATCCTTCTCCTTGCTAGGAAGGGATGTAGACAGAACAAGATTAGCACAGGACTTTGCTTAGCGTGCATTCAGTTAGTATTGCAATGGACTAGAAAAATAACTTTGAAGTTCCAGGACATCACCAAGTGTTTATGTTCTGTATGTACTTCTCACTTTTTTTTTTTCAGAATTGTAAACAGACTAGATGCTCCTGCCCAGTAAAAGTTCGCCACGTGGACCCCAAAAGGCCCCACCGTCAAGACTTGTGTGGGAGATGCAAAGGCAAACGCCTATCCTGTGACAGCACTTTCAGTTTCAAATATATCATTTAAATGAATGTGAAAAAACCAAAACACTGGTCCCGCTGAACGTGTGTGTGCTAGTGGAGCAGACAAGTGAGCTTTTTTCCATGCCCCTCCTCCTCTCTGCCGCTCCCTCAAAATACTTCGTGAAAGGCTGTATTTGACGAAGCTGTCAAATAAAAGCATTGCAAAATTGATACACTGCGTAAAATCCTTAAGATTTAGGGGAGCCTGTCTTGTCTTAACAGTCTGGGCCTTTTACTTTAATATCTGTCCATTGCTTACAGAGCAACCAGGCTCTGAACTAGGATAGTCACTTGAGAGAAAAGTGTAGAGGGACTCACATGGGAGGTTTACTACTTGTAGGTCTGTAGGGCTGATGCCTATAAGAAATTAATTGAATAAAAAGCCATCTATTAAAATGAGCATCCTTCTGGGGCAGGTGGAGGCTAGAGCCAGGCCTTGACGTTTGAGGGGACTCTGATGTTTGGGGATGGATAATGCAGAGTCAGAACCCAGAATGGATGGGCCTACAGCTGATCTCGGTTTAGTCGTTGCTGAGGGAGAAAGGCTGTGAGAACTGGTGCCTTGCTAATCACGATGTCACAGGTACGGATGGGAACAGGGTGGCTAAGGGCAGCTTTAAGATGTTAAATAACTTCAAGTGGACTTCGGCTGGTAATTTGTTAACTTGAAAAAAAAAGCTCTCCTAAATGTATTTAAAGATTCAGTTAGAGGCAGCTTTATTTAGCCTTTGTCATTATGGACTTGCAGTTCTGTAAGTGGAAGCAGTGTTTGGCGCCATCTAACACAGGGATTCTCATCCTAACCTGATTACCAAGCTTTCTACCTGATTACCAAGAAAACATGAGACCCGGCACCAGCGCTCTCCCGGTGCAGGGATGGGGGTGGGGGATGACATGAGGGATTTTAATGAAATCAGAGTTGAGAGCTGTTGATTTCTTGGTTACAGAAACCACATAATTGGAACCAGGTGCTAATTAGGCCTCCTTCCAATTTTCTGAGCATCCCATTTTTAAGTTAACCCTTACTACCTCATAGACCATATATAGTAAGTCTGTTAACATCTTGGATGCTTGTATGTAGACAAATATGGAAAATAGAAACGAAAATGAGTTTGAAGTCTCTAGAACTTTATAGCAAGGGGGAAGGCCTCTAACCATATGGCTTGGTAAGGTGTTTGTAAAAAGGCAGATTCTTAGGTCCCTGTCTCTACTGAATCACTACACAGAGGTGAAGCATTGAATAGGCGCCCCCTGTATTGCTTATGGAATTGAAGTGTGAAAACTACAATTGAGTCAGCCTTGCATTCACCGTAGAAAAACATGGCTGTGGGCTCTGCCCTCATAAAACTTCCAGTGTATCGGGTAGATGGCCATTAATTCCTGCATAAAACTTCTGCCCTGCACTATGTAAGACCTACTTGGTGCCTGGTAGGAGAAAAAAAAGGGATGACTTGGGGAGGTCAGGGAAGCCTTGCCTAAAAAATGACACTACAGCTGAGCTAAAGTTTGGATGAGTTGAATTAGACAAAGAGGGGAAGAAAGAACTTTTCCAGACTAAGCTAATGTGTGCAAAGGCCCAGTGGTAGAGAAAGCCAGGAGGCCACAGGGGCAGGGATGGGGATGATGGCAGGTGCAACTGATAGGCCCAGGCTGGAAGGACTCTGGACCTTGCTCAGGATGACTGGTTTTCATGTCATCAGTAAGAATCCACTGAAAGGTTTTAAAGCTGTGGTGGGGCATGGTGACAGATTCACCTTTTAAAAAAAGTAATCACTCTGGCAGTACGGTGGATGCCTGTTAAACCTGTAAGGAGTCTTGCAAAGATCAAATGGTGGTGGGACAAAAGAGAAATGAAGGATGAGAACTCTAGGTGTGGGTGAAGGTGATGTGTTTTGTACTAACACTACTAACTCCTGATGTGGTGGTTGAGGGTAGGTACAGGGAGAGGAAACCGATCTGACTCACATGACGTGCAAGGGGTACATAATATTCACTCTAAGCATTTGCTGAATGAAGAACAATAGCAATATACCTTCAATGAGTCCTAGGACAAATTCAATGGTTATTAATACAGCTATTAAAATGGCTATTAATCATTCTTTAAGCTTAATATTGTTTGCCATTAATTTTCCTAATAGAGCAGCTAACCCTGTTTTACAGCTGAGGAAAGCAAGGATCAAAATATGTGTTACTTAGAGTTAGTGGCCATTCAGACATTGAACAAAGTGGTATAAAAACTCATGATTCATGAGTTATGGTGATAACATTCTACTAATAAGGCACTGTCAAACTGTATGTATAATTGGAAATTTATAAAATTGATTTTTCTTTGAGAGATTGAGAGGCTAGAAGGCCAGAATACTGTTCTCTCTGGGTGTCAAGAGAAGTGATTCTAGTTTTGTTCATATTTCTTACATTTGCTAAAGTGACAGTGGGTTACTTTGAAAATTTAAAAATAAGAATGCCATAAAGTACAATTATTATCACATTGATTCTTATTTCCTCTAGTGTAGGTTATGCTGGTGGATGAGCAGTTCTCATAGACCAAAAGGAGGTACACTCACTCTGGCTTTGGTGAGTCTGTTCCAAGAAAACGTCTGACGATTTCCTGAATTTAAGGTAGATTGTGGGCTGTACCACACCCTCCATCTTATATCACTAAAAGTAGAAAATATTTTCTAAATTGTGTTAAAAATCCTTTGGATTTTTCTTCTTTGGAGAAACTGCCAGATATCTTTTGTTTGTTTGTTTTTAAATTTTTTTTTTATTTATTTGGCTGCACCGGGTCTTAGTTGCAGCACTTGGGATCTTTTTAGTTGTGGCATGCGAACGCTTAGTTGCGCGTGTGGGATCTAGTTCCCTGACCAGGGATCAAACCCAGGCCGTCTGCATTGGGAGCGTGGAGTCTTAGTCACTGGACCACCAGGAAAGTACCCAGATCTCTTATCTTGTGTGATTTTACAGACTTACTGTTTAAAAATGATAAATTTAGTGGGCAAAGGAAAAAGTTTATATGAGCAAAGACTGGGCTCTGATTGGAACTAAATAAGGTGTTTAATAAATTAAGCATTTGATATATTTTGTTAATAAATGCAAACTTTGGACCCAGAGGACAAGGAGCAAAAAATTATAGGTTTTAAGGAAATCTGATTTGCAAAAGGACAATCCTAATGACTTTATATCTGCATCTTGCTTTCTGCATGTGCATTAATCTTTATTACATTATTAATAGGCTTAGTTATATATAAATAGGAGAAGGAAATTTCAACTGTTTGGAAGGTTTGGTTTGGGTAATTAGTCAATTGAACTGAATCTGTTCTCCCCTTTTGAAGGAAAAATATTTTTAAGAATAATGAAGGCAACATTTGAAAAGTTCCTTAATTATGCACACTCTAATCATTCATCTTTTCTTAAAATACAACACAAACCAACAGCTACAATGCTTTTTATTTTAACAAAAAGGATATAAGGAGGGTGAGAAAAATAGGGGATGGTAAGATAGGCTGTAAAGTGTGGTGTGTCTCCAGACACCCACCCCTCTCTTCCTGCCCCGCACCCAGAAGTTATTAAATAATTTAAAGGACACCATTTACAGTACCAGAACACCATCAAAATAATTGTTTTTATCAGGGTCAAAAAATACAGTGATTATGAATGTGCTGTGACCAGTTACAGAATTTTACAAGAAACATAACTCTAGTCAGCAGTCCAGCGGCGTGCACAGGGCCCTCAGTTAATGCACTTGAGCATAATTACATTTCTGGCAGGGGTCTGCACCACCAAGAAAAGGCAAAGCCAAGCATTTCATTTCTACATTCTAAGCTCTGGAATCCCAGAGCCCAGTTTAAAAGAAAAGTCACAGTGGATAAGAGATGCATATAAAAAATACAAGGTGTTCCTTTCAAATCAGAGGAATTGTGGGACTACATTCATTTCTTTTACAAAATGCTATTTAAAAAAAGGACAGAGAATCCAGTTCATGTTATGCTACAGGCTTGGACAGTGAATAAGTATATTGCATGTTTTGGTAGTCAGTCTTCAGGCTTCCTTTCATCTTCCCCCATAGCCCCAGGTTCCTTTAGGGTGAAACATGTGAGTCCTGAATAAACATATAAAAATGCATTTGCATCTCTCTTCTTGAATTCTGCAGACTTCAGGGCCTGCAAGTCATATATTTTACCATCAATGACCACAATTTTTTCTTTAGCTTTGTACACCTCTTCTTGTATAACAGTGCATTGCACAAATGTACAAGAAAATACTGGTTTTAATCTATACAGTTTCTATAATAATTATGGAGTAAAATAAGTTAACTTTTCTAATGAGAAGAGCTGACGGGCAGCATACATCTTTATTTTACATTTTAAAGTCTCTGCAGGCATCTACTTTGGTTAGTTATCAACAATCGTAACATAAGCACTGATCAGAGAACTGAGCAGCATTCCAATAACGTTAACAGATATATTATTTCTTTTTGAAATACTGGGAAAGCCCAGTTTTAAAATATTATTAAAATGTTCTAACATTTACACACTATGAAGAGTTAGATCTAATAAAATAAAATTTTTTCAAAAATAATCTTGCAGTGCTCTTTTAGGCATGCTCTGAGACGTTATCACCAAACATCCATACCTTGAAAATATGACTATCACATATTCACACATCTCAGCTCGCACACACACACAATTCCTTATACAGACCAAAAAACAAAACACCCACGCCCTTATCCCACATGTTGGGGAAAAAAAAAAAAATCAATGGTTTTTGCAAAGAAGTCTTTCTGTGTATATCCATCCGACTGGATGTTCTTCATGTAGATGATTAACTGTCAGTTGTTGATTATGCTTGTGACTACTAGAAATCCAAGCATCTCTGCAGGTCTTCAGCTAAAATGAACCAGCCTCGATTTCAGCCTCATTTCACCTGCTTTCCAATGTCTCAGTATTAGAGGCCATTATTGCAGACATTCTTAGAATTCTTTTCTTTCTCCAGAAAGTAATATATTTGTATGCATCACTTTTAGCCCTTTTCTTTTCACATAGGTAATTAAAAAAATTCTTTCTTCACACAGTTATTGTGGGAGGTATTGGCAGCTGTTAAACGATTCGTTTTTTTTCCCTTCAGCTCTGATTCTGACGTTCTTACTTTTTTACCCTGGTAAAGTTTGACAGTGAACTGCAAGGGTCCATAGAAGGTGCTTGTTAATATTCTTAATCGCCTTCAGTTTAGTCTCTTCCTAAATGCCTGAAGTTTCTCAGAATCCAGTGCTCACAAAACTTCCAATTGGTTTGGCCTGTGCTAGGAGTTGGTATGACTGCACCATGCGTAGAGACTCTCTTATTTCTAGATTGAGTTCCATCAATTTGTAGTTGGCTTCTGACATGTCCAGGTCAGAGCCTATGACTGCAAAGCTTCCCGTCTGGCCCAGGGTCTGGTGATGGAAATAGATGTGTAACAGTGTCTGGACAGGGTCATCTTCACAACTGCCAAAGATATCGTTGGGCCAGAGAGATCTGAAAACACACAGTATTTTTAAGTCCTGAGACTCAAAGTAATTATTAAAGATAACTACTTTTAAGTTAATACCTATAAAAATAATTTCCTTTGGAATCACTGAGGATGTTTTAATATTTGAGCAAACATTACTGTGAAAGTATCACAGTATGAACAAAATCTAAAATTGGTGTCATTTCATTGGTAACTGTACAAAATAAGGTCATGTTTTCCTTTCACAAAGACATAATATTGAAACATCAAACTGAAAACCAAACCCAATCTTTATAAACTTCCAGTTAGGTATAAAGGCATCTCCTATAAATTTCTTCACAATTTACCTGAAAGCTTTGACTTGTGCTACAGCTGATATAAATTCCTTATTTTTCAAAGTTTCAATTAAAGTATGAATGGCAGTTTCTATAGTAGTTTGTGCAGCTTTGGAAATGTCAATTTCTTCATTTTCTGAGGCGGACTCGGCTTCTTTGAGGATACTTTCCAACTGGGCAAGTTCCTCTGACATGTTGAAGACCTAAAAGAAATAAATATACCTTAAAAGGATCAATTTGTTCAGTAACAACAAGAGCATTTACTTGGCTGTGAAGATACATCGAATGGTGGTAGTATTTTCTCTTAAATATTATTTTCAACTGTTAAACTTAGTCCTTATGGGCGGTTAATATTTCAAGTTCTCTATTCAGTTGGAATAAATAATTTCAGCTGCCAAATAGTAGCCTTTAAATACTCTTGATAAAACAGGTTGTCTTAAGTGTAATAACTGTTACATTGTAATAAGTTAAAATAATTGGTTGCAACCAACGTTTATATTGGTTTTAACATGTGACATATACTTCATCTTGGATAGTAAAAATACATTTACGTTATTATTTTGCTAACAGCAGGCCTGGAATTATGGGATGATCGTGAAAAAAAATTTTGACAGTAATGAGAAGTCTTTATATTTTAAAGGGTTACTTACCCAGGGTATTTTATATAAACCAGTGAGTGTTTATTTTTTTAAATAAATTTAACCACTTTAGAAAGCGAAGTGATTTCCTCGGTGATAGTTTTGGTACCAGTGGTTGACAAGGGGGAAAAAGACTAAAGTCCCTACTTTTGAATCTATTCATGACACGATTTCTAACATTCTCAGTGCTCTTGACATGTTTATTCTTGTGTGCATTACTTGAACTACAGAAACACTATGTGGACAAGATGTTAGGGGGTTTCATAATACAATTTTGTCTTTATTGAATTGACATGCTTTACTTCATTTTTGATTACAGATGATCTGTTGCTGCTACTGCGACCTTTAAGGTCTCGGATCTTTTAAGATCGCTGGAAATCTGCTGTCAGATTTACTAACAGGTCCTGAAATAGTACATCATTTCAAAAACCAATAATGCTTAACTGGGGCGGGGTGGGGAAAGATTCACTATAAGCGACTTCTCACTTCATCGCTCCTGCAAGGAAATATGTATGTATGTATTTTAATTTCCTAGAATCAGTTACTAATGCCTAGTACAACTGAATATTTACCTCTGCTTCATTTTTAATTGTGTTTACTTGATTGATAAGTTTACAGTAGGCTTGGAACAGAAGCAGCAATTGAAAATGCAATTTGTATAACCTTCGGCAGAGCTCCAGTTCCTAGAAATAAATAACACTGTGTTAAATTTAGGTGTTATTTTCCATATTTGACTAGACAACATATTTCAAATAAGAATTTATAAGTAAATAATTGTTAAAATTTATTCTGAGCTTTATTTTTCTGCAGTAAGCAAGTTAATATGGTATGAAGTTGATGAAAGACAGATGAAAGATGCTCTGAAGACTGGGATTAAAATAAAAATTTAAAGATTATTGGTTACATAATTCATTTTTAGTGTGAAGCACATTTTCACATTAGACAAACAGAATTTTTCAGCAGGCAATAAATAGAATGCTTTAAAAAGAATTCACTAGAACTTAAAACTTTAACTTCATAAGGAGAAGAATTTACAAGTGCATATATGCTTGCCACACTGAGATGTACATCTCACTGCATTTATCAACAAGTGCTTGATAAAGCGAAAAGTAAAACTGGATAACCTCTCACCTAAAAAGTAAGAATAGTTTGTCTTTAAAATGAGTTCCTTTTTTTAAAAAAAGCAAATTTGTAATCTCACTGAAACAAGACAATGAAATTAACAAATGCACTTGGATTTTTAAATTAAGAAATATAAAAGGAGACATGTTAGAGATGTGTAAAAAGGCAGCCACTAGTTGTACAGATTAATTATAAAACCTCATTGTCTTTGTAGGACTGAAACATTTCATGGATTAGGGCTATGCAAAACTGAAGCACACACTACTCTTAAAGCAGTCCATGACAAAACATTGCTAGGTCACAAATGGCAAATGAAAACCAGTTTGTCTGACATGGATAAGTAGTCTATAAATTAAGACAGGTCACTTACTGCTAGAATTTCCATTTGCTAAGCAAGAAGGTGATCGGGTCACAAAAAATACAAAGGAAGAAAAAGACCAAGAATTAGTGTAACAAATCATTTTAACTAGGGTCACAGATGTCCCAGGCAAACTGAAGAACATTTAAAATTACACCCAAAAGAAAAATTTATGATGCTATTTCCAGAATAAAACTTTTTAGACATTTATTGTAACAATCCAGGGTGTTTTTCACTCTTTGCCAAATAACAGCTAAATTACATTTAGGCTATAGTTTATTTCTTGTGCAAAAGCTACAAAGAATAAAACTAGTGGGATATTGGGAAAGTTGGCTACTGAAAGTGGTCTTCTATCTGGGTTTTTATAGCCTTTCCAAAAAAAAAAAAAAGCCAAATGTAATAAATTTCCATTAGTAAAGTGGAAAACTTCTGATTAGAAAATATGAAATGATTTGCTCTTCTCAGAAAAGAATTGGTTTATAATTTTATGTAATATGCATTTGCCTATGAGAAGATTCTCTCTGGCGTGGCTCATTCTGGGTTGCCTACCCTTTGCTGTCTAACTAAGTCCTAAGTTGCCGTAATTAGTGCTGAATCGGAAGGTAAAATATTGAGAGCAGTTGTGTGTTTTAAATTGTATTGCAAATGTAATTTAGTAAACCTCAGAAATTCAACCCAACTAGGTTTGAATCAAATGAGGTAATGTAAAATACACAGTGAAACGTCCAGTTTATGGAATATTTAAAACTTATTACATTAAAATATCTACAGCAACTTAGACCTAGTCTCATTAATGGAGAAGAATGACTTCTAATTAAAACAGCAATCGCCATAATGTAAATATTGCTTCTAAAAGTCCTTTTTGAAATCTGCTTTTCTAAATAGTTTCCTCTGAAGCACTGTTTATATAACATTTATTCCTATCAATTTAGAAGGGATTTGCTAAGCAAAGGTGAACTTCAGCTCCGTACTGCTTACCATAAATTATGTAGATGGTCATCCTGTGAATATTAGCTGAGCACAATCCAATGTCAAACATATTAGCATATCTAAATTTCTGAGGTTTTACTTCATACAGTTTTATATGGAAACTAACAACAATTTAAGCTTTTAAATATTTTTTTTCACTTCCATTAGCATAAATAAAAACTGACTCTACACACGTATTATCCAGAGCATCTACTTTGGGATGTAATGGAAAAGAAATCACTGATAAAGTTTACCATCACCACAACTGTAGGAAATAACACAGACATAATTAATTTCATAGCTCTGAATTACTAGAAATCACGCTAAATATGTTAACACTGTACATTTAAAAATATTGCTTTTCAGTGTACTGAAATTTGCATATACAGCCTTAATTTATTTTTAATATTTATTGATTGCTTATTATGCAAAAGACTATACTGGTATACAGCAAAAGACAATACATAATGTTGTTCAAAAAGGGACCCCTGCTCTCAAGGAGCTGAATGTGAAAGGAGACCTAAGATATCAATGGAAGTCTTCAATGTACCGAGTTCTCAGTTTTCACTTAGTAGAAAATCTCAAGCTATATTAATTGACATAGACTCCTGGAGATGGAACTCATTTTCTTCAAGGTAGAAGGGGTATAAGAAATCACTTAGTCTAACCACCTAATTATATATGAGAAAAGCAGTTTGTTACTTGCTTAAGCCATAGTGGCAAAGACAGAATTAGAACCAAAGGATCTAATTCTAGTCTGAGGTTAATTCCTTATCTTGCCTCGTTTCTTTCTTTACACAGATTATTTGACAATTTCTTTATGACAGAGCAGGATTTGGAGTCAGCCTTCCAAGGTTTGAATCTTAATCTATTTACTTACTGATATTAGATAAATTAGCTTCTCTGAGCCTCAATTTTAATTTGCATATACTTTTTCTCATTTATTTTTGAATATTTATTAATTGCTTATTATGTATCCTCATCTGTGTAACGGGGCTAATTACAACATCTACTAGACAGAGCTGTAAGGACTGAGATAATGAATGTGAAATGCTCAGCACAGTGCCTGGCAAATAGCTTACATTTATTGAGAGTATACTGTTATTTTCTCAACATTTCAGTTTTGTAAAACTTCACATTTTTATTACAATAGTACAATAACTTACAGTGACTAGAAATCTGTAACAATCTGATGTTGTCAAAGGTTAGAATTCTCATGTCAAATGCAAAGGGTGTTAACTGATTAATACATGTTCCCCATATGAAGTTATACTTCTATTAGAATGATTTGTAGGTCTGAATTTTATCCTCATTTAATGTATGTGTTACATATGTGCACTTTTCTCTAAGCAAATATATTACTATTATTTTCACTGAATTTTATACTAGCAAAAACCATAATTTATCCAATCAGAATTTCAGCTTCGGAAGGGCTAGTATGAATGTATATAACATTACTCAGGTTTGTTATCCTGACCAGACTTTATCTGTAGAGGACTAATGCAGAATGAAAAAATGTTTAAAGAGGCAGATGCAACTAAAAGTCAACCTGGACTGTCCAGATATTCATCGAGCTTATCTATGGAATGTTATTAAGCTTCAGTCATAAGCTGGCCGTTCATTTTTATTAAAGTGAATTTTTCATTACTAAGCCAATATTCCACTGAACCTAACTTTTACAAAGATTGTTCTGATAACAAAAATGAAAAATGTTACCAATATTCTTTATTTCTAGGAATATCAAGGACATTTGAGAATACATATTATTTTACCTGATACAGAAATATAGCAAAACTAAGAATAAGAAACTTACTTGTGCATCTGTGTTTATCCTATACATGTCTTCTTTGGCACCAAATGTCCTCTTACAATTGTCTAACCACTGAAGAAATAAATAACAGTAAATTTTAATAGAGTAATTGCACAATGTATAATGAAATAGGTAGTGTAATGGCCTGCTCATATAAAGTAACAATCTTGGACCTCCCTGATGGTGCAATGGTTAAGAATCTGCCTGCCAATGCAGGGGACACGGGTTCAAGCCCTGGTCTGGGAAGATCCCACATGCCACAGAGCAACTAAGCCCGTGCACCACAACTACTGAGCCTGCGCTCTAGAGCCCGCGAGCCACAACTACTGAGCCCGCGTGTCACAACTACTGTAGCCCGTGCACCTAGACCCCGTGCTCTGCAACAAGAGAAGCCACCGCAATGAGAAGCCTGCTGGCTGCAACTAGAGAAAAGCCTGTGTGCAGCAACAAAGACCCAAAACAGCCAAAAATACAAAATAAATAAATTAATTAAAAAAATAAAACAACAGTCTTAAAAAGTGAACTTGAATTTCTAGGACTGGTTGTAGACATAGACTTTCATCTCCATTTGAGCCGAATCATTTGTGTGCAACAAACCCAAGCAGAGGATACTGTGTATGTGGCTACATGCACACGCTGGGGACGGTTTACTAATGGAAACACAATCAGGTGTCTTCTATTCCAGGGCCTTGTGGCGCTCCATTTCAGTAAAGAATATTCATTTTGTAGATTTTATTGGAAATCTTCACAACCTATACCTGACCTTTGTCTAATGTAAGATGGGGAAATGAAAGATGGGCTTGCCCTCCTGTCAATTTAATAAAGGCAACTTAGAAAGAATTAACCAGGTCCGTTTGCTTATCGGAAGTTTAATTCTCAGAAGACTAGTGTCACTTTTAATTAGTGAAACAGAAACTAAAATACATTTTAAATCTTGTTTTTGTTTGTTTTTTCTTCCTTTTTGGACAGCAATAAATGACAAACATTATCTCCAATGAATATTGAATACAGAAGCCAAATGTGGATTTTCCTTTTCCAGGGGCTAGTCCTAAAGATGGATATTTATTTAAGGTACCTTTTCCTTGGTCAGATAAAAAGAAAATAATAGTACTATGGTTTAGTGGGGAAAAAACACTGGAGTCACAGAATTTCCAAGCTAAAGTGAAAGCTTAGAGCCTTCAAGTTAAGATCCTAGGTTTTGACGGTTTGATATTATTAATATTACCAGTTCATTCGACTTCCTAGTTCTTTTTGTGTGATAGATTAAATATAATAAAACTAATATATATATATATATATATATATGAAGTCATTAGGACTTTGAGAAAAACTACTAGCTACATTGTTTACTCTTTGAAAATATTTCAGTAGTAGACATTTGAAATTCTCAGTTGTAGCTGTTAATGGTCTACATGCAAAGAATGAAAATTAGATGTCTCGGTTGTTTCAAAACAATCTCTTTGACCTTATGTCCCTTTTATCCTGGTTCCTCAGCCTGCACGGGCCCTTAGGCTCTTTACTTGACAGCATCTCAGAAGAAAAACATATTAGGCTTTCCTAGTAAGATACAGCTGCTGGCAGTCATTGTCAAAAGCTATCTAGCAGATTTCTTTATATGAGCAAAATTCAGTTGACATCTATCATGGAATCTGTACCTTAATCTTTATTCACTCAAAATGTTAAAATGCCTATACACTTCATCATCATCACAGGTCCGGCCCAGTTTGTCCAAGTATACTGATAAATTTGAAAAAAATAATTTCAATTGCTTATTTAATGGTTTGTCCTTACTAAATATAATTTTTTATACTGTATGCCTATGATATGGCATTTGGGGGCACTATTCAAAGTAATTATTTCTGATTTTTATTCTATTACAAGAAAAGCCCCAACCCTATTGTCCCGAGGCTACACACTGGCCTGCAAAAGTAGAGGTCCACACCTTCCCAGTCAGTGTATACAAGATACAGTAGACGGTTTGTGTACAGAATACTCTCCAACTCACATGTAACAGTCTTCCTGTCATGATGGAATTTTTTTTTTTTTTCCCCAAGATGGATTTTTTTAACTCAAGGCCCAAATAAAGGTTAAAATTTAACTGGAGAGGTTTGGCTTCTGGGTATGATGGGGTAGCTTGTATAAGGCCAGTCCTCCAAGAACAACTATGGAAGCTGAATACCACCAGCCAGGAGGATTTAGGGAGTTAGAGAAAAGTACTGAAGGGAGCTGTACATTGATTCCAGCATTACCCTAGGGGACTTGCTCATTGATGTCCACGGGCTCAGAAGCTGAACAAAAAGTAGTGGCTTGTAGTTCACTGGGCTGGGAAAACAGGGCTGTCACAGGTAGTGAGGTACTGAGGGCCAAGATCCTGGAGAAAAGATAGCTGCAGAGAAGGGAGCCTACCAATCTGTGTGCAGTTTGCTCTTGGGGCACTTGTTCCTATGTTTGTCATGTGCAGGAGGAGAGGCTAAGGAAGCAAGTAATAGCATCTGGGAGGATGAAAAGGTAAGCAGAGACTTTTTGGTCTCGTGGTGCTGGGGAGATGAGATAAAAATTGTTCAGTTCCTGCCAAGAGAGCAGAGTCCTGATAAATACCCCAGGCTTTCACCTGTGATCCTTAGAAGACTCAAGGAATAATAAAAGAATGTATAACTAAAAAACTATTAGAGGGGAAAAACTGAATAATGAAAAATGGTTGATAGAAAAGAAGTTAAGAAAGAAAGGAAAAAGTAACAGAATAGATGGGATAAGAAATGGTGAGATGGTAGCTTAGGAAGGAATCAAATTCATTTTTCTCTCCATACAAATATTTTAATGGATTCGGCACAATTTATTGAACATTCTTTTCCCACTGCATTGCCATAGAGCCTTTGCTGTAAATTATATGATTATATATGTGTAGGTCTGTTATGTTCTATTGGTCTATTTGTCTATTTTTATGCCAGCACTACACTCTTTTGAGATTTTTAATAGGTCTTACTGGATGTAGGTCTCACTCTGTTGTTTAGACCTTGTTGTTGCTCTTTTTGGACAAGATTTGGAAGACGTTTTCTGTCAAGGGCAGACAGTAAATATTTTAGGTGTTGCAAACCATAGATTTTCTGTTGCAACTATTCTGTGTCGCAGTGCAAAATAGCCATAGACAATAGGTAAACAAATGGGATGGCTATGTTCCAAAAAAGTTTATTTACAAAAACAGGCAGGAAGCCAGATATGACCTGAGGGCTATAGTTTCCTGACCTGTGTTCAAGACTATAATCAGCCTGTCAATTTCCATTAATATATTGTCTGAAATTTTGAATGAGATTGCATTCAATCTATAGATCATTTTGGGGAAAAATGACTTTACACTGTTGAGTTTTTTGATTCATAAACGTGGTATAGCCTTCCATTTATTCGGGAGGCCTTTAATTTCTCTCAGTAATAACTGAAATTTTCTGTGTGGAGGTTTGGAACATCTTTAAATAGACTTAATTTGTAGGTATTTGATGTTCTCCTGTTGTAAGTGGTATCTATTGCTGTATAACCAACCACCCCTAAAACTTAATGGCTTCTTAAAACAACAAGATAAATCTTTGTGTTGGCTGGGAGTTTCTTCTGGTCTTGCCTAGGGTCACTCATGAGTCTACAGTCATCTGATGGCTTGACTGGGGCTGAAAGTTCCAAGCTGGCCTTCCTCAAGTGCCTGGCATGCTGGCAGTCAGCTGGATGCCTCCACTCTCCTCCACATGGCCTCTCATCCTCCTGGAGGCTGGAGGTCAAATAGTTTTCCAGAGTTTGTTCCAATTTACACTCTGACAGGCATGATGGCAAAAGTAGAAGCTGCAAAAGACCTCTTAAGTGCTAGTCTCAGAGGTTGCACAGCATCACTTCTTAATTTGATTGGTCAGAGCAAGTCACAAGGCCATCCCAGACTTAAGAGGTGGGAAAATAGATTCCATCTCTTGATGGGAGGAACAACAGCAAAGTCATATTGCAAAGAATCGTGGACACAGAGGAGCATGATTCATGGGGACTATTATCACAGCAATCAACCTTCTAGGATAGACAGATTTCTGAAGACACAAAAGCACTAACCATAATGGAAAAGATGGATTAGCTTGGACCTAAGTAAAATGAAAAACTTCTGTTGATCAAAAAAATGCTATTGAGATAGTGGAAATGCTAGCCACAGATGGGGAAAAATTTGTAATTCGTACATCCAGTAAAAGGCTTGTGTTTAGAATGAAGAACTCCTACAAATCAATAAGAAAACCACAAATAACCCATTTACAAAATTGGGCAAGATACTTTAGGCACAATTCACAAAATAGCTAAATGAAGAAGAAAAGGTGCTCAAACAGTCATCAGACAGATGCAAAATAATATCATGAAATACTACCTCACATCCACCAAAAATGACAAAACGTTAAAAGTTGGCAATACCAAGTGGTGGCAAAGGTATTAGGGCATGGTAACTCCTATAAACACTTCTGATAGGATTGTAAATTGATGTAACCTCTCTTAGAAAACTGCTTGGCAGAATCTACTGAAGTTGAACAGATGTATACCCCGTGACCCAGCAATTCCACTCCTAGATAGATATCCAACAGGTATTTGAACATATATACGTAAAAGACATGTATAAGAAGTTACACAGCAACATTATTTGTAAAATGACCAGATCTTGCCCGATACTTTCCTGCTACTGAAAACTCTCTCTTCTCCAATCTGTAATTACTATTTCAGTCCAGATATAAGATCACTACCCCCTTAATAAGTATTTTCTTATACCATATTCTTTTCCTGAGATAATCCCCCAATATAAAATTAATGTCTGTCAAGGACTAAGGTTGCATCTCTATTCCATGAAGCTTTCCTATCAGCCAAAAGTGACCTCTCCTTGGAAATCATAGATTTGGTTTGCATCCGTTCTCTGTTAGACCTGTATGATTTGGGGAAGTCTCTTTCATTGCCAGTACTTTTATTTATAGCTATAATTTAAACATTTGTTACTAATTATTCATGCACAGTATTTGTGCTTTATATTCCTATCTAGAATATTTAGGGAATAAGAACCAGGTTTAATACTTCATTTTTCATAGGCCTTTACATGTGATAGATATATTTTTTTTTTTTTTGCGGTATGCAGGCCTCTCACTGTTGTGGCCTCTCCCGTTGCGGAGCACAGGCTCCGGATGGGCAGGCCCAGCGGCCATGGCTCACGGGCCCAGCCGCTCTGTGGCATATGGGATCCTCCCAGACCGGGGCACGAACCCGTATCCCCTGCATCGGCAGGCGGACTCTCAACCACTGCGCCACCAGGGAGGCCCGTGATAGATATTTAGTACTTATTAATGAAACACTCATCTCCTATTCTAGGGGAAAAAATGCCTACTGTATGCAGTTTGTGTGAAAAGGAGAAACTTTTTTTCCTTTAAGTTTTTCTGCCCCTGCCAATTGAAAATATACTGGATTTATTCTCAGGGAATAGAATGACTGGTTTTTTTTTGGGTTTTTTTTGCGGTATGCGGGCCTCTCACTGTTGTGGCCTCTCCCGTTGCGGAGCACAGGCTCCGGACGCGCAGGCTCAGGGGCCATGGCTCACGGGCCCAGCCGCTCCGCGGCATGGGGGATCTTCCCGGACCGGGGCACGAACCCGTGTCCCCTGAATCGGCAGGCGGACCCTCAACCACTGCACCACCAGGAAAGCCCAGAACGACTGAGTCTTGCAGTGCCACACTGGAGTTAAACATTTCTTTGCAGGTAGTATAATATACTGTGTGCTTACTTCTCCCTTTGCTTGCCCACGTACACATACATATCACAGGAAAAAGATCACCACTTTGTCACAGGTTGCAGATTTTTCTGGACCACAACACCACTGTGCCTTTCTCAGGGAAATACTGCTTTTATACCCCAGCTTGCAATGTTGACAGCAGCTATTATAGTCTCAACACAGAAGCGTTTTATAAAGCTCATTTTCCATTGTGCTCTTAGGCTCTTAGAGGGCCAATTTCTAAAAGCAAAAGATAGGAATTTACTGGCCAGAGAGCTCCAAGGCCCCAACATTCTCAGTAAAACCCTGAGGCAAGTGTTAATAGGTTCTGTTTTCCATCTGAGCTATTATGCCAGGTTAGCGCTTCTAGTGTCACAAGCAACTACTTTATTTTACGTGGTCAAAACAGACTGACCTGCTCCGCTGCTTCTCGTTTGGCATTGTATGTATCCAGGTGCTCTTGCAATTCCAAAACACTGAACTTGAGTGTTTCTAGCAAATCACAGGACATCAGCTGTCAAATCAGAAACACATTGATCCAGGTCACCATTTCTGATCACAATCCTGAGACCAAAAACTTTGGTTTTCAGGCCAGCTTAAGCTGGCCTCCCTAACTGTACGCTGTCCCATACTAAGGACTGACCTTTCACTGAAACAGAGGAGAAGTGCAGTGCAATTTCAGGGACGTCAGAAGGATAAGCCTGCCTTCAACTGCCTTCAAAAATGGGCTCAGGCAAAAATGGCAATGTCAGTCCAGGATAGACCTTAAAGGTAACACCCTTGAAGCTTTTCCAACCTTAATTCTTTAAAAACCTTACTACATAATCTACAGGCGTGCTTGGACACAAGTGGGGAAGACCAGGGAGTTCTGGGTTCTTCATGGGGGGAGGTCTAGCCCTCTCCTACCCGCTTTTACTCAGGAATCAGGAAAAGTACACATCTCTAGAGCATGATTCTTCAGCTTCCCCATCTAGGACTCTGTGGAGGGTGAGGGCAGGGAGAGGCCAGAATCAGAAGTAGTCACAAGCCACTGCATATAATACACGGGAATTATATTCTGCTAGATATTTATAATCAAGTTGAAAATATGAACCTTCAGACTTCAAAATTCTGAATTACCTTAAAAAAAAGACCATTTACTGAATGATGCCATTTCAATTTAGTTTTTATAATAAGCCCTCATGTTAAAACTTACTGTCTCAGCATCCACAAAGACTGTCGGGCATTCTGAACACACCACCATCACTTCCAGTGAACTTTTAAATTTGGTACCAATGCGTTGCAGACTCTCACCAAGAAAGCTGACTGCCTCATTAGTTATGTCTCCAAACTTTCTTTGAATTGACTATGGAGAAAACATAAGAAAAATGTTAGTATTTCATATGAAAGCCTTTTTTCATGGTTAAGTAAAAAAGCATAATTTATAATTAGAGCAACCTTTTATTTTAAAACTATTATTGTAGTGATATATAGAACTCTTAAAACTGATCTGTAAGTCCTTGTTTTTAGGCACTTCTTTAGGAAACATGGTCATTTCTAAAAATGATCAAAACAGTATTTACAGAACAGTATTCCTGAAAAAAGAAACTGTTGGTACAGGCCATTCATCTCCCCATTCCTGAGGTTTTTTTCATTAGGAAAGACAGAAGGAATACATGCTATATACGTTGTTGGAAATAAAGTCCTCACATGTGTGAGGAATTAGCTCTTCTAAAGTTAAGTTCTACCAGAAAGAAACTTTCAGTAAAAGTAGTGTACTCTCCTTGGCTATGAGCTGCCTTCTGACTTTAAGTCATCAAAATGCATCAAGGGTAATATCTTCTCAAAACTCAAGAATATTCATTCACATAAAACAATCAGACAGTGCCTGACCCATAGTGAGCACTCAATGAATTAGTGTAATCAACAGTGTAATTACTATACAAACACTTAACGTGTACCTACATGTATATGTGTAGCACCATTAGTTGTCACTATGATTAATTAGGAAAAAAAAAGCATAAGCCACAGTCTTGGGCATCAAGAAATTTGTATCTCTGGCACGAAAAGAATATAAATAGAAAACCGAGTAGCAATGCAAAACTACAGAATTAAATAAATAAATGCTCCAGTTAATAAGCACTAAAGAACCTCCAGGAGGGAGAGACCGAAGGTTGGAGTGGTTGGTTGGGAAAACCTCAGAGAGAATATGTACCGAGCTGGGTTTTCTAAGATGGGCAAAGTTGCTGAGGTAGGGAGGAAAGGTGGCAGGTGGTTTGGAAAATAATGACTTAAATGGTGGCATTTCTCTCTGCCTTGGTTTCCCTAGCTACAGAATGCTAAAAACACATCTACGTTACATAGGTCTATTGTAAGAATTACTTAATGTAGAACATATAGCCTAGCGCCTAGCATGTACTAAGTGCTCAATAAATGTTAGCTCATATTATTTTTAGGGCTGGAAGCAACCCTGGCTAAAATTTTTAAGGTCCCCACACAGTGATGAAAGTGCCAATGATTTAACACTTTATGATAAGTTGTCTTATGATACTGACGTAAGCTCCTTGAAGGCAGGAACCATGCTTTATATTTCTTCAGTGTCCCTGAAAGTGCCTAGCATACCGCAGAAAACTTATCAGATGTTGTTCTGAAGTTTTACTCTAATTGCCTTAGGGGCGATATCAGTACTAGTCGTTGTATAATGTCCCAGCAGTGTTACAATGTCGAAGTGTAAATTTAAATATCACTATCTCAGGGCTTCCCTGGAGGCGCAGTGGTTGAGAGTCCGCCTGCCGATGCAGGGGACACGGGTTCATGCCCCGGTCTGGGAAGATCCCACATGCTGCAGAGCGGCTGGGCCTGTGAGCCACGGCCGCTGAGCCTGCACGTCCGGAGCCTGTGCTCCGCAACAGGAGAGGCCACAACAGTAAGAGGCCCGTGTACCGCAAATAAAATAAAATAAAATAAATCACTATCTCAGGAAAATAAAAATTTTTAAAGGGAATCAGTAGGAATATTAAAATTTGAGCTACTGATTTTAGCCAAAACCCCATAACTTTATCAGGTAACTATAATATGAATTCAGAAACCCTAAACCTCACTGACCTGAAACAGCCTAGAAAACACGTGAAAAGTAAACACTGCACAGGACCCATCAGTGTCAGACAGCATCTGATTGACATGACAGCGCCAGGCTTCTTCTTCATCATCGTATGCTACGGGCTGAAAAGCGGCTATGATGGCAGAAAGAAATGGTGATGGCAGAGGTGATGTCTGTGCTTCTGGAAAACCATCTTGCTCTTCTTCATCTTGACTGTTAACACAAGATATCATCATCATAAATATTATCGCAAAAGAATACACTCAATTACTTAAAATAGTTTGTCATCTAACATAGATTATTTTTTACTCGTATATACACATTGATTTAGAAAATGTGCAACCACCTAAACTTTGTGAGGAAGCACAAACAAACAGATTTTCTTTCTTTTTTTTTTTTTATTAGTTTCTGCTTTATAACAAAGTGAATCAGTCATACATATACATCTGTTCCCACATCCCTTCCCTCTTGCATCTCCCTCCCTCCCACCCTCCCCATCCCACCCCTCCAGGCGGTCACAAAGCACCGAGCTGATCTCCCTGTGCTACGCGGCTGCTTCCCACTAGCTATCTACCTTACGTTTGGTAGTGTATATATGTCCATGCCTCTCTTTCGCTTTGTCACAGCTTACCCTTCCCCCTCCCCATATCCTCAAGTCCATTCTCAAGTAGGTCTGTGAACAGATTTTCTTATTCATCCTGTTCTTTCTAGCATCTTGTTCTTTCTTAGCATCTTTGGAATTAGAAATCTAATTTCACATGACCAACTTACAACAGCTCAAGTCCTAGCATAGGCCAGGGCTATGGAGTAATTTCTGTAACTTCTATGAATAATACAGATTAGAATGCTTTCATTTTAAATGGTCAATTTTGGAGGCTCTTTTTATTTGAACAGGCCCAGATTGACAATGATAATATTTTTAAAGTTTTTGTCATGTACTTTTATGTCAAGGGCTATATATTAGGTGCTTTATACAGATTGTTTTCATTCAATCTTCACAGCAACTCTAGGACAATTAAGTACTATTATTATCTTGATTTTTTACCAGTGAGGAAACAAGAAGTTCAGCGAAGTTAAATGATGTGCCTAGGCTACTGCGTAGGAAATGACAGAGCCAGAATTTGAAGCCAGGACTTCAAATGCGACCAAACCCAGTGTTAAAGCCATGACATATACTATATGCCTAGCAGTATTATGGCAGTAACAGATCTGACTTAAAGAAATATAAGGCCTGGCCATTTTCTTTGAGAAATTTATAATCCCCACAGTCAGATAATACATACAAAAATGAGACAATGGGAAAAGATGGAGATGTATTTGGGTTGGGCATCCTATAAGGAAATGTGTGACTCTGGGTCTTAATATTGTGTATTTCACATTACTGGGTAGCTCCACAAGGCTTTATAGAAATTACGGAGCAATTCATATGGAAGAGAGGGATCTGAGAAGACTGGGGCAGGGGGAGATCAAAATGAAGCAGACATTTGAAGTAAAAAATCATATCTCAAAAAGTTTAATTTTTAAAATGTCAATGTGGTGATTGATTTGAACAAAATGTATCCTCTAAGCTTGAGTACATATACCCCTATATTTAGTAAGGATGTTTAATTCTATTTCAACTTCAGTGCTTGGCCAAAGTCAGCTCTTTGGCTGCAGCCTTTTAGAAAGGCAGACAGCTGAGTATCTACCCCTGCATCATTTCTGGTGTCCCTTAACTTGTGTATGATCAATGAGTGAGTGACTGCATAGGCTACTGTCACATCCAAGTCAGTAATATGAACAAGGTGTGTCACCAAGATGTGCTGTTAACATCTGAATGTGCACTTTCAAGTGTAGATAGGCATTCCAGATATGCTGAGAGTGAAAAATCTCCTCATGTGCTATATATGTTAAAACTCAATTATTACTTGAAGTATTGATATGCCAGAGCATATGAAAAGCTTTCATTGTAGGAGTAAAGCTCTGATAGACTTGATTACTAATTATTAATTTTTATATAAAAATAGTTATCAAGGAGCTTCCAACTGTTGAATAGGGAAATAAATACACTGAGAGTGCATTAAATTAGATGTGCTTATAAAGAACATTATTTTGAGCCACAAATATTTATAAAATTAATTTAAAAAGCAAAATAGTAGATGTAGATTATATCATAAGTCTCATCATTATAGAATTGTTTGGTATTTAAGTTACATAACAGTCACCAAACTTTCTTTTAAGAACTTTATGAAAAAAAAAAAAAAAAAAAAAAGAACTTTATGTAATAATTGATTATTCAATTTTGTCAGCCCATGAGCGAAAAAAAGTCCTATTTGAGAATTCAACTATCACTTTGTGATAATTCTGAAGCTATGGCGCATAAACATTTAAAAGGAGCACTCTAACGTCTGACAGTAGTAAGAAATGGTCACTTTTGCCCATTATATACGTCAAACTTTAAAAATATGACTGTTGATAATAAAACTATAAAATAATTTTTGGAACCTATTTCAGATTTGTTCTGGTATCAGAGTTCATACCATGATTTTGATACTTGGTTCTGGCCATGGTCCAATATTGATTTTAACACTCAGCCATTCGGCATTTTGCCAAAATAGGTATTTGGTGTACTTCTAAATGCAGAATGCTACTCACTATGTTCTGAGAATGGCCTACTTGTTTTTCTTTAAGTGAATGTCAATAATAGAAAATAAACCCATCGTAAAAATGAGGTAACTCATTTTTTTTACCTTGGAAACATACACAGGAATGAAAGTCCGTTTACTAAAACAGAGGGTCATATTTGGGAGGGGATAGGAGAGAAAATATCACCTCATTATTGTGTCTGTGATACTGTATTCTCACCTAGACAGCCCAGAGAAATCCGCTTCCTCTTCTTCACATCGTTCATCCAGTTCTTTCAGAGCTAAGGTGACATCTTCTTCACAGACTGACCCGGGGTAGCTCTCTGGAGCCGAAGGCTCTGGCATGTCAGTTTCCTCTAAATCAAGAATCCCTTGACACACGAGAGAATCCTGCTGTTCTTGAATAATATACGACCCTTCATCTTCAAAGGCTGTAAGAACTTGTTCCTCCTTTAATACTGAGTTTGTATCCTGTAAAACAATTATGTTTTTTATGGCCTTGAAAAACATAAAAGAGAATTTTACCAACACAGAATAAATGACTATTGCCACCGACCTACATCTATTTTACTAGGCAGTCTTCATTTACACAGTTTAAGTTTTGGAGTTTTTGGACTCTGATCGTATAAAATTGATTTTTAAAAATATTTCCAGCTTTAGGGCTTCCCTGGTGGTGCAGTGGTTGAGAGTCTGCCTGCCGATGCAGGGGACACGGGTTCATGCCCCGGTCCAGGAAGATCCCACATGCCGTGGAGCAGCTGGGCCCGTGAGCCATGGCCGCTGAGCCTGCGCATCCGGAGCCTGTGCTCTGCAACGGGAGAGGCCACAACAGTGAGAGGCCCGTGTACCGCAAAAAAAAAAAAAAAAAAAATTTCCAGCTTTAAAATATTTTGAAATTAAAATGTATCACCTATTGCCACTTAGAAATATCATGGAGATTTTTTTTTTTTTTTTTTTTCTTTTTGCGGTATGTGGGCCTCTCACTGTTGTGGCCTCTCCCGTTGCGGAGCACAGGCTCCGGATGCGCAGGCCCAGCGGCCATGGCTCACGGGCCCAGCCGCTCCGCGGCATATGGGATCCTCCCAGACCGGGGCACGAACCCGCATCCCCTGCATCGGCAGGCGGACTCCCAACCACTTGCGCCACCAGGGAGGCCCCATGGAGATCTTTTTTCTCCTACTAGGATTTAGGTGTTTACTTAGAAATATATCCTTATATAATACCTTCTCTCATACATATTCTAATTCTACATAAGTATAACTTTGTATTATTACTATCAATTCTCTCTTATTTGAAATGTCATTTCTTTCATTATGCTTGAACCTTATATCCAGTGAATCGTGGATATAAGAAGGGGAGGTAATTCAAAATGGTTAACCCACTGGTCCTGTGGGGCTACTGTGAATCAAGAACAGTAGCAATGACTACTGTTCCTGACCAATCAGAAGGCTGCTGAATGAAAACAGCGAGGGCCACCTGACTGGTTTAAGTGAGCCGAACACCAGAGATGTAAGATTTGCTTTCAGGTCATAAGACCACAGTAACTCATTTAGGTTTGAGTTCTGAGGCTGCTTCATCACTGAGTTAGAGCTCAGAGAACCCTGGGCAATTTTAGACTGTTGTACTTTTGAGAATTAAATGAACTATAAACATTTGTCAATGGGGGAAATGATAATGGAAATGTGTGTTATAAAGTATACAGTGCGGACTTCCCTGGTGGCACAGTGGTTTAGAATCCGCCTGCACATGCAGGGGACATGGGTTTGAGCCCTGGTTGGGGAACTAAGATCCCACATGCCACGGGGCAACTAAGCCCGTGTGCCACAACTACTGAGCCTGCGCTCTAGAGCCTGCGAGCCACAACTACTGAAGCCCACATGCCTGGAGCCCATGCTCCACAACGAGAAGCCAGCGCAATGGGAAGCCCATGCACCGCAACGAAGAGTAGCCCCCGCTCGCCACAACTGGAGAAAGCCTGCGCGCAGCAACAAAGACCCAATGCAGCCAAAAATAAATAAATTAATTAAAAATAAAAAATTAAAATAAAGTATACAGTGGTATTTCCTTCCTATCCATTGTAACATTACTGAAATAATGTTGCCATGTGCCTGGCGTGGAGTAAAAGTTCAACAGGTACTGGCTGAATAAATGAACTACCACTATTGAAAAAGAAAAATACTTCCGGGGTGTATATCATGTCATATCAGCACCAGTTTTAATTTGCATGGACATTAGTTCAATCAGTTTGAAAGTAAGCACTAATAGTCTCACAGCTTTAGGAAAAAAGATGAACTTCTTTCAGTACTTAGACCTAAGGTTACTACTCAGTTCTACAGTAGTTCCTTATCTCTTTTTCATGGATAAAAATAGAATTTTCCTTCCAAATTATGAAAAGTAAGTGAAATCCAGAGCTCCTGACCTCAGACCTCATCCGTAAAATTCATGTATAAAATGAAGGATTTTGACCAGCTTCTGGGCTGGGTGCTCTGGGATAAATTAATAACTACAATTAGCGTGCAAACTAATAATGGGGTTAGGCTAATATACAAATGATGATAATATACAGTAGAGTATGGTACATGTAAGGTAAATATAAGTGATATACAGAGGGCTACTGGTACTCAAAGAAGGGAAAGATCACATCTGGTTGAGGCAATGAAGACTAGTCTCTTTGGAGGAAACAACATATGGTGGGTTTTGACAAAGATGGGGTAGCAATAGTGCTATGGACCAATAGTGCTTCTGTCCCCTCAAAATTCATGTGTTGCAACCCTAACTCCCAATGGGATGGTATTAGAGGTAGGGGCCTTTGGGAGGTGATTAGGTCATGAGGGTAGAATCCCCATGAATGGGATTAGGACCCTTATAAGAAGAGGACAGAGAGCTGGCTTGTTCTTTTTCCACCATGTGAGAACACAGCAAGAAGAGCTCCCAGGAAGAGAGCCCTCACCAGACAATGAATGGCTGGCACCTTGATCTTGGACTTCCTGGCCTCCAGAACTGTGAGAAATACATTTTATTGTTGATAAGCACCCCTGGTGACAGTATTTTGTTATAGCAGCCCAAGCTAAGATAGACGGTGTCTCAGGGAAAAGGACTTAGAAGATATCGAAGGCACAGAAACATGGCAGGAAAACACAAAGTGTACTAAGGGAACACTGGTCTGGAGATAGTTATGCAGGGAAGCACAAACTCTTTGAGTCTTCACAGGATAGTACTTTATAAATAATATAGTATAATCATTCCTTAATTGCTCCAATAGCCTATATTCAATACACTCTATTTAAGGTTTCCATCTGAATTTTTTTTTTTTTTTTGCGGTAGGCGGGCCTCTCACTGTTGTGGCCTCTCCCCTTGCAGAGCACAGGCTCCGGACGCGCAGGCTCAGCGGCCATGGCTCACAGGCCCAGCAGCTCTGCGGCATGTGGGATCTTCCCAGACCGGGGCACGAACCCGTGTCCCCTGCATCGGCAGGCGGACTCTCAACCACTGCGCCACCAGGGAAGCCCCGCCATCTGAATTTTTTTCTTAAAGATCTGGCCATTAAAGGGGTAAGCATTAGTTATTTGGAAAGATATTTTTCCTTCTACGTATCATGTTGAAATAACCCACCTAACTTCTTAGTTTAATGCCGTCACTTTTCATTAGTGTACACCTGTATTTTGTTGTCATTTGTTCTTGAATAATAAGTTGAAAATAGATGTTTTAACTAAAATTATTATTATATAGTATATGCTGAAATTTTCTAATAACACCTAGAATTCATGAAGAGAGTGCTTTTTGGTTAATGGAATGAATTCCACTATTATACACAGATGGTGAGAATCAAATTTTCTTGAACTTTACCTTATTACACAATGTCTGTCTCTCTCTCTCTCTCTCACACACACACACACGCACACACTTCCATTTCAAGTTTCATTTCCTATAAGGAATAATTTCTGTCACACATGAATCGGTATCTAAACTATTATAGATACTAGAAGAAATCTCTCTGTGGAGGTTTCTCTGATAAACACAAGGACATAAATCCTTCTAGAGTAATTTGTATATATTATAGAGAAGGGAAGGACACACTGGGTTCTAAATTTTCTGTCTTGAGGTGGAATGCTTTAGCCTATTATGTTTCTTCTTCCCGATATTAACATAATTTAAGGGGAAAAATTCAAATAAACATTTCTAGGATTTTTTCTTTAGTTCATAAAATGTTTCATCTACTACAATTAATTGTATTCTTTTTCTTGAGAAACTGCTTTATAGCAATATGCATAGCGTATGTAACTCATATATAACTCTATATAATAGAGTTCTGGTTTTATTTCAATATATTAGTGCTTTCATACTTTTTTTTTTTTTTTTTGCGGTACACGGGCCTCTCACTGTTGTGGCCTCTCTCATTGCGGAGCACAGGCTCCGGACGCGCAGGCTCAGCGGCCATGGCTCATGGGCCCAGCCGCTTTGCGGCATGTGGGATCTTCCCGGACCGGGGCACGAACCCGCATCGCCTGCATCGGCAGGCGGGCTCTCAACCATTGCGCCACCAGGGAAGCCCTCATACTTTTTTTAAAGGCACAATTTTGGGTCATTTAACACTGTTTGGCACACCAGGGACAAACAAATTAGGCCATCGTATCCAGCAGATACAAACTTGAATCATTCTCTTGTGGACAGCCATTCTTTTGGTGATTAATTTTAATGTCAACAGAATTATTTCTAAAAGAAATAGTATGATTCAAAAATATCTCCTTCATTCTCATCTGCCAGTGTCACAAAGTTTACAGTGATACTGAAATGCACTACTGTAAAAGGGAAAAAAACCTAGTAAATTAAAGTGTTTTTCCTTCATTAAAAAAAAAAGTATCCTCAGGAACTTTATAGTACCTCAGAAGTAGGCCCATTAGATATTGTTGGATGAATGAATGTCTCATCTGAAATAACACAATTTCCATTATGTGTGGAAATATATATGAATTTCCGATTCACTTCCAATAAATATGAATGATTTACAGGAGGTAGTTTACTCACTAACTATGATTACAGCTATTTTAATTACCAAAAATAAAAGATTTCCCTGTCTGTTAACTACACAAAATTAAAGCATATGACCATTTAACCATACTGCTTTTGTTAAAAAGGTATTTCTAGTACCAGCCTGCTGTTTTCCATTGTTTCTAATGAGGATGTCTGTTGACCAGTAACATGCTATGAGGCACACCAGACACAGCAGATTAGATTAACTAGTAGCTAATGCTCATATAACAAGCCTTCCAACACTGAAAGTAATACAGTCTACTTCAAGCGCAGCTCTGAACCCTGTCAGCTCCCCCCGTAGACACTTTCCTGCCCACGCGCTCTGTCGCTTCGGGACCCCTGATCTCCTGCTGTTATTCCCCTCGTTTGTCTCCTCATCTCAGCCCCCTCCGATCCTCCCTCCACAGCTCGGTCAGAGACTTTACTAAAACACTGATCGGACTTTAACCTTCCTGGATGACAGACTGCAAGCTCCACGTGGCAGGTCTAGGTACTGGAACCAACTTTCCCTTTGCCGCAGAAAAAGCCAAGATTGAAGAGAATAAACACAATCAGATCATGTCATCCTTCTGCTGAAAACCCTCCGACGGTTGCCTGCTGTGTGGCCTCTAAGCTTGCCCTCGAGAGCGCCCAGCCCCTCCAGTTCCTCCCCAACTCCTTTCTCAGGTACACGTGCTCCAGCCCCAAGGGCTGGCTTGTTGGCTCATCAGACACACCAGGGCCTTCTCCACTCCTGTTTCCTGGGCCCAGAACATTCTTTCTCCACACCTTCAAGGGCTGGCTCCTCGTCACTTGTTCCACCTCAAATGCCGCCCTATCTAACTCTCTCCCTTACCAAGTCCACATTACGGTCAGATTTTCTTAGTATGAATAGCAAGATGATCACTTTCAGATACATCATTTATGTTTTATCTGTTTTACCTGTTTATTGTGTCTCTCCTACTAGAATTAAGCTCCATAAACCAGGAGCCTTGGCCTGTTTCACGCGGTGCCATATGCCCAGGGCCTAGGACAGCGCCCAGCATACGGCAGGGGCTCAGTAAATAAATATTGCTTAAATGTCTGACTGCCTGTGTGCCCCGTATTCCCACGTCGGTATCTGGTACAGGGCTTGTCACATAACAGGCATCTCTGGGAAGAATGAAAATTCATGTCTTCCTATCATCTCAAGGTAAAGTGTGTCTTTAGCACGGCCTGTGGGACCCAGCATGTCTTAGACTCGTCCATCTCTCCCACTGCTGCTGCCTGCACATACCATGTTATTTCACACGGCCACGTCTTTCTGCATGATGCCCCTCTGCCTGCAAAGTCTCAATCACCACGAAGCCCATCCTTTGCCACCATCACCCTTAATGCACAGCTGATAGGTTGTCCTTTGAGTTTTCACAAAGCTTTGAGCATGTCTATTACTGAGTTTCTCATATTGGCATGTAATGCCCCCCCCTTTTTTTAAACCATCTCTGTCTCCCTTAATAGACAGTGGACACTCTGAGGACAGGGTAATGTCTTATTCATCTTTCTAGCACCTAATGGAATGCCCAGCATCTAGTAAATCTCAATAAAAATTTGTTGAATTGAATTACCTAAACTTCAGCCGTACTAATATGAGCATTTAAAAAACTCCCCAAATGCCTTCATTTCAAAATATATCTGCTTACTGTAAAGATCTACAATACATTGTCAGTGTAATAAGAACATGAGATTTCAACTTACTCAGATAATAAGATCTAACAACTAGATTGGTCTAGATCTAATAACTACATTAATTTGGTTAACACTGAAAAAAATATAGTATTTTCCTAATACCAAGGCATAATAGCATATATGAGAGAGCTATAGCAATTACAGTTTAAAAAATATCTGTAATAATCTTAAAAAAAACCAAACAAACTAAGAAAACTAATACTTACTTATTTTTGGTCAGTCATTAGCTTGGAATCTGGCTTACTTCTCACAGGCCTTTCCAAAAAACATAATACTAGTAGTTCCAAAATCTTTCTAAAAGGTTTCATTTTAACCAACTGCTAACACAGCTGGCCTGAGGTTTTCATCCCAATTATAGCACCAATCACAAAAACCCAAATACAAAGCAAAAAGAGAAGAAAAAACAAAAGCGGTCCTTCAAAGAAGGCACACTGCCACAGAAGATGCTCCCCATCCCCAGAGAAGCGCCTGTACATTAACCTAATCACATTCTGCAGCACAAAATGCTCATTAAAAACACTCAGGGTTATTTTTAACCTGTAGGTCATTTCCTTAATCTATCAATTTTTTTTTTTTTCCAATCATCAGATCTGACTATTTCACTTAGACTATATCACTTAACCAACAGGTTAGAAATACTGGTAACAAATCAAATAATTAGCGTATCAGATGAAAACTCTTTCAAAAGAAAAGCAAGGGGTATAACGGATTGCTAAAAAGAGCCCAGATTGGCCATGCACCAGCCCCCATGTCTCCCCACCTCAGGCAGCTGGCTGTTAGCATTATCTAGAGAAGCTTCCAAACTTGGGGTCTCATCTCTGATTTGCAGCACTTCTTCTGTTGAGATGCTGCCCGTGGAATCCTGAGACTGAAGAAGTAAATCAGGATGGTCTGGCATGGTTTCATCTGCAGCGGAATCATTGTTTAACTAAAAGGAGAGATAGTAAAATAAGGAATTCATTTATGAGTCAGTGATGGTCACAAAGGCCACAAGAAACATTCTATGTTGTAAGACATTCTGGGGCCATAGTTATAAAGAGCTTCTTTGACTTCCTAAAATTACTTTTTCCCCTCATTTCAGTCTATGCCAGAATTGGTGCTGTGAATGCAAGCAACTAACCCATCAGCAGAAATGAAGTATCCGTTAACAAGGGTTAAATTTTGCTAAATAATAACTACCAAAGTGAAAGAGCTCCTTGTGACTGTGTTAATCTTGACCTAAAATTCTTATTTTTTTATTTTTATTTTTTGTGGTATGCGGGCCTCTCACTGCTGTGGCCTCTTCCATTGCGGAGCACAGGCTCCGTACGCGCAGGCTCAGCGGCCATGGCTCACGGGCCCAGCCGCTCCACGGCATGTGGGATCTTCCCGGACCGGGGCACGAACCCGTGTCCCCTGCATCGGCAGGCGGACTCTCAACCACTGCGCCACCAGGGAAGCCCTAAAATTCTTATTTTTATAGTGACGTCTCGGGCTTGCAGTTGGTCTGAGGACTCGTGAAGGGGGCGCTTTCACCTCCCCCGTGGCTTTGGCACCAAACACTCAGTGGATTCTCAAGAAGCAGCGTTATTAACTGGGAAGCAGGCACATAAGTCTGAACTGGCCATTCACTTATTTAAGCAAAAATCAATACCACAAAACTTCAGCAAGACGTAAAGAATTAGGACAATAAAGTTGTAATGGCAGGCCAGCCTCAGTGGGTTTATGTTCTAAGAAAATATTACAGTTTTTCCTCTTTTAAGTGGGGTTATACATTTTTTTTAGGAATTATTTTTTAGGTGTGAAATGGTACTGTGATTATGATTTTATTTTATTTTTTTGAACTTTTTAAAAGTATACATTTTATTTAATATTTAGATACACTTTTTTTCTTTTTAAAAATTTAATTTAATTTTTTTTATATAGCAGGTTCTTATTGGTTATCCATTTTATACATATTAGTGTATACATGTCAATCCCAATCTCCCAGTTCATCACACCACCACCCCCCTCCCGCCACTTTCCCCCGCTTGGTGTCCATACGTTTGTTCTCTACATCTGTGTCTCAATTTCTGCCCATGCAGGGTTATACATTTTTAACGGCCAATATTTGACATAAGAAAAATCAAGTTCATGATTCAGAATAGATAAAGGCAAAAACTAATTTTTTTTTCCCCTGTGAGGAGGAATCAGCTTCAAATTCTTTTTTAATTTCACTACCACTATGACTAGGGTCGGCCTTCTAAGGAGACAGTCAGTTCTGCCCTGAGGCTCTCATGGGAGCTAACCTTTGTTAAGCACTTACTATACTGTCCTCCCCATGAAATTCCCAGGAGACAGGTACTGCAGGTACTATTGGGAGAGGGTAGGTAACGACCGCAATTACACAGCAGGTTGGTGGCACGATGCCAGCCTCTGAGCCTCTAGTCTGGCTCCAGGGAGAGCCTGGGCCTTCTTCATTGAGTCGCTGCTACCAGCAACTCACTGTTCCTTTAAATGCGCACAGTCCCTGGAGGAGACCGTCCTTTAGGTAGCATGCAGACCGCCTGGCTCAAATGCACTTACTAGCTGTGTGTCCTGGGACAAGTCACTTAATCTACAGAACTGCTGTAACTATACTTAGCTTGTGTGGTTGGGGGGAGAGTTATAGTGACTAATCCACGTAAAACACCTTGCCCAGGGCCTGATGAATCTCAAACACTCAGCGAGTGGTAACTACTGCTACTGTTATCAGCAACACCTTATCACTTAGGACGTGATAGGGAGTTAGTGGAAAGACATACTGGGGTAACGGTGAGATGCCAAAACAGGAGACGTGACAGGAAGCCAACCACAAGCTGACAACTGTACATGTTCACTGTCTAAAGCCAACTCAGCCCGGCCATTCAACAGCACTGCCAGTGCTTTACCAGCAGACCGAGTGTGATGCAAATGGGCCCAATTAAAGAGAGGCAGGTAAAGGGCCCTCATGTAAGGGCGCTGTAACTGTAGCTGCCGCCTGGTCTTCACTAGCTGACTCCTCATCACGTGGACCACGGTGGCTAATCCACACCCCTTCTCTCTCCTTGTTTTGCCATCTTCAAGTTCCAAACCAGCTACCACTTCGTGTTCGGTGCTCCCCTTAGTCCACATTTCTGAACGGACAGACTACTCCTGCAGCCTTCATTTTCTCATCTGTCTCTGTCTCTCTCTCTCTGAATATCTGCCATCTCACCCTTGGAATACAAGTCAGAACCTCCATATAACTGACTTGATCTTGCAAAGAGAGCAAAGCTGTGCTCCATCTTTCCACGCTGACAAGGAAAGAAAAGCAGGTGGAGAATTAAGCAGCGCTGGCGCTCACACCGATACCAAAACATGTATCATTCAAGGCGAGGGCCTCTAACAGTGCCCAGCACAACTCACTGTTACTAGGAGAGAAGCAATAGAACATACGTCTCAGCAGCTAAGCGGCACACAGTAGCGAATGTTTAGTTCTGTCATGAATAATGGAACACTGCATTGCGGCTACAATTTTGTATTTTCATTTCAGTGTGTGCATTTCACCCGCACTGAAATGAAAATCACAATATAGAGAAACAGTAATTACTAAGTTGGAAGTTAGGAGAAAGGAGGCCAGCTGTCACTGTACGAAAAGGTCACTGTACCATCTGCGTGCGTGAGAGTATCTGGCTTGCTGTGAGTGCTGCTTCTTCTTCTGAGGACTCGTCCGTATCCTCCTGGTTTGTCAGGTTCAGGCTGGGGGTGCTGCTGGAACACTGGTACTCCTGGAGGGATGGTGTGTCCCCTTTGTCAATACTGTCCAGTGAGCGCCTGCGGACTCCCCAGTTGAAATTGTCCATGCTTTCACCCTGGAAAAGCAAGACCTCGTTTCTAAGACCTCAAATACATGCTTATAAATATAGAAAAGGTAATACAGCAGGAAAACATACACCAAGATGAGAAATACTTAATGCATCATCATAAGCAGAGTTTCAATCAGCCCTTCAATTTCTTGAAACTTTTAAAACATCATTCAATATTTATAATATTTAAAGGGATCAAAATATTTGGTCAATGCCCTGTTTTAACTAAAGAATTCTCTTGACTTTCTATCTTATATTACTGGGGACCAACTAAATCTACTACCTAGGCCATTTCTATTCTAATACACAAACACAGATGAGACCACAAGGAAGACAAATACATCACAGATGACAACAAATAAACAATCCACAACACCAGGCTGCAACTTACCTGCAGCTCCTGGTTAGCAAAAAGGAAAACACACAGAATTAGAAAGAACGAAGACAAACATGTAAATATACACTACACTTTTGGGGAAAACTCTTTGTGATTTCTCAAACCCAAAGACTGATTCAAGCTCTGGATTAAGCTTTGTGCAGGAAGCCAACATGTGATTCAAACTACTTTTTTATGCAAAATATATTGTGAAAAAGTCAGAGACAGACACTTAAAACAACATTTCTATGATACACTTTGGCAACACAAACTTTAGGAAAATCTTCAAAATTTACATAGATTTAATGCTGGATACAATGTAAAACTGACTTAAAATACCCACATTCAGTTGACAACATACAGGTTCACAATTATTTTAGATTGTAGCATGGTTCTGGCTAAACCCAATGGTCATTTTTTGCTACAAAGTAGTTTAAAATCAAGATTATAGTTATCAAAACGTAACCTTTGCCAATCTCAAAAGGTCAATAGGAAATAAGACAAATTTCTATTTTGCCCCACTTATGGATTTATATAAGTTAACGTTTCTGTTATTCCAAGCTGATCCTCCTTTTGTAAGGATATAACTCTTATGCTCCTCTTTCTTAAGGCCTGATGACAAATTACAGTGTGTTGGCTAGCAAAATATGACTTATGTGTATTCCTTTACTCAAGAGGGATTGTCCAGAATAGAGGTTTTCAGATTTTTTTTTTTTAATAAAGCAGAGGAATACTCATGTCAAATGAAATTTACGACAGAAATCAACTGTGCAAAACTGATGAACAAAACCAGGGCTGCTCTGGTTGAAAAAGGTGGCCAGGAGTCCTTGGATCTTTCCCTATTTCTCAGGTATCTAGAAGCCCTAAGGCTCTGCAGATCAGAGTTTGAAAGCCACCTTCCTAGAACATATCATTTCAAATATTGCGATGTAGCAGAACACATAATAATGGCAACAGCCCTTGATATATATCTGGTGAATGAATGAATACACACTGTGGGCTTTCAAGGTTGGGGGATATTTTCGAAGTTTCATTAGCAGTTAAGTCTGTTTTGCAGCAAAGTACTTCCTGTTACCTTGTTGGAAGCAGGACTATCTTTAGGTTTTAGAAAAGCTCTATCATTTGATTTGGCCTAATTATGAGGCATAAATTAGCACCACACTCCCCAAATTACTGTGACTTGTATGAAAGATAGAACTATAATAAGCATCTTTAATTCCTTCTAAGGTTCTATTCAAAAGTTATATTCATTACTATGGACATTTTAGAGTACTGGATGAACCTGAAAGCATTTACAGTGTTCTTTTTAAAAAAAAAAAAAAAAAAAAGGCAAACAAAAAGAAAGAACCTGACCATTACAAAAATGTCAAGAGCCAGCCTTTAGAGATTCTAAATTCTGCACTGAAAAAAGCAAGTAATTACAGAAGAATTTAGAAGTGGCTCATGCCCGTGAGGTAGGTCAGCAGGTCTCTTGTACCCACCACACTTCCTTGCCTGACTGTGCAAGTATGTCCAATTTCCTACAACATGTTTTTCAAACTGTGGGAGCGACATCAATTTTAGAGGCTGGTGACCTGCTCTTTTTTAAAAAAAAAAAACTGAAATGAAAGGAATAGAAAATATCACTGTGCATAGCATAGAGTAAGGATGCATATTCTTGAAACTTTTATTTTAAAGGTGCGTCCATATAGATACACTTGGATGTGATATAAAATGTACTAGCAATGGCCACAGCTCCAAAAAAAAAAAATGTTTAAAAGCCACTGCCCTACAAGATGCTGAACAATACTTGTTCTTGGGCTCCTGTGAACCTGTCCAGTGGTGTCTTTGGGAATATGGCGAACTATGACATAGGAGCCTGTGCCGCCCCTCAGCCAGTGTAAGGGCATCTGCTGATCTCTGAGGCACCACGGTCATACCCTCATATCTGCAGGGGTGGGGGGCCTGGGGCGCCGAAGCACACAGGAGGACCTCCCTAAACTGGCTTCCTATCAACAGCTAACGGTGTGACATGGCAGAAGCCATTACGTTTTATTCCTCCACCTCACCTATATGAGCCAAAGGAAACATCCCTTCAAGAGGGTTGATGAATGCATGCAAGTTATATGAGTGATTTTAATGTCTTTGGACAGAGATATATCAGTGACACGGTATGAATACTTGACAGTAAGGCATTTGGGGCTCTTGAAGATAGACATTTATAACAATTTTAGAATGAACATTTTTGTGATCTGTTTGATGTAAACTTTTCAAACTCCTGTAAACAGGAGACTGTTGTTTAGGGGACTGACATCAGCTACAGGAATAGGCCCTGAACAGCCTAACACAACCAGGGCAATGGGCAATCCTATTCTCTTTGCCACAATGATTGGTTTAGAAATTGGCAAATGTCCCAACTTGGGCCAATGACATGTGACAAGAAGTGTGCTAAAAGCATTCAGAGAGTAACTTCTTTACTTTCATGAGAGCATTTCTGGAAGTGACCCCTGCTTCCTCTTGACACTGCTGTGTGTGGACATAACCAAGATCGTCTGAGGTGAAGCTGACTTGCAGAGAAAGGCAGAGCCTACAGAACTGCAGAGAAACAGCCTGAAACCTCACTGAGCCTTATCTAAAATAAGCTCTAACTCTGGGCTAGCTCAGTTCTGGGAGCGTCAATCTACTTTCTGAGTTGGATTTTCCATTTAGGAAGCATCTAAACTGACACAACTATCAACTTTCTCTAAACGGAGTCAATATCAAGGACAAAGTCCTTGGTATTGAATGAAATGAGGCATTTGAGAGAGCTGGCTCCAACCTAAAGAAGAAAATGATGATCAATGTCATAGGCAGAATCTCAGCCATAGGAAAGTGTTCTAGAAGAGAGCCAAAGGCGCCTTAATCGTCAATTTAGTTTCAGGGCCACCTTCTTTCAAGTTGTCTGATAATTTTTAAAAAAATAACTAATTTTATTTTATTTTTTAAATTAAATTTAATTTTTTTGGTCACACTGCCCGGCATTCAGGATCTTGGTTCCCTGACCAGGGATCGAACCTGTGCCCCCTGCAGTGGAAGCGTGGAAGCCTAACCACTGCACTGCCAGGGAATTCCCCATGTCTGATATATTTAAATGTAATTTTTACTATTCTGCTGCACATTAATTTGTATAATTCATGCAAACATTTAAGTCTAAGCGCACCCTCAATTAAAAAAAATACTTTTGAAGAAATCCATTTTTACTCGATATTTTAAAATATAAAGATGAAAAATTAGATGTTCCTTTTATTTCAGACTTATTCTGTTATGCCTAACTGTACTAATCATGTTTAGTTCCCAGTTTAGATTTTTACCTTTTGACCTTACACTGCCCTTAATCAGGAAAGATCCTGTCGTTAAATCCTTCGTTTTCATGCAGTTGTCAACTATTCTATAAATATTAGAAAAGAAAGTCCATATCCTTACCTCTGCATCTTCCAACTCAACATCTAAAAAGTCAAAATCCTTAAAAACGCCAAACTGTTGTTCACTGCTGTTATCTTCCACAGCTACTTCTTCCTCTTGAATTATGTCCTCTGTTGCAGAAATGAGGCTAGTCTGTTGGTCCCCGACTTCCAAATCCTCATTAGAAGAAAATACAACCTGACCCCCAGCCAAAAACAAAGCAAAACAAAACAAAACTGAAAAAGGCCATCCATCAGCTTTGTCACTTCGAATATGGGACATCAGTGCCCTAAGAGCCATTGCAGGCCTCATCTGTCAACGAGCTCAGAGCTTCAATTTGGTCTAATGTCTAACTGGGTGTATGCTTAATTAGCATAGCGGCCAAGTGTCAGAAAGGCAAGTAATAGTTTTTTCATTCTTAGTCAACACTGTAAGTAAGGTAAGTTAGAAAAGGCAAGCAAGGAGACAGTAATTTCTGTTTCTTCATGGACTAACATGATGTTTAAAACCTTTACACAGGTTTTCATGATTACTCACTGATGGATTCTTCGGAAGACCAGACTCTGGACCACAGAGAGAAAGCACATTCATTAGCTTTTCTCTTGTTCTTCGCTAAGGAGAAGGAAAATGCAAACGTTATGATTCCTGATAAAATAAGACAAATTCTTAAGTTCTCATACATAGAATAAAATGGATTCTTCTATTCTATGAACTTTTTTTAAAATCTTTTTTCAAAATTTTATTTTATTTATTTATTTTTTATACAGCAGGTTCTTATTCTATGAACTTTTATGTACCTGTGATAACTGTGGCCTCTTCCAACTAACAGGAACCAAGGCATTAGAATTAGAACCAGAAGAAGTTGAGGAAGTGCTTCTTGTTACAGCAATCACTTTCGGCTTCCCGTTTCTTCCAGCTGCGCTATGCTGATCACCATATTTATTTCCAATAATTGGTGTCTACACAGAAACAAAATGCCAGTGTTTGACTGAAATAATTCAACATAAATGGGTTAAGTGTATCTATAATGACATTTTTTATAAACAGCCAAAAAAAAACAGCATAAGGAGAAAGATTACTTAGCGTAAGGCAGATACTACAAAAATCAAAGGTAATGATGATATCTTTTTTTTTTAATCATAAGATTTCACTTTATTGGGAACAAGTCTCTGAGGAGATTATTGGAGAACTTATTCCTACTTTAAATACAGATCTGCTTTCTTTAAAAACTACCATCTTCACCTTTTCCCCCATGATTATAAAATAGGTCCTCTTTGAAAGCTCAGAAAATAGGAAAATTATTTTAAAAAATCACCTGTCAGCTCACCACTCAGACTTAATGTCTATTAATATTTTGGTGTTTTTTTGATGCATGTTGTGTGCCTCAATAAGGTGCTTTTGCAAATATTCAACATAAGTAACAACTTCAAAGAGAAAGCTATCTACATATGTCTTACTGCAAATCTGATATATAACATTTCCAAAATTTATTTCCATAAAATTCCATGATGAGCCCAAACTTTGGATGATCCAAAACATGTGTATTTACTTGGCTTTGTGAAGTGTCTCAAATTTGCATTTGAATATAATTTTAAGCTCACTTGCATGTCACCCAAGTCCCCTTATGATCTGGTTCCTGCTTATCTCCCCAACTTCAGCCTCCACCACTCCCTCCTGAACTTCATACTCCAGCAAAGCTAAACTTGCTCCCCAAGCATATGGTGCCTTTGTGGACCTATGTGTTGGCACATGTCACCTCCTTTGCACAGAACATGCACCAAGCAAACCCCTAATCACTTTGAACATTGCCTCCAGACTTCCAAGGAGGCCTATGCTGATACCACCACCACCTCTGGGTAATTATACTTGGACATTTACCATGTGATGGTGATTGTTTCTGTGCCTCCCTCCCCCTGCTATTCGGGAGTCCCTGGACTGGGTGTGACTCATCACTGCTCCTCTAGTATATCTCCAGAGCCCACACAGAGCAGGTACTTGGGAATTTTTTGATGAAACAAATTGAAATTAACTATGTGATATAGATCAAATGTTCTGAGGATTCATATCACTGTTTTAAACAAAATAATTGTGACACCATCATTTTCTGACTCAAAAGAACAGCAAAGCCCAGTTTCTCTATCATATTCCCATTCTATGTATTCCATGTTAGAAATTCTCAGGTGATAGAAACCAAAACATTGGCAGTAAACATACTTTCTATCTTAAAAAAATAACCAATAAGCTCTGGATAAATTCTAAGACCAAGACTAAACTGCAAAAAAATTTTTTAATCTATATAATCCTAATCAATTAAAACATGAGTAGATCTTCAGCTGTTATCTTTCTCAACTCCCCCACCCCCACCCAATACTTGATCAATAACTTCTCTCTTGAAAAATTCCTGCCTTGGCTTGTGAAAGACCATTTCGATGGCACCAAAGCCAACAAGAGTGGGCTGAGTTTCTGGAGGAAAAAAACCAAAACTGATGCTCTCCGCAAGGGTCAAAAAATCTTTGCATGAGATTTGTATCGATATTAATATGTAACATAGTCAGGGTTCAGGTTCCCTCTGGACTGGGGGGCCTTGCCTCAATCTAGCCCTAAAATGTAGGGCTTCTCAAATCTCAGTTTATTTTAGCCTCATTTTTCCTTCCATGATTTCAACCATCCACCTATATGACACTGAAAACCCTTAAACTTTTTCCTTCTGCCCAAGTTTTCCTCTAAAACTTCAGATCTCTTTAGGTAATTAGCATCTCCATCAGTATGTTTTTTGGTCTCTTCGGAGCCAGTATACCCGAGACTGAGCTCATCATGCCCTCCTTCCCTGCTAATACCTGTTCTCTCTGCATTTCCATCCCCTTTGAAAGGTACCAACACTCACCAAGTTGTCACAGCAACTGTCCTTGTCTGTTCCTTACTTAGCACCTCCTCTCCTTCCCATCAAACCCCATCAATTACTTCCTCAGACTTTTGAAAACCATCCTTTCCCTCTTTGTTTCCTCTGCAGTTGCCTAGGGACACAGTCCAACATTATCTTTTACCCAAATTACTCTAACAGTTTCCTTAAAAATTCCCACCCCACTCCTCCATGGTCCATTTTCTATCCTGTTGCCAGCGTGATCTTCCTAAAATGCAAATCCTAATATTTCCTATTCCAGCTAAAAACCCTTTAAGAGCGCCTACTGCTTCAAGAGAAAGCCATCTCATCAGACAAGATGCCGGTGACCTTGCGGCTCCCTATGCCTTCAGCTTCCTCTCTCATCCCACTCTATACCTCCATCCTCTGTACTCCGTGCTCAGGGTAGGCCACACTAATTGGATGGAAGTTTCCAGAGCGCCGTGCTTTCTCACACTTACAAGCCTTCATTCACACATGCTGCTTTTTCTTGGATTACTCCTCCCTCTCCAGACTTCCATATATACCCGTCTAGGTTTACTTATCTCTCAACATTCAGCTCAGATCAGGTTATATGTACATGCTATATATTCCTATAGAACTTCAAACCTACTTCCAGTCAAAGCACTTATCACAATGTTTATTTGCCTATCTCCCCAAGAGGCTATAGGCCTTCTCCCCACTCCCACCCCATTTTCATGACACCTGTCACAGCATCTACTGCTGAGTATGAGCTCAATCAATGCTTGTTGAATGACAGAATGAATAAATGAAGAAATGAAAATTTCTAATAGAGCACCTTTATCAATCTCTGAGCATCTTACCTCAGATATATCAAAATGAAAATCTAAGGTCTTCCCAGGCAACTCCTTAGAGACGTTATTAAAAATTTTAGTGAAGGATATTTCAGGAGAACCTGTATCTCCTCCGTAGGTCCTGGGGATATCGTTGGGCACGACAAGGCTTGCCGAGCGAGACACCACCAGTTTTAAGATGTTAAGGGCTTCCTTCCAGTAAGGACTCTGGTTTCAAAAAATAATAGACAAATACATATTTAACTAAGAACAAAAACTTAGTGTACACTGTAGGCAATGAAAATATTATTTCTACAAAAACTCCTTATAAATTATTCGTTTTTACTTTGAGGTCCCTAACAGAGGGTCTGAGTTACAAAAGGAAAGAAAATAAGTTATTATTTGTACTGTTAAATTTATGAGATATTGTACATATAATAATGCTACCAACTCAGAATATTTTGCATTTTTCCCAATAAGTGCTTTATAAATATTATTGGTTGAGAAAGTCTAATACAGTAATCTGGCAGTTGGGGTAAACAAAGGGGTTGTATAATGTATGTGAACTTTCTAGATGAATGAAGTATATGGCTTTAAGACTCTAAAACTTTAAATGTTTTAAGTCTTGGAGATAAACAATTTTTTTGTTTTTTTGTTTTTTTTGTTTTGCGGTACGCGGGCCTCTCACTGTTGTGGCCTCTCCTGTTGCGGAGCACAGGCTCCAGACGCGCAGGCTCAGCGGCCATGGCTCACGGGCCCAGCCGCTCCACGGCATGTGGGATCTTCCCGGACCAGGGCACGAACCCGCGTCCCCTGCATCGGCAGGCGGACTCTCAACCACTGCGCCACCAGGGAAGCCCGAGATAAACAATTTTTGATGCATACTTTTTAGACATAAAAATATTAAAATACTAAAAAAATTTTAGATTTTTCTTAACGACCCAAGCCCCAAACAATAAGCATAAGTGCTACGCTAAAACGATGCTCTCAGTGATTCCTAAGTTGTATAGGGTGAACTTTTCCCCCTATATATGGTGGCTATGTTTTCGAGTTATTCTTCTACTTTTAGTTTTGTATATTTCTGCCAATAAAATTTAGGAATGATTTATATGACAGACGTATATGTGGAGAGGAATCAATGTCTAATTAAAAATTTAGAACTTTTTTTTTTACTGCTTACTGAAAATCATATAAAAATGACTTTTTTCCTTACTTGTGGTACCAAAATCAAACTTCAACCTTGTATTATACATATTGTTTCACAGTTGGCAGTTCTGAGAGAGGGGAAATACTACTTAAAAAAGGAAGTGAAAAATCTTTGGCAGAACTGAATTATCCAATTTAGCTAATAACATCTTGCTATGAAGACATCTAAAGCATAAAATATTACTAGTAATTAAAAATGTCCACATGTGGCTTCCCTGGTGGCGCAGTGGTTAAGAATTCGCCTGCCAATGCAGGGGACACAGGTTCATGCCCTGGTCCAGGAAGATCCCACGTGCCGCGAAGCAACTAAGCCCGTGACTACTGAGCCTGTGCTCTAGAGCCCGTGAGCCACACTACTGAGCCTGTGCGCCACAACTACTGAAGCCCATGAGCCACAACTACTGAAGCCCGCGCACCTAGAGCCTGTGCTCCACAACAAGAAAAGCCACCGCGATGAGAAGCACACACACTGCAACGAAGAGTAGCTCCCGCTCGCCGCAACTAGGGAAAGCCCACGCATAGTAACGAAGACCCAACGCAGTCAAAAAAAAAAAAAAGTCCACATGATACTGTGACATTTTAAGCACATCATCGTAGAAAACAGTTTATCTTTAACAAAGTTAGACTATGTAAAAATCATCATCATTTTTTTCTTATGGAAATAATTAGGAGCCCTGGGCATTGCAAAATGCTAAAATCTCTTCAGAGATGTTTCCATAAATTATATTGGTACTTGTGTTCTAAATGTGAAAGATCATCAAGAGTTCAAGTATGTAAAATGTTTAATATTTGAATAAAGCAGAAGTCACTAACTGGGATGACCTGTCAGCTAAATATAACCTTGGTTTACCCAACATTCAAAAATAAATTTAAGGGCTTCCCTGGTGGCGCAGTGGTTAAGAATCCGCCTGCCAGTGCAGGGGACATGGGTTCGAGCCCTGGTCCAGGAAGATTCCACATGCCGCGGAGCAACTAAGCCTGTGTGCCACAACTACTGAGCCTGTGCTCTAGAGCCCGCGAGCCACAACTACTGAGCCCACGTTCCACAACTACCAAAGCCCATGCGCCTAGAGCCCGTGCTCCGCAACAAAGGAAGCCACTGCAATGAGAAGACTGTGCACTGCAACGATGAGTAGCCCCCGCTCACTACAACTAGAGAAAGCCCACGCACAGCAAAAAAGACCCAACGCAGCCAAAACATAAATAAATTAAAAATAAAATAAAATAATTAAAGAATAAAAAGAAATTTGAGACATTTTAAAATTAGGCGATTTTAAAGAAAAACCCAGATTTTGAGCTTCTCTTTATAAATTAGAAAAGAAAAATTAGAAGTTCTGGCCACAGTGGACCTGTACTCCAACATGGCAACCATTCTTAGTCATGCTGTTCCTTTTAGATGAGGAATGTGCAGTTCACTTAGTCATAAATCTATGCCCTCTTATGGTTACTTGCTGGCCCAGTGGGCATATAAGCTTGTGGTTCTGAACAAAAGAAATGAATCTATGTTTCATAAATTAGTAATTCAATGTGCTATGTATTTCTGCGGGTGATCCAGCAAATATCGGATGAGTTAACTTCTTTAAGCCTTAAGGAATAAAAAGAGAAAAGTGCTTTAGGAAAAAAAATATAATTGTTGAGTGGTGAAGCCTTGCTCCTTAAGAGATAAAAATAGAGAAGATACACAGGGTTACCAAAGAAACCTATGTTTTTTTTTTAATATTTGCAATCACTGATTTTCAAGGGAATCTAAAAAATAACCCAGATTACCCAATAAAAATACTGAAAAACACTTTAATACAGTTGTGTTACTTTCAGAAATGGACAAGAACACAAGCTCATTGCAGATGAGTATTTCCATTTGTAAATTTTGCTTTAGCGAATGCAGTATCACTGGAGTAGAAACACAAAGTATTAATCCGTTAAGGCTCTCAAAGAGTTCGCTCTGTTTGCTCAGTTGTATCCACAATACCGCTCTGCTTATCAAGGCGTTTCTTTTTTTTTTTTTTTTTTTTTTTTTTTTTGCGGTACGCGGGCCTCTCACTGCCGTGGCCTCTCCTGTTGCAGAGTACAAGCTCCGGACACGCAGGCCCAGCGGCCACAGCTCATGGGCCCAGCCGCTCCATGGCATGTGGGATCCTCCTGGACCGGGGCACGAACCCGTGTCCCCTGCATTGGCAGGCGGACTCTCAACTACTGTGATCAAGGCCTTTCTTACAGATAGTTCAAAAGTGAAATTCAGTACAGACCAAGTTGACTTGTCACCATTTACAGTTAAACCAAGTCTGATTTTCTACTTTCTAAATATCTGGCACTTTTTACCAGACACAGAAAGCAACTCTAAAATACAGACTCTTCAAAGAGTTCTTCTGTTTCTAAAAGTAATATCTGTTCATTATGTAGGACTTGGTTAAAAACAGAAAGGTACAAAGAGTCACAATCATACTGTCCAGAGACAGTGACTGCTGCCATTTGTGTACATTCCTTCCAGTGATTCCTGAAATGTACATTTGTAGATGTAATCATTAAAAATAAAAATCAGGAATCATGCCAATCCTACTGTTCAGATTCTGCTTTACATCACTCAGGTTGAGAGCATTTCTCATGCTGTAACTATTCCTGAAAACATGATTTACGAACTAACCACTTCCCCTATCTTAGACATTTGAGGTGTTTCCAATTTTTTTATGATTATAAATTGTTTCGAGATGAACACTTCTATACATGAGATTTGGGGTCACTCACCTGTACATATTTGCCAATAATCTTTATGATCTCCAGATTAAACTGCTTGACTGGGGCAGTGGAGAGGTCAATATGACTCAAAAGACTATAGATGATCTGTAGTAATGATTGCTGCATACTGGACAGTCCTTTTTCTAACAACTGAAAGTAATATTAAAAAGTATACTTTAATCAGGTTAAAGAAAATTCCACAGGATTTACATTAGTGATGTTGAAAACCATAATAGATTTAACCTAAGAGTTCATGGTTAGAGTTATCAGAAATCCAGAGAATAATGAAGGTAAAAAGTAATGTCTATTACTGTTACTTGTCCTTGCTGCAGAAAGGAGAATTAGACAGATTACTTGTCATCTTAATCTTAGTGCTTTCTTTTATATCCTTAACTAATTTAGTTAAACACCATTTATTTTAGGTTAAGAGAAAAACCGCTACACCACCGTCACCAAAGAATAACTAACTGGGCCTCCCTGGTGGCGCGGTGGTTAAGAGTCCGCCTGCCGATGCAGGGGATACGGGTTCATGCCCCGGTCTGGGAGGATCCCATATGCCGCGGAGCGGCTGGGCCCGTGAGCCATGGCCGCTGGGCCTGCGCGTCCGGAGCCTGTGCTCCGCAACGGGAGAGGCCACAACAGTGAGAGGCCCGCATACCGCAAAAAAAAAAAAAAAAAAAAAGAATAACTAACTACCCGCCAGCCATTCACACCAGCCACTTACTACCTATGTGACCTTGGATACGTTTCTTATTTCTCTGAGCCTTGATTTTTAAAAATAAAACTGATAACACTTGCCTCATAGGGTTTGTAGGACAATTAAATTATATATGTGTAGTTTTAAATATATGTGACTAATTTTAGTACTGTTGTTAGTAATAATTTGAGAGTTATTAATAATCATAAAATAAGGATAACTTACACTAGTAAGAGTAACACTGGGGACAAAGCATTCTCTCTGTAGACTGGAACTATATGGCCCACATGTGGTACCCAATGGGCTGTATTGTGCCAGTGCCAGACCTTAGAACCCCATGGGTGGGTCTTCAGGGAGCACTAGTGTTGCTTTAGTGTTGAACTTTATGGTGGCGCAAAAGTTGAACTTTATAGTGGCACTTAAATTCAAAGCCAGTTAAGGAGGTCTGGCTTTATGTTGGCTCTTGTCCTAAAGGTGTAGGTATAAGATAACCTAGCGATGCGCATTCATTCAGGTTAGGAAGCTCTCAGGCAGAGGGCTCACGCTGTTGGCTCACCTAAATATAAAGTCGATGGGAGTAAACCCATCCAAACCAACACCTTAAACATCCACACCAGTCCTGAGCACTTTATAATGCCCACCATCAGTGACTTAGCTAAGTTAAACAGTGCTGTGAGCAATACTTAAAATGTTTATTGAGTTACAAATAATTTAAGTTTGTACAGTGTGTTAGGTTTAGTTGCCAGAGGTCAACTTTCTGAAAAGGAAGGTATCACTGACAAACATTTTTAGTGACTAGGAATTTCTTCCTTTTGAGGGTCTCCTTGTGGCTCTCTACTCAATAATTTACTTTTCTAGGCAAGAAGTTAGTTCTTCAACAAATAAATACAGTCGACCCTTGAATAACAGGCTTGAACTGCATGGGTCCACTGATATGTAGATTTTTTTCAGTAGTAAATACTACAGCACTATAGGACTCACAGTTGGTTGAATCACGGATGTGGAGGGCTGACTGTAAGTTACATGTGGATCTGACCGTGTGGAGGCTTGGCACCCTTAACTCCTGCGTTGTTCAAGGTCAACTGTATTAAATTTTCATGCTGTTCTATCACCAGATTTTAAAATTCTATTTACTCCCCCCCAAAATCATATTTTACATTAGGAAGGAAATATATCATCAAAATTAAAACTTGCCCAGCAGAAATGACTTTGCATGCTGTATTTCTAGAAAGGATCTCAAAGCCAAGAGCTGGTTTTGTAGAAACAAAAAGATAACCATTCCCTAGGATCAAGACCAGGAAAAAACCCATTTGCCTTTTGAAATAAAGGTGAGGTTTATATTATTATGAGTTTTATGTCACTTAAGGACAGTGAATGAGGAAATAAACACTGAAAATGAAAAAAAAACCTTTATAAAAACTTCCTCCTTACGTGAAAGATATTACCTATACTTTTCTTCAAACAAAGATGTTACCTATATTCATTCTCAAAGAAAATTTGAAGATTAATTAGCATCAGTGCTGCTTCTAGAAATAAATCTACTTGAAAATTTTGCCACAGAACAGTTGAAAAACCCTTTTTTTTGGGGGGGGGTGAATTTACCTCTGCAAGATAAGTCACAAGACTAAATGTAGTATCTGAGAAGGAGTCATGCAGGTATCTACACACTACGTTGATCCAGTTAGAACAGTCTCTGGAATACGTGTGCGTACTGTACAGACTCATCATGTGAGCCAGATTGACAAGCGTTGGGCATTTTTCTTCTGCACAAACCTAAAAAAGCAAACAAAAATTTCATTCACTTAAAGACAGTTAAGTTTAAACTTGATTTTATACTAAATGTATTTATTTAATGAATCAATTTAGATATATATGTTGAAGAGTTAATGCATTTCATTTCAATACGGTAGAGAAGTTAAACAGAAGAGGAAAAAAGCACAAGGCATTCTTAAGAGAATACCTTAGATCATACAGAGAGGATTAATATGTCAAGCACTTCCGTGGGTGTTAAATAGTGTGGCTTTTTTTCAGTCTGATGTAAAATGTCTTTGGTAAAAACCCAAATGTTTTTGTAAACCCTGTGTGTCATTTCGTAAAAAGAGTTTTGTTTTGTAAAATCTATATACGGTTCAGTGCACAAATAACTAAACAGGCAGGCTCCACGTGGGAATCCTCAGCGAGGTTTGGAGCTGCTATGCCAAAGAAGCAATGCTTTAGTCTCAAGCTGTCCAGGGTATCTCACTAGAGCAGTCAACTGCAGAAACCTCAACCTGTGTGATACAGTCAAAGGACTTCATTGGAGGACTGATAAAACATTTGAGTCCTGCATCTCCAGTGTGGACGACAAGCTACTCTTCAGGAAATCACCTAAAGCTCTTAAGGTCCTTGGCCAATCATTTACAGGCTACTACAAAGTGTACTGACTTCCTAGACTTTGTGTGATACGGTACTACAGAATCTGAATCAACAAATGTTTGGGAGGATCTTACTGACTAAATGCACCTTCATAGTCCGTCTGGTTCCCTGAGTTAACTGGTGAGATGTTCCTTACCCTCCTCCGAGGATACCTGAACAATGAAGACCTGGAAAAAGGCCACCCTCGTCTTATAGCCTCATCTATCATGAAAGGCTAGCCTCGTTGAAATTTCTTTTAATTTTTCTTTTTTCCTTTTCCTCACTTATTCTTCCATCTTATTGATGTTTGGTATGTATTTTCACAAATTGCCTAGAGCATTTGATAAAGAAAGTAGAGTATTACCTACTAAAATATATGTATTTTCAACTTTCAGATGACTATAACTAACTTTTACTTTGATTCGTCATGCAGACGGCATCACTGGATAGGCCCAAGATATGAAGGCATGCAAGACTATGCAGAGACTAATACAGTACCTTGGAAGTTATTTTGTAAAATCATTAAAAGCAGTTGTTTTCATGCCATTAGCCTTTTACTCATAAAACAGACACCAGGAAGAAAAAAGAAAAGTTTGATATTTCTGATTCGTATTTCAAAATATAATAATTTATCACACTATTTTTAAAAAACCACATAACTTTATAATTTCAAAATTTGTTATCCTTCAGCAAAAATTTTTATAGTTTAAATTCTTTAATCTTATCCTGAAGGATAAGGCATTCCTATAGAATTCTTATATTCTTAAAGAATATTTTTTGAAAGAATGATTTTTTAAAAACCTATTTTTTGAAACAGAAGAAAGTTCTTTGGAATAATAGGCTGTGTAATTTTATAGTAAAGCAAGTGGCTTAGATTTAATTTTGGAACTTTGGAATTACCAGGTTAAAATACAAGCCAAAAAAGAGTATGTTTTATAACCAACTTTTTTAGCATACTATTTTTGCCATAATGAATAGCTAAAAAGGACAATATTTGTCCTAAGTGTTGCCTCATTTTGAAATTCTGTGCTCTCCAAGGGCACAAACAGTAGAAAGAGTGACATTTGCATAATGAGGAAGCACATAATGGCAGAAAATTATTCTCAACAGTTTAAGTGAGAGAACAATTAAGGAATCAATTCAGTTCACATCCTGCAGGTTGCTGAAAGGCCACAGAGGGAACCTTTGTGTGCTGCTCAACAGGAAGAAAACAGACTTAATAGCAGTTTATGACTAACAGAAAGCCACATATTTGATTTCTTAAAAACATAAAAGATATTTGGGACTTTCCTGTGCTTTGCCTCGGTCATGACAGCAGAGGCTTGGAGCTCAAGGGGCTTCTATGGCCTTCCGGTCACGCTGTGCTTCTCACCTGACCCAACACTTAGCAAATTACTCAGCACTTCAGCTGCCCATCTCAAATGCTTCTACTTCCCCTATCAGGGGATTTATGCTTTTTGCTTTCTTAAAATCCCGAAATAAGCCAATATACATTTTTTCCTTATATTTTCTTTCTTACCCCTCCATGTAGAAAAAAAAATCTTTGCTTACATTTTCCTAATGGTATGTTATTAGAATATTAAAATGAAAGTCATTTTAATAAATTATTTTAAAAAATCACTTTTAGACCTCATTAATGCAAACACATGTTGTTGGGTTTTTTAGTGCAAACCATCATTTTCAAAACTAAGATATGACTCCATGAACTATAATAATGGCTCTTCTTTTCAAATACATGCTTTTAAAATGGTTAAGAATTTCTCCATATCTATTTAGAAATTTAAATAAGGATAGATTCAACAGCAAATTTTATTAAATATTTTCTTGTCACTTATTAAATATTTTCTATCCAGATAATGAAAATGTTCTTACTCTTGTTACTGTGTACGTGATTAATTGGGTTGGTAGTATTTTTTCACTCCACTGGCACCCAGAGATAAATTTGCACTTAACAGTACTGAAATGTGGGCCACAGAGAGATGGGTGTTTTATTTGGTTTTCCAGAAGCTTGCTCTTTCCATTTACTGCTGTGCTACTTGCTAACTGAATCTCAGGTTTGAAAAAAATTGCTTATATAAAAAGCCCTTCCAGAGAAATTTACTTGCTTGTTCCCTTCTGTTGCAGACTTCTCTGATTTTTCTCCCAGTGCTTTAGCCGGGTTATCTTACTTATATTACTATTGAGTCACCCCCTCCAGTTCACCTGATTTCCTGTTGTATGTATATTACTTGTAAATTCCTATAACTCCTTCTTGTAACTGTTTGTATTTTCAGCCTGAAAAGTCTTTTTTCCAAGACTCAATGTGACAAAAAAAATAAATATATAAAATAAAATTAGTTAAGAATTCAGTTTAAGCCGAAGGTAAGACGAAGGTAAGGTATTTGTGATCTCTTTATTGTTCTTAAGAGGAAGTTACTAAATAGATAAAATGTCAAAATCATATTCTTTTACAATTAAGACTAAGAACTATAAAACTTTTAAACAAATGTTCACAAATGATTTAAAAATAGCTACATACGTGTTTAAGAAATATATGATGGGAGGGAAAGAGTCAAATAAGGAAGAAAAAAGAATGAAGGGAGCAGAGAGAGAAGATAAAGAGAATGTTAGAAGGAAAAAGGCAAACATAAAGGGAGAGAGAACTTTCAGAATCAAAAAATACATTATGCCCTCTTCTTCCGCAGGGCCTTTGCACATGCAATTTCTCCTGCCTGGAAAATTTCTACCTTCAGCCCTGCTCTTGTTTCTCATCTAGGGACCTTATTTTGGTTACTCTTATTTGCCCTTCAAGTCTGCTTAGATATGACTTCCCCAGGCAGACTTTTGCTTTATGTGTCCCTAGGATATTTTGTTCTCCCATTGCAAAGTCACCAGACTCTACGGTGATTGTCTACTTACTTGACTGCACTGCCACCCTAAGGCCCATAGGGCTAAGGATTCTATTTACTCTGATTATCATTGTTATTTCCAGCACCTGATCCAGTGCTCAGTACATATCTAGGGGCAAATAAATGAATGACTTGGAAACTGACAGAGGATAAAGTAGGGAAACAGAGCAGAAAAAGATTCAGACTCAGAGGAGAGCTACTCTAAACAAATAATTTTATTCACTGTCATTTGAGCAGCTAACATATCATTACTATATTACTCCTTCACATGCATAAAAGAATAAAAATTTAGATAGGAAGTGACGGTAAAAGGATTTTTAAGAGATTTCCCCCCTTAAGATAAACTCCAGAGAAAATTCCCTAAAGTGTTATCTTCCAGCATCACATTTGCTTACCTTTGCTATTCGACTAGCTGTTTCTTTGCAAAACTGAGTTGGGCTGTCAAAATGCTGGATTAAGTGAGGCAATAAGCAAAGGATGTTAAGAGGAAAGCCTATCAAAAAAAAAAAAAAAGCAAACAATAACCAATTTTATTGCACATTATTTGAAAAATTAAAGGATTTTTTTTCATGGTTCACAAAAACCATTTTCTTTTTATTTCCTGGAGTACTTGATCTTCTAAAAAAAAAATTTTTTTTTTTGCTTTTACCGAAGAATTTAAGCTATCTCACATATTAAGAAAACCATAACTGTTTGTGTAAAAGCAGAAATTAGTAGATTTCAAAACCAACGATTAGTTTACATTTCACTATACTAAAAAAAAGCAAAGAGTTGGTGCAATTCTAGTCACATCACCTGACAACTGGGAAGGATCCACCAACGTGTGTTTGGAGACAGCAATGAGTTTACTCAGGAGGTGCACTGTCATTTCCTGTGTGGATACTGAGGTAAAACCCTTAAGGAAGAGCTGCTGAAGGCCTGGGAAATTATTCCACTTCAGTTTGCTTTGTACGGTTTCAATCTTCTCTCGACTCTCTGTTTTTTCCAAAGGCAGGTGGATCAGCAGTTTGTTGAGAAGTCTGAGAGCCAGGAGGTATTCATATTCATAATCTGATTCTAATAAAGATGCTGCTATCCAAAAAATGGTGGCCATCAAGCTGGCAGGCTCAGTAGTGGGCTGCACATCATACACGGCTTTCTCTCTCAGGGAGGAAAGGCTTCGAGTCCTCGCTAAGCTACTGCTGTGGTTGAGCCGTCCATCCATTATATCCAGTGTATTACTCCGCCGCCGGTCACCTCTTCGGTCACCAATTAAACTTAACCTCAAAGAGTTACTTCTTGCATTACTGCTATATCCCAAATAACTGCTACTATTAATGGGACTTGTGCTTAGATTGAGTTGTCCAGTGCTTTTCCTGTTAGCTGCATACTTGTTTCCCATTATAGGATCATGGTATGAGGTTCTTTTTAAAAAAAAAAAAGAAAAGAAAAGAAAGAAAAAAAAAGATGAATCCATGCACAATCACTTCTTTTGCTACATTAATTGTACTCTTGAAAACACTGCAAAATGGTAACTGTTACCAGGAAAAATCATTTTTAAGTATATCTGACTTTGCTTAACCCAATTTCAGTTCTTTCCTCCCTATTAAAATGTACAACAGTATCTTTTCCACTGTGGCTACTTTGGGTTGGAGGAGGTTTGATTTGAAGCGAAAATTCTGCAATAGTTATCGCTGATAACTTTTAGCTCTGGGATTTAGTACATATTACGTCCAAAGCAGGCCTCGTTTGTCTCACCCCCAGACTCAAAGGTCCTGATGTTCCCCTTTCTGTCAATTCACATTCTTTCCAAAAGCACCAAGCTCAAAAATTTAGTTTTGATTTCTCCTTCTCCCTCACGTCTAATTATCATTGATTAAAAAATAAATACAGAATACTTTCTACGTGTGCCAGCAGTATGCAAAATGCTAGGAATATTAAAGTCCATGGAAATGGATAAATTAGAGCCTGTTAGTTGTTGTTATGAAAATATTAAGAAAATACTGTGAGATCCCAAAGGATGGAATGCTTAGCATTGCCCTGGGGCAGTTAAAAATACTTAACTAGGAGGTGATATTAAGACGGGACTTGAAGGATAAATCAATTTGGGATTTGCAAGGAAGACAAAGTTCAAAGAGAGGCTGGTCCAGGGAGAAGGAACAATATGTGGAAGGTGTGAGTCCCGAGGAGCCTGGCCTGCTGGGGTGACAAGAGGATGTTGAGTGTGGCAGTAACACAGCCTGTCACTGAGGCTGAAGCCTAGTAGCACAGCAGAGAGGTCTCTGACTAGGGTGTCAGAGGAACGGCACTGCCGCAGACTAGCCCCGTGAGCTTTCACACGTCTCACTGTCTGAGGCTCATTTTCCCACCGGCAATCCATCTGAATTTAGGGGTAGTACTCTCACTGCCATTATTAGAACAATATAGTATTACACATATTTAGCTATTGAAGGTCTAAATACAAATCTACCGGTTGCCTAGTTTTTCAGTTCTTACTGAGAAAGGGCAGAAAGAAGATCGTAATGCTTCATGGTTTCAGCCAAAGTATCAATTGCAGATTCCAACGTGAGAAGAAGCTCAATCACAAATCCCTAGAAAAAAAGGCAGATCTTAATTAATTATACTCTGGAAAGAAGAAACGGCAATGCACTTCCTGATGAGATTTCAAAATAGAACAAACTCCACATTAATATGACAAAATAAACTCTTGAGCAACATGATCTTGCTGATGGATGAGAATGCATCAAACTAATGGTATAAACGGATTATACTGGCAACACGATTCACCCAAAATTACCTGGGCCGGAAATCTAGGAGCCATTCTTGGTTCTTTCTCTCACATCTAAATTGAATCCATCAGCATCTTGAAAATATTACTTTAAAAATAAATCCTGGGCTTCCCTGGTGGCGCAGTGGTTGAGAGTCCGCCTGCCGATGCAGGGGACGCGGGCTCGTGCCCTGGTCCGGGAATATCCCACATGCCACGGAGCGGCCGGGCCCGTGGGCCATGGCCGCTGAGCCTGCGCGTCCGGAGCCTGTGCTCCGCAACGGGAGAGGCCACAACAGTGAGAGGCCTGCGTACCGCAGAAAAAAACAAAAACCTAAATCTGACTTATTTTCTCTACCTCCATAGCTTCCCTTAATCCAAACTATCATCATTTTGGCCTGGACTCTTATAAAGAGCCTCTTAACTGACCTCTCTTGCCTTCCTAAGGATTCCACCTAGCCTCCAGAGTGAGTTTTTTAAAAAAGCAAGTCATATCCATCACCTTCCTTTAAAAACCAATGGGCGGTTTCCCATCAATTCAGAGTAAACTCCCACCTCCCACCAGAACCTCCTTGGCCTCACATGATCTGGACCTGCTTACCTCATCAATCTCCTGCCTCTGAGGTCCCCAACCAGTACGTTCTAGCCACATTGGTTTGCTTGATGTTCCTTTATTTTGTTTTATTTTAATTTTTGGCTGAGCCATGAGGCTTGCGGGATGTTAGTTCCCTGACCAGGGATTGAGCCCTGGGCCCCAGCAGTGAAAGCGCCGAGTCAGTCCTAACCACTGGACCGCCAGGGAATTCCCCTGATGTTCCTTTAAAAAGCCGATTGCTTCTGCCTCAGGCCCTTTGCACTTGTTAGTCCTATTTCCCTCTGCCCTCTTCCCCAGATTATCACAGGGCTCACTTCACTTAAACATGTGTTCAAAACTCTTCTTCTCAGATGATCATATAAAAAAAAAAATCCTCTCTCCCATCATTCTTTAACCTGTTACTCTACCTTATTATTTTCACAGCATTCACCACTAAGTAAACTTGTATTATACATTATTGGTGGATTAAAGGCTTGTTTCCCCAATGAAATGTGAGCTCCAGAATGCCAGGAACTTTGTCTTGTTCATTACTGTATCCTCAGTGTCTAAAGCAGTGTTAATAAAGTCATGAGTCTGTACAGACCTACGTAAGCTCTCTATTGCAGTATTTCACTTAATTTATCTTAACAAATGAAATTCAGTGTTCTAGTTTACATCTAACTTTAAATGCCTCTTATACCTTGCGGTCATCTCAGAATAATATCCAGGTGTGTGTGATAAAGCTGTTTCTGATAGGCACTATTTAATTCAATTAGTATGTTATTAAACATTAATTACACAACTTTGTTTCTTAATTCTTTGCTTGTTAGCATCTGACATCAGTAATTCTATACAACCATTATCTTGCTCTACCTGCCATGATTTACATTTGGCAATAAGTCCTTGACAACGAGGAGTGCTCGATACTTGCTGAAAGAATTGAATGAACTACCTGTGCATCTTCTCCTGGATCCCCTACAGTTTCTACAAGTCTGGAGAGAACATCAGAAAGTGTAGTTGCCGAAAGAGGCTGCTTAAGGGCCCTGAAAATCTGAAAGGATCTCCCAGCATAGTGTCGAGAAGAACAAGAAAGTGCTGTCTGCAGAGCAACCTCGCTAAGATGATGTTCCAAATGAATTCCTTCTGTGAAAGCAAAGGAAACAAGTAAGTGCTTGTTTTTCAGGATATATATAGGGGTTATGATCAGAGGCTAATAACCATGTTAAACCCTGTGCCAGCACAATACCTGGCAAACTGGGCGGGCACTAATATTTCATAAGTCAATGCTTTTTCTTTTCATTAAATTCCATCTGCACTTTAGATGACTCTTCATTCTAATCTCCAGGGAAGTAATCCCTGAGAAAAGGGTTTCTCAGCTCCAGCATTACTGACATTTTGGCCAGATAATTCTTTGTTGTGAGGGCTATCCTGTGTAGTGTGTGTTTGTGTAGCAGAATCTCTAGCCTCTACCCAAGTGGACACCAGTACTAACCACTTGCCCCGCGCCCCCTAATTGTGACAAAAATGTCTCCAGACATTGCAAGATGTCCTGAGAAGCAAAATCACCCCTAGCTAAGAACCACTGTTTTAGATATATTTTACTATAATTTTCAGAATGTGTTAAATTTTAGATCATCAAAGCCCATACCAGTATAAAAAAATAATTTAAGAGTTTGTCATCTCTACCTATGTTCCTTCAATATAATTGTTTCATAATAAACAATTGTAATTTTATTATACCGTCTTACACCAAACTAAGAACCCCAGAGCGTCAAAGTAGCATTCTTATTTTTGAGTAGTAACAATTTTTCTTCAACCGGAACAAATCTGTTATCACTAGTAAGTTAAAAAAGAAAACCTGTCTAAAACTTTTGAAAATTTAGACATGTCAACTTGTCAACTTTTTGCTAAACCTTATCAGAAGTTGTGACATCACACTAAAAGATCTGCTTGAAAGTAAATACTATCTGAAATGATTATTAAAATATACCTGAGCTTGACTGCTTAAAAACAGAAACCACATGTTTCAAAAATGTAGTTAACTGCTCAGCACTCTTTATGCTAGGATTCTTGGCAGAAACATCCTCATGGTTCCAAAGGGGCCCTCTTTTTCTGAAAACAGAGAACAGACGTGATTCCCTTGGTTTTTAAACTTAATTAAGGTTTACTCATACTCACCTAAAATGTGCTTTTGCAGTTAGAAAGGATAGTAGTTGCATAAATCAAATAGCATGTCACACAGTCTACTGCTACTATTCATGTACTTGGATACGTAATGATCTAGAGCAAGTACAGGAAGATCCAAGTTACGTATAATTTCAAAGTCTTCCGTTGTTACAGTCAAATTCTCTCAGAGGTAGCAGGAAAAGATGGCAAATTTTGCCAAGTGAGAAGAGTACTGGTTACTGCTTAGGTATTACAGGTCAAAACAGTCTCGTTTGTAGAGGCTAGACTGTATTTAGATTGTAATGCAAATAAAATAATTTTTAAGTTAAAACTACCTGTCGATTCTTTCTTTAAAATATCTTTGCATTCACCAGCTTGGTTAGTAAGTGTTAGGCCCCTTATTGCCATAGGCCCAAAGTGCCCTGGAAAAAAGATGTGGTCATGCTGCCTCTAGTCCGTAACACCTCTAATTCATCACATACTTTGCTATGAGACTGATTTTCTCAACACATTTATTTAATTGGGTCCTCCACCCTCCCCATCCAGCTCAAAGGTTTTTGATAATGTCTCCTTTCTTTAAAGATCTATAACCTCTGGCCAGGGCTTCATGGCCCTCCAGCTTGTCTAGAAATTCCTCCGCATTACACTCAGGCTGGATTACTCACCAGTTCCAAATATACTTTGTTTTCTCACACCTCTGTGATTTTGCTCTTGCTATGGTATACTAGCCCCTTTCTCCCCACCTACGTTTCTTCTTTATTTATAGTGCTTTTGCAAAGAGTAGGCCATAAATAAATATTTGAAGATTGAATGTTAATGTAGCTAGTGGAGGCAGAAATATATATTCAGGTAATACTGTATCCTCTTTGGGTACCTGGTATCTAGTCATGATTAAGGCCCTCCTTAGGTATAACAGTGTGAGCAAAAGACGAAAGTCTCTGGTTGCATCAAATTTTCTAAATATTGCACAATACAAACCTGCCTATTCCAAATCAATGACCCTTTGGAAAACAAAATAGGGTTCGCTGAAGCTGACAAATGAAACAATGACTTAACACAGCTATGCGTCAGGAATGGTAGGAGCTGCAAATGTTACCTTGAGGTAATGAATTCCATGAGGGTTTTGACTTTTCCATCCTGCTCTACTGAGATGTCGACCTCGCTGAGGACGGTGGTGTGCAGATGTGAAATGGCAGCACTGTTATTTCCTAAGCTGATACTAGAGGAGGTAGAACTTGAGCTGAGCCCTGAGTCGGTCATGGGGGAGGGCTGGTAATCAGGTATAAAATCGCTAACACCTGCTGAAAGAGACGCGGGACGTGAATACCCAGACGGAAGCAATCTCCCACCAACACTCAAAGAAGTGAGCCTCACAAGCACCAAATTACACTGAGTGAGTTTTTGAGCAAACGTTGTTTTCGGAGCCTCTCAGTCAAACTTAACGACTTGGACTTACTGTACAGTCCTGTGCTGCCATCTGCTGAACAAAGCTGAAATTGGCAGCCTAATATTTTGGCATATTTCCTCAACATAGGTTGCCATTCACACTTCTATAATGAGAACTGATTTCTAATTTCTTATGTTAAGGAGTCTATGCTTTCTGCTTCACTTTACTTAAACAAGGAAAATTTTAAAGTCTATTTGTAAAATTGATATTATGTCAATTATTAAATAATTCTAAAGGTTATTACTAATGCCCACATTTAAAAATAGCAAAAGGAGCCTTAAAAACAAATACCAAACCATGGAATTTTGAATAGAAATGCTTTAACAAAAAAAAGGCAGTAAACTTTATTCCGTTCATCTTTTAATCATGGTTTAAAAAGGCGAATAAGTTTACTAATAGATGTTTTCTCACTAACTACAGGTTTTTAAGTAAATAACAGGGCTTTAAGTAAGTAACTTTAAAACACATTAACCCTGTATTTGGCATTATATGATTAGGAAAAAAAAGTAATTTTATTTCAATTTTTAAAAACCAATTATTTTCTAGATCATCTATTATAAACCTGATGATACTGATGAATGAAATAAGTAAGTTAGGGCTATTAGGGAAAAAGAAACTATAACTTGAAAAGTAAAACAAATTCACATCGACAGTGAAATAAATTTTACATTAAAGTGTCATTAATTTGGACCTCACTACTTCAAAATACGTAATTTGGAACTTACTAGACTTCAAGATGTACAACATTTTAAGTGCAATCAGTATAACTGAGTGAATAAAAAGTTTAAAAAAATTTTAAATGTCTTCCTTTGTCAATTTTTCAGATCTTGAGAGTCGGGGGAATCTAATACAAGTTCAGCATCTTTGTCATAACCAGTGCTCAACAAATTAAGCCACTCTTTCATTGTACCTTTACTTACATGTGGAGAGTTTAACATTTTTATGACAAAGACCCTTAAAGGTAAGAGAGATTCAAATACTCCAAGTTTAATTCCTTCTTCTATGAATTAATAAATAATGTCAATGGTACTTAAAATAATAAAACTACATTAAAAATATTCTCTAGTATCTCAACTTCAGTTGATGTTATCTAATGCAGGATCCCAAATTAACGAAGTACGGTTCCAGTTTCAAACTGTACTTTTAAAGCAAATACCTGTGAAAGTATAATCTAAGTGTGCAATTTGTTTGACTGTAAGCACCCTGGGCTCATTAAACTCCTTGTTCCTGAGAAGGACAGAAGCAACAGTTCGGATGTTACTGTTGGATCCCATTACTATTAACAAGTGCAGAAGCAGGCGTTTACAATGTTCATACACCTCAGGGTGGCAGTGGTCAAACCCTAAAGGGAACAGTAGAAAATCATCATCAGTAAAGAGAAATAATGAGTATTCTTGCTATCAAACTCATATTTTAAAAAGAAAAGCAGAAATTATATAAAATATTTTGTGAAAGACGACAGAGTACATCAATCAAGTTCTTTATTGGCCTAGAATGTGTATACACTTTTAAAATAGCCTATTGTCCTACTGGACTAGGGAGAATCAAGACAAATTTCCAGTGTGTTTTATGTCTAAAATTTAGTAATCTCTTAGAAACTATTACTCTGTTACATAACACTAGATGTAAATGAACTTTTAAAGGCAAGCATTTTTTGTGCCTAGAACACAATAGAAAGTCAGGAGATGTTTGCTTACTGAAAGAAGAAAGCAGTGCCTATATGATATGTATACATATCAGGAAAATGTAGGAGAAGATGGCTATTTTGACTTGCTTCAGGAGAGCAATTCTACAAGCATGAAAAGTGTTGCTGATGTTATGGATCCCACATGTTTGTTACAGAGGGCACAGTGGAGTTTTAGCTGTAATAATCAGACTGTCCACAATCTAATTCTTTTGGGAAACACTTAGTACCCGTCTCAATTTTCCATTTACTCTGAAAGTTCCCAGTCCCAGAGGTAAATTAATTTTACTCTTGCTACAGTTACAGAGTTTTTCCTGCTGGAGGGTATGTGTGTTTTTGTGTGCAGTGGGAGAGGCTGTATGATAGGAATGGGTATAATAGACTTGTTTGTGGTTCAAGGAGAGGCTAGGAATAACTCTGCTCTAGACCACAAGAATCACGGTAAAAAGTGTCATGGAAATAACATACAGAAAATAGAAAGAGAAATATGAAGAAACTTTCTTGAAACCATATCTCCTTTCCCACTGTGGAGAACAATATGGAGGGTCCTCAAAAAGCTAAAAATAGAGCAACCATATGATCCAGCAACCCCACTCCTGAGCATATACCCAGAGAAAACAAAAACACTAGAAAAGATACATGCACCCCAATGTTCACAGCAGCATTATTTACCACAGCCAAGACATGGAAGCAACCTAAGTGTCTATCAACAGATGAATGGATAAAGACAATGTGGTCTATGTACCCAATGGACTACTACTCAGCCATAAAAAAGAATGAAATAATGCCATTTGCAGCAACATGGATAGACCTGGAAAGTATTATGCTCAGTGAAATGTCAGACAGAAAAAGACAAATACTATATGTTATCACTTATAAGTAAAATTTAAAAAAAAACTAGTGAATACAGCAAAACAGAAGCCAACTAACTAATATAAAGAAGAAACTAGTTGGTTACCAGTGAGGAGAGGGAAGCGGGGGTGGGCAAGGTAGGGGTGGGGAATTAAGAGATACAAACTACTGTGTATAAAATAAATAAGGTACAAAGGTATATTGCACAGCACAAGGAATGTAGCTGATATTTTATAATAACTATAAATGGAGTAGAATCTATAAAATTTTGAATCATTATTTGTACACCTGAAACTAATATTGTAAATCAACTCTACCTCAACTAAAAAATAAATAAAATGCAACCTGTAAAAAGCAAACAAACATACTATACTGACTTTCAATTATCACAAAAATATAAAATGAAGGAATTAGCACCAAATATGTATTACCTATAAAGATTGCATGAAGAAGAAGATGGAGGTAGCTTCCCCATTCCACCTTCACACTATGATCGATAATGAGATCCGTCAAAAGGATGACGGCTATGTTACACCTATGACAAACAAGAGCATTATTCATGTGTCACTAGAGTAAACCTAGAGAAAATCTTAGGCAAATTACTTGAAGATTTTAATATTGTCTTTTATGGAAAAAATACAATTTCTCAAGAAAAAAAGAAGAAAAGAAATACAGCTGAAGAAACCATTACGTGATAGTTTTAGAAAAAACCTATCTGGCTAAGGGCTCCTTGAAGTCAAGGGCCATATTTTCTTCATCTTCAACCCTAAGGTCTAGCACACTGCTTGCCACATAGTAGGTGTTCAGTACACGTTTGGTACAATAATACATTTCGAAAGAATGCAGTAACTGTTCTATTGTGATTTTTGCTAAATAGAAATCAGCTTAACTCAATTCAAAATAATAGTGCCTACTACCGTAAAATAATATTTTTCAGATGTAGTAACTGGGTCCCAGAAAGGTCAAGTAACTATGCCAGACACCCAGAAAAGCAGCAGCAGCAGAATTAGGTTTAGTAATACTAATTGTAAACAGTGAGAAGTGTGAGTTTTTAGATTTCTTAAAATCTAAACACACGGATCGAATTTGTTGCAGTATCAAAAGAAAAAAGGTTGCTTATGTTCTGTGTTGTCAGACAGCGTAGAAAGCCGGAAGTGTTAAGCAGTGGTTTGGCTCATATGAAATAGGAATGACACTGTGGTCCACCTGTGAAGAGGTAATCCAGGTGATGACGTTTCAGGCAAGTAATCCACCAGTGGTGACCAGCAGCCTCCAGCTGGTGGGAAGGGTAGTGGCTCTCCTTGATTATGCTCCATCACTTTCAGTCGCCAATTAGAATAAAGTGGCATTGAATCACCTATCAAAATAAAATGATCTCATTGTCTACACCATCTACTTTCCGCCAATATAAGCAAACTCTAGTAAAACACCAACTATTTATAGCACTGGAAAGTGATAAAAAGAATTTCCCACTATTTGGACATATGTTTGCTAGGTAGACATGGGTACAAATATTATCAGATTAAGCAAATCAGAGAGAGAAAAGAGATATCAATTCAGGTTCCATCCTTTAAATCAAAGCAAAACTACATGAGCACTTCATCATGACTCCACAATTGATGTCCAAGCTATGAGACCATATTATAGGTAAAGCTGCCTTGTAACAAGGGCCTTCTGGTAAGTTACTCAGTTCTAAATTTCCTGAGATAGGGCAAATACAAACCCATCTTCAAAGGAAATCTGCTCTACCACAGTGGGGCTGCAGGGTGCAGTAAGAAAGGCCATCAGGAAATGTGAGTTCTGTGTGACGTGGGTAAGTCACTTAACCTCTCTGGACCTCAGTTCCATCGTGTGCAAAATGAGGAGATTGGACCAGATCATCTTCAGGGTCCCTTCAAGTCTGAAGGCTTGTGCTTCTATTCTACCCTACCTTAGTGTTATAATGAGACTCGGACACATTATTTATTTTGCAATTGCAAGGGAGAAGGTTTAAGTAAAACGTGAATCCCACGAAAGTTCAAATCTGTTCAAAAAAGCAGCCTGTTGGTCAATGTCTGTTCTATGATGCTTCTTGAGAACCAATTCTTATGTTCCTTTTGATTTATCTACAGGGAACCTGTGCTTTTGAAACATATTTCCCCCACTTACGTTGCTTCTTAAAATCAAGACATTTCAGATTATGTTGGAACACCACTAGTGGCAGTTAAATACCCTTCTTAAAAACCATTTCCAGGAAGAATGTATTTATTAACATTAATATAATGATAATACACCTTGCCATCGCAGTTATTAAAAAAAAACATTTGGAATGTATTACTTTTTTCTTCTTCATAAGATCCTCCAGAGCTGCTACTGTATCGAGATTCTAGTCTGTGATGTTGACGATTTAAATGACTGTTTAGTCCACTGTAGATGTCTAGGTGCACATAGCTATGGGAATGATCATTGAGTTAGTCACAGTTCATGGTAAAGTGGTATTTGTACTTTATGTTTCACTTTCTATGCTTAAAAAAGAACACAGTACACAAAATACTAAAGTTTACTATGATATATATTAATTTCCACATTACAATTCAAAAGCTTAAGCTTTGAAGTCAATTATTTCCACCTGAAGATTTTTCTTAAATTGTTGTGATAATAATGTGCTGATGAAAACTATTCCATATAAAACAGGCAGAGTAAATATCCATTTAGAAAAGTTTAAAAATGTAGCAACACAAAAAGTGACTGACCATACTCTACCTATTCATCCATTAGTGCATATTAAAAAGTCTAGCATGCCAGCATCTTTAATGTTAAAATAGTCAATGTGGAAAATTTCCAATATGGAAATATATCTCCTCGCTAGAATTTTAACACAATGAAATATACATTCCAATGCAGAAATTATCATCTATGCTGATGATAATCTGTATATGTCAAACTGACAGGCTAATGAAGAACAGAGAAGTACTTACCTCTCTTCAATATTCTCTTTTATGGGCTTATTATCGGGATTGCCATCCATGGGAGCTACCATTGTATTGCTACTAGAAGTAGTTCCTGTAATCATAAACAAAACAGTATCTATGAATTTAAAGCCTAGGATAGCTCAATAAGAACAAAAGATTTCAAATTATAGATGTGAAAACTCCACTAAAATGAGAAGAAGGTGATTTTTAAAAAGGAATGTACTCTTAACGACCAAGAGGGTAAGGAGACAACAGCAACAAAATTATGGATACTGGAAAACAAATGGACAGGAAGTAATCAAGTGTTAAGAAGGCTGAATCCAGAGCTGTTAGTGGAGGAAAGAAGAAGCTTCTGTATCTATACTGCTGAAACTCCAAAAGGTCAGGAATTAGTGGCTTCAAGTACCTCTGGAAGTAGGGGGTTGAAGGAGGTGCTAAAAATGGCAAGAATGGGGCTTCCCTGGTGGCGCAGTGGTTGAGAGTCCGCCTGCCGATGCAGGGGACACGGGTTCGTGCCCCGGTCCGGGAAGATATCACATGCCACGGAGCGACTGGGCCCGTGAGCCATGGCCGCTGAGCCTGCGCATCCGGAGCCTGTGCTCCACAGCGGGAGAGGCCACAACAATGAGAGGCCTGCATACCGCAAAAAAAAAAAAAAAAAAAAAAAAAAGCCAAGAATGGTTGAAAATCTCTTTCCTAAGGAGCTGTTTCCCAAGATCTACCCCTCTGCCTCCTGTAACTGGGTAGCTCTCTCTCCTCACTTCCAGAAGTCTCTTCTGATGAGAGTAAATCAGAAGATTTCTGGACTAGGGCAGACCATATACAGGTGAAGGAGGAAGTACTTTACTGAGGATACGAAGACTAAGTGAAAACATACATACATACGTACATAAATTTGCCATTGGATCCCCCTGCAACCTTCTTACACCACTGGGCTACCAGAAGGCTTGAAGACTCTTTGCAAGTGTGTGTATGTATGGATTATATGTACACACACACACACACACACACACACACACACACACACACACACACACACACACACACACACACCCCCCTACACCTTCTACTCTAGGCAGAGGACTAGAAGAGTTTTCTCTGGGGAATCTGATTACTGCAAGAGAAAAGACCTATGTATACTTGTATCGACGAAATCATCATACAACAAAGGACAAAATAAGTTCCATATATACGTACAGAACATCCAATCAACTTTTCAATATGCCTGTTAAGTGAACTGTTTATGAAAAGACAGATCCAGAATTGGTAGGCTTTTGAGGAAAGCTTTTACTAAGACAAACCAAAACAAAAACACAGCAATATAAAGAAAATAGGAACTTTTGCTGGTAGAAAATTTTATCAAATATACAGAAGATAGTCCAACCATGAAACATGAATAGGACATTCCTAAAAAAATTCTAATTGAAAAAACCTCTCTTTGGAATTAAAAACATTCTAGCAGATATGAAAAATTCAATAGAAGCATTATTAGAAACCTCTTGGAAAGTATAACAAAAAGATGAAAATAGATGACAGAAATAAATTATAAAGATATAGTATGAGAAATTTCTATTTATACAATGTTATTAACATCACAAAAACATTTAATATAAACTGAATGGCAAAGAAGTTCATAGAAATTTAACCTACAACAGCCCAGATATTATACTGATTTTCAATGAAAGTTATTCCCTCAGCGATGTAGTTTCTTCAACTCGAAATATTACAATAACTATAAGTATATGGGTATACATAAAAGTATATACACTCATGTGATTGGATACTATGTATAATATATGCCCAAGTAATTATAATATGAAATTACACAGTAATTTTCAATAAGTGAACATTTTCTATATTTACATACTAATTATAGTCATTTTAAAAAAGCAGTTGTTGTACAGAGATATATAAATGTATACTCCAGTTCTAAATAAGTATGTAAGTATCCTTCCCTTTATCACATTATGAATCCTTACATTGTCAAACTTCTTTACTCATATGAGGATTTACCAAGTTTTGTCCGGTTAATTAGATATATGACTCCTGTTTGCTTGTTTTCTTTATGATGATGTTTAAAGCAAACGCTTGATAAAATGAACAATTACGGAAAGCTTCTCTTTTTATACAAAGTAGTCAGTTTTAAATGACTTCTCACCTGAGGTGACAGAAGGGATTTTATAGCTGGAAGTGATGCGGTAATATGGGGGATTATCCATGTGAGTGACGCCTGAACTGACAGGGTCGGTCAGCTGTAGTTCACTCACCAGTTCTTCTAGCAACTGCATTGTTTTGTCTCTACCTAAATATACAATAACTTTCTTGACCTGTCACAAAAGAAATTGTTCGGAAAAGAAAAAACACAATTTTTATCTCACAAACTTGCCTTGAGACAAATTTTATCAGAGTAAGTTCAACTTTAAGTGGTAGATGAATAAGCACAATCTTAATTTGAATAGACACTGATCAGCAATCAGACATTAATCAGCTTTATAAGTACTGTTCTATCTTCCCTCTAACCCTCAACATTATATCTAATTAGGATGACCTAAATGTATTGTTTAATGGTGTCCATAAAGTTATCTACTTCCTTTACCTTTTTGGGTTTTTTTTTAGAAAAGCAAAAGATAACTTGCCTTTCTATAAATCAGTTTCTCTTTCAATGGAAACTTTCAATTAATATCATCCTAAGATTTTCCTCATATTTTTATTCAGCCAGCCTTCGAACCCAGGATTCATCATTTATTCTGCCTTCCCCATTCTCTATATTCAACCAGCAGTATAGAGCGGTGATTAAGAGTGAGAATCTAGAACTAAACTAGAACTCCAACGACACAGTCTAGATTGAAGTGTAGATGTAACTCTTACTAGCTAGGCGATCTGGAAAGTTCCCCTCAGTTTTCTCTTCTGCAATTAGGGACAACGTCGCCTACTTCATAGGGTTGTTAGGATTAAGTAAATTAAAATTTATAAAGCACTTTAAAAAGCCCTAGTACACAGTACGAGTTAAATAAGTGAAAAAAAACGTTTCAGTAGTATGCTTTATAGGTATGTTTTAGTAATATGTATTATTGAAATGGGCTGATTGGTTAGTAAGCGATCTCTCTTTTTCCTCCCTACTTTAATCCTTACTACTCAAAATGTGGTCCTCATAGAACACGCATCGTCATCTGAGCTTGCTAGAAATACAGAATCTCAGGCCTCACCCTCACCTCCAGACTCAGAACCAGAACAAGATGCCTAGACGACTCACGTGCATACAGACGTGTGAGAAGCTCTGTCTTATTAGATGACCCCCGGACAAATCTTACAACATGCTTTATCACATCATACCAAAAATCTGATAACGGTTCCCTAATGATAACTGACCATCTTCCACACAGCTCTTGAGCTCTCTGAGCTGTTCTAACTATTTGCTAATTCTCTGTTCCCAAGTCCAGTCTCCTCTGACCCAGGAAACGTCAAGTACATTTCTTCCTCGGTGCCTTTGCTCTGACCCAGGACCTCTGAGTTGATGCGCCTGACTCTAATCCTGTCAGGTCTTCAAGCCCCATCCCCGCTCCAGCTTCACTGCCTGTCCAAGAAGCTTTCACTGACTTTTCACCAACAGCTCTGGGTTGGAATTCCAGCTCCATGAAGACAGAGCTAAATGGCTGTGCGACTTTGAGGAAATTACTCTTCTTTCTACCTTATTTCATCTGTAAAACTGCAGTAATCTTAGCAAGGTCACAGATTTCTTCCGGAAATTAAGTAATGGAGATGAAGTGCTTATACTGTGCCTGGCCTCTAAGTAGTGCTTAAGAAATGACAACTAAGAAATTAGTATTGTTGTCATTAAAAAGAGCTCTTTTAAAATTTCTGGCAAATGGCTATGCTCTGAACTTCATCTTGGCTTCTTAGAATTATAGCTTGTTTCATGCCTGTTTCTAGTGCCAGCCCCAACTCACTCATTCATTCGTCTGATTAAGGGGAAGATTCTATGTGTCAGGCAGTAGTCCAGGCTCTGGCAAGAAGGCAATGAACTAAGCAGACCAAAATTCCTGCTCTTAGGGAGCTGACAATCCACTGGACTGATTGAGGCAAAAGTTATGAGCCAAAGAGGTAAAATATATAACAAGTTTGATGATAAGTGCTAGGAAAATCAATGAAACAGGGAAAGGAAAAGAAGAGCGTACGTGTGGGGGGCAGGGCATTTGCAGTTTTAGACAAGATGACCAGCAAAAGTATCAGTGAGAACTGACATTTGAGGAAACGTCTGAAGGAGGTGCAGCAGTGAGCAATGTGGCTGTCTGGGGGAGAGAGGAAAGCAAGTACCAAGGCCCCCAGGTGGGATGCCTGGTGTGAAAGCAGGACAGCAAGCGGAGTCAGCGTGGCTCAAGGGCAGGGGGCCTGAGGGAGAGTATTAGGACGTGCGGTCAAGAGGTAATGTGTGATGGTGTTGTTTGCTACCAAACACCCACCTTTCTCTAAGTGCTTCTCATCGAAGGTCAATCTTGTGACATGCCTTCAGAACAGTGCTTTCAGTAATCAAGTTAACTGGTTCGTTTAAAGTAGGATCCATAAGAACTTTCAGAGCAACATTCTGCAGAGCTAGTCTTCTGTGGACATACTTTAAGGAGATGCTACCATGTCACTGAGAGCTATATCTACATACACACACGTGTGTTTGCGTGCATGTGTGTATATTCAGTTTAACCTTCATGTTTGATAGTTTCGCGCTGTTCTCTTAACTTGAGCAGATTTAAGTATTGCTTTCCCCTCTAGAAGGCAAAGACATATTCTTCACTGTATGTCTCTTATCATGCTTTTCCTTGCTTCTAGAAGCCTTACAGCACGATTCCATAGGCACTGAGCTCTCACTTCCCATCCTGCTCCAATATCCCAACGCCAGCTCGTGATAGGAAAAACTACTAACATCTCTCCACTTCCATATCACTTTCTCTCCAGTATCATCTCTAATCCTCCCAGACAGTGGTGATTCCAAAGTTATCCACTCTCAGGACTCTGCAATTTTCCTTTGTAGCCCTTACCATGACTGTACTTTATTAACTTACTGATTTATTCATTAAATAAATTAGGTGTAGGTTCAAAGAATAAAATCTGTAGCATCCATCAGAACCTAGAAGAACACCTAGCCTCTAGTAAAGCCAGATGATATCTGTTAAATGAATCAATGGATAAATCCATGTGCTATTTCCTGATTTTCCTCATCTTGGCCCCTGCTTTGCCTCTGGTGGTCTACTGCTGCCCAGACTCTGACATCACAAGACACTGGATAAATATATATATTAAAAAAATAAATAAAAAGTAAATGAACTTGAACACATACGTAAGGCAAGAGGCTTGGTTCACTATTCACTCCACAAATGCTGATCAAAAAGTGCAAAATTATTTTCAGGTTTTTTGGCCAGCCATCTGCGAGTGTGGTCCACACATTCTCCACCTCCGACCAGGCCAGCTCATCACCATACTAGAGGCAGGAAACACAGCACACACTTTAGTAACGGCTGTCTTTTCACTATCAAACTTGCCATGTCATGAAATATTAGAAAATAACGCTTTTACAGACAGCTTTAATCTTTTCCACACTTTAGAGGAACAATCATTTCTTTCAACAAATCTAAACACAAGTATCATTAAGCACATATGATTTTAGCTCCCCTCCACCAAAAAAAAGATATTTTATATTTTATATCTAATGAGAAGAAAGGAATTTACTGATAACACATACTTGTTTGGTTAACACAGGATTATCTAATCTCTTTGTCTATTTCTAACGTGTTTACTCCTAACTCCGTAATTCTGTCCAGCAACTGCAAATACAAAAACCATGTTACCTTTGCTGTCATGTACATCAGATTATTCAAAACCATGGCAGTGGCTTGTGGGGATCCCCAGCCTTCTCCTCGTAACCAGCGCCGGCTAGTCACCATGAGTTCTCGGTCTTTTAAGGAATCATCTTCATCATCATCATGTCGCCTTGCGGTAGGCAACGGTTTTAAATCCACCAACTCAATGTTGTTCATCCACGGTAACAGGTAGTGCAGCATTACTTGCCTCCCAGCAGGGTGAGCTGTCTGAATTCTCTGGCTTATCTCTGTAATTAAGAATAAGTCAAAGAGGGAACGACTGATGTAATTGTGGTTTCCTTTGACTTGTAATGAATTTAAATTTCATTTTTAAATTTAACTTTTTAATTCTTAAAAAACAGCAAGCCAGATTTTATTCATTACATTTAAGAATTATGAGCACATTGGGGCTTCCCTGGTGGCACAGTGGTTGTGAGTCCGCCTGCCGATGCAGGGAACACGGGTTCGTGCCCCAGTCCGGGAAGATCCCACATGCCGCGGAGCGGCTGGGCACGTGAGCCATGGCCGCTGAGCCTGCGCGTCCGGAGCCTGTGCTCCGCAACGGGAGAGGCCACAGCAGTGAGAGGCCCGCATACCGCAAAAAAAAAAAAAAAAAAAAAAAAAAGAAATATGAGCACTGTTTCTCCTTTTAATGAATTTGACATTGATGACATCATAAAGAAAAGATAGCAGCTAACATATATCACACACTTAGCTTTTATATAAAGTATCTCTGGCGGTTAAGAAAAATAAATGTCTGCACACTATTGGTGAGATTGTAAAATGGTGCAACTGCTATGAAAACAGTATAAGAGCTCCTCAAAAAATTAAAAACAGAACTATTATATGAGCTAGTAATTCCATTTCTGAGTATGTATCCAAAAGAACTGAAAGCAAGGTCTTGAAGAGATATTTCCACAACCATGTTCATAGCAGCGCTATTTACAATGGCCAAGAAGTGGAAGCACTCCAAATGTCCATTGATAGATAAATGGATAAACAAAATGTGGTATATACATATAATAGAATACTCTGCAGCTTTAAAAAGGAAAGAAATCCTGTTATGTGCTACAATGTGGATGAATGCTGAGGACATTATGCTAAGTAAAATAAGCTCGTCATAAAGCCACAAATGCTGTGTGATTCTACTTATATGAGGTATCTAACATAGTCAAATTCATAGAAATAGAAAGCAGAATGGTGGTTACCAGGAGCTGGGGGAAGTTCAGGAAAAGGGTGGTTACTGTTTAGTAGGTATAAAGTTTCAGTTCTGCAGGATGAAAAATTTCTGGAGATCTGTTTCATAACAATGTAAATATATTTAACACTACTGAACTGTACAGTTAAAATGATTAATATGGTAAATTTTACTATGTATGCTTTTTACCAAATAAATAAATAAATGTAATTATAAGATAAAAGACAATCTTTATACATGGATTAATTTAAAGTGACCCATGAAAAATCTCACATATTTTGGTTTTATCTAGGGGAGACGCCTATGTTGTGCTTATTACTTTTACATTCATCTCATTTAATGCTCATGACAAACCTGTGCGGTGGACAGTCCAAGTAACTTGCCCAAGGTCAATGATCAAGTGGCAGAGGATTCAAATACAAGGTTGATTCCAAAGCCTGTGAGTTTTTATATGCTATTTAATTTCCATAAATCACTTTAAGTACAAACCTTCTTTCTCCTCAAGTCCCGTTTTGCCCACTAGGTCTTACACCTGTTTACTCATCAGAAGGAATAAATATGGAAGCATAGTGATTTGGAACTTGGCTCTGGAATCACACACACCTGGGTTTGAATCCCAGCTCTACCACATACATACAGGTTGACCTAGGGCCAACCTGTCAACCTCTGATCCTCAACTGATTATTCTGTAAGAAGGTAACAAAAGAAGCTGCATCATGGAGTTACTGTGCAAATTCAACATAGTACCAGTGAACTGCTCAGTCCAGTGCCTTGCACATATTTATGCTCAATTCTAACGTTTTACAAGAAGCCCTTCTGTTAATAGGTCAATGTTATTGCCATTAAGTATGAAATATTAGACCTGGAGCTCTGAAAGTAGCTGAATGAAGAGATCCTGGCCAGGGGGTTGTAAATGCATATAGCAGCCGGGGCCATGGCAACACCCACTGACATCCTGACCAATTTCATGACCTCTGAGACCCAGAGGACTCCTGTTTTCTGTGCTGGAGCCTCCAGAAGAAGCCCAGCAGCAGCTGGGCTTAGTGTTGACAGTGATTACTACTTTGCGTTGATGACCATCCATGTCCATCTTGAAAGGGCTGTCAGGACTGTGGGAGCCGGGAAAAAGGAAGGGGCTTGATTGCTGCCATTTATCAGTGCAAACCAAACACGTGAGTTGCTTTAAAAACTGAATGTTAGGAGAACTGAAGTTGTTTTTTCCCCACTCAGGTCAGTTAGGGATGGGAATCCAACTATCTCCACCACTAAAATAGGTACTGTGGAAAGATGTGCAAAGAAGGCTAAGGCTTCTATGCCTTGAGCCCAAATGAAGGAAAGGATCCACTTAAGAACCCTGTTATTCCCTGCATGCCAATTTTGGTGCATTTCTAGTACTTGGATTAGAACTAGATCTTGTTGCAGATGAAGAGCAGAAAAACTAGCTGAGTGTCTTTTGTAAATATTATAATTAAAACTTTTCAGTTAAAGGATAAAGCACTATGGGGGCATCTGCAACAGTGTGCTCACTGGCCAGAGGTTAAGCTGGATGAACCCCCAAATTATCTTAAATCTAAATCCTGGGAGGCCCAGATATAGAGGACATCTTGCCTGACACATAGCCCTGATGTTTTCAAAACTCCTGGCAAGAATATTTCTCGGCCCACAAGGAAAGGAAACTGGACCAGAAAGCAATGTGGGTTCCTAGCAATAGTTTTGCTTAAGGCAGTGCAGGACCTTTCCCTAAGATTAGAGCTTTTACTTATAGAAAGAAACTTGTATCTCTATCCCTGTCCATTTTTATTATTAAAGACAGACCAATACACAAGATAAACTGCATACCAGAAGATTCAGGAAGTTCTGTGTCTACTAAAGAAATACTTTTCAATTGCCTGTGAAGCCCCCTTCTACCTTTTTTTTTTTTTGAAAGCTGGGTTGAGGTGGAGAATGGAGGCCAAAGTTAGAATCCCTGCAGAGACTTTTAATAAGCAATCTCAATATCATGGTAGATCAGTGTTAAGAGTTCATACTAAAGAAAAAAAATTATCTTATATAAAGACATGTTTTGTTTTGATTCAACCTCAAATTTCATATATTTAAATTTCCTAAAAGTAGTTTTTTTCAAAATGGTTGCTAAAGAAAAACTATTAACCAGTTCAATGATCATACCTGAGAATATGGCGAGAGTTAGCTCAGGATATGCCCTTGCTAATTCTTCAGACAACTGATAATATGAAACAGAATACAGATGCGGCAGAGGAGACAGCTGGCTGAGTACTCCATCTGTTCTCTGAACCTCCAATTTGTGAGCATAGCGAAACATCTTCGGTTCCAGGATCTACAAGAATGTACTCCATTAATTTAAGATTTTATGGGTCCTCTAAATTTCAGCTATAATGAAAAGCATAAAATCTTCTCCCAAGAAATATTCCAGTTTAAAAGTTATATAGTTATATATGTTGCAAAGTTTTTCAGGTGCTAATTTCTAATTCCAAGAAATGTTTGCAAAAGATCTGTAACTCTTTACAAGCCTTTACATTCCCTGTGTTGAATGCCAGTAGCATAGTTTTAAAATAACTTCAGCAACTTAACACACAATTACTTAAATAAGATTTACCACTTTTCCAATTCAAAACTATGACTGTATAAAAACATGTATACTTGAAAAAAAATCTTCAAACCTATCTTGTTTAATAACAGATTAAATATGGAATGTAAGCTAAAAATTCTTTTGACATTACACTATACAAAGAGCTACACTACTCAACTTTCTTCTTAATTAATAAAGACATTAGGGTATAATTCCTAAGATGGTCCCTACCAGCCTCAATACCACTTCAAACCCTTTGGAAAAATGTGCATCTCCTTGAATCCCATTCTTAACCTTTGATTAAGAGTGAAGAACCACACCCTATTATCAATGGATATAATCATATATCTACACATGATAAGTTAACTTTCTAGGTTATTTTCCTCAGTCTAGTAAAGAAATATTATAAAAGGTTATCATAAAAGAGCTAATTACTTTTCACTTGATTTTCAAAAAAAAATTTGACTCGCATTATTCTTATCTGCTGAACAGAAATAGTTAAGTGCACACATAGGCCTTAACCACTCAGTTTTTATAAGTACTCACACACACACACACACACACAGAGGCACACACAGGTGAGCGGAAGGGGGGCTGCGGGAAGGGGAGGGGTATCATACATAATCCCCTACAGGACACTTCTGAGTAGTTTGCATCATTTATAGACTTAAATGACCCATATTATTTTACTCTTCTATTTCTAATGATAATCAGGAATTAACACCATACCCCACTATTAAAAATAAAGCTGAATGTTAGCATACTTTCAAGGCAAGAATACATTATTATGCTTCATTAAATCCCGAGCAAAAATATATTTTAATTAACGTTTGTTTACAAACCTGTAAAAGTTGCATAGCAACTTCATAGATACTTCGAGAAGAATCAGCGGCTTTAAACAGTATCAGATTGAGGAGCATCACCGTGTCACACTGATAATCCCTAGGGACAAAGTGTACATGTTAGGTAAAATAATGTTTAGAGGCTTTCACACCAGTTAATAAACATGATATAAAGGGAAGGCTACAGGCATGCAGCTGCTAAGCCTATGAGATGACTGCGTGTTTTTGTTTTTGTTTTTAAGGCAATAGGTACAACAGATGCATGGGGATCATCATCCGTATTTGGTTAAATTTTGTTAGCACTTAAGGAAAGAAAATACTGGTTCATTATTATTTCTGAGTTCAAAAGGACATGTTTTCTTTTTTAAGAAAAGCTAAATAAAATATGAAAGACAGTAGTATCTAGAGTACCTGTTCTGGAATACATTAGCTATGGCTTTAAAGCAGCCAGCTGCCACTCTCTTGGAACCAGTGTAACAGCGATCCACCGCCCAGTACATCAGGTTGCTCTGATCCGGGTTCAGCTCCAGCAGTAATGTAACTGCTTCACAGCCCAACTGATGAACCTAAGTAAAGGCCAAAAAATTGCCCAGAACAGAGAAAGGGATATATTATTTGTCTACTCCTCTACATTTTAATTAAAATAATATAGTGCATATATTCACTGTATTGAATCAGGAAACTCAAGCCTCCTTTTGTTCAACTCTTTCTCATTTTATTCAGCCAGCAGAAAAACCAACGTGGAAAAATTATGCTTGGTCTCCTGCTTTTTGTATAAGACTCTTAGAAGTACAATTCTCTTCTCCAGCAGAGCCCTGGAGGTGGTTGATGAATACGAACAGTGATTAAATGCTTTCAGGAAAGTGATTTATTAACCTCTCCAGTTATTTTTATCAAGCTTTATTCTTATTTTTGATAACCCAGTAGAAAAATTATTCTGAGGGGAAAAAATGTTAAGTCCTATTTTAAATTGTGAAGTCTGTGTGTGTACAGAATGAGAGTAAGGAAGTCGAGAAAGAATGATTAATTGGAAAGTGGTCAAAAAAAATTCAAGTAAACGTAGCAAACAACGTATTTTTCCATGGAGCTTAATGTATTCCACAATTAATATTCTTTTATTGACTCAGAACCCTATTGTGATATATATACACACACTACTGTATTAATCCTGTAATATAAAAGGGAAATTAAAATTATTCAAATGAGTACTAAATAAGAATTACAAATCTCATAGTTTATGGTATCCTATTTAATTTTACATAAGATATTTTTTTGCCTGTAATTCTAACCTATCTTATGTTAAAAAGATATGTTCAGTGGGCCATACAATAACTCTAAATAATGCAATGACAATTTATTATAGAATTTTAAGGGAAATGTCATAAGTACCTTTTTGTCCAGAGAGTCCAAAATGTTATCCAACCATTTGTACAAATATCCATCTGATGAAAGTCCTACATTATCTGCAACAGGGCCACAACATAGTACAGCAGACATAGCCTTCAAACAATAATATTAGAATTACATTTAAAACATTTAAGAGGTTAAATGTTGGTTGCTTAATGAGAAGAGGCAGGATATTTTACTCATGTTTGTGTAGCCACAATATTGTTAATTTTTTTCTTTATAAAGAAAATCAAAATAGTTACTTTTGAAATGAAGAAATTTACTATGAGTAGTATGAAAATATTGTGATACCAGATAAGACATGGAGTTTGAACAGTATTGGAGGAGAAGAGAAAAAAAAAAAAAGACCAAGAGTAAATACTTAAGTAGGAAAAAAACAGTTATTTCTTTGAGGCAATCCTCAGTTCTTTAAGAGAATGGCTTCCAATTCTGGTTGATTCTGGAACCTTTTTGCATTGTATTTTGTACACTTAAATAAACTTACAGTATAAATGTTTGAATACAGCAGACAAATGTATATTCTAATACTCTCAGGTACTCCGAAGAAATCCCTATCCTTTTTATAACACCAGGCACTGACAGACAAAAAAATTTAACTCCATTCTTAACATAAGAAAAAAGAAATCAGATTTCTAGGTAAATACCTTTAGTGCACAGTACTGATGTCTGTTAATTTGCATATTTCTATCACTGTATCTGTCCAAGGGTGTAAACATGATGCTAAAAGGACCTGCCCAGTGACTGAACAGCATAAAGAGACTGTGACGAAGGCTCTGTTGAGGAAAAATACTTCTTCTCTGGTGTACTGTAAATAAAAAATAGGTAGAAAAAATTATTTCCATTTCTTTTTTTCCTTAATATGCATGTCAACTTCGTTACTGAATATATATTATAAAAAAAAGAAAGCAAAAGCTTTGATTTTAACCTACCGCAAACCTCCAGAGTAACAGAAATTATTTATATATATGCAAATAACAGAAACAAAGTTGCAGTGTATGTCATCATGTAGTGCAGTGTTATGTGAGATGCAGCGTTATATGAAATACGGCATCTTGGCCAGCAGAATTTCACGGCAGTCACAATGCTGCCTGAAGGTTGGCACAGAGCTGAGAGTCGGGACCTTGCTTCTCCCTGGGCTGTTGCTGGTTACATGGTAACCTTGCCAAAACATTAACATAACACACCTCTGGATCTTGGTTCATTGGTAAGAGAGGGCTTTGGACCATATAAGCTCTTTTCAGCTATAAAAGGATCATTACATGGAATCTTGATATACATAAGTGACAACAGGGGAGCTGATCTACTTGTAGTAAAGTGTGAGGCCTGGAGTCCAAACCCATTCTGCTGCCCTTTGCTGCTGGTTTAGATGATCTCCAAGGATTCGTTCCACTTTAAAAATCTATTCTACAAGTTCTCTGCATCAGTTCTTCTTGAAGAAACTCAATAGTACCGTAATGAACCAATGTGGGAGTTGCAGACAAGTGTTGAGTAATGGACTAAATTACATCTTTACATCAGTGAGCTTCAGATCAGAAAATTTAGAGGCAAAAAATGCTCTTTTCCTCTATATAGCATCATTTGCCCCTAAAGTTCAAAATAGGTTTTCTGCACTTGAAATTAATGTATCGAAAGAAGTGCTTTCAGGACCCTTCTATAAAATACAACCACTGTCTTACTTTAAAAGTCAACTATTTGCATATACTTTTTAAGGTTACAAAGTAACTTTAATTCTTTCATAGAAAGAAAAAGAAGCATTTGTATTTACATTTTATACCAAAAGCTATAACCACATTTTTACACTTGTAAAGTATTTATGACTTTTTAAAATGCAATTGCATATAGTAATCTTCCTGCTGCCTCAACCAGTGCCCGGCACGTAGTATGTGTTCAATAATAGGCACACATCTGTTAAAGGAATCATGAGTCACACTGTATCCTTATTATACTCTACTTCTGTGCCTATACCCTTCTCCCATTAGTCACATGTATCTTGTTAATTCTATTCTCAAATACCACTTGGAGCATTATGCTCTTCACTCATTGTGTCTGGAACAAGTTTGTCCGAAGAGTTTATTCTACTGATTTCTTCAAATTTTTGTTAGTGTCTTGACTGTCGTTGAAAACCTATGTTGGGTTGCTTTTTGATTTCTAGTCACTGATACTAATTCAAAGGTAAAACAAATTCTTGCTATCCGTGTTACCCTGACATATTTTTCACATGTTCACAAGTTACTTGTCAACATAATTACAAAACCTCAGGGGGAGAAAAAAATACAATGGTCTCTTAATATTCATTAATGGTTTGAGGAGCTAAAAAATCATACCTGGAACATTCTGAATGATATTCGCCACTAAGGCACTAAAATGGCATCGTATATCCTTCAGTGTGTCAGAGTCTTTTTCATTTTCTGCTTCCAGGAGTTGTCTAGTTAAATCTACATATTCCAATAAAGTGTTGTTGAGGAAATGTGTTTCACTATCAAGGCCACCGCTTGCACTGAAAATATTAAAGAAAATACATGGTAAAGAAAATGTGATTTTAAATTATAATTTAAGTCAAAATAAATTCCTAATAATCAAAATCAGAATAATATATATTAAAATTTGCATAGTCGTAGCACTGTGCAACTTTTAAAAAATTTGAATGAACAAGATTTTGGCTTACTGAAATATAAAAATACATGGTGTTTCATAACCAAGGAACTGCAAATGTAATTTACATTATTCAATTCCATATCCAACTTCAATCACCTATTGTGAGTGCTAAATGTTATTTTCTCTCCATCAAAATATATTGCTTTGTAAAATAAAGAAATAAGGAGACACATGGGGTAGGGAGGATCAGTTTAGAAGGTAGAGAGAGGAAAGACTAATTCTATATGTTCGCATAGTTGCCCCGCATATTCATATTATGCCTTTAACATGATCAATCAAATATCCATTAGGTACTTATTCTCAGCAACATTCTGGCATAGGTATTACCGGGGATACAAAAATTTAAGAGAATTCAAGTAAGAGAGCTGGTTTTCAAATCTTCTATTTAGACTTTGGGAGTTGCCCCAAGAATCTCTACAGTAAGATTCTCTTTGAGGCCAAGGTCCCGGACCTGAAGCCTACTGACTGCAAGGGGATCGTTTGGTTAGTCACAAGTCCTGGATTCCAGTCTTATTCCATCAGTTATTAAGCACGTGACCAGTAACTACTTCAGAGCATTTTAGTAATTTGGTTAACTTCTCCTTGTTATAGTTGAAAAATACCTCTAAAAGGTATGACTTTAAATATGCTTTTCATAGCTGTGAATAGTTTTTTATAAATATCCTACAGCCATGAAAATAAGAGAAAGGAGCAACAATGGTACTATAGCATATTAAAAATATCAGTTTACAACAATAAAAATATGTTGAATGTATTCACTCTGAAATTTTTTCCGTTATTCCTTAAATGAATGTTTTTTAAACTCTGGATCATGACTTCTTAGTGGCTGGGAAACCAATTTACTAGACTGTAACCTAGCCCAGAATAAACTCTGAGTACCTACTATGAATCAGGTACATAGGATTGATTGGGTGAACAAATTAAAGATCCCTGCTATCTTGCCATTCAGAATTCATCTTTTTTCCTTAAGCAAGAAAATAAAAAGTCCATAATAATCCATAATGGATAACTTTATATTGATTTCTCTTGGGGGAAAAAAAAAGACAAATCCAAAAACAAAACATGCAACTGTGTTACTAACATTACATTAAAAGCAATCAAGGGAAAAAGGATTCAGATGTGTATTAGGTTAATTTTTTGCATCAAGTTCAGCAAGTGTCAAATTCACTTTGGCTAACTTCCACTGTTTTATTTTTGTGGAGGAAAAAAAAAAAAGTGATGTTTCTTTTTTCTTTATTTTCATTTGCTTTTCATTTACTATAATAGTAAATCAATGGTTTAAATTCTCTTTGATTAAAGCTATATTTTGAAAGCACTTGTCAAAAGCATTCGATGCTAAATATGAAAGGTGTTAGGCACACTGAGAAAAAATGATCAGGACAAATGGTAACGTAACAATAAATACAACACATGTTTGATTATTACTAGTTTTTTCTTCCGGATCTTTTTTCAGTTATCTTTTTTGGCAATGGTTAGATTCATTTTTTTTCCCTCCTTCAATGGTCAGGCAACACCATTACCTTCCTAAGGGAATAGTTATTTCTCAACATAAAGCTGACGGAATTTTCCTCGAGGGGATGGTCTTAGTGTCAACAATAAGCTCAGGTTTTATGTTTTTTATTTGTAAAGGGTGGAAACAAGAATTATGGTTTTGGATTTCATAATTTTTCTCATCACAATAGATTAATAGTTGATTGAAATAAACCTGCAAACCTTACAATGTTTAGCCTTTAAATATATGATTTTTACAACTCCAGAAGAAATAGATCTAAGAACAAGGTAAGACATAGTTAGAGCAGACACCAAAAGAAAAAAAAAAAAAAAAAGGCTACTGTCCACTTGCCTAGATCACTAGATCCCCCAAAATATTAAAATCATAAGAACATTACACTCAATTTTTGCCTGAAGCAGTATGTACCAGTGGTAGAACTTCAATACATTTTTTAGCCATGGGTTAATGTATCAGATGCATCTTTGGTAAATAATCTTTATAGTGGTACAGATTTTTTGTTGTTGCAAAGGTGCTTTTCTGGATTTCCTTAGAGAAAAATATTACGGTCCCTAGTTTTAAAAAAGTTTTGAAAATCAAAATCCAATACTGACCTGTGACTAATGACACCGGCATCTGCCAGCAGTTCAAATATTCGTACCAGTTGTACTCGTAAAATATCTCGACGCCTGCGTCGTTTCATGTTCTGTTCCAAAGATAACAAAGATGTTAATTAAAAATCCTTCAAGGGGGCTTCCCTGGTGGCGCAGTGGTTGAGAGTCCGCCTGCCGATGCAGGGGACACAGGTTCGTGCCCCGGTCTGGGAAGATCCCACGTGCCGCGGAGCGGCTGGGCCCGTGAGCCAGGGCCGCTGAGCCTGCGCGTCCGGAGCCTGCGCTCCGCAACGGGAGAGGCCACAACAGTGAGAGGCCCGCGTACCGCAAAAAAAACAAAACAAAACAAAACAAAATCCTTCAAGGAAGTTGACAGAAAACTTGCTGGTGTAACTTGGAAAGAATAATGTGAATGTCTTAGAGTTTGGGGGCTCATTATTTTGCTTGTGCAAGGTAGATTTTGGGCACTGTAGTGGCTATTGCATCAAAAAGGTATGTGTGGAAAGTTTGAAATTAACGAGCCAAATAAAATCAAATGACATTTTACACAGTAATAACACTTAGAGGGGAGAAAATAAAATTCTACACTTTACAGTTACTTTTAGGTCAGATTTGCTAACCTGACAATTTTAGAGGAACTGAAACAGTTAGTAAACTGTTCCCTTTGGATGGTAAAGAATCCCTAAGATACTCCCAAATAATATGACAGAAGGGCAGGGAAAATATCACACAGGGGACTGAGAAACCCCACAGATTTTGCTCATGCCATGGTTTTTCACTTAACAATTAATTCTGACACACAAAAATACAAACAAAAACAAATTTCTTTGATCATCATGGCACGAATTAATATGTTTGTCTTACTAGGGCCAAAGTACTAATGCCTAGGGTAATAGCTGTAACATCTTAACTTGATTCTGCTTCTAACAGAAACTCATATAATGGTAAGATATAATTAATCTCCTACAGCACTTTCTTCTATAGCTCATTATGTCATTTATGATATAATTTTCATAATACAGAGCAATTAAAAATTAGTCATTCACTTTCATGTCCACAATCCAGTTTTCTGCCTTCCAAAAGCAGGCCAATTTGTGGATAACCAATTCATTAAATTTACTGTTTCTTTTAGCTCTTATGAAGTTTGCTGCAATTCATATTGAATGAAATGGTTTTTTAACCATCTTTGAGGATTTTTGCAAAGTTTTAGTCCACCTGTTTTCACTTTGTGTCCACAGAAAGATTGTGAGTCTAATGCTCTCAAAATATATCACACATTCAAGGCACATCACTGTGCACATCTATTCACCTGCTAAGATGACTTTTTGCCCTGAAATGTGTAAGTACAAATACTGCTACTTAATTTTATTTCCAATTCCACTTCGCTCTAATAAATCATTTTGCACTGTAACCCACACGATCATTCTGAAACAAGAATTAATCAATTACAAAATGGAGATACTATCACTACTCCACGGGGCTGAATTACAAACGAGGAGTAAAGAATTACAGATGCTGTTTTAAGGTCCCTATAAAAAGTAGCTATTGTCACCATCTCCCTCTCCTGCTAAAATTCCTCAGAGGATCTCCAACAGTAATAGCAGTGACTCTCATTCAATGTTCTACATCAGACTCATCTAAGGTGCTTAAAAAAATAGATTTCTGAGTTCTGTTCCAGGGATTCTCATTGAATAGGCCCAGGAATCTATACTTTTTAGCAAGTTCTCCCGGCTAATTCTCAGATTCCACTGCCATATGGGGCACTGCCACTGGTCTACTGGATAAAGCTGAAACCAGGAGCCTTTCATAAGATAGTTCCTTTTTTGCTTTCCAGCCTAACATTCAGTCACTTTCCCCATAACATAATTACAAAGAAAAATTTGCAATGTCCAAAATTTTTAAATAAAGTTTGCAAATGCTGTTCCTCTACCTAGAATGTCTTTCCCTTGCTTGTCCACTGGGGAATATGCTTCAAAAATTCACCTTAAATGTCATGCTTCACCTATAAAGCATTCTCTTACACCACAGGCAGAATCAGAGGCTTTCTTCTCTGTAGCTCATGTAACCCTTTATCTATGACTTTATTTGAGTGCAGAATAATTCTTATAATTATGGATTACATATCATCTGTCCCAAAAGACATGTGGCTTCTGAAAGTTGCTCTGAACCTGATGTGTAGATTTGGGGATCTAGACCTGGGCTTGGCAAAACACAGCCCTCAGGCCAGATCTGACCCACTGCTGCCAGTAACTATAAACAGAGTTTTATTGGACTATACAGCAACACCCACTTGTTTAGTTGTCTAGGCAGCAAAACTGAGCAGCTGCAACAGAGACAGGATGGCCTGCAAAGATGGAAATACTATCTGGTCGTTTACAGAGAAGGTTAGCGGGCTCTAATCCAGACTCTGACCATCCTAACTTCAGGTAGAGCAATTAAATATCTGTATTACAGAATGGGTTTCTGAGTAAGACCTCTTGTGGGGGGGAAAAAGAGTTCTACACATTTTTTAAATGTTGAAAACTGCACTAGACTTAGTTACTTATTTACTTCTGAACTTCTAACTTTTGTTATATTGTATAGAATAGAGAAGCCAATTTTAAGCATTTGCCAAATAAATATTTAATGCTAGAAAACTACGCAGCTTACCTCTGGCCTTCGTTCAAGTGCTTCTTTAATTATGGGATGTAATTCCTCTATTAGTTCCCTAGAAGAAAAATGATATACATTCATTTAATTAATAGCTAAATATATAATCTGACATGTAGAATTATGTAAATATTAATATAATGATGTAAACTAACAAGTGTTAACCCTAATCCTACTGTTTTAAACACAATTTTTATTGTTTTTTTGTTTGTTTTGTTTTGGTTTTGGCCACACCGCGCAACTTGTGGGATCTTAGCTCCCCGATCCGGGATCAAACCCAGGCCCTAAGCAGCGAAAGCTGGAGTCCTAACCACTGGACCCCCAGGGAATTCCCTGTTTTGTTTTGACTGTGAAATAACATGCACTCTGTAGAACATTTGGAAAAAAGAAAAAATGGTATAGGCCACTTATTCTAATTTGTAGAGCTAAATACAATCTGTTCAATCATTTTCAACCCACATACATTTTACATAGTTGAAACTCCAACATATATAAAATAGTATCCCTTTTTCTTTAATTAACACTAGCAATAACCACTTTCACATGCCATTAATTAATTCATAATGCTCTAGTATTGATAATTTTCCTAACCATTTTCAGTTATTACTGTTTCATTAAATTTTATCTAACTTTTTAAATAAATACTGTCCAGTGAGCACCTTTGTACATTAATCTTTGATTTCATTTCTGATTATCTCCATAGGATTAATCCTTACAAATGAGATTAATGGGTCAAAGGGTATGAACTTCATGAAAATAATCTTTTTGTTGTTTTGCTTATATTTTGATTTTAAATTGTAAATGTACTCATTGTAGAAAATTGGGAAAATACAAAAAAATAAGAAGAAAATAAAATCCATCCACGATTTCATCATCTATAGAAACTGCTGCAGACATTTAAAGTATGTGCCTCAGAATTGTTTCTATTTATGGGGATTTGTTTTTTAAGAAATTTAGATCATTTTTGTATCTCATTTTTTCTATTAGCATGATTGTGTGTTTACTTGTCATAAACTATCTTCCAACACTTCATTTATAATGAATGCTATCCCACATCTACAGACATATTACAATTTATTAACCTATTCTCTGTTGTACATGTTATCTTGGAGACAAAACATCAAACATCACCCCATATCAATGGAGGACAACCTCAAAAGAATAAAGTCAGGATCCATCAGGCAATAACAAAGCAGAAACTCAGGCAAAAATGAAGAATTTGCTTTATGACTATCAAAAACACCAAGAATAATATAAAATATGTACATAAATATTTCTTTTAAGAATAGTCATTCTCTTGAACAAGAAGGGGAAAAAACTACAGTTTTAAGCAACAGATCAAGATTATAAACTAACAGAATCACTGTGTAAATAAATCAAGTAGGAAAATATTACAACTTTACATGGCATTTTATAATTTCTAGAATGTATTTATGTATAATATATATTTGATTTCCATAATCATTCTTTGAAGAAAATATGGTGTTATTTACTCAATCAAAATGAGGAAATAAAGGCTCAGATAAATTAAATGACCTGTTAAATGTTAAATGGCTAGTTAGCTAGTAAAAGTCAGGACTGATATGCAACTATCCTGATAATAAGTACTCTACCTCACCTTCTCTCCAAGGAGCCACATTTGCTATTTTAGGGCGTAGAGGAAACATGCAAAGATAATTACCTAAAAGCTCCTGGGTTGGTCCTGCCAAGACCTAGAACAAGGGATTCTGTGATTTCCATGCTCTCAGAGCGCATCATTGGAACTATGTGCTTAAACAAAGATGAAGGGGATGGGATGCCAATAATCTGGAAAAAAAATATTATATTTATCGCAGCCACTAATGATAGTACATCCAAATAAATAATTTGACATTTCAACAATATTTGGCCAAGGACAATGGATAGGTGACATTTTAGAATGAATGTCATTTCAAAATTCACTTGTGGTGTACCTAATCTAAAAAAGTTAAATGATTTATCCAATGGCTCGCTACAAGTTCGTTAATGGAAGTGGGATTTGCAGGTCTCTTAACTCCTTACAGACACTCATCATCATATAATAGGCTGTTTATCCATCAGCCTATTTCTTTCGATCTGTAAAAATGAGTAAAAAAATTACTTCTAAGAGTCATCAGTGTTAAAGTTAGACACCCAGGTGTTAAGTTTTGTCAATTTCCTCTAACTACCTGATAATATTTTGTGTCATATCATGAAGACTATGTCATTATTCTTATCAAGTTATTTGTACCCCTACATAATCCAGGGAAATTCTAAAAGAAAAACTTTATGCATTATTGATTCCAACTAAGAATCCATAAAAATAGTAATGGGATTTCTTGAACTATTTTCAGTATTAGCCCAAGTAACTAATACACTTTTCAACCAAGTTATTTTATTGTCCTGAAAAAGAAATTTTAAGACTTTTTTTTTTTTTTTTCTTTTTGCGGTATGCGGGCCTCTCACTGTTGTGGCCTCTCCCGTTGCGGAGCACAGGCTCCGGATGCGCAGGCCCAGCGGCCATGGCTCACGGGCCCAGCCGCTCCGCGGCATATGGGATCCTCCCAGACCGGGGCACGAACCCGTATCCCCTGCATCGGCAGGCGGACTCTTAACCACTGCGCCACCAGGGAGGCCCTAAGACATTATTTTTATGCTGCCATTTGGATTCAGTGGCAGGTGCGGAAAACTTACTTTAGAATCAATGCTGTAGCCACTATCAGGGGTGGACGCCAGCGTCTCAGGAGGAGAGCACCTCACGGAACCCGCAGATGTTGAAGATGCTGTGGAAGTCGCTGCACTGCAGCAAAGAATCAGGTAGTTTCTCCACAGGCCCATGTATGAGTCACTGCTTGTGGTAGTATTTACTTTCTTAGCATTGATGGGGCTACTGAAAAAAAGAAGAAGAAAAACAGGTAGACATAAATAATACATGTTTTGAAAAGTTTTTTTTAAAACTAAAGCTAAATTTCTATCAATTTAGGGGAGATGGTTAGCATAAAGTTTTTATTACTACCACTGAATCCTGGTGGAATAAGATATAATGAATAAAATATTAGACTGAAAAATAAAACACATTATAGGATCATTTTAACCTAATCTATTATTTCTGTGAGTACAGTTAATATTTTATCAGGTCACATTTTATAACTTGTCATACATGCTCAATGTAGGGAAAAAAAGTGAAAACAAAATGAAAATCACCTTTAATCCTATGCCAAAATATGCACTGTAAGTCTTCTACATATCTTCAATTCATATACATTAAAATAAAGGCATAAATACATCTCTTTAATTTATAAAAATTGAATATTGTTTCATTTGTTTTGTACATGCTTTTTATACTTAACATATATATTTAAACATCTTCCATGTAAATTAATATACTTCTATGACATCATTTTTGATGACCATATGTTATATCATAGAGATTATCATGATTTATACAGCCACACTTTCACTGTCAGATATTTTAGCTAATAGTAATTTTTCCCTATTATATACAACACTATACATTTGGATATATGCTTAATTATAATAAATGTTTTATTATTTTCTTGAGTAAATTCCTGAAAATGGAATTGCAAAGTCAAAGAATATCTACATTTTTTTTAACATCTTTATTGGAGTATAACTGCTTTACAATGGTATGTTAGTTTCTGCTTTATAACAAAGTGAATCAGTTATACATATACTTATATCCCCTATCTCTTTCCTCTTGCGTCTCCCTCCCTCCCACCCTCCCTATCCCACCCCTCTAGGTGGTCACAAAGCACCGAGCTGATCTCCCTGTGCTATGCGGCTGCTTCCCACGAGCTATCGGTTTTACATTTGGTAGTGTATATGTCCATGCCACTCTCTCACTTTGTCCCAGCTTACCCTTCCCCCTCCCCTAAAGTATCTACATTTTTAAGGCTTCTATCAAATTTCTGTTTTGAGAGATTAGACCAATAAAATATTCTGGAACAATTCCATAAATCTTTCCAAATACCAAAAATTCTGTTGGGATTAAGGACTGAGAGCAAAACAAAGACAGCGAAAATACTAAGTTTTATTCCTCACCTTCAACAGATTTATAATCTATTGATAAGTAATACGTATCGTTTCACTGATTCGTCAACAGTTTCTCAGTATCTTAAAAATGTTCAGAGCACTGTGACAACAGTAAAAAAAAAAAAAAAAAACAGAAACCTGCTTTAAAAAAAATCACTGCCATCATGTGTGCTAGGGGAGATATATAATAGAAAAATAAAACAATGTCAGATGGCACTAAGTTTGATGAAGAAAAATAGAGCAGAAAGGGGATATAGGGAATGGTGGTAGGAGAGGGGCTTATAATTTAAAATATGGTAATAAAGGGGACTAAATAAGTTCATAAATGTTATGCAAGGTGGCAAGTGTCAATCTTCTTTAAAAAACCAGCATCCAATACACAATACCTGAGAATCTACATAGATATATAATTAACATGTGTGTATATATATATATATATATAAACAGTAAAAACAAAAACAAAAAATATATGTGTGTGTGTATATATATATGTTTATATATATATATGTATATATAGATACACACAAATGTAAAAGAAGGAATAATTACTCTGGGTTGGAGATATAAGAGAAGGCTTTAAAAATAAGGTGGAATTTGCGATGCATCAGATATGGGCAGGACATAAAGAAAACAAAAAGCATTCTAGGTTCATGTGAACAAAAGCTCACGGAACAGACACTGCAGACCACATTCACTGAACTCTGAGAGGTTTATTTTGGTTCCAACATAAAGTACATGGATAGCATAGGGAGAAAGTACAGACTGGAGGAGCCAGGTTTGTGCAGGCTTAAATATGAGCTGAAGGTGTTAAGTTTATCCAGGTGTTGGGTTTATATGGTCAAGTTATATGATAGGAGGACTCATGCCATGCAATCTGATCAATGGCATATTGGATAAGGTGAAATCAGGAACTCTAACTCAAATAAATTCTCTTTAAAATTTAAGAGCAAGACTAACCTGCAGTTATAAAGCCTTGGTCAACTCTCCATCACATCACCAGTTACTCCAACTCTTTACCATTATCCTCAGAACTACAACCAAAGTCATTATCACGAATCCCTAACAGTGGACGGCCTTCCTTACAATGTTGTCAGGAAAAGTAAGGTCACTGAACTTGGTTTCCCTTCACTTCTCACCCTTTATCTACGAACTTATCTATACTCGCATCCATATTCATCTTCGGATGATTTCCTCATTAATTCTTTCATTCACTAGATACAAACTACGTATCAAGCAGTGTGTTATTAAGTAAATGAACGATTACAAATTGGTGAGACCAAATTATACGAAAAGAATGAAAGGATAATGAGACTGGATCCTTTACAACTTTCATCTCCCTTCTTCACATACCAGTATGTTATGGCATGTTATTTATGGGATTTCCAATTTGTAGAACTTTTCAAATGCATACCTTATGAAGGCTGACAGTCTATATATTTTAAAACTTGCACTAGAAAAACAACTTACTTTATATCAACTTGTGGGGATAACAACTGAAGTCTTGTGTATGCAAACATCCAAGCATAGCTCACAGCTGTAGGGCAGTGTTTTGGAAGGTTTTCTTGCTTTAAAAAACTGGAGAGACTTATAATCCATGGATCTTGGCCTTGGGTCACATGTGCAAATATCCATATGTGCGATGGACTAATCACATCAAACTGGTGGCTAATAGGAGAAGAGTTCCATTCTGCTAATGTCTGTAAATCTATTGAGCTAGGGCAATACAGCAAAGTAGTCTATGCAGAGAAAAAACAAACAAACCAATTGATTATTGTATATTTCAACAACTTTCAAAGTTTTGCCATATAAATTGCTTCTAACTATAAGTGGCTTATTGCTAGTTTCTAGAACAGAGGTTCTTAAACAGGGGTAATGTGAGCAGAGAATTCCTGAAACTGCATATAAGCTGTTTTGTGCACATGTGTACATGCAATTTTCTGGAGAGAGATTCCATAGTTTGTGTTAGTCTCAAAAAAGATCCATAAACCAAAAAGTTTAAGAACCACTACTTATGTAATTCATGTATGAATATGCAGCTTTCATGGGCATACTGAAGCTGCTAGAGAACTCAAAAATGAACCATTAACTTTCATGCTGATGTGCCCTATATAAGCATAAGTGGAACTGACGGGGAAATGGGCTCCTCTCCAGAGGTACATATTCTCAAATATTTGCTCAATAATATTCAAAGCTCTTATACTGAAGAGATAAAGACTTACCTTAAGAGCAAATTACTTATGATTCAAACAACAACAATGACAACAAAACAACAACAAAAACCAGAGTCTTAAACTGAACAGAGGCCCAATTCACTTGATCATTCAACAGATATTCATAAAGTACCCGCTCCGAGTCAGGAACTGTTTTAGGCACTAGAGAGCCATCCATTTCTCAATTTATGGTTAATAATCTAAAACAGAATGCTTTAAATTGCACAGATTTATAGCCATCTCTTAGGTTTATAAAATTTTATTAATATCTCTCTTGGTTACATATAACTCGTGAGGTATGAGAGCCAAGTGTTATGTGGAAAGCACAGAAACCTCTTGTCCAGGTATTCCCAAACGGGAAGAAAATAATTTCAAGTAGTAAAGTGTGATGGTTATTCTTACATCAGTTTTGAAATCTTGATATATGACCTTTTCTTCCCCCAAGCCAAACTAAGAAAGTTGGCATCAGCTTTCTTATGTATGTGTTGACAAAGTGTTTTTCTTCATTTTAATGAGTCAAATTACATATGACTCAGGCATAAAATACTATATATTTACTCTATGCACTTAAATTTACGTGGCAAAGCAAACAAATACACTTACTGAAGGTGCACAGCACAATTTTTTGCTTCGAACTTCAACAAAAATTTTCTCCACAGCCTTTTAACCAGCATATATAGGTCAAGAATATTATATACCGTAATAAATAGCAAACAATAGTCGATAGAAGCTTCAGATTTAAGTGAAACTTTTTAGACTGGAATGGTTGGAATTTTACAAAGATAAAATATTTTTATTTCTGTGGGAAGAGTACTGGCCATAGCATAAACTAGTGCCACTTTGTGCGTGTGTATGCCACTTTTTAAAAAGTATTTTTTATTTTCAAAGCACTTTACCATTTTCAAAAATACTTTCTAATGCATGACATTTGTAAAAGAAACTCATGTATGTATGTATGTCTTAAGTTCCAAAACACGACTGAATAGCACAAAATCATTAAAGTTACCTGATCGGCCCCAGTGAGATGGATGAAGCTCTCAAGAATGGATGGGCTCAGCCTGTCCATCACATCTATGGCTAACTCATCATCACCCTATAAAAAAGACATCACATGTCTAAAAAAGTTTAGGAATGTTTCAGAAAAGCCGTCAAACCTAGGTAAACATTAAAACTCACTTTAGCCCTATTTGTTACAAGTGGAATCGAGGGCAGGTGGGTGACCTTAGACCCTGTCAAAAAGATCTTGTTATAAAGTAAATTATCCCTGCACAGTAAAAACAGAAATGGAATAAGGATGGACAAAAGGAGTTTTTAAGTACTTTCATTAGATAGCTGGATGAGATATCTAAATCTTACCTTAGGTATTTCCAAAAGTGCAAATAAAGCCCGTATTTCTCTAAGGACACTGACAGCCAATCTCCTAGTGGCAGGTCGACTGCTACAGAGAGTGACAAGTGCAAACCCTTCAACCACATGGAATACATTGGAATACGGGCTCCTTTCCAGAGGAGGGGGATGAGAAGCTCCATTAAGCATACCATGCTTGAAAAATAAACAGAAGTTAAAAAATATATGTATGTATAGACATTCTAGTAAAACAATTACTAAAGAGTAAAGCAAATCATAAAAATGATGGCTATAGGTCTGTCTCAGCTCAAGAAATTTAAATAACATTTAATTTATAAAAATGTCATAGTCACATAGTGAAAAAAGCATTTAATTGGCAGTCTAAACAGGAATTCTGTACCTAAGTTCTATCACTCTCTGGCTACTTGGTAAAAGCCTTAGAGCTGACACTTAAAGTCACTACTGGCCTAACATTTCTATATGGAAAATGAGGGGATTGGATGGTATCCTTTGTACTCAAAGTGTGGACCAGCAACGTGGCATCACCTAGGAGCTGGTTAAAAAGAGAGATTCTCAGGCCCCTGTGATTTGTAGGCTCTTTAAAGGTTGAGAAACTGGGTTGGCTTAGATGATCCAGCTCTAATATTCCAAGATTCTATGACTTAACACATTATCACAAATCAATAATTTGAGCACCTTTTAGGGTTAAGAAGCACACATACTGTATATGTAAAATGGGGACTGGTGCCTTTGATAAAACAATCAAATAACTCAACTGAAAGGCTACCAAAATTTTTTATTATATCAGCTTTAAATATATTGGAAACAACCTAAATGTGAGCTAGAATTGCCTCTAGTTTCTATGTTCATTTAAAAATAATTATTACCGGGACTTCCCTGGTGGCTCAGTGATTAAGAATCCATCTCCCAATGCAGGGAACACGGGTTCGAGCCCTGGTCCAGGAAGATCTCACATGCCGCAGAGCAACAAAGCCCATTCGCCACAACTACTGAGCCTGCGCTCTAGAGCCTGCGAGCCACAACTACTGAGCCTGCACTCTAGAGCCTGCGAGCCACAACTACTGAGCCCACGTGCCACAACCACTGAGCCCGTGCACCACAACTACTGAAGCCCACGCGTCCTAGAGCCTGTGAGCGACAACTATTGAGCCCACGTGCCACAACTACTGAAGCCCACACACCTAGAGCCTGTGCTCCACAACATGAGAAGCCATCGCAACGAGAAGCCCATGCACCGCAACGAAGAGTAGCCCCCGCTCGCCGCAACTAGAGAGAAAAGCCTGCGTGCAGCAACAAAGACCCAATGCAGCCAATAAATAAATATATATATATTTTTTAAAATAAATAAATAAAAATAAAAACTAAAAATAATTATTACCAAAGAAAGAAAGTTGGAAAGGTTGGACACGCAAATGTTATGTATTTAATATATAAACTATAGGAAAGTTCTGCTTAAGGGATTACAAATACTTTGAAAGGAAGTAAAACTAATAAAACTTTTAGTTTTTGAGAAAGTCAGTATGTTTTAACATCATCATTGGTCATCTACCACTGACCACATACAAAGAGACACTACAAAAGAGTTTGGTACCTGTGAGTCCTGGTTTTTGTTATGCATTTGGGTTGCTTGTTTCCACTGATTTATTAATTGCACCAACATCTTTACGGCATTATCAAGAAGCGTGGGATGGACATCAGTCACTTCACGAACAATAAAATAAACAAATCCTGAAAGAACATCCTCCCGCCAATCTGGAAAATCAAGCATTAGTGCCTGCAGAGTATTGAAAGCCAGAGCACGTAGTTCTTCATCCATATGAATTGTGAGCCTACCAAGAACAAAATTCCATTAGCAAACCTCAAAAACCTTCCAAAGAGTTTTATCATCTAAAACGTAAAACTAAGAATTTAAAAAATATACCCTCTCAGTTGGTTCATAAGAAGTAAAAAGATAGGAACCAATGTTCACTTTTTGTGCTATATTCATCCTTATGCTAAACTATATTCATTTATTTACATTCACACATCAATCTACTAATATTAGTTGGTACTTGTACTATAATTCAGAATAATAAGTTTAATCATAATTCAAATGCTGTACTTTAGAAAACACAGATTGACAAATCAGAATTACATTAAAAAATTCTTTAATCCTTAAAATACCATATGTTATCCTATAATCAATCAAAAATTACGTCCAATCATATAATACCTTAGTGCTAGCTCATATTTATTTAGTCCTTTACTGGAAAGGACATGATTCATCTCTATCATTCCTTTCATGCTGCTGAGGTTACAGTTAAACATAAGATGGCTGATTGTGGAGAAAGAAATACAACAAATCAAGATGGAATCAGTTTAACAGAAATAATTCTTGACAGTGAGAATGAGAATAAATTTAGGAGTAACTTCATAAATTGGGGTATGCATAGAAAGAAAATGAAAAAAAAAGTGTCAAACTAACCCATAAGGTCTTCAAGAGTTTAAGTCTAAATAAATTATAGGAGAGGATATATATAATTACCTTTTAAAGACATCAATACAATATGAGGACATGAATTAATATTAGTTAAAGGATTTTAATGGAACTTAAAGAAGAGAATGATAAACAAGAAAATCATAAAACATGGCTGCAGCAGTGAAGCTACCAATATATAATGCTATATGAATATGAGTTTCCGTTTGGGGCTGTAGAGTATTATTTTCATGATTGACCATCAAGACAAATGCATCAGAGTTAGAAAAAGCCTGAATGAATAAAGAAAAGCAGGTGTATTAAAAAGTATGCCACAGGGCTTCCCTGGTGGCGCAGTGGTTGAGAGTCCGCCTGCCAATGCAGGGGACACGGGTTCATGCCCTGGTCCAGGAAGATCCCACATGCCGTGGAGCGGCTGTGCCCGTGAGCCATGGCCACTGAGCCTGCGTGTCCGGAGCCTGTGCTCCGCAACGGGAGAGGCCACAACAGTGAGAGGCCCGCGTACTGCAAAAAAAAAAAAAAAAAAAAAAAAATGTATGCCACAGTTACATGCTTGGGCAGCTGGAAAGATGGAGTTATCCTCAATGACAGAGGAAGAGAGCTGTGTGATTTAGGTGAGAGGAGATACCACAGTCTTTGCCCTGCTGAGCTCAGTTCAGGTCTTCACTAAGCCAACATTCATCTGACCATGAGACTGAGTAGAAAATGTATTACAGCTACAGAGACCTAGGAGTGAACCACGAAGCAGCAGCAGTTAGAGCAGCGCACTGGAAGTACCACATGGGGTCACATCAAGGGTCTCTAGCCCAGTGTTCTGTCTCTGATAGTGGCACCAAAGGCGATACTGTGGGCTAGGAGAGTGACTGACTCTGTGCTGCTGGCTTTAAAGGTCATTTGAACATCCCTTAAATCCACGAATTTACACCTATCTGTGTGACTCAGGGTATAGCCATGAAGAGAATGGTGCCTGAATAATTTAAGGCAGGAGAACAAATTGACCTTCTCTAGAGACAGCAGACAGGCCTGCAAATTTACAGTGTATCTTTGCTTTGTCTGTCTGCTTACTTTATTTCTAAGTAAATAAGATTTAGACATCACAATTCCAAATGATAGGAGTTGGGGACAAAGTAAGCAGACCCTAGAATCTTTCTTTCTGCCAAAATAAACTAATTGGTAAGTGAATACCACAGGGGAAAGAAGCAAAGTATTATAAATAGCAAAGCAAATTGTCAATCACTGTCGAGATGTTTGCTCCTCTATCCCTGCCCCTTGGAGATGCAATTTCATTTTGGTGGGGGATATGGACTGCCGTCCACAAAGATGTAGGTGAGTTAAACTGAGGTGGGAGGAGTAAGAGTGGAATTGAATGAGAGTTGTTTACTGCTTTCCCAAGGAATAGCATTATAAAAATTAAAACTTATTTTCCTTCCCTAATACTGGCAAGAACTTCGTAACTCTGCAATCTAATTTAAAGCAAGAGTTAAGAGATAGAGTGGGAAGGGATGAATTTATCTCATGGTGCAAAGTTTCAAAGTAACCCCTTTCTGGGTTTCCCTCATGGCGCAGTGGCTGAGAGTCCGCCTGCCAATGCAGGGGACACAGGTTCGTGCCCTGGTCTGGGAGGATCCCACATGCCGTGGAGTGGCTGGGCCCGTGAGCCATGGCCGCTGAGCCTGCGTGTCCGGAGCCTGTGCTCCGCAACGGGAGAGGCCACAACAGTGAGAGGCCCGCGTACCGCAAAAAAAAAACCAAAAACAGTAACCCCTTTCTTCTCCTCGTAATCCTAAGAGACCAATACCATTCAAGGCCTGAGTGCAACCCGCAACCGCTGAGGATAGGTAGTGCGCAGGTGTGTGAAATGCTAGGTGTTTTCAAGGAGGTAGACAAGGTTGCTGGAGTGGTCTATTAACTGTTTATTCACTGTGAATTTAAGACTTAGTGATAAGTGCCCAGTGTGCAGTAAACATCTTTCAATGTGATCAAGTATCACTGCCCTGATAGTCTTTGCACTTGGTTTTCCCTTTAGGCTGGGGCCAGCAAACTATGGCTCAAGGACCAAATCCAGCCAGGAGCCTTCACAGGTGGCTGCTTCTGCACTACAGTGGCAAAGATGGGTAACTGTGACAGAGACCACGTGAGTTGAAAATCTTAAAATATTTACTATCTGGTCCTTTAAGAAAAAAAGTTTGCTGACTCCTTATCTAAAGAGAATCCCCAACTATGTCAACAAAGGGGTTTTTCAAAAGGCCATCACCTCAACTTAGAATTACTTTTGGGAGCTGGTATTTAAGTTTGGATGCCATGTTATTTACTCATTTACAGAGCCTAGTAGAGAAAAGAGATAAAAACTTGAATGCTACCTCTGCAATAAGAGGAAAAAGTGAAAATGAGACCTGGTTATCACCCTAGGTGCTAAAGAAATGACTGTAGGAGTTAACACACTAATTAATTGCCCAGTGGGGCCGTCATACACCGATAATGCCCATATGTTAAGAGACAACATGGTATACAAGTCCCAAGAAACAGTACTAGATGGAAAGGCAAGGAATTTAAAAATAGGATTTGTAGGGCTTCCCTGGTGGCGCAGTGGTTGAGTCTGCCTGCCGATGCAGGGGACGCGGGTTCGTGCCCCGGTCCGGGAAGATCAGACGTACCGCGGAGCGGCTGGGCCCGTGAGCCATGGCCGCTGAGCCTACGCGTCCGGAGCCTGTGCTCCGCAACGGGAGAGGCCATAACAGTGAGAGGCCCACGTACCGCAAAAAAAAAAAAAGGATTTATAGGGGAATCCAGAAGAACTTTAACAGTTAAAAAATGAGTGAGGACTGCTGGTGGGAATGTAAATTGATACAGCCATTATGGAGAACAGCATGGAGGTTCCTTAAAAAACTAAAAATAGAACTACCATACGACCCAACAATCCCACGACTGGGCATATACCAAGAGAAAACCATAATTCAAAAAGACACATGCACCCCAATGTTCACTGCAGCACTATTTCCAATAGCCAGGACATGGAAGCAACCTAAGTGTCCACCGACAGATGAATAGATAAAGAAGATGTGGCACATATGTACAGTGGAATATTACTCAGTGATAAAAATAAACGAAATTGAGTTATTTGTAGTGAGGTGGATGGACCTAGAGTCTGTCATACAGAGTGAAGTAAGTCAGAAAGAGAAAAATAAATACCGTATACTAATACGTATATATGGAATCTAAAAAAAAAAAAAAAAGTGGTTCTGAAGAACCTAGGGGCAGGACAGGAATAAAGATGCAGACCTACTAGAGAATGGACTTGAGGACACAGGGAGTGGGAAGGGTAAGCTGGGACGAAGTGAGAGAGTGACATAGACTTATATACACTACCAAATGTAAAACAGATAGCTAGTGGGAAGCAGCCCCATAGCACAGGGAGATCAGCTCGGTGCTCTGTGACCACCTAGAGGGGTGGGATAGGGAGGGTGGGAGGGAGACACAAGAAGGAGGGGATATGGGTATATATGTATACGTATAGCTGATTCACTTTGTTATACAGCAAAAACTAACAAAACATTGTAAAGTAATTATACTCTAATAAAGATATTAAAAAAAAAAGATACTTTTAGGATTTCACATTTAGGATATCAGGTCATTCGTTGCTCTCATTCCCTGGGGAAAGAAAGGCTTTGACCTCTCTGCCATGCAATTAAATAAAAGTAATTAAATACATCTTGAGATTAAATTTCATCAACAACAACACCAACAAAAAATGAATGAGGAGAAAGTGTTAAAACGTAAAAGACAAAATGGGAGTTTAGAAAGTTATCAAATAAAGGATGAAAAATGTCTTTATCACTACTTTTTTAGTGATAATAGTAAAAGGGGTGCATTAGAAATTTAAAGAGATTTAAAGAGATAAAAGGTAACCTGACAAACAGTAATTCTCATTTACCTTGCTAACAATTCAATGAGGTCAGTTCTGCTCATACCGTCAGGAATCAACCTTGGAATAGCAGCAATACAAGTTCTAAACAAATCAATTTTGGGTTTTCTTTCCCCCCTGAAAAACAGGTCACAAGAGGACTTAATAAGAAGAATCTTACATACACTAGACAATGAAAGCAAACTTGGAAAAATTATTACAGAAAGTGAGCCCACCTCTAAAAGTTTAATGTATTTATTATAAAAAGAGCATATACAAATCCAGTAAATAATTATCAGTTTATAAATGCAGAAAAGAATATATGGATAATTCAGGAAAAAAACACAGGTAGCCAGCAAAAAAGGTTTTCAGTAATTGAAAACAAGTATAACAACTATTATGTTTAAATAATAAGTATTATTTAAGTAAATTATTTATATTATAATGGTTTCAAATAGAATTAAATATATAATATTTAACCTTTGATAATATTTAATTATTAAAATAATAAAATTGACATTTAATAACCAAATATTAGTTATTTGGGGGGGTCTATAAAATCAACAAAATTTTTTCTTTCTCTTAATATCATATACTAACAAGGGTTTTAGAAAACAGACATTCTCATATACTACTGTTGGAGTTGTTTTTTCTTGTCTTTTTATTTTACTTCAGAATGTACACACACACACAAACATATTTAAAATTTTTATGTAATAAAATATGTGAAATTTTGAAAATCCTGGTTCCTCCAGAGGCTTGATACAATTTAATTTTTCTGTATTTTCCCCTAGTTATTCAATGATTTTATTTATTTTAAATATCTAACCTTCTAGATACTGGTTTTTATTTTGGTCTACATTTCAAGGGGAAGCTGTTAATTTATTTTACCCAAATTATTCTTCAATTGGCCCAATAAAATAATTCTTATATAAACAAGAATTTGGATGTTTTAAGAGTTTTCGGCTCAGTATCCATTATCACGGCAATGGACCTACTAGTTACTTTTAGTGATTTTATATACAGTGAGTTTTCTCAGCTTGGTTCCAACATGCATGAATTTCAGTTAAAACTAACCACAATTTAGTTAAATAATACCAGTCTCCAACAATGTGGTTCAATTTTCCGTTACCATCAACTGTAAGTAATTGTGTAGCCAAGCTTCCCCATTAGCTCCTCAGTGCACAAATCAGGACGTAAAAAACAGATGTGTATCATAACCAGTGATTTAATCACATTAATTTTTTCAAAGTCTGTCGTGATTGGCCACTGCACATCTGTTATTTGGTTCACACATACATGGCAAATTATGTAGTTGTGTTGATTCCTTGCCTCCAGGGGTAAACTCAGGTGGCATTTGACAAAAATGGATAATCAAAAGAGGAAACTGGCCAACAAAGATTAAAGTACAGCAAAAGTGAATACTGGAAGTGAAATATTGGGTTGGCCAAAAAGCTTGTTTGGGTTTTTCTGTAACATCTTATGGAAAAACCCAAATGAACTTTTTTGGTCAACCCAATATGAATCAAACATTAATGGAGTTACAGAGGAACTAGCTGACCGGGGAATGCTGACACTGCTGTCATTGAAGACACTACATACGCAGCCAGAGGAACTCAGTGAGGGCAAATTTACAGGCAGAAATGAGGAAAGTGTGACAAAAAGGATGAAGACTTCCCAGAAGAAGTAATGCAGGAAAAAAAAACTTCGCATTAGAGAAACTCTCAGAGATATTAACATTTTCTAGTATATAGTAACTATGCATTAATTGAGAGATCCAATATCCAATTTGGTTATCTAAGATGTACAATGCAGATACTAACACCTTAAAAAAAAGTCCACTTATAAAGAATATGTAGATACTTCCTAGCAAGTAAAAGAAGTTATTGCCATAAAATATATCTTCCTGAGGAGGAAGTCCCTAACAATAAGGGAAAAAAACATGGGTTGACAAGCAGTGCTGGCAGTGGGATGGGGGTGAGATGAGGTACAGTTTCTCACACAAAAAGCCACTCGTACACTTTCCCCTCTGTACCCTAAGTTCCCAGGAGATTTTCAGGTTTTCTTTTTTTGTTGAACAAGGCTCTGGAAATAAGAGCATTTGTTTGACTTAATAAACCAACCATGTCCACACACATCTGGGGTCACTAGCATTTATCTCTCACTCACAGAATAAGTATAAGGCCTCATCACTGACAACAAACGGTACGGATCCAGCATGACTTTGGCTATCTGTACTGGTTTGACAGCACTTTAAAGAGTAAAACTGAGCCTGTGGGAGGAATCGCTGTATTAAAAGCTGTCGCAGATGGCAATAGGGGCGAAATCCAGAAGAGAAAGGAAGGAAACAAGGAAGGAAACAAGCAAGAATCGACCCACTTTACTTATGAAAACTGAAATAGCAATGAAGAGAAATAATTGACTACATACGTAATCATATCTTCAGGCTCCTTATTAGACATCTGCACACTAGTCATACACATTGGTCTCCCAACTTCTTTGTCCAAATGTCTGAGAATGCTGTCTAACGCTTTTCTCACTTGAGGGTAGTAAACAGACATTCCTGGGGGGGCGGGGGGGAACTTCACAGTTATAAAATGTCAAAAATTAGATAAAGAATAGTTACAATTATTTTCTGTAAAAAAATAAAAGCCTATCAACCTTTAAATTACATTAGCTTAATTTTGTTACAAAGGAAGGAGTTCTGACTTTGACATACTATTCTCCCTGATAATTTGCTTCAGTATATTGGAGAAAATGTGTAAAAATTATGCACACAACTAAAATTAATTTGAAGGAAGGACAAATGCAGTGAATAGTAGTATCATGTGAGAAAATACTTAACCAGAAGACTTTTAACATAACAACTTATGGATATTATTTTAAAAAGTATTCATTTTTGAATCACTCTGTACACTGGAATAACCAGGCAAATATATACTTTCACAGGCAAATATATACATGTATGTATGCATTTACACAGGCAATAATATACATTTTAGATTTGATCATAACCTTTCACAAAAGAATATTAAACTGTATTATTTACTTATTCCAGTTAACACTAACCTATGACTTTTGCCTCTTCATCTGTCAAGGTTTTATTGAGAAAAATTTTCTTTACACGCAGAGTGTTTCCTGAGGGAAGAATAACTCCTGTTGTTGGCATTGGCGGCTCACCATCTTTCTGCTGCAAACTGTCCGCTATTACAAGGAAGACTCTGAGGCCTATGTTCATTCTCTTCAGAGAAAAAAGTTTCAAAATAAAGAAGTCGGAGTGTCAGAAAATTCCTTTTTTTTTCATGCTAAAAATATCTCATCAAATAACACTGGGGGATGGGAGGAAGGAGGACAGAAGAAACACAAACCTTTCTGTCTAACATTTTTTTAAACTAGCCCAGGCACTGCAGTTTGCTCTAATACCAAATTCCCAAGTGCCACCCATTCATTTATGAGGTCAACTGGCTCTCTTATTTTCTAGCTTATTTCAAACCTCTTCCATCCCTTCCTCAACTCTCCTACACCGTGATACCATACTCTCCCCTCTATAAGCAGATGATCTGTCACCCACTTCACAGTCAGAAAAAAACCATCAACTTTCCTCAATCTCTCACTACAAAACACACTGATCTACTTATATCTGCACCTCTTCTTCCTCTACTTTGCTCCTGTTACAGTCGAGGGGTGCTGGTATTCCTAGTTATTAGAATCCCATCTGCTCTTACATTATCAGGAAATTACACTATCAATTATCCCTTCTCTTTCTTGCATCTTCAACATTTCCCTTTTAACTGAATATATCTGACTCCTGTTAACTATACTCAACTATCTTAATGCAATGAGCCCTCCCCATAATACTTCCCTCTCACTCATCAGTGACAATACTGCTCAAAACAGTGGGCATTTTTCCTGCATCCTATTTGACTTTTCAGCAGCATGGGACACTGTCAAATATTCCTTCTTCCCTGAAACCCTCCCTTCCTTGGATACATCTGTGCCACTGCTGACTGGTTCATCTCTGTCGACATTTCAAATTTACCCTCCTTTATCTGAATATTAAATGTTAGACTGCTTCAAGGCAAGTTCCTAGGCTGCCTTTTCCTATCATTATGTATTCTCTCCGAAAGTAATTTCATGTATTTACATGGCTTCAACTACCACCCATACCAGATCGCCTGCTAATTTTAAGCCTTACTTCTCCTCTGAACTTGGACCCTCAGACTAATTTGACACTTCTACTTGGATGTCAGAAAGATGCCTCAGATTTGCCATGTTCAAACCAAATGCCCTCTTCCCCGCCAAACTCAGTATCTTCTCAGTGTTTCTTTTCTCAGTAAATGATCTTCTCTCTATCCACACCACACCATCTCAGCCCAAGCTGTCATTAGTTATGACCTACACAAGTGGTCTCTAAAATGGGTATATGCATCCCAGTGGGTGTGTAAGATGGTTCACTGGAATACAGGGAGAAAATAAAACTTTCGTTTATATATATTTTTATCTAAATAAGATCAAGGTTTTAAGATTTACCGCTCTTTACATATGACATAATACTGGTGATATTAGTCTAATATCAGATGGTCATTTCACATAGTCATAGAAGACATCTTGAAGGGAGTGGGAAAATCCCACAATGTACTGTGGTTTATAGAGGTGTCCTCACTTATTCATTCTTTCAGTGTATTGCAATTTGCTTGATTTGATTAAGTGGATTAATAGATAATTTTATCTGGCTTTAACTAAACTAACTCTCACAAGCTTAAAAAGATTCCTGAAAAGAAAATACAGATTGAAGAAAACCCTAATAAAGTAAGCCTGTAGAAAAACAACAACAACAAAACGGCACAATTGAGCTTCCCTGGTGGCACAGTGGTTGAGAATCTGCCTGCCAATGCAGGGGACATGGGTTCGAGCCCTGGTCTGGGAAGATCTCACATGCTGCGGAGCAACTAGGTCCGTGAGCCACAACTACTGAGCCTGCGTGCCTGAAGCCTGTGCTCCACAACAAGAGAGGTCGCAACAGTGAGAGGCCCGATCACCGCAATGAAGAGTGGCCCCCGCTCGCCACAACTAAAGAAAGCCCTCACACAGAAACGAAGACCCAACAAGCCAAAAATACATAAATTAATTAATTAATTTAAAAATAAACAAATAATAAATAAATAAAATGGCACAACTGACATTTTTTCTACTCTTAGTATGAGCGTTTCAGTGAGGTAAAAACTTAAGTTCAGAAATAAACTTGTTCAATGAAGAGAGTATTTTTGAAAACGGATGATCGAGAAAACGTCTTTCATTATGTGATTTTTGTTGCTGAGAACCAGGTTAAGCATATCATCTATAAAAAGTATTTTCTGGGCTTCCCTGGTGGCGCAGTGGTTGAGAGTCCACCTGCCGATGCAGGGGACACGGGTTCGTGCCCTGGTCCGGGAAGATCCCACATGCCGCAGAGTGGCTATAGGCTCGTGAGCCATGGCCGCTGAGCCTGAGCGTCCGGAGCTTGTGCTCCACAATGGGAGAGGCCACAACAGTGAGAGGCCCACGTACCGCAAAATAAAAACAAACAAAAAAAAAATTAAAAAAAAAGTCTTTTCTGTTCACTTTAAAAATTTGGAAATAATTATTAACCTATCTTAAAAATCCGGGCTTCCCTGGTGGCGCAGTGGTTGAGAGTCTGCCTGCCGATGCAGGGGACACGGGTTCGTGCCCCGATCCCGGAAGATCCCACATGCCGCGGAGCGGCTGGGCCCGCGAGCCATGGCCGCGGAGCCTGTGTGTCCGGAGCCTGTGCTCTGCAACGGGAGAGTCCACAGCAGTGAGAGGCCCGCGTACAGCAAAAAAAAAAAAAAAAAAAAAAAAAATCCTACAAATAAAAAGCTTCATTAACTTTTGAGCTCGTTTGTTAACTATATAAATATATATCTTAGGATTTGATTATGAGGAGGACCAGCACAGTAATTTAAAAGAAATAAGAGAAAATGTAACACTTATTTTGTCTTTTTACATTCTCCAGTGTCATTAAATTCCAATATGCAATTACTTCAAAAAATATTCTTAAACAATCTGAAAATTTTATATCTAAAGGATGAGTAGCAGTTTACAAGGGAATAACGAGGCCAAAGAAGTAGGAAATAACATTTATCTTAATTTGTCTTTAACTAGAGGTGTGAGCCTAAGAGTTCTGATTCCAGAAATTGTGCTTAAAAAAAATTTTTTTTAATTGTATAGGATAGTAAATTACTACATTTTAATTTTTTTACCTCTGGATTAATGGTGAAAGTTTTGGTAGATTTTCCAACACTGAGAAGATCAAATATTATTTCTTTCATTGCAAAATCCAAACGTTCCTAGAGAAAAAAAAAAAATCAATAAATCCTTATAACTTTCTACTGCTATGGGCATACCTTGGAGATAATGTGGGTTTTGTTCCAGACTGCAATAAAGCAAAATCGGAATAAAGCAGGTCACACAAATTTTCTGGTTTCCCAGTGCATATAAAAGTTATGTTTACCCTATACTGTAGTCTATTAACTGTACAATAGCATTATGCCTAAGAAAACAATGTACAACCTTAACTAAACAATACTTTATTGCTTAAAAAACACTAAACATCATCTAACAACACAGAGTCACCACAAACCTTCAGTTTGTAAAAAAAGGCGATATCTGCAAAGCACAATAAAGCAAAGTGCAATAAAACAAGGGTCTGCCTATATAAGTTAAGTATCATGTTAAGAATTATACAAATAATGGCAACAATACAGGTCTGTGCCCACAAGAAGTTCCTGAATCTAGTTGGACAAAAGAAAAATGTATATGAATTAATGTTAAAAGTATATGATTATAGATACATGATTTAATTATCAAATGATTGGTTTAATAGCCAAACCAGCAGGATAGAAGTTTTAAACACGCATTTGCCAAACTCATATTCAAGACCTAAGTGAAGGAATTCCCAAAATAATGATAAAAGCAAGTTCCATGACAACAGCAATGAGGCAGGCCTGGAGAGCAGGGAGTTCATACTGGGACAGAAAGGACAGGGCTCCAGGAAGGTAATCTCCAAGGAAAGAAAAGTTAACTGAGAGTAACTGATGTTTGAGAGGAGCTCTATAGTTCTGGAGGAGTGTTGGTGTGAGGCGATTAAGCAAAGGGAGTGGGTACGACCCTCGGGGAAGGGATGCAACCAAATAGCAAAAGTTTTCTCAACAACAGATCTAAAGCAAAATCTGCTTTCATTCATCTTATTGACACATTTATTCTTATCTAATTATCATTAATTCTGTGCTCCCGTAAATAGAAGTGTATTCGTTTTATTTAAATATTCCTTATTTCTTCATTGTCAAAAATAATTACATTATGGGTCATCTTCATTATCATAGTTTTAGTTCAAAGAGAACTCAATGAACATTCTGGAACCAAAGTTTTTTTCCCAAACTGAGAAGGTAACCCTACCTATGCTTCTCCAGGGCTGATGTCCCAAAAGAGAATGTGACCAGAGCCATGGATTTGCTTACTCAGCCCCCATTTAATCCTCTTCAAATAAACCTTCCTTTACTGCAGAGGCTAGAAAGCTAAAGTGATATTTCCCAGGATGCCTCTGGACAACAGGCTTCAGGATGTGACTGAGACCCAGTCAAGTGATATACTCATGGGGACCCTTGGGAACTGGGGTACGGGAGGAGGAAGGGGAGGACAGGGAGAAAGGAATCTATTTTACTGGTGGGGACTGTGGTGGAAACATGATTCTGAAGCGCTTGGGGGGGGCACTTCCTAATTTGGCAGGTTTTTGACTGTGGCAGAGCAGCAGCTTCCTTGGTAGCCCGATGGTGTAGTTTCCTCTGGATTTCCATTTCAGCTAGAATCTGTTCCTTCAGTCCTATGAGTGATTCTGTGAACGACCTCTATGCCTTAAAAGACCCCTCTGGATTCAACAAGCTACCACGGACTCTAGTGTCTCTACCTGAGAACCTAGATTAAAGCAGGTTATGGAAACAATGTTCCAAAATCTTTCAAGACACTCAGGAATTAATTAGTAAATAGACAAGCGGAGGATTATGAGACATTTTCTTGACTCTTCCTAAATTAAGTGCCTCCTCCTGTGAGTCTCCTTTCCAAGTGTGTAGATCAATCATCTAAATGTATTTTGCACACACACAAAAATCATTAGCATCATTTAGTTTTTACTTTTTAAAGCATACTTTTATTTTTCACTATTTAGTATTAATAAATGTTTTGTTATCATGCTTTTAGATGTGTAACAAATTCTATGACTCTAAGTTACTCTTTTTTTTTTAACATCTTTATTGGAGTATAATTGCTTTACAATGGTGTGTTAGTTTCTGCTTTATAACAAAGTGAATCAGCTATACATATACATATATCCCCATATCCCCTCCCTCTTGTGTCTCTCTCCCTCCCACCCTCCCTATCCCACCCCTCTAGGTGGTCACAAAGCACTGAGCTGATCTCCCTGTGCTATGCAGCTGCTTCCCACTAGCTATCTATTTTACGTTTGGTAGTGTATATATGTCCATGCCACTCTCTCACTTTGTCCCCTACTCTTACAATTTACATGTATATAGGTATTATGAGGTGAGGCACTCACCTGAGCAATGAACTGAATAATCTTCACAAATATATTGAGAGGTGTATCACGAGGAACCACACTACGTGACCCTTTTGGGAAAAGTGCTGACACTATGCTCATAAGACGACTGTAGGGAAAAAAGATTAAGTCATAATGAGAGAATGAAATCAACAAAACATTAGCAAAATATCCTTCCCATCCTTCATAATATGTCAAGATAATTCATATTCCTCCTCAAGGTATTTGTAATGTTAACTAAAATTCATCAGTGTGGCATTTTTTACCAAGATGTTATTTTAAAACAAAGGCACTCACCTTTGAGTTACAGTGTTGCTTTCACATTTTATTCTAATTACATAGACCCACAACAATCTATACAAAGATTCCAGTGCAACTCGAGACATTTTAGGATCTTTATTCTGTTTAGAAACAAAAGAGAATAAAAATAAGCTTATTTATCAAAGTACTTGCAATAATTTAAGATCAATTATATTCTCTGTCAACAACTAAAAGCCCTCTCCATTCCCTTCTTTATTCAATCTAAAACAGGTATAAATATGTAAGTATATATTTGGTATATGGTAAGGACAGAGAGCTCAAAAGCAACTATAAATAAGGAAATTGAGCCATCCCTTATATTCTCAAAACAAAATACTATTAGTATCTCTAAGAACTCTGAAATTATACACACTTCAACTTACCTGATGGTAAAAGGGACACACAACAATACTGACATAATGATAAAAGGACTGCTCATCTTTGCTATAATTCATTGCAGCTCATACACAGTTAAAATTTATAACACCAAATGTTGTTATAGATATTTGCGCTTATGGAATAATGCAAAATATTATTGAGTGATTATACTTAAAAGAAGGAATATGGAATGGTGGGTTAAGAGCATAGACTCTGAAATTAGGAATGACTGGCCAAACCCCATCCTTGGATCAGTTGGTGAAACAGTTTCCTCAGCTCTAAAATGGAGATAACACGGTACCTACCTCACAGATTAAGGGAGTTATTATGTGAAAAGCACTTGGAACACTGCCTGACACATGTTAAATGTTCAGTAAGTGTCAGGTGTTTACCTTTAATTTTTTAATTTAGAATTAGAACATTATTATTTAAAATCAGAAAAGTATCCATTTCAATCGCAATTTGATCAGCAAACCTTTTCTTCATACTAGCTATTATAAAAAGTGAAGTTCTTAAATGACAAGAGACATGTAATGAGATTTAATTGTAAATTTTGAAAATTAGCTAATAATCACCTTTAGTAGGAGAAACTTTATGCATCTGTTAATTAGTTGTAGGATGCATTTAGTGCTATAAATTAGCATTTATTTAATCTGGTTTGAGAGATTTCTTATTGTTAAACAATTATTTTATATATAACAATGAACAAAAGGGAGTTTTTAAATACTAAGTAATTTACCATTCTATTTTATGTTTTCTCAGACTACAGAATAACAGACATCTACTATGTATGATTAAAAGCAATGCAACAAGATTATCACTGGACATGTTTTTAAAAAAGAGAACCACTAGAAAATATAATTTTGCATATCTATGTATATGAAAATTTGATATAATTCAGAATGGAGTATCAACTATTCAGCTGGTCAGAGTCTCAAAGTCAGTCTCTCCTTCTACTGCCAAATCCACGATTCCAAATTTCAAATACACTCCCCAAGTAGTTTTCTATTAATTTGTTACTAATGTAACTAAAGTAACATATAATGTTACACACAATATATCTTACTAATATAACAACTAAGCTTTTTGTAGTACTTTCTTTTCTATCACTTAAATGCAAGGTCTCAAATGTCAAAATATGAGTTCAATTAGTTTTATGTACACTCCAAATAATACTTTCACATAGTTAAATTATCTTTTCAAAATATGAATACTAAAAATTAACATATAATAAATTATATAATAGAAATATTTAAGTCCAATTCCACATAAAAGTTCTTCTCATATAAATTGTTAATAAAGTATTTGGATTATCTTATGTGCTGAGGTATCTGGCGTGAAATAAAATTTTGATTTTCAAACTTTCCAAGATGGACTACTATGTTTTACAAAGCAGACTTATTTTGTAATGAACAATTCCAGAAAAGAGAAAAAGTGATAAAAATTATATAATTGTTTATTCGGTAACTGCAATGCTGCTATAGATCTCTGATTAATGAGAACATCCTAAATTGATCCGATCCTTAAAAAAAGATACATATTTCCCTAGTTATAATTTTGGTCTAATTTGAATAATCAGATTACATTAATAAAATCCAGTAATATTAATGTATAATACAGTTCTTTTTTATTCTTTTTTCTTTCTTTCTTTCTTTTTTTAACAGCAGGTTCTTATTACTTATCTATTTTAAATAATACAGTTTTGATGTCAGGCAAATATGCTCTTTGGCAACAATCATTTTAATGTTTCTTCCTTTTTTTCCTACTGTGAACAACAACAAAAGATTTGTTTAAAACTCAAACCAGTAGGATTGTAGTTTTAAAGTGTTGTATCAAAATCATATTCAAAATCTGAGTTACTATCTCCTGAATTTCATTGGAAAATTTTATAAAAAGCATTATTTATAACAGCTAATTTTAATTAAACAGAGTATTTTAAAACTGAAGATTGTGGTTAAAAATCAACATTTGGTATCACTTCTCTCTCTTAAATTCATCTTCTTGGGACCACATTAATATTAAACTTTCGGTAGAATGTTCCTGCTGTGGGCTGCTCTTCTTTTACAATACGAGAAACAAGCTTAAATAAATATGTTGGACATGCAACGCAGCCATGGGTAAAGGGGGAAAAAAGCCACAATTAAAGGAGATAAAGCAATATTTTACTTTGTAACATCAACACGACTCACCTGGAGTGTTTCTATTTGTTTTCTGATACTGTTGTTAGATGGCATCTAAATAAAGCAATGTGAGACAGCAAACATAAACATGAGATGCAGCACATGCATGTTAGATGAAAATAAGCACAAAACAAGACAGCTCTTCACCAAGGTCTCTATTTAGAAGAAATTTGAAATGTCCAAGACAGTGGCTAGAATCACTGAAGAAAAAAAAATTCTATAGTTTGGGCATCATGGGATACATCTACAACACTCAAACTGAAAGAAAATAGATAAACTTTTAACTATCTAATTTTTCCTCTAAAAGTACTATATTTGATTTCAGATAAGTTTCAATTTTTAAAAGAAAATAAGCATACACTCTAGAAAAAATTATCTAAATTATTTGACATGGCATCTACTCTTACTCCTCTCTCTCTCTCAATTATTCTTTAGAAACTTTAAAATCATTTTTCAAATAATGACCTTATTTGACATAAAGATAGGGGAATGGGAAACTACCAAATTATGTTTGGGACAAAAACAGCAGATTTAACACTTTCGGTGAAAATAAACTGATGTTCTCTCATGCTATTTATGGACCTACATACTAATGCCCATTTTTCATGGTCACCAACTTCAGAAACTAGTATGGTAATTTTTAAAAAATTGTGCGGGGGCTTCCCTGGTGGCGCAGTGGTTGAGAATCTGCCTGCTAATGCAGGGGACATGGGTTCGAGCCCTGGGCTGGGAGGATCCCACATGCTGCGGAGCAACTAGACCCGTGAGCCACAACGACTGAGCCTGCGCGTCTGGAGCCTGTGCTCCGCAACAAGAGAGGCCGCAATAGTGAGAGGCCCGCGCACTGCGATGAAGAGTGGCCCCCGCTGGCCACAACTAGAGAAAGCCCGCGCACAGAAACGAAGACCCAACGCAGCAAAAATAAATAAATAAATAAATTAATTAATTAAAAAAAAAAATTGTGCGGTATCTTAAAGTGCCTTGAAAATGCATCATATTTATTCTTATGACTCTAGGGAATAATGTCTTTTTACTATCCCAGAATTATAGCCAAAAATATTTTTTAAAATACTCAGTAAAGCAACATTCCTTATAGTACATTAAAAGGTAACATGGTAGACCAGAAAGAGCAAATTTTATTGAACTGGATGGATTAGATGTAAATCCTATCTCTATCACTTTTTTGGCTCCCTAAACTTGGGTTACTTTTTTATCTTCTTTCAGCCTTAGTTATAGTAAGAATTAAATGAGATACTGTACTTAGAGAATGTAGCCTATAATAAATACTAATAAAAATCTATTTTAAGGAGTAGTAGGTCTAATAAACGGAAAAGTGTTACAGATTTTTTTGAACTCAAGAGATTACTTGAATCTCAAAACAAAATCAATTTAGGTAAGACCTTTATCTTGGACCAATTTTTCCTGTATACAAAACAAATAAATTATACCTGTCACAACAGATAATTAGCATAGTTTTTCCCTGAATGCTCAACTCCTTACCTCAACTATGTAGCATAGCCACAGTATCTAAAACTTAACAAGCAGGAACCAAGTCATAAAATTTCTGCTGAATAGAGCCTTAATGTAAGTTAAAGGTTAATGGTCAAGACAACTATATTCCAAATATTCATGCTAAGTGGCTCTTATCTCCTTCAGCCTGGCAGATTGACACAGCCATTAATGAAAATGGACAATATGCCAGAAATATTTAACAGGAGGTAAGGGTTCAAGGAAAACAGAGCATTTTAAATGAAAGCCTTAAGCCAAAAAAAAAAAAGTTAAAGTACTGCGAAAGAACTGCAAATATGTTAGGTGCAAACGTATATATATAAAAACATTCCAACAAGCAACAGAAAAGTATGAATTGTCATGAAACAAAGCAAACTTCCAGAAACACTTAAATGCGTGTCTTAAAATATGTTATTAAAAGTTTGAAGAGTCATACTACCCAGAAAATGATCAATTCCCTTTCAGTACCTAAATCTGTATGAATTATCAAAATAAGGACAGAAACAATATAATGTACTTAAATAAAACTTATTTTCTGGTTGCATGACATAAAGAATTTAACCAGCTTGATTGGTCCTGGGAATTTTCATAAACAGAGCAAAGAGAATATATCAATTCTCACCCAAATATGAATAACATCAGTGTATGTATATCTAGGAGGAAAATAGCCAAAAATATTTTTCAAAGACATATTTTAGTACACCTTACTAAGAAATCAAAGTATTTTTCAAAATGATATGTAAAATCATTTAAAAAAAGATATATAGGAAAACGTTGTCCAGTGAATCAATCCTGAAGTGAGAAATAAAAGCCAGCCCTATTTCTCATAATATCACGATGAGCTGTAGGGTCAGAAACAACTCATTTAATCTCTCTGTGCCTTGGTTTCATTGTCTTCCAAGTTTAAGTTTTTCAGTCTTAACCCTAACTTAGAGGAGTAACAGAAAATGAAATGCCATGTCTGCGTGTTTCTATAACATGTAAGCAAATATTCAAATATATTCATTTATGTATCAAAATGGTATTCAAATCAAGTATTCACATGACATGCAGATGAAGAATATTCCCATGTTCTGTGTCAGATATTAACTGTGGTCCTATCCACAGAAGAAAAGAAGATCCTGTTAGATTCTGCCAGCAGAGCATCCTGGGCAGATAATGATCCTTCTATCTCACAGTTTTGTTTTTAATCCTAAGAGACTGGACATAGATGTGCCAAATAGTGTTAATAACAATTAATTATCCCTTGATTCAAGTCAGAATCATTTCAGGAGCTTTCACATCTATGTGGATCCAGTACCATACTTTTAGATTTGGCTGGGCATACTTAACACTAAATGTGCTTTTACCTGGTATTTTATTATCGAGGCTTTTTTCATATTATTCAGACTTGAGCCAACATTACTCAATTTTCTCAAGAGAAAACGCAAAATAAGCATCTGGAGAGTTTTATAAGATTAACTAATACTCTGAGATTCCAAAGGAATTTATTTATTAACAAATATTGCTAGATCCAGGATAATATAAACAATCATTACAAATGTATAGTTCTGCATTCATTAAGACCAACTAAATTTTTAATCAACAGTTTATTCATGTCTATAACATGATTCCCTATAGAAGGAATGAAGAATGTATAAGAAAAGGAATATGTTAAAGTATCACAATTCAAATGAACTGTAGTACTAAAAGTATTATTATATACTGTTCAATGTATATGCATAAGTGAATATACTACAGTCAGTATTTACAGGTCAAAAATGAGATTAAGTCTTACCTTTAAATGTGACAAACAGTTCTGTAGGAAAATATGCCAGTTATTTAAAAAGAACTGTTTTTGACTGACACATAAAAGGCAGGTAATTAATGGATATAGAGCCTATAGGAGACAGAAGAAAGAGAATAACATTTTTATGAAAAAGCACTGGACTTGTAAATTATATTTCATTCATTCTCATAAGCAAAAAAAATTCTATTAGCAGTTTTCCCATTTGTAATTAAAAAATACGATCTCAGGGAGTAATCTAACAAAGAATGATAAAGGGCAGATTTTCTATAAGAACAATTTCCTGATCTATCACATCTCCCCAAGTGAGAAATATGCTATTATTTCTCCCTAGACCCATTCCTCCTCTAACCAGTAAAGTGGCCCTGGGATCAGAGGACAGACCAGCATTAATGTTGCAGTTTTCTATTTATCAGGTGTGTGACTTCAGGAGGATACGTTAAAGTGCTCGAAGCCTCACTTTCCTAACATGTGAAGTGGAGAATGCTCATCACACACATGCTATAGGGTTGTGAGGCTTAAAGACAAAGAATGTAAAGCACTTGGCTCAATGCCTGGCACAACCAGTGTTTATTATTATTATACCTCTATCTTAAGCGGTCAAATATTTGTCCAATTCTCCAAACTTTCTCCAAGCTGCATACAAATTTACAGAAAAACCCCTCAAAGTTACTGAAGTGGATGGTGAAATGGAAAAAAAAATGCTTTACATCTCTGAATAGAAAAGATGTAATTAGACAACAGCTCCTAAATAATCAAATGCTTCAGAATATAATTTATTATAATGTAAAATAAAGGAATTTATGGTTTAATATGAGACTACACTTAACTTTTCCTTTATTCTAATACATAATTTATAGCATCTGTCAAGACAGGTAAATACCTAGAATGAAGTCTGAATAACCTATCAAATACAGAGCTAGTAAAATTAAGAATAGAAAGTTTTGAAAAGAGCAGGAGAAGATAGGTAAAATTTGCCCTTGTATTACCCTTTGGATATTTTACAATTTCAATTTTTATAATTCTCTTAAAACTCTACTAAAAAAAACCCAACTAAATTCATAAATCAATTACTAGAACTCCTAATTAAACATATGAAGGTTTGAAATGTTTCTCAATACCAATGAATGCTTCTTTCTGGAACTCAGTTCAAAAGTAGTCTGATAAAGCATCTCCACAAAATTTTTCAAGCAGGGAACATTCACTTCATTTTTAACAGCCTAGATAAAAAGATAATACAAAAACAAAGAAAATGGTTACAAGTGTTAGATCAAACTATACAAAGATTACAATAAGTTTCTGTAAGGTTTAAAATTAGTCAATGAGTATCTGATGAAGTCCCATAATATACCAAATGACCAAATGTTGAGTAAGTAAGATACACCGGGTCCCGGCCCTGGGTGAACAAGCAGATGAATATGTGGTATAACAGGAGCTCTAAGAGGAAATTCTCTGTGCTCTTGGAGCACTCAGAAGAGGCCCCAATGGAAAAACTCCACAAGGAAGTAACATCTAAGCTGAATTCGGCATTTCTTTACCTAAAATACTGCAATAGCCTCCCATTTAACCTCTCTGGTCTTATCTCCCACTACCCTGGCCCCCTGTACTAGGATCCAGCCACACTAGCTTCTTTGTTGCTCCTAGAACACATCAAACATGCTCTTGCTTCAGGATGTCTACACTGGTTCCTTCTGCCTAAGAAGCTCTTCCCCCAAATATAGCATGTCTTACTCCCTTATTCCTTTAGTTTTTGCTCAATCGTCACCATCTCTTTCAAGGTGGTGGTCTTTCCTAATTACTCTATTTAAAATTTCAACTCCCCTGCCCACTTCAAGAATTTTTAGGCCCCTACCCTGCTCTACATTTCTGCACAGTACTTACCACCTCATCTGGCATATACTCTTGATACATAATTTTACATACTTGTTTGAGTTTTCTGTACTAGACGTAAGCTCTGTAAGAGCAGGGAGTCTTTCCTGCCTTGATCATTGTTGTATTCCCTGTGGACGGAAGAGGCCCTGACACACAGAAAGCACTCAATACATATAATGAATAAATAAGTAGAATCTAACCAGGAAAGGAGGCTGGAGGTTATCTGAGAGGCAAGAATGTTCCAGACAGGAGTTCTATGTGCAGAGGCTGGTGTGATGGACTGACTTGTCCCAAAATTCATATACTGAAATCCTAACCCCGCATACCTCATAATGTGACATTATATGAAAATAGGTCATTGCAGATATAATTAGTTAAGTTAGAATGAGGTCATATTGAAGTTGGGGCGGGGGCTACTCCAACATGACTGGTGTCCTTAAAAAAGGGGGCGGGGGATGAATAGGGAGACTGGGATTGACATAGACACACTATTGATACTAGGTATAAAATAGATAACTAATGAGAACCTACTGTACAGCTCAGGGAACTCTACTCAATGCTCTGTGGTGACCTAAATGGGAAGGAAATCCAAAAAAGAGGGGATATATGTATACGTATAGCTGTATTGCTGTACAGTAGAAACTAAAGCAACATTGTAAAGCAAGTACACTCCAATAAAAATTAATTTTAAAAAGGTGGGAGGGAGAGAATTTGGACAAAGACATGCACACAAGGATAACACCATATGAAGATGATGGCAGAGATCAGGGTGATACATCTATAAGACAAGGAAGGTCAAAGATTTTCAGTAAACTACTGGAAGTTAGGCAAGAGGCATGGAACAGATCTTCCTCACAGCACTCAGAAAAAAATAAACCTGGCAACACCTTGGTCTTAGACATCTAGGCTCCATAAATGTGAGACAATAAATTTTTGTTGTTTAAGCCACCTTGTTTGTGGTTCTTTGTAAGGGCAACCCTAGTAAACAAATAAAATACAAAAGCAAACATGGCATAAAAGAAGAATTAGGCAACACAGTAATAATGGACCACAGTCAAGGGTCTTTCTTCCCACAATCTGCTCCCTTTGATGAGTTACCTTAGAAACTACAACATAATCTCAGATATCTGGCAAAACAGATTTTTTCAGACAAGGGGGAAGCACAAATGACAATTTGGGATGGATACACAGTGTTTCAAACCATTTCTAGGAAAAGAAATTGAAGTATATGCACTAATGATGTACTTCATTAAGTACATAGCTACTTCATAGCTAAGCTGACGTGGTTTTATAAATGATCATCTGTTTTCTTTTTGGCAAAATGAACCTATTTTCACGGTTAAAACTGAGGTGAGAGTGGGGGTGGGGTATTTGACTCAAACTACTTACAAACTTATAGTTCATGACTTCTGTTTGTACTCATTTAAAAAATCTTCAAGTATTTAACTATAAGTAAATATTCAAAACTGATAAAAAAAATCAGGCCAATCTCTACAACTGCTATGTCATTAATATTTTAAATTCTTGATTTTTCTTACAATTCCCTGTCCATCTTTTCTGAACATGTTCTAAAGATAGGACCTGAATACCATAAACTATTCCATATGAACACATAGATCACAAGTCAATTAATTCAATATTTAAAAATAAAAGTCAAAACCGTTACATTTGATTCTCAGTATGAAAATAAATTTCTTCATTTTAAAATATTTTAAATAGAATAAAACCTGAATAAAGTGAATCTTACTAACTTCCATTTCTAGCCAAGGTGGTGTAAAGGGGGCTAGACTTATTTTACCATCTGAAACAACCAAAAAGGAACAAAATATATGAAATGATACGCAAAACATTATACATCAGTCAACAAAAGAAAGTGACCCCTGAGGAATGGCAAACAGATGAGGTGAGCCCTTTGATGGCCCCAGCTTACTGCTGTGTGAGAATTTTCAGGGAAGAAATGAAAGTGTACCATTGTGTATGGTTTTTACACTACACATGAACAGTATAATATCACTTGAGGTAGACAACGATAAGTTAAAGATGTATACCATAAACAATAAAATGACAAAACAATGAGATATAGCAATGAGATATAGCTAATAAGCCAACAAAGGAGATAAAAGAATCACAAAAATATTCAATTAATCCAAAAAAATAGTAGAAAAAGGAAACAAAGAACAGATGGGAAAATTAAGAACATAATCAGAAGATGACAGATTTAAAATAACTGTATCACTAATCATATCAAATGTATGTGGTGCCCAATTAAAAGGCAGAGATTGTCAGACTGGATAAAAAAGCAAGAACCAACCATATCCTGCCTACAAAAAATATATATATATATATTTTTTAATATAAAAACACAAGTAGATTAAAAGGAAAAAATGGAAAAAGATATACTATCCTTATACAATCAAAAGGAAGCAGAAGTGGCTATATTAATATCAGACAAAGTAGATTTCAGAGCAAAGAATATTATCAGAGATAAGGAAGGTTATTTCACAATGATAATGGTGTTAATTAAAGAGGATATACAATCCTAAACATACACATATTTCATGATAGAGCTTAAACATACAGCAAGCAAAAATTGACAGAACTGCAAAGAGAAACAGTTGGTCAAATTTCAATACTCCTCTCTCAGTAGTTGATAGAACAAGTAGAGAGGAAATCAGCAGAGCTGAAGAACACTATTAACCAATTTGCCCTAATTGATATTCATAGAACACTCTATCCAACAGCAGTATACATAGTCTTTTCAAGTGCACATGGAACATTCATCAAAATAAATGATATTCTTGGGCTTCCCTGGTGGTGCAGTGGTTGAGAGTCCGCCTGCTGATGCAAGGGACGCGGGTTCGTGCCCCGGAAGATCCCACATGCTGCGGAGCGGCTGGGCCCATGAGCCATGACCGCTGAGCCTGCGCATCCGGAGCCTGTGCTCCGCAATGGGAGAGGCCACAACAGTGAGAGGCCCACGTACCACAAAAAAAAAAATAAAAAATAAAAAATAAAAATAAAAAATAAAGGATATTCTGGCCCAAAAAACAAATTTCAATGCATCTAATGGGATTCAAGCATACCAAATATGTTCTGCCACCACAAATTAAAAATTAATAACCTGAAGATCTCTGGAAAATCCCCAAATGTTTAGACATTAAATAAAATGCTTCTAAATAACCCGTGAATTTCAAAAAGGACAGCAGAAAGTACTTTGAGCTTTATGAAAATGAAAACACAAGACATCAGAATTTGTGGGCTGCCACTGTAGAACTACTTAGAGGGAAATATATAGCATTAAGTGCTTATATTAGAAAAGAGAAAAGGGCTTGATGACCTCAGCTTTCACCTTAAGAAACTAGGGGGGAAAAAAGAGCAAATTTAGAGTAAGTAGAAGAAAAATAATAAAAATCCAAGTAGAAATGAGTTAAATAAAAAACTGAAAAATAGAGAACATCAATAAAGTCAAAAGCTGGTTCTTTGAGAAGATCAGTACAATCAATAAACTTCTAGCCAGACAGATCAGGAAAGAAGGAGAAAAGTCACAAACTACCAATATCTGGAATGGAAGAGGTCACTACAGATCCTACAGCTATTTAAAGAAATTAAGGGAATATTATGACCAACTTTACAACAATAAATTGGATAATTCACACAAAATGGGCAAACTCCTTAGAAAGACATGAAAGCGTACTCAAGAAGAAATAGCCTGAGCAGCCCTATGTATTTTGAAGAACATTATCTGGTAGTTAAAAAGCGTGCCACAAGAAAAATCCCAGGCCAGGTGGCTTTATTGGTGAATTCTACCCAACTCCAAAGGAAGATGTAGAGCCAATTCTTCACAAACTTCTTCAACATTAACTTGTTACTAAAAACAAAGACACTGCAAGAAAACCACAGACCGACAGCCCCCATGAACATAGGTAAGTGCAAAAATTCTCAAAAGAAAAACACCTAGCAAATAAAATCTAACAATACATTAAAAAAATCTTATGATCAAGAGGAGTTTAACCCCAGGAATATATGGTTGATCCAACATTTGAAAAATCAATCAATGTAATTCACCATATTAATGAACAGAAAAGAAAAACTATATGATTACTTCAGTAGACAGAGAAAAAAAAAAGCATTTAACAAAATCCAACATTCATTCCTGAAAAAAACTCTTAACAAACTAGGAATGGAAATAAATTTCCTCAATATGATAAATGGCATCTATGAAAAATCGACAGGTAACATCATACTTATTGGTAAAGGACTGATGACTTTAGCCCTAAGATGTGAATGGAGTCTGTTCTCATCACTTCTATTTATCCTTGTACTGAGAGTCCTAGCCAGTGCAATAAGGCAAAAATAAAATATGCACACTGGGGCTTCCCTGGTGGCACAGGGGTTAAGAATCCGCCTGCCAATGCAGGGGACATGGATTCGAGCCCTGGTCCAGGAAGATCCCACATGCCTCGGAGCAACCAAGCCTGTGCGCCACAACTACTGAGCCTGAGCTCTAGAGCCTGCGAGCCACAACTACTGAGCCCACGTGCCACAACTACTGAAGCCCGTGCGCCTAGAGCCCATGCTCTGCGACAAGAGAAGCCACCGCAACGAGAAGCCCGCGCACCGCAACGAAGAGTAGCCCCTGCTCACCGCAACTAGAGAAAGCCCGTGCGCAGCAACGAAGACCCAACGCAGCCAAAAAATATATATATATATGTGCATTGAAAAGTATTTTGAGCACCTGGAAAATGAAATTTTAAAACAATGACATTTAGAGTAGCATAAAAATATGAAATGCCTAGGGCTAAATTTAACAAAATATATTCGAGACCTGTACACTGAAAACTACCAAACACTGTTGACAGAAAATAAAGACCTAAGTAAAAGGAGAGAAACTATGCTCATGAATTGCAAGAATCGATATTAAGATGTCTGTCCTCCCAATTTACTGACTAATTTAATCCAATCCCAATCAAATACCACTAGATTTTTTTAATGGACCAGGTGATTCTAAAATTTATATGTAAATGCAGTAGACCTAGAAGAGCCAAAATTTTTTTGAAAAAACATAAAGTTGGAAGATGTATACTACCTGCCTTCTAACTTACTACAGTAATTAACATAGTATACCATTGTTGTAAGAATATATACACAGATCATTGGAACAGAATAGAGTCAGAAAAAGACCCACACAAATAGAGTCAATTGAATTTTTTGACAAAGGAACTAATGTACTTAGAAAGAGTTGTCAACAAACAAGTGACACGGTACAGGAACAACTGGATGCTATTTGCAAAAACAAAAAGAATTAAACAAAGCAGAACAAAATTTCAATCCATACCTCATACCATATACAAAATTAACTCAAAATAGATCACTGACCTAAAAGTAGATCAAAATAGATCACTGACCGAAACTGAAATATAGAAAACCTTTGTTACCCTGGGTTAGGCAAAGACTTCATAGGTACGATACCAAAAGCACAACTTATAAAAGAATAAACTAATAAATCAGACTTCATCAAAATTTAAAACTTCTCCTCTTCCAAAGACATAATTAAGAAAATGAAAAGACAAATCATGGACTAGGAGAAATATTCACAAAGCATGTAGCTGACAAAAACTTCATATCCAAAATATGCAAAAAATACAAAAATATATCTCTCAAAACTTAATCAGAAAAAACCCAATTTTAAAATGAGAAAAAAGATTTCAACAGACATTTTGCCAAAGAAAACATACAGACAGAAAATAGGACAGGAAAAGATGCTCAAAACCATTAGTCCGGAGGGAAATGCAAATTAAAAGCTACACTGAGATATCAGGACACACCTATTAGATTAGCTAAAACTAAAAAGACCAGCCAAAGCCAGAGTTGGTGAGGATGTGGAAGAAGAGAACTCCCACATAAGTGGTGGGAATGCAAACCAGTAAAACCACTTTGGAACACAGCTAGGCAATTTCTTTAAGAGTTAAACATACACCCACCATTTGGTCCAGCAATTTCACTTCTAGATATCAACCCAAAGGAAATAAAAGCACATGTCCATACACAGACTTGTACGGGAATTTCATAGCAGGTCTATTTCTAACAGTCAAAAACTTGAAACAGGACTTCCCTGCCAGCACAGTGGTTAAGAATCTGCCTGCCAATACAGGGGACACGGGTTCAATCCCTGGTCAGGGAACTAAGATCCTGCAGGCTGCACTGCGTGGCCAAAAAAATAAATAAAATAATAAAGAAGATACACTCTTGGCACTTCCTGGATGGCGTGGGGGGTAAGAATCTGCCTGCCAATGCAGGGGACACGGATTCGAGAAGATCCCACATGCCGTGGAGCAACTAAGCCCGTGCGCCACAACTACGGAGCCTGCGCCCTAGAGCCCACGAGCCACAACTACTGAAGGCCACATGCCTAGAGCCTATGCTCCGAAAAAAGAGAAGCCACTGCAATGAGAAGCCCACGCACCACAACAAAGAGTAGCCCCCGCCCGCCGCAACTAGAGAAAAGCCCGCATGCAGCAACGAAGACCCAATGCAGCCAAAAATAAATAAATTTATATAAAAATAAAACCTTGAAACAACCCAAATGTCCAAAAACAGATAAACACATAACTGAACTGTGGTATATCCATACAATGAGATACTAGTCAACAATGTATAAACTGTTGATATATTCTGTAACATAGCTGGAACTCAAAATAATTGTGCGGAGTGAAAGAAGCCAGAAAAAAAGTCTGTACTGTAAGATTCCATTAATATAAAATTCTAGGGCTTCCCTGGTGGCACAGTGGTAGAGAGTCCGCCTGCCGATGCAGGGGACACGGGTTCGTGCCCCGGTCCGGGAGGATCCCACGTGCCACGGAGCGGCTGGGCCCGTGAGCCATGGCCGCTAAGCCTGCGCGTCCGGAGCCTGTGCTCCGCAGCGGGAGAGGCCACAGCAGTGAGAGGCCCGTGTACCGCAAAAAAAAAAAAAAAAATCGAGAAAACCCAAAACTAAGTAGAAGAATAGAAAGATCAATGGTTACCTGAGAACAATGTGGAGTGGGGGGGGTGGTGGATTAAAAAGGAACATAAGGAAACTTCTGAAGTATGATAGGTATGTACATTATCTTGACTGTGATGAAGGTTTTACAGGCATATACGTATGTCTAATTGTACACTTTAAATATGTGTAATTTAAGTCAATTTTACCTCCATAAGTGTTTTTAAATGAAATTATATGTATATATATAAAGAATATCATTTATACAGCAGTACATAGTATACTGAAAATGAGTGGCATATCACATACCACAAAAAAAAAAACCCAGGAAACAAAAAAATCTAGCATGTCCAAGTATTCTAAAATCCCCGAATCCTATTTATACCATGCTATGTTATTAGTAACTACAGAATTATTTTTGAATAACACAATGAATTTAGACCTAGAAAAGCTTCTATAAATCTGCTTCCCTAGAAGTTATTGGAACCATATTTATAGCAGTCATATTTTCTAAATAATTTAGAATACATATTTTGACAGGTATGTTGTATGTCATGGCAACTATAGAAATTAACTTTTAAAACTGAGACAATCCTGTAAACTCTAGGATACATGTCACAGTACTTTAAAATTCTTCAGAGGCATTAAAATGGCTGCCATTTTGTAAAGAGCAAATGCCATTAAATGCAGTGTTTTACACTGAGCTACTTGAGATAATCATTACTTCTAGGTTGCAAATACTCTGCCTTCCTAACAGTCTCTAAATCTTAAGGGCCTGGGCTTGTTCTTTTGATTAAAAGACTGATTGATGCTCTTCTGCTATGTGTCTAATAATGATTTACCCCATACTCCCACTACATTCAAAGTTTCCGCTTTATTGTCTATGAGGTTACCAGAAAGTAAGAATATCACATGTGGTAACTTCTTCAGCAAAAAAGGTACTTTTAAAATGCAATATAAAATTAAAAATATACTTACAGCAGCTACAGGGATAAGAATCTCCACAAATAAACCAGCAAGTGCATGTTTTATATCTTTATCTTTTACTTCTAAGAAATACTGAGCACATTCCTTGAGAGGGAAAAAGGTATATTAGATTTAAAAAGGAAGATTATAGAAATGTTAATATCACAATAATTTTGTAAATACTCTGCAATTTTACCAGAAAGCTAAGTTCAAATCATGTTCAAATTTAAAAAGAAAATTAATTCACACTTCTGACAACTTAACGCTTGGGGTAAGGAATTAGTAACGTCATTAATTATATTTATTTCGTTTCTTTTAAATAGTCATGAAAAGCAAAAACATCCATTGTTAGGCTAATTCTAATTACTGCAGATCACCTGCATGAACTGAAATGATGCTTCAAAATCTTCTACAGGATACATTTTCACTCGGAAAAATTTCATTCCCATTATTAAGCTGATGACGCTTTGTACCACATGTGGACTTTGTTCCTTTTGTCGCAGTTCTTTTAACTCTGTCACAAACTTCTTCCTCACAGCCTGAAACCTTTAATGTACACGGATACACAATTTGATATGAATTGAAGACACTCATTTCCCACATGATATTTAAGGTTGAAATCAAAAAGTATTTTACCTAAACACCATCTCCTTTCTCTGCCCTCATCAAAATTACCCAGAAAAACATACAAATGAAAACAAAAATACTTCTGATTCTAAATTTACTGTTTATTTTTTCAAATAAAAAATGCCTTAAGGAGAAATTCTTATTTCTTATTAGAATTTCTTATTCCTATGATACCATCAATACAGCATCAATACCATTTAATAGTTCGTAATCATCATAAAAATAAGATCTAACAACCCACCCATAAAACATCCACATGTAAATCAGAGAGTGTCTCTAAATTTTAAGACTCATTTTGATAAATCTGCAATTTGAGTTACATGAAGAGCAGACTGGAGACTACATATTTGTTCAAAGAAATAAACCAATCACTTGTAGACTACTAATTATCTCTTAAAATTATTATCTCCTTGCACTGTAGAAAAACTGAAGAAGATGAGTGGGAGGGCACTGGTCTCAGCTAAAGAATCAAAATGCTTTTGAAATGTTGAGCAACATCCTGGATTCAAATGACTACAACAGTTAAGGCTACTAAGTTTTTCTTTGCTTACAATGGAAAAAGATATCTCATAGTTTGTTAATCAATAATACTTCACTTTCCCCCTCCATGAAACAAAGGTTTTATTGATGATGTTACTTGGGGAAACCAGTTCTCGAAAGTTATAATGACAAATGAAGCATACTTCCCAATGGGCACTGAGTACATATTAATATTAATTAAACATGGATATTAATTACATGTTAATGAAATATGGATCCATGATAGGAAGTATAACTTCTCCATTCCCATTTCAGTCTTGTAAAATACACCATTTTCCATGAAAGTGTTCTTTTGAGTTTTATAAAGAAAATATAAAGTGGATAAAAATCTTCCCATTGCATTATTAGAATCCAAGGGTTTTTCCTTCTATTAAATTTCTCATAATAATTATTAGTCACTATAATCAAAGGAAATGCATTGACAAGATTCTAAAATACCCCCAGCCTTTTCTTTCTCCCCACCCCTTTCCCACCTCACCACCTTTCCTCTCAAATGTTGGTGCCATCAGCCCAGCCTAATGTGGATCCATCCAAGTTTTTTCCCATGCTCATTGTATGTATGGGTGGAAAACATCTCAATATTGTTCTGAGTGGCATTTCTCTTACAACTAGACCAGTGAGGCTGAGCATCATTTCATAAATTTACCATTGGCCATTTAGATTTACTATCCTTACCATCCTAGATTTAACTTAGCTATGATGTAGGGTTCTTCTGGACCCCACTTGCTCATGTGTTATTTAGCACTTCTAACCTATATTCCTGACAGAAAATCATTTTCAATAAAAATTACAGGGGCCTCCCTGGTGGCGCAAGTGGTTGAGAGTCCGCCTGCCGATGCAGGGGATACGGGTTCGTGCCCCGGTCTGGGAGGATCCCATATGCCACGGAGCGGCTGGGCCCGTGAGCCATGGCCGCTGAGCCTGCGCGTCCGGAGCCTGCGCGTCCGGAGCCTGTGCTCCGCAACGGGGGAGGCCACAACAGTGAGAGGCCCGCATACCGCAAAAAAAAAAAAATAAAAATAAAAAATAAAAAATAAAATAAAAATTACAATATGAACTACTGTGCCATGAAAAGAAATACATTATTGCTCATGTTTTTGTAGCTATATTCCTGAAACAGGGATTCATTGTTGATTAAATATAAACACAATATTAAAATATTATTGTCTACGTCTAAGTCATTTCAAATACTCCAACTATGTTCTAAGTTCTATAGCATTGGGTATACAAGGGTCCCTGGTAAACTACAAAGGATAAAAAGTAAATAATACTAAATTAAAGGATAGTAACTACAAAATAATAAAATACATCACTTCATATTAAAATCTAAACTACTAAACATTAACAATAATTGTGTTTGCTTCCTTAGAACTGAAAAAGGTTGCTATAGGATGATTTCAGGGCCAAAGACTGACTCTTTAAATAGCACCCAAGAAAATCTAAACTGATACTTTTTTCCTTACAAATTTCCCAGTAGCAAAGAAGGAAATTCAAAATCTTCCATAGTCTTTAGAGCAAGCACACGATACTAAAGACAAACATCTTTTTTACCGTTTACAATAATGATGGTTCAATACAACTCAATGCATGTAACTTCTAATGAATAACACCCTCTTTATGGAGTACTCTAGTATCTTTATCTTTCCTTTTTGGTATGTCTTCCACCTATTCAAAACTCTGTTCAGTATTAAAATAAATAAGATGGTTAGAAGGAAGACACTGCATTGCTATCTCAGAAATAAAAGCATTCAAGTAGAAACGAATAAAAGTAATTATTAGCTTTGACAAGAGTTCTATAAGAAAAAATTTATAAAAACATTTCTCATAGAACTGTGAAAAATAGGGAATAAGGTAATGACCTGACTATTCTTGCCAATTTCTTACTTCCTCAATTCAGGTTTTATGGAAAACCCCAAATAATGAAGACAAGTTGTGGAATTGAGGTATGGGTGTCACTTAAAATTCTTTTAAAGCAGGGGTCCCCAACCCCCAGGCCATGGACCAATAGCTGTCCACGGCCTGTTGGGAACCGGGCCACACAGCAGGAGGTGAGCGGAGGACAAGCGAGCGAAGCTTCATCTGCCGCTCCCCATCGCTCGCATTACTGCCTGAACCATCCCCCCCATCACTCGCATTACCGCCTGAACCATCATCTGCAGCCATCCCCCACCTCCCCCCCACCGTGGAAAAATTCTCTTCCATGAAACAAGTCCCTGGTACCAAAAAGGTTGGGGACCCCTGCTCTAAGGAACAGAGCAGCAAAATAATAAAAGGTGAAACAGACTTCACAATAATTCTATGGAAAAAAAAAGATCTAAAATTGTCAGTGTCTATTCTATCAGTTAGCAATGAGAATTCTAAAATGCAAAACAAATCAAAATCAGTGATTTATAAAACTTACTTTGATTGGGCAAGAACGCCTATCACTTCTGCATATAAATCTGCAATAATATGCACATTCCCAGTGTTGGTTCCTGAATATCTAAAATAGCAAAAGAACAAACATTATTTCATGAAATTTTTCTACAAACTCTCTTTCTTAATAACTCCGAAAATTCCTTATCGGGGTGTTGTATAAATTTTCTCTGAAGATTCATTTATAGGGTGATAAAAACCAAATGAATTTTCTTCTCTCTCTAGATTTCAATTTGCCAGGAAATTTAACCTGATTCTTATAAATTCAATCAATGGTTTTAAGAATCATTTTTACAAAATCTTTCCCATAAGCATCTCCTGTGGACTAAAAAATACAGGAAGATAATTGCTTTGAACTTCAGAAAACAAATGATTTATGAGAGTTCAAATTAACAGTCTAAATCTGGACCGCAGATAAAAGCAACAGTCCCGTAAGTATTTTACTTACCCTTCCTTATGTTTAAAGTGCTTAAAAGCTAAGTTTAGAACTTCATGAACTAAGGGATCAGGCACAGGATGAACAGGAATCTAGAAAAAAAAAAAAAATCAAGTGTGTGCTAAACAGGTTACAGGGCTTTTATGAGTATTCTCATCATTTCAACTAACCAAATCAATAATCAATTTTAGTTTTCATGCTATGATCTACTATTAATCTGTCAATCTTCCCCTTTTCTAAGAATGCTATTATTTTTCTCTAAGAACTTAGTTGAACATCTACTTTAACAAGCTCTAAATTCATGAACATTTAGCTTTATAATCGCTAATCTTTAAACTATAGACTATGCAGATGAAAAAACTGTCATTGTTGTTACTACAACTGTCACTGTCCGAAAGTTAAAAACACACTCATGGGTGACTCTCTGCAACACCTATGGGAAAGTAAACTTTGATTGAGCCAGACTTCATATAGTCTGATTTTCTATCATAATAGTATCCAAAAGGGACTCCAACTTTCCCAACAATTTAAAATTATTTATGGTTTTATTAGAAATTTGCTATGTTTGTTTTGTTTAGTTCTTTAAAAATTACATGCCAGTTCCTAATATGGACAACACATCAAAACCTTTAAACCAGAAAGTAAAATCCCTGCCCCTTCCCCCATATATAATCACTACTGGTATATATCTACTGCCAGGCTTTTTCCTACACACACTCATCCACACAGCTTATTTTTTACTTAAAGGACTGATGCATCTTTCCCCATCAGTACTTAGCTCCTCCTTACATTATTTAGCAGCCATGTAATACTCAGTATATATATATTATAATTTATTTAATGAGCTCCCTATTAAGGAACATTTCATTCCAGATTTTCAATATTCAATATATATAATGTTATACAACAAACATCTTGTGCACTTAACATTATTTACTTGTATAGATCCATGGGAAAGCGTCCAAAAGGAAGAACTGATGGGTCAAAGATTATCCAAGACGTCATTGATATAGATTCTAGTTCTTTATATGTGTGGGTCTGTTTATGAGCTCTCTATTCTATCAATTTATACACGTCTACACTAAAATCATGCTGTCCTAATTATTAGTGCTTACTAATAAGTTCTCATGTCTGGCACCACAAGTCCTCCCTTATTTTTCTTCAGAGATAGCTTGGCTACTGTTCTTCCCTATTCAATTTATAGTCATCTTTTCAAGTTCCAAAAAAAACTGTTATAGGTGAACTATAATCAAATCATTATATAACATATAAAAACATTTTCTTCATTAGACCAAAAGGTCTTTCTACACTTTTTATCATTCTAATGAAGAAAAGCCAAGCTTCTCTTTTCACTAGTTATGTAACCTGGAGGAAGTTTCTACTTCTTTACCAGTAAAAAATGTAGGTAATAAATTAGAACCCCATAATTACCAGCCCTGAGAGAATGCAAAGCTGGGTACATTACAATTGGAGATTCTTGGTCTCTCAGCTTTTCCACCCTTCTCTAAAAGGGACTAGGACAAAATTCTTACTTCCTAGGAATGTAGGGCAGATGACGGAACTAGAATATAGGATGGAGATATTGAGGACAAGGCCTGGTAGGGAACCCAGAGCCCATTAGGAAGTGGGGAGGCAGATGTATTTTCCTAGCTTCATCTTCCCTGGATTGGGCCAAACAAAATAGGCCCCAAGGTAAGAAAAAGGTTACTGAAGTCATTGCTGTTGTCCAATAAGTCCCAGTAAGCCCTATGATTATCCCATTGACAGTTAAAACAAAGTAGATATCTACCACTAGGCGATACCAAACTTTAGTCGGGAATATGCTGTATCTGGATCCAGCAGCCCGACTTCCAGAACTTACTCCAGAATTCACAGCACTAATCACGCAGGGTGGCCCCAGACACTTCAGTGGCCTTGCAATAATGCGACACTGCATTTTACGTGACAATTTTTTGGGCCCCATTTACTGTGCTGTGTTGTGGTTTTACCATACTGACTTCTATACAGGGATGTTTGGTGTGCTCTAGGCCAGAGATATGAAACACAAGTTAACTTACACCTATACTTTCTCCTAAGTAGTCTTTATTTGCTCCAGTTATGCCAGAAGTCTAACAATGACAGCTAGGGACACTACTTAGCTATGTTGTGTGCTCTTTATTACTACCTTATTAATATTAGTTATTAATAATGCCACCACCAACACTTTTCACATGTCTGTGTGCCAGGTATTACTTAGGCATTTTATATACATTATTTATAACACTTATAGCAACCTTATACAGTAGTATTTGTCCCCTGTTTTACAGATGAGGGGACTGAAGTTTAGAAGTCAGTGCATACTTCTCTAGAAAATACTGTGTGCCCAGTTTCTGATATATGAAAATGCATTTAATAAATGGAACAAATGAGGAAAGAAAACTTTCAGTTTTATCATATTATAGCTAGGAAAGAGACAGAAACAGAAGTGAGAGAAGAAGTATGATCTCATCTTTAATTTTTGGAAGAAAAAACACAACCTCTAAAAATTTTAAGAATGAACACTATCAGGATGCTCAGATGTTCTTGAAATTCCTACTTCTCCCCTTATTTACAATAATAAAAAAATTCCCAAGCTGAACCTCCAAAAATGGGGGCTGGGGTGGGAAAGAATCCCAGTTCAGTTTATAGAGAAAACGTTCTACTTTCATGGAGTAGTATCCCCATCTATAGCATCAAGAATTTTTTAGATCTTGCCATTTGCATGATTTTGGAAGCAGATCTAATTCTATTTGAACATTCAAGAAGGATATATCTAGTAGACTCTAAAGAATACCCAAGTTTTATTCCAAAGCTATTCCCACCACTACTTCCCCAAATCTAATGCTTTTAGCACATCATGAAAGTAGAAAACCACAAAACCAGGTTAAGACATGGACAATGGGGAGTCAGCAAGGTGCGCTCATTATGTAAATGACCAGCCCTCAGTGCAAAGGACAGTGGAAAAACTCATGACTCAGCAAAATCACAAATAACCCCATAACCTTCAGGGCTGCTCACCAACATCTAAAATGCTAATGTCATGTGATAAATTGGAAGATTGGGATTGACATGAATACACTGATGTGTATAAAATGGATGACTAATAAGAACCTGTGGTATAAAAAACTAAATAAAATTCAAAAATAAATAAATAAATAAATAAATAAAATGCTAATGTCAAACCTGAAAATACTAAGGATCTACTCCTCCTTCTGATACTTCACAATAAGCACCCATAAAACTAAGCCAAAAGCCTGAAGTGGCTCATAAGCCTGGTTTCCCAATCTTGTTTGTTTCAACGAATAAATGTATGGCTAAAATTCAATATAAAAAGAAAATTGCTTAAAGATACTAAATGCTATAGTGCTTTTACCATGGATTCTAAAGCCTCTGGTACTAATATGCTAATATTTGTAGTTGGCCATGACACCCAAATTATTCTTCTGACTTTCTTGAAAAAATAAAATTAGTCCTTTATCATCTTGAATTAATTTTGTTTCCATGGTGAATCACACTCATTTCATCACATTTATATAAACTCAATCCTTTGTCTAATTTGTTATGAATTAAACTTTAATTTTATAAGATGCTGGCCATTTCACCTAATTTTGTATCACTGATTTTTACGAATCAGAAAAATGTTATTTACAAAGAGAACTAGGGGCTTCCCTGGTGGCGCAGTGGTTAAGAATCTGCCTGCCAATGCAGGGGACACGGGTTCGAGCCCTCATCCAGGAAGATCCCACATGCCGTGGAGCAACTAAGCCCATGAGCCACAACTACTGAGCCTGCGCTCTAGAGCCCGCGAGCCATAACTACTGAGCCCACGTGCCACAACTACTGGAGCCTGTGCACCTAGAGCCCATGCTCTGCAACAAGAGAAGCCACCGCAATAAGAAGCATGTGCACCGCAATGAAGAGGAGCCCCCGCTCACCACAACTAGAGAAAGCCCATGTGCAGCAACAAAGACCCAACACAGCCAAAAATAAATCTATTAAAAAAATAAAATAAAATAAAAAAATAAAGAGAGAACTAGCTTTCTAATCTTCAGCAAGTCACTGCAACTAAGAACATTGATATATAAGATGAAAAAAACAGATAGCATTTATTGGACACTTTCTACGTGCCGGGCATTATCGTATTTAATTCTCACCACTCTTTTACAGAGAAGGAAAGAATTAGTGGGTAATAACTTGCCCAAGTTACACGGCAAGTAAATGACACAGCTGGAATAAAAACACTTGCCGTGGTTATCTCCCAGTTTATTGTAATGACCAGCTGGTACAAGGGATACAGAGTTCTTTGTGCATTTTGAAGAGATCTAAATATGTGATGATGAGACATAATAATGTCAGATAAAGACATGACAAATTATTCAAGAAACAAATAATTTATAATATATGAGGTCAAGAACTAACCCACAAGTAATATATACTCCTCAAGATTGATCCAACCATGTATTGATATTTCAATACGCCTGGGGCTGTCCATCTCATCAAACTAAAACTAAATCACATTTTAATACATGTATATTATGTGGGACAAAAGTAAAAGTCCTATTAAATTCCACATATGCTACATTGATTACTCTCCGGAGCTATTAAACCCTACACCATTTTAATACGGGAAAAAATTGGGTTCGTTTGTCATGGTATTTCAGAAAGTTCTATTGATCTTTACTTCACTTTCTATAGTTTAATTAGTTTTGCAGAAGCTAAAAAGACTTGCCTTTTACTAGGAAAGAGAAAACCTACATGGGATTTTTTTTTAAGTCATTGTTGAATTTGTTACAATATTGCTTCTGTTTTTTTTTTTTTTGCGGTACGCGGGCCTCCCACTCTTGTGGCCTCTCTGGTTGCGGAGCACAGGCTCTGGACGCGCAGGCTCAGCGGCCATGGCTCACAGGTCCAGCCGCTCCGCGGCATGTGGGATCTTCCCAGACGGGGGCACAAACCCGTGTGCCCTGCATTGGCAGGCAGACCCTCAACCACTGCGCCACCAGGGAAGCCCTGCTTCTGTTTTATGTTTTGGTTTTTTGGCCCCAAGGCATGTGGGATCTTAGCTCCCCTACCAGGGATCAAACCCACACCCCCTGCATTGGAAGAAGAAGTCTTAACCACTGGAGTGCCAGGGAAGTCCCTGGACTATTATTTTTTTAAAGGAAGAGGAGGATGAAGACAAGGACAATGGGGCAGGGGAAAGGACAAGAGAGGAGGAAGGGGAAGAGGAAAAAGAAAAACCTCCAAGGGGTCGTCTGTGCACTGAAGTTCTGAAGTCAGTGCAATTAAGAGCAACTTTTAGCTGAGAAGAGAGACACTGCTAAGTAGAAGAAAATCATGGGAAACAAAGGAGAAAAGGCACAATAGGGCCTGAATGTCAGTGCACGGAGTTTGCAATTTCTTTTGCAGGAAGAAGAAATACCTCTATGATTTAACTAAGTAAAGAAGTGCAAATGCTGATTACCAAACCACTCACAGACCTACATTTAGCACACAGAAATGCCAGGGATCAACCACAATGAGGCCTAGTCCAAGTCCGTTCATGGTACAGTGTTTCTGGTCCTCAGCTCCCCCTATATCTCTACTGACCTCAGCCTTAGCATCTTATGATCCCAGCTAAACTAAGAGATCACAGAAAGCAAATCTGGCTTTCAGAAAGCACAACTTTAAGAGGAAAATTCTTTTCCACCTCTACTAAAAAAAACCTTTATGGAAGGTACAAATTAAATTGTTTTTATCTTTGATTAATGCATTTATCTATGTCACGTATTCAAAATTATTTTTAAACAAAACAAAGCCAAAAAATTATTTTTATTTTCAGATTTCAGAATTCAGTGTCTTTTCACATATATTGTAAAAACAAAGGCAAAGTATAAATGATTACATAATTCAAATATTTTTATATTAGCTATGTTAAAAAAGACTATCAAATCAATTAACTTTTATATCTTAACATTTGCTGTTTCCTGCTGTATTATATATTCTATTCCATTTTACACAACAGAAACAAAACTCCCTGTCCAAACATGCCATGTGCTGTGCAAAATATGGTTTTCTTTCTTTTAGGCGGCCTGACTTTTTTTCAAAACACTACAGTGTGCATGACAGGAAATATATGGAACATCTTTGAATGATGTATATAACTTTTTAAAGACTACAAACTACAAAAACATTTTCATATCAGTACAGGTATTTTCTTTTTAATATGCATTTATTCATTTATTTTGGCTGTACCAGGTCTTAGCTGCGGTAGGCGGGATCTTTTAGTTGTGGCATGCAGGCTCTTAGTTGTGGCAATGGGAACTCCTAGTTGTGGCATGCATACGGAATCTAGTTCCCCAACCAGGGATCGAACCCAGGCTGCCTGCACTGGGAGCGTGGAGTCCCACCCACTGGACCACCAGGGAAGTCCCTCAAATCAGTACAGGTATTTATACATATACTTGTACTGACTGTGAATAGTAAAAATATATAACATGATATCTGACACTACTTACCTATTTATATCTTTACTATCTATGCCATTCAGATGTTGAGCTCAGGAGTGCAGTACCTAGAACAATGCCACCCAACAGTAGGCATTCTAATATTCACTGAATGAATAAACATAAACAATTCATTATCCTGAGGTCTTCTCGATTGTCTGAAAACCATTTGCACTTGACAACTCAGTCTTACTCAAGTCAAATCACCCCTGTTCCTCAACTATCACTGCACAATTATTACATGTTGAAATGAAGGCTTGAAGGCTACACAGAGAATTTCTGTGAAAGTGGAGGTAAAAAGGGATTGAAGTAGGTGAATGACAGGCGGACTACAGTTGCTGCTAAAAGCTCAGATTTTACATACTTTTTTTTTTTTTTTTTTTTGCAGTATGCGGGCCTCTCACTGTTGTGGCCTCTCCCATTGCAGAGCACAGGCTCCGGACACGCAGGCTCAGCAGCCATGGCTCACGGGCCCAGCCGCTCCGTGGCATGCGGGATCTTCCCGGACTGGGGCACGAACCCGTGTCCCATGCATCAGCAGGCGGACTCTCAACCACTGCGCCACCAGGGAAGCCCTACATACTTTTTATTCAGCTCCATTTTGCTAACATGATTTCATGTCTTGGATGGTAAACGAAGGTAGAAAAATGGGGAGTGATAGGTACAGGACACGGAAGCCTCAGGCAATTGACAGAAGTATAATTAAATTATAGGAATTTTGTTTTTGTGAACCAGAAGTTTAGACATAACATCCTAAATAAGGTAACTGAAACATGAAGGCAAAATTAGCAAAAAATAAGAAATACAGACTCTGCAGAAACAAAAGAGCTTACCTGCTTTAGAACTTCAACTAAAACTAAACAAAAAATGAAATCTACTGCTAAGTCTCTTCTTTCAAGAAGATAATCTCTTTCACGTTGCTGTTCATCCCTGAAACAAGAATCCCAAATTAGGACTGCATTAAAACTGTAAGTTCTCAAATAGCTCTTGGTTAGTACTTCATGTTATTTATTGAGTTCCTAATACACATGGTGTCCCACAGCAATCGTTACAAGTTTTTATGATAACCCAATGTATGTATTACATGTTCTTATGTTCTTTCTCTTTTTGTACATTAGGAACTTATATGCACATCCCACTGTTACATCTATCAGAAATTAAACCTAATCTAGAATTAGTAAGAGGAAGAAAAACACGAAAATACAGTGCCAGGTCATTTTTTCACAAATCTAAGTTGAAAAATCACAAGTGGCATCTACTGAAGTACAATTCTAAACCATGGGCCATCACCTGAACACAAGTAGATGTTTTACTTAAAGCCATGATCTCCCTGGGAAATTTGAAGACAAGTTCGAGGATTTAACACCAAGAAGAGTCTCATGGTATAAGAATTTAGGGTTTTGGCTGTCTTCCTGTATCGCAACAACTGTTTCCCTTCACAAACCACGTGAACAGGACTTCCTTTGAATATTTTCTTAACTTCTTCTATGACTGTTAAGGCTCCTCACTGAACTACAGAAATTCCGTTTTGCATCACTAGTCCCAGTGATCACTCCTGTAGGGCAGCACCTACTTTAACGGATATCTTTCCTTGATTTACAGTTTAAGTATGGACTATCTTTTCCCCTTGTTACCACTTCATAACAAAAGTAACCAAACAATAACAATCGTCAGTTGATAACACTATTACCCGCTTCATTGGAAGTGTTTTGAGCCCAGGTCACACAGTAGAAAATGAGCCACTTACCCCTTAGATTTTGTGCTAGACCGAGGCCTATACTCATAAGACTCATCTTCAGCTCCATTCTGGCGTCTGTACCAGTCAAACAAGGTGCGAAGTAAGGAAGGGAGACAGTGCTCTGCTACTGAGCTCATAGAGCTTATCAACTGAAAATACAAGACGGTACCAGAAGTAAAATACAACATCAAAGTGCCATGCTCCTCAGGCTACTAGCAATCACTTAGAAATGAGTAACATTTCTAGAATAAAAATACACTAAACGCAGTAACTCCAAAGCAATAAATGTGTTTTAAAATAAAAGGGAAAAAAATAAATACATAAAATGCCACTTACATGTAAATATTTTAAAAAATAAAATAAAATAAGGGCTAGGGGTTTAGCCAAGTAATAAAGTAAAGTGAGCTAAGTTTCACCGGCTATTAACATTTATCCAAATCCATTCAGAGACTTTCCACCTTTTTCCTGTCTCCATATGCTACTCACATGTGTAAAAACTTGACCATCAGTAACATCCCTGATTACACACATGACACCTCTGGGTGAACTGTATAACAGAGAACATGAAACAACCACAACTACTTCCTCCCCACCCCCCCAGGCCAGTTCCTCTCTGCTCATGTGAATGAAATGTTCTAAAATGTTGCCACTAGAAGGGATGAAGAGATGCAGAAACAGAGAAGACTACACCATGTTAGAACTGTGGGAAAAGCTCCACTTTATTCTGTGCTGCTATAACACCGAACAGGGAATTATAATTACACAATTAATTTATGATACAAATAAACATATTAGAAATGTGGTATATGCATGCTTTTAAAGCTTAGAATATATAAATGAACAGCAGAAAGATAAGTGAAGTGGGATGGACACCTGCAACTCAATTTGAGGCATCCCTTAAACTATCTGAATTGTAGGTGAGTTATCAGATTCATTTCATGAATGAACCCAACTTGCCTGTAGTGGTGGTAAGAGGTACATCAGCTACCATTAGTCATCCCTAAGGTCACTCTTCATCTTGAGGATCCAGAGAAAAAACATTCTCTCTTCACAAAAGACTCTGTATCTGATTCAACCCATTGCTCGTAAAATTCGTATTTTAGAATTAGCATACAGTAAAACATGCTTCACTTTGTTTTGCTTAACTAAAAAACTACGGGTTGCAGGAATACTCAAGGTCTCGTTCAGGTCCACGACTGTAGGAAGTATCAGTTAATAAAGATAAATTGATACCTCTAGGAATTAAACATTTATTTTTCCTAATATTTTATATTTTTCATATAAAAAGAATGAAACAGTTTGATTATGTATGATATTTTTCTTTTTCATGATCTCTGCCTTCCTTTAATCATGCTTTTATTTATAAATTACCATAACATGACAGGTGAATAGTTTCTAATATAGGGCATTAAAGTAAAAACAAGATTCTAATTTTATTCAACCACTTTTGAAAATTTATATTTCATTAACAATGAACAATACCACTCAAAGGAATCCCTTTTAATACCTAAAGAAGGAACAACAAAACACCATCTGCTACTGTAAATACATATTAAAGCAGATTACTCCACTCATAGCTTTTTATTGTGGAAAAAAATCAAGGTATGGAGCATAATATATAGTTTTATTAATCATTTACATAAAAAAAGAAATGGAAGTTTTCCTTAAAATGTTGTTTAATAAGATTTCATATTGATTGTTCATTCATCATTAGTAAAATGGATTCAAGATGTGAATAATCTAAATACCTTTAAAATAATATATTAACAATACATTAATAATTAATTAATAACTAGTAACAATTAGTACCTTTTGTAATGGCATTAAGATTTTAAAAGGGTTATATGAGGTGATCTTATTATTACTGTAACAGAAAACTAGCCTTCTTATTTACCGTTTCTTCTTAGACCAGTGGCGCTATTTACTAAGTGTGTGCTTCAGAATCACCTAGGGAGCTGTTGCAAAATACACGTGCCAGAGCACTGCTCTTGGTGATTCGGAGTCAGCAGAACTGGAGTGGGATCCAGAAACAGCATTTTGGTAAGCCTCCACCAAGTAATCCTAACCAGTCATCTTTATCTAATCAAGCAGACTAATATGAACATTAACTTCGATTTCCTAGATACATAATTATGAGAAGAGTAGCTCAGGAATACTAGATGGCAACAGAAAGCTGATCTGGGTTATTGGGTTTTGCAGACAATCAACATATAATGAAATAAGTCTTGAGCAAACATAATTATGACAAAAATAACACTTGATCTAACATTCAATATCAGGAAGAGGAAAGAAATGACATTAGAGGATTACCACTAAATTTTAGATATTGATATTATATAAAAAGGTTTTTGGATTTGCAGGGGTTTTTTGGAGGGGGAGGGTTGGCCATTGTATATCTTCCTTTTTAAGCTTCGTTGGCTTTTTGACACAGACAGTCCACTTGGCCTTTGCACAAGCACGGATACAAGTAGTTAATGCCTCTTAGGGCAACCCTCAACTGCTGGAGATGGGGGCTGCAGATAAATGCTCTAGCTCTCCATTCTTCAGAAAGACAAAACTGGGTGACATTCTGTATGATTCTCAGAATGGAATGAACCCCCAGTGCCCAGAGCAGTGAATCTCTATCAGTTCTTCCTCTTCCCTGCCTCAATCTCTCAAGTCTCCTCCTTGGAATCTCTTTCCAGAACCAAGTCCTTGTCTCTGGCTCCGCCTTCAAAATGGGGTGGAATGGGAGAGAACCAGGCTGGATGTTTCAGTATAAAGGTTCTGATACCCTCAACAGGAAAAAATAAATGTTAAAAGGTCAAATATTATTATGTAAAAAATTGTATACAAGGAAAGATTGAGGGATATGACTGGAAATCTTTTAAGAAGTTTTCAAAGGGCATAGTAAAGAGGGTACCAATGAAAAGCAAAGTTTTAAAATGCTTAATGAACAGAAATCAATAAAGTTCACAGCTCATTCTATGAACTATGAAGTTCACAGTTCATGACTCATTCTATTTGTTCTGTTAAAAAACAGACTACCAGTTCCAGACTGAATCTAGTGTATAAAAACATACAGGACCACTAAACAAAATGAATAAATTTCTTAATATTGGATGTATTTGGATCAGACTGTTAGGATAAACATTTTCCTTTCAGGAAAAAATATTCCCCCCACATTAGCATACCTGGTCAAACTGAAGATCTTCACCCCTCTGAAGAGATCTAGATAATGGCTTCTCCTACAATTGAAAAAAAAAAAGTATATATGCAAAATATTAGAAATCTTACTGATAATAAACAGTTGAGATTCGTGAGATGGTTTTGTTTTATTTGTAATTAGATTGTTTCAAGGAAAGGTTCTAATCTGCTAATACAAACAAAATTTAATATTATTAGTTTAACTTAGAATAGCATACCTAGCACGACCCCTTGTGTCAGCCTTTCTACCTACTTGCCTTGCTGCTTACCCCACGTATAGTTACCTAACTTAATGAACATAAGAGATGTCTCAAATTATGTTCACATATATTATGACTGATTCTTTTCTTGAGATGTTTTAGGATGATTTTCTAAACTTTCTACTTTATGCTTTTTTTAATTGAATTTTTATTCAATAAATATATTTACTGAAATATATATCATAGGAAAACAAATGCCATTTTTCCATGAAAAAAACTGGAATTTAGAAATATGTATATTCTGAAGCTTATCTATCCAAGAGCCCCAATTTCCTTCTCTCATTTATTGCTATAACTTCATGAAAATAAACTCACAAATGTATCTGCCACTGAAATTTAAAAATTCCTAATCTAACTATCAGAGAACCACATTTCTAACTAATTTAATTGGGGTCAGTAAAATACCTGAATTCCATAGCGCTTGACTTTCTTAATAGGGAAAGGTTTTTGGCATGTCCTTGGCACTTGAGCCCTTATATGCTAAGCACACTTTGGTAATTATCTTGCAGGCAAGTCATCAATTTCTAAAAGCAACTATTATACACTACAAACATGCAACATGATGAGGATCCCGTCCAATAATATATATGCCCAATTAACTAGCTCTAAAATTTAAGTAAAACAGTAAGTCTCATAGCAAGTCCAATAGAACATTGTTTTTAAAAGTATCTAAAAGTTTGAAAATTACTGAGCTATCCTAATGTGAATTGTGTATTTAAAACCTGGGCTGGGGGTGGTGTAGGAGAGATAATAAGCTGTTTCTTACCAACTTACTTGACTTATTTGATCCCCCTCACTTGATCCCTCTTGTCACTGTAATATTAAATTTAAAGGTCTTCAGTAGTATTTTGAGGAGTGTTGATCTAAGTAGTTTATTACTCACATAGGATGTTTATATAATAAAGTATGGCCAAGCAGATTAAAAGAGAGCAATAACCTTCTCAGAAACACTTACACTGTTTTCTTATACCTCACACTTTTCACTTCTCAACAACTCATGCTTTCTCAAAGATTTCTGAAGATCTGACATCCTCACAGAGCTTTCCCTAAATCAAAAAGTGAGGATGAGTTATTTTTTCCATAACTCAGAAATGATGTTTAAATGCAAAAGAACACTCATGTTACCATCAGTACAAAAATATGAAATAAGTGGACTGCACTAAATGCTGTATAAATTACTAATCAAGGACTTTGTATTAACGTCTCGGTTTGATTACAGTATGGTTGAGGATGGCCTAATCGTTGTCAAGCAGATGTACTTTCAATGTGAGATTTTGAAAGGATAACTATTTAAAACATGTTTATAGTACATGCAACCCATTGCCACAACAACTAAAAAGAATATAAATTATTCTCTATATTCACATATAGACGAATGCAAAGACTTATGTACCAGAATGTTTACTGTAGTATTTTTTTCACAGTAGCCTCAAGTTGGGGTAAGTCCCAAACAGCTTATCCATAGACACTGGTAAAAAAAAAAAAAATTATAGTACTTTCTTTTATTGAAATAATATTCAACATTAGAGAGAAAGAGACAAATATATATGGGCTGATAATAGAACAATCTCTCATTTACATTGTTAAAATAAAAATAGGGACAGAGGGTCTTCCCTGGTGGCGCAGTGGTTGGGAGTCTACCTGCCAATGCAGGGGACACGGGTTCGTGCCCCGGACTGGGAGGATCCCACATGCCGTGGAGCGGCTAGGCCCGTGAGTGATGGCCGCTGAGCCTGCGTGTCTGGAACCTGTGCTCCGCGGCGGGAGAGGCCCGCATACAGAAAAAAAAAAAAAAAAAAAATAGGGACAGAAAAAATATACATATAAAAACTCCCATTTGTGTTTTTTTTTTAAAAAAAATAAAGATGGAGGGTGCTACAGAGATTGATAAATAATAGACATGAAAGATGGTATACTAAAAACTATGGACAGTGATTATCTTGATCCAGAATGGAAGGAAGGGTCATTATTTTTATTACATAACCTTTAAAACTATTTCCACTTTTTATAATGTTATTATTTTATAATAATATTAATAGATCAATAATGAATCTAAGGTGCACAATCCTTTATACTCTAATTTGATCCTTTAGTATCTATGTATAGAGTACCAACAGCAACATGTAGCTTCCAGGGAAAGCAAAAGAATTTACTGAAAAGATTTTTGCAGCATAACAATGATACTGAAATATTTCAATAATTTGCAACTAAAGATGGCAATCTCTCCTAAACAATCCCTGTCCTTGTAGAGCTAAAAGTCTAATGACAGAGCAAAGAAAATATATATTATCTTAGACAGACTTCATAGGATAGGAAGTTGCAATGGAGGTGAAGATTTTAGAATGACCACTGAGAAGATGACATTTAAGTCACAATCAGAGGGAAGTGAGTAAGCTTGCCATGCAGAGTGAAGGAAAGATAATCCAGTCAGTACCTTGGAACTCCCCAAAGGCTCAGGAACTGGAGAATTTCAGTACTATGAAAGTGTGGGTGAAGGTGAAGTTAAAAATAAGAGGACTGGTTGAACGATAGTTTAGGAAACCCTCCCTCCCATTCCCTTCACCCACTCTACTTAGCAGGTTGGCTGTCCCTCCAACCTACCCACAGAGGAACTGCCCTTCTTACGAAAGGGCAAAACAGAGATGTCGACTGGAGGATACTACAGTTGAAGACGAGGTACCACACTGAAGACAGGGAACTTAAGTAAAAAGGTATATACTAAATATCAAAACCCCCAGTTATCTTCTGCCTCTACATCCCCAGAATGCTAGCAGCCAAGTCTAAACCCTCCCATTTGGGCTACTGAAGGACTCCTCCAAGGGACTCTGACTAGCTTCCAACAAAAGATCTGACATTGATGGTTCAGATGATTACACAGTAAAGACCACAGTCAAAAAGGCCCCTCCATGTACACAGAGCTTCCAATCAGCTGTTTAGTGCCTCAATCATAATAAATAACATATAATATGTTATAAAAAGCATGTGAGGAGAAGGGGAAACTAACAGAAAAATAAGTTTGGAGGAAATAAGAGATCAGAAACTCTTTAAAATACATATTTAATATTATCAAAAAAAAACAGTGGACAGTGCAGAGTTGTAAAAATGCTGGGTCTAAACCAAATACATACAGTCTAAATCAGCAGGTGACTGGTTAAAACCCTTTTTCCTCTCTTCTTTTCTGGTTGCTGGCAATCTAAAACAGTAACAGATAAGCTTGGATGTGTCTGGATCATTACCCATGATTGATCTACCTCCTTTTAGGAAGAAAGAAACCTACCTAAGGTATCTGATTGCATAGTTTGCAAGCTGCAATTTTAATCAATGGTTGCCTTTCCTTCTTGAATCTTCCTTCTAAGATAAAAATGAAATTGTGGCTAAAGTCAAGCTCAGCTAATCTTCTAATCTTTTGCCTTACTTAACCTCCTTTTATTGTGGCTTCTAATGTAAGAATGAAAAGGCCAGTTCTCTCATTTTAGTGATTGATTAAATTCTTTTAGCAAAAGCCATTCACATTTGTGCTTCTAAGTTTTCATGTAACCTACTGTCCATCTGACCATGAGAAATGCTAGCCTCCTTTTATGTAACAACTCGTGGATGCTGTTTTCTTTAAAGAGGCTCCATGGAAGTTTCATTCAAGAACGCAAGAGACTCATCTTGAATGGCTGTTTATTACTGGAAAGGGTACAAATAAATTTCAATATAAATGAGATCACAATAAACGCATTTGAAGCTATAATAAAAACCTTGTGATAATGTTAGATTAAATGTATTTTCATTATCTAATCTTGAGGCTGGGTAGACGATACACCATCTACTCAGACTTGGACATAAATGAAACAAAGCTGGCACAGATCTGATTCAGACAAGAAGAAATTATGCTGGTATATAGGAGTGAGGCGGGTAAAATCTGTAAAATATGATGGGGATTTTCTCAGCCAGTGTTTGTCCTTGGCTGCTGTCGTCTACAACACTGGGGGTTTTCCTGGTGTGTCAGGAGGAGTAAGCAGGGATGCCTCTTCTCTCTTAAGTGTGATGATGGGGTGGAAACACCTATTTTCTAATGGAATCCTCACCACTACTCACCAAAACTTAATAATCTCATTTTAAATTACACAGCAGATGTTTCTGAAATTAACTGGTAAATGAATGAATAAAATATAGTCAACATCAGACTATTCTGAAAGAACTATCAGAAGCTCTGGCTAACACAAGGATACTATGCTTTGGGGCTTCCCTGATGGCGCAGTGGTTGAGAGTCCACCTGCTGATGCAGGGGACACGGGTTCGTGCCCCGGTCCGGGAGGATCCCACATGCCGTGGAGCGGCTGGGCCCGTAAGCCACGGCCACTGAGCCTGCGTGTCTGGAGCCTGTGCTCCGCAGTGGGAGAGGCCACAACAGTGAGAGGCCCGCGTACTGAAAAAAAAAAAAAAAAGGATACTATGCTTTGTTAGAAGTAAAAGGGCACAGGCCACAGCAATGTTCTTAAGGCTACATTCAATTTAAAATACAAACTAAGCACCTACCACCAAGGGCTTTTTACTTTTACTAAGCACCTACCACCAAGGGCAGTGCTGCAGGTACAGAGGAAAGAGAGACCTGGTTCCTGGTATCAAGTAGCTCACATCAGAAAAGATAAACATGTCAGCAATTAACCATAATATGACAATGTCAGAATCGAGGAGTATGAACAAATTATTATGGTAAAACAAAGATTCATTTAGTTTGGGGAAGGATCACTATGTTAGAGGGAACATGTGGGAAGTTGGAAGAATGAATAGAGGTTTAAAAACAGAGGAATTAAAAGCATTTTAAGACTTCCCTGGTGGCGCAGTGGTTAAGAATCTGCCTGCCAATGCAGGAGTCACAGGTTCGGGATGTGGTCCGGGAAGATCCCACATGCCACGGAGCAACTAAGCCCGTGTGCCACGATTACTGAGCCTGTGCTCTAGAACCCACGGGCCACAACTACTGAAGCCCATGCACCTACAGCCCTTGCTCCGCAACAAGAGAAGCCACTGCAATGAGAAGCCCGCGCACCACAAAGAAGAGTAGCCCCCGCTCACCACACCTAGAGAAAGCCCGCGTGCAGCAACGAGGACCCAATGCAGCCAAAAATAAATAAATAAACGACATAAAAATAAAATGACACTTTGAACAAAAAAGCATTTTAGATTGAGAGAAAAATAAAAAATACATCAGAACAACAGAATATATAGAGGATACTTTTTTTTTTTTTTTTTTGCGGTACACAGGCCTCTCACTGTTATGGCCTCTCCCGTTGTGGAGCACAGGCTCCAGACGCGCAAGCTCAGCGGCCATGGCTCACGGGCCCAGCCGCTCCGCGGCATGTGGGATCCTCCCGCACCGGGGCACAAACCCGCGTCCCCTGCATCGGCAGGCGGACTCCCAACCACTGCGCCACCAGGGAAGCCCTAGAGGATACTTTTAAGTGTCACAGCACACATCAGGATGGGAGAATCATGAGACATTACACAAACTGTAATGAGACTGTGAAGAGGCTGAAATGACTCACCAAGAACTTGAATTTAATCCATAGCAATGAAAAGGAAGCAAGATTTCTAAAGCAGAAAGGCAATAATATTTGTATTTTAGATGAGGAAAAGTCTGGTGAGAACAAGGAAAATGGAAAGGAGATGGACCACTTCTTGACTGCTTAGAAGGCTAATGCAATGGCCTAATATGACAGAACCTGGCCCTGAGCTAGGACAGTAACAACGGCATTGGGAGAAAAAGGAAGGAGAAAGATGTAAAATCACCATATTATAGACTCATTCAAATTAGGTAATTTCACTCGTATTTTCTTTTAACTATTTTACTCTGAAGACTTTCACATTTCAAAATTAAAATTCCTTTAAGAATATAAAATATTTCAGAGCTCTTAGGACCATAGCACATGGTGCTGTTTAAAAATTTTTATAGGGTTTCCCTGATGGCGCAGTGGTTGGGAGTCCACCGGCCAATGCAGGGGATACGGGTTCGTGCCCCGGTGCGGGAGGATCCCACATGCCGCGGAGCGGCTGGGCCTGTGAGCCGTGGCCGCTCGGCCTGTGCGTCCGGAGCCTGTGCTCCGCAACGGGAGAGGCCACAACAGTGAGAGGCCCGTGTACCACAAAAAAACAAAAATTTATAAAATAGGTAAAAGTTTTAAAAATGTGCTGTGTAAGTTGCAAATTGCTGAAACCAGCTGATTGCTGAGGGTTCATTATACTATAATCTCTACTTTTATCTAAGTTTAAAAATTTTAATAAACATTTTTTCAGGCTTATTGAGATATAAGTAATAAATAAAGGTGTAATATATTTAAAGTATACAATGCGATATATACATATATACTGTGAAAGGATTCCCAACTTCAAGTTAATTAAAACATCCAGCACCTCACATATTCACTTTTTTCTTTTTCTTTTCTTTTTTTTTTTTTTTGGTGAGAACACTTAAGTTCTACTTTCTTGGCAAATTTCAGTTATACAATATAGTATTATCAACTATAGTCACCACGCTCCATAAACTTTTTTTACTGTATTTTTTAAAAAGTGGTTCCCGGGCTTCCCTGGTGGCGCAGTGGTTGAGAGTCCGCCTGCCGATGCAGGGGACGCAGGTTCGTGCCCCGGTCCGGGAAGATCCCACATGCCGCAGAGCAGCTGGGCCCGTGAGCCATGGCCACTGAGCCTGCGCGTCCGGAGCCTGTGCTCCACAACGGGAGAGGCTACAACAGTGAGAGGCCCGCGTACCGCAAAAAAAAAAAAAAAAGTGGTTCCCTTTCTGACTGTACATTATTTAAGTAGGCTAGTGTAGCGATCTATCATGTAATTCATAGACCATAGATGAAGAAAATAACATTTTATAAAGTACATTTCTAATCAAGCCTTATAATCACTAATTCATATCTATAGACTCTTGTAATCCCAATTTCTAAAACACTTTTATATTATATACATGCTGTAAAATATATATACATTGGTATAAAAACATTAATTTGATATGCAGAAAGTAATCGTGGAATGATTTAAATTGAATATAGTGAGATGAACAGCTTTAAAATATACATTTTGGTTATTGATCTTTTACTTATTATTATTTATTAAACCTCAAATACATTATTTCATAGATGCTTTCTTCAGAGTAGTTTCCTCTATTTAATGATCAGAAAGAAACTCGAGGCATGCATGTACCCACACACATACCATCATATTATGAGTAATGTTAAGTCCTACTTCACTAAGAAAATTAAGAACCTATAATACTTCCTCAACTTCCCTTCTTTCTTAGGTCATCATTATTCTCTTTTCTGTTCCTTTCCTCCCTTCCTTCTGAGGAAGGACAGCAGTCTTCACTCTGCTGCTTATTGGCTTTGGACTTCAGACAAGTAACCAACCCTCTGAGTCTCAAAGTGACAGTGAAGCCCTATCGCTAATCCAGTTGTGTAAGGAATAAATAAATTGTAGCTATTACATCCTCTACCTCCATCTTCGTTATCATCACCGTACTTCGAACCTACCAGAGTGATCTTGATACATCACATATCCATTCCGTTCAAACCCAAAGAGTTGCTTCCTAAAGTTATATCATCCTGCTAAAACTGCTCTCAGGCTGTTTAATTTCCAAGTCCAATACACTCTTCCTCAGTGTTCACTGTGCTCTGCCTCTCTATATTATTTGACAATAATAATGTTATTCTATACTCTCTTCCCTTGATATTATCATGTGCTCTTTTAGCTTTAATTATCACCCTCATGTAGATGATGCCAAAATCTATATTTCTTTTGAGTTCCCCAAAGGAATCTCCAGCTACCAATCAAATAGTTCCACATGGTTTAGATCGCTAGTAGCTCAAGCTTAACATACACAAAGGAAAAATTATCTTAATCACCTTTACTACCCCAATAATATTCCTGTTTTCTTTACCTAAGTAAATACACTACCATCTTTTCTAACACTTCAAAAAATCTTTAACCCTTCACTCTCACTCCAAACACCTACTCCTATTTAATTATGTGTCAAGTTCTACTGATTCTGCTTCTGTTGTTTATCTCACTTTTTTCTGCAACCACTTCTCCACTGTTAATGCCCTAGTTCCAAGGCTCTTTTCATTCCAGCCTGAATTATATACAATAACTAAACAGTCTTTGCCTTTCATCTGTTCTCCCTCTTACTGCCCAACCACTGCATTATCTATCATAATAGCCACCATAATTCATTAGAATCCAACCCAGACATTTGTTTTTGGTCTTTTTCTTCCTTCTTCGTCACCATAAGCTCGACTCACACAGAGCTCCTCACATTCTTTAAGTATCCTCGTGTACTGTAAGTTCAAAGCTGTTTACGTGTTCATTATAAGTCTGGCTACTGTCACATCATTAACTCACAGAAAGTTTTAGGTTTTCTCTTATGTTTCATCTGTCTCAACAATTCCCATTGGTGAAATCCATTTTTGTTCTTTGGTGACCTGTAGTAACTTATCAAAGTGGGTTCTAGAGTCATTACAGCTTTTTAGATCATCACTTTACTACTGGCCTATCCCTTAATTTTTTTTTAAGACTTTATTTTTGAGAGCAGTTTTAGGTTCACAGCGAAACTGAGTGGAAGGATAGACTTCCCATATTCCCCTGTGCCCTTACAGGCATAGCCCCCGCCATTATCAACATTCTGTGCCACAGGGGTACATTTGTTACAATAGATGAACCTACACTGACACAGCCTAATCATCCAAAGTCTATAGATTGCACTACAGTTCACAACGGGTGTTGTATATTCTGTGGGTTTGGACAAATGTATAATGACATGTATCCACCATTATAATATCATACAGAATCTATTCATTGCCCTAAAAATCCTGTGTCTGCCTATTCATCCCACCCCTACCCCTGCCCAATCCCTGGCAACCACTGATCTTTTACTGTCTCCACAGCTTTGCCTTTTCTAGAATGTCATATAGTTGGAATTATACAGTATGTACCCTTTTCAGATTGGCTTCCTTTAATATTTTTTCAAGTATATTATTTTCTTTGGAAAATTTGTAATATAATGGTTAATGCAAGTCAAGAAAATATTGGATTTATAGGTCAGCTCTACTCACCAAGGGTTCAGCCATTACAACTTCAATTTTCTTTTCAGCTTGAACAGCAAATTCTGCAAAGAGGCTCTTGATGACATATTCACCAGGCTTGACATCTGGGTCAATTGTAATGCTTGACATGATGATATTCTTTTTCCCCAAAGTGGAATGAAAGTTGGAAGAAGTGCAGTACTTATTCACTTTGCTGACTTGTGCTGAAGCTAAAAATAAAAGAAACAAAAGAACTCTACTTTAATAATCAACTCAATTAGGCCAACCAAAACCACCCTATTTAATGTGTATCCTCCCCCTAAACCCCATCAAGATCTACCAATCTGTATTACCAGACTCTATTTTTGTCTATTACACTTGTCACCTTCTAACATACTGCCCAATGTAACTAAAATTTAGTTATATATTACGTTTACTATGTACTATTTTTCTCCCTACCCTACAGTTGTAAATGCTATAAGAACAAAGACCTCTTCTGTCTTTTTTGTTCACTGATGAATCCCAAGAGCCTAGAACAATGCCTGGTATATATTCTAGGTATACAATAAATATGTATTGAATGAACAAATGAATTCTAAACAAAGTTATGTGCAATGAAGGAAATAAAACATGACTCATAGGACTTTTCTTTGTATCATTCAAAGGAGAGATAGAGATGATATCAACTGTGCCTGGCAAAGAGTGCTTTGCATCAAGTGTGGCACAAAAAGAGCACACACCACTGCTTGCTGTTTATCTTCACCTGTTCTGTTCTCTTGACTGCCTGGGCAGTCTACCTGGCTTTTATCTACAGTTTATCCAGTCACCTCGATCTTCCAGGCTGTTGCATAATATAGACCCTCCCATTCTCTAACCTCAGCTTGTGACATCCCTTTGGCCTGGAATATTCACGGAGAACCTGCAAGAATGTACTTCTCTCCCTCAAGCTTATCTCTAGATACTACCCTTTCAATATGCCGCCCTATAAATAACTCCCTCCTTGAAACAGGAAGCAGAACACAATTTTTCAAACACTGAATTTCTGCTTACGTGTATGTGTGTATATAACCACAGGACAATAAATTTAATCTAAATAAATACACTCCCAACTTATAAGGAATTGTTCTGTCAACTAAAAAAAAAAAAAAAATACCCTACTCTACCAAACATAGTATGTGTCAATATATCTAAAGGTGACTGTGATAACACCCAAAGAAAATTCTAGAAAGCAATATGAAGTCAGGTTATGGCAGTCACTTCAGAAAAAATAATTTGAAAATTTAAGAAAAATAAATATTTTTGAAAAACTGAACTTCCAGGAGTTCCCTGGCAGTCTGGTGGTTAGGACTCCACGCTTTCACACCTGAGGGTTCGGGTTCAATCCCTGGTCGGGGATCTAAGACCCCACAAGCTGTGCGGTGCAGCCAGGGGGAAAAAAAAAGACTGAACTTCCCAATACCAAAGAATGGCTTACTTTCATGTCCTATTCATTATCTTTGTTTACTTACTTATTTTTTATAGAATAGAATATTTTCCTCCAAGGTTAAGATTAGAAATTAGTCATACATGATGGCTTAATATTTAAAATAATAATCTAGGGCCTCCCTGGTGGCGCAGTGGTTGAGAGTCCGCCTGCCGATGCAGGGGATACGGGTTCGTGCCCCGGTCTGGGAGGATCCCATATGCCGCGGAGCGGCTGGGCCCGTGAGCCATGGCCGCTGGGCCTGCGCATCCGGAGCCTGTGCTCCGCAACGGGAGAGGCCACAACAGTGAGAGGCCCGCATACCGCAAAAAGAAAAAAAAATAATAAATAATAATAATAATCTAAAGAATGTTATAAACTGTTAATATTGCATCTAAAATAAATATCTTTGTATCACATAAAGTTAAAATATAATATGTAATGTATTCTAGAACTAAAATTATATAACAATTCAAAACAAAAATTCACAGTCCTTTGAACACAGTGCACACTATTTATTTTAAACAATGACTTGTTTGTTTACTCTGTTTCATGATCCAACACTGTGTATTATAAAGGAGAGAATGTGTTAACAAATGTCATTGTGGGGAAAGGAGATCTTAAATTTTAAAAATTTATTCTGAGTCATTAAGAATATTCTATATTTTATATCCACACATGTTGAATAACTCTTGGGAATCATAAAATAGTGAAAAAGCCTACCCAGATAGTTTCTAGAATTTTAATTTACATTTTAGAAATAAAAATGAAGATGAAATACTTTTAAGATTTTGACTTATGGTAGTAGATACAAAATATATCTTTTAATTAAGATTCATAAGATCATAAGAGAGTTACAAAGTTTCTTTGGCTTTAACTTTACAATAAACGTTTTAAACAAGAAGCTATGATAGACTTTAGCACTTGAATTCTAGACTTTGATGAAGTATAATCTTAATAACATTGTAACCTTTAAAGTTTCCTCAAAAAGAAAAAACTTTAGTTAAAATGACCTCTCAAAAACTCACCCTTACTCTCTTCTACTTCCTAAAAAATCATAAACATAAATTAAGCATAAACAAATATTCCTATGTATCATAATTGCATATTTCAAGAAATTTGCCAATACAGCCAAAAGTTTTAGGGAAACTAGTATTTATCTTCCAGATAAAGGTTTATCTTCCAAAGACGTGCATTATTCCAAAATAAAAATACTTCAATTTTTAAAAAATCAAATTTTAATGAAAATTACTTATTAAGAGTTAATCACTTTAACCTCCATCCACAAAGCTCTAATGAAATCAGTTAGAAAAAGACCCACACCCCCAAACTGAAAACTGGACAAAGGACATGAAGAAACAAGCTACAAAAGATATAATAGAAGAAGCCAGTAACCATGAAAATAATATTTAACCTCACTAATATTTTAAAAATAAATAAAAATTAAATAATACTTTTCATTTATCAAAGTGGTTTCCCCCAATTGTGTATTTCACTATAACGTTCAGCTTTGGTGAAGATATGTGAATTTTTCTCATATTCTGCTGCTAATAGTTAGGAAAAAGGGATGGTCACTCTAAGCAGGGTAAGAAGGCTAGTTTACACATAACTAGATCAACCTGATGTCACCAGACTGCTTGAGTTAAATATTTTATGAGGTTAAACAATCCTATTTCCCTACATGCTATTAAAATTGTTTGAAAATTTTATATAAGCCTACAGGAGAATAAAGACGTAATGTTAGAGTGTAACTCTTAACACAATTCAGGCATTGAGTTACAAGTTGTAAAAACCCAATGTCAGGGCCTCCCTGGTGGCGCAAGTGGTTGAGAGTCCGCCTGCCGATGCAGGGGATACGGGTTCGTGCCCCGGTCTGGGAGGATCCCATATGCCGCGGAGCGGCTGGGCCCGTGAGCCATGGCCGCTGAGCCTGCGCGTCCGGAGCCTGCGCGTCCGGAGCCTGTGCTCCGCAACGGGGGAGGCCACAACAGTGAGAGGCCCGCATACCGCAAAAAAAAAAAAAAAAAAAAAAAAAAAAAAACCCAATGTCAGATTAAACATCCTTGGAATATAAATCTATAAAACTGATAATAATAAGAATAAAGCAAGACCGAATATTTAACATTTAAAATTAGATAAAATATAAAAATTAGCCTAGCATGTATACTCTTTCTCTTAGATAAGGTGCAAATAAAACATAAATACAGTATTTTTAGACAGCTAACTCTCTATATAGCACTGTTCTTAGCATGTTTCATTTAAAAATTACCTTTTTCATGCTCATAAGACTCCTATACCTTTATAAGATAAATTGAACTTCAGTGAAGGAGAACAGACAAGGGAGAAGAGACACAAAAACCCTAAGCTGATACATGTTTGGTTTCATTACTTTACAGCAGCGGTTCTCGGTGTTTTCTAGCTCCATTATATTCTTATGCACAACACTAAACAGTAACATCCCCCAAAATGCACAGTGACTCAGTGACTGAGGTGTTTTAGATAAGAATGAGTAGGGGTGGGTGGATGTAGTTTTAAAAAGACCCCAGTGGAGTCTATGAAAGCTGCCTGTAGTACCCTCACCCCCCAAAACAGGTCTTTAGGGATAAAAAATTACTACTTTGTGGTCATAATCTTATATATACATGCATATTATACACATATTTACGAAGAGATTTATATAATACAGAAAAGTAACAAAATACCACACAATTGCTTACTTATAATTATTTACTTATATTGGTTAGTAGTAAACATGTTGATGACAACCTAAGAAAGAAAAGGTATAAGGTAAATGGCCTTTGAACAAGATCAAAAGTCAAAAATATCTCTTATTTTAAAAGGCAAAAGCAAAATTCTTAGTTTAAAAAGCAAGCCTACACCTTTTACAAAAACTAACTCAAAATGGATCATAGATCATAGATCGAAATGTAAAATGCAAAACTATAAAATTCTCAGACTATAAGGAGAAAATCTAACAGTTCTTGGGTTTAGCTATGACTTTATTAGATACAACACTAAAATCACAACCCATGAAAGAAAAATTGATAAACTGAGCTGTATTAAAATTACTAAATTCAGCTCTGCAAAAGATACTGTTAAGAGAATGAAAAGACACAGACTGGGAGAAAACCTTTGCAAAACACGTATCCGGTAAACTGTTATCCAAAATATATAACAATTCTTAAAATGCAATTAGAAGATAAACAATCCAATTAAAAAATGGGCAAAACATCTGAATAGACCCCTCACCAAAGAAGACATACAGATGACAAGTAAGCATATGAAAAGATGTTCCACATCATACGTCTTCAGAGAAATGCAAATTAAGACAACAATGAGATACCACCGTGGATGGAAAATGTCACCTGCCATATCAGTAAACAAAGGGTGCTGCCAACGTCAAGCCATTAGCCACTGCAGTCCCCCCAACATGCACTCTGAGGGGATTCAGGATGGAGAAAAGCAGGATCCAGGCCCTAGATAGTTAAGGTGCATATCAAAGGAATGATTTCAATGAGCCCAGACTCTTGCATCTTTCTATGTGCTAATGAATTTAGCACATAGGAAAGTGCTAAATTCATCAACATGAGATGTCTGGTTTTTTTTTAATTAACAGTAACCTTTTGATGTTCCAACTACCTGGTTTTTTGTTGCAAAAACTCCTATGTTTCCTAGCTCCTCCCTTACCTCTTAGGAGCAGTCCCTCAGAGCTATCTTAGAGGCTGCCTCCTAGGTCGAAGTCCTCAGCAAGTCTGCCAAATAAAACACAATTCTCAACTTTTAGGTTGTGCTTTTTGTTTTTTTTTTCAGTCAACACCACTACACAACTATTACAATGATCAAAATCTACAACAATGACAAAAAAAATGCTGGTGAGTATGTGGAACAACAGGAACTCTCAGTCACCACTGGTGAGAATGTAAAAGGGAAGACAGTTTGAAGGTTTCTTACAAAACTAAATATATTCTTACCACACAACACAGCAACTGTGCTCTTTGGTATTTCCCCAAAGGAGGTGAAAACATATACACACAAAAACCTGCACACGGATGTTTTCAGCAGCTTTATTCATAATTGCCAAAACTTAGAACCAACCAAGATGTCCTTCAGTAGGTGAATGGATAAACAAACTGTGGTACATCGGACAATGGAGTATTATTCAGTGCTAAAACAAAATGAATTATATAGCCATGAAAAGACTTGGAAGAAACTTAAATGCATATTACTAAGTAAAATAAGCCAATCTGAAAAGGCTACATACTGTGTGATTCCAACTATTTGACATTCTAGAAAAGGCAAAACTATGAAGACAATAAAAAGATGAGTGACTTCCAGGGGTTGGAGGGAGGGAAGGATACATAGGTGGAGCACAGAGGATTTTTAGGGGCACAGTACTATTCTGTATGACGCTGTAATGATGGATACATGCCATTATACATTTGTCAAAACCCATAGAACGCACAACACCAAGATTGATATTGTAAACTATGGACTTTGGGTGATTATGATGTGTCTATGTAGGTTCATCAATTGTAACAAATGTATCAAATTAATGTAAAATGTCAATAGTAGGGGAAATGGGTGGGGCTGGGAGGGGTGGGTAGCAGAAGCAGGTACATGGGAACTCTGTACTTTCTGTTCAAATTTCTGTAAACTTGAAACTGCTCTTCACAAAAAAAAAGTCTATTAATTTTTTAAAAAAGAAAGAAAAGCCTACTCTATTCCTGTCAGCCAGAAGAACCAAAGGTGCTGAGAAGACTCACAATAAACAGCAGACCAATCCAAAGCTTAAAACAATAATGTACTTGGACCAAGAGAAGAAAACAGTTTTAAGTCAATTACAATAAAATGTCAAAAACACAAATCAGGTTATATGGTAGACAAATTGAAAGCAGAAACAAAGATAGCAAAATCAGATTAGGGAATAAAAGAAAACTTCAACTTCTGGGGAGGCCAGTTGGATTGGTGTATCTTTCAACCAACTATCCAAAGCAAAACTCTACATTTGAAAGCAACTGTTTCTGAAGAGAAGAAAAGTAATGTGCATGCTGTACATGTTGAGAGGTACAATATGAAAGCACTGTTTGATGGATTCAGTGCACAAACACAATCTGCTATATAAGGCGAGGTATACCTCAAAATTCCTTCATGAATGAAGGAATCTCATACCAGACACCATTCACTTCTCATGGAAACAAAACATTATTTAATATTTATTAAGATATTTTGCATGTTATCTTATTTTATGCTAACAAACCAAATCTTATTTCAAGCGATAAGCTGGTAAACGCCTCTCTTTAAAAAAAAAAAAAAGGCTTCCCTGGTGGCGCAGTGGTTGAGAGTCCGCCTGCCGATGCAGGGGACGCGGGTTCGTGCCCCAGTTCGGGAAGATCCCACATGCCGCGGAGCGGCTGGGCCGGTGAGCCATGGCCAATGAGCCTGCGCGTCCGGAGCCTGTGCTCCGCAACGGGAGAGGCCACAACAGTGAGAGGCCCGTGTACCGCAAAAAAAAAAAAAAAAAAAAAAAAAGTGTCCTGATTTGCAGCATTTGCTAATTTCCATCATGGAAATACTCCTCCCATCATGGCTGATTTCAAGCCGCCAATAATTTAACAACCAGATGGTAAAATTCCTGGCAGGAACCAGGTGCAAAACACCACATCAAGTTACTGTTCATGTATGACAAGGAAACTGACTTCTAATTAAAGTCGATTGTCCCATTTGAATGGAATGTGAACTTAGGTTCTCAGTTTAAGAACTTTCAGATCAGTGGCTTTATTTCCTCCACAACTCCCAGATTTTGATATATCATTTTTTCTTCCTTAAAAGTCTATATTATTAACACACTCTTTGCTTAGAATGACTATTTGCCAAATCAAGTACTTTTGTTGCTCTTCAAATTCATTTATATAAAATGGGCTAAAAAGAAAAAGCGCCCCCATTTTGATCAGATATATATTTACCTCTATTTTCTTTTAACTCTCTTTTAGTTATGTTTACTCCATTTAAATCTGTCTTGGGGTGTTATACAACAAAAATTTAAAAATTCTTCCTCAACATTTAATCAGTTCTTCTCAGTACCTTTACTAAAATTTTGTCACTGATTTTATCATCATAAACTAAATTCATACTCAAATATGCTTCCTATTCTGCTCATTAACAATCAGTTTTTGTATCAGTACCATTCTTTTAATTATTGTAACTTTTCATAATAGTTTTTATCATCTGTTGGCACAAATACTCCTGGTGTACTCATTATCTTCAGGAATTTCTCACCTATTGTCATTCACTTATACTTCCAAGCTTATGCATACTTTCACAAAATAATTAGAAGAAAATTGACATCTTAATTAAGACTTCTTATCTAGAACCTGGATACCCTCACTAATTTGTCTTCTTTCATGTACCCAAAGGAAAATGTATACTTTCCTTCATAGGGGAATCTATTTAATTCTTATTAATTCTGTTCCTAAATACTTTAAGTGTCTATTCTATGTGAATGAAATCATTTTCCTCACTACTCAGTCCAACTTTTTTGCTTCTGGATGAATTTCAATGGATAGAAAAATTAAAACTTTTGCTTGTTCTTTGGACAGCTGTTCCTAAGATGTTTATTTATCCTAGGCTAAACTATTCCCATTGAAAACAATTTCTAAACATAGAAGTCCTATGACATCTTTGGCACATTTCCAATGTTTTTTACTTGAAATCTACTACAGAAATATCGCTTATTATAAAGCTGAAGAAAAATGACCTATCATCTAAATAATCCATTATTCACTCAGCCAGAGTCTCCCTGAGGTTATTATTTTCTTGTAGTCTTTTGAACCTTCAGAAGCTCGCCTAAGAAACTCTTCTAAAATTTAGAAATAATGTGGTATTTTTAAAATATGCATGGGGGCTTCCCTGGTGGCGCAGTGGTTGAGAGTCCGCCTGCCGATGCAGGGGACACGAGTTCGTGCCCTGGTCCGGGAAGATCCCACATGCCGTGGAGCAGCTGGGCCCGTGAGCCATGGCCGCTGAGCCTGCGCGTCCAGAGCCTGTGCTCCGCAACGGGAGAGGCCACAACAGTGAGAGGCCCGTGTACCGAAAAAAAAAAAAAAAAAAAAAAAAAAAAATATGCATGGACCTAGGAGTCAGAAGACAAGAGCCCTGGACTTGGCTACTGAATATCATTATAATCTTGGTCAAAATATTTAACCTCTCTAAGCTCTGCTTCCCCACCAGAAAATGAACGAGTTGACTTATATCTCAACTGTGGGTATGGTATCAGAAGCAACAAAAAAGTTGTTTTCATTTTGGGTCTCCACTCTTCTGCCCATAAAAATATTCACTGCCAATGAAAAACCTATTGTGGCAAAATCTTCTCCTCTGGCCAGACATGAACCAGGGCCTCACCACAGGATAGCCCTAAAGTGAAAATATGAACACCAAAATCCTGCAGCAAACATACCCAGTTGTTTCATCCAGCAAACGTACCTAGACCCAGGGCTTGGCAGAGGTAGATAACTGCATATGGTTGTGTAGCCATTTTTCTTTGACTTCCAAGAAGGTGAGCAGAATCTAAATAGGTGGGCTGAGTCCTCTATACCCGTGAGGCTGATATGACTTAAACAAACCAAGAACAAAGGGGCTTCCTCTTAATATCTTAATTGATAGCTAACTAAGGCTCACAGAGACTGAGCCTGCTTTCCCTTCCATCACTCTTGGGTTATACTTTAAAATAGTACTGTAGCTGTATGGCTCACACACTTAATTAGCTGACAAAGAAATATAACTGCACACCTACTGGTATCCAGCAGCCAGAGACAAAGGAAACAAATAAAATATTTACCATTCACCAGCAGCAAATATTTTTATAGGTTTCAAAACACCAAATCTATTTCAATTAAAACAAATTAAACAAAGATGTTGATTCTTGCTTTATTATTCAACACCATCCTGAAGGTTATGGGATGATATAAGTAAATGCAATAATACAAGAAAATGAAATATTGTTATAAATATTGAAAAAGAAGACATGAAATTTCTTTATTAACTAGCAATTATGTAGGAATGAAAATCGATAAAAATCTATTCACAACTATAAATAGGTAGGGATACATTTAATAAAAAAGCATAGGACTTATATAAAGGAAAATTCAAGAACTTCTTAAAGAACATAAAAAGAAGACATGAACAAAGGTAAGGACATACTTATAGATAAAAGCATTTGTTATTATGTGTCAATTCTCACAAAATTAATATATTAATTAGTAAATTCCGATTAAGATTTCAGGACTATTTTGTTCAGGTTATATTGGATAAAATTATCTTAGAATATACTAGGAGGAATAAATACCTAAGAACAGCTAAAAAAATTATTTATAAAGAATACAAACACTATTCTCTAAATCAGAAGATAATATAATCAGAACAGATTATAACTATAATCAAAACATATATCAAAATATAACATAAAATGTTGAACATCACTAATCACAAGGGAAATGCAAATCAAAATCACACTGAGATACCATCTTACACCTGTCAGAATGGCTATCATCAAAAAGACCACAAATAACAAATGTTGGCAAGGATGTGGAGAAAAGGGAACCCTTGTACACTGTTGGTGGGAGTGTAAATTGGTGCAGCCACTGTGGAAAACAATATGGAGGTTTCTCAAAAATCTAAAAATAGAACTACCATATGACCAAGCAATTCCACTCCTGGTAATATATCTGAAAAAAGCAAAAACACTAATTCAAAAATATACGTGCACCCCAATGTTCACAGCAGCATTGATAACAATTGCCAAGACACGGAAGCAACCTAAGTGTCCATCAACAGATGAATAGATAAAGAAGTATGGTATATATATATATATATATATATATATATATATATATATATATATATGTAAGTATGTGTATATGGAATACTACTCACCCATAAAAAAGAATGAAATTTTGCCATTTGCAACAATATGGATGGACCTGGAGGACATTATGCTAGGAGAAGTAAATCAGACAAAGAAAGACAAATACTGTATGACATTACTTATATGTGGAATCTAAAATACAACTAACTAGTGAATATAACAAAAAAGAAGCAGACTCACAGATATAGAGAAATAGTGGTTACCAGTGGGAAGAGGGAAGGGGAGAGGGGCAATATAGTGGTAGGGGATTAAGAGGTACAAACTATTACATATAAATAAGCTACAAGGATACAAGGTACAACACAGGGAATATAGCCAATATTTTGTGACTATGGAGTACAACCTTTAAAAATTGTGAATCGGGGCTTCCCTGGTGGCGCATTGGTTGAGTCCGCCTGCCGATGCAGGGGACGCGGGTTCGTGCCCCGGTCCGGGAGGATCCCGCATGCCGCGGAGCGGCTGGGCCCGTGAGCCATGGCCGCTGAGCCTGCGCGTCTGGAGCCTGTGCTCCGCAATGGGAGAGGCCACAGCAGTGAGAGGCCCGCGTACCACAAAAAAAAAAAAAAAAAAAAAAAAAAAAAAAATTGTGAATCACTATATTGTACACCTGTAACTTGTGTAATATTGTATATCAAATATACTTCAATTAATAAAAACTTAGTAAAATGGGTAAATATATATATATAATGACTATATCAGAACACAATGTAAAAGTAATGAACTTAGTGAATATTAAGTACAGATAAATTAGATTAATATAAAAGATTAGAGAACCTCCCAAAAATCCCAGAATAAGAATTCAACATAGGCAAGATTAGAGGGGAGGGAATGATTTATTTAGTAATAATGTTAGACTATCTTCCTACTCATCTGCAGAAAAATAAACATAATATACTCAAAAACCAAATTCCAGATGGATATAAAGTAAAAATGTTTTAAAGTCTTAGAAAAAAAAATTCAAAGGCAACATGTATAATCCAGGAGAGAGGAGGCTTTTAGCCAAGATAGAAAGCCCAAAATTATTAAAAAATAAAAAAAGAGAGCGAGAGAGAGAGAAAGAAAAAGATGAATGTACTCAACCAAATAAAATTTTTTAATATTTATAAGGCAAATGATACCATAAACAAGAAAGGACAAAGTCAGGGAAAAAATAGAATGCAGATGACAGAAAGTATAAAATATTCAAAGAGCTCCTACAAATTTTTTAAAAAAGACAACACAACAGAGAAAAAACTGGCAAAAGACATAATTAGACAATTCACATAAGAACCAATCTAAGAAGACAACAAACAGATGAAAAAATATTCAAACTTTGTAATGCCCAGAAAATGAAAATTAAACTAGCAGTGAGCTTTCATTTTATACACAAATGTTAAATTTGTGCCAAATATTAAAAAGAATAATTGGATCTACTGCTGGCAAGGTATAGGGAAATTAACACTTAGCACACTGCTGATGGAAATGTCATGTCCACCTAAGTACAGTCCAGTAGGGTGGACAAAAGGATGAGTATTCTGGCCCCTATAGCAGAACATGACAGATATAAATTTCTTACATCTTTAGGCTCTTCCATGCAACTTCCTGGTTACAATTTAGCTTTTATGACCTACCTCACAGGAGAGCAAAGAATGGTCTGCCAGCTCCAGCGTTAACGTTCATTCACTTGGCGTATTTCTCACTGTAAATTAGTAAATTGGCAAACATAAAAGCTTGTCTCTGTCAGACTGTTTATAACAATTCTGCCCTCTGGAAAAGATTTCATATCCACTCGCAGCATTCTGGCTAAGTCAAGTTTTCTGACCTGATGCTGGTCTTTGCCAGCCTTCTCTGGCAATTCCTTAAATCAGAATCAAAATCTTTGGAGGGAGGCCCAGGCATCTGTATGTTTTTGAAAACTCCCTAACGTGGTTCTACTGTGCAGCCAGGGTGAAAAGCACTGCCTTCCACTATTCTCCTAAAGCAGAACAGTTGGTTCTATACAATGATTTTACTTAAAACTAATTCTGATGATAAACTTTGAAAAACACAGTAAACAAGGAAACCTTCTTATATAATACCACAAATAATATCCATCAAGCAATTTAGAGAGAGTTAAATGAATGCATGTCAGGGACAAAGCTCTAGGAAGCAAAATGAAGGATCGTTCATAAGATAACTCAAAAACCTAATTTTAAAAAGTCATATAGAGGACTTCCCTGGTGGCACAGTGGTTAAGAATCCTCCTGCCAATGCAGGGGACATGGGTTCAAGCCCTGGCCCAGGAAGATCCCAACGCGCCACAATTACTGAGCCTGCACTCTAGAGCCTGCAAGCCACAACTACTGAAGCCCGCGCACCTAGAGCCCGTGCTCTGCAAGAGAAGCCACAACAATGAGAAGCCCACGCACTGCAATGAAGACCCAACACAACCAAAAATAAAAACAAATAAATAAATAATTTTTTTAAAAAAGTCATACATAGTTCTCCCAGTTCATACTAGAAATCTTGATGAATTGATTTCTCTCTCAGGGTTTCAGCCACTTCACTTTACTCACTGTCCGTGACCCAAACCACATATCTTGGTGCCCAATCAATCCTCTGCCTTTCATTAGCTGTGATGTCAAAGGGTAAAGTTTCAATGATCTAAACTTCATTGATTCCTCCCTGTGCCCTATATTCCATATCTAGTCTACCCATCAAATCCCATCACTACTAAAAGTAATCCCCCCATCCTTTTTCTGCATAGCTAAATTTTAAGTTTAGGTCCTAATAACAGTCTATGTAAACTCCTGAAAAGTCTTCCTTCACAGTTATCCCTGCCTCTTAGTGGACGAAATATCGACTTCACATAGCAGCCAAAGGGACTACTTTATACTTGAACCATTACTAGGCTCTTATATACCAAACCATGGTAATCCAGTGCCTCTGTACTCTGCATAAAAATGCACCACTGGGCTTCCCTGGTGGCGCAGTGGTTGAGAGTCCGCCTGCCAATGCAGGGGACATGGGTTCATGCCCCGGTCTGGGAAGATCCCACATGCCGCGGAGCGGCTGGGCCCGTGAGCCATGGCCGCTGAGCCTGTGCTCCACAACGGGAGAGGCCACAACAGTGAGAGGCCCGCGTACCACACACCAAAAAAAAAAAAAAAAAAGCACCACTAATTACCTTCAGGAATATTACTAAAGCCATTTTGTTGGAACATTATTTTCTTTTCTTCCATAGTCTCCCTACGATAAAAATGGCTCATTCATACACTCCTCCAAAATTTTACATGAATTTTCTTCAACTTTTTTTTTTCAAAACAATTTTTTAAAAGCAGCTTTAGGCTCACAGCTAAATTGAGAGGAAGGTACAGAGATTTCCCATAAACCTCCTGCTCCCACACATGCATCCTTCCCCCATTATCAACATCTCCTGGTACATCTGCTACAGCTCATGAATCTATATCGACACATTATCACCCAAAATCCATAGTTTATATTAAGGTTCACTCTTTGTGTTGTACATTCCATAGGTCTGAACAAATGTATCCATCACTGTAGTATCATACAGAGCAGTTCCATTGCCCTAAAAATCCTCTGTGCACCACCTACTCATCCCTCCCTCTCCCCAGCCCCTGGCAATCACTCCTCATTTTACTGTCTCCATAATTTTGCCTTTTCCAGAATGTCATATAGTTGGAAACATACACTATGTAGCCTTTTAGACTGGCTTCTTTCACTTAATAATATGCAATTTTGCTTTCTCCATGTCTTTTCATGGCTTGATAGCTCATTTCATTTTACCACTGGATAATATTCCATAGTCTGGATGTACCGCAGTTTATTCATTTACCTACTCAAGGACATCTTGGTTGCTGAGTTGTGGCAATTATGAATAAAGCTGCTATAAACATCAGTGAAGCTTATTTTAAACAAAAAAGAGCCATTAAATGCATATAATGTAAATCTGTTATTATGTTACATTGTTACTATATTGCATGTTAATGGACATTAATTTATTCTTCAATTTTTATGAATGCCTTTGCGAGCTACTTTCTGCATCACATGGATCAATACATACAATTGAAATATATAACTTCTAAAACATTTCATATGATTTTCTACTATGAACTACCATCACATTTATAATTCATCATCTTCTAGTAGAAACAGGTCTGACAATTCAGAATTTGGTTTCTATAGCCTTCCCCATTCAAAGTGATTTCTCTTTTTGTAAAAACCCTTAAGATTCACCTGGTTGAAAACAAAATCCCATGTGACTGGCTCTGCTCTCAGGCCATCATGGCGTCTCCCAGTGGGAAGGGAGCCAGGGCTCCGGAGGCTCCTGGTTGCAGGCTCCAGCCACTCAGCCGGGACCTGGCAGACTCCATGGACAACGAGGAGGGGCTGTACATGGGAGTTGAGCGGTGTCCACTGTGTGCAATACCACCCACCAGCAGCTGACATGCACCAAGTGCGTCCAGAGAGGTGATTTAGTCTACTCTGATCACCATGACCGTGAAAGGTTTATAGACAACAAGGAAAGGTTAAGCCAACTTAAGAGCAAGCAAGAATAATTTCAAAAAGAAGTGTTAGGGACTTCCCTGGTGGCACAGTGGTTAGGACTCCGCTCTCCAAGTGCAGGGGCCCGGGTTCAACCCCTGGTCAGGGAACTAGATACCACATGCATGCCTCAACTAAGAGTTCACATGCCACAACTAAGGAGCCAGTGAGCCACAACTAAGACCCAGTGCAACCAAATAAACAAATAAATATTAAAAAAAAAAAAAGAAGTGTTAAAGGCTATGGAAGGAAAATGGATAACAGATCAGCTGGGGACGCAGGTTCAATCCCTGGTCAGGGAGCTATGATCCCACATGCCGCAGGGCAACAAAGCCCGCGTTCCACAACTAGAGAGAAGCCTGCGCACCGCGAAAGATCCCACATGTCGCAAGGGAGATCCCATGTGCCATAGCTAAGACCCGACACAGCCAAATTAATTAATTAATTAATTTAAAAATATATATGCTTTAAAAAAAAGAATTACTTAAAAAAATAAATGCTCATCAAAAAAAAAAACCCCTTAAAATTTCACTCACTTTAGCAAGATTTTTTAAAATGGCATGCATAATAAAAACCAACTAGTGGACCCAAAATAAAATTTTCAGAAGTAACAGGCACTGTCCTGTAACATCCTGCATTAATAGATTAGGAGGAGGAATAATTAAGAGAACACAGCCCATTCCATCCTGCAAAATGTTAAGCAACTATGACTTCTCAATGTGATAGTGAGATTGTAAACTTGGTTACCTCCAGAAAAGAAGTCTAAGGGTTTGGCCAGTAGTGAAACAGTCTAAAACTGAATGATTTGGGGTATAAACACTATAACAGGCCAGATACCTGTCAGATGTTATATTTAAAATATTCAGCAATCAGGACAGAGGGACAGTCAGAACAGCTTCTGGCTGTAAATACCAGTACAGCCATAAGGATGCATTATAGCTGAATATCAGCAACACTGAAGGTAATAAAAAATCTAGTAATGGAGGCAGAATGTGGTATCTAAAGAGTATGAGAACAGGTAAAAAGCACCAGGGGATCCAAGAAATAACAAGAGAGATGGCAGTTAGACAGATTCATAATGCAAAGTCTAAGAACAGGATATATATGGCCATGCACCTAGGGAGGTGGGTTTAATCATTAAAAAGGTATGTCAGCAGAACTTGATTCTCATCCAGTTTTACTTTTGTTTTCGGATGAGAACTTCATTCTCTTGAAGGGCAAAGCAGGGTCTCATATTTGGAAGAAATGGAATACCAAAGATTTTGACAAGGCAAGGCTCAGGAAGGAACAAGTACCATTATTAGAGGTGGAGCCTTTGACACAAGAATGGGTAGCAGCCCAGACATTGGAACTGATGAATAAAACCAAGCCAAAACTCATAGTGAGGTAAGGCTGATGCTGAGCTGTCTAGACTAATGAGCTAGGGCTCTCCCAAACCAACGTCCCATCTTAGCATAGGATTGGACCCAGGATCTGATGTAAGACTGAGTCTACACATGACTACAATAGAAGGTACAAACAGGAAAAGGTTGTGACATCAGGATTTATGGAATAGTGGGTCTGAAACTTACCATACATATTACACTGACCTTTTTGATTACTCTCAGACACCTAGGAATACTGTGACCATCTGTGTTACAGTTTCCTGATTTCAAATTTCCTATCTAATTATTAGACTATATATCAAATTTAAAACAAATCATTAAACCAAATACTTAATGAGTTAGATAATCAGCTGCACTTCTCACAACACAAAATGTTTAGACTTGAAGATAAAATCTGCCTTTTGTCAAATGGAGTAAACCTAGCTTAAGGAGTCAGAACATTTAAAATAAAATTGGAGAAAGCAGGCTCATGATTCCTAAACTCAATGATATCTGCAGCTGGGAACTCCAAACTCAGGGACCATCACAGACTTCAACAGTTCCCTTAACAGCACACTGAGTTGGCTGCCTTGTCTAGGCTTCATTTTTTAAAGCAGACAGATTTTTCTGAGGGATGAGAGGGTATCTGGGCACTAAGCAGTAGGTGATTCTTTTTCACTGTGACCAATGGATACGTCTCTGAAGTTAATGTCAATGAGAACATAAATTACCCTACCAAACTCCTTTTATAAAAGTCTAGTTAAAAATCTCCTTTACCTCCCATATCTACCCCAAGACCTATTGTTCCTAGTCTTAAACAGTCCCCATATCCATAATTGAGTTAGTATTTTGTAAAGCACTTAGAAGACAACCCACCCACCCATGTGGTAGGCATTACATATGTGTTCGCTAAAGAAATAACATTTGTTCCGCCTTCATCTCACATCTGGTCTACTGTAATAGCAACTTAATGCAACTCCCTATATATGCTGCACCCCTCTCTCTTCCCCCTTTTCTGTCCCCATCCCATGAAAAATGGAAGTCTAATGAATTCACCCCAACCACTGTCACAAAGGCCATCAATGACTTCCCATGTGTTTTACGTTTAAGACCAAAATCTATAAGACAGTCTTCAAGATTCCACATGGTCTGGCCCCTGCCAACCTTTGCAGCTCATTCCCATTACTGGCCCCATACCTCTCTGCTCCAGCCAAACTGGTCATATTTCCTCCCACCCCCCCAGCACATCATATCCCTTCTGCCCACCCACACATTCCCCGAAATTGTTAACTATTTCTTCCTTCACATTTTGCTAAAGTCTCACTAGATCAGGGGAATCTTTAAATTGAAATATGAAGGATTAAAAGAAGTTAGTTGGATAAAAAGTCTGAGTGTGTGTATGTGTATTTGGTTTATTTGGGGGGGTGTTCTTTGTGCACTTTACCTTATCTGAGCCCCCTTTTACTCTACGATAAAAATGGCAATTTATCAACTGATGAATGGATAAACAAAATGTGGTATATTCATACAATGGAATATTACTCAGCCACGAAAAGTAATGAAGTCCCAATATATGCTACAAATGGAATAACCTTGGAAATATGGTAAGTGAAAGAAGACAGTCACAAAAGAACACCTATAGTATGATTCCACGTATATGAAATGTCCAGAAGAGGCAAATCCACAGAAACAGAAGTTAGATTATAGGTATGAGGTTTCCTTTTGGTGTGATAAAAATGTTCAACAATTAAAAAGTGGTGATCATTGTACAACTCTGAATACACTAAAAACTACTGAATCACACACTTTAAAAGGATGAATTTTATGGTGTGTGAATTATATCACAATAAAGCTGTTATTTTTTAAAAAGCAGCAATAATAACAGTTTTCCTCAGATTTTCAGGATAACACGAGATTTAATAAAAGTATGTGTATATGTGATTGTACATACACATACACACACACGCACATTTACAATATGTACTTAACACAATACCAGACCCATAAGTACTTCAATAAATGGTACATATTATTTTAAGCAAATAACACAGATTTTAACTGAAATTAGATGATTGCATAATTGTGCTTTTAGGGTTTGGCTTTTACTATTTTTGCAATCCAGGAAAAACATCTGAGCATTAAAAACTCTGTTTATGAATTTTTTTCACTGTGCAAAAATTCAAGTAAATTATGCAAATTTAATTTCTTAACACACTATATCTTATTCACATTTTAATTTATAAAATTGTGGTTAAAATAAGTCAATTTATTTCTTCTATGTCTGTGATAAAAACTGAATTCTTTGAAACACTAGCTCTCATAAAATCATGTATGCAAAATAAATTCTATAAATTAATATATTTATGAAAGGTAGTATATTGATAATAAATGCATCTGTGACCTTAAAGCATTGCAGATAAATGACTAGATAGATCTCAGTACTGAATCTTGCCTTGTCTTATCAATTTTAGGGAACTAAGCCAATCTTTAAAATGATAACGTCTTCACTACACAGCTGGTTTAACAGAATGTTCCTGATTCAGTTTTTAAAAGAAGTAATGCCTAAAACTGTTGGCACAAAGACAAAATCCTGAATTTAGGCCATATGAATGTCACTTCATTGTTGTTACTGAAAGAAATAAGCTCAACTATAATCAAACTTCAGCAGCACTGCATCAACATTCTGCCGGCTAAGCAGGCCTTGAAACCAGAGGGCCTCTAGCAATTAATATAAAATGTAGCTTTGAACATTAATACAAATCATGGCAAACATATCTTATAAACATGAAACATTATCACATTTAATGATAAAGAAATATAATATACACTGCTATTAAGTTGTTTTCAATAACAAAAATCAGATTTTTGTCTCTTTTTCCTTTTTTCTTTGGATAGGGGCAATATTTGAAATATATAACTTATTTAATGGAAAAATTACTTTCCATTTCTGTTTTCTCCCTAAAAGCTATTAATAAATCAAGTTTTTCTCAGTTTTTCCCAAGGAATTCACTAAATAGAATATTGTAAAATGTTATTATTATTTTTTTAATCACTGAGGTATCCTTTTATGCATTCCTGCTTCAGGAACTGTTCCCCTGAGAAACATCAGTAATATAATAATAATTACATAGTCTAAGAGGGCTCGTATATTTATGCTCCTGCCTTCTTTCCTATTATTAATCCATTCCAACAAAAATGACTGCAGCCCTAAGCTTTATCTTAGTTCCCTGCACATTTACCAGAAGTCAACTAAGCATTAAGTATACAAAGAAGAACAAAACCACAATCAACCTATGCCCTCTAGGAGCTTATACTCAAGTAGCAGAGGAAGACATGAACAGCGTGCTAAGTGTAATGATACGGTAATGTTAAAGTGAAGAACAGACCTGAGGAAGCATTTAGTATCTGGCTGACTCAAGAAAGAGAGAGTCTTCAAACGTGAATAAGAATTCACTGTGAAGCAGACAAAGGGGTGAGGGGTAGGAGGTTAATTCTAGGCAAAGGCAGCTGCAAATATGAAGGCATAGCATGCTCCAGGAATTGGATGAGTATGGCAAGAGAAGAGACTGACAAGGTGAGCAGGGGCTAGATGACGAAAAGCTTCATCACACAGGGGACAGGAAGACTGTGAAGTAAGGAGGGGAGAGACTCTAGGAGCAGGCATTTAGAAGTAACACTTGGCAGCAATAGGAAAGATGCAGAGGACAAAAAAGAAGCAATGGCAATAACCCAGGTGATACTGAAGGCAGAGGGCTGAACTAGGCAGGTTAAGTGGCTGTGGAGCAGAAGGCAGGAGAGACTAAGGATGCTTTAGAAGGTAGAATGACAAGTCTTGGTGAATGAGGGCTGAGAGAGGGGTGTTCACTCACCCCTGGTTTCTGGCTCAGGGAGAATGTAGATGGCTGTACTACCTACCACCACGGGGAGCATCCTATCATTCAAAACTAAACTCCAGGCTTCCCTGGTAGCACAGTGGTTGAAAGTCCACCTGCCGATGCAGGGGACACGGGTTCGTGCCCTGGTCCAGGAAGATCCCACGTGCTGCGGAGCGGCTGGGCCCGTGAGCCATGGCCGCTGAGCTTGCGCGTCCGGAGCCTGTGCTCCGCAACGGGAGAGGCCACAGCGGTGAGAGGCCCGCGTACCGCAAAAAAACAAACAAAAAAACCCCTAAACTCCAATGAACTCCTTTCCTGCTAAGTAAGTTTCTCCATTCCCTGTGGTTCAATATGATTCCTTCCATCCCTGTACTCCCTCTGCCTGTTGTGTATACAAGAAATTTGGTAAGTCATAACACATACTTCATTTAACTGCCTTACTGTGACCTTTTCATGTATATTCCCTCTGAGTAAACTAGAGGTTCCTTATGATCAAACATCATGCCTATTTGTTACAGAACAGTATATGTTCAATAAACGTTGGCTGATTCAAATGTTGGTATCATGAAAACATCCCTAGGAAGAGACAGATAACCACTGTCCTTTTCTAGGGTCTTAAAAGTATTCTAGGGCTTCCCTGGTGGCGCACTGGTTGAGAGTCCGCCTGCCGATGCAGGGGACACGGGTTCGTGCCCCGATCCCGGAAGATCCCACATGCCGCGGAGCGGCTGGGCCCGCGAGCCATGGCCGCGGAGCCTGTGTGTCCGGAGCCTGTGCTCCGCAACGGGAGAGGCCACAGCAGTGAGAGGCCCGCGTACAGCAAAAAAAAAAAAAAAAAAAAGTATTCTAATCCTCTGTCTCTCTTTTTAAATACAATAGGGCTAGGTGAAGAAAAAAAAAAAAAAAAAAGACATCCAGAGCTGCTGGTGAAATAAAAACATTCTCCCACTTTCCAGGACTAGGGCGGACATGGTTAGGGCCTTACTGAACAGTGAGACTTGTCACTTCTTTTCAATATTAACCAACTGCTTTATAACTATAAAAACATCTTCAAGAGGTTTATACTATGAATGCGCAAGGGTGATGGGATACCCACAAACTGAATCATTATTTCACTAACAGCTAACAACAAAGGCTTTACAAACATCGGTTTTGGGTTCACTCTTGGATTCAGGGAATATGACTACATGAGATTTGGCTGTGACTGGTTACAGGGTTCAGGCAATGACATGTAGAAATGTTTAAATTGTCACAAAACAAAGTAACCATAGAGTTCACAAGCATGTAAACAAACTAAGTTTTTACAGGACAAGCTGCTGTGATATAATCTAAATACACTGTTCCTCTATAAGAACCCATTTATAGCTTCATTCTCACCATAAAACCGTCTTTCTATTTTTAAAAAAGTACATGGTGAGGATGGGGGAAGGAGGGAGAAGAAGGGGGAAAGGGAAAAAAATGATTAGAAACCAGAGTCTAGTTTATTTTAGTAAAAATATATTCTATAGTATCCTTTTAAGTAGTAAAAGTATTTAATTTAAATTAGTCATGATTATAATTCTCCCACTATTTTAACTATGTATATTCACTTAGAAACTTTCCTCATACTAAGATAATTTTCTGCCATCTGGCACAACAATATCTCCATATGGAAGCATTACTTACAAATCAAAAATAAAAGAAAAACAGAGATTGTAAATGCAGTACACTTGGCATAATACAAATCTCCTCAAATTATATTCTATAAAGTTTTAAGAGGTTCCCCCCCATATCAACATTTGCTCTTTTATATTATTTGATTACAAAACAAAACTCCATCAAATATTTTGGTTAGAGAGTTAGCAGGAAAAAAGTAAATTTAGTCTCTCATATTTTATTCATTAGTTTGTTCAAGCAGCAGCAGCACAGTTGGGAGCAAGAACAACTGGGTTCTAATTCCAGTTCTTTGCCACCATATGACCTTGGAAAAGTCACAGTTTTTCTATATTTCAATTTTCTTTGGGCCAAACAAACATTATAGCAGAATCTTTGCTTGCTTACTTCATTAGTCTGGTATCATTTTATTAAGGTAATTTTCACATAAAAAAGAAAGAAAAGAATAGAAAAACAGACTATGGTGAGAAATAACTTCCAGAAGTGTTTTGAGAGCTTCAGAGAAAAGTGCCATTGGAAATCACTGGGAAGACTGAACAAAATCAGTGTTTCTGCCAAATCCACATATTAGGAGTTAATAAAATAAGAGCTCAATGATATTAGTTGTAATGACTTAACTGTGAACTCTGAAATACAAGTACATCATCCTGAATGCTCTTTATCAGAAAATTCACTACCTATGAAAATTATTCAATGTAACTTCAATTATAGGACTAGGGGAAAATTACAATCATTATATTACACTATCTGATGCCTTAAGATAGCTGATGTTGCTTCAAACATTTTGTGCTAACAGAACTATGGAAGAGTACTGGTATCCGATAATCCTGCAGACAGAGATCAGAGTCTATTTGTCATCTTTTTTCCCCATTTTTGACCAATGGAGAGAAACTTTGCCAGAATGACACAAATTAACAAGAAAAGCCAAGGCTGGTCAAAGAATATTTGACTACCCATACTACAACTGCCCAGTGTGTGCACATCTAGGTTTTTCTATCTATCTTACTGATTACTATTCAAGAAAGTATTCTTCGTGTTATTTTCAACAGCTTTAATTCTATTTGAATTGGGCTAAGGAATTAGCATGCAAGGAATGGCAATGATCATACCTCAGCATTTCTCCTGTTTAGGCAAATATACTTACAGCTGCTGCTCCAGGACTTTAACAAGGACTTTATGCTAATTTCAAAAAACATAGAATCCTGTAGACTCAACAGTGTGTCCCAACTGGCTGCAACAGCAGCAGTAGCAGCAGCAATGGATTTGTTGATCTCTCTCCGAGCTGTTGTCCCTTCTGCTCTCACAGGCAGCAGAGTTTTGGCCCACAGTGCCTCGGCTTCATTACCATGCAGTCTCGCAGTGACGCACAACTATAGTGGAAACGCTGCTGAATGCAGATGAACTATCCAGCTGAATAAAAGCTTACAAGTTTATCACGAGTGCCCTGAAGGACACCCTCACCTTTCTTGCTGTAGATATACACGTGGCCGCAATCATCAGCTCTGTTTATGTCCCTGTTATCAGTTTTGCCGCTGCTTTCAGTGTAGTCACTACTGCTAGTAAACAGACAAGGGTAGAGCTCTGCCCTTGGATGCCAACTTTTCTCACTAGCTGAGAGCCTTTGAAATAAGAAATGAATTTGGGTCTAGCATAAGGTCTTTAAGTCTCTTCCTGTAATAGCTGACCCCCTCCCCCACCAAAAAAACATCGGTGGTATTTATCCCACTCCAACCAGTGTTCTCTAGGTGATTCTAGTAGTAAATTCTCTCCACTCCTCTACACACCCAGGCAGTAAGCAGTGACTTTCTCAGCGTGCTCATGATGATGCAGAGTCCACTGCCTCACTTAACCCATCGGAGAAAATGCTGGCTAATGGAATGAAAGGATGATGTAATGAACACCGTGGCTGAGCTTCCATCAGCCTCTAAAACTGCTCAGCTCAGGACAAAGTTTCCTCTGCTACAGGCAACTTATTCAAAAGCGAGAACTCTATTTAAATAATGGGATTATTTCAAAACATAGGGTCTTCTATTTTTAACATAGCGCGTAATTCCCCTGAAAATCTTATAGTCAGATATCAATGAATAGCAAGAAATCCTCTGGCCAAATAAAATGCACGTTTTAAAAACTTTATCCTATAAAAGATATTTTAAAATGGAAAACTGATACTATTGAAAGCCTGACTGCTCTTCAAAAAGTAGAAAAATTCTAAAATCAAACCTGACAAATAATATTTTATGTTCATATCTGAAGAAAAATGTCTTGACCTCACAATTAGTTTACTGTGACTTTGAAGGTCAGTGGGGGGGGTGTTTTTCCATATGTGGCAATACATTTGTATTGATCCACCTATATTTTTATCCTTTAAATACCACAAGAAATAAGTAAATTCAGTGATCAAAGTCATAACTGAATAGACTAATTCATAGCCAAATGGCTAGGTGCTGTATTAAAAGCTAAAAGAATATCCTTCTACGCACAAGTATCATACACCAAGGGATAAAGATAATCATATTCATTAAGATACATTCAGTGGTAATAGCAGTATTGAGAGTGTCATTTAAAGCTTGTATTTTTCTTCAGAGTAGTCCAGGAACTCTGGAATAAGTCTGTGGCCATTACTACCCCTGAACAGGTCCAAAATCTAAATTTAAACCAGGGCCACAAAGGCTAACCAGGCAGAACTCCAATACCACAATACTGTTGTTTGGCCACATCTTGATCAGAGACATCTCAGGATCAGGTAAGAGCAAGGTTTCCCCTGGCCTAATGGAACACAAATGCCTCATGAAGTTGCGTGAATAAAGGGTATTCCACAGTCCAAAAACACTGCCTACTACATCCATTCTTGTACATTAACAACATATGTCAACAAACAAAAGGCTCTCGGTTATATACAAACCAGTTCAATTTCTCTCTTTAGTTAAATTATTCCCCAAAGTGATTTGACAATACAATCCTCTTTTCATCAAACAGCTGTTAACAGATTCAGGGAATAAGCTGATCTAGACCCAAAGAGACTACACCAGTAAATGCCAAGACTCAGAATCAAACCATGTCAGCAGGCAGACAAGTTAGCAGGCATACACACAGATATTTTACCATAGTTTTTCTACCCCTACTGAGCTAATAAGACTTTTAGTCTCACACAAATCTTGAAAACTACTTAATACTATTTGACTATAATGTCCCACCAAAGTAACCAGGGTTCATTCTTAGTAACCTTTATAAACTATAACAAGCAAAACCAACTGTCATACAGAATGTCAGAGTAGGATACATTTTTTAAGGAATGGGGGTTAAATAATAGGTGATTTTCTCACAACCTTAAAAAAGGATTTTCTTCTGCTGAAGTTTTGTATACATGGATCTAAAAGAATAAACCAGAACCTAAAGTTTCTCTTATACCTAATGAGTCTGTTACTATGTGTATACAGCCAAAGCAAATCAATAGTTTCTTGGAGACATAGATGCATAAAAATTAATTTCAGAGCTTATCTTGGAAGTTCCATTTACACTAGGACTTCCTTGTAGACAGAGGGTGAGTGAAAATTGTGTTTTCCATTTATACGGAGAATAATTCAACAGGCCCATGTGGGCAGAGCCTGGGTTCTGAGCTTTATCCTGAAATGTAAAAAATAAAATAAGTAGCATTATTATTCCAACTCTTAATCACAACTAACAAACATTAATGGATTAAATATCTCTTTTCTAACCCTTGCCAAACATTCATCACCCAAATCACTGAAGTAGTAACTAGGAGAACTACATATGCACCCAACAATTCTTTTAGAAGACTGGGGCAGAGTCCCACCGTATTCCAAATGCTTTCTCAATCCCTCAACTACTAAGCAAATTTTTTAATTACACAAATAATAATACTCATATCATTCTTCAAGTGATCTCTCTATGCTTAACCTAGCAATTAATCACAGAAACAAACACATAGCCTAAAGATCTTGCAAGCTTGACAAAAAGCCAGTCAAAATGTCAGTCAGTCTTCTTTATTCTTTCTATACATTCAGAATTCTCCAAGTTGCAACATTCATATATATTTTTTTGTCTCATCACCATAAAAAGATAGCAGCACAAATCATTTCTCGATGGCATATCCTGGGCAAAGCAGAAAAATCTACTTTGTATAATTTCCTTCAACAACTCCTCTCCACCTTTCAGACTGTAATATTGAAGAATGCTTTCAAAACGATAAGATTTAGAACATTTTAAAGAAATACACAGTTTCAATATTATCAGCCTTTGCTGAGGTCCTCTTGGCATGGGCCAGAGACTGTGAAGCACTGGGTACAAAAGATGACCGTGCCAGTCCTCTTGACCCCAGGAAATTAGAAAGTAGGTGTCCTTTTTTCTTTAATCAATTTCCATTTAATTCTATGCCCTTTTCACTGGCATTTTAAGGATTCATGGAATTGGTTACTTGCTTTACATTTCTAAGTAGAGGATAGACAGAGGTACATCCTAGTAAACCGAGAGAACGTGTACCAGGAAAACTTCTCAGAAAATCCTACAAAAATATTGCCATTTAGATATGTTCTAAATGGATCCAAACAAAATGTTCTTTAATAAAAAATGAAGTTTGGATTTAAATGACTATATCATACAATATAACCTAATAGAATTTAATGTTCCACCAACCCAAAAGGAAATAAAAGTCTTCAATTATTAACATTCTTAGGAAGTGTACAAATATAATGGATCATTCCTTATATTAACACCTTTTAAAATATCTAGAAATTATTAAACTGGTATCCAAACAACCATATTATAGAAAAAATAGAAACTTGGCAAATTTTTCTACATAAAATATCGAAAATCCTATCACTCCTAGAGCCTTTCACAGTCCCCATACATTTCAGCCTCTTCAGAAAGTCCTCATCTCTTCTGGAGTTTAGAAAAGAGATCAAAAAGCTTTAGGTATGGAAGGAAAGATGCTCTCAGGTCTATTAGGTATTAACACCACACACGAAATGCAAAAAAGAAAAAACAGAAAAGGCTGAAAAAATCACTTCATATTCTGTTTTGCTGTATTAAATAATACACCAAAAAATTAACAATAATCGTCTATAATTATAACAGTAGTTAACATTTACTTTTTAGTGCACTTAATTCTACTTTCTTCTTTCTCTATTTCCCAAATTTTCTACCATGAATTTGATTTAACATTTTAAAACTTCATTACAAAAAGAAAGCAGAGCTCCTTGGAGAAATGACTGATTCTAGGGCTAGAGCATGGAACACACAAGATAAGCCTGGAACATCTTGTAGGGCCAGAAAGTGAGAAAGAGCTCAAAACACAAAATAATGTGGGTATGTCAAAGGGATATTGGAGCCAAGTGATAGAACTGCCAACAGCCAAAGCTAACACTCTGAGCAACAAAATAAACAATGTAGTTTTGGAATACAATCCAAAGTATAAGGTAAATAGCCACTGAGTCTATACTTATATAAACAAATGATTAAATAAAAGAGAAGAGACAACTCTCACACTATACAAGAGTTAACCTAGCAGGCTTGACTGATAGTCTTTGAAAGGCCTGCTTACAAGATTGGCAGAGTTAACCTAGGAGGCTTGACTGATAGTCTTTGAAAGGCCTGCTTACAAGATTGGCCCTTGGCTAGCATCCAAGAACTTAAATTTTAAGAGGGGCCCACCATTCCCATGATAAGAGTGGCTCACCATGACTAAATTGCTGGTACAAACAATATAGTTTACACTGAACAACTGCTTTCCCTTCAGGGAGTCTAAATCTGGGTATGTGCCATGTCATCAGCCCCAATAAAAATCCTGGGATCTGAGTCTCTAATGAGCTTCCTTTCTATGAGGAGAAAATAGAAGACCTAAAAATAGACTCAAACAGAACTTTGAGAGATAAAACACCTAAAACAATAGATTTAATGGGTGGGACCAAGAAAAGATTAGATTCTGAGGAAGAAAAGACCAGTGAACTTGGAGAAATGGAAATAGTAACTCTCCAAAGTGAAGTCCAGATGATAAAACAAAGCAAAAAAAATGCACAAAGCCTCAGAGACCTTTGGAACAACATCAAATAGTCTAATATATGTTGGAATATGCCAAGGCATACCATACACAAACTGCTGAAAACCAACGACAAAGAGAAAAATCTCAAAAGCAGTTGAAGAAAATGATAAATGATAAGTTACATACAGATGAACAAAGATAAGGATGAACACAGATGTTTCATCTTTGTTGCCACGCATGGGATTTCTCTAGGTGAGCGGGGGCTACTCTTCATTGCGGTGTGCAGGCTTCTCATTGCGGTGGCTTCTCTTGTTGTGGAGCACGGGCTCTAGGCACACGTGCTTCAGTAGTTGTGGCATGTGGGCTCAGTAGTTGTGGCACGCGGGCTCAGTAGCTGTGGCTCGCAGGCTCTAGAGCGCAGGCTCAGTAGTTCTGGCCCACGGGCTTAGTTGCTCCACGGTATGTGGGATCCTCCCCAACCAGGGCTCGAACCTGGGTCCCCTGCATTGGCAGGCAGATACTTATCTACTGCACCACCAGGGAAGTCCCAGGAAAAGACCTTTTATTTCTCGTTTTAAATTTTCTTTACGATAACTGACTGCTTAAAGCAAAAGTGCTTAACAATGTACTATCAGGTTTATAATGCGTGTAGAAATAAAACAGTTGACTACAGTAGCAGAAAGGATGGAGAGGAGAAACAGAAGTATAAAGTTTCAAGTCCCTACATTCTACATAAAATATTATGCTATTATTTGAAAGTAGACTGTAAGTTGAAATTCACTTTGTAAACCCCAGAGCAACTAATTTTTAAAGGAGAGAGATAATAAGCCAATAGCAGAATAAATTAGAATACTAAAAAATATACAACTAATCCAAAAGAAGGCAAAGGAGGAAGGGAAAACAGATGGGACAAATAGGAAACAACCGCAAGATAGATTTAAACCCAACCAAGTCACTAGTTAAATATAAATGGTCTAAATATGGTGTGGAAGCATCATGTCAGGTACAAAAAGGATAATTTAGTGAATAAAACAAAGCTTTGTGCCCTTGGGAAGGTTAGGATCCAATGGTGGTGATAAAGAGTGTGTGGTATGTGTGGGTGTGTGTCCCCACAAACATCCATCCAAATATAAACTAAGCAGTTGTGATTTAGTGCTGTGAAGGCAATAAAGCGGGTACAGTGACAGAGAAAACCAGAGGAGGCCCTGCTGAGTTAGGGTGATCAGGGATGGCCACTCTGAGGGAACAATATCAAATCTGAAATCTGTTTAGCAGTGGATCTTCTTCTGAAGAATGAATCTTTATGCTTAATCCCCAAAAGGAAAACAGACTGAAATCAAAGTAACCCTGGCTGACCAGGGTTAGAGCACCAGAGTCCTACCCACTTGCCTGAGGAGATTCTCAAAGAATCCTTGAAATACCCATAGGGCCCCAAGAAATATTGAGGTCAGTAATTGGATGCTATAGAAGAGTTCTGAGCAGGAACAAGGTCAGACAGACCAACCTGATTGGTGATGTGGAGAATGGACTATCTAAATTGCTGAGGTGAGAGATAAGGACTAAAAAGATAAATAGTATACATACTTAGAATACAACAGAAAAGGGCAAAAAAAGATGGGAATAGGAAGACAGATTCCATTTTTTCCTAATAGATACTTCTTGATGTATCTGGTGACTGACAGTATAGGAAAAAAAAAAAGCGGTAAAGCTGAAACACTCAAAAGTGACCCCTAGGCTTAGGTGACTGTGTGGACAGTGGTATTAACCATGGACTAGCCAGGTGTGGGTCACATCAAGAAGGGCTTGGACAACATAAATCTAAAGTACAAAAGGGATGTCAGAACTAGAGATAAGAGGAGGACAGAGACAGAAGAGGAGCAGACAGACAGCCAATCCCACAAGCTCTCCAACTTCTCCATTTATGAGGGGGGTAAACAGAATTCACTATTTTCTAATACATGCTGGCCAACAATAACCACAAATTAACGAATTCAGCTGAAATGAAGAAAAATAAAAACAAACAACAGAAGAGACAATAATTCAAACATGGTACTATGAAAGAGCAAATGAAATAAACAAGTGAGTAAGGAAGGGACTCTGCTCCTGAAACACAAGGATCAGAATTCCATCTAGATTTCTGGAGAGAAAGGTTTCAGGTCATGACCAAATGAACTGCTTATTTTAGAAGTATAAATCAAGTTTCTGAATTAATGGTCACAACTATAAAAGGGTCTCATAAAAATAAGTTTTAGACAAATGTCACAGATGGGATTAATGCATCAGTATATTCACAAATTAGCAGCATAAAACCAATAAAGAAGCATTTTAACTAAGCTCAATAACTTGGGGAGTGGCTACCTATACAGCAATTATATTACTTGTGAATGCCGTAAGGTACAATTACTGTTACCTTCTTGACACAAGGTATTTATTAATAGCCTAACTTATTCCTAGCTTTTGGTTTAAGTTCTTTTTTATATATTTCACATGTAAAACAAAAAAATTTCTTCCTCTGCTTAAAATGAAGTAGTCCAGACCCTGTAATCGTACTTTCTCCTCTGCCCTCACAAACCATACCAATTTGCTATCATTTGGCCCAATGCTAAGATATTATTATTTCTTGAATGAAAAAAATCTATTTCTGAATATACTTAAAATTGATTCTTGAGACCTTAAGAACTCTAGACATCAGAAATTAAATTTAACTGCCTGAAATAATTTTTGAAGATACTGGTGATAAAAATCCAGCTACAAATTTTCTATTCAAAAGGCTAGTTACTGGATTTGTAGTTTTACAACATGCACAATGTATATTCACTGCCCCAAAAGAAACTAGAATAGTTAATACTAAGATACTTTCATTGTCAACACATGGTATACAGATATATTGAGAAGAAAAGAGTATATGCATTACAACTGGTCAATCCTACTGGGAAAAAATAGGTAAAATTCTATGAACCATGAATAAGGGAGAACATAAATGTACTGTCCAAAGCAGGACTTCTTTGAGCGTGAAAATAGGCACGAACTATTAACAACATGTCAGAACAAAGATGTAAACCATTAACTGTCCAAGGTCAGTGGAGACCAATGGTCACTTTATCCATGAAGCACCATCACAAAGTAAAGGCTCACGACTTCCTGCCAACACTTCCCTTTCTGAATTTTTCCTACCTTGTCAGTAGCACAATAAGCTTTCAGTCAACTAGAAATTTTTATTATTAGAGCCCCCTTTTATATCACTCAGTTTTAAAACAAAGGGGTGAGTTGGCAAGGCTGTAATAAAGTATAAGAGGAACAGTCTAAATCAGTAAAGGAAAGGAAGTGTCAAACTGCAGAGGCACTCAAATGTAAAGACAAAAATTACACTTAGGAAGTAGAGTACCAGCAGTGTTAGGAAGAAAAGGTGAAGAGATTGTCCAGTGTAATTAAATGGGCAAGCCCAAAACACAGGAAAATGTTTACGCATCGTCAAGTTTAATCATAATGTACTATATTAAAACTAATTTGGAAGAATTTACCTTCGTAATCTTAATATTCTTTAAAGCCTCATCCTAAACCTTATAAATCAGAACCCACTTCTTTATAAGATCCCCTAGGTCATTCTTAAGCACAGTAAAGCTTAAGAAGTGTTACTTTAAATTATATTAATACAAAAACATCATTATCTTGCTTATGTCCTTTTTAGCACACATCTATACTTATTTAAAAATAGAGATTAAGAAAATTCGGGACCTCCCTGATGGCGCAGTGGTTAAGAATCCGCCTGCCAATGCAGGGGACACGGTTCGGCCCTGGTCCAGGAGGATCCCACGTGCCGCGGAGCAACTGAGCCCATGCGCCACAACTACTGAGCCTGCGCTCTAGACCCTGCGAGCCACAACTACTGAGCCTGCGTGCCGCTACTGAACCCGCGAGCCACAACTACTGAAGCCCGTGCACCTAGAGCCCATGCTCCACAACAAACAGAAGCCACCACAATGAGAAGCCCGTGCACCGTAACGAAGAGTAGCCCACACTCGCTGCAACTAGAGAAAGCCCGTGTGCAGCAATGAAGACCCAACGCAGCCAATAATTAATTAATTAATTAATTAAAATAATAAATAATAAAAGACATATTCATTAAAAAAAGAAAGAGAATTCAGAACCTGAGAAATAATAAAGATAAATTTTCTGCATTGCTTACAAAGAACTTTTTAGAGTTTTTTTTAAGTTTCTCTATCATGTAGACTAGAAATATATGCCACCTTATACTTCTTCTTGAGAACAGTATAAGAGATTGTCAGATGCCTTACCTAACCTTAAACAAATCACTCTCTAGAAACAGAAAAATCTATCAAAAGTCTAAGTAAAGGGGTTTCCCTGGTGCCGCAGTGGTTAAGAATCCACCTGCCAATGCAGGGGACACAGGTTCAAGCCCTGGTCCAGGAGGATCCCACGTGCTGCAGAGCAACTGAGCCCATGCGCCACAACTACTGAGCCTGCGCTCTAGAGCCTGTGAGCCACAACTACTGAGCCCGTGTGCCACAACTACGGAAGCCCACGCGCCTAGAGCCCATGCTCCACAACAAGAGAAGCCACCGCAATGAGAAGCCCACGCACCGCAACAAAGCATAGCCCCCGCTCGCCGCAACTAGAGAAAGCCCGCACACAGCAACGAAGACCCAATGCAGCCAAAAAAAAAAGAAAAGTCTAAGTAAAAGTAGAATTTAAAATTTAGGCAAAGTGATAATAATTTACATCTGTAATATCTAAAATTATTTTGGATTATTGTTTAACAGTTTAAATGAATAAATCAATGATGGAATGTTCACTTGCTGATACAGCATTTAGGAAAACATAATTCTCAAAGGCAGACTGATCCTCATTTTGATCGCCATCTTTCTATAAAGAATCATTGTCTTTCTTAAAAAAAAAAAACCTACAATGAATTACCTTTAGAGCTGATCTATTCTATTAAAAAATGACTAGGCTTAATAAATTTTATGATTAAAGTAAGGCAAAGTGTGTACTGTATCCACACATGTGGCAGGATAGAGTGATAAAGATGGGTGAAAGGTACCAGTATTACCTAGTGGACAATGAGTTCCATTATGGAAAGGTCCATAAAACAAAATGATTGGTAAAAAGCAACTATTTCAGAACTCCACAGCAGGATATTAAAGGCATACAGGAAATGTGTTAAGCCAACAATTGTTATCTTTAAAGAATAAATCATCTGGCCTTCCACAGAGAATTGCAGATTTTTTTTAACTGGAGAGTCTTTAAAGATCACGTAACATAACCCCTTAAATTTTAGATAAGATAACTGAAGCCCAGGGAGAATAAGTGAGGGAGTTGGATCCCAAATCAAATTAATAAATATTTACTGAACACCTACTATGGATAAAACACTACTCCAAGGGTTACAGAAAATAAGTATAACAGTGAACCGCTTCTTCAAAGTTTCCATTCTATTTCCCAGGTAAATTACCAGCATGTAGCTCCCTGATGTTAGCAATATCCTTTTCCATATTCTGGCTTAGGGTTGGAATGCTTAGGCCCCCAAGCCAAATCTGGTTCATCACCTGATTTGTAAATAAAGCTGTACTGAAACACAGCCACACACATGCATTCACATTTCATCTAGGCTCCTTTTGCTCTACAAAGACAGAGCTGAGCAGTTGTGACAGAGACTTATGGCCTACAAATCCTGAAATATTTACTATCTGACCCTTTCCAGAAAAAGCTTGTATTCTAGATCATCTTTTGCTTGATTTGAAGGATTTTTTTTTTCTTTTTTCACTTTCAAACTAATGGGAGGCTGCTTTTGCCTCAGGAGCCACTGCCCACTGAGCGATGTGCTAGATGGTTTTGAAGGAAGAAGTCAGTGGGCTAAATATGGCAACTGACGGCAGCTCTTCAGAACAAGTGAAAACTTGCTCTGGCACATAAAGGACAAGAACCAGAGGACAGAAGATGCTAACCTTCAACAAACATTTAATAACTGCTTCCTAAGTGCCTGCCATGGGGCTGAGCTCTGGGGCTACCCACATAAATAAGACCAACTCAGTTCTCAAAGAACTCACTATCTGGAAAAAGAAACAATACTTTCATATTAAATGGAATAACAGAAGCTAGTGGACAATGACAGAGAATAATTAACTGAGGTTGGGGGTGAGGGAAACTAGTCAACCCCAAGGACAGTCACACAGAGACTTCTATTCCCCCTGCAGAGTTCCAGTTTCAGGAAGTAACCAGGATTAGAAGCTTATCACTATGTATGGTTGCCTCAACCCAAAGGCCACTACTTATAGGTGGGTGGAGTTAACCCTTGGGCTGTATGTTGCTTCCTGAATTCCTTTTATAGCACACTTTATTTTTGTTTAACCTTCCTAGTATATTCTTTTAGTTACATTTTAAATTTACATTCAGCTTTAGTCATCTTAACCTATTTTACTGTGCATTTTAACTTCTTTGTTATTTTTTTAGAATCTTTTGATATATTATTTTCTATCATTTTATTCATCTTTGTACACATTATTTCAGTATTTTTGCCTAATATTTATTTATATTTTTCTTATACCCTTTTGTTTCAACTATTTTATCTTATTCATAGTATCTCCTTCCTTTTGTTTCTCTAAGTGAGAATAAACAGGGGTGATGATCAAAATAGTCAGCCACCAGGAAGGTACGGTAACTGAACAATTTACCAAGCCCAGCCTCAGAGTGGAGGTGGGTCCTGGAGTCCCTGTTATGCCTAGGTCTCACCCTTTAGTTGATGAAACCCGAGGTGATCAAAGAGGGTCCTGGGGTAGGGCAAGAGGGCTGAAGCAGCAGGAGCACTTGGGGAAGGGACGTAGGAGTAGCTAAGTATCAACTGATACGAGAAATTGTAATATTTTAACAACCAGTATCACCATACTAGATAAACATCAATTCTGTGATTAGGAAATGGGAGAGTAAGTGGTATAGGAGGAGACTATTCCAGGCCTCTTAAAATGGAGACAGATGCATTTTTATTTCGATTAAGTTTCTTAAAAGTCCTTTCTAAAAGCCAAAGAAGTAAAGACCCTGACCCTAACTATAGTCACACTTAACTGCCCCAATTTTTAAAAATATACACCCATGTAACTTGAGGAGACAGTCCAAAATAACCCTTCTTAAGAAACGTTAGGCTGGGACTTCCTAGTAGCGCAGTGGTTAAGAATCCGCCTGCCAACTCAGGGGACATGGGTTTGAGCCCTGATCCAGGAAGATCCCACATGCCGCGGAGCAACTAAGCCTGCGCGCTGCAACTACGGAGTCTGTGCTCTGGAGCCTGCGAGCCACAACTACTGAAGCCCACGTGCCACAGCTACTGAAGCCTGCGCGCCTACAGCCTGTGCTCCACAACGAGAGAAGCCACCGCAATAAGAAGCCCGCGCACTGCAAGGAAGAGTAGCCCCCACTAGCCGCAACTAGAGAAAGCCTGTGCGCAGCAACTAAGACCCAACGCAGACAAAGATAAATGAAATTTTTAAAAAAAGTGTTAGGCTACCTTTAAATACAGCCAAGAGAACCTACTGAAGTAATACTGTTACACTAACTTCTAAAAACCTTTGTATCCGAATCACAAGATCTTTTGGCAGTAGCTATTTGGAAGAGCACACATTATAGACAAAGAAGGAAAGCACAGGAGAAGGTGTTGCAACTCAAGTTCCCACGAACTGTCATGTAGCTATAAATCACACGCTAAAATGGTTCGGAATTATGCACGACGAAAGACCTAGATCCAAATTCCTAGAATGTTTTCTACGATGGAATGCTCCAAAGATAAATCCTAGTTAAATTTGATTCATCTGTCTCCAAGTCAAAAATTCAAAAGTTTTTTTAAACAGTAATAGCCACTATGTATTGAATCATGTATCAATTTTGTTACCATTTTTGGTAATCTTGAAAACAATGCTACAAAGAAAATATCATTCAAAGTGATAGGTGAGGTCAACTGGCCTAGAGAGATTAAGTAGCCTGTTCAAAGACACGTAGCCAGTCACCAGCGGAGCTCAACTCAGTCTGGATCAAAGCCCCACTCCATGCCATTCTCAATACTTACTTCACTGCCTCTCTCCCATCACGCCTGTAGGTCTTTTCCAATATCTCTCCTCTATCATGAGAATTCTCACAGACTCAGAAAAGGCATGACTATAACCACCCATAAGGCTTCTCCTGCAATCGCCAATGAAAACTACCTGAGAAGTACTCCAAAGGCCCTCTTAAGTAAGGGATCCTACTTGATTTCAGGACACTATGAAAGCCCAACACTTCCAAATCTCATTTACATAAACAAGAAGAATTCATGAACTCCTTCACATACTTACACCGTGAGAACAAGGTATCATTTGGGTCAAGCCAGAAATTCCACAGCAGACTGATTATAATTTGGAGCTCAAGTTCTTCCATGACACTGTCCTGCCCAAGAATCTTTTAATGACATTTGAATTCCAAAGGATTCTCTATCTCCTTTGGTCTGTTATCACTTACAAGCATTTGAAGTGGCAAAAGAAAACCTCAGAGTCCAGTCTTTGATGAACACTTAAAACACTCTTTACTCATCTCATTCCCTTCTAAAAAGAAACTGGCCTGCCATGCTATTCCTCTACCCAACATAGGGTGCATCAAACAAAAGCGAGATATTCAGGAGGTACGAAATCTAACCACTGAGAGCAACGGTTCGACAAAAATAAAACTAAAAAGAGAAGCCACCGCAATGAGAAGCCTGCGCACCACAATGAAGAGTAGCCCCTGCTCGCCACAACTAGAGAAAGCCCACGCGCAGCAAAGAAGACCCAACACAGCCAATAAATAAATAAATTCATTAAAAAAACCAATACACTTTCTGTGGGGATGACAAATATCAGTATTAGGAAATCCAATTATCCAAAAATAAATAAATAAAAACAGGCATGACTATACCACTGAGTAGCCAAAAAACCTCAAATAATTTGGTTAAGCCTCTCTGAACTTTTAAAACTTTGTATAACAACCTATCTCACAGGGTTTTCATGACGACTTGGATAACATCTGCTCATTCAACCAATATTTATTGAGCAACTATTATGTTCCAAACCCTGGAACATATCAGTAGACAAAGCAAAGTCTATGTTCAACTTACATTCTGAGAGTGGAAAAGGGACAGGTATGCACTAAATGGGTAGACAAATTAGACCATTTATTTGTAAATCAAAACAAGAAAACAATGCCCAGAATACATAAGGTGCTCAAGTAATGTTGACATATATTTAGTTCTGTTCAATGTCTCATTATCTCTGTTCTTGGTGAATTATAAAAATCAATTATATTTACACTCACTTATTCTTGACTCCAAACAGAATGAACAACAACAAAATTAAGGTTGATTCCGTCAGAATAAAAATAACCCAGTCCTGGAGATACAAGGACTTTGAGCTGTCACAACAGAAGCCTGTGGACACTGCCTTATTCTTAGGATCTGAGGCATAACTATGCCTAACATTCATTCTCCTTCAATGGTGAGACAGCCCTGAAGTATATTCTGAATCAGTGAAGGGCATTTTCTCCCCACCAACTCTTACGCCTGAAGATAAATATTAGTAGAACTGGCACAAATAATATCTATCAGTGAAATCAGTCTTTGATCACATAATTAGGACTCTACACAAACAATATTGGATTTTTAAGCATCTTATGAATATGATTACATAACATGAACATTTTGATTCCTTTTTTTTATTAAGGAAGTAAGGACAGCAAATAAATGATTTACTTCTTTAACAAAATTGCAACATTATACAACTATATAGAGCTCCTTTATGATAAATTATAACTGTTAACTAATCATTTAATCAAAAAGCTCCATTAAAGTAGGAATCAGGGAGGGTAGGGGGGAAATCAATAGGTCTACTAAAGGCTTTAACTTAAATATAAAATCCATGTTTATTCCCTAGACTTTTGACGTAGTGCCAAGTCCCTGTCTCTTAAGGTGAATTTGCTGATTACTCTGTTGTCTTTCTCGCCTAAAATACAGCCCATGTACATCACCTATGATACCTAGTTTCAATTTCTTCAAAGTGGAGTGGGAAGTTGAAGGTATGTGAGGGCAAAATCCTTCCAATCTTGTATACTTATCTGGCCTACATGTAATTTAAAAGCAAACTTTTCGAGGAATTCACTTTTATAGAGTATGAGCAAAGTATTCAACTTTTTTACACCGAAACAACTTTCTTTTCAGGCTCATACTTTACTGAATTATGTGATACCTAATTAAAATACATGATCACAATTACAAGTATAACTGGCATAAACAAGTTTGGTTTAAAAGGCAACCAACTCTTGGTAAGCCCACACCTGAATCTGTTAGGAGCAGAAGCGGTGGTAGGGGATTTGAACAGTGTGCAGTGTACTACAGGCATGTGTTAATATATTTTACAGAGAAATAGAGGATTTCTGGTAAATCCAGTGTGTTGTTTGCGAATTTCTATGAAACTTTTAAAACATTAGGTTACTTAAAATTTAGAGAAAGTTAAAAAATGAAAAACTTTATCAAAAGTGAAGAAAATTGTTCTTCAAAATATCAACCCCTGCAAATACCTCAAAATTCTATGCATATTTTTGTTAAAGAAACCATAAGCATCTATACATATTTCTGGAGTTAAAAGTAGCAAGGTAGGGCTTCCCTGGTGGCGCAGTGGTTGAGAGTCCGCCTGCCAATGCAGGGGACACGGGTTCGTGCCCCGGTCCGGGAAGATCCCACATGCCGTGGAGCGGCTGGGCCTGTGAGCCATGGCCGCTGAGCCTGCGCGTCCGGAGCCTGTGCTCCACAACGGGAGAGGCCACAACAGTGAGAGGCCTGCGTACCGCAAAAAAAAAAAAAAAAAAAGTAGCAAGGTAAATTTCTATATACTGCAAACTTACCCTCTCACAAAAGTACAATTATCAATCCATATTACAATTTTGTCTAAAATTCCTTAGAAATAATTTTTTGTCATTTTGAATTAACAATTAAAGAAGTTGGAAACAACTGATCCAAATACAAAGCTATGAGATTACATACCAGTTTTTCTCTAAAAGAATACTTCCTTCTTTGCACTACTGATATGAAATCTCTTCATACTCTTGATCTCTCCTTTCATTAAATGAGCAAACTGTAACGCCCTTTAGAACTGTACCCAGTTCTTTGCATGACTTCTGGATAAACTTCTGCATTATCTCTATCCAAGAACCACCAGCAAACAAGAGGTAAATTCATTCATGCTGAGTTGCAAGTAATCAGTGTGTAGACTGGTGTGAATCATGTGGGTTTTATTCTTACATACAATATAAATTTAGTATCAAATTTTGAGATTCAAGAAAAGGACTTTATCAGTAAATTCAAATTTCAGAAACCAAATCTTTTTATAGATATTGCCAAAGAAGTCCCTTAAATTAATTTTAATAGTCATTCCCTAAAGTTGAATTTTATTTTTGAAGAGAAAAATGGGGCAAGAGTTATTCCACAAAGGACCCGTGACCTCTGAAATTTCAAACAGATTCTTCAGTTGTTTCAGTTCCATGATTTTGCTTTATTTTGACTGATTAGTAAAAAGATATATAGCATAGAAAGCCCTTAATCGTTACATTGAGTGCTATTTGCAAATTAATGTAAATTACAAAATCTCATTATTATACTTAATAACATATATGCTATGTTCAAAAATGTGTAAGACAGTCTTAAAAAAAAAAGGAGCCATATTAAACTCATGGGCATAGGATATTACATTTAAACACCAGGTCCCTTATATATGCTGTGGTACAGTGAAGAAAGCAACTAAATGATTCAAGACTGAAAGCTAAAGAGTAAATTTTTAATAACATAAATAACTGCACATATTAATACATTCATATTCTTCAGTTATGCGTATCTATACTGTTGAACACAAAACTAAGTACTACTGGGGCTTCCCTGGTGGCGCAGTGGTTTAGAGTCTGCCTGCCGATGCAGGGGACACGGGTTCGTGCCCCGGTCCAGGAGGATCCCACATGCCGTGGAACGGCTGGGCCCGTGAGCCATGGCCGCTGAGCCTGCGCGTCCGGAGCCTGTGCTCCGCAACGGGAGAGGCCACAGCAGTGAGAGACCTGCGTACGGCAAAAAGAAAAAAAACAAAACAAAACTAAGTACTGAATGATATACAGATTTTAATTGAAATTAAGAGGCACTAACCCATCAGTAGTCTCACCTCCACTTTATCCACCCAAATGAGTGAAGAGTATAAAAAAAAAGACTTCTAATACCAGTATATTCTAGATATGAATATTTCTTTTTAAAACTTAAAAGCTCCTTCTCCTTTCTTTTACATAATTTTTTTTTTTTTTTTTGCGGTACGCAGGCCTCTCACTGTTGTGGCCTCTTCCGTTGCGGAGCACAGGCTCTGGACGCACAGGCCCAGCGGCCATGGCTCACAGGCCCAGCCGCTCCACGGCATGTGGAATCTTCCCGGACCGGGGTACGAACCGGTGTCCCCTGCATCGGCAGGCGGATTCTTAACCACTGCACCACCAGGGAAGCCCTACATAATATTTTTAAAACAGAAATTTTAGTTTCTCCTAAGTGTGACCCTATTTTTTTTTTTTTTTTTTTTTTGCGGTATGCGGGCCTCTCACTGTTGTGGCCTCTCCCGTTGCAGAGCACAGACTCCGGACGCGCAGGCCCAGCAGCCATGGCTCACAGGCCCAGCAGCTCCGCGGCATATGGGATCTTCCCAGACCGAGGCACAAACCCGTGCCCCCTGCATCGGCAGGCGGACTCTCAACCACTGCACTACCAGGGAAGCCCTGACCCTATTTTTTAAACTGACAAGAAACAGTGTTAAGGAGAGTACAAAGAAATAGAGATACTGCCCTAGGGAGCTTAAATTGAGAAAATTCTGAAAAGTAACTTGGCACTGTCTATCAAAATTTTAAATGTACACAGAAATTTATACTAAGAAGCAATCATACAAAGGCATAAAGTAATACAATAAATGGATAATAAAGTAATAAAATAAATGGATATTTATTACATAATTACTTTTAATAATTAAAAATTAAAGTCACTCAGTGTTCATCAGTAAGGACTGATTCAATAAATTATTATGTCATACAATGGCATGCATTTTAAAGAGACAGAAAGATGGTTATGATGTATTAAATGAAAAAGCAAGTATCAGAACAGTTTAGATAGTAAATCTCATTTTTAAATTCTATAAGTAAAAATGTATATGTGCATATTAAATATGCATAAAAACAGCTGTAAGAATATATATCAAACTTGCAGAGGATTTACAGAAAATCTCCTTTCTACTAAATATTACATTAATTTATATGAGTAGTTATATATTCCCTATAATAAAAATTCATAATCATACAGAACATTTTAACATTTTTAAGTGTTTTAGTCAAAATTTTAAAGCAGGCATTTTTTTTCATCATCTTCCTAAAGGATTTTCCTTTTTTTTTCCCAACATTTTCTAGTTACCATATGCAAACCTGATTTTTCTCCTGACACATGAGTATCATCCTCTCAAACTTTAAAAGGCATTATATTCAACTTTGTAGAATTATATGAAATAAAGGTAGTGACACAAAATAATCATTATTATATTCAAAGATTTAAAAAAAATATTTCATCCCAAATATTCTTTATCTTTAGAGCAAAAGAATGGGACTTTTTTTTTTAAGTGATTTCTGTAGTGATAGATAAAACTCAGTATCTTGTTTTTCACGTATATACTCTACCGATTGTAAAATAACACTTTTTTCAGTAAGTATAATCCTTCATCATAAAAATATTTTCCAAGATCACTAAACTGTTAACTTTATTAATGGCTTTATCTTGATCTATAGCAATCAATATTTCTCCATGTAAACTCAAAGCAAAATTTTGATACTAAAAAAATTTAGGCCAACTATATATTTACTCTATTTTTAAATTCTTTTTAGTATTTAAACTTGATTTTCAAAATAAAGATTTATGCTCACTAGAATTCATACTTGTAAAAATAATTTTACTTTTCTAAAACAGTTTTTATTAAAGGATTGAAAATACATTTTTACTTTACCTAGTTGCTGATGTTGGTGTTTGTCATAATTACTGTGGCCACTCTCCTCATATACAGTCTTCTCTGATGAAAGCAAACTAAGAGGTTTCAACTTCAGCAATCTTGGACGACTTTCCTGAAAACTCTCTCTAGTGTCCAAAACCACATCTCCCGAATGAATGGGAGGAACAACTCTCTTCAAAAAGTCCATTTTAAGGTTCTTCTACATTACTGGGCCCACGAGCACACAGAAGGGTGCTTGTACCAACTTCCTTGATGAGAAGGTAAGGTCCACTCTTTGTGTCAAAGAGCAAAGAAACGTCATATGAACTTAGGTGGGTCGCCTGCCAGCTGTTTTGAAGCTGATTTTTAGGACATTTGCTGTTCATACTGATAAGAAGTCAAACAGCTACTGACTGTGAAACTGCACTTCATATATACATGTACATGTACAATGGGTGTCAACAGCAATACTGGGACTATAAAATGGTTAGCATCCATCTAGTTTAACATTTAGACTTTGAAAACCTACACTGTGATAATGTTAAGACAAATTTACTTTGGTCTGAGGTGTGTCTTATTTTTAAATACACTGAACAACTTAAATGTGAAACAGTAACTTGTATTCAAAAGATAATTCTTATCATTCTGAAGACTCACTAATAGACCGCAGGAACATCAAGTTTTACAGGAGGTGAAAAGGAGTAATTTAAAACTATACTGTATTATGAACATCCCAATATACTTTTAAACACACACACAAAAACCTCTTCATTATAATCAATCATAAGTATCAACAGTAGCAAAGGAAACCTTGGCATGAATTACTAAAAAAAAAAATTGATAATTTAAAATGTATGAATCTAAGAAAATAAAGTTGAACAGTTTAAAGTATAAATATTTAATAAATAAACCCAGTAATCAACCTTACATAATTTATTTCCAAATAACTGAGCATTCTACTAAATATTTTAAAATAGCAAAAGTAGCTGATCCTACTGCCTTACTACAATCCAGAAGCATGACAAAATGTGCCAGTAAAAGATGCCTACATAAGACTTTGTGAACTTAAATTAATGTCTTTTCTCCCTTCCTTTGCCTGCCCTCTGGTGGGGTTACGAAGTGACAAGAAAGAAATGGAAAAAAAAAAATGGGAACAGATAAGACGTAAACATCCCTAAACTAATCAAATTGATAACTTTGAAGGATACACATTTTAATAATAAAAAAAATCTGATTCACTTAGTGAAACACAAACACAATCTCACTCTTCCAACACTCAATATGAAGAAAATGGTCTACATATATTAAAAGATGAAGCATAAAATTGTCTACACAGATATCAGGGAAAATTGTTATAATATAAAAACAAGGAAATTTCTGGTCTGAATTGTCGAGTTTTTAATCCTTATTCTTCTGCCACATTAATAATGAAGTCAATTATTCTCTATTTCGTTCATTTAAAAGATGTTAAGTAAAAGTCCTTTACACATAAAGCATTAATGTAGTATTAAGGTTCAGAGAAAACTTAGAGGATTTATTAATGCAAATCCTGTCTCATGGAATCCTACAGTAAAAAGGAGAAAAAAAACCCCAACAAGAACTCAAGTAAAGGACTCAAATTTCTTGCCCTAAAGCAGGACTGTACCAACTAGAAAAAAACACTGACTTTTTAAAAAAGTCCTTCTCAAAAAAATAAAATAAAATAATTTAAAAGTCCTTCTCAGAAGTAGATTCTCTCTTAACCCTGGAGCATAAGAGGATTAAAAATTCATATCTGATCAGCCTATTCCCTACACACAGAAAAAACAAACTGGTTAGAACCATAATCCATATCCCTTAATAGCCTAGGAGTTATCACTGTATCTTAGAGGGTTTTTGTTTTTTCCATGTTACCTCATTCATTCTTTTTTTTTTTTTTTTTAATTTATTTGGCTGCATTGGGTCTTAGTTGCAGCACGTGGGATCTTTGTTGCAGCATGCAGGATCTTTCGTTATGGTGCGCAGGCTCTTCTTCGTGGCGCAGGGGCTTCTCTCTAGTTGTGGCGTGAGGGCCCAGTAGTTGCGGCGCACGGGCTTAGTTGCCCCACAGCATGTGGGATCTCAGTTCCCCAAATGAGGGGTCGAACCCACATCCCCTGCACTGGAAGGCGGATTCTTAACCACTGGACCACCAGGGAAGTCCCTCGTTCATTCATTTTTTTTTAACTGAAGGATAACTGACTTACAATATTATACTAGTTTCAGGTTTACAACATAGGAATTTGATATTTTTATAATTATGAAAAGATCACCCTAAGTCTAGTTACCACCTGTCACCATACAAAGTCATTACAATATTACTGACTATATTCCCTATGCTGTACGCTACATCTCCATGACTTATTTATTTTATAATTGGAAATGTGTACCTCTTAATCTCCTTCACCTATCTCACCCATATCGCCAACACCCTCCCTTCTGGCAAGCCCCTGTTTGTTCACTGTATCTGTGAGTCTGTTTCTGTTTTATGTGTGTTCCTTTGTTTTGTTTTTGAGATTCCACATATAAATGAAATCACATGGTATTTGTCTTTCTCTGCCTGACTTACTTCACTTAGCATAATACCCTCTAGATCCATGTTGTTTTTTTGTTTGTTTCCTCTTTACTGATACAGTCTCATATTCTTTAGAACAGGTGTCCCCAGCCCCCGGGCTGCACAGCAGGAAGTGAGCGGCGGGCAAGCAAGTAAAGCTTCACCTGCTGCTCCCCATCATTCCCCATCACTCGCATTACCACCTGAACCATCCCCGCCCCCCATCTGTGGAAAAACTGTCTTCCACGAAACCCGGTCCCTGGTGCCAAAAAGGTTGGGGACTGCTGCTTTAAAACTTATATGTGTGGTTTTCCTCAGGTCCCACTGTAGGTCTTCCTTATCTGTGGAGCCCAGGAACACAGTGGTATGCAACACATGCTGATTATGGAGGACAAGTTACCTTCATGTTTGTCCATGATGTACAAGACAACCATGTATGTCACTGTTAACCTCACTGTTCTAAACCACACTTTCAACTGGAAAAAGGAAGGGCAAGGATTAGGTGTTATAGGAGGGACCACAAGATTTTTCTCAGATTTCCTTCATTCAACAAATATTTGCTGAGCAACTTCTTTAATGGCCTGTGCCCAATGCAAAGGCATTAAGGATATGTCTCCATCCCCAAGAAGCTTAACTCTCACAACTACAAGACTCCCTTGTCTCAGTTGGCTAAGGCTTTGTTGAGCCTACATTACACTTCAATTTCCTCTGCCCAATAACCTCCTCTCTTTATAGGTTGCTGATCCCTAATAAACATCCCGGAAGCCAAACTCCCTTCCAGCATCAGTTTTTGGAGGACCCACCCTGAGACATACAGCAAGAGGGAAAGCAGGGCACTCCAGTATCTGTTACTAGCTGAATCTATGCTGAATCTATAACAGGGAAATACCATAAAGCCTTGTTTGCATGTTGATATTTCTAAGATCTTTGGTTGATCATCACAACCTTGAACTCTTGGTATAAGAGTTACAGGACTGAGAAATTATAATAAAGGCTAGTCACTCAAAGACAGAATTTAAAAATCTTTTTAGACCTCATGGTCACTATTTAGCCTTTAGAATATTTATTATCATCTTACCGTAGAATTCAAGACAGTAATTTCTTGGTGGTAAGTTGGATCATCTAATCCTGGCTGTGGGACTCTTGAGCAGTTCTGAGAATTAAGCATTTAGGTGTGAATCATCCAAGATTCAAATAAATGGCTTCAGCTCTGAAGAAAAACAAAACATGAGATTGACACATTAGATATGTTTATAAAAAGTACATCTGTGTGTGACTCATATCTACCCTTACTTCTGAATATATTATATTGCAGTGTCACCTGGTGCTACAGTTATTCTCTTTCAATTAATGTTGCATTACACTTTTTTCTAACATTTTATTATGAAAAACTTCAAACTAATGCAAAATTATTAAGACTAGTATAATGAACCCACAATTGTTAACTCACAGCAAGTCATGTTGCATTTATATTTTCATACCCCCGCCCAACTCCCACCACTCTGGATCATTCTGAAGCAAATTCCAGGCATTATACCACTTCATCTGTAGATAACTCTGTATGTATCTCTCTAAGACAAAGATTTGTTTTTTAAACATAAGGCAGTATCATTATAATATCTACAATAAATTCAAAATAATTTCTTTACAACATCAACTACCAATCAGTGCTCAAATTTCCCCAACTTTCCCATAAGTGTTTTTTTAAACAGTTTGTTCTAATCCAGATCTAAACAAAATCCATACAGGCAATTGTTACTGTCTCTCTTAAATCCCTTTTAATCTATAGTTTTTTTCCTTTCTTCTCTTTGCAGTGACAAGCCATGATGCTTTTACTAGGCTATGACTGAATTAATACATTAATACCTTAACTGTTCAATAATACATTAAATCCATTTTCATTTTATTCACTAAATTAATCAGATTTGCAAAACAGTTCATATACCCACTAGGCCTAATATTTATCCCATCTACAGACAGTGTTTAGGATGTATATTTTTCAAAGTCCTATTATAATAACTCTGAGAGGGTCATGGATTGTGAACTACTATACCTTATATGTAATAATTTGATGGCTACTAAGAATGAAACCAATGACCATAGGGAGTTACCCTTTTACCACATATAAGGCCTCACATGTAATCATGCACATTCCATGTTTTTATTACCATGAAAGGTCTGTGCATTTTTCAACAGTTAAATAGGACACATTTTTAATTTGTCATTGAAACTCTAATCAACTTCATTTTAAATCACATCGGTTTCGTACTACTTTTTCTGTTTAATGAATTTAATCCCCAACCCAACAGAAAGAACTACTTGCTGAAATATTAATTTTGTACTTAAAACTTCTTAATCTGAAATTCCTTTAGCCAACTTAGAAAAAAATATAATGATATTTCATTTATTCAGAGGTATAATCAACTAAATCATGACTAAAACCAAATCTTTGAAGCCCCAAAACTGGTAAATATGAACAAAATAGTAACTTAGATGCACTTGTTCATAATCAGATATCATTCAGACTTATGGAATTTTTGACTGCCCCACCAAATATTTCTGAATCTATTAACAAGAAGATATCTACAATTCTGCCATAACTTTTTATCCTTTATTTTATATAAGGTTAATGGAATTATTTCTCCCTCAAAGCAAATAAAGATTATCTGACAAATAGCATACCATTTCTTGTACATAGTGAACAGAGCACAGTCATGTACTGGTGTGTATTTAATGAAATTTAAACTATTTTTCACTTTGTCTTCTAGGACAAATCACAAAACCAAGTACTGCTGGAGGACAAAGCAGTTTTAGGAACACTGCAAAAATTGCATCTAGGATTGATTTGTACTACCATGTCTACGTCTTTCTTTTTGCTTCATTTTTGAATATCCTTCTGCTCAGACACAGCAAAGGCTAATGCCATGCTTTTTATATACGTTTTCTCTTCTTATAACCACACTGTCAGAGCACTGTCATTTTAAGACCTCGCAATGTTTGCCTAGAATTTTTAATACCTCTCTAGTAGAGATACAGCCTTCCTATTTTCCACTTTCACTTTTGATAAAATAAACAAACTTTTGTCTTTAGTTACCCTGGAAAATATTTGGTTTATACTTCCCTGGCTTTCTTTATAGGTTATAATCATTTTTAGCAGGGATGGGTTTTTGTTTTCGTATTGTTTGGGTGTGGTTTGGGTTGTTGGTTCTTTGGGGGTTTTTTTTTCCTTTTTTCCTATCAATTGCACTTCCACCTTGTCTCCATATATATCATCTAACATGGAACTCATTTTTATTTTTCATTTCCCTTGATTAATTTGGAGAATATTTTATCTACAAGAAGAGTAATTTTTATTGCCATTTTTATACTACTGCTTTTGAGATGGTCAAGGTCAGAGAGGTTAGGTAACTGTGGTCACAGTATACACATGACCAAGCCTGTTGTTTCTTATTTTAAAAGAAAAAAGTCATATAAACAAGAGTGACTTGAGGAGGTCAGTTGGTGTTTGACAACACTGAAGATAAGACTGTAAATAGTCAAACAGCACAAGCTTTACAGGACCAAGGCTTTAAACCTTCAGCAAGACTAATGATCTAGAAGCTTCCACGTGTAATAAATAAAGAGAACAGTGGCCCAGCTCTGGGGCTTGGGAGGATTCTTAGGTCAAATGAGGTCCTTCAGGGACAACCCTGCTTCGCTTCAGTCTAGAAAGTAAAAGAGAAAGTTGAATGGGTGCTCAGATAACACATTAACCTCATTTCCTTTCTGAAAAGAATTACGAGAATAATAAAGAACAGAAATGCCACAAATCTAATGTATCCTAATTGTAGTAAGACGTGACATAAAAGTCTCTGATATACATTGATACAGAAAATGATAATCTCAAGCAGAGTAGAAATTAAGAATAAATGAATCTCAGTGATGTTCATTATAAGTACTCTCAATACTTACAGACTTGGAATACTTCATAATTTGAAAAGGAAAACAGGAAGTTATGGTGCCTAGCACAAGGTAGATTTGAGCTCAACATAATAAAAAGAAAAAATTACTATATAATTCATTTTTAAAAGCTTCTTCATAAAGAAATAGAGTTCCTACTCACTGAGTTTTTAGGCAAACATTGTTAGAAATGCTATAGAAAGGGTTACACCACTGGGTCAAAAGATTAAGCTAAATTACTTAACAGATTCCAACTTGAAACTCTAAATTTCACTTCAAAATGTATTCTGTACTTATACTTGAATAATGGAATGTGTGGTGACCTAATGATTCAATCATATTTCAACTAAAGAAAGAAACCACATTGCAAAATATGAAATCTATAAGGGAAAATTCCTGCCCTTCTATTGAAAGTATTCTGGGAATATTGGAAGGCCTCTTAAAATGATGCAATGATTTTTTAATAAATTAGAATAATCATAGCTCCTATTTGTAACAGCAAAATAAGTGTGGAAAATGTAAAATGCAATGACTTTTTAAATCTGCTGAAGATTATGGAAAATGTGAAAAATCTATTCACGAAGACTCAAATGCAGGCAGCAAATAATTACTCAGATTATCTTTTCTGTCTGGCTGGCAAAAGTCATTAAGATAAAGAATTTACAGTCATCCCTTTAATTAAGAAAGAAAATTAATGATTCATAAATTAACACTGGTTCCATCACACTTCAATTTTTAGAAATTCACTTTTTCTCTTATTTTAGAAATGTTATAATTTTTACAATTTTTAAAACAAACCTGCACTTTAATCTTTTGTCATTCTTTTAACCTTCTACCAAATTTCAATTTTAAGAAGTATGGAAACTTATGATGCTGACTAATGCAATCACAGATTACACTATATCACCTGCTAAAAATGCCGTATAATGGTACTGAGCTAGAATAATTGGGCTTCACTGCAAAACTCTAAATCTCTTGCTGATAAAGCAATGTTCTCTGCACGTAAATTTTTCAACATTTTGTTGATTTTACATTTTTAGCCACAATAGCAGTTACTGCCATACCACTTGGTTTAATGAAAACAATTAGGAAAATTTTCCATTCTCAAATTTAAGGGGAAGTTTTTCTATAACAATTTAATTCACTGAATCAAATGAAAACAGCGCCAAAGTATATTTTCTAATAGACTGATGAATGAATATGTATTGTTTAGAACAATTTTTCTGTTACATTTCTACAGCATTACATTTATAGTATTTCTAACCCATTCTACAGCATTTCTGTTGGCACAGAAAAAACAGGAATTCAACCACAAAATTATCATACAAATGCCCTACCTACTCATCTAGACTTACAAAAAGAAAAATTTCGGACAAATATAGAAACAGCCAAGTAAGACATCAACCTCACTAAATCTGGAATTTTCTTCTATCCCTAATTTCTAAAAATCCATTGCTGTATCTATGCCACACATAAATTTACAAAAATCATACCTTTAACAAATATTTATTGAGCAGAACTATGTGCCAAGAACCAGGGACAGAGGAGTGAACAGAAAAGACAAAAGTCCCTAGCCTCACAGAGCTTACCTTCAAGTAGGAGCTTGAATTTTGATTTTGAATTTTTTTGAAGTCATCCTTTTGAGAATCTGAAAAAAGTTTTGGAGGCCTCTCCTTCCAAAATGCACATATACCTAATTTGGCAGGGTTATGAACCTTTATAATCCAATCATTAATTATGGATTAAAAACCTGAAAAAATCCTCCTTATGCTTATTTTCTATGTCTACCATTTATAGTTGAGAGTTTCATAATTTTACTATTCATAGTATAAAGAAGTAGTACAGTCATCCCTCAGTATCCAGAGGGTATTGGTTCCAGGACTCTTTGTGGAAACCAAAATCATCAGATGCTCAAGTCCCTTATATAAAAGTGTGTAGTATTTGCATATAACCCACTCAAATCCTCCCATATGCTTTAAATCCTCTCTAGATTACTTATAATACCTAATACAATGTAAACGCTATGTAAATAGTTGTATATACAATGTTAATGCTGTGGGAAGCAGCAAATTCAAGTTTTGTTTTTTGGAACTTTCTGGAATTTTTTTCTAAATATTTTTGATCCAAGGTTAGTTGAATCTGTGGATGTGGAAGACTCAGATACAGAGGACCGACTGTACTTTTTTCTTCCCCATTAAAATACTTAAGGCAAGATGACATGATACTATGCATAGAGAATCCTAAAGATGCTACCAGAAAACTACTAGAGCTAATCAATGAATTTGGTAAAGTAGCAGGATGCAAAATTAATGCACAGAAATCTCTGGCATTCCTATATACTAATGATGAAAAATCTGAAAGTGAAATCAAGAAAACACTCCCATTTACCATTGCAACAAAAAGAATAAAATACCTAGGAATAAACCTACCTAAGGAGACAAAAGACCTGTATGCAGAAAATTATAAGACACTGATGAAAGAAATTAAAGATGATACAAATAGATGGAGAGATATACCATGTTCTTGGATTGGAAGAAGCAACATTGTGAAAATGACTCTACTACCCAAAGCAATCTACAGGTTCAATGCAATCCCTATCAAACTACCATTGGCATTTTTCACAGAACTAGAACAAAAAAATTTAACAACTTGTATGGAAACACAAAAGACCCCAAATAGCCAAAGCAATCTTGAGAACGAAAAATGGAGCTGGAGGAGTCAGGCTCCCTGACTTCAGACTATACTACAAAGCTACAGTAATCAAGACAGTATGGTACTGGCCCAGAAACAGAAAGATAAATCAATGGAACAGGATAGAAAGCCCAGAGATAAACCCACGCACATATGGTCACCTTATCTTTGATAAAGGAGGCAGGAATGTACAGTGGAGAAAGGACAGCCTCTTCAATAAGTGGTGCTGGGAAAACTGGACAGGGACATGTAAAAGTATGAGATTAGATCACTCCCTAACACCATACACAAAAATAAGCTCGAAATGGATCAAAGACCTAAATGTAAGGCCAGAAACTATTAAACTCTTAGAGGAAAACATAGGCAGAACACTCTATGACATAAATCACAGCAAGGGGCTTCCCTGGTGGCGCAGTGGTTGAGAGTCTGCCTGCCGATGCAGGGGACACGGGTTCGTGCCCCAGTCCGGGAAGATCCCACATGCCACGGAGCGGCTGGGCCCGTGAGCTGTGGCCACTGAGCCTGCGCGTCCGCAGCCTGTGCTCCGCAACGGGAGAGGCCACAACAGTGAGAGGCCCACGTACCACAAAAAAAAAAAAAAAAAAAAAAAAAAAATCACAGCAAGATCCTTTTGGACCCACCTCCTAGAGAAATGGAAATAAAGACAAAAATAAACACATGGGACCTAATGAAACTTAAAAGCTTTTGCACAGCAAAGGAAACCATAAACAAGACCAAACAACAAGCCTCAGAATGGGAGAAAATATTTGCAAATGAAGCAACTGACAAAGGATTTATCTCCAAAATTTACAAGCAGCTCATGCAGCTCAATAACAAAAAAACAAACAACCCAATCCAAAAATGGGCAGAAGACCTAAATAGACATTTCTCCACAGAAGATATATAGACTGCGAACAAACACATGAAAGAAAGCTCAACACCTTTAATGATTAGAGAAATGCAAATCAAAACTACAATGAGATATCATCTCACACCAGTCAGAATGGCCATCATCAAAAAATCTAGAAACAATAAATGCTGGAGAGGGTGTGGAAAAAAGGGAACACTCTTGCACTGCTGGTGGGAATGTGAATTGGTACAGCCACTATTGAGAACAGTATGGAGGTTCCTTTAAAAACTACAAATACACCTACCATATGACCCAGCAATCCCACTACTAGGCATATACCCTGAGAAAACCATAATTCAAAAAGAGTCATGTGGGGCTTCCCTGGTGGCACAGTGGTTGGGAGTCCGCCTGCCGATGCAGGGGATGTGGGTTCGTGCTCCGGTCCGGGAAGATCCCACATGCCGCGGAGAGGCTGGGCCCGTGAGCCATGGCCGCTGGGCCTGCGCATCCGGAACCTGTGCTCCACAGCAGGAGAGGCCATGACAGTGAGAGGCCCGCGTACTGCCCCCCCCAAAAAAAGAGTCATGTACCAAAATGTTCATTGCAGCCCTATTTACAATAGCCCAGAGATGGAAACAACCTAAGTGTCCATCATCGGATTAATGGATAAAGAAGATGTGGCACATATACACAATGGAATATTACTCAGCCATAAAAAGAAACGAAATTGGGGCTTCCCTGGTGGCGCAGTGGTTGAGAGTCCGCCTGCCGATGCAGGGGACGCGGGTTCGTGCCCCAGTCCGGGAAGATCCCACATGCCACGGAGCAGCTGGGCCCGTGAGCCGTGGCCGCTGAGCCTGCGCGTCCGGAGCCTGTGCTCCGCAACGGGAGAGGCCACAACAGTGAGAGGCCCACGTAACGCAAAAAAAAAAAAAAAAAGAAAGAAACGAAATTGAGCTATTTGTAATGATGTGGATAGACCTAGAGTCTGTCATACAGAGTGAAGTAAGTCAGAAAGAGAAAGACAAATACTGTATGCTAACACATATATATGGAATTTAAGAAGAAAAAACATGTCGTGAAGAACCTAGGGGTAAGACAGGAATAAAGACACAGACCTGCTAGAGAATGGACTTGAGGATATGGGGAGGGGGAAGGGTAAGCTGTGACAAAGCGAAAGAGAGGCATGGACATATATACACTACCAAACGTAAGGTAGATAGCTAGTGGGAAGCAGCCGCAGAGCACAGGGACATCAGCTCGGTGCTTTGTGACCGCCTGGAGGGGTAGGATAGGGAGGGTGGGAGGGAGACACAAGAGGGAGGGGATATGGGAATATATGTATATGTATTAACTGATTCACTTTGTTATAAAGCAGAAACTAACACACCATTGTTAAGCAATTATACTCCAATAAAGATGTAAAAAAAAAATAAAAATACTTAAGGCATTCAAATTTCAATAAAATGTTTTCTATTTATTCCATTTTTCCCTCTCACAAATTTACAGGCTGTCAGAGTACGCTTTATCAATCTTGGTTTTTCCAGAAAGAAATTGATCCTAACCTCTTTGGTAGCTTCATAGGTAAATTTTCTGATTTCATTAATTATTCTCTGGACCTTCTTAAGTTAAAATCCCCCTCCCTCTGCTCAAATCTTCAGCTAAAGTCTCTGTAGAAGTCACCACAGTCCCTGGAAGAAGATATATGCTCAAGAGAAACCACAATAAAACCTTATTTAACCCTAACAGAAACCATCAATTACCCCCAAATTTTTGTTCTTGCTTTTCACAAAAAGAGAGTGACCCCCTAGAAAAAAGCTTTCTTATTTAAAAATACATCTAAAACACTTTTAGGGTTATTACTGTCTCTAATCAATGTCTTATGCCTTATATACCTATAAGTTTTTAAATTATACATTTGAAATTTCTCTACCTAATTATGATCCTGAGGTCCTAAAAGATTAAACATTAAAGAAAATTCATGAAAATTTGATATGTGTATTTTAGATGTTATATAAAACAATTTACAGTAAAAAGGTTTCAAGGCTAATCCAAATTTTAAGTTAATTAGAAAAATGAATAAGTAGCTGTGAAAGGTCACAGAGCAAGTAAATGGCCACAATTTAATCTCCAAAGTTTGTCTTTTCTCTTTTTCTCTGTGTTTATAGTCTCCAGCAAGCTTAGAGAAGCCTCACTTTTGTAAGAGCAACTATGAAAGCACAAATTCCCACTGATGTTTAGATGACCTATTTCTCTCAAATTTATAGCACCAAAACAATTTCTCTAAGTTTAAGGAAGAATGATCATTTGTTACCTGCAGTCTCATAACTTGTATCAAAAGCCTTTAAAAATGCTTATGCGCTTTGACCCAATAATTCCACTTCTAAATGATTTTTCTAGGAAGATAATCAGAAATGCACATAGAGATTTATTCACAAAGATACCATTGTACCATTATTCCTATGAGCAAAATACTGGAGCGGAGGGGCAGAACAAAAACAAAGGACCAGTTGAAAAAAAATCACGGTATATTCACTAGATGAAATGTTATCCATCAATTAAAAATCATATTTTTAAACTAATATGCCATAATATTCACCACATATCTTTAAGTAATATGTAGAAAAACAAAGCAGTATTTACAGTATCTTCCTAATTATTGGAGATAAAACTACATTTAGAAGCAAACAATAAACTTAGAAGGATAGACTCAAATTGTCAAGGTATTCAATCTCTCTATGCCCATTTCCTCATCTGCAAAATAAGGATTATAAAACCTCTCAGGGCTATTATGAGAATTCACTTTTAGATGAAAAGTGCTTAAATAGTGTTTGACACATAGTAAGTACTCAAATGTTTATTATTATTTATTAACTCATATAACATATGCTGGTAGACAAAATCTGCAACATTTCTAAAAAAGAAAGAAATGAAGAAATTAACAATTATTCATAATTCTAACACCAAGAGATAGCCACTATTAATTCATGTAAATATCTGGGTTAATTTCTTTCAGGTCTTTTAATACGCATTCAACATTGTATACAATTGGTATGTTTTACCATTTCTACTGGTTACAAAATACTTTACAATTTTATAAATATACTATGTGCATTGCATCCTTCCACTGGTATTGAACATTAGGTTCAATTCTTCACTCTATAAATAATATTGCAGTGAATATCTTGATTGGCAGTCTTTGTACACATCTTTGATTTTTCCCTCAAGAAAGAGTCTAGAAACAGAATTTCTATCTCAAATGGTATGAAATACACTTCGCCTTACTCCCTAGTGACCTGTACAGAATGTAGACACTAAGTATTCAGAACTGCCAATTTCTCCACTTTCTCCATGGATATTTAAAAGCTATTAATTGGCTTTTTCATTGTTAACTTTTCTATTGTGTTTTGATACCACTGCTTATCAGGTATTTCTCTTTTTCCATTTATTCTATTTAAAGGAGCTCACTTTTCCTTTACATCACTCTAACATCCCAAACACAATTTGAGTGTTCATAACTTCAGTATATTCCTCAAAAAGATTAAGATTCTACTTTGTATGTCTAGAAATAGAAGTTCTTGTCTTTCAGAAATACATCCTGAAATATTTACAGGTGACGTGTTATGACAGAGGAACTGCATCAAAGTAAGTGGGAATTGGGGGATGGGAATGGGTAGAGTTAACCAAGAGTTGATCAAGGTTGAAGCTGAGGAACAGGCACATGAACATTCATTCCACTATCCTCTCTGTTTAAATATTTATCATTAAATATTTAAATATTAAATTTAAATGTTAAATGTAATATTTCTCTAAAGATATAGTATAAATATCTATAAGCATGTTTATATGTTTATATTTCTATATAAATACTTAAATATTAAACATAAATGTTAAATATTAAATATCTTTAGTCAGGGGAAGTTGTTTTAAAATAAATCTCTAAGAGATAAAATTATTAAAATCTGGGCCTCCCTGGTGGCGCAGTGGTTGAGAGTCCGCCTGCCGATGCAGGGGATACGGGTTCGTGCCCCGGTCTGGGAGGATCCCATATGCCGCGGAGCGGCTGGGCCCGTGAGCCATGGCCGCTGGGCCTGCGCATCCGGAGCCTGTGCTCCGCAACGGGGGAGGCCACAACAGTGAGAGGCCCACATACCGCAAAAAAAAAAAAAAAAAAAAAAAAAAATTATTAAAATCTACAGAACAATTATGGTTAAACTTCTATCATAATAATTAAATAATTATTTTTTTAAAAAAGACCAAAAATATTTAAGCCAAATTCAAAAGTGAAGTAAACAACTACAGTATTTAGAATCTCTCAATTACACTTGCCAGTAATTCCCACAGATTAAAAACATACTACAATGCCTTTTTCCAAACCATTGCTTCAGCATACCATGCTGATTCTCCAAAACAATATTAGTATTTATACTGTGCATTACGAGAATACAATTATGCCTCTGTATGTGCCCACATGAACATTTGATAAGTAGTTTTATTATGTACTAGTATTAAATAATCCAAATTCTCTTGGTGCTTAAATCACATCTTGGTACCAAGTTAGGCACATCATAAACAATTCTTACAGATTAACAGTTAGATCCACCAAAGTGTTTATTTGTACCCAGAGGCATGCAAGCAAGACCAATGTAATGAAAACACCACCTTGCTGCACATCTTTATGTACTGGGGGAAAATATCACCTCTGTATATTTCTAACTGGTTAGAAAACACTTTACCTTGGAGTAGGTCATGATGACAAGAGAGCATAGCAAAAAGAATAAGTAATATATTTGGGCTGTTCCCCAGGTTTAAAGCAAGGGTGAAATAGACTAGGACATGTTTTCTAAACTCTTTTCACTGCAGTAAAGAAAAAAATGCATTTTACATAAATGAACATGTAATACATTTTATATAACAACCCAATATATATACACCCATATGATACATTTGAAATAATATATAATACACTGTGATAGTCTCCCACCTATTTTTAAAAAGTGTTATAGTTAAAATGATTTCTTGACTTCACAGTTTTAAATAACTGAACTAAGAAATTGGCCTGGAAAAAAAAAAAAAAGGCCTGTATCTCCTCCTGTTTACCAAATAAAGAAGATGAAGTCCTGTCAACCCTTCATAGAAAAGTGACATTAGTACTTATCTGGGAGGATAAGGAGTGGAGGACAGGAGACACTGAAGTAGGCAGGAATCAAAGGACTGCTGCTTAAACACACACACACACACACACACACACACAAACACACACGAGAATCTCTTAAATCTCTTCCTGTTCTAAAATTCTGTGGTTCTAAGAGTTAGTCTGAGATTATGAGCCCCTAAAGGGCAAGAAATTCACTTTAAAACTCCCACAGTGCCTAGCAAGCCAACTTTCATAAAAATAATAAAGCACTAGGGCTTCCCTGGTGGCGCAGTGGTTGAGAGCCTGCCTGCTGATGCAGGGGACACGGGTTCGTGCCCTGGTCTGGGAAGATCCCACATGCCGCGGAGCGGCTGGGCCCGTGGGCCATGGCCGCTGAGCCTGTGCGTCTGGAGCCTGTGCTCCGCAACGGGAGAGGCCACAGCAGTGAGAGGCCCGCATAACGCAAAAAAATAATAAAGCACTAAATAAAGATTAAATTCAACTAATAATATATAAAATAAGCATAAATGTAAAGGTTTCTGTCATTTAAATGTAAGTTTTCCACACTCTATTAAATGTAAAATCAATGCTACTGTATATTATTTGCAAACTCATAAGCATAAAAGTGTTAAAATATATATGTATTGTGCATGTATATATGTGTGTATATATATTAATATATGTGTCACAAAACAAATACTATTCGTGTTACTTTGCCCATAAAAGGTATAAAAATAATTCACGGGCCTCCCTGGTGGCGCAGTGGTTGGGAGTCCGCCTGCCGATGCAGGGGATGCGGGTTCGTGCCCCGGTCTGGGAGGATCCCATGTGCCGCAGAGCGGCTGGGCCCGTGAGCCATGGCCGCTGGGCCTGCGCGTCCGGAGCCTGTGCTCCGCAACGGGAGAGGCCACGGCAGTGAGAGGCCCGCATACCGCAAAAAGAAAAAAAATAATAATAATAATTCACTGTAAAATTACTCTAAAACTCAGAATCAAATTAAACTGCTGGGCTTCCCTGGTGGCACAGTGGTTGAGAGTCCGCCTGCCGATGCAGGGGACACCGGTTCGTGCCCCAGTCCGGGAAGATCCCACATGCCGCGGAGCGGCTGGGCCTGTGAGTCATGGCCGCTGAGCCTGCGTGTCCGGAGCCTGTGCTCCGCAACGGGAGAGGCCACAACAACAGTGAGAGGCCTGCAAACTGCAAAAAAAAAAAAAAAAGCTACATGGAAAAGGACTTGAATTGTTCCTTGAAAAAAATAAAGGAAATCGAGAATTTGCATTGGCAGAATAGAAAGAAATAAGAATGGAAATACAGGATACACGGTAGAATTAGCCCCTCTAGAGGTTTTTCTTTAAAGAATTAGAGAGGATGTGGAACAATATAATTGGACCAGTTAATGTTGAGGAGTCTTCACAAGCCACAGGGAGACGTGCACTTAACACAGACTGAAGATCCACCCTGAGCTCCCAGAATCTGCACTAAGTGACACTAACACAGACACGACCACCACCAACCAGGAGCTTACAGACAAGCTGGAAGAGAGACACATGGGACAACCCTTTTTAGATGCTTTGAGAGAAGTTACCTAAATATGTTCAAGCTACAACTGGGTACAAGGGAGACAGTCATCAATTTACGTGGAGGGTGGGACAGGAAAGACACTGCCAGTGAAGCGGTGCTCATAGCCTCTGTTGCCAGGAAGTAACTGGAGCTACAATCTACAATGACATGAATGGCTTTTTGCCTCTCTTTGAGGAGCTGGCTAGCTGTTGATAGAAGAGCCATTTAAGTGACATATTAAGGCTTAATAAACATGACTATTTCACCACAGGCCTCCAAGCCATGACTTCCCATTGTGACAGGCTCCAAAGTTGGGTGCTATCACACACCCTCTGAATTGCCCAGCCATGCCCGGCTTTATCACCCGAAAGGTTATCCTGGGATTGCTCCCTCCCTGTGTTTATGAAAGAAAGTACTGTGTCGGATGAGGTTTACACCGATTGACAACTCGTCTCATTCTAGATATTTATAAAGGATATTAAGCAATTTATTCGGATCAACATCATCTGTACAGAAAATAACACATTTCAAAGTTAGTAACAAAACAACATTCCAAATCAGTTTGGTCACTATGGATGACCATATAGAACATGCCACAAAGCTTAATCTTTCACATTCCAGTACATCCAGTAACTCTAAAAGGACTTGCACACAAAAGTCAAAAAGCTCCACCCCACCAATAGGCTTTATTCTTCACAGTGGTTAAGTCAGTCTAAACAAATTACAAATATGGGAGGGTAGAATTCAGAATTGGTTCACTGCACCGTAAGAAATGGTGCCCTAGAAATCCAAATTAATTAAGTGACCAATAATAATAAAAATAACCACCACTAATTACTGAGGGCCTACTATGTGTGAAAAACTAGGTTAGGTGCTTTACATACGTTATTTCATTTTAACCCAAACAAACCCATAATTTCTGTAAATGTTCAACTTTGCAGCTGTGGAAACTGACAAGACTAGTAAATAAACTGAGAAATACTGCACATCCAGATCCTTTTATATTTTAAAAAAATAAGCTGTTATACGGAGTTATGAGATAAAGTTCTCAAATTAAAATGCAATTATGATTTCAATGTTTTTATATTGATTCTGAACCTCAGAACAAAAGCAAGAGAACTTTCAAAAAAGGATAATTAAGCATAATTAACACATAATTTATCTTAAATATTTCATGAAGAAAGAATAAATTTGCCTTATCAAAAGTAAAAAATAGGAGGAAAGGGAGAAATCATATTATGGCTAACAAATCATAGAGATGCTATTTAAAACTAAATTCAGGGCTTCCCTGGTGGCGCAGTGGTTGAGAGTCCGCCTGCCGATGCAGGGGACACGGGTTCGTGCCCCGGTCTGGGAAGATCCCACATGCCCCGGAGTGGCTGGGCCCGTGAGCCATGGCCGCTGAGCCTGCGCGTCCGGAGCCTGTGCTCCACAATGGGAGAGGCCACAGCAGTGAGAGGCCCGTGTACCACAAAATAAATAAATAAATAAATAAATAAATAAATAAATAAATAAAAATAAAATATATGTTTCCAGGCTGTCCTGGTGGTCCAGCAGTTAAGACTCCACACTTCTACTGCAGTGTGTGCAGGTTCAATCCCTGGTCGGGGAACTACAGTGGCCAAAAAATTAAAAAGTTAAAATTAAAATTAAAATATAAAAATAAAATATATGTGTCCCTAAGATGGATGCTCACAGGTACAAAATTCTGTGTCAGCAATTTCTACATTACAGGGAAAATCTGACCAAGTATGCAAGTTGCTGTGTTTGTGGTTTAACTGCAACTTCCCTCCACTTAAATCATCCTTTTTCTCCTGGGTCCCTGCATGCCTCTTTTCCTTTTTCCTGCTCTATGTTGAGAAAATTTTTGGTCCCTGGCTCAATTTAGTGGATTCAGGGTCATTGGAATTATGCTTTCTGAATGTTGACTCTGGACCAATTTCCCAAAAAACTTTAGCATTTCTAGAAACGTAACACCAGGTACGGTATAATAAATGAAAATAGACGTAATTCTACTACCTTTACTAGCCCAACTTGATAGATATATCAAGCTATGCAGTGAAGGACACAAACACTGAATAGACATAAACCTTAAGGAGTTGGCAGTGTGGTGTGCGACTCATCCAGCTCTACGGCTGCCCCTAAATTGTCCTAGAAGGAGACTGTTCTAGAAAGTTCCAGTATGGTACAAATGGAGTTATTATAAAACAACAAAAGCTTACCTTTTAATATATCAGGCTTCTGAATTAATGTTGTGATTATATTTAAAGCTGTAATATTCATGCAGGATTTAAAATGGAGAGTGCAGAGTGAGGAACTGAGTCATTTCTCCCACCTCATCAGGTTTTTTTCACCCTCACTTACTTCGTTACATAAATCCTACGTTGAATGCAATATTTCACTTACAACAATTTTATCTTTCAAGCCTTTCATAAACCTGTCAAACCATGAGCTGCCTGAAACATTTTTTGTTTTACAGATACTTAGTTTTAAAAATAAAATCCTTCATCACTCTAAACTTGAAGATCACAGTACCAAATGATAATTTGATTCTTACCTATAAGCACCTGCCCTAGTTAATACTTCACAGTGATTTTTAAAAATTCATATTCCAGAAACTGACTTAATGTCCTAATTTAATCTGAAGCAAGCTCATTTAAAATTTCTATTAAGATATTTTTACCTTAAAATAATACAACCAAAATACTTGTCATTAGTTAACATTGCTGAAACACCCAAAATTTGAAATGTGACTTTAGGAAATTTAATTTAAAAACAGCTTTAAAGGGTTTAGTTTCTACTGCATTTCCAATTACAAAATTAAATCCCATTTAGTATAGAGGCGAAATGATTATATAATCTCCCAACTCTTTTATTGCATCAATAGGTATTAGAAATCAAAAACAGTCATTTAATTCAAGAGGTGATCCAAAGAGACTTAAAAGTTAGATTAATATCTGAAAACTACATGTAAGACAAATCTGTATAAACCCCATTTCCCTTACAAGTTCAGAGAAATGACCTCATATGAGAAGGCAACACAATGTATGTAGCACAGTTACACAATACAAAGCTATATTAACTTAGACAAAGTGACTTAACCTCATTTATAGGAAGAAAAAGAGAGAGGGAAGAAGGGAGGGAATAAGAGAGGAAGAGAAGAAAACCTGTTAGAATTTTAAAAGATGGAACACATAAAATCATTTTGCAAGTGTGTAGGTAGTAATGATAGGACCCTTCTCTTCACAAACGAAACATACTGGCTGGCCCCAATATACAAACAAAACCACATATGAGAATCAAGTATATTAAACTTAGTCAACATGCAGACCACTACTTTTAACCTAGCGAGGTATCCGGTCAGAAGTTGTCTAAGTGGACAGCTAGTCAGCAGGATACCTCAGGTAAAAGCAGAGGTACATTTAGATATGCTACATAGTCATGGTTTTATTGACGCCTCCCCACCAGCATGGAAATTGAGTATTAATCCTCTATATACCCCCAGTAAGTCAGAAGAACTCTCTGATATTGCCATATAAACATATTTTTGCCAAACTAGTATAGAGAGTTTAAGTATTATCTGATATCCACTGAACTGTAAAGACTGTTTCAAAAGGCAAGTCAGATTTTACTATTTCTAAATGAGGTCACTCCGTGAAGGTTCAATACAAGATATTTATAAACTTGTACTTGAGACTTACCTCTTTTTTAAGAGATTTCAGTGAGGGATCTAAACACATGGAATGATCCCTAATCTCCTACAATTCAACACATATCTACCGAGTTCTTGTCTGTTAAGAAAATGAAATATACACAATTCTTTGCACTCCAAATAAATACAGGAGTGCTTCTAATACGACATAGGCTGTGATGAATCTTAGAAATGACATCAACAGATGTTAAAAGTCAACCTGACTGAGGAGATTTAAGGATTAGGGCAACAGTTAGGATCTGAATGGAGACTTTAGGGGAAAGAGAAAAAAAGAGAGAGAAGGGGAAATAGGGTTCAAGAGGCAGAGATGTCATGACAGAAGATGAGGATGAGTTTTTAAAAAGAGGTAGAGGGCTTCCCTGGTGGTGCAATGGTTGGGAGTCCGCCTGCCGATGCAGGGGACACGGGTTCGTGCCCTGGTCCGGGAAGATCTCACGTGCCGCGGAGCGGCTGGGTCCGTGAGCCATGGCCGCTGAGCCTGCGCGTCCGGAGCCTGTGCTCCGCAACGGGAGAGGCCACAACAGTGAGAGGCCCGCGTACCGGAAAAAAAAAAAAAAAAAAGAGGTAGAATAATATCAGTCTTGGCTGCCTAAAGAAAAGTAGTCTCAGAGGAGCAGCCCTTGAAGCTTAAAGAAAATGAGAAAGGCTTCAATTTCAGGTGGGCTTTCATTTTTCTGCAATGAGGGAGTGTGTTAGGGTTCAGAGACTACAGAGAAACAAAACCAATAGGATAATATAGATACATAAGAGGATATTTATTATGGGAATTGGCTCCCACAGTTTCAGAGGCTGAGAAGTCCTACGATCTGCCACCTGCAAGCTGGAGACCCGGGAAAGCCAGGGATAAACTTCAGTCTGAGTCTGAAGGCCTGAGACACAGAGGAGCTGATGGTGTAACTCTCAGTCTGAAGCCAAAGGGGTTTGGGGTCGGGGGGTGAGGGTGATGTGCTGCCGGTTTAAGTCCCAGAGTCCAAAAGCCCAAGAACCAGGAACTCAAATGTCTGAGGACAGGAGAAGATGGAAGTCGCAGCTCAAGGAGACAGAACAAATTCACCCTTCCTCTGCCTTTTGGTTCTATTTTCATCCTCAATGATTGGATGACGCCCACCCACCCTGGTGAGGGAGGATTTTCTTTAGGCTACTGATTCAAATGCCAATCTCTTCTGGAAGCACACTCACAGACACACCCAGAAACAATGTTTTACCAGCTCTCTGGGCATCCTTCAGCCCAGTCAAGTGGACACATAACATTAACAGCCACAGGGAGCCACCAAGAGTTTTCGAGAAAGAAAGTGATACGAACAGACCTGTGATTTCTAAAAGTTCGCTTCTGAACCAGATTGGCTGGCGAACAGAGACTAAAACAGCGTGGGACCAATTTGTAAAAACCCATCAGAGTAGTCAGGAGGTGACTTTCTGAACGAGGGCAGTGGATATAAAAACATGGGAAGAAAGAACAAAGCACCAGAGTAGAACTGAAAGAATGTCACTAAGAGAATGAACGCGACACTTCCACTTTTCACGGTTACCACCACAGCCTCCTCAGCAACCTCTACACACACACCCACTCCACCTCTAGAGCCAGAGTGATCATTTTACAAAGTAAATCCGATCACATCTCATGGCCCTCTACCCCTCCTCCCTACATGCCAGCCAAACTGGTCTGATCATTTCCTAAAAGTTCAACTTCTTTTCTGCCTCAGGATCCTTCCACATGCTGTTTCCTATATCTGGAACCCCAGTTTTTTTTCACCAGGTGAACCCTAATAGACCTTCAAATCTCAGTTTAAATGTCACTTTCTCTAAAAGGCTATCCCCCTAACCTCTCCAATCTAATCACGTGTCCCAGCCCATAAATGCTCTCTTGAAATACTTACCACCCACTGAGACATGGGTTTGTGTGTATATTTGTTTACTACCTATTCCCCCATCAGACTGTTCCCTGAGAACTAGGATTGTGACTATTTGTTACCTAGTGCCTAGTCCAGTACCTGGCACTTGGTAGGTGCTCAACAAATACTTGCTGAATTAATAATAAATAAACCATAAAAGATCACTCCAAGTTCCCAAGTAGGAAAATGGTAACGCCATACCTGACAAAGGGAACACAGGAATATCAGGTTTGTGGATAAAGTTGAATCCTATCTGGGGCATGTTGAGTTTGAAGAAATGGTGGGATAGGTTTGAGCTGCAGAAGTGGAGTCATCAAATACTGAATAATGATTTAGCCAGAAGAAAAAATGTAACACTAATGGAAAAGGATGAGAAGTAAAACAAAGCAAACTAAAAGCAGATTAGAGACTACCTCTATTTAACTGGCAGGAAGAAGAAAGCAAAGGGACAAAATGTTGATATTCCTAATATGTAAAGAGCTTATAAAATAGAAAACACCAACAAACCTAGAGAAAAAGAGCTCAAGAAATGGACAGTTAACAAAAAAAGAAATGCAAATGCCTCTTAACCATATAAAAAGATACTCAGCCTAATATGTCCAAGATAAACATGGTATGTTATGTCTAAAAAAATCCATAGTTGATTTAAATGGTTCTGAAATGTCTATGAATAAAACTTTAAAGTTAAAAAAAGATACTCAATCTCACTCATAATGAGAGATGAAAATTAACACTACAATGAGGACAAAAACCCCAAAATTCTAACAATATATTCTGTTGATAAGGTTATATATACACAAAGAGGCACTCTCGTACATTACTGATGGGAACACAAAAAGATATAATTCTTATCAGGATAAATCTGGCAATATCTATAAAGCTGTGTAGGGCTTCCCTGGTGGCGCAGTGGTTGAGAGTCCGCCTGCCAATGCAGGGGACATGGGTTTGTGCCCTGGTCTGGGAAGATTCCACATGCCACGGAGCGGCTGGGCCCATGAGCCTTGGCCACTGAGCCTGCGCGTATGGAGACTGTACTCCGCAATGGGAGAGGCCATAACAGTGAGAGGCCCGTGTACCGCAAAAAAAAAAAAAAAAAAAACTGTGTACTCATTTACCCTTTGACCCTGCAATTCCACATCTAGGAATCTGTCCCAAATGTACAATGGCAAAAATATAAACACATATATATGAATTACAAAGTTATCCACTGCAGTACTATTTACAAAAAATTAGAAACAATCCAAATGCCCATCATTTGGGAACTGGTTAAATAGCTCTGTTTTTTCATTCATGCAATGAGATATTATGTAGCTATAAAAAGGAATTAGTAATTTACTACTAAGGAGTGATCTCCAGAATATGTTAAGTGAAAAAAGAAGGCATATAATATTTTATCACTTGTCTAAGGAGGCATATGAATACACAGCCTACTTATATTAAACTTGGTTTTAGAATATAATTACTTAGAAAGAGAAAGAAAACGGTAGAGAAAACAGAGATAGAAGTTAGACTCCTTTGAATAAACCTTGTTTTGTGGATTTGACTTTGGAAACATGAAACTATTATACATGATTATAAAACAAAATTACATTTTAGAACAGTCATTAAGTATCAAAAATAAATTAACTTAGGGACTTCTCTCGTGACACAGTGGTTAAGAATCCACCTGCCAATGCATGGGACACGGGTTGGAGCCCTGGTCTGGGAAGATCCCACATGCCACGGAGCAACTAAAACTGTGTGCCACAACTACTGAGCCCGCGCTCTAGAGCCTGCGAGCCACAACTATTGAGCCTGCGCGCCACAACTACTGAAGCCCACGTGCCTAGAGCCCGTGCTCCGCAACAAGAGAAGCCACTGCAATGAGAAGCCTGTGCACCACAACGAAGAGTAGCTCCCACTTGCCACAATTTGAGAAAGCCCACGCACAGCAACGAAGACCTGACGTAACCAAAAATAAATAAATAAAATATAAACAAATTTATTTTAAAAAATTAAATAACTTAAATGTATACCCTGTTGGTGGCAGAACTATACAGAACAATTATTAAGACTGACTTAAACAGTGTGGTGGCAGCCGCTAGGAGGGACCCAATGATCCCCACATCCTGGTATCACACTGTTATATAACTACCTCCCCCTTTTAGTATAAACTGGATTTGGAGACTTGCTTCTAAGAAAAGAATGCAGTAGAACACCAATATTCATAGAAGTGTTATTCACAATAGCCAAAAGGAGGAAACAAATGTCCATCAACAGATGGATGGGTAAACAAAATGTGGTATATACATGCAATGGAATATTATTCAGCCTTAAAAAGGAAGGAAATTTTTTTTTTTTTTTTGCGGTGCGTGGGCCTCTCACTGTTGTGGCCTCTCCTGTTGCGGAGCACAGGCTCCGGACGTGCAGGCTCAGTGGCCATGGCTCATGGGCCCAGCTGCTCCGCAGCATGTGGGATCCTCCCAGACCGGGGCACGAACCCGTGTCCCCTGCATCGGCAGGCGGACTCTCAACCGCTGCGCCACCAGGGAAGCCCCAGGAAGGAAATTTTGACACATGCTGTCATGTGGATGAACCTTGAAGACATTATGCTGAGTGAAAAAAGCATGTCAGAAAAGGACAAATACTGTATGATTCTACTCATTAAGTACCTAGAGTAGTCAAATTCATAAAAACAGAAAGTAGAATAGTGGTTTCCAGGGGATGTGGAAGGGAAGACTGGGGAGTTAGTGTTTAATGAATAGAGTTTCAGTTTGGAAAAAGTTCTGGAGATGGGTGGTGGTGATGATCGCACAAAAACGTCAGTGTACTTAATGCCAATGTACTTAATGCAATGTACTTAACTATACCCTTTAAAATGATTAAAATTGTCATTTTATGTTATGTATATTTTACCACAATAACTTAAAAAAAAAATAAAAGAATGCAGCATACGTGTTGGGCTGTCACTCTAAGAACAGGTTACTAAAAAGGCCATGGGTTCCATTTTGGATACCCTTTCCTCCCTTGCTCCAAGCTAACAACCAGTGCCATGTTGTTAGCTGCCCCATGGAGAGGCCTGAGGGACTGGTCTCCAGCCAATGGCCAGAAAGGACCTGAGACCTACCAATGATCACATGAGTGCATTTGAAAGCACCCCAAAAGGCTCCTTTGTGGCTCCTCCAACTGAGCCCTGGGATATACACAGCCCTAGCTAACACCTTGATTGCAGCTTTATAAGAGACCTTGAGCTAGAGGCACTCAGTTAAGCTGCACCCCACAGAAACTGACCCACAGCAACTGTGAGATAATAACGTTTGCTGTGCTAAGTCACTAAGTTTTGGGGTGATTTGTTACACAGCAACAGATAATGTTTCATACAACAACATGGATTGAGAAAAGAAGGCAGACAGACAAAACGCTGGTACTGCTATTCTGAGACTGTTGTGTGTACTATGGGGGTACTATAAATGAGTAATTATGAAATATTCTAATTGTATTATTCTTAGTATCACTGAGAACTAGAATTTTCAGTTGAAAGATACAGATGTAAACTAAAAAGATTAACTAAAAATCTTATAGTATTGAAACTGAATTGGAAGTATCCGTATGAATTCATGAGGTACTCTATCATAAAAAAAAAATTTTCCCCTAGTTCTGACTACCAAAAAGGCGTAGAAACAATGGTCAACCCACTAGGAATGAGAATCCCTACAGCTCAAACTGTGGTCTTGAAATTCCATTCCCCAATGAAGGAATCAGGGCTCCTTGGAGAAACTACTGATACCAAGTGTGGGGAGGAAATGTACATGTGAGCCTGGAACTCCTTGTTATACCAGATAATCAAGAAGCTATCAAAAACTACTAGAGTCATGTCAAAATAACTCAGTAAGCAAATTTAAAAGGCTCCCACTGGCCAAAGATTAAATAATTTGAGCATCAATAAGGGTAATTACCATAATGAATTTTTTAAAAATCCAATATGTTTAAATCTAAGAGTCTATAATGAACCTGGAGGAGAAGGGGAGATCCTAATTAGTCACTGCTGGAGAAAGCTAATATACCCAATTCATTATTTTGAAATTCATAAGCCAAGGGAAACTGTCAAGCTTTTGTCTAACATTTCCTATACAAACTGTACTACCATGTAACAAACAGTACACATGGAATAGCTTCTCTTTATAGAACATTTCACCTAATAAATGAAAAGTAAAGTTACAATATTAAAATTTTCCAAACCCTAATGATTTAATAGGCCTCAAGCAGGGAGCCCATCACCTGTTTTTGTAAATAAAGTTTTATTGGAACACAGCCATGCCCATTCATTTACATTTTGTCTATGGCGGCTTTCTCATTACAACAGCAGAGTTTAGTAGTTGCAGCAGAGGAGACCAGATGGCTCACAAGGCCTAAAATATACACTATCTGCCTCCTTACAGAGAAAGTTTGCCAACCCCTAATCTACAGCATGGAGGCAAAATGGCAACTAATCAGCAGAAAAAGAGACAACTAGGCATTGTGTGCACCAGAGAGACACTTGCCCAAAGACAAAGACCTGCCAAAAGAATCTGAACTTGAGTCTGAGCAAGTCTCTAGATCCAACGACCAATTAACAGGAAGTACAAAGGTCAGGTGTGTATGCTTAATCACTTCACAGGAATGTAATCAGAAACATCCACATCTACAAGACAAAGACCCAATTTGTTCAACAAATAAATTTTAGAAACAAAAAGGGAAGGGAGGTTGAAACTTTAAGAGAAAAATCAACCAACTGCAATGGAGGAAGGGCTTATCTAGACCCTGATCCAATCAAGTCAACTGCTTTTAAAATGTGTGAGGGGAATTCCCTGGGGATCCAATGGTTAGGACTCCATGCCTCCACTGCAGGGGGCATGGGTTCGATCCCTGGTCAGGGAACTAAGATCCTGCATGCCATGTGGCGTGGCAAGCAAATAAATAAGTAAATAAAATGTGTGAGAGAATTAGAATTAACCTTGATTGGATATTTGATTATATTGGAATTATAGTTTATTTAAGATTAATAATGGTATCATGGTTATATTTTTTAAAGGGTCTTATACATAAGGATATATACTGAAATACAAATAAATTTTATGATATCTAGGATTTTCTTTAAAATAGTACAGGAATGGGAGGGAAGTCAGTGAGAGATTGAAAATTTGGCCATGACATGATAATTACTGAACCTGAGTCATGAATACAAGGGGATTCATTACACTAGTCTGTTTACTTTTATATGTCTTAAATTTTCCGTAATAAAAATTATAATAAGGTACATAATTTCTTCTTTAGACACAGAAAAATTCTGAAGTGAAAAGAAGAACAGGTCAGGAAGTATGCTAGATAGCCCCCAAAAGACAACTTGACTGTGACAACGTGTGGGGTCTTCTAAAGGAAGGGTAAGAAGCCAACCTTGAAAAGAACCAGTTTAGAGATCAAGTAAATGACTGCCTAGTAGATCCAAACTTAGTTATGTGACCTTTTCCAACTGCATCAACCAGCTGGAACTAGGAAATATATACATGGCAAATTAACTTAGGTTTGAGATTTGTACAGGTTCCTCACAATGTTAAAAAGGCAACAGAACATAAGATGCTGCTGCAAATATGATCATGGGGTTTGGGTGAGTAGAAAGCAAATGAAGCTAGGAGATAGCTAACTTAACTACAAAAACAAAATGCCAGGAAACTACAAGTCATAATAAAGACAAAGAAGAGATTCAAAAAGTGTGGCATAATAGAGGGTTATGATCATGAGAGGAGACTCAAAGACCACAGAAATTTAACTAAGTGATGATGTGATCTAAGGCAAGAAGTGACGGGGTGTAAAACCTGGGGACTCCAGTCCTGGTGAACTAATAATGCTGGTTTACTAGTAGGTTTCAGCTACCTGCCAAAAAATCGTACCCTTCTCCCAAGCTCATTTTAGAAGGTATCTGTATTTTTTTAAAGGGTCCCAGAATTAGAATCACTGGTGTAAGGTGTAGTGATCCTGGAAAATACTAAGATGAAAACAATGGATGCTAGACAGGTCAAGGAAACATGATGAGAGCCACTAATAAGATACGAGAAACAGAAAGGGAACAAATGAAGAGTCAAATGAAGGAAAATTCCAGAGGTCAAGAGAAGAGAAGGATAAGAATGTGGAGAAAAAAAAATAAAAGATATGACCTTCAAAAGAAAATGACTGAGGGATTTCCCTGGTAGCACAGTGGTTAAGACTCCGCCTGCTGATACAGGGGACACGGGTTCAAACCCTGGTCCGGGAAGATCCCACATGCCGTGGAGCAACTAATCCTGTGTGCCACAACTACTGATCCTGCCTTCTAGAGCCCACGAGCCACAACTACTGAGCCCATGTGCCACAACTACTGAAGCCCATGCGCCTAGAGCCTATGCTGCACAATGACAGAAGCCACTGCAATGAGAAGCCTGCACACTGCGACAAAGAGTAGCTCCCACTCACCGCAACTAGAGAAAGCCTGGGCAAAGCAACAAAGACCCAGTGCAGCCAAAAATAAATAAATAAATAATTTAAAAATTGATTTCTAAAAAAAAAAAAGAAAAGAAAATGATAGTGGGGACCTTATTCTAACGCCACAATTCAAAGAAAGTAGTCTAAAAATATCTCTATTGGAAAGGCTAGAGAAGAAAAGGTATCCTCAAAAAAACAAACACCTATCAATTTGTTCATAACAAAGTGTTAGGTGTACGAAAGCAGCAAAAAACCTTATAAACCATTTAGTTAATTCACTCATTTCATAGATGAGAAAACCAAGGGCTACTAAGACTAATAACTTACACTCAAGAACACTGTGCAGTTAATGGTTAGATTTAGAGCTAAAACGTACCCCATTCTTCACTCAACCTCCCTGCCTTGCATCCTCATCTAATGCCATGGTTTCTATTTGATGACTTACCTCTTCACAATGCCAAATGTCACTGTGTATTTTTATTCATAAACAGCAGGCATTTGGTAACTATTTGTTGACTGACACTCAAAATGAGTGTTAAATATTTTACAACAATAATATTATTTTAAAGGTTTCCCACTTCAGCAACTTGTTCTGCTCAATTTTACTCCACTGAACCCCCCCGCCCTCCAAAAATGTGTTTTGAGTAAATCTCAGAGATGTTCAAAAAACATATTGGCTAACTAGCACTTATGCTTCCAAAAATTCTTAGAATATGAAAAGGGACACACAGTGCCATGCTATAAAAAGAACAGCTGGCATTACACACCTCTCTCATCAACTCCATAAATGTGCACATAATTTACAATTGCTAGGAAGAGGATGTCCTTGACCCAATGGACTCAAGACACCTAAGTAGGTAGGAAAAGAGAGCAACAGGAAAAACTACCTTAGCCTTATAATAAGAGAATATACAGACCTAAAGTTGGAATCTGTGGCTCTGGCAAAATGAAAACAGAACCAATAACAAATCATAAAATACATTTACAACTCACTTAACGTGCAATTTCTAGTTCAGCACTGAAATTACTCTATTTTCACAGCTTTTTAATTTCTTAAATCCAAAATTTTATCATTCCATAAAACCGTTTTCTTCCCAAATCAAACTACTTTTAGTAAGCCCAGTTTTATAAGTTCACTTATTGTAATAACCACTAAAAGTGGTAATCACCTATAGCAGTAAATATATACATAAAATTAAATCATTATTTAAAAAACACTTGGAGTTAAAATCTCTAATTATAGGGCTTCCCTGGTGGTGCAGTGGTTGAGAGTCCGCCTGCCGATGCAGGGGACACAGGTTCGTGCCCCGGTCTGGGAAGATCCCACGTGCCGCGGAGCGGCTGGGCCCGTGAGCCATGGCCGCTGAGCCTGCACGTCCGGAGCCTGTGCTCCGTCCGCAACGGGAGAGGCCACAACAGTGAGAGGCCCGCGTACAGGAAAAAAAAAAAAAAAAAAAGAAAAAAAAATCTCTATTAAACAAATATAAACTATAATCTTGTGACATCAATAACTGCCACTTGTATCTCAAAATGAAAATGAAATTATTTGTAAAATATGAATATATAATACAGAGCATGTAAAGTACATATACATAAAGGTGTTTACATATTTTTATATTTATTCCTAGCAATTGTAAATTATGTGCACATTTATGGAGTTGATAAGAGAGGTATGTAATGCCAGCTCTTCTTTTTATAGCATGGCACTGTGTGTCCCTTTACATATTCTAAGATTTTTTGGAAGCACAGGTGCTAGTTAGCCAGTATGTTTTTTGAACATCTCTGAGATTTACTCAGAACACATTTTTGGGGGTGCAGAGGAGTAAAATTAAGCAGAACAAGTTGCTGAAGTGGGAAACCTTTAGAACAAAACATTTTTATTCCATACCAAAAGAGAATGCAGCATAAAAAGGGGGAAGGCAATCCAAACAAAAACTGTTTTACAAATTTCTATTATTCTTTTTTAGAAGTACATATCACTTACCACTTAGAAAGGGTTGTTGAGGCACAGAGTTTGTAGAAAAGACACCGAATTTGGAAAAGATCCATCTAGAAGCTTTTTTCAATCTGGAGCTTGTACTTTACAGGCACGCAAGTGGGCACACTGGTGCAAAGCAGTAGTGATTCACCATGTACAAAGCAGAATGTGGAATGTTAAAGGCTGAAAGACAAAAAAAAGAGAGAGAAAAGAAATATGGTTGGTTATTAGTAACAGCCATGTTTAAAACAAAAGCTGTAACATTTTAACAGTTTTCGTATAACATATATCATTATTGAAGTTAGTTTTTATAACTTGAGAATTTGGCCAAGAAGAACTTACTTATAAAAAAAATGTCAACTGTATAGGGAAAGCATCTATCTAGAGAGAAAAAACAAGAAAATGCGAATTTGTCTTTTTTTTTTTTTTTTGGCCTCGAAGCATGGCTTGTGGGATCTTATTTCTCCAACCAGGGATCGAACCCTGGCCACGGTAGTGAAAGCGCCAAGTCTTAACCACTGAACCACCAGGGAATTCCCAGAATTTGTCTTTAAAGGTTCTAATTTAAATTTTTTTCACCACCTATAATATCTTTCTCAAGTATATTACAAATTTCCTCACCATCTAAACATAATTACCTGTTTCTTGATGACACAAGGGTCATCATCATGAGTTCTTCTATAGTACTTGAGGATACATATATTATGGGATTTGAGGTAATGACCCTAGGACTGTCGTTTTTCAAAAGGTACACTGAGGAACCCCAAGAAAATGAGCATTCTCCATTGCTGGTGGAAGTGTCAATATCTACAAAACCAAGAATGCATTTATTTTTTGACCCAACAACTCTCCTTCTGGGACATTCTCCTACAGATATAATTACACATTCACAAAATAAAGTGTGCAGCAAGATTATTATGGGATTATTTGTAAAAGTGAAACACACTGAAAACAACTTAAAAGGACTGGTAAAATCACCTATGATACATCCATTAGAAGGAATATGGTGCAGCTGTAAAAATAAATAAGGAAGCACTCTGTGTACTTCTATACAAACATCACCAGAATATGCTAAATAAGCAAGGTACAGAAAAGCAAGGTATATGTATATATACATTGTTATATTCTGTGTTTTTAAAAAGGGGAGGGAAAGAGGGAAGTAAGAATATCTATTCTTATTTGTTAATTTTTATTAAAAAGCACTGTAAAGATACATAAGAAATTGGTATAAAAAAAGCAGGGTTACAGTAAGGAAACAGGGATGGAAGTTAAGCCTTTTCAAAGTGTCATTTTGACTTTGAAACATGTAAATGTTCAAACAATATAAAATTTAAAACAAGTTCCCCAAATAAGCTTAATTTTACTTTTTTTTTTTTGCTTAATTTTACTCTTTCATCCCTTTTTTATAAACATATGAGCTGTTATATGATCAGTGTAACAAGGCTACTTTCCTGGAAAGTTGAATGGCAAATTATTTCCTTGTCCTTCAGAGAAACCCTTTTCTTTCCTACTGGTAGCATTCTACATATATTCAGTGCCTACTATCTTTCAGCAATACACACATCAGTGAACAAACTCAAAAAATCCCTGCTCAAGTGACCTTAAAACTCAATTGTTACCCATTTACTCATTGCTAATGAAGGTACAGTAAGAAAGGAATACATATACATTGCTAGAGGAAATATAAATTCTGAAAAGCAATTTGTCAATATGTAACAAGAATCTTTAATACGTTCCATAGCTATTGACTGACCCAGTAACTTCATTCCTGAGAACTCAAAATGCAGACCGAATTTTACATACAAATTTTTTTACATTATTTATAAAGAAAAATTGTAAGAAATATAAATGTCTGAAATAGGGTAATGGTTGGCTAAGCTATGGTTTATTCAGCAGATAGACTATTATGCTGCAGTTAACCTAGAAGTAATTTCTAGTTAACATGTTAGATTAACCATAAAAATTTATTCCCACTCCACCTCTGGGCTCCTCTGAAATAACTGTAAAATTTGAAAAATTAATTAAAAAATAAGAACACAAAAGGCAAAGAGAACAAAAGAGACATTCTCTGATAGGATAAAATTAAAATACAACTTCAAAAAATATGGGGAAATGCTGTTAAACAACAATAAAAGGCAGGACTCAAAATGATATATACTTTTAGCCATATTTTAAAAACTCTTTAAAACATGGAGAAAAAACCCACTCAATATTATTTCTAAATAGTGATCTAAAAATAAATGATTTTTTCTTTTATCCTTCTCTATATTTTCCAAAATATCTACAAAGGGCATTTATTACTATTATAGTCAGAAAAATAAAATCACTTTAAAAACATAAACATACCCACTAGGATGGCTATAATCAAAAAGACAGATAATAACAAGTGTTGGCAAGTGTATGGCTGGAACCCTCTCACACACTGCTGGTAGGAATATAAAATGGTACAGCCACTTTGGAAAACAGTTTGGCAGTTCCTCAAAAGTTAAACATGACTAACCATTCTCTCCCAGCTATACAGCAAGAAAAATGAAAAAGTAACATCCATGTAAAAATATGTGTACAATAGCATTATTTGTGATAACCACTACACTACAGAAACCATCATAATAGCATTATTTGTAACAGCCAAAAGGCAGAAACAATACAAATGTCATCAACTGATGAATGGATAAATAAAACGTGGTATGTCCATCCAATGGATTCTGCCATAAAAAATATTGATACATGCTACAACATAGATGAACCTGAAACACATTATGCTAAGTGAAAGAAGCCAGTCACAAAAGGCTACATATTACATTATTCCATTTATATGAATAGACAAATCTATACAGTATAGAGAGAAAATAGATTAGTGGTTGACTCCGAACAGGGGGGAGGAGATGGGGAGCTAATGGATATGATATTTCTTTTGGGGATAATGAAAATATTCTAAAATCAATTGTGGTGATGGTTGCACAATTCTGTCAATATAAAAAACCTCAAATTGTATACTATAAATTGGTGACTTGCATGGTATGTGAATTATATCTCAATAAAGCTACTGTATTAAAAAATATATATAGTCTATAACTTCACCACTAACCAGTATTTCACATATTATTCCTTATCACCTTGCAACACTACATAATAGGACAAACATTAGATTCAAGATAAAACCAGACTCTTGCCAATCCTAAAACCATGGACAAACCATAACTCCCAAGTTTCAATTGCCTTTTTGGGGGAAATGGGGAGTCCTCTCTGGTACACCATCTCATTTTTCTCCCAACAATTGAGTCGCATGCCTACCAAGAGCAAATTATCTTATATTTGTTCCAAAATCTTTTTATGCCTGTTGTATTTACTATAATTATATAATTTAGTTAAGTATTACATCAAAAACATGAGTGCAAAAAGAAAATGCTTTGTCTCTAAAAATTAAGCTGTACGATTTGAAAAAGGCAAGTTACTTTAAAAATATCCTAAAGAGAAGGTCTCAGCTATACATCAAAAGATTGATGATGTACGAGCATTTATACACTTATCAACTATAAAATATTTAAGGCATATATCCTTCCTATTATTCTTCATTTCAAAAAAAATTTTTTTAACCATTCTAACTACTGGTGATTGTACAATCAATATTGTATAAGAGAGATTCTACTCCATGTAAATTATTCATATAAAAGACTAACAGAAGTATACTACTATTACTATTATTCTATCTCACACTCTAAAGGCTGATGGTTGACCCTACTGAGTTGTCTCTTAGTGAGGTTGAAACTTTTCTATCCTTCAAGTTCCCAGGCCCACCATAGCCCTGTACTCTCTAGATAGCCTCATCTATTAAACTGAAAGAAGATGCCCAATGTAAACTCTTCAAGTTCAGTTCAAGGCTGCTGAAGTCCCTCTTCCTGTCCTCTTGGACCCTCCAAATCCTCCCTTTTCAAAGCCAAACTTACATCTGACCTGTATATTCAGATGACCATTAAGGAAAAAAAAATCTTACTTACGCTCATACACCACAGACTTCTCTTTTATTTCCTCTTACTACACATCTGGGCCTCTACTTTCTCATCTCTCAACTCATCAAGTCAGTCATTTACACTCCAACCCCAACTGCTGCAATACTAAAATACTCTTCCATCAAAAAAATTCTAGGTGGTCTCTGACCTCCCCTCTCTCACTACTCTGATGCATCTCAGATATTGCTGCCAAGTGCATATTCCAAATGCACAACTCTGATCACAAAACTCCCTGCCTTGGTAATTCAGTGACAGTCCCAATGCCTACAGAATAAAGTCCAGAAATTCCTTAGCCTCAGAGTCAAGGTCTTAATGGAAGAGAATAAACTGTTAGCCCATCTCCCTAATGTTCTCTAGACTAGTCAGGCTGAACTCTGCTCTATGCAAACATGTCCCATTCCTTCCTACGCCCAGATCTTTCTTCCATCTGGAATGCCCTCCCTTTGTTTCTATGCATTAAATTCCTCTAAAATCATTTTTAAAGTAGAAAATCACTTTTTAAATCAGAGCCTTGGGTTTCTCAACTGTAAGACCTTTCATAAGGATTATAAAGTGTTAGAAGTATTATAAGTATTATTAAGCATAAACTTAGAACAATAGCCAGCAGATAGCACTCAACAAATGTTGTTACTGTTGTCCATTCAACATAATGAGGACTCAACAAATATTTTTTAAATTGACATGCGAGACAAAGCAAAACAAAACAAAACAGTCTTTTCTATACTGTACTATACTCTTTGCTCTCAAAGTAAAGAGTTTAAGATCTGACACCTCTGGAAGTTAAGATGATGAAAACTTCTGATAATCAATAGTTTTCACTTTCTGGGAATCTCACACAGATTTATGATATAAGAACAGCAACCCACTATTTCAGATTTAGTCATGAACAACTTGATTTATAATCACTTCACGATATATTATGCCGTAAACCCTAAACTTATACAGTGCTGCATGTCAATTATATCTTATTAAAATGGAAAGAAAAAAACAACTTAATTCACTAACATCTACCAAAAATGAGGAGGGCAAGCCTTACCAAAATAGAGTAGTTCTATTATTCACTTTTTTTTAAACTGTGTAAAATACACATAAGATCATTTACCATCTTAACCATTTTTAAGTGTACAGCTCAGTGGCACTAAGTACATTCACATTGTTGTACAAACACCATCACCATCCATCTCCAGAACTCTTTTCATCTTGCAAAACTGAAACTCTGTACTTACTAGACAATAATTCCTCTTCTGCCCCCTCCTCCCAGGCCCTGGCAACAAGCATTATGCGTTCTGTTTCTATGAGTTTGACTACTCTAGGTACCTTATTTAAGTGGAATCATACAGTATTTGTCCTTTCGTGACTGCCTTATTTCACTAAACATGAGGCCCCTTCAAGGTCTGTTTGTGTTATTTACTTTTTCAGCAAGAACTTCAAAACCACACGAAGGACGTGGTTTAAACATACTCTAGTTTAAACTCATGGTTTTAACACACACAGTATTATATGGCACTAAACTGCGGATTTGAATGACTCAAATTACAGAAAGAAAGGGAAAGTAGAATAACATGTACCCAATTACCTGGTATGATACCAGGTATCAAACCAGGTGCATTTCACACAAAATTAAGTCCACACAACTCTAAAGAGGTAGGTTATTATTATTCCCAGTTGGTAAATGAGAAAAAGGAGATTCAGAGGACCTCCCATGCCACTGCCCTATTTCCATTTTGTTTTCATCATAGAATTTATCACTATCTGACATATATACATATGTACATACATTTATTTCCTTACGTGCAAATTGTATATAGACAAAAAAAAGTTGATAATCACATTTATGCAACAAAGTTGTATCTATAATACAACATAGCTTGGAATCTGAACATCTTATAATCTCTATCTTTTCTGAGATGCTTGTCCACAGGTACACTTCTTAGATACTCAGAAGTTGGGAGACTTTATTACTGCCAAAGATATGTATATTTTTTGTTTGTTTGTTTGTTTGTTTTGTTTTGTTTTTTGGAAGCAGGTATGGGAGGTAGGGGGCACTGGAGGACAGAAGTAGGGGATAAAATTCCAACTGAAAAGTCCAAGGGTTCAAGAAAGGCCAGTCTCCAGGAAACCGAAATCTATTATTACAACATCCTCATCTTCTATGAATTTTGTTGTTTTAAATCAAACTTCACCTGAGGAATATTCTACCAATGAATTTACAATGGGAGGGGAGATACTAGTTTGTGATGGATGTTCTACTTACCCCTTGAATATATTCTCACTATAATATTAGCTATATTTACAGTACTGTGGATTTCCTTCTACTTCAGAGTGAAAAATATTCCCACCACACTGTATTGCTACATTTCCTCCCTTAAAATTAGTTAAAACTTTTTATTACATTTCAAGAAATTAAGAACTAGATACCTAACTTTTAAATTTGTTAAACTATATTTTTTCATAATTTAAGTGACAATATCTCCACCATTAGAAGAATTTTAAATGGTCTGAAGAGAAATCAAAAAATGTTAAGGGCTCCCACTAAGTAAATTCCCACTTGTAACAAAAGTCTACATTTCCTATTAGCTTACTGCTTTCATATAATAATTTCTTTTGATCACAGTATGAAAAATGTTACTCACAAAAGGAGTACTGTATTCACAAAATAAGTTTATCTTTACTGATATAACAAGAAGTCAGCGGTTTCCTTTTTGTGGTAAACAATGGGCCTTGGGAAACACGTTCCCTGTTAAATGTCTTTCACATTTTTAAAAATACACAATTGGTTCAACTTCCTAATAATCACCATTTACCAGAAATGTGAAAGATAAAAATCTATCAAGATACACAATAAGACTAAGCAAGCCAAAAAGAGGAAAACAAAAGAAAATCACAAAGGCTCCCCGAAGAGGGTGGGGTAGAGAAAACTTCCAACCTAACCTCAACCACCTCTTACTAAAAAAAAAGGAGAACATCAACATCAAGGTGACAAAAATCTCCCATCTATTTTCCTCCATTCCTAAGGGATCATGTCCATTTGCATACAAATATACCATAATGATCACTCACCTTAAAGAGAATTAAAGGGGGGAACCCTCCTCCCTCCTCCACCACAAAACCCCTTGTCATGACTACCCTGTTTCTCTGCTCCCCTTTACAATAAAAGTCCTCCAGACAACTGTCTCTATTCAGTATTTCACTAGCTGCCCTTCTTCATCTCATTCTCTCCTCTCTTCTACCCCCAGGGCCGCTGGGCAGTGTCACTGATGACCTCCACACCTCATGAAATCCAAAGGTCAATAATCAGTCCTCATCTTAGTTGACTACACGGCAGCATTCCTCTCCCGCCTTTTTGAAACACCTTCTTCACTTGGATGGCAAGATGCCACACTCTCCTGGTTCTCTTCCTCTTCCTCAAGAGCTGCTTTTCTTCTGCCTCTTCTCCAACTCAAAATGTTGGAGAGCCCAGGGCCAGTCCTTGCCCCCTTTTCTCCACTGACATTTACCTCTGGACCTTATCCAGGCTAAAGGCCTTAAATTCGAATCTGGAATTTGTTAGCATATAGATGGTATCTCTAGCCCAGACCTCTCTCTACTGAGCACTAACCTTGCAAATTCAAATACCTGTCTGCACATCTAACGAGATGTCAAACACAACTCTTAATACAGCTCCCGAAATCTCTGCCTACTCCCAGTACTTCACTTCAGTAAATAACACCACAGTTCTTCTGGATGCTCAGGCCAGAAATCTGGCAGTCACTTTTATTCCTTTCTTTACCTCACACCCTCGAATCTAATCCATCAACAAGTCTGTCAACCCTGCTTTCAAAATACTGTATACCTTAGGTCTGGCCACTTCTCTCCCATCCACTGCTACCACCTAGTCAGAGCCACCATCATCTGTGGCCCAAACAATTCATGTCACCTCTTAGCTGATGCTGCTGCATCTACTCACCCCTTAATTCTACACAGTCACCAGACTGATCTTTTTAGAACATAAGTTTATTCACTTGCACTCAAAAATCCTCCACTGGTTTCCCATCAAATGCAGAAAAATATCCCATGGTCTCCCTAACACTTCCTTTCCTCTATTCTAGCTACATGAGCTTTCCTGCTACTCTTCAAGTTGAAGAAGCTTATTCCCACATCAGGGCCTATGCGCTTGCTAACTCCTCTGCCTGGAAAGGTCTTTCCCTTGAGTATGACTTGCTCCCTCCCTTCCTTCCCTTGCTCCCAGATGACTGCAAATGCTCCCACAAAGAGGCCTTCCTCACCATGCTATCTGAAATAACCAAAACCTATCACACTCTAGACAAACTTAGTTTTTCATCATAGAGTTTATCATCCAATATTTGTTTAATCTTTGCCTACATGACTAAAAAGCAAGCTCCAGAAGGGCAGAGACTGTCTTGTTTACATTTATAATCCCTAGCACCATCTCCTAGCTCACAGGTACACAATAAGCATTTGTTGATTAAATAAATGATGTCAAAGGTAATACATGATATGCACTATAAAAAAAATAAACCTATAGACTTTCAAACATTTTATTAAACAAAATGAATATTAACTGCTTCATAAGGTTCCATTTTACAGCCTGTAGAGGAGATAAGAGTAGAACAGAATGACAGAGGAAGAGGTAAACTTCTTGTCTTCAGTACATAAATCCAATATATTTGCATACTCTACCTTATATACATTTTGAGATGTAACCTAATGTTTCCAGAAAATAACAGGTTTTAAACTGTTTCTTTTCTTCTTGTTAAAGACCTGAATCAAGCTGCATCCAAACAATTAGCTTAAAAGGAGGAATAATACTTAGAGGATAACTTAGGAATACATATTTGACAAGGTCAGTTCCCTGTTCAAATAGCCCCTGAGATAACTTAATCAACATAAAAGGGAAAACTCTAGCAACATTAGAAATTAAAAAGGGCTGGGCTTCCCTGGTGGCGCAGTGGTTGAGAGTCCGCCTGCCAATGCAGGGGACGCGGGTTCGTGCCCTGGTCCGGGAAGATCCCACATGCCGCGGAGCAGCTGGGCCCGTGAGCCATGGCCGCTGAGCCTGCGCGTCCGGAGCCTGTGCTCCGCAACGGGAGAGGCCACACAGTGAAAGGCCCGCATACAGAATAAAAAAAAAAAAAAAAAGGGGGTACCACCCCATCCCTGAAATTTTGAGCTTCCACAAAGATATGCTAAGGTAAGAACAATGGGAAAGGAGAAGTTATCTGCCCTGACATCAACCATTATTGCTGTGCTCGAGAGTGGGCTTACAAGTCTACTCCACCGAGGTGCACCCCAGAAGATAATGCTCAATCCCTCCCTCCATCAAATTCACTGGGCTAAATACTAACTGAAACCTTCAACAGACCCTGACTATCCTTTAAGAGCAGGATAAGACAGAATAAAATCTCATGCCAGGCTGTGACAGAGCCTGTACTATTTATCAACACAGAATAGCATGTATACAAAAAAAAATCACCAGTCTTAAGAAAAGAATTGGAAGATATAAGATTGATCAAAATGTTCTGAATTCCAAGGATAATGATCTTGGCAGAATTCTAAACAAAGGGGTGAGACGTGAAACCATTTTCTTTTCTAAGATATTCACTCTCTTGGGGGGATAGAGTGGTAGTCAGGCCTACCAAAGGAATGTCTACAACCAGGCTTAGGGACTTGAGGAGACTCCTTCTCTCAAAAAACAACAAATCAGCCAGTAAAAAATGATAATAATAATAATAAAGATATAGAGGATATTAACAATATTACTCACTTTCCCTCTCCTTCTAGGCTTTCCTTCTCTCTCTTGAAGTCAGGCATGGTCATGTGATTTGTGTTGGCCAATGAAATGTGAGTAGAATTGATATATAAACTTCCAATGGAAGCATTTAACTGTTGGCACTGGGCTCTGTACCTCTCTGTCCCACTGTCTCTGTAATTATGGAGGCAGGTGCTGATATGGAAGTGCATTGCCAAACCTGTAGGCAGAAGACAACTTGCCTAAAAGGCATGAACTTGACATGAATAAGAAATAAATTTTTGCATGTTAAGCACTAACAATTTGAGGATTGTTTTCACTGCAGCATAAGCTAACTTGATTATTTTAAAATTCCAATAAAATTAATTAAAATTCGGCAAATCCAGAAAATCAGACAAGGGGAAAGATGTTTCAGAGATAGAAAAACATACAAACATGAGAGCATAATGAAAAATGGTTTATAACCATAGAAACAGAAGATTTTAATGGAATATCCCTTCAAAAACCAATAATTTCATCTTAATTTAAAAAATTTTAAGAATAGTAGGCTAGCTCTGGAAGGATGCACAAGAGGCTGATTATACTGGTTGCCTCCAGGAAAGGAAACTGTATGGTAATAGAAAAAGTGAGGAGAGACTTCCGGTTTTCATTCCGGCATGAAAAGACACTTAGAAGTCACCACTCCGTCTTAAAAAAGTAAAAAGATAAACATACTGAAAAAGCAACAGCTCTTTTTATATTCATAAGAGGAGTGAGGTCATAGGGCAAACCACTACTCCCAAAACTGGAGACAGGCAGGTGCAGAGAATCACAACTTATGGGAACAGAAACCCATGAGCAGAAGCTTCCATGGGAACCAGTGCCAGGGTAAGAAAACCTGAACTTTAACTGACAAACTGCTAGAGGCTTAGTGTGGACAACTCTGAGAGTTAAAAACTCCAAGGGGACCAGTAATAGGGGGAATCCCATACTTGTGAGTTTTATCTCCAAGAGCTCCACCTGGTTCTCATAGTGAATATCAAAGAAAAATCCCCTCAAGTTTCTGGCAGGGGGAGGGGAAAAATATTTTGAAATACTCCAAAGCATTCTGTTCTTCTTAACAAAGTCTGCCCTCAGGAGAAATTAAGAAACTCTTTAACCAGAGCCTAACTGAGCTAGGAGAAGGGAAATACCCAACCCCAGCTCCCTCTGGCCATCCTGTGCCACCTAAGGTAGGGAAGAAAACTGAGAAGCACTTGTGAAATCCACAGTCTGGAGGCATAGGCTGACCCCCCAACACACACCTCACCACCACATTACTGACAGCCTACTTAAATCAGTCTCTTACACTTGGTACTGTAAGTCCATGTCCAGCTACCAAGAAAAAATTACAAGGCATGCTAAAAGGAAAAAACAAAACAAAAACAGTTTGAAGAGACAGAGCAAGCATCATAACCAAACTCAGATATGGTAGGATGTTGGAGTTACCAGACTGGGAATTCAAAACAACCATGATTAATATGGTATCTAACGGATAAAGTAGAAAGAAAGCATGCAAGAAAAGATGGGCAATGTAAGCAGAGAGAAGGAAATTCTAAGAGTCAAAAAGAAACAGTAGTGATCCAAAACACTGTAACTGAAATAAAGAGAGCCATTGATGGGCTAAAGAAAGAATATCTGGGGCCTCCCTGGTGGCGCAGTGGTTAAGAGTCCGCCTGCCGATGCAGGGGATACGGGTTCGTGCCCCGGTCTGGGAGGATCCCATATGCCGCGGAGCGGCTGGGCCTGTGAGCCATGGCCGCTGGGCCTGCGCATCCGGAGCCTGTGCTCCGCAGCGGGGGAGGCCACAACAGTGAGAGGCCCACATACCGCAAAAAGAAAAAAAAAAAAAAAAAAAAAAAAAAGAATATCTGAGCTTGAGGCTATATCAACAGAAACCTGAAAAGAGAACACTGAAGAGCAAAGAGAAAGACTGAAAAAAAAAAAAAATAGAATATCCAAGAACTGTGGGACAACTACAAAAGATCTAACATACATGTAATAAGAATAGGAGAAGGAAGGAAGGAAGGAAGGAAGGAAGGAAGGAAAGATAGAAAGAAAGAAAGAAAGAAAGAAAGAAACAATATTTGAAACAATAATGACTGAGAATTTCCCCAAACTAATATCAGATACCAAAACCACAGATCCAGGAAGGTCGGAAAATAACAAGCAGGATAAATGCAAAACAAACAAGCAAAAACACATACCCAGGATATCCTGTTCAAAATCAAAGATAAATTTAAAAATCCTGGAAGAGGCCAGAGAAGAAAAAAAATAAACCTTACCTGTAGAGGAACAAAGATAAGAATTACACCCATCTCATGCAAGCAAGAAGAGAGAGGAGTGAAATATTTCAAATGTTGATAGAAACAAACAAACAAACCAAGCATTCTGTACCCTGCAAAGTTATCCTTCCAAAGTGAAAGAGAATAAAGACTTTCTCAAACAAAAGTTGAGAGAATTCGTTGCCAATAGACCTGCCTTGCAAAATATGTTTAAAAAAGTTCTTTAGAGAGAAGGAAAATGATATGGGTCAGAAAATTAGATCTACATAAAGAAAGGAAGAGCATCGAAGAAAGAATAGAGAATGTAAAATACAAACTTTTACAATTTTTAGTCTTAATTGATCTAATAGACAACAATTTGTTCAAAATAATAATAGCAAGAATGAATTCAATTATGTATGCCTATAAGTGAAATGAAGGACAGCACTGATATAAGGGAAGGGAGGGAAGAATTAGAATTATTTTACTATAAGGCACTCACTCTACTCATGAAGCAGTATAGTATTATTCGAAAGTGGACTTGAATTAGTTGTAAATATATATTGGAAACCACAGGACAATGACTAAAAACAGTTTAAAAAGAAGTATAATTGATATGCTAACAAAGGAGACAGAACAGAATTAGATGAAATACTCAAAACCATAAAAGGCAGAAAAAGACTGGAAGGAAAAAAAAAGAAGAAACAAAGAACAAGGGCAACAAACAGAAAACAAATATGATAGAAATTAATCCAATTGTATCAATAATCACTTTGAACATCACTGGTCTAAATGAATCAATTAAAAGACAGAGATTGTCAAAGTGGATCAAAAACCAAGACCCACCAGAAACCCACTTTAAATAAACAGACACAAAGATTAAAAGTAAATGGATGGAAAAAGATATACCGTGCTAACACTAATAAAAGGAAAGACAGAGTAGCCATTCTCATTTCATACAGAGCAGACTCAAAAGGAAAGAAATTTATGAGGGATAAAGAGGGGCATTAGAGGGCTTCCCTGGTGGCGCAGTGGTTGAGAGTCCGCCTGCCGATGCAGGGGACACGGGTTCGTGCCCCAGTCCGGGAAGATCCCACATGCCGTGGAGCGGCTGGGCCCATGAGCCATGGCCGCTGAGGCTGTGCGTCCGGAGCCTGTGCTCCGCAACGGGAGAGGCCACAACAGTGAGAGGCCCGTGTACCGAAAAAAAAAAAAAAGAGGGGCATTAGAGAATGATAAAGAGGTCAGTTCTCCAAGAAGACATAACAATCCTCAACATGTATCTACCAAACAAGAGAACAAAGTACGTGAAGCAAAAACTGATAGAAATAAATACAAGGAGAAATAGATGAATCCACTATTATAGTTGGGGACTTCAACACCCCTCTATAAGAAATGGACTGGATAGCGGTCAGAAAATCAATAAGGACATAGTCGAACTCAACAACACCATCAATCAACTAGTTATAATTGACCTCTACAGACTACTTCAGCAACAGCAGAATACACATTCTTTTCAAGCTCACATAGAACATTCACCAAAAAATTTAAAAGAACAGAAATCACACAGCATCTACTCTCAGACCACAATGAAATTAAGCTAGAAATCAATGACAGAAAGATAGAAAAATCTCAAAACACATGGAGATTAAACAGCGCTTCTAAATAACACATGGGTCAAAGAAGAAATCTGAAGAAAATTTTTTTAAATATTTTGACTGAATGAAAATGAAAACAATTACCAAAATTTGTGGGATACAGCAAAAAAAAAAAATCCTTAGAGGGGAATTTATAGCACTGAATGCATATATTAGAAAAGGAGATCTGAAAATCAATAAACTAAGCTTCCATTTTAAAAAACTAAAAAGAGCAACTAAATGCAAAGTAAAGAGAAGAAAAGAAATAATAATAATTAGGGCAGAAATCAATGAAATGGAAAACATAAAATTAATAGAGAAAAATCAGTAAAATCCATAAACCTCTTGCCAGGCTAACTAAGGAAAAAAAGAGAAAAGACACAAATTACTAATATCAGATATAAAAACAGACATCACAACAGATCCCATGAACATTGAAAAGAATGAAGAAATACTATGAACAACTCTATGTCCACCAATTTGATAACCTAGATGAAATGGACCAATTATTTGAAAGACATGCAAAGAAAACTTCAAAAACTCACACAAGAAACAGACAATCTAACTAGGCCTGTATCTATTAAAGAAATTGAATCAGTAATTAATAACATTCCAAAATAGAAAGCACCAGGCCCTTTACAAAAATTACCTTAAAAGGTATCATAAACCTAAATGTAAAATGCAAAACTATAAAACTCTTAATAGATAACACTAGTACAAACATAGATGACCTTGCGTATGGCAATGATGTTTTAGATACAACACCATAAGCACAATCCATGATAGAACTAATAAGGATATTGATAAGCTGGACTTCATTAAAATTAAAAACTTCTGCTCTGCAAAAGACAGTATCAAGAGAATAAGAAGACAAGCTACAGACTGGAAGAAAATATTGATATTTGCAAAACACATGCCTAATACAGAGTTGTTTAAAAAAAAAATACAAAGAACTCTTAAAACTCAACAAAAAGAAAAGAACCACATTTAAAAATGGACCAACTCCTGGGCTTCCCTGGTGGCGCAGCGGTTAAGAATCCTCCTGCCAATGCAGGGGACACAGGTCCTAGCCTTGGCCCAGGAAGATCCCACACGCCGCAGAGCAACTAAGCCCGTGCGCCACAACTACTGAGCCTGCACTGTAGAGCCCACAAGCTACAACTACTGAAGCCCACGTGCCTAGAGCCTGTGCTCCACAACAAGAGAAGCCACTGCAATGAGAAGCCTGCGCACCACAACGAAGAGTAGCCCCCGCTCACCCAAACTAAAGAAAAGCCCGCATGCAGCAATGAAGACCCAATGCAGCCAAAAATAAATTTTTAAAATTAAAAAATAAAATAAAAATAAAAATTATCCAACTCCCAACAGTGCACCCTAAGGGGACTCAGGATGGGAAAGAACAGGATACTGGCCCTAGACAGCTAAGGTGCATATCAAAGGAATGATTTCAATGAGCCCAGACTCTAGCATCTTCCCATACAGAGAAAAGTGCTAAGTCACAGGTATAGAAAGCAAACTTATGGTTACCAGGGGGGAAAGTGGGGGTGTGGGGGGGAGATAGATTGGGAGATCGGGATTGACATCTACACACTACCATATATAAAATAGATAACTAATAAAGACCCACTGCATAGCACAGGGAACTCTTCTCAGTACTCTGTAATGACCTATATGGAAAAAGAATCTAAAAAAGAATGGATATATGTATATGTATAACTGACATACTTTCCTGTACAATGAGTGCAACATTGTAAATCAACTATACTCTAATAAAAATTTTAAAAATCCTTTTAAAAAAAATGGGCCAGGGGGCCTCCCTGGTGGCGCAGTGGTTAAGAGTCCGCCTGCCGATGCAGGGGATACGGGTTCGTGCCCCGGTCTGGGAGGATCTCATATGCCGCGGAGCGGCTGGGCCCGTGAGCCATGGCCGCTGGGCCTGCGCATCCGGAGCCTGTGCTCCGCAACGGGAGAGGCCACAACAGTGAGAGGCCCGCATACCGCAAAAAGAAAAAAAAAAAAAAAAAAAAATGGGCCAAAGACCTTAACAGACATCTCACCAGAAAAGATATTCAGATAGCAAATAAGCATAGAAAAGATGTTCCATAGCATATATCATCAGGGAAATGCAAATTTAAACAACAGTGAGATACCACTGCACACCTATTAGAATGGCCAATTCCAGAACAATGACGATACCAACTGCTGGAGAGGATGTAGAGGAACAAGAACTCTGATACACTGCTGGTAAAAATGCAAAGCGACACAGTCACTTTGGAAAACAGTTGGCAGTTTCTTACAAAACTAAACATACTTTTACCTTACGACTCAGCAGCTGGTGCTTTTTGGTATTCACCCAAGTTGAAACCATGTCCATGCAAAAACCTGCACACGGATGTTTACAGCAGCTTTATTCATAATTGCCAACCAAGATGTCCTCCAGTAGGTGAATGGATAAACTGTGGTACATCCAAACAGTGGAATATTATTCAGCACTAAAAAGAAATGAACTATCAAGCCATGAGAGGACATGAAGAAATGTTAAATGCATAATGCTAAAGTGAAGGAAGCCAATCTGAAAAAGGCAAAACTATGGTGACAGTAAAAACAAAAATCAGTGGTTGCCGGGGAGGGGTGGGAGGATGATTAGGCAGAGCACAGAGGATTTTTAGGGTAGGGAAAATACTCTGTGTGATACTATAATGGTGGGTATATGTCATTACACATCTGTCCAAACCCTACAATGTACAATACTAAAAGTGAGCCATAATGTAAACTATGGACTTTAGGTGATTATGATTTATCAGTGTAGACTCATCAGTGGTAACAAATACACCACCCTGATGGGGGGTGTTGTTAATACGAGAAGCTATGCATGAATGGGAGAAGGGCTCTATGGGAAATCTCTGTACTTTCCTCTTAATTTGGCTGTGAACCTAAAACTGCTCTCTGAAAAAAAGTCTTTATAAAAAATAAAGTCTACAGGGACTTCCCTGGAGGTGCAGTTGTTAAGAATCCGCCTGCTGGTGCAGGAGACACGGGTTCAAGCCCTTGTCCGGGAAGATCCCACGTGCAGTGGAGCAACTAAGCCCGTGCGCCACAACTACTGAGCCTATGCTCTAGAGCCCGCGAGCCACAACTACTGAAGCCCATGAACCTAAAGCCTGTGCTCCACAATAAGAGAAGCCACCGCAATGAGAAGCCCATGCACCGCAACAAAGAGTAGCCCCTGCTCGCCGCAACTAGAAAAAGCCCGTGCGCAGCAACGAAGACCCAACGCAGCCATAAATAAATAAATTTATAAAAAATAGAATAAAATAAAGTCTATTAAAAAGGCTTTTTTTTAATTAAAAAAAAAGAAAACCTTGTCTTATGTGATCTGACTCGAATTCCAATTATTTCTACAAATCTTAAAAATTATGTTTTCTGCTTTGGTTGACATTAAAACAAAAATAGTTTGAAAATTTTTAAATGACGTATGTATTGCTATATCAAAGACAATGCCACAATTTTGACTTATTATAAACCAGTCTTCCCATTAAAATTAACTTTTGAAAATAAAAAGCTCAATTTTTTAAAACAAATATTTGGATTTGGTTCTTGGATGTGGCATATAATTTTACACAAAAACAAAAACTCGACTTTATAGAAATCTTTGCAGAGACTGGTTTTATATGGCCTGTGATGGAAATCAATTTACAATACAATAAGTTCTATAAAATTTTTAAAGCGTGTGTTTATAGGCATTTTTCATGCAAGAAGTCCGTAGCTTTCATTAGATTCTCAAAGGGGGCCATCATTCAGACAAGATTGAGAATGGCAAGTTTTTAGGTATCAGTTAAATCAAGACATTCACCCACTATTTAACACTGAGGCTTCTACTATGATTAATCATGAAACCCTCTCTGACCTCCATCCTGTATCTGTTCCCCCTTCCAAGAGCATAAAAGGAAAATAATTTATTGTCACCCAAGTATTTAGGGAAGTACTAGGGAACACCGTAAGAGTTCATTATTAGGTGAAAGAGGATGATCGGAAGTCAATTAAGTCATCCCAATAATCATTTTTTTAAAGAATACATTCACGTATGGTTAATGGGATCCTGCAAAATAATTGGGCTACACGCATCAAGACATTAAAATGGCCATAACCTCTAAGTTAATAAAGGGGAATTTACCAAGAAGATATAATCTAAAATCAGGTTTAAAAAAATATATGCAGAAAGATGCTTAACTGCATACAGTTAAGAACACAGGCTCCAGAGCCAGCTTGCAAGGACTCACTTACGAGCTAAACAGCATGAAGCAAGTCTCTTAACCTCTGTATCCACGCTTATTTTTAAAAGGGATAATAAAAGTACCTATTTCAAGAGGGTTTCATGAAGATTAAATGAATATATGTCAAATGCTCAGTGTACAATAAGCCCTCTGTAATTGTGTGTGCACTTAAACCTACTAAGCTTCAACCATGTGTCAGGCACTGTCCTAGGCAGTTGAGATACATCAATGAACAAAAGAGAAGAATCCTGCCCTTCTCAGAGCTTACATGCTAACAAGGGAAGACAACAGACAATAGAAATAATAAATAAATTATGAGGCATAAAGAGATGAGAGAAGCTATAGAGGGAAGAAAGGAAAAAGGAAAAGTAGAGAAGAATCACAGACTGGCAAGTGCCAGAGGTGGCAGGCGTTGCAATTTTTAAATAGTCAGAGTACATCTCATTAAAAAGGTGACACTTCAACAAAGATCTGAAAACTCAGCCAGGTAGCTATCAGGAGTAAGCATATTCCAGCCACACGGGAAGAGCAGTCACAAAGGCGCTAAGGTGGGAACATGGCTGGTACATTAGAGCAAAAAAAAAAAAAAAAAAAAAAGGATGATTAGAGCAGATGAGTAAGGGAAAGAGTAATAGGAAAAAAGAATTAGAGAGGTAACGAGGGACCAACTCAGGTAAGGCCTGTAGGCAGCTGTGCTCTGGGCAGCCACTGCACGGTTTGCAGAAGAGTAACATGACTGTCATACATTTAGAAGGATTGCTCTGGCTACTGTGCTGAGAACAGAGTACAGTGGAGAAGCACTGATGCCAGAGAACTCTCACTACGAGGCTATTTGTGACTGAAGTGTTAGCAAAACCCTTGTTCCTGAGCCTGAGAAATTGCTCTTGGATTCAGTTCATCTTCTAGCTCTGTTCCCCTGGAAACCATACAGGCAGAATGTCAGCTGTGTTACCAGGCAACGTTGCTTATGGTAAAAATGACTATTGGTAAGTTGCTTCGGACCGAGAGAAACAATAAATACCTGGTGAGTGGCTGTAACTGTGGGCTTCCCTTACTATGGTGACTCCTATAATTCGGCACATACTTTGTAGGGATCCTGGAAGCTATGCTCACGGGTTGTTACACAAGATAATGGCTCTTGTGAAACATGGGGCTCCTAAGCAAAGTTAATTACATATCCATCATGTGAGCCTCATTACTTACTTAAGCTTCACCTGGAAGAGGGGAGAGGCACAGAGAATGGTTCTGGCTGTTCTCCTTGTAGACTGCTACAAGGACTTCTACCAAAGAGAGTATCTGATTCTTCTCTGCTGGTAAGCTGTGTTTCCCATATCCTCTTCTCATATCCTCTTAAGCAAATCTGATGTCAAATGTGGCCTATGGCAATCCAAACATCTGTCTAGTTGAACCCTAAGAAAATTCCCTGGGTGGCCACTGCTCTGTTGTGGTAATCCAAGCAAGAAATGGCAGTGACTTGGACCAGGATGGTAGTGGTGTCAATAGGAAACAGGAGTAAGATTGCAAATATAATTTAAAGGGGGAGCTTTTAGGATCTTCTAATGAATAGGATGTGGGATGTCCATATTCTATGTGCATACAATAAAGTTAGGGATAACGGCAAGGCTTTTTGGCCTGAGCAACTGGAAAGATGGAGCAAAAAACTGGGGTTGGGGAGCACTAGGGATCAGGAATTCAATTTTAAACAACCTAATTTTTGAGTTGGGGGTCATACATCATCTTGCTTTCTTCTCAGTGACCCAAAATGGCTGCAGCAGCTCCATGTATCATGAGCTCACGTCACCACATCCAAAAGAAGGGGTGTGCCTTCATAAATTGAAGGAAACCAGACTCCCAGAGGACTTCCTTTATACGTCACCGTGCCTGAACCAATCACTGGCAAGGAGAATGAAACTAACACTATTGACTTTAGTCTGCTTTACAAACTGCCCCCTTTGGGTTGGGGAGGAGCCCGTGAAGCAGGTGAACCCTAAATACCTGAACAAAACTAGTCTTAAGAACGCGAAGAATGACTAATAGGTGCAGTGGCTGTCAAAGGTATCGTCAAGGGCTTTGAATGAACCATCCACACTGATGTTAACAACACCCAGAGATTGTTAACAACAATAAAAGAAGGTCAGTAATAAAGTACAGGTATAAAATAAAACAGGGAGCCAGGTAACGAATAATTAATGAATAAAAAACAAGTGACCTACCCTCTGTTCCATGAAAGAGACACCTAGACAAATCCTGTGAAATTTCATAGCCAAAAATTATTCTAAATGATTTGAGGAAAAAAGAATTAAGAATCTGACTAAAATCAAACTCTCAATTGTAGAAGACAGAGCAATGTCTTGAAAACTTCCAGAATTAAGTAATTTTGACCTAGATTTTTACATCCAAATGATCAATCAAGTGAGAAGGCAGAATAAAGACAGTTTCAGACATGTAAGAACATTACTTGAGGGCGTTCTTTAGCAAGCAAGAATGAAAACCAATAAAGTGGATGTGAGAACACAGGAAACAGTGGAAATGATCCAAGAGTGAAATGAAAAAGAAATCCCAGAATGGCAGGTGTGCAGCAGGACTAAACTATAATTCATCCTCTTAATACAGAAAACTAGTGAACTCCACGAAAGGAAGAAAGGAATGGATTCTGTTCCAAAGACAGAATAACTAAGAAGCTGGTTTCACAACAGGAATGTATGTGTTTCTTTTCTTAACAGGAAAAAAAAAAAAAAGGTATGCAACAGAAAGCTCCAGCAGAATGCTGGCTACCTACAGCTTTTCCTTCCTTATTCCTTGCTAAAGGAATCTAATCTTTTTTTTTCTTTTCTCTAAGGTATCAGGTGAGAAGCACAGGATTAGGGAAGGCAGACTCTTGCCCAGACCCATGGGATAAATCACTACAGGTCTAAACAAGCCCTGGAAATCCCATTCTCCTTTGCCAGCAGCTGGCCTGAGCAATAGAGGTGAACGAGCAACTCAGTTTAAGCCAATGAGACTTACAGGAAAGTCATCTGGGGAGCTTCTTGAAAGACTTTCCTCCAAGATAAAAAGAGAGATCTGATGGTGGGAAGGAAGATTTGCCATAAAGAGCATTACTGGGCAACTGGTGAATTTGAACATGGACTGTATATTAGATAATAGTACTGTGTTGTGGTAGACATGGAAATCTACCACTCACATTCAAAAGACTCACTACCAGGAGTGAGGAGTGTGAGGAGTGTGGTTAAGCTGTTCGTTTCATCAGAGTTAGCTTCAGCCTTCAAGAGAGGGTCTCGATATTCTCTGGACAGCTCCCAGCCCATAAATGAAAAACGCAAGTCAGAGGCCAAGCAATTTCTACCCAACATGGAACTCCCCTAATGGACAGTCTTAATTCCAGATGCACTCCTTGTGCTGGCAGACAGGGTGTCATCACAATCTGACAGCTCCACCTGCCCAATCCTGCGTCCTTCTTTCACTTTTGTAAATACAATCCTAATTCTGGCTCAGCATCTGCTCCCCAGAGATCTCAACCTGTGACAATTACATTTCCTGAATTTAATCATTGTTCCATGATCACACCTTTTCTTATGTGATATGTGATGAAGTATTTAAGGGTAAAGAATCATGATCTCTGCAACTTTCCTCAAAAGATTCACCAAAATAAGGACAACTGGATCTAGATTTATAGAAACAAAAGATAAAGAAAGGAAAAAGCAAATACAGCAAAATGTTTGTAACTGATGAATCTAGGTGAAAGACAGTTCATATTACTATTCTTACAACTTTTTTATGTTTTAAATTTTTTCAAAAATATATTTTAAAAGGGGGAAGGTCAAAAAAAAAAAAAAGAAGCACTCATCCTATCCCCTTCCTCCTACCTTTTAGTAAGTGAAAAAAAGATGCTTGGAGTTACAGCAGCCACTGGCAATAAGAGAAACGTCAGAACCACCAGGTATGTCACCTGTGGGTGGATATTCTGTAAAATGCTGCCAAAAACAACCAAAATGATACATCAGGAAAAACAAAAAAACTATTCAAGGCAGTAATGGTTCAAGTGTGAAAACATATACATGTGACATGATTTTGAGCAACTGATAGATTACAGGGAAAAAGAATCCATTCGTCTTTGATACTAGGAACATCATCCTTCTATTGGCATGGGATCATGACACTGGTGTGGAGAGAAGGAAATGTAACCATAAACTCACTACTCCATTCTGCAATTAATATTTGCATGGTAATTAAAAGATGTATGACCGGGGGCTTCCATGGTGGCGCAGTGGTTGAGAGTCCGCCTGCCGATGCAGGGGACACGGGTTCGTGCCCCGATCCCGGAAGATCCCACATGCCGCGGAGCGGCTGGGCCCGCGAGCCATGGCCGCGGAGCCTGTGTGTCCGGAGCCTGTGCTCCGCAACGGGAGAGGCCACAGCAGTGAGAGGCCCGCGTACAGCAAAAAAAAAAAAAAAAAAAAAAAAAAAAAAAAAAAAAAAAAAAAAAAAGATGTATGACCGATACAAAAACAAAGCACCAAAGATTTCATTAAGGTTACAGAACAGAATGTAAATGTTTACAACCTTGTAAGGATAAAAGGTACAGCTGATAGAAGTTGAGAGACAGAATGGGGGAGGGCAAAAGGCAAAAGGAAAAGCAGTGAAAGAGTAGGATTTCAATTTTTGATTCCCATAAGACTAGAAATCGCTAAACATATTCCACTTGACTCATTTTTTAACAGTATTTGAGATAATTCACTTACCATAAAATTCATCAATTTACTCATTTTTAATTAGGATATTTGCCTTTTTATTATTGAGTTGTTAGTTCTTTATACATCCTAGATACAAGACTTGCAAATATTTTCTCCCATTTTGTGGGTTGTCTTTTCGCTTTCTTGATGGTATCCTTTGAGGCACAAATGTTTTTAATTTTGATGAAGTCCAATTTACCTATCTTTTGTTGCTTGTGCTTTTAGTGTCATATCCAAGAAGGCTTTGCCTAACCCAGGTCACTAAGATTTATTCATATTTTCTTTGAAGAATGTTATAATTTTAGCTGTTACATTTAGATCTGTGATCCATTTTTAGTTAATTTTTGTGCATGGTGTGAGGAAGGGTTCAAATTCATTTTGCATGGGGATCTCCAGATGCCTCAACACTGCTGAAAAAGCTGTTCTTTCCCTATTGAATTGTCTTGGTACCTTTGTCAAATTTTTTTAAAAATTGATTGATCATAGGGTTTATTTCTGGACTCTCAATACTATCCAACTGATTTATATGTACTGACACTTTTTAAAAATTAAGCTAAAATCCACATGATATAAAATTAACCTTTTTAAGTGTACAAATCAATGGCATTTAGTATATTCACAATGTTTTGCAATCAACAACACCTCTACCTAGTTCCAAAACATTTTTATCACCCCCAAAGGAAACCCATACCCATCAAGCAGTCACTCCCCATTCCCCATGCCCCTGGCAGCCACCGAACTGATTTATGTCTCCATGGATTTACCTGTCCTAGATATTTCATATCAATGGACTCATACAATATGTGACCATTTGTGTCCAGCTTCATTCACTAATCATAACGTTTGAGGTTCATGCACTTCGAAGCATTTATCAGTACTTCATTTTTACGGTTGAATAATATTCCATTGTACACATATACCACATTTTGTTTCTCCATTCATCAGTTGATTACATTTGGGTTGTTTCTACCTTTTAGCTAAAGTAAACTGCTATGTAAGCACCGCCATGAACATTCATTACAAATATTTTTTTGAACACCTGTTTTCAATTCTTTTGGGTACGTACGCAGGAACAGAACATGTGGGTCATATCATAATTTCGGTTTAACTGTTTGTGGTCAAACTGTTTTCCACAGTAGCTGTACCATCATAAACTCCTACCAACAATGTACAAGTGTTCCAATTTCTCCACATCCTCACCAACACTTGTTATTTTCTGTTTTCTAGCTCGTCAAATGTCACATCCAGAACTCAACAAAGTATTCCAGGTATAATCTGGACAGTACAGAATAAAGTAAGACTGATACCTTTCCTCTTCTGAACCTCCTCCTCCAGTAGTCCAGATGACGATTCTATGAAGCCTTTCTTATAGTTGCAGTACATTTTATATCTACATTAAGTTTATCAGAGTAATTAAAATACCTAAGTTGTTTGTACTCAACCACATCTCCCTCACCCCTATAATTATGCAGCTGTTTTCTGAACTCATATACAGGACTTCACATCAAGCTCCATTAAGTTATCATGTTAGCCTTAGCCCACCATTTCAGTCAGAAATATTATTTTCAAAAGTCAACCCTAAAAAATTCATTTCATCCAAAAATTTGATAAACATGGTATCAATGTTTTCATTCACATCATTACAAAAATATGGACAGTGACTTTCAGCATGTCACTAGAAATTTTTATCCAGCTGTCATCAATTCATTATTAATTTTTAGAGGTGCTACTCAACCAATCACATTTCTACCTAATTTTATGGCCATCCAGCCCACAGCCTCCCCCTGTCAACAGAGAGAAATCTTATAAAATGTTTGGCTGAAATCCAGTTATACTGTACCTTCTGCATTCTCTTGACCCACAGTCCAATAATCCTATCTAAAAAGTAAGCTTAGTCTAACATAATTATCTTTAGCAAGCCCATGTAATACCTTTCCTTCAAAAATGTAATCATGGTCAATGTTTTTAGCACTTATAACACAATGAACTCAGATTAGATCATACTAGGTTTCCAATCATATTTTGAGATTTAAACATTAAAATACAATGAAAATATGTATCACTCAAGGCAATATGTATCACTCAGGCAACACAGGGAATACAGATATCTCAGGTGTTATACTTCACATTATCAAGACAAATGTCATCAATTTACTGTAGTTTGCATTTACAAGTTTTTAAAATTCTACAAGAGTCTTTCCTCCACCATAAAAAGTTCAATAGGGGGCCTCCCTGGTGGCGCAGTGGTTGAGAGTCCGCCTGCCGATGCAGGGGATGCGGGTTCGTGCCCCGGTCTGGGAGGATCCCATATGCCGCGGAGCGGCTGGGCCCGTGAGCCATGGCCGCTGGGCCTGCGCATCCGGAGCCTGTGCTCCGCAACGGGAGAGGCCACAACAGTGAGAGGCCCGCATACCGCAAAAAAAAAAAAAAAAAAAAAAAAAGTTCAATAGGAAAAATATATTTCTCCCATGTGTTCACAAAAAATAATAAAATAATAAATAAATAAAATAATAATTAAACTAGTAAACTTTAAGTTTTGTGTTTCTAATAACACAGATTATTTTGTTGGAACCAATTTCCCCAATACCTTTAAGAGCATATTCCTAGCTCAAAAATCTCTTTTACAAAGCCTTCAGAGATTGTTCCTGTCTAAAACAGCTGCTCTCTGCTTTGCCCTTTCACGATACCTACTACTATCCCTACCACTCACTTTGGCGCTCAGTCATCTGATGCTTGGTAGTTATTGTTGTTAACTGTTTGATTATTATCTACAATAGGGTCTTGCCACATTCTTTTCTAACTTCATCACGACCAGCATAGAAAAGGTAAGCACTCGAACCCTTTTATTAATTTATATTGCATATATTATAAACCTATAAAGAATTAAAGTGAAATTGATAAATCTGAAGACAGTTTAGGATCTCCTGGTTCTTCTCCTTCTGAAAAGGGAAAACCAGGTACAGAGAAAGAGCTGTTGAAATAGATGAGGGTAAAATTCAGCAGGCTGTGTTAAGAAAGAATGTTTACTCCTAAAATGTATTAAGTAAGCACTGTATCAGTTTGCTATTGTTGCAATCACAAATTACCATAAATTTGGTGGTAACGAATATATGTCTTACAGTTCCGGAAGTCAGAAGTCCAAAACAGGTCTCACAGGGCTAAAATCAAAGTGTCAGTAGAGCTGCATTCCTGTCTGGAAGCTCTAAGGAGAATCCATTTTCTTGCCTTTACTGGTTTATAGAAGCTGCCCACATTCCTTGGCTCACGGCGGCCTTCTATCTTCAGTGCCAGCAACGCCCGGTCAATTCCTTCTCATGATGCCATCTCTCTGGTTCTGACTCTGCTGCCTCCTGCTTCTTCTTTTAAAGGCCCTTGTGATTACATTAGGCCCACCTGTTTCTAAAGCCCTCATAACTATTTGTGTGTGTCTGGGGGGGAGGGGGTAAAGGTAAATGTACAAAAAGTAAGGCTTTTCTTGCCCCTACATCAACTAAAACCATCTCTCCTTTCATCACTTTATATTAGAGATCTCTGTGCATGATTTTATTTAAACAAAAGGTTTTTAAATCTCTACAAACCATGCTACATTCCACTTAGGCTTTGGCATATGAAGAGAGGTCATTAGTTAAGAAACAAAGCTAAAATTATGCGAAAATGTGACATATCGGATGTGAAAATCCAACACATTTATGTGTCTCTGAATCATCTCTTACCTATTTTAAATGAATTACAGAGTTTAAGTTTGTAGATTCCTTCCCCATTTGTACAATTTTAGGCTCTAGAGTTGAACATATAAATTATTTTTGTAACTATTTCAAGCATTCAAATAAATCCCCCAAGATGTAATATACTGGATTGCAGATATCAACAGTTTACTATGTCTTGACATGTATAACACATTATTTTTCAGGAAACCATCAGCCATATGGGAACATATCTTCTTAAAAAAAAAATTATTGGGGTGATATAATTGACTTCCAGGTGTCTCTCCTCATCTAATAATGACCTCTTATGATGTTCCTTGGCCCCTCCCTAAACACTTGGGTAACAATAATTTTCTTTTTATGTCCTGAAAAAAGTCTACAGATACAGGATGGAGATCAGGGAAGGTATCTGTGACTGACGGCAGAAGCCTTGGTGTTAAATGTTTGGCAAATGTCTTGATTGAACTTATACCTCTAGAGCAGCCGTTTTTAATCTTTCCTGGGTCATGGCCTCTGTTTTGAGAATCTGATGAACCTAGAGACTTCTCACTAGAAAAATGCACATGAACACATACTCAAAATTTTTAATATAACTTATTTTATTGTATTTTAAATTGACTGCCATTACAGACCATATAAAACCAGTCTTTGCAAAGATATCTGTATGTCTCAATTTTTGGTTTTATGCCAAAATTTGTTACACCCAGGAATAAAATTCAAAGTATGCAATAAAACAAACCAAACTTTAATTATTTTCAACAAATAGAAACCAGAGTACTGATGGCTGCTGGCTGGAGTGCCTCTGATACCAAAGCACAGTTCTAGGAGAAAATCCCCTTCTTTCACAGAATTCTCCAGGGAGAGCTGGGGAAAACATAGGTGTAAGAGAGAAAGCTCAGGTCCAGACAGCAAGAGAATAATGTTGACTGAATTTAATGAGTGTTCCCCAAAACAGTAACATTTTATACTTGTATATATTTATAAAAAAAGGAAAAATATGGTTTCAAAAATTGCAATTCATTAAGAATAAAATTTAAATATTTGGGGAAAAAATCATACCAGACTTGCTATGTTCCTACTACTTAGCCATGCAAAATGTATTAAGTTCAAAGTGGAGTAAATGCAAGCCTCAAAAGAAGGGTTCTCAAGTCAATAAGGTAAAAAGAAAATACTAGAAGATAGTACATATATGTTATCTTAAATTTGAAATTTGAGGTTTACTAATATTCAGTGTGCCAGATTGACACCAGCACCTGCTCTTGGTCCTCCATCAGGCTGCTTCCATCTTATGGCATTTACGTGAACTATGCTGGATACCACAGATTGGGGCACTTGACCTCCCGCCTACCTATGAGCAATTAGAAAGGAGCCTTTTTAGTTGTTTGGGGGGCAAGCACAGCTGTGGAAATATGAGATTTCTCTACAGCATAATTCCAGAGTCCATCCCCCAACTTCTTGGGTGACGAGAAGTGGGGCGGCAGGAGCACCAGCAGCAGAGGTGTCTTGATCTGACTTCCTAATCCAGGGTTGCAAGTTGGGGTCTGTCCTGCGGTTTTCAGAGTATCTAGAGGCAAATGCAGCAGTGGCAGAGGTGGCACGAGGTCTTGATTCCAGCACGGCTCCCAAGGTGGCCTCTGAGCTGCCCTGGTGAGTTACCTCTGGATTGACCCCCTAAAACCTGCTGTTAGGCCCTTCTAACAATTCTGTAAGCACCTAATACCTCGTATGAAATCTCTCCTAGCTTAAGATATTCAGAAGAGTTTCTGTTTGTGACCCTGACTACACACTCGGGTATTGCAGTAGATGAAAGTCTCCTAAGGGAGAGGTAGCAGTTTCGCACCCTGGAGGGGTTGTTTGTGATGTTCTCACCTGTTCACTTTCAGCAGATCACAACATGCTGCAGCCCGCATGGGCCCAAGTAAGTAGATCTGCAGATCTCAGTAGAATTATGATATCACTCATGGATGGATTTTTAAGATTTTTGCAAAGAAAGGCAGATGAAACATATTAAAAAAGCAAAATACAAGCAAGCAACAAGAAAATGGGAGAGCTGACAACTGCCTGTTACCAATACCAGTGCTTTATCAAAAGCTGTAAGGTAAAAATGTGATTATTTTGTAAAACATAATCTATAAAACTTTTTAGAAGAAAACACAGGGAAAAAAAGTCTTTGAGACCTAGGACTAGGTGAACAGTCCACAGACACGACACCAAAAGAACAATCATAAAAGAAAAAACAATGATTAAATGCACTACATGAAAATTTAAAACTTTCTTGCCTCTGTAAAAAATCCCTGTTAAGAGGATGAAAAGACAAGCTGTGGATGGGAAGAAAATTTGTGCCAATCACATATCTAACAAAAGACATATCTAGAATATATAAAGAACTCTCAAAATGCAACAATGAAAAACAACTCAATTTGCTCATTAGGGAAACAATTTGCCCCCTAGGGAAAGGCAAATTGAAACTACAATGAGCTATCACTACACAACTATTAAAATGACTAAAATTTTTTAAAAACAGTGAACATAACCTGGGCTTCCCTGGTGGCGCAGTGGTTGAGAGTCCGCCTGCCGATGCAGGGGACACGGGTTTGTGCCCCGGTCTGGGAAGATCCCACATGCTGCGGAGCAGCTGGGCCTGTGAGCCATGGCCGCTGAGCCTGCGCGTCCGGAGCCTGTGCTCCTCAACGGGAGAGGCCACAACAGTGAGAGGCCCACGTACCGCAAAAAAGAAAAAAAAAAAAGAAAAGAAAAAAAAATAAAATAAAATAAAAACAGTGAACATAACCAAATTCTGGCAAGCATGTAGAGAAGCTGGCTCTTTCACACATTGCTGTTGGGAATATACAGCCAGTCTGGAAGATAGTCTGGCCATTTCTTATAAAACTAAACATACACTTACAATACAACCCAGCAATTACACTCTTAGGCACTTATACCAGAGAAATGAAAACTTATGTTCACACAAAAACCTATATACGAATGTGCACAGTAGCTTTATTTGTAACAGCCAAAGGCTGGAAACAACTCCTATGCTCTTCAACGGTGAAGAGTTAGCAAACTGTGTACTGTTGTACATCCATACACTGAACCCTACTCAGCACTAAAAAGAAATGAACTACTGATACATACGACAGCTCGGATGGCTCTCTAGGGCCATCATATTGGGAATGCAGATACACTTTTTTATGCGGCTGGAGTGTGACATAAAACTTTTGCAGACCTCTGTTACAGAGGCCACAATAATCTAAGACTCTATCTTTTACATTTTTTACTTGGGCAAGCATATGCCAGAACAGGAAAAACATGAGACTGAGAATCAAAAAGAACTCAATTTTTATCCATAGGTTAAACAAGTCACAATCTCATCCTCGTCTACAAAATGTAGGAGTCATATTAGATCATTCCCAAGGACAGTCCAGCTCTTAAACATTATGACTCCATGAGTTCTACAACAGGAAAAAGTGAAATAACCATAAAGAAATGTATGACTAAAACTCTAACCAGTATTCACTGAAACTATACTATGGATTCAGTATTGCCAGGAATATTAAAAACAATACACAGCCTAAGTTACCATCAACATAAACACAGAAAAGTGCATCTACAAAGGTAATTTTACCTCAAAGAAAACAGATTAGCAAAAGATCCTGTTCAAATATAAATATCGAGATAACAGGCACATGTGGCTATTTTATATGCAACCTCACAGTTCTTTAAAGCCTCTAATTTCTGAATTGCAGCAAACAATATACCAATGAATACAGGTATCCTGGTATACAAGCTGTGGGCTGGGTTCTCACATGAAGTAGACTATCAAGACAACCAGAAAAGAATTATTTTCCATCCACTTAATTATTCTCCATCCACTTGAGTTAGACTTAATAAGATGGAATTTTAAGAGATCCATTATTCAGGGGAAGTTAAATATACCACGCTGTTATACCACCTTTTACTTCTAAGCAGTAAAAACCAACACAACAAGGTCCTAGCACTAAAGCTCTATGCACAGGAAGTTCTTCAGTTTCTCACCCAGTACCTTCTATCATTTTTATCCACCATTCAACAAGTGATTATGGGTTCTAGTCTCATATCACACGGAAAATACCAAATCAGAAAGGTGAGTAAACTACTACAGGTGGGTGTAATGAGAGCAAACAAAGAGATACAGGTAACAATAAAGTAATAAGCAAATCTATTCCCCAAAACCAAACATGCTTTAGAAAGGAATGGTTTCACCAACAAATGAACAAAATATGGTGGTCTGTATATTGCTGACTGAGGAGACTAATGGCTGGAGATTCTGCAAATACACTGTGATGAGTTCACTGACATCCAAGACACATGAATGGAACCACCAAAGTAATATTTTTTTACTAGTATTTATAGACAGCATTATCCATCTTAAATTTTTTTAATGGAGAAGACTGAAAATCACATTTAAATTATCTTTCCAGCATTCTTTAGTATTGAACTAAATTACATCACATCTGAATGTCACCATGAAATAGACACACCCCCCCCCCAAAAAAAAAAAAAAAACACACAAAAGAGGACAAAACAAGGAGTTCTGAGAAGTTGAAATATTATGTTGAAATTCATTCAGGCAACAAGGCGTATCTGTGAATGTTTTACAACCTAAAAAAATGAAGCTGCACTGCAGTAAATGAACAAACTAATATCCCCCTCTTTAATTCCCAGATGCCCTTTAAAAAAACACTACCACCACTTCAACCTCTCTGAAGTATGGTTGTTCTAAAATAGAAATGTATCTCACAACTGCTGTCACCCAACAGGAACATTCAGTTGGTAAAAACTTTATGCTGACATTTCCTAAAAGTTCAAGAATGCAGTGGCATCGAAGTGTCTTAGGTTTGATCAAAAATGGTCATTCAAAATAATCTAAAAAAAAAAGAAATGATCAGAAGCCTGTAAAACTACAATCAATGGAGATACAGAAAATTCTCAAAACTAAATTGCATCCTTTTACTTTAAAAGATAGCACATAGGGCTTCCCTGGTGGCGCAGTGGTTGCGAGTCCGCCTGCCGATGCAAGGGACGCAGGTTCGTGCCCCGGTCCGGGAGGATCCCACATGCCGCGGAGCGGCTGGGCCCGTGAGCCATGGCCGCTGAGCCTGTGCATCCGGAGCCTGTGCTCCGCAACGGGAGAGGCCACTACAGCGAGAGGCCCGCGTACCACGAAAAAAAAAAAAAAAAAAAAAAAAGATAGTACATATAAAGAACTTATTACTTAGTAAGCACTCAATAAATGTAGCTGCTATTATTACTACGAGACAGAAAATAAGGACTAGAGAGCTGATGAAAATATCTATGATCATAGTGGTCAGGCAACCAATATACACTTATTAAGTGCCTACAAGGTCTCAGCAGGGGCAATACAAGTTCATCACAATCAACTTACGCAGCACTATCTCTGATCAAATAAATGACAAGTTGCGCAATATATTCTGAACCAATAAGGTAAACATCAAGTTACATTCAGCAATGATTAGAACTTACCAAGTACTTTCAACTTCTTTCAAAGTACCGTCCTTTATTTAAGTCCAGTATACAGAACTTGAGACAAATTACTTACTTGTAGAGAGTCACCAAATGATTAAATGAACACAAAAAAGTGTCACCAAAATGAGTCTTTTTCTTTCTTTCAAAATGAGTCATGATTTTTATAGGGGGAAAAAAAATCTCTTTTCCCATTTCTTTCCAGGCTTAGGTAGAATAAGGATTTAGATAAATTCCCTCTTAAAGAAAATCTTTCTAAACTTCGAGGGTCATGAAAAGACCCTCTCTACTCCTAGGATTTATGCACATTAGAGGGACGGATTTACACAGGAATGCACATTTATTAAAATGTTATCTTTCATTTATATGAAATATCCAGAATAGCAAATGTGTAGAGATGGAATGTAGATTAGCAGTTGCCTAGGGCTGAAGGGAGGTAAGGAAGGTGATGGGGTGATGAAAAAGTTCTAAAATTGGTTGTGATAGAGATGTACAACTCCAGAATATACTAAAAACCACTGACTTGTACACTTTAAATAGGTGAATTGTATGGCATGTAAATTATATCTCAATTAAGCTGTTATTTAAAATTTTTAACTCTTCTCAAAACTCGACAAATCACACTTGCTGCATTATGGTCAAACTCCATAGGATGTATCCTTGGTCAGATATTCTTCCTAGCCTGGTTGACTCCATCACTGACAATTCTACAAGGTCCCTTTCTCAACAATCTGATTCTTTCCCCACCAATACAAAGATCGAGCAACAGAACAGGCTTGCGGGGAAAGGAGGTAGTCCATTTTGTAAAAGTTAGAAATACTTCACACTATATTTTAATACAAGTGATTTTTCAAAACAATTATTTTCATAACAGAAAAAAATCCTGATAAAGCTATCTATTTATTATAGCATTTTGAGTTTAAAAGAATGTGTTACTATTCCATCAGTAAACTGTGCATTACCTACTAGGTTACAGATACAGTGTCATAACGGTGGTCTATGAAATGCACGATCCTTGTAGGGTATAAAGAAAGACATATCAACATCTGCAGAATTTCTGAAATATTCCGCCTCACAGGAATAGCAGTGCTTGAAATTAAAAAAAAAAAAAAATTCTACAGCTCACAGATTTACTTTAACAGGCTCCAGGACCCCAACCCACCTCCTATGGAATACCAGGTTTGTTTGTTAGGATACTTTGAAAGAAGCTATACAGAACAACAAACAAGGGTGAATAACAAATCACCTAAAAGTACACATCATGTATGCTACCTTTCATCCATATGTACCACTCTATTTAAGGATCCTACTCAGAGGAGCTCATAGCTTGTGGTCCAGACAGACTTCATCATCCTATTCTCAGTGCCTACATGGTGCACAAATTAGGTGTAGTTTTCAATAAAAACTTGCTGAATAAATGGAGATTTCTCACCTGATTAGCCCTGGCTGCTTGCAGCTGCGTTTTCTATTTAGGAACCTTTGGAAAACCTTTTTTCCCACCTGGGCTGGCTTAAGGAAGCACCCAGAACAACAGAATCTTATCACCTCCTTCATCAGCCTAAATTGTAGCTCCCTTTTTATAATGAGCAACATAAGGGTAGAGTAAAACCTCTGCGTGTGAACTGATGAGAAACAAATATCTTCCTACATTCCTCCAGGGGCTACTGTGAGCAGTGCCAGTTGGCAGTCTCGGAGCAATTTTTAATGCTCTCTAGAGACAAGAAGAATTAAGAAATGAGAAGAGATTAGGCTTACGGTATGTACTCCAAAAACATTTTAGCGTAAAGATACTTAAAATGTTCCGGGACACAGGCTTTGACCATTTTTGAAATGATTATGTTTCTAATAGTCTATAAATCATAGACTATGTTTTGAACACAAAAATACTGGTGGGAGCCTTGTTTCTCAAGAACAGGTAAAATAACCATAATAACTGAACCTGGAGAAATTAATAATTATTTATTTTATTATATAAAATAAAAAATAAATAAGTGTATAAAAATTGATTACCTTTCTCCATTCCCAGTAAACATAACTTACTCAAGTATGATAGTTTAAGGCACTCCTATCCGAAGGTAATAAAAAAAAAGAAGGGGAAAAAAAACCTGGAATTAAAAGTCAAACCATTACCAATAGTTATAATGTGATAGGGGCAATGTTAGAGGGGATATTTAGTTTCTAAATTATACATTTCCTTCATAACAATATTTTACAATGAGCATGTGAAACTGGCGATAAGGAAAAAACTGGTTTTTCCTTTAAACACTCATATACTCTTTCCCCAAACAAAACAATATGAACTTTTTTATTGCTTGTGGTTTTACAGACTCTATTGGGCTAATAATAATAAACCTGCTCAAGTACTTTAGGCAACAGTAAAAGGGACTGGTGGGGGGCGGGGTGGGGGGCGGGGTGGGGGGCGGGAAGGCTCCAACTTTTGTTAATGGTTTTTACCAAAATCCACAAGCTAATGAATAAATACACACATAACTATACTGTAAGTCAGAGCATGGCTTGTGCTGTAAAAGGACTTTACAGGAGCAAGAGAAAAGAGCCGCCACTTAGGATCAGGAGAACAGGAGAGCTTGCAGACAAGGTGACATTTGAGCTGGGTTATATAGATGATCCCTGTGATGAGGTAACAATAGGTGAAATTCAGAGTACATACTCTGGCCCCCCCAATATTTTATAGATTAAAAATAGTTCAAGTAGTGAACATACACCCCAAACATACTTTATTTAATTTTTAAAATATATATTATAAAATTTGCTACATAAAGCAATGAAAACTTTCCCACATCACCTAAGTTTCTTCTATCATTCCACTATTCCTTTACCCTTTTGGCATGAATCCTGTGTCACTGTTAGTTTGCACCTGTTACTGCAATGGGATACACATTATCTTTTCCCTATGGATGATAATTTTGCATCTTCCCATTAAACTCCATAACTTTGAGAGCAATGACTGTCATCCATTTCTACTTTACCTTTCCATAAAACTCCTCAAATAAATGGGTACTCAACAGATGTTGACAGATTAAACCTAATTCTAATAATTGGGACAAGAAACAATCACCATCACAAAAGATGTCCGTGGAACAGATATTAGAAACAAATCACAGTTTTGTACACAGAACAAAAAGCCCCTAGATTAATATATCTTCCCCCAAACACTAAACCAATTGCTATTCTTTGGTGTAACTTGCTCAGAAAGGTGTTTATTTAAAAAAATAAATATATAAGCCTCTCAAGCAGCCTCTATAGAACAGTATCGTTTTCTGTCACAAAGACCTAAGTCAACACATTAATTGGGCACTAGAAAAGTACTAGGCGGCACAGTGAATCTGCACAGAAATAGAGGACAGTCCTAGTTCCCAGGGATCTCAATGGACAGTTCACAATTCAAGAAATTCCCTGGCAGTGTGTATATTTAGGACAATGTTTAAAACAATGTGAAAAGCACACAGGAAAAATATGTTTTCCAGGAAACATAGCCTAGATAATTCAAAGATAATTCTGAGTGTTTTCTTTATATGCGATCTTTTAAAAGTTCAGGAATTTTCTCCTCTATTGTTTAAATAAGCTGGTAAGTAAACAAAAGTAGAAATTTGGAAGCTTCTTTTAATCTTCTACTTTCTATTATGAGATGGAAAAGACGATTATGCCAGCAGGCCTGCCTGACATACTTATCGAAGAAGAGGATCAAAGAGAAGAGGAGGAAGGAGTATATTAGGTTTAACAACGCCAGATACCATCAAGATTAGTACGAAAGATCATGTTTGTGTGTCTACACTTCCTAAATTCTATAGGAAGAGTCAAGTATCTCTCAAATATTATTACCTGAAATTGGCTTTTAGATTCCCAAGTATAGCTTCTCTGTTGTTATTGCTGAGCCTGTGAACTTATGTTATAATGCTGCACACCACTCATACAATCAATGAACACTTTGGAAAGTTGTTAGTATTGCTTTAAAAAAAACCCGCTGGGCCAGAGGTTCCAATAAAATTCACTTTTCCAGAGAAGTAATTTTACAAAATAACTCAGAATGTAAGAAAAGACAGGATGGAATGCTATCTTTGATAACGAGTAGCCAAAAAAAGACTACAGAATAACACACACACCGCAGCTTTGTTTATAGTGTTGTAACTTGCACATGCAAGTTCTCTACAAAGTACTGCACAAGAAGAAACTGTCAAAAATGAACGGTTCACGAGAACATTCCTTTTCTAAATAAGGTCTCTAACAAGGAGGTACTGTTTCTAAATATAATTTCTTTAGCAAGTATTGACAGGTATAGAATAGCAGCAGTGCTCAAGATGGAAAAAAACTTCTTACATGTTTTATCAATAGTACAAGTTACTGTTACTAATTATAATGCCTATGGGTTCAGTAGCAGAAATTTACGGAGATATCTGCTGGGCAGAACAGTTACAAAACTAACTTTACTTTTATCAAAAGTTTATTTTTTTTCCTAATCCTATAGACCCTAGCAACCTGGAGTTTTTTGTTCTGTTTCGTTTTGCAATTTTTTTTCCTTCCAAAAGAAGCTCCGCCAGTAAAGTCGAGGTAATACTTTCCACAGTTCAAAGGTTAAGGCGCATTCGGCTCTACATAGAGCTCTAGCTCGTCATCAGCACCGCTCCCTTTTTTTTTTTTTTTTCAAATTATCTTGACCTGAGAGAGGTTAATCCTCCCTTACAATGCAAATCCACGAGAGAAGCGATTTTAGGTGCCGAGAAATGAAACTGGGATGGGAGGAAAACACCGACAGCGATCAAGAACCATTTCGCTGTAGAAATCAGGCTCTCCAGAACGCAAGAAACTGAGGTTTTGTCCAAAGAACCTGCCGCCCGGAAGCCACAACTTCCAGCAATTGGCAAAGAAAAGTTACAAGTAAGAGCACAGCGCCCAGGGAGCCTGCGCCGGTACGGAGACTGAGAGCTGCAAGGACACTCACTGGCCCCCACGGCCCTAAGGCGCTGGCTGCGGCGTCGGTGGGGCAGATTCCAGCTCGGGCAGGCTCGGGGTCTGGGGGTGCGCGGAAGGCGCGGAGCGGCGCGGGCACGGCGCCCGCGTCCGCACCCCTCCCCACTACCGAGAGCAGTGGGCGGAGAGACGAGAGCAAAGGAAAAGCAGGACAATGCTGGGCCGGGCTGGCGACTCCGCGCGCTCAGCGGGTCCCCAGCGTCCTCCTCGCCTGGGGCCTCCAGCTGCCGCGCTAAGTTTGCTCCTCAGCCCTGCCTTCCTAGCCGGGGCAGTGAAGCAGTGACCGCCGACCTCCCTCCGCCTCGCCGCCGCCGCCGCCGCCACCCTCCTCCCCGCGGGGCGGCTCCCGCGAGTCCAAGAGGACGCGGCGCGCGCGAGCGGAATGGGGCGCGCGAGGGAGAGGGGGCGCGCAAGGAAGCAGCGCGCGCGCGGGGGAGCCGGGCGCGCGGGGGAGCGGGGCGCGCGGCGCTCCCCGAGGAGCCGCTGCCGCTCCGGCGGGTTTTCGGTTGAGGCGGGGGCTGCGCCGCGGCTAAGTGTCCGTTATGAGTCTTGGCCCGGGCGGCGCAGCTTGCCAGCCATCCTGGCCCGCCTCCCCCTCGACTCCCATCAGAAAGGCAGCGAGCGAGGGCCGGCGACCTCGTCTCCCGCCAGGGCTGTGGCCGCCAGTCGGCGGGCATCCCGGCGCCTACCCCTGGGGCTGGAAGAGAAAGTGAAATGAAGCGCCTTTCCTCAGGCAACACCTACCCGTCCCCAGTCCAAGTGCAGCTGCCTCACTCCTCAGGCGCCGCCGGTCCCCGCCCTCGGGCCCCAGGCTCCGTTCTCTTGACAATGGCGCGTCCCCTTTAAGGAATAATCCGATCGGAACCGATCTGTGGTTAAACCTCCCTCCGACTCTGATTTTAACCGGATTTCTCTCTCTCTCCCCCCAGAGCCCAACGGGCGCCCGGCGGTGCTGCGAGCTCTTCCCACCTCTTCCCCGCCCCGCCCACTCCCTAGCCTTCCTGATTGGCGAGAAACACTACTACAGGAACAGCAGTTGTCGCATCCCACTCGCCAGTCCAGCCGCCGCTCAGAGTTACCCCCCACCTTTACCCCGCCCCCTTTCCTGGGTTGGTCCTACTTCTAATCATTCTCCGTCTTCTACTCTATCGTTGCTTTGGAGAACTGGCAGTCAAGGCTCACCCTCCCGCCTCCGGAAAGCGAACTTTATTTTTATTGGTAAAAGGACATCTTCCTGTGCACCTGATTGGGCAAGGAAGGAGTTAGTCTGCACGCCCCTTACCCATTATCGCTCTCTCTCCTTACGGGTTTGAGAAACACAGCCGCAAAGTCCTCCCCCCTACTTTGCCTTGTTCTAAGCGCCTTTCCCTTTAAATATTGGTAGGGGTGGTAGACAAACTCACAGCCTGTATTGGAGAAAGACGGAAAGGGAGAAGAGAAAATTTCAAAATCTTCTCCAGATGAGTAATATATCGGGAACTGGAGCTGGGATACTGCGGAATCTCATCCTTCGGTCTACTGAATGGAGTGGTTAGAATGAGTTAGAATACCTGAAATTCTAGTACTAACTTCTGAGATGTACTCAACAAATTTTCACTCACCGTCCACTCTACTCCTACTGTCGATCCCACTGGCATTTCGCTACTCCAGAGAGCTTTAATAAAAGTACCTGCAAACCTAGAGGTGTCCTTGTTTGTCCCACATTCATTTAAAAAACACTTTAAATCGCTTCCATTAAAAGTTCCGCTTAATTCACGTCCTCGGGGTTTGTTACGAGAGCTAAGTTACTCTTCTGAAAAGATTGAATAGATGCCCACCCACCATGCCAGCCTGCAAAGTTGAAGAAGTCCATCCTCCTTGCTAGAACTGTGCCAGGGGGGAGCCCAGGTTGAGCCCAAGCGGGCACCAGAAGGCTATTTCTTGAGAGAATGGGGCAGTCTGGCACCGGAAGCTTAACCCTGCCGCGAAACCTCACGCATGAAAGAGGAGGAATTCTGCTGCAGCCTGGTGTGGTCTGCGTTAGGAGTTCCCCAGTTTCCCATGGGAACTGCAAGAACCGAAAGTGTCGTACCTACTAAAATTGGGTACTCAAGTGCTTTGGTACCCGTCTGTGAATGTTAGGGGTAAATGGTTAAATGTTCTGCCCCTCTTTGCCAATGAACTTCAAGAGACTTTGCACCTCAGGATGTTTAGTGCATTTGCAGTGAGAGCCCAGTGGAAACCAATGATGCCAAGATAGTGGCAGCGCTCAGCAGTACCCTGGAAGGGATTTATACCAGAAAAAACAGCGGTAGTCGATAGGACTTTTCCGTGAGTTCAGGGGGAAAACCTCCTGGGGATACCCATAAATATGGAAGAGTGAGAAAAGGGAAACGTTGTAGGTGGTTTAGGTGTTTCTAGTAGGAGATAAGGAAATATCTGGATTATATTTATATGGCCTTCAAGGTATTTTTTAAAAATCAAGATCTAGGCAATGTTTTCAAGTTCTTTGTAAATCACTTGCTTTATGAAGCCAAGATTATTTTGTTACACCAGCACATTGGGCTCATAACTCCAGATGGCTGTCTACAGTAACCTCTAGATTCTCTTTGTCACACCAAACCAACCACGTTGAGATCATCACCTTACAAATATAATTTATATATTTTTTCTCTATTTCATACTTGCCCACAATAGGATTACTTATTACTTTTTAGCCCATACACCCAGACTCCTGGTACTAATACTGCTATTGTTATTTCACATTGAGGAAGAATTTAGGAAATCTGCAAGCATGGATATGCAGGTCATTCTTAAGAATGTTCAGTATTATTGAACACAGCCGCAGTTCTAACCCTGGAGAAATTGACAATTTGCACTTTTCCCTTCAGAGGGACTTTATGTCTCCTACCTTTGTTTTCCATCTCTAAGCCAGATCCCCATTCTTTAAAAAGAAATATTCCCCCAATGTGCCAGTATGACTAAAGCTTTTCAACATCCTTGTATATAGATCTTTGTTAAACTCTTTTAAAGGTGAAATTTCACATGTTATGATCACTTATTCTCCCTTTGTTTATATATAAAGGTAAGCCAAATCAAAGACCTACCAGTTAAGCCAGTAATTCAGTTTTCCTCAGAAAAAAAATGTTACCATGTATATTGCAAATTCTTTTCAGTTCACCATAGGTTTATATAGTAACTATTATGTGTTGAGTAAACAATAGGGGGAAATTGATGAATATGACTCTCCAAATTCTACCCATAACTGGCACAATTTTACCCCTCACTCTGCATGTAGGTGGATACCATCTATTAATCAGTGATTTTCCATAGTAAAATTAAGAAAAAAATCCAGTCAGTAAAAGCTGTCAACCAAAATCTTTCCCCAGACCTTTATTAGCATTAACAAGAATGAGACAAATTAAGACAAAATACATTCATAGTAATTTGTTTTATAAAGAAAAAAAAATTTTTTTATTAAAAAAAAAATATCTCCTGGGTCTCTCAAGAGGAGGAAGTCCTACACCTTCTATATTTCAATGTGTTCCTTTATAAAATGAGAACTGGGCCTCCCTGGTGGCGCAGTGGTTGAGAGTCCGCCTGCCGATGCAGGGGATACGGGTTCGTGCCCCGGTCTGGGAGGATCCCATATGCCGCGGAGCGGCTGGGCCCGTGAGCCATGGCCGCTGGGCCTGCGCATCCGGAGCCTGTGCTCCGCAACGGGAGAGGCCACAACAGTGAGAGGCCCACATACCGCAAAAAAAAAAAAAAAAAAAATGAGAACTGATATTCATTGAGAAGATCACTGAAAGATCTTCAATTATCAGTAAAAGGTTCAATTATGTTCAGTATGTTCTACTTATTCAGGCAGAAAAGAAAGATACTAATATATATATTTTAAAGATTTCCAATTCTCTCCTACTTAAAATCCTTCAAAGATTCTCCAAGCACATATTGAATATAGTCCAAGCATCTAAGCAAAACATACAAATCACTTTATAATCTGACTCCAGGCTACCTCTCGGATTTATTCTCTGGCCACTCCTCCATTTGACACTTGAAATGGCTGCTCTTTAGATATCACTGATTCTGCTCTTTCAAGCCTCAGTGCTTTGGGGTATGTGGGTCCCTTTGTGTAGAACAGCTTTCCCCTCCATGCTTACCTGTAGGATGCTTCCATCTTTCCATCCAAACCCAAAAGAAGCTTTACCTTTTTTGTGAAGCTTTCTCTGATTTCACCCCCTTCCCTGATTTAATTATTTTTCTACTATATATATATATATGATTCTGATTAGGATGATGCCTGACATAACTGAAGGCTTTCAGTAAATGCACGTCAAATTAACTGAGCAAGGATGAGACAAAAATGTTAACCTACAATGTGAAAATCTAATTAACTAGAACACTATTCTAGGAATATTCTAATTACTTAATATTTTACTGTAAATCTATCTCATCAATTAGTGTAGATTACTGGTTCCCAGGCTTTTTTATTTCATGGACCAGTAAAATTTGCAAGGAATTTTTGGGAACTGATATAGGTTTAACAACTTTTTTTATTTTGCGAAGCAAAGGTATAAAAATAAATATAAATAAATCACTATCTATTCTCCCCATTATTTCATAAAATAAGAATATTTTAAAACCCAAAATTGGGAAGGTTGTTTCATAAAACAAGAATATCTGAAAACCAAAAATTGGTTGGGAGGGTTATAACTTCAGAATGAAAGTCCTCTGAATAAATTTGACATTATAAGGAACTTGTACAGGGGACTTCCCTGGTGGTGCAGTGGATAAGACTCTGCACTCCCAATGCAGGGGGCCCAGGTTCGATCCCTGGTCAGGGAACTAGATCGCACATGCATGTCACAACTAACAGTTCCCATGCCCCAACTAAGGAGCCCAAGTGCCGCAACTAAGACCCGATGAAACCAAATAAATAAAGAAAGAAAGAACTTGTACAAACCTCCCTTGGGTCCAGAATACTCACTGCATTTCACAGTACTTGATCTGATGCTCTTTTTCATCTATTTTAAAAGATGGCTTAGAAATGAAAATATCCCTAAGATTTTTTCCCTCCATAATGTTTATGGAGGGGAGGAGGAACTATGTGACTTTTTGTTAATTTTCACTCTACCCATGAGTAAATGTTAGAGCATCATCACTAATTGACTTGCTAGCTTCCTGCCAGGATATTTGTAGAAACTCATTGTTACCGGAGGCCCTTGCAAAATGCTTCCTGAATTCCTTTCTGCATCTACCATATCTTACAGTTTCCCTCCTTTCCTTTTGAGAAACTTACCACTCTTTAAGAACCATTGTTTAGTCCTTAGAAAGTTCCCCCTTGTTTGTCAATGAGTCAAACAATAAAAATTCAAGTGCTCTTTTAAAAAATTTTTTACCCATATAACATATTTTCTGAGCTTCCAAAAATTTAGGTTAAGTGCCCAGTAACCATCAATGAATATCATAATATCTATCCTGTGTCACAGTTATTGTAATGCTAATATGAGCCTACTACAGCACATGGAGAAATGTTTGTGTTAGGGTAATTCAAATATATATATTTAAATATATTTATTTATTTATATATAAAAGTGCTTTTTTAAATTGTGCAACCCAATCAGATATAAATTCTTTATGATGGGATGGCTCATATGGCTAAGCAACTTGTAGAAGAAATCTGATGCCACGGTAAAGGTCTAGAAATGCCATCTTCTAAATTGGGTCAAATAAATGATTTGTTATTTCACAGAATATATGATAATGTATATTAGATCATCTTCCACTAATAAAATATTATATTTATTTTGCATTCAAATTCTATACCTATTTTAGATCATTTAAGAGCTTTATAATTGTGACACTTTTATCAATAAGATCTTAACTTTATCCAAAATATTTTACTGCTATTATGTTAGTATCCTGTCATTTTTCTTTCCTTTTATCATTACAAGGGGACTTCCATTCTAAATAGATTCATTGTGTGAAAATATGAATTTAAAGAAGAGATAAATCAAGGATTAAATACTGATTTTATAAGTGAATTACTGAGAGAATTTTTAGAATATTATTCGAATGAGATCTATTTCCACTCACAAAAAACTTCTCAGAAGTAAAGGGCATGATATAAAGAAAGACACCTAGGGAATTCCCTGGTGGTCCAGTGGTTAGGACTCCTTGCTTTCACTGCCAGGGCCCAGGTTCCATCCCTGGTCAGGGAACTGAGATCCCAAAAGCTGCCTGGTGCGGCAAAAAAAAAACACACCTATATTCACTACAATCTCCTTTGTCTACTCTATCACTAAAAATATCTTTAAGTTCAGCAGCCAGGAGCATAAACAGTGGTTACTTTTCAGATTAGATTTTTAAATTAACTTATTTAAAGGAATGAACAGTTCATCTGTCCCTATTGGGACGGTTATCCAGTACTATGGTGAAATCACTTCGAAACTATCTTAAAACCTTGTTAGATTTTAATGTGTATTTTAAAGTGTTGCTCTGGTAAGTATGAATTTGTAACTGGAAAGGGATATAGTCCATTTATAAGAAAACAGAAAACATTTTTTAGTCCATTTCCTGTTTATGAATTGAAGGAAAGTTGAAGGGAAAATGTAGGCACTCTATTTAAACTCGTTACCACCTATCAACTCATTATCTCATTTGGTAAAGGAATACATGAATTATCTGAAAAACCGGGAAATCTGATTGGGGGGAAAATAGTTAACGCCATCATACCACTGGCAAAGGAGTTTACCATATGACTGACCGCCTTTGGGGGCTTCTGTCTGTTGATAGAAAAGCAGAAAAACAAAGGACAAAGGAAAGTCTCCTTAATTAATCTTTCCAACTAAGCAAAATAAATAGGTCACTTGTTTCAGCAACAGAAGCAAACTGTTAACAATTGAGAAAAGCCACCTGCAGGTGCTTTTGAATACAAAGTGCCCCAGAGCCCAGAATTACTATTGTTTAAAAGGGTCAGCTAAGTTTTTCTGTAAAGGGCCAGATAATAAATATTTTTGGCTTTGCAGCCCTATGGGCTCTGTCACAACTACTCAACTCTTGCTGTAGCGCAAAAGTGGCCATAGAGAATACATAAACGAGTATGCAGAGCTATGTTTCAATAAAACTTTATTTATGGACACTGAAATGGAATTTTATTTAATTTTCATGTGTCCAGATATATCATCCTTCTTTTTATTTCGTCCTAATCATTTAGAAGTATAAAAACCATTCTTGGATTGCAAGCCATGTAAAAAGAGGTAGAGGGGAATTTCCCTGGTGGCACAGTGGTTAGGAAGCCGCCTACCAATGCAGGGAACACAGGTTCAAGCCCTGGTCCGGGAAGATCCCACATGCCACAGAGCAACTAAGCCCATGTGCCACAACTACTGAGCTCATGTGCCACAACTACTGAAGCCCACGTGCCTAAAGCCTGTGCTCCGCAACAAGAGAAGCCACCGCAATGAGACGCCCGCACACAGCAATGAACAGTAGCCCCTGCTCACTGCAGCTACAGAAAGCCTGTGCGCAGCAATGAAGACCTAACGCAGCCAAAAATAAATAAATAAATTTATTTTTTTAAAAAAAGGAGGTAGTGGGCCAGATCTCCTTATGGGCAATAGTGCTGACTGCTGGTCTAATATAACCCTAATTCATTAAAAAGTATATTTTTTGGTTGAGTACCTAGTATGTGTTCAGTACTATGCTAGACCTGGGGACTATAATGGCTAACAAGATGGACATTGTCCCTGTCCTCATGGAGCTTATGATATAATAACCATACAAATATATAGTTAGAAACTGTAATTAGTGGTTATGAAGGAAAAGTACAGGGTGCTCTAAACTGTGACCTGTAATCTAGACTAGGAGGTCAGAGAAGGCTTCACTTTTGACAAGGACTGGGAAATGAGTACGAACTGACATGGTGAAGTGGGAGTGGGGAGAAGGGCAATATTTCAGGCAGAAGGCACATCATGTAGGGCACCTTAATGGCAATCAAAAATCTGTGTGCCTAGAAAATACAAAGTGAAAGGAAGAGAGGCAGGGAGTTAAATTGGCGAAATAGTTTTTTTTTGTTTGTTTGTTTGTTTGTGGTACGCAGGCCTCTCACTGTTGTGGTCTCTCCCGTTGCGGAGCACAGGCTCCAGACGCGCAGGCTCAGCGGCCATGGCTCAGGGGGCCCAGCTGCTCCGCGGCATGTGGGATCCTCCCAGACCAGGGCACGAGCCCGTGTCCCCTGCATCGGCAGGTGGACTCTCAACCACTGCGCCACCAGGGAAGCCCGGCGAAATAGTTTTTAAAAGAAAAAGCATTCAGGGCCTAGTAGGTATTCAAAGTCCTAGAAAGCCTTGAAGGCTTTATGTCAAAACCATGACATGGTCAGATTTGCATTTTTAAAAGATCACTCTTTATAGTGTGGAGAATATTTAATGAGGGAAAGCCATGGTGACTACAATAGTCAAAGGCTTCTAGACCCTAGACTCTAGGCCCTAGAGACAAACACTACTATTTTACCTAGTAAAATCGTAATAGCCAGTATGTACTTTTTTTTTTGACAGTTCAGATAACATTTATTTATTTATTTTCATATTGTAAGTCCATAAGCTTTATTTTATTTTTTTTAACATCTTTATTGGAGTACAATTGCTCTACAACAGTGTGCCAGCCTCCACTGTACAACAAAGTGAATCAGCCACACACACACATACATCCCCGTATCTCCTCCCTCCCGTGTCTCCGCCCGCTCTCCCTACCCCCACCCCCCAGGTGGTCACAAAGCACCGAGCTGATCTCCCAGTGTTATGTGGCTGCTTCCCACTAGCTACAGTATGTTCTTAATACTTTAATGTACATAGGTCCCCTACATACGAACCTTCAAGTTGCAAACTTTCAAAGATGAGAACATGTGTCCACATGTCCAATCACGTTAGTCACGTGTCTGGCATACATTGTCACGTGCATGCATCCTCTACAAGTGGTTGTGCTTTTGTGTACTTTACTGTACAGTACTGTATAGAGTACAGTAGTACAGTATCTTTATTTCAAGCTAGATCTGCAAGAGGACGACTTCATTGAACTTGCTGTGCAACACGAGGGGCTTACTAATGAAGACTTGATGGAAGTGGAGGCCCAGAGAATGGACGAAAAGAGACAAGAGGAAGAAGTAACTGAAGCAACAAAGAGATTCACGACGCAGGAAATGGCAAGGGGATTTTCTTTGTTTGACGAGGCACTGTTAGCTTTTGAGGCACAGCACCTGAACGTAGAACGGTACACGAAGGTTGCAGCAGCCGTTCAGAATGCAATCCAGTGCCACCGTGTCATCTATGACGAGAAAAAAAGAGGTACTACCCAGACATCACGGGATTGTTTTTTCAAGAGGGTAGATAGAATGAATCCAGCAAGGGACCAGAACCTGTGCCATCAACGTCAGGCGTGAGTGAAATTGCAGCTTGCCTTCCATCTCCTACTGCTGATGATCCTTCAGCTCTACCATCTCCTGCCTCCTCTCCCTCCTCCAGTCAGTAACTCTTCTGGCCTCTTCACTCGATGCCACCCTCTGTATCCCAGCTGTTGTACTGCACTACTGTACTTTTCAAGGTACAGTACTGTAAGATTTTAAATGTTTTATATTTTTTTAATGTTTTTGGTCGTGCCACCTGGCATTTGGGATCTCGTTCCTCAACCAGGGATCGAACCCGCTCCCCCTGCATTGGAAGGGTGGATTCTTAACCACTGGATGGCCAGGGAAGTCCCATGTTTCTATATTTTTTGTGTTTGTTTATTTTTTATGTATTATTTATATGAAAAATATTATAAACCTATTACACTACAGTACTATATAGCCAGTTGTGTTAGTTGGGTACCTAGGCTAACTGTGTGGGACTTATGAACAAATTGGGCTTACAAAGTCACCCTCAGAACGGAAGTCGTTTGTATGTAGGGGACTTACTGTATTAACAGATTGAATTTCATAACAACCCCGTAAGTAGGCACTATTATCTTCCCTTTATGGAAGAGGAGACTTAACTATGGGCTGCCTATCAATTTCTTCCCTTGCTGCAGCCCAGTTGAGTTTACAAATCATGGGAAGGAAGTGTAGGAGAAATGTAAGAGTGAGGAGGAAAGAGGGGCAGAAAGAAATGAATAAGTGTGTTCTATGGGACATAGCCTTGGCTCAGACCCTAGCCTCTTCCCCAAGAGGTAGTACTGTGTTGTACTGGGAATGAGCCCCAAATTCAGCAAGGTGACTGCCTTGGGTATCTGTGGAAGCCCTTGTGAGAGTACTCATTGCTACAGAAATATACCCAATGCAATGTTTGGTACATAAAAAAGCCCTCCCTGTTTATCTAAAATTCAAATCTAACTGGGCATCCTGTATTTTATCTCCCAAACCTATACTAAGGAAACAAATACATTCCCTCCCATAAAACCAAGATGTCAGCTGGAGACACCTGGCTCCTAAAGACTTAGAAAATCAGCCTGAATACCTTTTCTTCATCCAAAAGCCTTCCCAAGGACATTGTGAATTACCAGGGCAGGGGTATGGGATGGAGGATTTTGTTACCACTTTTGCCTCCAGGCTCATTCTTCCACCTGGAAGACTCACTTTTGAGCTCTTCCACTATCAAGAAAACCAAGGGAATATGGAAACATTGTGAGAGTGGTAGATTTCACAGGGGAGCTGGGAGTTGAAGGGAGCAGTCCCATCAGGCACAGCCTTACAAACAGTTCAAAGTAGTATTTTATTATACTCACTTGTTTAGACTCCTTTCAGCCACCTACCACCAGAGGTTTTACATATCCCTCTGCCATGATCTCTGGGTCATATTCACCCTCTTAACCAGCCGTTTTCCCTCCCCTATCTTCTGGACATTCTCTCAGTAGCCAAGAATTTCTCTCCTCCTATTGAACAAATTCCCAAACAAAGCAGTTTTGACTCCACTCTAAAGCTTTTGTCACCAGCTGATGACCAAGACCGCAGGATCTCACTTACTGAGGCATTCTTCCAAAACAAAGACAGTTTGAAATTCTCCCTAAGAAGAATTCTCTTGCCAGCATTTAAGACAATAATCACTTTTTCTTAAGTTTTTGCAATATCATTTTTTGCCAGCATTCAGGAAAAAGAAGGATATTTATTTTGGTTGCATCCAGTGGGGCCCACTTTTACCAATTACATCATCGTTTTCTTGGGAAAGTTCAACTGCTTTTCACTCTTGTAACTTAGTACATCAAAAGTTCAGGAAAAACCTAATGGGCAGCACTTTGGATTCCATAATGGATTCCAGAAAAAAACTTTTCTCCCCGCTTTGTTCTGCCTTTAAATCTGATTCAAAATTAAAGCTGATTGCTTTTTCCAAGGTAAAGAGAGAAGGTTTTGGTACACATACCACAATTTGCTATAGCTGGAAGCATTGCCTGATTTAAAAAAAAAAAAAAAAAGAATGAAATGTACTATCAGGTAAACTCTCAGGAAAGAGTGAGGGGAAAAGAAGAGGCAGAAAGATATGAAAAAAAGTGGGTTCTGTGGAACCATAGCCTCGGTTCAGGCCCTATTCCATTATCTTTTCCAAGGTTTATCTTCTAAATTTAGCTTTACTTTCCTACTTTCCAGGTGGTTCCTAGATACTGCAAAAACCACATAAAGATACACAGATATAGTAATCCTGCTAACCAATTGAAATAAAAATACAAAGGTTGATGAATACATATTCCTATGAGGTCATCTATAGCAAAATGAAACAGGGAATTTGGTCAATCATACTGATACATTTAAAAATAGCTTTGCCACAATTATCTTGATATTTAGTCATCTATTGACTAGTGTCTTTTTTTTTTGTTTGAAGTATCCAAATAGAAGTATTCATGTTTTACTACTTTTCTGTAAGTATTAATTTGGCCTGAATGTTAGTGTATTAACAACTGACATAGAATATATTAATTATTAATTATGTAAAGGACAAGCAGATTAGTAATATAGTAGCCACACTGGTAATATGATAACAGAGAAGCAGAGGCTCAAATTCAAGCAGCAAAACAATATGTAATTGATTTGTCATTTTTTCAGGATGTTTACCACAACAGAAAGTGCTTATCTTCTACATATAATAAAAGTACCAACATAGCAAATATTTTTACAAATCTACTGAAAAAAAAATCTTATTTCAGTAAATTACTCTTTTAACACAGAAAAAGTCCATAATAACCAAACAATATTCTAAATTGTCCTTCAAAGAGACATCTTACCTTTAGGGAATCATGATGTTTCACTCAATGAAGCAATGTAAATCTTATCTGTGTGGGTATTTTCCCTTCAAGAAAATCCTCAACTTTCCATGGGCCAGCACTTTAGCAGGTCACATTTTCCAGAAGACAAGTTTTACAAACCATATGTAGATATCTGATGGCTGTTGTGAAATCTCACTCCACACAATTTAGTATTTTGGATCTATTTATAGAAGTCCTGTTATGTGAACATTTTCAGTCTGTACGATGTCAGCCTGGTAATTTTCATGCAAGTAAGAAAACAGTTTGTTCTGGACTCCAAATGGTACTGACATCAAAAGTGTCCTTCACACTGGAGAAGTTGTGACTGAAGAATTTTCAGCAAAAGCAGTAAAAATGGTGGCAATAGCAAGTCTGAAGTGGCAGTGCTAATGGGAGAGCTCTTCCCCCCCCGCCCCCCCCCCGCCATCAACATAATGGATTCAGCAGTCATTGTTGAGTGAAGGCCAGAGAGAAAGCACCTGGCCTTCAAGTTCATTCCTTTCCTGACATGGAGATTCTGCCAACCTCAGAGAATCCAGGCTGTTGTTTCTAATGGCAATCCCATTACAGACCCCAATGTATTTTTCTAGCACAATCTCCCACTATTCTCTAATCTTTGATCAAATTGGTTTATATGCTATTCCGCAGATTCCTTCCTTGCCCTTGCGTACAACACAGAGAAAGGTCTCAGAAGACCAGGGTCCGAGAAGGTTAACAGAGAAATCAGGAGAGGAGTATTTAATCATGAAGGCATTGAGAACAACTGAGCTAAAGAAGCCTGGCTGCAGCCCCTATGAACTGCCCTAAGAAACCTGCAAATGAATCTGAATAGGGTGAAAATGAGACAGCCAACAGAGTGGTTAGGACCTCTCAGCTTATTCAATAACCATGAACAGACAATTCAAGTGGGCCACAAACTATTGTCAGTTTTGGAGATGGCACTGAAGTGTCCTTAAGGATCTGGAGATGAGGGGAGTCTAAAGGTCCTCTTGAAATTCATTGGAAAACCAACACATCATGAATCAGAGAGGAGAAATCCAAAGTCACCGTAAAGAGAATGGCTCCCAACCCTACCAGACTTGTGTGAAAAGGATAAAATATGCCATCATATCTAAAAAAAGACAAAAGTCCATCAGAATGGGGATGGTTATCCATAAAGGCAGAGAAATAGGAGAGTCACAGAAAACTGAGGCCACCTTCATCCAATCCCTTATGGAGGGTGGATGCCATGATTGAAGGAATCAATTTGTCAATCCCAGTGGCAGGAACACTATTATTATGGGTGCTCTATGTGGTTTTTTTTTTGTCCGTGCCGTGTGGCATGCAGAACTTCCTCAACCAGGGACAGCCCCCTCCCCCCAACCATTAGAAGTGCAGAGTATTAACCACGGGAATACCAGGGAAGCCTCTACATGTCTTAACCTACTGACATCTTAAAAATACAACATAGTGCTTTACTAGTCAAGGTCCTTTTGTTGCAAATGGCAGAAACAACCCTAACTAGCTTAAGCAAGAAGAAGAGCTTTATGACAGAACACAGGGATGTCTCCATAAAAGGTAAAATCACTGAACCTCTGAAGGACTGGGAACAGGGAGCCGGCAGGCACTGCCCCAGGCACTTTCTCTGGTGTCTATGGCCCTAGTTTCTTCATTTCTTGGCAAGCCTGCTTTATTCCCCTCTCCCTTTCTCTGCAGGCCAGCCTCAACTAGCTCTGGCAGCACATGGATAGGCAGCCTCCGGTCCCAAGTTTACATTACTTCATTCAAGAAAATAGACCAGACTGGATAGAATCTCTGGGTCGAAATTGCAAGTTCCTGAGAGAAAGAATCGGATTAGCCACACCTAAATGAGGAGTCCCCCTCATTCATTTCCCTATGGACAGTGGCACAAGATCATACTGTAAAACATAGATATGAGAGGCCCACATTTATGGAAGGAGGGAGGGAGGGAAGGTGGTTATTCTTAGAGGAAGTGAGCCAGTGTGAGCTGTGAAGATATCACAAAAGATATCTTCTACAGGTATGAACCATTATTATCCCCATTTTTAAAATGAGGAAATTAAGGCGTTCAGAGCTTAAGTAACTTGTGCAAGGTCACAGAGCTTGTCACTGGCAGACTCAGGATCTGAAGTCAAGTCTGTCTGAGTCTTAATCATTATGTTGTAATGTGTCTCCAATCCCTGTTCGGCAAGTAACCTGCTTATTGACATAGCTTCTTATGAGGGTCTACCTGCAGGGATGTATGATTATATAGACTTCATATGCTCCAATTCTTTTTTTTTCCTCTTTTTTTAAAATAAATTTATTTTATTTTTGGCTGCATTGGGTCTTCGTTGCTTCATGTGGGCTTTCTCTAGTTGCAGCGAGCAACTACGCTTCCTTGCGGTGTGCGGGCTTCTCATCATGGTGGCTTCTCTTGTTGTGGAGCATGGGCTCTAGGCACGTGGACTTCAGTAGCTGTGGCATGTGGGCTCAGTAGTTGTGGCTCATGGGCTCTAGAGTGCAGGCTCAGTAGCTGTGGCACACGGGCTTAGTTGCTGCGCAGCATGTGGGATCTTCCCGGACCAGGGCTCGAACCAGTGTCCACTGCATTGGCAGGCAGATTCTTAACCACTGTGCCACCAGGGAAGTCCCATACATTCCAATTCTTATGATGATTATAGTTCTCATTATAAACTAATAAATTGCCTTTATGGTTCTTACATCATTACTATGAGTTTAGGTAATGTAAGCCCAGTCCTAAGAAATGGGTGGATTCTTTGAATGTTAACAACATTGGTTTTTAGAGCCTGTAAGGCTAAGGCTGAGTCTCCAACTATCACGGCCGTGATGGTTGTAAATCCCACCATTCACGTAATTCACGCTTCTAGGAAATTTCTTAAGGAACCATTGCTGGCCTTTCTGTCATGACAATCATTTTTTTAATTTTAATTAATTTTTATTGGAGTATAGCTGCTTTACAATGTTGTGTTAGTTTCTACTGTACAGCAAAGTAAATCAGCTATACGTATACATATATTCCCCTTTTTTTGGATTTCCTTCCAATTTAGGTCACCACAGAGCCATGAGTTCCCCGAGCTATACAGTAGGTCCTCATTAGACAATCCTTTTCTTACCGCATGAAACATTTTTTTTAACATCTTTATTGGAGTATAATTTCTTTACAATGGTGTGTTAGTTTCTGCTGTATAACAAAGTGAATCAGCTATACGTATACATACATCCCCATATCCCATCGCTCTTGTGTCTCCCTCCCACACTCTCTATCCCACCCCTCTAGGTGGACACAAAGCACCTAGCTGATCTCCCTTTGCTATAGGGCTGCTTCCCACTAGCTATCTATTTTATATTTGGTAGTGTGTATGTGTCCATGTCACTCTCTCACTTCGTTCCAGCTTACCCTTCCCCTTCCCTGTGTCCTCAAGTCCATTCTCTATGTCTGTGTATTATATTATATTTGTTTTTCTCTTTCTGACTTACTTCACTCTGTATGACAGTCTCTAGGTCCATCCACCTCACTACAAATAACTCAATTTCGTTTCTTTTTATGGCTGAGTAATATTCCATTGTATATATGTGCCACATCTTCTTTCTCCATTCATCTGTTGATGGACACTTAAGTCGCTTCCATATCCTGGCTATTGTAAATAGAGCTGCAATGAACATTGTGGTACATGACTCTTTTTGAATTATGGTTTTCCCAGGGTATATACCCAGTAGTGGGATTGCTGGGTCATATGGTATTTCTATTTTTAGTTTTTTGAGGAACCTCCATACTGTTCTCCATAGTGGCTATATCAATTTACAGTCCCACAAACAGTGCAAGAGGGTTCTCTTTTCTCCACACCCTCTCCAGCATTTATTGTTTGTAGATTTTTTGATGATGGCCATTCTGACCGGTGTGAGGTGATACCTCATTGTGGTTTTGATTTGCATTTCTCTAATGATTAGTGATGTTAAGCATCCTTTCATGTGTTTGTTGGCAATCTGTATATCTTCACTGGAGAAATGTCTATCTAGGTCTTCTGCCCATTTTTCGATTGGGTTGTTTTTTTGATATTGAGCTGCATGAACTCCTTGTGTATTTTGGAGATTGATCCTTTGTCAGTTGCTTTGTTAGCAAATATTTTCTCCCATTCTGAGGGTTGCCTTTTTGTCTTGTTCATGGCTTCCTTTGCTGTGCAAAAGCTTTTAAGTTTCATTAGGTCCCATTTGTTTATTTTTGTTTTTATTTCCATTTCTCTAGGAGGTGGCTCAAAAAGGATCTTGCTGTGATTTATGTCATGGAGTGTTCTGCCTATGTTTTCCTCTAAGTTTTATAGTGTCTGGCCTTACATTTAGGTCTTTAATCTATTATGAGTATATTTTTGTGTATGGTGTTAGGGAGTGTTCTAATTTCATTCTTTTACATGTAGCTGTCAAGTTTTCCCAGCACCACTTATTGAAGAGGCTGTCTTTTTTCCATTGTATATTCTTGCCTCCTTTATCAAAGATAAGGTGACTATATGTGTGTGGGTTTACCTCTGGGCTTTCTATCCTGTTCCATTGATCTATATTTCTGTTTTTGTACCAGTATAATACTGTCTTGATTACTGTAGCTTTGTAGTATAGTCTGAAGTCAGGGACCCTGATTTTTCCAGCTCAGGTTTTCTTTCTCAAGATTCCTTTGGCTATTAAGGGTCTTTTGTGTTTCCATAAAAATTGTGAAATTTTTTGTTCTAGTCCTGTGAAAAATGCCATTGGTAGTTTGATAGGGATTGCACTGAATCTGTAGATTACTTTGGGTGGTATAGTCATTTTCACAATGTTGATTCTTCCAATACAAGAACATGGCATATCTCTCCATCTGTTGGTATCATCTTTAATTTCTTTCATCACTGTCTTATAGTTTTCTGCATACAGGTTTTTTATCTCCGTAGGTAGGTTTATTCCTAGGTATTTTATTCTTTTTGTTGCAATGGTAAATGGGAGTGTTTCCTTAACTTCTCTTTCAGATTTTTCATCATTAGTGTATAGGAATGCAAGAGATTTCTGGGCATTAATTTTGTATCCTGCTACTTTACCAGATTCATTGATTAGCTCTAGTAGTTTTCTGATAGCATCTTTAGGATTCTCTACATATACTATCATGTCATCTGCAAACAGTGACAGCTTTACTTCTTCTTTTCCGATTTGGATTCCTTTTATTTCTTCTTCTTCTCTGACTGCTGTGGCTAAAACTTCCAAAACTATGTTGAATAAGAGTGGTGAGAGTGGGCAACCTTGTCTTGTTCCTGATCTTAGTGGAAATGATTTCAGTTTTTCACCAATGAGAACGATGTTCACTGTGGGTTTGTCATATATGGCCTTTATTATTTTGAGGTAAGTTCCCTCTATGCCTACTTTCTGGAGGGTTTTTATCAAAAATGGGTGTTGAATTTTGTCAAAACTTTTTCTGCATCTATTGAGATGATCATATGGTTTTTCTCCTTCAATTTGTTAATATGGTGTATCACATTGATTGATTTGCATATATTGAAGAATCCTTGCATTCTTGGAATAAACCCCGCTTGATCATGGTGTATAATCCTTTTAATGTGCTGTTGGATTCTGTTTGCTAGTATTTTGTTGAGGATTTTTGCATCTATGTTCATCAGTGATGATGGCCTGTAGTTTTCTTTTTTTGTGGCATCATTGTCTTGTTTTAGTAACAGGGTGATGGTGGCCTCATAGAATGAGTTTGGGAGTGGTCCTCTCTCTGCTATATTTTGGAAGAGTTTGAGAAGGATAGGTGTTAGCTCTTCTCTACATGTTCGATAGAATTCGCCTGTGAAGCCATCTGGCCCTGGGCTTTTTTTGTTGGAAGATTTTTAATCACAGTTTCAATTTCAGTGCTTGTGATTGGTCTGTTTATATTTTCTATTTCTTCCTGATTCAGTCTCGGAAGGTTGTGCTTTTCTAAGAATTTGTCCATTTCTTCCAGGTTGTCCATTTTATTGGCATATTCTTGCTTGTAGTAATCTCTCGTGATCCTTTGTATTTATGCAGTGTCAGTTGTTACTTCTCCTTTCTCACTTCTAAATCTATTGATTTGAGTCTTCTCCCTTTTTTTTTTTTTTGATGAGTCTGGCTAATGGTTTATCAATTTTGTTTATCTTCTCAAACAACCAGCTTGTAGTTTTATTGATCTTTGCTCTTGTTTCCTTCATTTCTTTTTCATTTATTTCTGATCAGATCTTTATGATTTCTTTCCTCTGCTAACTTTGGGGTTTTATTCTTTTTCTTTCTCTAATTGCTTTAGGTGTAAGGTTAGGCTGTTTGAGATGTTTCTTGTTTCTTCAGGTAGGATTGTATTGTTATAAACTTCCCTCTTAGAACTGTTTTTGCTGCATCCCATAGGTTTTGGGTCGTTGTGTTTTCATTGTCATTTGTTTCTAGGTATTTTTTGATTTCCTCTCTGATTTCTTCAGTGATCTCTTGGTTATTTAGTATTGTTTAGCTTCCATGTGTTTGTATTTTTTACAGATTATTTTCCTATAATTGATATCTAGTCTCATAGAATTGTGGTCGGAAAAGATACTTGATATGATTTCAATTTTCTTAAATATACCAAGGCTTGATTTGTGACCCAAGATATGATCTATCCTGGAGAATATTGCATGAGCACTTGAGAAGAAAGTGTATTCTGTTGTGTTTGGATGGAATGTCCTATAAATATCAATTAAGTCCATCTTGTTTAATGTATCATTTAATGCTTGTGTTTCCTTATTTATTTTTATTTTGGTTGATCTGTCCATTGGTGAAAGTGGGGTGTTAAAGTCCCCATGATTTTGTTACTGTCGATTTCCCCTTTTATGGCTGTTAGCATTTGCCTTATGTATTGAGGTGCTCCTATGTTGGGTGCATAAATATTTACAATTGTTATATCTTCTTCTTGGATTGATCCCTTGATCATTATGTAGTGTCCTTCTTTGTCTCTTGTAATAGTCTTTATTTTAAAGTCTATTTTGTCTGATATGAGAATTGCTACTCAGCTTTCTTTTGATTTCTATTTGCATGGAATATCTTTTTCCATTCCCTCACTTTCAATCTGTATGTGTCCCTAGGTCTGAAGCGGGTCTCTTGTAGATACCATAAATATGGGTCTTGTTTTTGTATCCATTCAGCCAGTCTATGTCTTTTGGTTGGAGCATTTAATCCATTTACATTTAAGGTAGTTATTGATGTGTATGTCCCTATTACCATTTTCTTAATTGTTTTGGGTTTGTTATTGTAAGTCTTTTCCTTCTCTTGTGTTTCCTGCCTAAAGATGTTCCTTTAGCATTTGTTGTAGAGCTGGTTTGGTGCTGAATTCTCTTAGCTTTTGCTTGTCTGTAAAGGTTTTAATTTCTCCATTGAATCTGAATGAGATCCTTGCTGGGCAGAGTAATCTTGATTGTAGTTTTTTCCCTTTCATCACTTTAAATATGTCCTGCCACTCCCTTCTGGCTTGTAGAGTTTCTGCTGAAAGACCAGCTGTTAACTTTATGGGGATTCCCTTGTATGTTATTTGTTGCTTTTCCCTTGCTGATTTTAATATTTTTTCTTTGTATTTAATTTTTGATAGTTTGATTAATCTGTGTCTTGGCGTGTTTCTCCTTGGATGTATCCTGTATGGGACTCTCTGCGCTTCCTGGACTTGATTGACTACTTCCTTACCCATATTAGGGAAGTTTTCAACTATAATCTCTTCAAATATTTTCTCAGTCCCTTTTTTTCCCCCTTCTTCTTCTGGGACCCCTATAATTCAAATGTTGGTGCGCTTAACGTTGTCCCAGAGGTCTCTAAGACTGTCCTCAATTGTTTTCATTCTTTTTTCTTTATTCTGCTCTGTGGTAATTATTTCCACTATTTTATCTTCCAGGTCACTTATCCATTCTTTTGCCTCATGTATTCTGCTATTGATTCCCTCTAGAGAATTTTTAATTTATTTATTGTGCCGTTCATCATTGTTTGTTTGCTCTTTAGTTCTTCTAGGTCCTTGTTCGTTTCTTGTATTTTCTCCATTCTATTTCCAGGATTTTGGATCATCTTTCGTACCATTACACTGAATTGTTTTTCAGGCAGAATGCCTATTTCCTCTTCATTTGTTTGTTCTGGTGGGTTTTTACCTTGCTCCTTCATCTGCTGTTTATTTCTCTGTCTTCTCATTTTGCTTAACTTACTGTGTTTGGGGTCTCCATTTTGCAGGCTGCACATTCGTAGTTCCCATTGTTTTTGTTGTCTTTTCCCAGTGGGTACAGCTGGTTCAGTGCATTGTGTAGGCTTCCTGGTGGAGGGGACTGGTGCCTGTGTTCTGGTGGATGAGGCTGGATCTTGTCTTTCTTGTGGGCAGCACCGCGTCTGGTGGTGTGTTTTGGGGTGTCTGTGAACTTATTATGATTTTAAGCAGCCTCTCTGCTAATGGGTGGGGTTTTGTTCCGTTCTTGCTAGTTGTTTAGCATAGGGTGTCCAGCACTGTAGCATGCTGGTCGTTGAGCGGAACTGGGTCTTAGCATTGAGATGGAGATATCTGGGAGAGCTTTCGCCATTTGATATTATGTTGGGCCAGGAGGTGTCTGGTAGTTCAATGTCCTTAAGTCGTTTCTCCCACCTCAGAGGCTCAGGCCTGACACCTGGCCGGAGCACCAAGACCCTGTCAGCCACATGGCTTTTGAGAAGTCTTGAGGTCTTCTGCCAGAATTCAGTAGGTGTTCTGCAGGAGTTGTTCCACATGTAGATGTATTTCTGATGTATTTTTGGGGAGGAACGTCATGTCCACATCTTACTCTTCCGCCATCTTGAAGCCACTCCAAATATGAGGGAATTTAGAAAGGAGTCCAGGATGACCCTCAGATCAATGGCATAATGGGTGAGTGCCAGATACTTACTCAGAAGGGGAACACAGGGAAAGGAACAGGTTTGGGGAAAGAAATAAGAGTTGGAGTTGGAGATACCAAGAAGCCATCCAAGTCATACAAGGGGAGTTATCAAGTAGAAGCTGGGATATGAGTGTGGGCTCAGGGTTAGGACTGGAAAGATAAATTGGGAGGCTTCAGTGTATAGATGGTATTTAAGGCCATGGGACTAAAGCATCTAGAAAATGAGCATAAATAAGCATAAATAAATAAAGGCCAATGACTGGGCCCTGATGTGCTCCAACATTTAACAGTCTTGGAAGCAGTGGTCAATGAAGCAGGAGAGGCAGGAAAGAGATCTGATGTGGAAGCCAAGTGAAGGAATGTTTAAGGATGGAATGATCACCAATTCAAATGCTACTAAGAGGCCAAGCAAGATGGCAACTGAGACATGAGTCCTGGATTTGGCAAGATGGAGGTTATTATTTGACCTTGACAAGTGTGAATGCCAGAAATGGAGTGAGTTGAGTTGAAAATATGAGGTGACAATGTGGAGACATTAATAATAGTCAGTTTGTAATGGACTATTGCAATAAAAGGGAGTAGGAAAATGTGATATTAGTTGAGAGGGACAAGGACACTAGGGAGAATTTATATCCTGCTTGTATGTTGATGGGAATGATCAAGAAGAGAAGGAAGAATTGTGGATGCAAGAGAAGGAGAAGTTACTGCTGGATTGAAATTGTTGATGGGCCAGAAGTACCGGATTATGTGTAGGCGTATATGTGGAAATGCTGGCTTCAAATGGGAGCACTGATGCTTATGCAGGATAACAGAAGGGAAGGCAAAGTACTTAGGTATAGATGCTGGCAGGCTGACAGATTTAGTGAAGAAAAAAATGAGGTGGTTTTCTTTCAATTTCTTCTATTTTCTCAGTCAAATCAGAAGAGTGGTCATTATCTAAGACTGAGAGATGGGGTGGGGTGATGTTTGATCTTTGAAGGTAGAGGGAAAGCTGTGAAATAATTACCTAGGAGAGTAGAAATGACCAGGGAAATGTAGCAAGACTGCTGAACAGGGTAAGGCTGACTTGAAATTTAAACTTTAAAAAATTTTTTGAAGTAAGAGCAGTCAACATGGTTGCACACTCTTCTTGAGCCATGTTTAACTGCTCAGTGCTGATGTGAAGTAGATAAAGAATTCTGTTTAATATAGGGTTGGGTTTTTCTAGTGAGTAAGATGGAAGGTGAGAGGGGCATGGCAGTTGTGGTGTACGCAATGGAGTGATTCGTTACAGTAAGCCACAAAAAAGGAAAAGACAGTTACACAGGAGGAAAAATAGACAGTGAAGAAGTGGTAGGTCACTAGTTGGCTGCTCCACAAGGGTTGATTGAGGATGGTAGTGATGGTAGAGATAGAAAGTTAAGAGATGATTGATCAGAAGAGTATGGAACACTGGAAATCAAGATTTTGAGAAGTGATACAATGATGTGGTAAGAAGTTCTCCAAGGCATGTGACCATGATAGTGTTCTGATAAAATGTAGTGAAGGAAAATAATATTGGAAATGAGAAGATTAAGGAACTCAGAGGCTAGAGTGTTTACATGGATAATTTTTGTGAATGCCTAAGTTACTCAGCAGAGGAGTGTAGAGTAGTGGTGGAGAGAAAGACTGAAGACCAGAATCTAAAATCTTTACTGAATAAGGAAAAGTTAGCAAGAGGCTGGTAGACAGCTCAATAAAGAGAGATAGTGGTCTGATAGCTTGTACGTCAAAGAAACTGAGTTTGTTGTTGTTTAAGGAGAAAGAACAATAAAAAATACCTAAAAGTAGCATTGAGAATCAAGGACATCACCACTAGCTCCTCTGTAAGTGGGGTGTAGGAGAAAACTCATCTACCACTTGAGAGAGCTGAAGTGGATATAATGTCTTCAAAGCCAAGTTTCAGGGCTTCCCTGGTGGTGCAGTGGTTGAGAGTCCGCCTGCCGATGCAAAGGACACAGGTTCGTGCCCTGGTCTGGGAAGATCCCACATGCCGCGGAGCGGCTGGGCCCGGAGCCTGTGCTCCACAACGGGAGAGGCCACAACAGTGAGAGGCCCGCGAACCGCAAAAAAAAAAAAAAAAAAAAAGCCAAGTTTCAGTTAAAGAAAGAGGTATTGTAAATTCCAAGGCACACAGTGGCAGGATAGGTCTGGTTGGGGACAAGTGACTGATTCAGATCAGGGGATGTATTAAACTTTATGAATGATAAGGAATGACCCAGGAGCTTAAAATTCTGTTTGGCCTGCTGAAATATATGCCTCTAGGAATGGCATTGGCCTTTCCTAGATTACACCAATGAAAATTGATGAGATTGAATGGCTCTGTCCCAAAGGACTTAAATCAAGTCACTAAGAAAAAAAAGTGTTGGGACTTCCCTGGTGGTGCAGTGGTTAAGAATCCGCCTGCCAATGCAGGAGACACGGGTTCAAGCCCTCGTCTGGGAAGATCCCACATGCCGCGGAGCAACTAAGCCCGCGTACAGCAAAAAAAAAAAAAAAAAAGGTTCATAACTGACGTTCATTAAACTCCTTAAATTTCATGATTAAAAAATTAGCAGGGCTTCCCTGGTGGCGCAGTGGTAGAGAGTGCACCTGCCGATGAAGGGGACACGGGCTCGTGCCCCGATCCGGGAAGATCCCACATGCCGCGGAGCGGCTGGGCCCATGAGCCATGGCCGCTGAGCCTGTGTGTCTGGAGCCTGTGCTCTGCAATGGGAGAGGCCACAACAGTGAGAGGCCCGCGTACCTCAAGAAAAAAAAAAATTAGCATATATGAAATTAATAACTTTTTAAAGTATGTAATTTTCTTTTTGACAGTTATAATCTTACTTCCCAGCATACTTCAAACACATATTAACATTCACCTTTTGTCTGGATATAGTTTAAAAATACAAAGCAGCTTAGTGCTACAGAAATTAGTAACACTTTTGGAAAAAATAAATAAAAGAGAAAACAAAACCTACAGGTGTTTATACAACAATGAACTATTCTGGATGAATAGTAGGAGGACTTGAGTTCAAAGAATTGAAACTCACATCTCAACAAGCTAAACGCTATTAAAAGAGCCTGAGTAATAACCTTAACACCCATACACCAACACCTTTTAACATAAATTCATGACACAGAATGATGTTTGAAACAATAGGTGTTTTGTTTTAAAATTTCAAGTCCAAGGTGTTAATGCTTACTACTGGAGTCTGGAATGCCCAGATGGTTGGGCTTGACAACTGATTCAACATGCATGAATCTTGTTGGGACGCAACGCAAGGTGCAGATGGTCAGAGCAGACAGTCAAATTTAAAATACACTGTTGTTACAATGATTTCGAGTAGGTCTTAATGAAAGCTAAATTTAAAAGTATAGGAGGGAGACAGATGAAAAACAAGATTTGATTAAAAGGACCTGAACTGGAAAGGTTCCATAAAAGTTTAAAACAGATAACTCTTGTATGCCTAAACATTTCCATTTTTACGACTTCACCTGTATATATTGTACAGTCACTACTTCCCTTGAGAAATGCTTCTTCTCCAGATTTTTCCTCCTCAAGTCCTTTCCCAAAGCTGCTGCCAAAATCAACTTCCTCTGTTGCCATTCTGATAATGTTACTCCCTTCCTAAAATTCCCTTTAATGGCCTTTGCTGGTCTTTGTATGAGTGGCAGGCTTCTTGCCCTGCCCTTAGGACAAACACCCTATTTCTGCCCAGATTTATTTAAGGCTCCTACCTATTTTTTACAAATACATCTGTCATTTTCCTCTCCATATAGACTGATTACCTTTCAGTGTCTCAACTTATGTTCATTAACGTTTAGATTGTAAATATTTTATTCAGTTTTGCTCAATAAGAGTTCCTCATTTTACCTCAAACTTCCCCTTCACCTCCACTCCAACACAAATACATACACTAAAAATCTTTAGAGCTATTTGCCTTATTCAAATTTATCCAGAAATTCAATTATTTTTGTAAGAACTACACAAGAAATCACCCACACTGAAAAGTTTTGTCCAATAAAAACTAAACAACAGCAAAAACAAAATACTCTTAACAGATGAAAATAATATTGTGGAATTTCCCTAAGAGGCAAAAAGATCTTTCAGAATGAATCACAGGAAAAAATGTCTAATATTTTTATCATGGGCAACTTCTAGGAAAAGATTCTCCAGATTCTGAAACAGCACCAATGCTACGTCCTTTTTTCTTCGTCGTCCTTGTTTTTTTTTTTTAACCTAAAAGAGCTGAATTCAAGCCCCAGCTGTTATTTGCAAATTTTGTTATTTTTGTCATTTAATCTCTTTGAGCCTCAATTTCTTGTTTGTAAAGTGGAAATAACAATACCTATATGAGCTTTTCTGAGGATTCAATACTATTTGTAAAAATTCTTTATAAAGTAAAAAGTACTACACAAATACAAGGTATTATTATTACTTCCTTCAAATGTTCCCTTTTGACTGAGAACTTTCCTAGGATTTCCCCTTTCTCATACATTTTTATCTGGAGACAAATCTGGTAGCGTAGTTATAAACTTACCTCCTAAATGGGAAACCATGCTAAATCTTTCAGAGATGTTGAATATTGAAGTCAATAATTTCTTCTATCATTATTGGATTTTACAGGAAACGAGAAACACTAATGTCATTTTTTATTATTATAATTTTTAAAATATAGAAAGTATATAAAAGAGGGACTTCCTTAGTGGCACAGTGGTTAAAAATCTGCCTGCCAGTGCAGGGGACACGGGTTCCATCCCTGGTCCAGGAAGATCTCACACGCTGTGGAGCAGCTAAGCCCTTGTGCCCAAACTACTGAGCCTGCACTCTAGAGCCCACGAGCCACAACTACTGAGCCCGAGTGCCACAACTACTGAAGCCCGTGTGCCCTAGAGCCCATGCTCCTCAACAAGAGAAGCCACCGCCCTGAGAAGCTCGCACACTGCAAAGAAGAGTGGCCCCCACTCGCAGCAACTAGAGGAAGTCCGTGCGCAGCAACAAAGAGCCAAAGCAGCCAAAAATAAATAAATTTTTAAAAAGTATATAAAAGGATATAAAATTTATCAGTAACTTCACCACTCAAAAACAACTATTAAAATTTTGGTGTTTTTTTTTCTTATCTTTTCCTAATGCATATGTATAACCTTATGGAGTGTGTGTATGCCAGAGGCTTTATATGAATTGTCTAATTTATTCTTCACAACAACTTTGTGAGGCAGGTACTGTAAGCCTCTTCTACCTTTCACAGAGGAAAAATCAGTTCAGAGAGATTAACTTGCTGAAAGTTTCATAAATAGGTGGCTGCCTGATGCTGAAGTCTACTTTGAAGCACTCCATTATTTTTTACAACTCTGCAATCCTACTGTGCGTGCTACTTTCTTCACTTGTAAAATAGTGGTCATTTTACTGTGTTATTATAGACTAATAAGAAACATGATTTTTAATAATCTTTGTTGTTTGGATGAGTCATGATTTATTTAATTAGTCCCCTATAGTGGGATACTTATTTCCAATTTCTCACTAAACATTCTCTTTTTTAAAGTGATATTCACATATATGCTTAATATCTAAAACTTTTTTAAAATAAGGAAATATATCATAAAGAAAATCAGGACTTCCCTGGTGTCCAGTGGCTAAGACTCCACGCTCCCAATGCAGGGGGCCTGGGTTCAATCCCTGGTCAGGGAACAAGATCTCACATGCTGCAACTAACAGTTCGCATGCCGCAACTAAAACATTCCGCTTGCTGCAACTAAGACCCGATGCAGCCAAATAAATAAATAAAATATTTTAAAAAAAGAAAGTAAAAGTCCTCTGTGCACTCTTCTCCAAAGAGAAATTCTACCTCTACCTCTCTTTTTTTTTGAGATAATTGCTCCTAACAGTTTTGTATGTATTTTTGCAGGATTGTTTTTCTTATTTTAATTTTATTTAACTTTTTGACCCCCCCCAAAAAAGGAATCATCCTATATGTGTTTTGCCCCTTGCTTTTTTTTTTTTTTTTTTTTTTTTGCAGTACGCGGGCCTCTCACCGTTGTGGCCTCTCCCGTTGCGGAGCACAGGCTCCGTACGCGCAGGCCCAGCGGCCATGGCTCACAGGCCCAGCCACGCCGTGGCATGTGGGATCCTCCCGGACCAGGGCACGAACCCGCAACCCCTGCATCGGCAGGCGGACACTCAACCACTGCGCCACCAGGGAAGCCCTGCCCCTTGCTTTTTTGTCTTTGAAGAATTTCATGGACATCTTTCCATGTCGGTCCATGTATTTATCAGGACTCTTTCTGCAGCAAGAACTAGACACCAATTCAAACCAAACTAGATTAAAAAGGGATTTCTTTTTTGCATATGTATTTGCAAAGTCCAGAGGTAGATCTATACCTCATGTGCAGCTGGGTCCAAGTCCTCTAAAGACAGCAACAAGAAACCTTCTCTCTCTTCCACTCTGGTCTCTGCCTTCCTCTGCAATGGTTCCTTCCCAGGCAGGCACCAGCAGCTTAGCAAGACTGGGTGAAGGAGTGTGTCTCTTTCCCAATACTTTCCCAGAATGGACAATCATCAGCCCAGTTTGTGTCATGGGTCCATAGCTAGAATTGAGGGGTAGAATCAACCTCAGCTTCACCACACTAACTGAAAATGAGCAACACTTGGTTTCACAGAGAAAATCAGGGGCCTGCTACCAAAAGGAGGAAGAGAGGAGGCTGGGCAGGTGCAACAATAAATGCTTGCTATAGTATATATAGATCTGTCTCACAGTGGGTGATGGTTTATTTTTCAACTTGGCAACTGGATGACAATTTGTTCCATAACTAATCTATTGATGAGCAGTTCAGCTATTGCCATCAAATAGTCTAAACTAATATATTTTATACTTACATTGTCTGATTTTTTTAAAAAGTTTTAAGCATCTTTAGCACTCAACTGATTTCATATTTGTTACACAATACATCACAGCCTTCTTATTAATTTGGCAATACTTCACATGGAAATAAATACACCATGTGTTATGGATTGATTTGTGCACCCTCCAAAACATGTGGAAGTTCTAAGCCCCAGCACCTCAGAATGTGACCTTATTTGGAAATAGTGTCTTTACAGAGGTAATCAAGTTAACATGAGGTCATTAGGGTTGACCTCAACCCAGTATGACTGTTGTCCTTATAGAAAGGGGAAACTGGTGGGTAAAAGACAGTAGTTTGAGGAGTGAATGGGAAGCAAGACACTGGAAATGTGGAAGGTAGACAGCTTTTTCTAGAAATACACATAATCATCCACTTGCAAGACAACCCTGATATCAAGCTATAATTTTACACAACAGGGACTTGGTGGATTTAAAATACATTCATAAAACCTTGGATACTCCTCCCTTAAAAAGGTAGAGTTCAGTTTCCCCTCTCCTTGGGTGTAGACTAGACTTAGTGCTTCTTTACTAGACTTATTTGCTTCTAACAAATACATATGGAGGAAGCAGTGGTGATGACTTTGTATACTAGATCATGAAAGGCATTGCAGCTTCCTCCTCTTTCTCTCTTGGAATACTTGCTCTGCAGGATGAACTGCCTGATCACGAGGACACTCAAGCAGCCCTATGGAGAGGAACTGAGGTCCTTGCCAGCAACCCTGAGAGTGAGCTATCTTGGAAATGGAGACCCAGCCCCAAGTGAAGCCTTCAGATGATTGTAAACCCAGACTACATCCTGACCAAAGCCTTATGAGAGACCCTGGGCCAGAACCACACAGCAAACCCACCCCCAAGTTCCTGAACCACAAAAGTTGAGACAATAAATGTATATTGTTTTAAGCTGCTAAACTTAGGAATAATTTGTTACACAATAATGGATGGCTAATACATGCACTATACAGACAGGAACAATTTGAATCCTTTTATGGCTAATACTCTGACTTATTTCAGATAGATCTGAAAAAAGACATCATATAAGAGTTATCAGAAATCTCCCTTTCTTTCTTATTCAAATTTGTCTGTATATCCATGCATGTTTAGTTTGCAGTTATTTAGAAGAAATTATATCATTTAAATTTAAGGGGTGAGCAATTTTTTTATTACATGGGTATGTGGATATATGCCTTTTATGCTGGTTTTATAAATTAATGATCTCTAGAAAAGACAATGTCCCTGTCTTCTAAAATTAGAACCATGCACATTTTATTCATTCACAGTTTCATGTTTAGCTTTAGCATCTGTCATTTTAAATTTGGGAAAACCTTTGAAAGAAAGTAATCAATTTTTATTGCTTTCATTAGAACATTTTCTTTGTCAACTTGGGGAATGGACTTTTTACTTTGTTGGATTTCAACCTTTCCCTAAACTGCCTTTATAATTTTCTTTATCTTTACTCAGAAAGACTCTACTTTTTCATTAGATTTAGAGTATGTTTTAAAAAATCATTTCAAATTATGGCTTTTTAAAAAATTATACCACAGATACACAGAATTAGATCCATTTGACTAATTTCACTCTTTGGTAGATGGCCCAGTATCATCACTCCCTCCACTCCACCCCACCCCACCCCCATTTTTAAAATTAATTTCAGTCACTTTTAATGTTCCATACCCACCCCCAGTTTCTTCCATGCCCAGATCCCACACCCGAAGATTTAAATCTTCGGGTGTGGGACCTGGGCCTCATTACTTTTACAAATCTGACTAGATGATTCTAATATGTAACCAAGTTGAGAACCAGTGGTGTGGTGGACCCTTGCTATTCAAAGGCGATCTTAAGATCAGCAGCATTGGCTTCACCTGAGAGTTTGTTACACATGCAGAATCTCAGTTCCCACCTCAGACTCAATTCAGTCAGAATCTGCTTTTTAAATAAATCTCCAGGTGATTTGTAAGCACTTAAAAAAATTTTTTTTAATTGGAGTATAGTTGATTTACAATGTTGTGCTAGTTTCTGCTGTACAGCAAAGTCAGGTATGCATACAAATATATCCACTTTTTTAAAGATTCTATTCCCATATAGGTCATTATAGTGTATCGAATAGAGTCCCCTGTGCTATTCAGTAGGTTCTTTTTAATTATCTATTATATATATAGTAGTGTGTATATGTCAATCCTAATCTCCCAATTTATCCCTCCCCACCTCTCCCATAACCACAAGTTTGTTTTCTACATCTGTGACTAAACTTCTGTTTTGTAAATAGGTTCATTTGTACCATCTCTTTAAATTCCACATATATATGATATCATATGATATTTGTCTTTCTCTGTCTGACTTACTTCACTCAGTATGACAATCTCTAGGTCCATCCCTGTTGCTACAAATGACATTATTTTGTTCTTTTTTATGGCTGAGTAATATTCCAGTGTGTGTGTGTGTGTGTGTGTGTGTGTGTGTGTGTGTGTGTGTGTGTGTACCACGTCTTATTTATCCATTCCTCAGTCGATGGACATTTAGGTTGCCTCCATGTCCTGGTTATCGTAAATAGTGCTGCAATGAACATCGGGGTGCATGTATCCTTTTGAATTATGGTTTTCTCTGGATATATGCCCAGGAGTGGGATTGCTGGATCATATGGTAGATCTATTTTTAGTTTTTTAAGGAATCTCCTCACTGTTCTCCATAGTGGCTGTACCAATTTACATTCCCACCAACAGTGTAGGAGGGTTCCCTTTTCTCCACACCCTCTCCAGCATTTATTGTTTATAGATTTGTTAGTGATGGCTATTTTAACCAGTGTGAGATGATAACTCATTGTAGTTTTGATTTGCATTTCTCTAATAATTAGTGATGTTGAGCATCTTTTCATGTGCTTCTTGGCCATCTGTATGTCTTCTTTGGAGGAATGTCTATTTAGACCTTCTGCCCATTTTTTTGACTGAGTTGTTTGTTTTTTTGATATTGAGCTGCATGAGCTGTTTGTATATTTTGGAGACTAATCCCTTGTAGGTCACTTCATTTGCAAATATTTTCTACCATTCTGTGGGTTCGTAAGCACTTTAAAATTTGAGAGGCACTGATTTACAGCATTAGCTAGATTCAAATCCTGCCTCTATCATTTACTAGTTATGTGATCTTGAATAACTTATTCAACTTCCCTGTGCCTCAAATCCCTCACTTGTAAAGCAAGGATAATAATAGTACCTACAACCTATAGGGTTGTTTTGAGGATTTCATATGATATTGCACTAGAATGTTTAGAACAGTGCCTGACTCATAGTAAGTGCACGAAAAATGTTAGCTATTATTAGTAGTAATTTCCTCTTCTTGCCTCTTCTTTCAAGTAATATTACTACTCCTTGGATTCTTTTATCCATCATTTAAATCACTGGTTCCTAGTTGCTTCTTTGGCATGCTGCAGGCTAGCCCCAGCAGAATCAACTGGGAGCTTTAAAAAATCTATAGATCCCCCTGTCTCATCTCTGAAGATTCTGATTTGGTAGTTTGGGGGAGGGGCTCCAGAAAATCTGTATTTTAAAATCCTCCTGAGGTGATCTGATGCTCAGAGTCCTGAGACTGGGAATCACTACTTTACATGCTGGTGTTGCCCAGCATTCATCCCACTCATCCACTGCTATAACATCAACCCCATTGATGACCTGATGACTCTAGCCCAGATTTTTTTCTGAGCTCCAGACCGATATATCTAACTGCCCACTACAACCCTCCACTTGGGTATCCTGTAGACATTGTAAAATCAGTATTTCCAAAATTCATCCCTCCATCAAAATTTCTCCCTCCAGTACTGTTCTCTATGTTAGTCAGTGGCCCCAGCATCCAACACTGTGCCCAAAGCCAGAAACCTGCGAGTCACTTTGTCCTCTTCCTCTTTAACTGTCCTACTTCCTTCGTAACAATGTCCTTTTGATCATACATTCTTATTATTCCTGAATTCTGTTCTCCTGTTTTGTTAGCACTTCAACCTTATTAGTTCAGGTTTTCATCTTTTCTTTTTTCGATTAAAACAGCTTTAATTAATGTAGCTGCTCTCCTTGCCTTTAATTTAATGTTACCTACACAGCTGATAGTGATTTTTTCTGAAATTCAGATCTGATCTTATTCCCATTCCCATGTATCAAATCCATCTATGCCTTCCCTATTGCCTTCAAGAAAAAATGGAAAATCCTTTCTATGACATATGAGGCCCTGCATGGTATGGTCTCTGTCTATTACTCTTAACACTCTCTCTCTACTACTTCTTCTCTAGCTATAACTAATATCATTATTTTTTGGATGCCCAAAGCACCCCACTCTCTCACCTGTTGGTACATATGCTGCACTCTCCTCCTTGAGCACCCATTCCCTTTTTCTTCCTTCAGCTAACTCATTTGTCTCTCAAAATTACCTCTTCCAGAAACCTTGCCCTACTATGTTTCCCTATGATGCCCTAGGATCCCCTTAATTACAGTAGTAATTTTATTGCATTATAAACGGCACACTTAGGTAGTTAAGCATATGGATGCCAGAGTCAGAGTGTATAGATCTGAATCCTGGTATCACTGGTTACAGCTCTATGACACTGACCTACTTAATTTCTGTGCTTCAGTCCCCTCACTTGTAAAAATATTATTTTAATAGTAGTCATCTCTTACTTTGTTTTGAGATTTAAATGATGTGACACGGAAAATTCTTAGAACAGTGCCTGGCACAAAGTAAGTGCTTGACAAATATCAATTATTATTATTATCGCCACTGATGAACCTTTTTAGCAGCAGAGGCTGTATTTGTGTTTGATTTTGTTTTTGTCTTGTTTTGGTTTTTTTAACATTTGTGCTCTTTATCCAGTCCCTGGCATATTGTATATACTCATTAATGACTATAAATCTTTTATTCATTCTGTCTTTTAACAAATATTAGTTGAGCACCTAAGTAAGTATCAGGCCCTGTTCTAGGCACTAGGGATACATCAGTGAAAAAATTAAAATCCTGCCCACATAGTGCTTACCTAGAGACAGAAAAGGCATAAGTAAAACATAGGTCAGGTGGCAGTAAGTGCCATGAGAGGGGAAAAAAAGTTAGGGAGTAGGAGAGGGAATGGGAAATGCTAGTGACGGGCAAGGGTTGAGGATGGGAGAGAAGAAAGAGAAGTGCTGCAATTTTTAAACAGGATGATCAAGAAAGGCTCATTGAGAAGATGACAGCTCAGCAAAGATCTGAAGTAGATGAGAGGTTGATACCCTAGGGCACTCAGATACCCCACCCAGAGGAGGAAACAATTACATTGGTCCCAAGATGGGTGCCTGCTTGGCCTGTTTGAGAAAATGCAAGAGCAGTATTGCTGTACTGTAGTTAGAAGGGGAAGAGCAGTAGAACATGAGGTCAGCGGGAGTTCCCTTATTGCCTAGTGGTTAGGATTCTGGGCTTTCGCTGCTATGGCCCGGGTTCAATCCCTGTTCAGGGAATTGAGATCCCGCAAGCCACATGGTGTGGCCAAAAAAAAAAAAAAAAAAAAAGAAAGAAAGAAAATGAGGTCAGAAAGGAGGCAGAGAAAGATTGCAGAGTCTTGTGAGCCATCATAAGGATTTTGTCATTTCCTGGAGAAAGCCAGGAAGCAACTGGAGGGTTCTAAGAAGAGGAGTGAATATCTGACCTGGATTTTAACAAGATCAGTGTGATTGCTATGTTAAGAGTAAACTGAGGCAAGGTAGAGAGAGCACTTAGTGGACTTGAGCAATTATTTGGGCAAGAGATGACGATGATGTGGACCAGGGTGGTGGTAGTTGGTCTAGTGAGAAAGACTCAGATTATGGAGGTGTGACTTGAAGATAGAGCCAATAGGATTTACCAAGTGAGTATATGTAGGGTGTGAGACAAAAAGGGAGTCAAGGACAGGATGCCTCCAAGGATTTTAGCCCAATAAATTAGAAAGAGGAATTGCCTTTAAGTGAGATGGAGAAGATTAAATAAAAGGTTAATTTTTTTCTGTTGTGGAGTTGAAGATCAGAAATTTGGTTTGGGATATGCAAAGTTTGAGATGTCTATTAAACATATATGTATAGGGCTTCCCTGGTGGTGCAGTGGTGGAGAGTCCGCCTGCCGATGCAGGGGACGCGGGTTCGTGCCCCGGTCTGGGAGGATCCCACATGCTGCGGAGCGGCTGGGCCTGTGAGCCATGGCCGCTGGGCCTGTGTGTCTGGAGCCTGTGCTCCACAATGGGAGAGGCCACAGCGGTGAGAGGCCCACGTACAGAAAAAAAAAAAAAAAAAAAAGCAAACATATATGTATAGACAGATTTTTGAGTCTGGAGTTCCAGAGAGAGGGGTCTGTACTGGAAAACTTAAATTTGGGAGTTATCAGAGCACATATGTTATTTAAACCTCAAAATGTATGAGATTACCAAGAAAGTGACCACAGAGATGTCCAAAGTCTGAATCCAAGTGTACCCAAAATTTAGAAGTCAGAGAGATGAGGAGGAACCAGCAAAAGATACTGAGAAAGAATGACCAGTAAGATTTAAAAAAAGAATGGAAAAGTGGGACATTTGGAATCAAGTGAAGAAAACGTTTAAATAAGGAGTGATCAACTGTGTCAAATGCTTCTCTTAGAATAGGTCAAGTAATACAAGAATTGAGAATTGAAAAATCAGTTTAGTAATATGGAGGTCATGGGGACTTTTACAAGGGCATTTACAGTGGAAGAGTAAGGGAAAAAACATGCTTGAAGTAGGTCCAAGAGGACTGGGAGAAGAGGAAGTGGAGAGGGGAAGTATAGAAAATTCTTTCAAGGAGTTTTGCCATAAAAGAGCAAATGAATAGGAAGTGAGCTCAAGAGAAATTTGGGGGGGATAGGGTGTCGTTGTTAAAGGTGTGAGAATTATAGCTTGTTTATAAGCTGATGGGAATTTTCCAACAGTGAAAGGAAATCAGTGATGTGGGAGAGAGTGAATAGAACTGCTGAAGGGATGACCTTGAGTAGATTGGAGAGGATGGGATCTACCTTACAAGTGTAGGGCGGGTCTTGGATAGGAACACAGGCAGAAGATCCACAGTAACAGGAGGAAAGACAGACTATATGGACACAGATGCAGGTAGGCTGGCAGATGTTGTAATGGGAGCCTCTGGCTTCTCATGGCATCTCTCAAAGTTCCTTTCAAGAAATACCAGAACACATATTCTATTACATACATAAATGACTTTTCATTTAACAATTTAAATAAGAGCCTAGTATGACTGATACTGCTGATATAAACATGGAGAGGTAAAGTCCCTTTTCTTGCAAGAATTAGTCCTGTGGGTCAAGCAGGTAAACAAATAATGGTGGTGGTGTAAGTGTTATCAAAAAGGAATTTGAAAATGCTACAGGAACTAAGACTGAGAAAAACATTGAACAAAATTTTCAGAGTATATAAGCATTCAGCCATGACTAATTTCCTATGGTTTAATATTCTGGGCCAGTAAACTTTCAAAATTCTGTGTTTTAACATCATAAGAATGTGAAAGTTCTCATTTCCTGCATAGATGAATAAGTAAATACTTACATTTTTGGTCTATTTAAAGTTGAAATAGGGAAACTGCCCTGAAGCTGGTAATACTTTAGATTTCTAGACCTCAAACTTGCTTCCATATCAGAAACTCCTTGACTCTTGAGTCAAAGTTTTAAAAACATTTTTTTTCATGTAATACTTTTTCTTAAAAGAAACTCATGAATCATTATTTAAATATTTACAGTTGGCTTGGATCTTAAACATTTTGTGAGAGTTGTTAAAATATATATTTTTTTCAACTTTAAAAGAAGTTTAAGGCTCACTCTCTTAGGAGTTATTATTATAAAATGAATTATTCACTTTGTGGTTCTAATTTCATAAAAAAATAACTTCAAAACTGAGATTGCCATATAGAAGGCAGCTGCAAAAATTCAAAGTCAGCTACATGCAGCTGCACTCTGGTTCCCCTAATTCATCTAACAGCTTTGAGTGGGTTCTATAAGCGACATTAGAAAAGGCACAGCAGATGTGCAAGATGGCTTCTGAAATCTAAAGTAGGACAGATGATTCTCTAGTTGATTGATAGCATGAGGAGCACTACAGCAAGGGTCACCTCCTGTGGAGGACTGCCCCTCCCAACCCCCACCCCTGCTTCTGCCTACAAATGAAAGGGTCATAACAAAAAGAAAAGCAGGGATGGCTATTCAGAAAGGCTTTGTTTATAAATATTCATTGTAGTGAAAAGATTCTCAGTAAAAGAAAGAATCACCTAGATGTGGAAAAAATTCTTCTTCTCTAACCTTACACAAAGAGTTGACTCTGCGTAGTTACAACAAAGTAGATTCAGGACTTCCCTGGTGGTGCAGTGGTTAAGAATCTGCCTGCCAGTGCAGGGGACATGGGTTCAAGCCCTGGTCCAGGAAAATCCCACGTGCCGTGGAGCAACTAAGCCCGTGAGCCACAACTACTGAGCCTGTGCTCTAGAGACCGTGAGCCACAACTACTGAGCCCGTGTGCCACAACTACGGAAGCCCGCGTGCCTAGAGCCCGTGCTCTGCAACAAGAGAAGCCACCGCAATGAGAAGCCCACGCACCACGACGAAGAGTAGCCCCCACCCGCCGCAACTAGAGAAGGCCCGTGCACAGCAACGAAGACCCAACAAAACCAAAAAAAAAAAAGTAGATTCATATTTGAACACAACACTCATGATACTGGAAGTAAAGATGAAAGAACAAAGAAATAATATAATTGGAATTTATAAGCTACCAAACAACATTGGTTAGTACTGGACTAGTTCACCACTGGAAGCCCCATATTGCCCTTAAAAATAAACTTCTTGGGCTTCCCTGGTGGCTCAATGGTTAATAATCCCCTTGCCAATTCAGGGGACACAGGTTTGAGCCCTGGTCCAGGAAGATCTCACATGCCGCAGAGCAACCAAGCTCGTGCGCCACAACTACTGAGCCTGCGCTCTAGAGCCCGTGAGCCACAACTACCGAGCCCACGTGCTGCAACTACTGAAGCCCATGCACCTAGAGCCTCTGCTCCACAACAAGAGAAGCCACCGCAATGAGAAGCCTGAGCACTGCAACGAAGAGTAGCCCCCACTCACCACAACTAGAGAAAGCCTGCACACAACAACGAAGACCCAACGCAGCAAAAAATAAATAAATTTTTAAAAAAACTTATTTTAGTTAGAAAGCTGGACAATTATTTGTGATTGTTAGCCAGAAATTAATACATCACATGTATACTTAGCCCTCTCTGTCTCTTTTTTTTTTTCAAGTTCCTTTCCAGTACTTCAACTCTTCAAGGAAAGCAAAAAGAAATTCATATTCATTGCATGTAAACTAAATGTTGGGCCCTGTACTAGGGGCTTTCTTATAATTTTATATGATTTAGGATCTCAGCAATATTAACTGACTCTTTCTTCTTAGGTTCATATTAATACAGAAACATTGGCCCCTGATTTTATTGATGCTTCTCTTCATTTCTTCTGCTGTTAGAGGGCAACCAAACACAAAATATGCCACAGGAAAATATGTCCAAGGCTAAGTTCAGATGCATGGTAGGATTCCAAGATTTCTGCCTTCCACTCAGCTTCTGAAGAAATGTATACAGTAGCAGATGCAAGATTTCTCCATAGAAGAGACTGAGAAATGGTGATGTGTTTGCAAGGAAGAGCTGGGGATAAGTCTTGAAACTTCATTTGCCTAAAACTATGCTTATTTGGAGCAAGCCGCCAAATCTGTCAGTGAATTCACATCCCCCTGGAAGCCTGGTTTTTGGAGAGTCTTCAACAAGTGCTTGATTAGAGTCTGAAAACTATAGTGGACCTTATATGCAGATAAATTTAGACTTTACTCCTGAGGCTCAGGAAGTAAACTGGGTTTTGACCATAAAGACAACCACCTCCCAGGTACCTCTTTCCATTCTCAAACAACTCTAGAAACAATGAATAGCTGACTAAGTGACACAGAAGTATGAATAAGTGATCTGGAAAACAGAATAATGGAAACCACCCAATCAGTACAGCATACAGAAAGACAAATTAAAAAAAAAAAAGAAAGTGACATGTGAGATCTATGGTATAATATAAAGTATGCTGACCTACACATAATAGGGGTTCCAGAAAAAGAAGAGAGAGGAAAGGGGATCAAAAATGTATTTGAAGAAATTATGGATGAAAATTTCCCAAACCTAAAGAAGGAAACAGATATCCAGTTACAGGATGCATAGAGGGTCCCAAATAAGACAAACCCAAACAGACCCACACCAAGACATACCATAATTAAATGACAAAAGTTAAAGAGAGGACTCTAGAGTCAGCAAGAGAAAAACAAAGAGTTAGTTACAAGGCAACCCTCATAAGGATATTGGCTGATTCCTCTGCAGAAACTTCACAGGCCAGAGGGAGTGGCATGATACATTCAAAGTCCTGAAAGGGGAAAACCTGCAACCTAAGATGTTTTACCCAGAAAGATTATCATTGAGAATAAAAGGAGAGATAAAGAATTTCTCAGACAAGCAAAAACTAAAAGAATTCAGCAATACTAACCCTACCCTAAAAGAAGTATTGAAGGGTCTTCTCTAAATGGAAAAGAAGTAAGATATTATTGGAAAGGGAAAACCACAATAGGAAAGGCAAATATAAAAAAGGATTGAAGATCACTTAAATTAGCCAGTACCTAGACTAAAAACCAATATTTGTAAAGGCGATTATAACTAAAATTAACAGCAAAAGGATAAGCATGAAGATGTAAAATAGTTCAGCAAAATCACAAGATGGGGGAGGGGAGTATAAAAATGTAGATCTTTTAGAATGTGTTTGAACTTGTATGACTATCAGTTTAAAGCAAGTAGATATAGTAATGCGTCAGTATACTTGAACTCCATGGTAATCACAAATCAAAAACATACAACAACAACAACAAAAAAAACATACAACAGATTAACAAAAAATAAAGAATCTCAAGCATACTACAAAAGAAAATAATCAAACCACAAAAGGAAAAACAAAAAGGAGATGAACAAATAACTACAAAAACAACTGGAAAGCAAGGTTTAAATGGCAATGAGTACACACCTATCAATAATTACTTTAAGTGTCAATGAAATATATGCTCTGATAAAAAAGAGTGGCAGATTGGATAAAAGAAAAAAACAATCTACAATATACTGCCTATAAGAGATCACTTCAGGGTGAAAGACACAAACAGATTGAAAGTGAGAGGATGGAAAAAGATATTTCATGCAAATGGAAATGAAAAGAAAGCGAGGGTAGCAGTACTCATATCAGACAAAATAGACTTTAAAACAAAGGCCATAAAGCAAGACAAAGAAGGATATTATATAATGATAAAGGGATCAATACAAGAAGAGGGTATTATACTCATTAACATACAGACACCCAATATATGAATACCTAAGTATATAAATCAAATACTAACAGATATAAAGAGAGAAGTTGACAGGAATACAATAATAGTAGGAGACTTTAACACCCCACTGACATCAATGGACAGATCATGCAGACAGAAAACCAATAAGGCAATGGAGGTCCTAAATGACACAATAGATCTGTTGAACTTAATTGATATCTATAGGACACTACATCCAAATACACATTCTTTTCAAGTGCACATGGAACTTCTCTAGGATAGACAACATACTAGGTCACAAAACAAGCCTCAAAAAATTTAAGAGGGGGCTTCCCTGGTGGCGCAGTGGTTGAGAGTCCGCCTGCCGATGCAGGGGACGTGGGTTTGGGCCCCAGTCTGGGAGGACACCACATGCCGCGGAGCGGCTGGGCCCATGAGCCATGGCTGCTGAGCCTGCGCGTCTGGAGCCTGTGCTCTGCAACGGGAGAGCCCACAACAGTGAGAGGCCCGCGTACGGCAAAAAAAAAATTTAAGAGGATCCTCCCTTATCCTTGGTGCAGTGGACGAGATGAGGTTCACTGGCATTTCTCTGCTGAAAAAGCCCAGCCAGCAGCTCATCTCAGAGATGAGGAGAGGGGAGCCCCAAACTATTGGACAGCCATAGGGTTTTCCCATGTCACCTAAGTTCCTACAAAGGAAGCAAAAAGTTCCCTTTGTTGGGCTATACCCTTTCTGCTGAAGATATCAGACAAAACCGTGTGGCTGACAGGGTCTTAGAGCTCTGGCCTGGTGTCAGGCCTGAGTCTCTGATTTGGGAGACCCACGTTCAGGACATTAGACCACCAGAGATCTCCCGGCCCCATGTAATATCTATCAATCAGCAAGAGCTCTCCCAGAGATCTCTGTCTCAATGCTAAGACCCAGCTCCACTCAACGACCAGCAAGCTACAGTTCTGGACACCCCATGCCAAACAACTAGCAAGACAGGAACATAACCCCACCCATTAGCAGAGCTGCTTAAAATCATAATAAGTTCACAGACACCCCAAAACTCACCATCGGACGTGGTCCTGCCCACCAGAAGACAAGATCCAGCCCCACCCACCAGAACACAGGCACCAGTCCCCTCTACCAGGAAGCCCACACAAGCCCCTGAACCAACCTTACCCACCGGGGGCAGACACCGAAAACAATGGGAACTATGAATCTGCAGCCTGCGAAACGGAGACAACAAACACAGTAAGTTAAGCAAAATGAGAAGACAGAGAAATATGCAGCAGATGAAGGAGCAAAGTAAAAACCCACCAGACCAAACAAATGAAGAGGAAATATGCAGTCTACCTGAAAAAGAATTCAGAGTAATGATAGTAAAAATGATCCAAAATCTTGGAAATAGAATGGAGAAAACACAAGAAATGTTAACAAGGACCTAGAAGAACTAAAGAGCAAACAAACAATGATGAACAAACAGCACAATAAATGAAATTAAAAATTATCTAGAAGGAATCAATAGCAGAATAACTGAGGCAGAAGAATGGATAAGTGACCTGGAAGATAAAATAGTGGAAATAACTATTGCAGAGCAGAATAACGTAAAAAGAATGAAAAGAATTGAGGACAGTCTTAGAGACCTCTGGGACACCATTAAATGCAACAACATTCGAAGTATAGGGGTCCCAGAAGAAGAAGAGAAAAAGAAACGGACTGAGAAATTCTTGAAGAGGTTATAGTTGAAAACGTCGCAAAATAGTCAATCAAGTCCAGCAAGCACAGAGAGTCCCATACAGGATACATCCAAGGAGAAACACGCCAAGACACAGATTAATCAAACTATCAAAAATTAAATACAAAGAAAAAATATTAAAAGCAGCAAGGGAAAAGCAACAATTAACATACAAGGGAATCCCCATAAAGCTAACAGCTGATCTTTCAGCAGAAACTCTACGAGCCAGAAGGGAGTGGCAGGACATATTTAAAGTGATGAACGGGAAAAACCTACAACCAAGATTACTCTACCCAGCAAGGATCTCATTCAGATTCAATGGAGAAATTAAAACCTTTACAGACAAGCAAAAGCTAAGAGAATTCAGCACCACCAAACCAGCTCTACAACAAATGCTAAAGGAACATCTCTAGGCAGGAAACACAAGAGAAGTAAAAGACCTACAATAACAAACCCGAAGCAATTAAGAAAATGGTAATAGGAACATACATATCGATAATTACTTTAAATGAAAATGGATTAAATGCTCCAACCAAAAGACACAGACTGGCTGAATGGATACAAAAAAAAAAGACCTGCATATATGCTCTCTACAAGAGACCCACTTCAGACCTAGGGAAACATACAGACTGAAAGTGAGGGAATGGAAAAAGATATTCCATGCAAATGGAAATCAAAAGAAAGCTGGGGTAGCAATTCTCATATCAGACAAAATAGACTTTAAAATAAAGACTATTACAAGAGACAAAGAAGGACACTACATAATGATCAAGGGATCAACCCAAGAAGAAGATATAACAACTGTAAATATTTATGCACCCAACATAGGAGCACCTCAATACACAAGGCAGATGCTAACAGCCATAAAAGGGGAAATCAACAGTAACACACTCATAGTAGGGGACTTTAACACCCCACTTTCACCAATGGACAGATCAACCAAAATGAAAATAAATAAGGAAACAGAAGCTTTAAATGATACATTAAACAAGATGGACTTAATTGATATTTATAGGACATTCCATCCAAAAACAACAGAACACACTTTCTTCTCAAGTGCTACCTCACACCAGTCAGAATGGCCATCATCAAAAAATCTACAAACAATAAATGCTGGAGAGGGTGTGGAGAAAAGGAGGGAACCCTCTTGCACTGTTGGTGGGAATGTAAATTGATACAGCCACTATGGAGAGCAGTATGGAGATTCCTTAAAAAACTAAAAATAGAACTACCATATGACCCAGCCATCCCACTACTGGGCATATACCCTGAGAAAACCATAATTCAGAAAGAGTTATGTACCACAATGTTTATTGTAGCACTATTTACAATAGCCAGGACATGGAAGCAACCTAAGTATCCACTGGCAGATGAATGGATAAAGAAGATATGACACATATATACAATGGAATATTACTCAGCCATAAAAAGAAACGAAAATGAGTTATTTGTAGTGAGGTGGATGGACCTAGAGTCTGTCATACAGAGTGAAGTAAGTCAGAAAGAGAAAAACAAATACCATATGCTAACACATATATATGGAATCTCAAAAAAAATAAAAATGGTTCTGATGAACATAGGGGCAGGACAGGAATAAAGACGCAGATGTAGAGAATGGACTTGAGGACACAGGGAGGGTGAAGTGTAAGATGGGACGAAGTGAGAGAGTTGCATTGACATATATACACTACCAAATGTAAAACAGATAGCTAGTGGGAAGCAGCCGCATAGCACAGGGAGATCAGCTCGGTGCTTTGTGACCACCTAGAGGGGTGGGATAGGGAGGGTGGGAGGGAGATGCAAGAGGGAGGGGATATGGGAATATATGTATACGTATAGCTGATTCACTTTGTTATACAGGAGAAACCAACACAACACTGTAAAGCAAGTATACTCCAATTAAGATGTTAAAAAAAATTTAACAGGATAGAAATTATTTCAAGCATCTTTTCTGACCATAGCAGTATGAAACTAGAAATGAACCATAGAAAGAAAAATGGGAAAATAACAAACATATGGAGACTAAACAACATGCTAGTAAGAAACCAAGAGCTCAATGATGAAATCAAAGAAAAAAATCAGAGAATACCTTGAGACAAACAAAAATGAAAACACAACCTTACAAAATCTATGGGATGCAGCAAAAGCAGTTCTAAGAGGAAAGTTCATAGCAATACATGCCTTTCTTGGAAACAAGAAAAATCTCAAATAAAAAACCTAAGCCACCACCTAACAGAATTAGAAAAAGAAGAACAAACAAAGCTGAAAGTCAGCAGAAGGAAGGGAATAATAAAGATCAGAGGGGAAATAAATAAATGGAAGATCAAAAATAAAAAAATAATAATAGGAAAGCTCAATAAAACCAGGAGCTGGTTCCTTGAAAAGATAAACAAAATCAACAAACCTCTAGCCAGGCTCACCAGGAAGGAAATAGAGAAGACCCAAATAAACAAAATAAGAGATGAAAGAGGAGAAATAACAACTGATAACACAGAAGTATCAAAAGAAAGAAAGAAAGAAAAAAGAGGGCTTCCCTGTTGGCGCTGTGGTTGAGAGTCCACCTGCCGATGCAGGGGACACAGGTTTGTGCCCCGGTCCAGGAAGATCCCACATGCCGCAGAGCGGCTGGGCCTGTGAGCACTGGCTGCTGAGCCTGCGCGTCCGGAGCCTGTGCTCCGCAACGGGAGAGGCCACAACAGTGAGAGGTCCGCGTATTGCAAAAAAAAAAAAAAGAAAGAAAAAAGAAAATACTGTGAACAGTTATATGTCGGCAAATTGGAGAACTTAGAAGAAACGGATATGTTTCTGAAAACATACAGCCTGCCAAAGCTGAGTAAATAGGAAACAAATAATTTGAACAGACCAATCACTAGAAGTGAAATAGAATCTATAATAAAACAAAAAGAAAGAGAAACAAACAAAAAACTCCCTGCAAACAAAAGTCCAGGACTGGATGGCTTCTTTGGGTAATTCTACCAAACATACAAAGAACAACTTATATCTATCCTTCTTGAACTATTCCAAAAAATTGAAAAGGAGGGAACACTCCCAAATTCATTCTATGAAGCCACCATCACCCAGATACAAAAACCAGACAAAGACACTACAAAAAAAAGGAAATTATAGGCAACATCTCTGATGAATAGATGTAAAACTCCTCAACAAAATATTAGCAAACTGAATCCAACAATACATAAAAAGGACCATACACCAAGATCCAGTGTGATTCATCCCATGATCACATGGATAATTCAACATACGTAAATCAATCAATGTGATATACCACATTAACAAAAGGAAAGACAAAAACCACATGATCATCTCAATACATATAGAAAAGGCATTTGACAGCATTTAACATACACTCATGATACAAACTCTCACCAAACTGGGTATAAAGGGACAACATAATAAAAGCCATTTACAACAATCCCACAGCCAACATAATACTCACTGGTGAAAAGCTAAAAGCCTTCCTGTTAAATTCAGAAACAAGACAAGGATGCCCACTCTCACCACTTCTATTCCACATAGTATTGGAAATCCTAGCCACAGCAGTCAGACAAGAAAAAGAAATAAAAGGTATCCAAATTGGAAGAGAAGAGGTAAAACTGGCATTATTTGCAGATAACATGATACTCTATATGAAGAACCCTAAGGTTCCACAGAAAAACTACTAGAACTAATAAATAAATTCAGCAAGGTAGCAGGATACAAGATTAATATACATAAATCCATTGCATTTCTTTATACTAACAATGAAATATCAGAGTTTTTTTAAATCCCATTTAAATTGTATTTAAAAAATAATATAATATGTAGGAATAAACTTAACCAAGGAGGTGAAAGACCTATACACTGAAAGATATAGAACACTGATAAAGGAACTTAAAGATGATTCAACGAAATTGAAAGATATCCCATGCACTTGTATTGGAAGAATTAACATTGTCAAAATGGCCATATTACCCAAACTAATCTACAGATTTCATGCAATCCCTATCAAAATATCCATGACATTTTTCACAGAACTAGAACAAATAATCTTAAAATTCATATGGAACCACAAAAGATTCAGAATTGCCAAAACAATCCTAAGGAAAAAGAACAAAGCTGGAGGCATAACCTGTCCAGACTTCAGACTATACTACAAAGTTAGAGTAATCAAGACAGCATGGTATTGGCACAAAAACAGACATATAGATCAATGGAAAAGGACAGAGAACCCAGAAATAAACCCACACACCTATGGCCAGTTAATCTACAACAAAGGAGGAAAGACTATACAATAGAGAAAAGACAGTCTCTTCAACAAGTGGTGTTGGGAAAGCTGGACAACTACATGAAAATCAGTCAAATTAGAACACTCCCTCATACCATACACAAAATAAACTTGAGGGTTTCCCTCGTGGTGCAGTGGTTAAGAATCCACCTGCCAATGCAGGGGACACGGGTTCAAGCCCTGGCCCAGGAAGATCCCACATGCCGAAGAGCAACTAAGCCCGTGTGCCACAACTACTGAGCTTAGGCTGTAGAGCCCACGAGCCACAATTACTGAAGCCCGCGTGCCTAGAGCCCACGCTCTACAACAAGAGAAGCCACCTCAACGAGAAGCCTATGCACCGCAATGAAGAGTAGCCCCCGCTCACCACAACTAGAGAAAGCCCTTGCACAGCAATGAAGACCCGATGCAGCCAAAATAAAAAAATAAATAAGTGAATAAATAAATAAATAAACAAACAAACAAAATAAACTCAAAATGGTTTAAAGACCTAAATATAAGACATGCAACCATGTAAGTCCTAGAAGAGAACATAGGCAAAACATTCTCGGACATAAATTATAGCAATATTTTCTTAGATTAGTCTCCTAAGGCAAAAGAAATAAAAGCAAAAATAAACAAATGGGACCTAGTCAAACTTATAAGCTTTTGCACAGTAAAGGATATCATCAACAAAATGAAAAGACAAACTATGGACTGGGAGAAAATATTTGCAAACAATGCAACTGACAAGGGATTAACATGCAAAATATACAAATAGCCCATACAACTCAATATCAAAAAAACAATAACCCAATCAAAAAATGGGCAGAAGGCCTAAATAGACATCTCTCCAAAGAAGACACACAGATGGCCAACAGGCACATAAAAAGATGCTCAACATTGCTAATTATTAGAGAAATGCAAATCAAAATCACAACGAGGTACCATACCAGTCAGAATGGGTATCATCAAAAAGTCTACAAATAGCAAATGCTGGAGAGGGTGTGGAGGAAAGGGAACCCTTCTACACTATTGGTGGGAATTTAAATTGGTGCAGCCACTATGGAGAACAGTGTGGAGATGCCTTAAAAAACTAAAAATAGATCTACCATATGATCCAGCAATCCTGCCATTGGGTACATATTCAGAAAAGATGAAAACTCTAATTCAAAAAGCTACATGCACCCCGACGTTCATGGCAACACTATTTACAATAACCAAGACATGGCAACAACCCAAGTGCCCATTAACAGATGACTGGCTTAAGAAAATGTGGTATATATACATACAATGGAATATTACCCAGACATAAAAAATAAAATAGTGTCATTTGCAGCAACATGGATGGACCTAGAGAATATTAGACTTAGTGAAGTAAGTCAGAGTGAGAAAGACAAATATTATATGGTATCACTTATATGTGGAATCTAAAAAATACTACAAATAAATCTGTATACAAAACAGAAACAAACCCACAGACATAGAAAACAAGCTTATGGTTACCAAAGGCGAAAGGGAAGGGGGAGGGATAAATTAGGAGTATGGGATTAACAGATACAAACTACTATACATAAAATAGATAAACAAGGATTTATTGTATAGCACAGGGCACTATATTCAGTATCTTGTAATAACCTATCGTGGATAAAAAATGTTGCCTGCCATATCAACAAACAAAGGATGCTGCGGCCATCAAGCCATCAGCCACTACCACAGCCCACCACCATGAGCCTGAAGGAACTCAGGATGGAGACAAAAGGGCTGCCCAATGCCAGCCACCCCCAACAGTGAACCCTGACAGGACACAGGATGGGAAAGAATAGGATACTGGCCCTAGATAGCTAAGGTGCATATCAAAGGAATGATTTCAATGACTCCTGCATCTTCCCATACATAGAAAAGCACTAAATTCATTAACCTGAGATGTCTGGTGTTCTTTAATTAACAGTAACTTTTGGTGTTCCGACTACCTGGTTTTTGTTGCAAAAACTCCTATATATGCTGGCTCCTCCCTTACCTCTTAGGAGCAGTCCCTCAGAGTTACCTGAGAGGCTGCCTCCTGGGCTTGATGTCCTCAGGAAGTCTGCTGAATAAAATATAATTCTCAGGCTTCCCTGGTGGCGCAGTGGTTGAGAGTCCACCTGCCGGTGCTGCCGATGCAGAGGACGCGGGTTCGTGCCCTGGTCCGGGAGGAATCCACATGCCGTGGAGCGGCTAGGCCCGTGAGCCATGGCCACTGAGCCTGCGCATCCGGAGCCTGTGCTCCGCAACGGGAGAGGGCACAACAATGAGAGGCCTGTGTACCGCAAAAAATAAATAAATTTAAAAAAATAATAATAAAATATAATTCTCAACTTTGAGGTTGTGCATGTTTTTCAGTCAATGCTATAATGGAAAATAATCTGAAAATACATATATCATCTATATGAATATGTGCATCACTTTGCTGTACACCTGAAACTGATACAATATTGTAAATCAACTATACTTCAATCAAAAAAAAGTCAGAGGTGAACCAACTTCCAGTAAGGCTTTGGATCTTACCCAATTTATGTTTGAATTCTTTGATTGCTGCATTGCCCGAATTACCAATGGACTCAATCACCTCTAAATTCCAGAAGAGAAAATTCCAGTTTACCTTGAAATGTTTAGAATCTTATTTTTTCCCTACAGAAAGAGTACCATACCCTTTCTTCAAAAGAAATCCAATTTTTCAGTTAACTTGATTGCTGAGAAATATGTGGGAAACAGAAAATATACTCATCAGGGCTTCCCTGGTTGCGCAGTGGTTGAGAGTCCGCCTGCCGATGCAGGGGACACGGGTTTGTGCCCTGGTCCAGGAGGATCCCATATGCCGCAGAGCAGTTGGGCTCGTGAGCCATGGCCGCTGAGCCTGCGCATCCAGAGCCTGTGCTCCGCAACGGGAGAGGCCACAACAGTGAGAGGCCCGTGTACCTCAAAAAAAAAAAAAAAAGAAAAAGAAAATATACTCATCAATATCTACCATGTGCCAAGGTGTTAGGCCTGGCTTAGTAAGTATAAAGAATATGATAAAATTGGATTCTGTACCCTTACAATCTAGTCAGAAAGCAAAGAGGAGATTTTGCTTCAGCATAAAGTTCACTATGTCTTCTAATTTTCCTATTTTTGTTTCTTCTTTTATAAAAAATGTACTCAAATTCATGTAAGAAACATTTATTGATTTCATACTATGTGCCAATCATTTTGATGCCAGACAGGCTCCTACTGTTATGGATCTTTCATTTTAGTGAGTGGGGAGAAAGAGAAAGAGAGAGAGAGATTAGGCAAATAATTGTTTTAGAGCATAAATTCTATGAAAATAATAAATGGAGTAACATGGAGAGTGACTGGGTAGCTATTTTAATTGGGTGATCAGGGAAGGCCTCAGATGTGGTGACACCTGGTGCAACGACAGACAAGAAATCATGTGACCATTTGGAGGAACAGTGTTATAGAAGCAGGAACAGCCACTGCAAAGGCCCTGAGCCCAGAACCAGCTTACCATGTCCCAGGAGCAAAATGAATATTATTAATATTGATGATCTTATTTGGGAGTATAACGATTTATAAGCCAAGGTCTCCGTCTGAAAGGAGCTCTGTAACAGGGACAGAAGTAAGCACAAAGATCACAATACAGTGGCAGAACAACATTGCCTTGACAGAAGTATGTACAAAGTAAAGAGGTAGTAAGAAGAAGGAGTCATTAATTCTCAGGGTGTGTTTCAGGGAAGGCTTCACAAAGGAGGTAATGGAAAAACAGGATTCGAAATATCAATAGCATTGACAAGGCAGGAAAGATGGTTGTGCCAGGAGCAACAGCACACAGGGAACTGTGAGTACAAAAGGCTGCAGGCTGCGTTTCTACAGTGAACACTAAAATAGAAGAAAGTGAGGCTCAAGAGGACAGAGGCCAAGCCATGAAAGGGCATGATATTCTGTGCATGATGGGAGCTATCAAAAGGCGCTAAGGAAGCAACCACAGGATTGGATTTGTGTTTCAGATCCATTACCACAGGCTGTCTCTCTGAAATATGTCTGTGGGTGAATAGATTTGAGGCAGTGAAAAAGATGCAATGAGGATGTTGACAGTGGGGCTCAGTAAGAGGTAAAGATATCGGAGAGGTTTTTCGGAGTTAATCAAACAAACGGATAGGGCCGAGTGTTCACTGTTGAATGACCAATAACCTTCAGTATCTGGCTCACAGCAGGCACTCAACAAATATTTGTAGAATGAATGAATGTTGGCTGAGTGCTGCAGCACGGTCTGACCAACAGAAGCCCGGAGCCCCGCACTCAAATACAAACTCTTCCATTAATAGAGAACATTGAGCGCTAAAGCCTCGTTTAGGTGTGTGTTGCTTTAATCCTAACAACCCTATGAGGTAGGGCGTATTTCCATTTTCCAGATGAGAAAAACCTGAGGCTCAGAGAGAGCGATAACGTACCATGCCTGAGGTTTCTAGAACTAGGGAGAAGCTAGGCTCAAAAGTCAGCCAGCCAAGTGCGCATGTTTAATAATTACTCGCTACTACTTAGCCTAGAGGCTCAAAAAAATAAATGAACTACGTAAATTCTAAAAGCAGAGAAAGCTAAGAAAAGTCGCTCTCAACAAGCGGATAAAACGGGCTTCCAGAACTTCCTGCCAGCCGGTCACTGGAAGATCAAGGCAGCACGTCCCAACTGCCTAAAGCAAAGCCTCCCCGGTGCAGGAAGGGTATGGGGGGGTGGGGCTCGGGTCCGCGGTGGGCGAACGCGTAGCCGCAGTGCAGCTCGTGAGCGCCGCCGGGAGCGGGGGGAGGGCGGAGGAACGAACCGAGGAGGACGGCGAAGATTAACACAGGCCTACGCGTATATTCCGAAGCTGTTCGCCTTTAGACTCCGCAAGCAGGTCTTGACGTCATTTCCTTCCGTAGGTCGCCAGTGCTTCCGGGTCGCGGTCATTTTGAGCTCGTATCTGGGTGAGTTCTAAGCGGTCGCGTCGTTGACCGCTCTCCACCCCCAACGCAGCTGTGGTCCTGCGCGTTTCCTGCCCCCCTTTTCCCTCCCCCCACCGACGCCTTTCGGGTCCCCTCTGGGCCTTCGGCCCCTGGTCGTCCGGACTCGCCGCGCTGTGGCCCGCTGCTGTCGTCGGGAGGTGGGTAAGGTGACGCAGAAAGCCCCGTTCCGCCCCCCACCTACCTACTCACCACCTCTGCGCGGGCAGCCGCTCCCTTGCACCTTCCGCCATTTTCCCGCCTGCAAGGGTGGGCCGATCGCGATCCTCTGGGTCTCGGGCTCCTGGGTGCCTGTGACCAGGGTTGGTGAGGGAGCGTGCCTGGGGGGTGTGGATGGGAGAAATTCATGGTGACGGATGTGCGTAGGTGTTGCAGGTGGGAGACGCGGTGGGCGGGGGATGGGGTGCAGGAATCGACGGTCTCTTAATGCGGTTTTTTTCTTTGGGATTAGGAGATTAAAATGATGTTGTGTGAAGGGGTCTTGTCAACCCTGGCAGTCTCTCTGTTGGGAGAAGTAAGAGGTTTCCATTGTTTTCTTTTACGTTTGTTTTAGGGTGTAAGTAGTTTATTAAGCAGTCTCCATCCATCCATGAATTCATTTACCCTTTCTGATCTTGTTTCTTAGCGAAGGGATTGATTGGCATGTAGTAGGCCCTCAGTGATGAGTTACTGAATAAGTGAAATGTGGAAGGGCCGCAGTTGCTATTCTCATCGCGTATGACGTTTCCTGTTTTCATTTACATTGTTTTTAAGATGGGAGTAAACACGATCCTGTGTGAACATTCTGTAAAATGCGTAGCTGTCTAATCTATTGGTCTCTTAAGGTCGGACGCATGGGTTAAAAATAATGATAAATAAAGTGTATGTTCTTGAAATGCTATGCATTTTTTATATCTTGTATATTTTTCTAGGTGTCTGTTTGGGGAGGGAGGAAAGTTTAGAGGCTACGGAATGTGCTGTTAGCTTCCCACCACAGGGAGAACGATATGACGTCTTAGTTATTTCATTTTTTTGTAGTACTGTTTTGTAGAGGGGGTTTCCTGATGATTATTTCATTTTTTAAAATGGAAGCCCAGAAAAGACTTGGGATTTTTCTTCCTCTATTTGGAGAATTATCCTAATCATTGGGCGTATATTTCTGAGAGAATCCAAACATAGGATAATGTGAAATAAACCAGCCTCCAGAGGAAAAATATGTCTTTTAAAAAAATTGGTAACCTTTTGTTATCTTAACTTGATATAATCAGTTGATAAATAGTTATAAGGCATCTTTTCTTTTTCAATTACAGGACCTAGTGACTAGTTCTAAAATAGTTAATAGGTTTGTGACTTTTTTATTTAGGCAGCTTTTTAAGTACTTCAGATGTAGTAGTGCTTAGTAAATATTTGTTGATTGGGTGCCACGTAGACTAGTAATTTTACAATGCTGTATCTTGATTTACTTTGGCCAATCTCAGTCGTTTCTAATACTTAACAAGAAATGTTTTCTATGCAGGAAAGATGAATGGAAGGGCTGATTTTGGAGAGCCGAATGCAGAAGTTCGAAGACCAATTCCCCGTAACTATCAATTAAGTATTTACAATTAGAAGCACTTTTTATGTAGAGAAATCTTCACTGCCTTGAATAACAGTAGCCACGGGGCTGGCTTCAAGGGTGTGTGACCTGTGCAGTTATACAGGGACCCATTAATGATCTACTGTGGCATCTTTAAATTCTTAATAATTTGAACAGAGGGTCCCAAATTCTAATTTTGCACGGACCCAACCCATTTTGTAGGCAGTCCTGACTACATAGCCAGTAGAACAGTAGCACTAATTTTATGTTTGAAGTCAAAATTTGTTAAAAGTTTACAAGCCACTTATTCCATTACTTCATTAAAAAAAAAATGGTATACTTTGTTAATGTTTAAACTAAGGTATTTTTAGACTTAGTTTTTCCATGGGTGTTTTAATGTTTGCCAATTTTCCTTGGTGAAAAGACATAGGGGCTGATTACATTCCAACAGAGGAAGAAAGAAGAGTCTTTGCAGAATGCAGTGATGAAAGCTTCTGGTTCAGATGTAAGTTAAATTTTCTAATCAACAAAATTTGACCTTTAGTACCTGAAATTATAATGATTTCACATAGAAAAAATGGGCAGACTTTTGGCATTAGTGTGGTTATTGGTAAAAGAGGTTGATTAAGGAAATAGAGTTGAACACGTTTTATTTCTTTGTTTAAAATTTTTAAATTGAATTGTAGTTGATGTATGATAATATGTTAGTTTCAAGTGTACTATGTAGTGGTTTGACATTTTTATATATCATGAAATGATCAGAATTGTGTGCATCTTAAAGTAATAATTTCTAGAACTGTTTACAAGACCCTGAAGTATTTTTGTTGGTAATAGTAATAGCATTTACTGAGTGTGCATGGGTTATATAAAAATAACCCAATAAGGTTGATTGCTATTACCCTCACTTTACAGGTGAAGAAATTGAGGTTTAGAGATGTTAAAGGAATTACCTAGTGTTCCACAGCTGATAAGCAGTGGTGTCTGGACTTGAAGCCAGGTCTGTCTGAAACAAGCTTATGATTTTAACTCTTAAACTTTTAACCATTATATGATAAAAACTGGTTGGTTTCTGTTCTATCGTTGTGAAATGGTATTACACTACCAGCTGTTGATTTCTAACTAGAGACCATATACATGAGGATTTTATTTTTTAAATACAAAGAATGTTGAAAGCAACACAAAACATAGTTTTCCTTTTGAATAGAACCCTGTTGTTGCTTCATGAGGTCACTGCAGTCCTTTCAGGTAAGAAGGTAATTCTAACAAAAAAGCAGGATGAAAAAAAAAAAAAAGGATGGAGGGGGTGACAAGGATCAGTCACCTGGTATTTATGCATACAGTATGTAAGGTACTGTGCTTGGAAGTCTTTGTCCTAAAGTAGTTTTATGATGTAGTTGAGACAAAGCTAACTCATGAAACACTGAGAAAGATTAAGTGCATAACAGCAATAGGAATTTTAAAAAGATAAATTAATTGGAATTGATTTAGTTAAAAAGCCTTTATTAAACAAATGAGACTTAACAACTAATAGGACTTCAGGCAAATGAAGAATGGTGGAGGAGCATTTAGATGAAAGGGATAGTTAGCAAAGGCAAAGTCTACAATAACTTGATCTCTGCTAGAGCCTTGAGGCTGAACGGATTGGAGCAGAGGTCTTTTGTTGGGGGTAGAAAATAAACATAATAGCAAGGAGTTAAAAGTTTGATTCATTATATATTGTAGGTTCTTGGGCCAAGGGGATGATACGTAAATTGTTTTAAAGGAACATTAGTTAGCAGTGTGCAGAATGGGTTAGAAGGATGAAAAGGAGTACAACTAGTTGTATCTGCCCAGATACACAGACAATGAAAGAATCTACATAAAAGGCTTAGTTTAATGTGTATTGTATGTTACAATAGTTCTCCACCTCTGGAATTGCTGAGAAGGTGTATGAATTCATATTTGTTTCATGCATCTTTTATTTTGTGAATATTTCATACATGTGTACTACTGGTTTCCGAATGAGACAGTGTAGTGACTTATAAGGGCATAGACTCTGAGGCCTGACTCTCTGGATTCAAATTACAGCTCCATCACATATTAGCTGTGAGATTTTGGAGAAGTTCTTGATGTCTGTATGCCTCAGTTTCCTTATCTGTTAAGTGGGGATAATATTAACCTATCTCATGGGATTAATTAATTCAATTTAACTTATTATAAGTGTTAAGCTATTAAATGGCTGTTAGTGCTATTGTGATTAATGAAGTAAAAGTTTCGATTGAAAACAATTATGAGTTTATTCTTTTTTTTTTTTTTTTTGGCGGTATGCGGACTTCTCACTGTTGTGGTCTCTCCCGTTGCGGAGCACAGGCTCCGGACGCTCAGGCTCAGCGGCCATGGCTCACGGGCCTAGCCGCTCCACGGCATGTGGGATCTTCCCGGACTGGGGCACAAACCCGTGTCCCCTGCATCGGCAGGTGGACTCTCAACCACTGTGCCACCAGGGCAGCCCAATTTTGAGTTTAGAGAAGCGTTTTGCTAGTGTAAGAGAAGAGTTAAAGGAATTTTAAGGGTCCTTGTGTTGGATATGAGTGGGACCATGGTCATAATATAAAGTAGCATTTGGTCAGCAGTGTTATTGATTTGCATAAAGAAACATTATTTAATAGGCTCTGGAATGGGAGTCATTGTACAGTGGAAAAGGCTACTGACTTGGGAGTTAGAAGACCTGGATTTTGATCTAAGCTCTACCACAAACTAACCATCTGTGTTGCTTTGAGCAAATGACTTGTTCTTTCTGGATATCAGTTTACTCTGATTAGGATGAAGACTAGATAATCTCTGAAGTCTCTTTGAATTTTACCATTCTCTTTTTCTGTGACAGAATATATGAGTTGGAAAGAGACCTTAGTTCTAATCCATTACCCTTTATAACATGAAGTTAAGAGATTTATGCAAAGACACAGTGATGAATGGCAGAACTAGTACTTGAATCTCCTTAACCAGACTATTACTGTTTGCATTGTGCCATCTTGACCTAAGAAGTGCAATGGGGAAAATATTGTCCATTGTAGAGATGGCCAACGAACTCATTGCCTTTTACCTTTATATGATTCTTCAGTTCTTCATGTTGCAGTCCTTGAACCAAGCTGAAGGAGAAAAATGATTGCAAATTGTATTGATGCTATAATTTTAAAAGATTATCCTTTGAAAAACCTTAAATAATAGTATATGAAGGCATTTTAACCAACTAACGTTAGATCGTTCTTCCAGCAAAGGTAAAATCTGTTAGTATGTAATAGAGCAAGGATTTAAACCTTAGGGTTTCTGCAAATTGTGTCTGATGGCAAAGCTAATGCCCTATTCCCGAGTTATGGATTTTAATCATGAATATTAATAATTCAAATGTTTAATGATTTTGGTTCTTAAATTGCCCATGTACGGTCTAGACCAGGGATGAGCAAACTACGGCCCAAGGGCCAAATCTGTTTTTGTATGGCTATGAGCTAAGAATGGTTTTTACGTTTTTAAATATTGAAAAAAGCAAAAGATTTCATTACATGTGAAATTCCTATTTTTGCATCCATAAATAAAGTTTTATTGGAACACAGCTGTGTTCATTTGTTTATGGATTGTCTCAGTGCTTTTGCTTTAAAATGAGTAGTTGGGACAAAGACTGTGTGGCCGACAAAACCTAAAATATTTACCATGTGGCTCTTTACAGAGCATTTCCCAACCCCTAGTCTGAAACTGCACTCTCCAACGTGGCAGCCACATGTAGCTATTTCAGTTTAAAATAATTTACAACAGAAAGGATACAAAGGAAAATCAGCAAAGGAAAAGGAGTGTGGGTGAAATCCAGAGGAGACCAGGCACAAGCTTCTAAGAGTCCTCTCCCAGTGGTGTCATACAGAAAGAACGTGCTAAATTTCTCCAGTTGCATGTTGTAGTAACACATGTGAAGTGTTACCTACCAAGGATTCTCATTAGAGACTCGGCACCCACGGTTTTTGTCGGGGTCTCGCCACATGGGCACCCTCACCCTAGCAGGTAACAAAATTCCAGACTCCCAGAAGGAAAGGAAGTGTTCAGTATGAACTGTATTTGTACAAGCAGTTTGGGCAGAGTGAGCCACTTATCATTCAGGTAAAGATTTATATCAGTTTACCAATCAAGCTCCCAGTATAAGCTAAGGACCAACCTTGAAAGCAGGCCTTTGTAAGGAAAGCAGTTTTAGAGCTGTTATGTTAAATCTTTCCTGCACACTACCTGACTGGAAAACACAGATATAGACTGCTCTCATCATCAAAGAAAATTCTGTTGGGCACTGTGGGTGTAGAAGACTGATTTCTTAAATTATGAGCCCCTTTGAGATTATGATAAGAGCTTTGGATTTTTCACTCTGGGTTAATATGCATATGTATGTCATATTTTCATTTAGTTTCGCAGAATTCACTGGTTTAAGAGAAAGCATTAGTATTTAAAATATATGTTTTCTAATTCTTGCCCCAATCACCATATGATTTTGGGCAAATAATACGTCTTCTGTATCGGTTCACTCAGTGTAATAAAACTTGAGATCTAGTAGCAGACATAATTCTTTGGAATCTGGAATCTGTCATTGAAGTGGCTGTGTGGCCTTGAGCAAAGTACTTAGCATCTCTAAGCTTCAGTTTATTTATCTGTAATAATAGTAAATAGTAATAATAATAATACCTATTTTATAGAGATGTGGTAAAAATTAATGATAATGTACCGAAAGCACTTAGCATGGTACATGGAATTTAGCAGTTTGTAATATGCTTCTTGCTTCCCTCATCATTAATTCTTTCCCCCTTTAACTCCGGAAATAACTTTTGGTCACTATTTCTATGTTGTTTTAATTGATGGTATTAGTGAATGGCTTTTTTAGATCCTAAATCTGGGTAGCTCTTAAATTATACTGTTTAATAATTTGTAATATTTTCTTAAATTTAAAATACGTTTTATATTTCCCTGAGTATATACAGTACAGCTTTGAAAAGTGGAGAAATCTCTTTTAAAGATCTTAATTTTGCAACATAACTTCGTAGCTGGTTTTACTGATATACATTTATCTATCCTAATGAACTCAGACAAAATGTTTTCCTTTTGTTGGTGTTGACAATTTTTTTTCCCCTTATAGCTGTACCTTTGGCTGCAACAAGTATGTTGATTACTCAAGGATTGATTAGTAAAGGTAAATATTTTAAACTTTGAATTTGTTTAGCACTTTGGATACCATCATGTTTTTATGTGTTATTTTCCTGATCTTTAGATAAAGGACATATGGTAATGTATCATACTAAAAATTATCACTAAAAAATTACTACAGCATCAGAAGAGTTGTCTCCATGAACCCAGACTCACATATCAAATTTGAGAATTTGATGTCCATTAACTGTACCACTGTAGCAACATTAACACTATAAGAGCAAGAAAGTAACTAAAAGCCAGTGGTAGTTTACAGGAAGGCAGAGAGACAAACCTGGTCTAGGTAGGCCATCCATACAACTTATCACCTAGGAGCTCATAAGAAATGCATATTCATGGGCCCCATCTCCGACCTATTGAATCAGAGTCTTTGAGTTAGAGCTCCAGCTGATTCTTGTGTACTAGTTTAAAGACTAGGAGTTCCCTAGCTCCCTCAACCAGATTTGTCTTATAATAATGGGGGGAGTGAGGGTCCTTCCTTGTCCAAAATTCTATTGGTTTAAATAGTGAAGTTGAGTTTAGATTAGGTATTAAATGTATCATTCTCTGCATCTTTAAATTTAGTAATGTAAGCAGTAGAAATATTCATTACATTTATTTTGTAATAAATAAGTTACAAATTTATGGGAATTAGAAGGTATTCCAGAAAAGGATGGTTACCTTAGGATGGCCTTTATATATTCTAGAAAACTGTTCTTTAACTAGCTCCTCCTAAAATGTTACTAAGATAGGAAGTTTTAGCCTTTTCATGTTAGCAGTATGAAGTACTTAGTAGTATTGACACAACTAGTTGAGAAAAAGTAGTTTTGGAGGGAAATGGAAGGATTTTTTGAGGTAAAATTTTGTTTTTGTTTGGAGAATTCCCAAAGAACCTCATTACAATGTGCTACCGTGACAGGAATTTTAAAAAGGCAAACAAATCAAGATATATACTCTTATTTGTATATATACTCTTATCTGTCTTTTAGGACTAACTTGTTTTATAGACTAGAATTGTTTCTATAGTGTGAAACAGACATTTTATTCAGATTACTTTTTTTAATTTTCTTTTTGGCTGCATCGGGTCTTTGTTGCTGCATGCGGCTTTCTCTAGCTGCGGCGAGTGGGGGCTACTCTTCGTTGTGGTGTACGGGCTTCTCATGCTGTGGCTTCTTTTGTTGCAGAACATGGGCTCTAGGCATGCGGGCTCAGTAGTTGTAGTACGCGGGCTTCAGTAGTTGTGGCTCGTGGGCTCTATAGAGCGCGGGCTCAGTAGTTGTGACGCATGGGCTCAGTTGCTCCACAGCATGTGGGATCTTCCCGGACCAGGGCTCGAATCTGTGTCCCCTGCATTGGCAGGAGGATTCTTAACCACTGTGCCACCAGGGGAGTCCTTAGTCACATTACTTTTAAGGAAAAACTTAGGACTGGAGAAATTATAGTGTCTGTTATTTTACTGCCCATTTTATTTATCTTAGTCTTGTCAGTCATTAATGATTGGAGCTAGACCTGGGGGTGGGGGTGGATTATACAAAAGAAATTAAGAGTTGCTAGTGGTTCATGTGAGGAAACAATGTGAATACAATGTTGAAGCAAATGGAGAATATAATTTAAATATTTAATAAGCTTCTGAGTTTTGTAGAGACTCCAAGAGCTGTAGGTTTTCAAAGAAGATCTCTGCAGAGGTACTGTAATGAAGGAAAATTTCTTGAAAGAAGTGGGTTTTGAAGATGGGCAGGATTTAGATTTAAAAAGATGGAAGAATATCTCAGGAAGGGGGGACCTGGTTATCAGAATAATAAGCATGACTATTTGGGTGGACATTCAGGAGACTGACATGGCTAGAGTGGCAAAGTCATGCAGGGAGGAATGAAAACATATAGCTAAGGTAGAACCAGGAGAAATGGTAATTTTGAAAAGGTTACAAAGAAGAGAAAATTTTGGAACTTTGGGGCTTACGTAGAGTAGGAGACTTTGGACAGCTTGAAGGTAAGGCAGAAGCAGTAAAAATTGGAAGGGTCAGATTGTACCTACTCACTTAGACCTTATGTCTTCAACAGTAAAATCATACCATTACTGGGTTTTTTCCCTGGCTTGGGAATGCTTTGCTCCTGCATGTAGCTAGTTATACACATAACCAATCCAGAGAAATTCCCTTTTTCTAGTTACACACACATCTTTTATTTTATTTTACTTTATTTTAGTACATCTTTATTGGAGTGTAACTGCTTCACATGAATCCTACTGAAAATATCAGGACGTAGTACTGAGGTGACAGATTATTCTGTCAGGAGCCAAAATCCTCTTGGACTCCTAGTCACCATCTGGTGATTATTTGACTTGACATCAGTGGTGATCTGTGCCTCTGATTTCATTTGCAGAAGTCATGCCATGAGCAACAACAGTGATAAACATCTTTCTCTGTAATTGTTCATAGTGACTGAGCCTGGAGCCTTTCAGTGGAATTCATAATCCATTTTTTGGAAAGGATAAATTGTTGAAAATGACTTAACCTGATGTGTGGAATAACATTTTCTATTCAGTGTGTCACATGTTACCTTTATATTTTTGTCAGGGTTGTTTTGTTGTTGGGGTGTTGATACTTTGAGTAAAAAACACAGAAAAGAATATTGAGTCATATGTCACTCATGTAACTATCTCCCAGCATTAAGGGCTTTCAGTATTGTTGAAACTGTACTGGGTTCTTATTTTTTTGGAGGTGAGGTGTTTTAATTAAGAAGTCAATCTCAAAAAAAAAAAAATTGAGAGAGACTTTAGAAAAGGAGTTCAGAATCCACCAAAACAATTTGCATTTAATCAAAACGCCTAACATTTTGTGTATGATTTTATCCACAGGGTCATACTCTACATAGTCTTAGCTATTCCCACTCTACTCAGTCCTTTTCTGTCAAAACATTTAAACATGCTCAGGTCATGGTGATCTGTAATCAGTGACCTTTGATGTTACTATTGCAAAAAGATTACAGCTTGTTGAAGGCTTAGATGATGGTTAGCGTTTATAAACACAAAGTATTTTTTAATTAAGGTATGTACATTGTTTTATAGACAATACTATTGCACATTTAATAGTATAGTGTAAACATAAATTTTATATGCACTGGGAAACCCAAAAATTTATGTGATTTGCTGTATTGCAATATTTGCTTTATTGCAGTGGTCTGGAACTCAACCTGCAATAGCTTCGATTTGTGCCTCTGTTTGAGTGGATGCATAGCAACCATCACACCGTATTCTTTTTGTCTTCGTTCGCTCTCTAGACTGTAAACTCTGAGGGTAAAGAGAGTGTCTTGTTTACTGTTATATTCCTACTTCCTAGGGTGTAGTGCCTGTGTGTTGTAAGTGGTCTGTAGCTATTTGGTGACAGAATAAAGGAACGACTTTTTTGTATAAATGTAGATATTGTTACCATCCTCCCTTTTCTTCTCATCATCTCTGTTCATTTATACAATGAAGGAACTGAGGCTAACAGCATAAATCTGTTGTCTGTTTTTTATATAAAATTAAATCATAAAATTATATATACATGACAACAATCTTTTGTGTACCTTCTTTCAACATGGTGAGATTCATCCAGTAGTATGCTAAAACTGGCTTGTACCAGCTCCGGAGAGCTGATTTTTAAAATTTCAGGAACTTGGCAAGCCAATTTTTAAACCATTGGTAGCTTGAAATTGGTCATGGGGCAAGTATTTTATCACAAATCGACTAACACTACAAATCAGGGCATTTTATTTGGAGAGCTGGTTTACCAGCACATCACTGGATTCATCCACATTGTAGCATGTAGTTGTAAATTATGTATTCTCATTGCATATAGTTTTCTGCTGTGTGAATATGTCATAGCAGTTTATCCATCCTTTCGTATATTGATGATAGTGTAGTTTCTAGTTTTGATACATATCTCCCTCGTACAGATATGTAGTTGACCCAGCACTATATTTTGAAGACTAATTTTTGTTCACTGCAGTGCAATGTTACCTCTGTCATAAATCAAGTGACTGTGTGTGGGGGTCTGTTTCTAGACTCTTCTGATTTTGATTAGTTTATCTGTTCTTGTACTTACAACACACTGTCTTAATTACTATAGTTTTATCATAGATATTGATATCTGGTGGTAGTCAGTTCTCCGTTATGTTCTTCAATATTGCCTTGGTTTTTCTTGACCCTTTGTGTTTCCACATGAATTTTAAAATAAGCTTTTCGGGCTTCCCTGGTGGCGCAGTGGTTGAGAGTCCGCCTGCTGATGCAGGGGACGTGGGTTCGTGCCCCGGCCCGGGAAGATCCCACATGCCACGGAGCAGCTGGGCCCGTGAGCCATGGCCGCTGGGCCTGCACGTCCGGAGCCTGTGCTCCGCAACGGGAGAGGCCACAACAGTGAGAGGCCCGTGTACCGCAAAAAAAAAAAATAATAAATTAAAAAAAAATAATAATAATAAGCTTTTCAATTTGGGTAAAAACTTTCTTTGATTTTAATTGGGATTGCATTGAATTTATAGGTGAGTTTGTGGAGAATTACCATCTTTACAATATTTAATCTTTTTTTAACATATTCATTTATTTATTTGGTTGCACTGGGTGTTAGTTGCATTATGCAAACTCTTAGTTACAGCATGCATGTGGGATCGAACCAGGGATCAAACCCGGGCCCCTTGCACTGGGAGTGTGGAGTCTTATCCACTGCGCCACCAGGGAAGTCCCTACAATATTTAATCTTTCAGTTCATGAACATGGTGTGTTTCTCCATTTACTTAGCTTTCATTTCTCTCAGTTAATTTTGTAGTTTTCAAGATCTTTCATGTTTTTCATTAGATTTGTTACTGGGGCTTTGATGTTTTTTGGTGCTATAATAAATTGTATTTTTTAAAATATTGGGGGTTTTGTTTGTTCCCAGTATATAGTGGATTTTTTCATTTTTGTTTTTATTTTATTTTGTATATTGACCTTGTATCAAGTGATCTTGCTAAATTCACCTATTGTAATAGATTAGAGTCTTTTGATTTCTTCATATTTCTCTTGATGTTGAATTCTCTTTTAAATAGCTTCAGACTTCTTTGGTGTTATGGAAAGAGCTAATGTTATCAGATGTTTAAAGATCATCTGTACTGATCTTTCCTTGTATCTTTGTGGGTCTCTCAAAGCTGCTGAGAAATAGATACATCTTACTTTATACTGCACTGCTAAACGTATTGCTACTTTTGTCTCACATTATGAAAGACCAGATAATGACTAGCAGAAGTAGTTTCTTTGTTTTTTTTTGTTTTTTGTTTTTTTTGTTTTTTTGGGTTTTTTTGTTTTTTTGCGGTACACGGGCCTCTCACTGTTGTGGCCTCTCCCGTTGCGGAGCACAGGCTCCGGATGTGCAGGCCTAGCGGCCATGGCTCACGGGCCCAGCCGCTCCGCGGCATGTGGGATCCTCCCGGACCGGGGCACGAACCCGTGTCCCCTGCATCGGCAGGCGGACTCTTAACCACTGCGCCACCAGGGAAGCCCTCTTTGTATTTTTTACCATAATTTCTGTGCCATTCTCTTATATACTCTTAGCATAAACTTGGCATAAAGCTTTTCTTTTACCTCAATAAAAGATAAAACATCTTAATTATGTAAATGGAACAGTGTTACTCAGAAATATTTACTGTTTTATCTTTAGGAATCCTTTCAAGTCATCCCAAATATGGTTCCATCCCTAAACTTATATGTAAGTATGAACAATACTAGTTCTCTTAGCTTTTCTACCTAAGTAAAATAACTAGTTTTTATCAAATGTTTTGTGTTACTAATAACAGTTATTTGGTTATTTGTTTTGACAAATCATTTTGTTTAAGCTTTTCATCAAATGGACTACTTGGGCATTTTATTGTTAGCATTAAAAATCATGAGCTACTTGAAAGGGGCTTTTTTTTCTCTTTTTATAATGCAATAGAACTATTATTTTTAAATTATTTTGTTAAATAATTATATTTTTAAAATTATATTAAAGATATAATAATTTAAATTATATAATTAAAGATATAAAATTTGAAAGTAAGTTCTCTTGGTCTGTGAGGAAAGAAAGTTGTCCAGCTATTCTGATTAATCAAAATAAAGTGTATTTTTAAATTAAGTATAATTTTTTAAAACCTCTTTAATTTACAGTCAGTAAATAAACATAACTTACATTTATAAGCATAGCTTCTTTACATTTTATAATCTGGTTGATAGAAAAGATACTAAATTGCCCTGAAAAAGAGTACCTGAGGCTTTCTATGAATCTTTCCAGGGTAGTCTCTATTGAATAAAGATGCAACAATAGCCATATTTAGGTACACTTCATAATATATTATTTGAAGGCATTTGTTGCACCTGATTTAAAAAATAATCTTATGAAATTAGCTGGGCAAATAGTGTGATTCCCATTTTATAAGGAATGAAATGGCTTAAATCCCTGTAACCAGGCTAGAACTGTATTGTTTTGATTCCTCATTCCATTATGCTGTTACCACATTTTTCCTATCTGTATTAATAAAGTAATTAGTAAAGTAGAATTTATCTTACAGCAACTTTATTTTAACTTATTTTATTTTGTGAAAGTGAATTATATCCACCGAATCTTTCTGTGAACTCTGAATGTGATTTAATATATGGTACTTTTACCACTATTTCAGGAAATCCCAGTTTTTCCACACCAAAGACATATTTAGAACCACATTTTATTGATTGATTGGCTGTGTTAGGTCTTCGTTTCTGTGCGGAGGCTTTCTCTAGTTGCAGCAAGTGGGGGCCACTCTTCATCGCGGTACGCGGGCCTCTCACTATCGCGGCCTCTCTTGTTGTGGAGCACAGGCTCCAGACACGCAGGCTCAGTAGTTGTGGCTCGCAGGCTCAGTAGTTGTGGTGCACGGGCCTAGTTGCTCTGCGGCATGTGGGATCCTCCCAGACCGGGGCTCAAACCCGTGTCCCCTGCATTGGCAGGCAGATTCTCAACCACTGCACCACCAGGGAAGCCCAAGAACGACATTTTTTAAAACATTCTTTTAGAAAAGGTTTTTGTCTAAAGAGGCATATTGAGTTACACTTTTTGTTTATTTTTACTAAAAGTTGCTTGCATCATGGGATACTTTGCTGGAAAGCTTTCTTATGTGAAAACTTGCCAAGAGAAGTTCAAGAATCTTGAGAATTCCCCTCTTGGAGAAGCTTTACGATCAGGACAGACACGACGATCTTCACCAACTGGGTAGGCCATTCAGATCTTATTAAAGGTTTTTCATTTTAGGTAAAAAATTATAACTAGATATTGCCCTAATTGAGGGCAGGAAACATGGCCTAACTGAAGGAACATTTGAAACTTGCCATTTTGCAGCAAGCTAAAACTAATTTTGTTTTCAAAAGTAGAACATGATTTGTTTACTTTTGTTTTTAAGTATAGAGTTGCATTCTACTGGGAGTTCATGTCCCAGAATGAGAGATTTTAATTTGTCAAACACATTTGGTTACTATACTTCGACTTTTTTTTTTTTTTTGAATTCCCAAATATTATCAATCCCATCTCTTAACAGATTTCAGCTTTTTAATCCTTCTGTTGTTTACAATTGTAGGGGAATTGTGTAAGTATAGATAAATGAATCTCTGTCTTGGTAGGTAGGTAAATAAATAATAAGGTGGTTAAGTAGATTTGGTAGATTGTCCTATCATAAATGGCAAGCAGCATAAATCCCATGAAAGCTAGTATTACTTACATCTACTTCAGCAAAATAGTGTTTATATGGACTGCTACCTGTGATAGTAACTTCCCAATTAATGTGGGAAATGGACATATTTTCTCATCTGAAGTACTTTTTCTTTCCAAGAACTTTAAACACATTACAATGATGTCTAAAGCCTAATAATTAGAAAATTGGATATATATTTTCTCTTCTCTGTAGTAAGAGTGACAATTTTTAAGTTGTGTAAGTGGATCAGAAGATATTTTTAATGTTTTTGTGTCAGAAACAGACTTTATTTTACTGTTTTAAATAACTATGTTAAAATTATATGATTCCTTTAGAAAATGACTGGTTTTCATACCTTAACACACTTCTTTAAATAAGGTATAGACAATAACCTATGTTTTTTTATACAGTATGATTTTCTTTTACAGGCACTATTCTCAGAAGTCAAAATATGACTCAAATGTGAGTGGTCATTCATCTTTTGTGACATCCCCAGAAGCAGACAACATAGAAAGAGAGATACTTCCTCATTATGAGCCAATCCCATTCAGTGCTTCTATGAATGAATCTACTCCCACTGGTATTACTGATCATATTGCCCAAGGTAGAAACTTCTCTTGAAATGAATTTCAGCATTTTATGGTCCAACGTATGTATAAACTTTATTTGATGACCTTTTCTGCTGGATATCACCTATATGTTCCACCACCAGCCTAAACTCAGCATGTTTGTTTGCTCTTTTGTTCATTTGAATTCATTCTTCCTTCATTCAACATTTTTTGAGGTCTAATAGGTATCAGGCACTCTGCTAGGTATGGAAATAAAGATGAGTAAGACCTAGTTCTTGGCCCTGAGAAACTCTCTGTCTGTTAGAAGATACAGAAATATAAAGATAAATTATTAATATGTTCCATTAATTGAAAATACTAATCATGTTTAGTGAAATAGCAAAGAAGAAATGATAAACTGTGCCACAGAGAGGCTTTAAAAATGTTACACTTGGTAGTGTGGTCTTAAAGCCCACCTTAGCTTCTTTGTAATATGAGAAAAATAATAATTACCTGCTTTACAGAACTGTTGTCAAGTGAGAAAATCCATGTGAAAGTGCTTTGTGAAGTTTGTGTAAATACTAGTTTTGAAGATCCCATAATGTTAAGTGAAACAGCATCATCTTTGGATTAAGGCCTGGATATGAATTACTGACATTTGCTAGCTATTGTAACTTTAGGCAAGTAACTTGTAATTTGTGATCCCTGCCGTTTCTTGATCTCTTGAATAGAGATGATAATACCCTTCTTAAAGAGCCTTGGGAATGAGATGAAATACAGAAATCAGAAGTAATGCCTGGAAAGTAATAGGCTCTCAACAAATGTTTGCTAGCTTGCTTGCTTTCTTGCTTCCTTCCTTGCTGGCTTTCTTCAGTCTAATTTGCAGTGAAAGATGAATTAAAAACAGAAAATACAAGTTTACAGTTCCTTACCTAAAATCCTAAAATCCAAAATGCTTTTTTAAAAAACAGGTTTTTAAATAATTAAATTAGTGATAAAAATCTGACCTGAACTCATTTTAAGCCCTGACCTAAACTGGTATAACTCTATTGATAATGTTTATCTTAATACGATTTTTTTCTAGATTTTGTTGTAGAAATACTGTTTGCTTATTCATTGCTACTTCAGTGGACATTAAGTAATAAGGGATATATATGGTAATGTTTTTCTAAAATCTGAGAAACTCTGAATTTTGAAGCATTTCTGACTCTGAGGGCTTGGAGAAGAGATTGTCGACCTCATAGAGTATTTAAAAATGTGTGCTTTGAAATAAGTACAATCAGCCAGTAACTATGGGGAATAAACAAGGTTAAAGGAACATTTCGGTCTTCGTTTCTTTTGTTGAAGACAGGAGAGATTTGATTCTATATATAGGTTAAAAGGAGGGAGGGGATATAGTGGAAAGAGAGGCATTGGTTATAGGTCAAGTAAGGTTCCAAATGATGTGGAAAGGGTTCTAGGTAGGTCAGGGTATAAAGTAGCCATTAGCTAGAAGAGGCTGTTTAATTAAAATCAAATCAAATTGAAAATTCATCAGTTCCTCAGTTGCTTTGGCAGCATTTCAATTGCTCAGTAGCCGTATGTGCTAATGGCTACTGTGTTGGACTGTGCAGATATAGATATAGAATATTCTCATCATTATAGAAAATTGTATTGGACAGTGCTGCTTTTAGAGCAAGAGTCCGGGTTGGTGAGGGGGGTATTAACTGAAGAGACAGGAGAGAATGGAAGTTAAGATAATTAAAGAGATTCTTAAGTGGATGAAAGTTGTTGATAGTCTCTTAGTCCTCAACAAACTTTTTTTTTTTTTCCTGAATGGTTGGAAACAAAGACATCTGATTAGTCAGAAAGGGAAGGAGGTAGGCAGCTTAGGAAGAATGGTTAAAGACATTATTTTATCTCCAGAGTCAGCTCTCCTTGTCCCTCACTGCATCTCCCATTTCCCCAGTCTCCCAAGTTCAAATCCATTCTACTTCTATTCTAGCCACGCACCAACTCTTTCCTTGCTATGTCTTGCATCCTTCCTTGCATTTGCATTAGAAAATTTCATTCCACATTACATAATTTCTTTGCCAAATGAAAACAGACAAAAAGGCCTTTAGTATCTGCCCACAGACTACAGCAAGGCCCAAATTAAGTCCTCCACTGCAGCCATCCATCCGTCCATGCTCTGCTACTCTGACCCCCCTTGTTTAACTCAAGATTGCCACTCTTAGTTCCCCACATGGGCCCACAGTGGCCTCCTTTGCTTTGCCCCAGCTGCAGTCCTCCCTTAACCAGGACATCCTCGCTTTTTGTTTAAGTCCTATTTGTCCTCTGCTTTCTCTTACCAGGAATTGAAAGAGTTATTAATCTTTTAAAGCAGAAAGCATTCTTTCATAGTTGCTATGAGACTTACTATAGGTAGTGTGTTACAGTTAGATTTAAATCAACGCTTTTTTACATTTTCCTGTTCCTTCCAGCTCTTTACAGTAAATCATGCTCCCTACACAATGCAAGATATTTTCATTTGGCTTTTATAAGTGGAAAAAATTCTCCCTAATCTATCTAATTTATGTTTTCATTATTTGTCACAGAATTTCAGAGCAATGAAATATTTTTCTTTTTGGTAAGAAAAAGTATTAGACCTGGAAGGAACTTTAGTGATAGATCATCTAGTTCAAACTTCCATATTTCACAACTGAGAAAACCAAGACTCAAGCTTAGTGATTTGCCCAAGGACATTCATTAAATGTTGGCAGAGTGGGAATGAGAACCTAGAATTCCTCACTACTAATCTAGTATATACTGTTCCCTTCAGAATTTAAAAAATATCATTTATGGTGAAGGGAAATGAGTTAAATAATTACTTACTACTAATGAAATGCAAAGTGCTTTTAAATTCAGTATACAGTTTTAATACTTCTCTTTTTTAGTAAGAAAAATACTGTTTTCAATCATGCTATATAATATTAGAACTAATTAGAAATTTAAATCCTCTGTGCTTTGTATTGCAAGTATATTTTGTAGTAAAATAAAAGATTGTAGTTGAATGCATTCAGTGTATAGTTATGTTGCTTTGAAAATTGTGATTATTCACTGGGACCTTACCATTGAGTTGCACAATAGTACCACTTACAAAAACTGTTTTTAAAAAAATTATTTTAATTCATATGGTTATATTATTTAAATGATAGGCACAATTTCTGTCTCATTAAAAACCTCTGAAAAATATTACTTTTGGAGTGGTCTGTTAGATTTTGTAAGTTAAGTAGTTCACTGAATGTTATGTTAACACTAGTTAATTTCTTTAAAAATGTTTATATGGCCTTCCTTGCTGACTGTCTATTTTATAAACTATGTTCAATATTTGGTCCTGTCAACCAGTATTAGGAATAACCATTTCCTTATTTTTATATTAGTGTTTGACTCTTTGATAATACATAATCATACTTTGATTTTCTTTGGGAGAGAGAAAGAATAAATGCTGGTTCTCCAGGTAAAAGTTGCCACTTTTTTCTGCCTCAGTATTGCATCCATTAGACCTGAATATGAAAATGATGCATACTCTGATTAAAGGCTATGTAATACTTTTCAATAGCTATTTTCAAGTGTTTCTATTTAAATATAAAGAGGGTAAGATAAATATCTTTTTAATAACTGGAGTTGTTTGCATATATGGACTCTGGATACAGGAACATTTAACTATGGAAGTATTACTAAATAAAATCTACTATGTCAAGTTTTGTTCAGTTGTCACTAGTAGAATGTATTTCTCTTTACTTATATAAGCTGTATGAATAACTTCCCAGTTTAGAACACTGGCATTTTAATGAGTGAATTGTGCTGGTTTATATTATATCCATTCTTCTTCTGGCCATGGTTAGTTTTAAATTTTTTTTTATATTTTAAATTTTAGAAATAACAGCTTGAAAGTATAAGAGGAAGTAGATTTCAGTTTTATAATTACCTTGGGGAAAATACAGTACCTTTGGAATGCTGGTAATGTGATCCTTTGTTTTACTTTATTTTTTTTGTAGGTAAGGAGCATTTGTAAAATGTAGCTGCTTTTGGATTTATTCACATCCTTTTATCACCATTTATTAACTGTTTGTTGTTTTAGGACCTGATCCCAACATTGAAGAAAGTCCTAAAAGAAAAAATATAACATATGAGGAATTAAGGAATAAGAACAGAGAGTCATATGAAGTTACTTTAACACATAAGACTGACCCCTCAGTCAGGCCTATGCAGGAAAGAATGCCAAAAAAAGAAGGTATGATAGTCTAGTCTGAATCACTTTACGCTTTAGGATTGGAAACTGCAGCATTAGTTAAAAACTTTAATTATACTAACGTGTGATTTAAAGCCTCAAGCAATTAACCAAAATAACATTTTTTTTTAGAGAATAGCTACTTAACAGTTATTAGGTCTTCCTTTTTTCAAGTGTTCCAAAGGCCATTTTGTGTTAGAAAATAATGAAGTCCAAATAGTAGTATAACTTAAGACGGTAAGACTAGTTCTGTAATACAGTGTAGAAAGTATGCAAACATTTGACTATTTTCCCTTATGAGAAGCCACCCTGGGAACTGATAGCATTTTTCAAATGATGCATCTGTTGCATAAAACCAGACCTGGTGACCTAGTGGCTGTAATGCCACTAGTGGCAGAACCACAGCATCCTGACTGATTAATAAAATGATTTTCTTACTTAATATCTGTGAAGTCAAGATAGAGTTATATGCCTTACAAACCAGCTTTTAGGGCATTTCCAAAAAATGAGTTGGACCTTTTTTTAACAGTACTTTTACTCTATAATTAATTAATATATACAGATTTTTTAAATGACAGTTTCTTTTAAGTCCTTTTTGAACAGCTGTGCATTACCCAAAGTAAATTTTCTGATACCAAAAATTTACCACTAACAGAAGAGGTCATTTTGAATAGGGGTTTGAAGCTGTTTCAATGTAGAATTTTATGATGTCTTTCTTGAGGAATTTTAGAGGATGTGTCATTGTTTCAAGGTTTTCTGTTGACTACTTTAAAAATCAAAGGAGGGAATAAGTCCCTGGTACCTTCTTGAGAGTCAGTATGCCACAGAGGATGCAAAAATAAATTAAAATCCTTAGTATTTTTTATTATGATCGTTCCTTTAGAGCCAGTTTTATTTCTAATTGTCAGTTGTTGTTTCATTTACAATTCTGTTTTATAACACTGATCCACCTCTGTCATGTTATTGATGTTTTTTACACCTTTAAAATAGATTTGTAATCAATAATACTTGTTAATGTTTGTCATAAAAAATTTAATGTAGGGCTTCCCTGGTGGCGCAGTGGTTGAGAGTCCGCCTGCCGATGCAGGGGACATGGGTTCGTGCCCCAGTCTGGGAAGATCCCACATGCCACGGAGTGGCTGGGCCCGTGAGCCATGGCCGCTGGGCCTGCGCATCTGGAGCCTGTGCTCCGCAGCAGGAGAGGCTACAACAGTGAGAGGCCCGCGTACCGAAAAAAAAATTTAATGTAAACCTTATGCATTCAGTGGTCATTACTCTGTAATGTGTAAAGACTTACCAGTACTCTGTACTGCTAATTAATTTGAGGATTTAGACTGTAAGCTCCACGAGGGCAGGCAGTTAGTTTTCTCATTTTTGTAACCATTTCTATTGTATGTCAAGGCTAAGGAAAGGGAATATTGTAGATGTGTGGCATTCGTTGAATTTGGACATTGGTGGTTTTGGCTGTGAACAGTCTTAAAGTTCTGTTATGTGACACAGTAAAGTGAAAGAATTTTTTCTTTGTAAAAAGAAAGTTGATTTTTTTTGGCACTTTATATAATTTAAAGAAAAAACAGTTATGAAACACTTCGTGATTTTCTAGGATGTTCTGTTTTAGAATCTAGACAGAAATTTGACAGTACAATGTAGATTCACTAGGTCAGAAAGTGTCACTTAAAAGTTTTCAGCTTCGAGCTTCCCTGGTGGTGCAGTGGTTGAGAGTCCGCCTGCCGATGCAGGGGACACGGGTTCATGCCCCGGTCCGGGAGGATCCCACATGCCGTGGAGCGGCTGGGCCTGTGAGCTATGGCCGCTGAGCCTGTGCATCCGAAGCCTGTGCTCCACAACGGGAGAGGCCACAACAGTGAGAGGCCCACATACCGCAAAAAAAAAAAAGTTTTCAGCTTCAGTTTATGTGGATTATATTTATTGGTATTTACCTAATTAGAAATTATGGCAGAAACTTTAAATACCTAAGTACATTTTCAATTAGCTGTCAGAGCAGTGATGTCACCACACATCATGTAGCTTCATGAGAATTCTGCCAGAAGCTCTGCCTTATACACGAGGGAAGGAAAGCAAGGGGAAAAGGCAAAATATGAGGGGAAAGTTTATATAACATCTTGGTATAATAACGAAATACTTTTGACTTCGTAGACTTACCGAAAGAGTCTTGGGGAAGGGGTCCCTAGTTATATTTTGATAACTGCTTCTTTACATTGTTATGAATACTTCTGAAGAGTTATAATTCACAGGTGAAGGCTATGTAGAAGAGAGGCTAAAAGTAAAAGAGTAAAAAAGACAGAAAAACATGTTTGAAAATATAATTTCTTATAAAATGCAAGAATATTGGAGAGCATTTCCTTCTTGTACTGGTATTTCAGCTCCTGGGAGAGATTAAATTAATCAAATCTGACCATTTCTATAACTATATTTTTGTGAAAAACAACATTCAAATGTTTATCATTGTTACTACTTTTCATTTGCTGGTAACTTTTTTGTATGTGCTATAATATATACCACACTCACTTAGGCGGTAAAGTTGTAAAGGCACCCAGGCTTTGGACCTAAACATAACTGTGTCCAAACTTCGGTTCTACCTGTTTGATTAAGCTTGTACCTTGGGCAAGTTACTAATCTGTTTTCCTTAGAATGGGGATTGTGTTTTCTTTATAACGTTGTTATTGCAGATCTAATACTTATGTAAAGGTCTTGATACAGTGCATTAGAATTTATGTCTAACCTCCAGTTCACAAAAGTCTAGCCAGCCCCCTTTTATAATTACAGTTTGACTCTCATGTGCATTTATTCAAATCAGAGAGAAACATAACTTTAAATCATAATAATAGCAAACATAAAATAGTGCCTTTTACTTATTACTGTTTGGAATCATCAATTATTTGTGCTTTTTCCTAGTCAAAGTAAACAAATATGGAGATACTTGGGATGAGTGAAAAATTGCATCATTGGACCTACTAAAGGAGTTTCAATATCCAGCTTCATCTAGGTGGTCATGAGCATCTGCATGCTTTGAGCTCAGCAGCAGTCTTCATAAACACATTTAAAACTAGAACCTGGGTTTTTGTGGTTTGGCTTATGAAGAGGATGTCTTAAAAACTTACATTTTAATGTTCATATTGTGTGAATATTCATTTGGGGGAACTCTTTGAATGATGGTAGTATACCATGATTGTACACAGTTTGTGAAATTGTATTAACAGGGCAAGGATGCTCTGTTACAAAACTATCCAGAGAGTCTAATGCTCTAGAATCACTGTATCTGGAAATAAATGAAATCTGCATGTTGAATTGGGGGTGGGGGGCAAACATAGTTTTAAGTGTTAAACTTTACATCAGAAATTATTAAAAAGCCTTACTCCAGTGTTTGCTGTATTCTCTTTATGGTAAATAAAATATAAAGGAGCATGCATCTTCATTGATTTTATGGTTTTATTGTTTGCAGTCTTATTTAAGTACAGTTATAAATAAGTGGTGTTTTGTAGGGATAGGAAATAGTCATCTGAATATTTAATGATATGATGAATGTGACTCAGGTAAATAAAGCAGAATACAGTGAATAGCTCAATGCCTTAAAAAAGCAATGTTTGAAAAACTTGCAAATTCCAGGGGAATAAAAATTTAGTATACTTTCTTCATTATTAACCTAATATTTCTGGTTCAGGTGAATGGAAAATGAAATTGTGGTCTCATCTAAATTATACTTACTCGTATTACATTTCTACCAGAAACATAGTGTTTCAGTTAGTTACTGCTGCAAATCATCCCCAAGCTTTGTGGCCTAAAACAACAATCATTGTCTCCATTTTTCTATGCATCAGGAGTTAAGGAAGGATTCAGCTGAGTGATTTCACGCTGGATCTCTTAGGTTTGCAGTCAGATGCTGGATGGAGTGGAAACAGCAGGGAGCTAGGCTGGGGTTGGCCAGGGCTTTTAGTTTCAGGACCTCGTTGTGTCTCTCCTTGGGTGAGTGTGGGCTCCGTGCTCAGGGCCATTAGACTGTTTACATGACCACTTTGGGCTCTAGTGTGAGTCCAGCAAGCATGTCAAAAGCTGTTGCCTGTTGTTTATGACCTTCCCTCAGAAATCACGTGGTATCATTTTTTTCATAAGCCTGCCAGAGGGTGGGAGCATAGACTCCCCACCTAGTCACATTTTTAAAAGAACACATGGGATGGAAGATGCTGAGCTATCATTTCAGTCCCCCATTTGACCAGAGTAATTCATACCATTCCCACGTGCAAAATAAACGCATACTTTTCCCAGGTCCTCCATTATGACAGCTCAAAGTCTAGGAGCTCATCATCTAATCAGGTCCAGGTATAGATGAGGTACTTGGGTAAAGATCCTTTAGTACCATTCCTCTCAGTCTGAAGACTTATGAACTTAGAAATAATCTTCCCTCTTTGACCCAGATTCCTATTAGGAATAACATCGCTTCTCTAGACGTCCCCATTTTAAAAGGAGGGTGGGAGAATGAGAGGCATATATCAGTCAGTTGTCTATTAACAGTTAAGTCTATTAACTTGTTGCTTTGACTAGGATTTAGGCATAACCCCCAGGGCTTATTCTCCATGGCTCTTTGTCCTGTCCTCTGAGTCATCCTTTCCCACAAGTCACATGTTTGCCACTGAGTAGTGTTCTCAGCCTGCCTCCTGCCCATAGGAATTAGAGATCCCAAGGTCTCTTTCTACTATCCCTATCCAAGCTGATAGAAGTTTTTAAACCTATGGAGTTGTTACGTCCATTCATTTACACAAAAGCCTTCCATGAATCTATTGGAAACAGTCTCTTCTATGTTGGACTCCCGATGAGGCTAATGAACAACATCCCTAAGATTCTTGGAAGCCTTGGGCAGGGTCTACAAAGTCATGCCTTCAAGATGTGTAAAGGCCATTTGCGTCTGAAATGTCCTGAGGCACTGTCATCTTTCTCAGGTCTGAAACAAATCTTAGGGCCCGGCTCTGGATTTGATATTTGCCTGGAAGCCATTTCTGAATATGAGAACCCTTTCCTGGCTTAAAAGACTCTTGAGCCTTTAACATTTTCTCCAAATCACATTTGAGAATGGAGTAATTTGTTCCTTATGGTATGTTTCCCCTCTCTCATTTTACTTTAGACAGCTAGAAAAAGCCAGGTGGTACCCTCAGCACTGCCCAGAAATTATAGCTGGATCAAGTTTATTAGGTACATTTTTTATTTTCCATTTTACCACAGGTGACAGTTTTGCTGAACTCTACTGCACAATCAAGGTCTCTTCTAGCTTCCAATAATGTTTTCCTTTCCTCTAATCCCTCCTTGACAGCCTCCTTGGAAGCTCTTCAGGCTTCTTTAACACCCTCATCCAGGCCTTTCAGGTTTTCACTAACAACCTTCTCAGGGTCCTCCCAGTATCCATCTGCCACTTGTTCCCCAAAGCAATGCCACATGTTTTAGGTTTTTGTTAGGGCAGCTCCCCACTTCCAGCTACCCAGTTTCTGTATCAGAGTTTGAAGAAAAGTAGAGTTGCTCTGAATGATAAAGAGCAAAGGATTTATTATAGAAGATTTTAGTCAACTGTGGAACTGATGGATCAGTCTGCAGGCTATTTACTGCCTCTGCAACTAGTATCAGGCATGTTCTTATGGTCATGATAAAGACCTAAGTGGAAACAGAGGTCTCTTTAGGCCTAAATTTGGAACTGGCACACCTTTTCTGCCTCATATTTTGCCGAAAGCAAGTCATGGACAAGCCCAAGGTCAAGAGATAGGTAAGTGTGCCCCACTCACAGTAGGAAAGAAATGCAAAATTACACGACAAAAACCACGCATATAAGGAGAGGTAAAAAATTGGGCCAGTAATACAATCTACAAGGGCAACAGAAGTAGAAAATGCTGCCCCTAAATTCTAAAGGCATTTAGCTTTTATCTATCTCACACAGACATTGCATTACATTACATTGTATTATATCTATTTATTTACATATCTTACCTCCAGCACTTACCTCTTTGAAGGCAGGGACTATCTTATGTATGTATGTATATATCCCTATTTCTTCTAACACGTTGCCTTGCATATTGTAGGTCCTGAAAAATATTTGTGGAATTATTGAATGAAGCCATTTCTGGGCTTCCAAATCATAAGGTCTTTGGTGACAGCCCTGATTCTCAAAAGCTTATTCAGGGAGCTTCCTTTTTGATACGTTTCCCCACCATCGTTAACTTCTACCTCCCAGGTCCCTCCTCTTTTGTCACCTTCCCATTTCTACCCTCATTCTTGCCCCACCCACATCTAGAGATGAGAGAATCTCTCTAATAAACCAAACGACAGGTTTATATTTTGTAATAAATTCTTCAAGACAGTCCTTCAGGCAAAAAATATTCTTTGCACACTTAACCATGAACACTACACATTAAGAAACCAAAGGGTTAAACAATAGTTTTCAGTGCAGGTGACACAATACTCAACTGTTGAATCACAAATTTTGGATTGAAAAGTATAGATAGTTGGGCCTGAAAATAGCATCAAGAAATCGAAAAGTGGTAAGTGTATAATGAGTTACACTGTAGTTCAGAACAACCAGATGCATAAGCATGAAAGAGGGAGAACTGACTTAAGGTAGATCATGTGAAAAAACCTAGCAGGGGCTAAAAGTGTGACACAATTGCACACATTTGGACTACAGCAGTAGTCATCATAGCTAATATCCATTTGTTACCAAATTAGGTTGTATGGACCACACTTGGGCCCTAGCCCAGCCCAGGCCCCTGCCTCAGCGGGGAAGTTTCTTTTTCTGTTGGGGTTCATGCAGCCAAAAATGAGGTTGAAGCTGAGATCAAAGCTTTATTCAATGGCTAGAGAATAGAGACTTGGGAACTTAGGTCATAAATCAACTTCTTCCCCAGGGGACGATTGAGGTAAGATTTTAAGGGCACGGTTAATGAGGGGAGGCATATGTAGTGCTTTTCTGGAAATAGGCAGGGTCTTCCTGGAACTGGGGTGCCACCTCTTTTCTGCTCCTGTGTGGTCCTTTGGCATGTGTCAGAAGCAGTTGGAACCATCAAGGCGTGGACAGGCGGAGATCTTACTCAGCCTGACTGGTTGGTGGTGAGGTAATCGGGAGTCCACATCATCAACCTTCTGGTTCCAACCCATCTGGGGTCTACGTGCTTGTGGTCAGCATGCAGTTAACTCCTTCCACCTGGTGGGGTCTTAGTATCTGCAAAACAGCTCAAAGGACGTGGCTCAGAATACTATCTACAGCCCTTAAGGAGGAACTATAGGTCCTTGACTTTAATGGTACAACTATTATTTTGTCGTTTGACCGTTTTCCCTTGTTTCTGCATTTTCTCACTTCTCTGATTAAATTTATTCTTTGTAACTCAGGGAAGGCCTAGGAGGCTAAAGTTTTTCTACAAACAAGAGGCAGGTGGAGGACATGAAGGAGTCTTTCCTGGGAAGGCCCCATAGAGTCCTGCTTGGTTACACACTGAATGGTTACTCTGAGCCATGCATTGTCCTAAGCACTTTATAGGTATTAGCTCGTTTACTTCTCATGCACAACCTGTCAGGTAAGTCTATTTCCATTCTATGGATGAGGAAATTGAGGCCCAGGGCAGATAAATAACTGACTCAATGTCAGGTGGCCAGTAAGTAGTGGAGCCTGAATTTGAGCACAGGGCTGGACACAGAACCACTCTTGTTATCAGTTCAGCTGCCTGAAACAATAAGCCTGTTTAATCCTGCTCTCTGAACTGGTCAGTCCATTTCTGGGGTGTTGCTGTGAGGACACCACAAACCAAAGGGTGTCCCAAGACCAGGATGTGATAGGGCTGGAAACTTACTCCAGTGGTTGAAAAAACTGGGGCTCTTTAGCCAGAATTCTGAAAGAAACATGCCTTGCAATATTTAAAAGCTATTATGTGAAAGAAGACTAAGAATTCTGTTTTGTAGTTACAGGGAAATTACAGGTTTAGGTTGGCAAACATTTACAAAGTGCCTATATCTGGCCATGAATGCTCATGGGGCTGAAGATTGAGAGATAAGTTTAAAAAGAAAAAAAGATATACTTCCTGTCCTGGAGGAGCTCCCAGTCTAGATGGAGAGGGAGGGAACCCTGGGCTCCCAGAGACCTTTCTGAAGAGGTTAGCTTCTGGGCAGTGTACTGGGTTGCACGTGAAGCAGCAGGGGGCCTTCCCGTGGAAGTACACATGTAGGTCCTGAAACTCACCTGCCCAGACAACAAAGGCGATTTCCACAGAGGTTGGGTTGGCTCTCAAGCCACCAACTGGTGATGAGAATATAAGCTCCAGGGAGATGGAATTTTGTTGGTTGTGTTCACTGTTACATTCCCAGGGCCTAGGACAGGGCCTGGCACAGAGTGGGCACTCTGAACATTTAAACCAGGACATTTCACACAAAAACCTGCACTTGTTTGAAACACTGGAAGATCTGACAACAGTGGGCCCACGTATTTGTGTGTGTGGAAGTGAGGAATACACTGGTGTGTAATATGCCACTGGTGCAGCTTCACTCAGTTACACTGTCTGGTCCTGGACTTTGTAGCCTCTGGGTTAATCACTGAAATCTCTACCAACTCTAAATGTCTACGAAATCAAATTCTGTAGCTGAAATTTGGGTGCAGAGTTCCACAGTGGAAAAGTTTTCTGTTGATGAACAAATTGCATTATTTGAATATCAAGAAAATTACCTACAATGACATTTTCATTACTTAATCAAGTCATTCAATATAAATATTACTGTCATAATGTTAACAGAAAATAGAAAAATTATCCTGACAGCATGGGAAGAGAATGTCTTTGCTTAAATGAGGATTTTAAAAATATATTAGCATCATATACAGTACATCATTATATATAGTTACACATAGATAATATATAACATATATTGGAAATTCTGATCTATTTTGGTAAATGAATCAGACATAAAAGGATTTTGCTACTATTTTTTAAAATTGTGAACTGTGTATTTCATGCAGAATATAGTGTAACTCCAGCAATAACTTCTGAACTCCAGGATCACAGAGAAGCAAAATTTAGAAACAAATGGTCACCTTAGCTAACAGTGGGGGGAACGTTTGAGCAATGTCTCAGAATTTAAAATATCTTGACAGAATCCTTTCTAGTCATCCATTCATATGTAACCCAAGACAGAAACACACTTCTGGCATCACTGGAGTGTCACATGGAATTAAAATAAACAACTTCGATGTTGTTTTCTGGTTGGATAAGGATCATCCTTACTCTTATTAGTGCCATTCTCTACTGTTAAGAACATTTTACAATGTTGTCTAGGTAAAGTACAAATGCAGGACAAGGCTTATTTTAGATATCCAGTTTGTCTCTTCTTATAGGTACATCCAGGGATAAAGTAGCTGAATGTTACACTTTAAATTCCATTAACCAAATGTAAAATAATAGAATATTTTCCATTTTCTTCATTCTTGAACATCAGTCCAACAAGGAATAAGGAAAGTTTTGCCAATGAAGTTGGTTAGACATCCAACGTTTACCATGTAGTCTCATCAGTTCTTTCTTTTATGCAAGTTTATCTACAATTTTTTCTTGTTCTTTGCCAAGGTGTTTTTTTTTTTTTTTTTTTTAATCATGAAAGTACTGCTTTTATAAACTTATGACCACCTTGGGGATGGGTGCTGGTAACTGCTAAATGCTAACAGACAAATAGATACTGTTCCTTTAACATGTCTTCCTGGAAAAACATTCTCCCTCAGATACCTGCTTCCTAATATACACAACAGATAATGCAGCAAAATATTCAAGACTTCTTGGGTGGCCTTCCAGGTTTTTTTTTTTTTGTTTGTTTGTTTGTTTTGCGGTATGCGGGCCTCTCACTGTTGTGGCCTCTCCCATTGCAGAGCACAGGCTCCGGACATGCAGGCTCAGCAGCCATGGCTCACAGGCCCAGCCGCTCCGCGGCATGTGGGATCTTCCCGGACCGGGGCACGAACCCATGTCCCCTGCATCGGCAGGCGGACTCTTAACCAATGCACCACCAGGGAAGCCCCTTCCAGGTTTTTTTCCTTGACTGATTTTCTTTCGCACTAAGATCACTGCGATAAACTGCTTTAATTAAAACCTATCCCCTTAGGAAAATCAGAGAGCCCAAACCATAAACCCAACTGGAGTCAGAATGACTAGGAAGATGTCAGCAGTTAAAAACAATGTTCCCTTTTAACAATAATAGATTCGTCTTTCCCCACTACCCCAAGATGGGTTTTAACATTGACTTGCTGTGCTTACCAATGTGAAAATGTTCTGATCCCTGGGAAATCATCTTCTGGAACGCAGGAAATAAAAGTGCCCAATTCTGAATTTCTGCAATAGCTGAGATAACACAGAGTCACCAATTGCTAGTTGTTGGAGCCAGAAGTTAAACTGCATCCAAGAAGCTAGGATATTGGCTCTGTGTTCTGATTTACAGAAATAGAACTTTATCGACGGGAACCAGGATATGTAATATAAAAAGAGACTTGGTCAAAATTACTCCATTTCATACACATAATGTTCATGTAAAAATAAAAACTTGCAAATATTTTTGATACAGAAAATAAAATATATATCAAGCATTAACTTTCAATAAGTTTTCCCTTTTTACCTCCTTGGTACAGGTTTCAAGATGTAAGTAAAATGCAAACGAGTACACACACACACCCAGTATATAAATGGTGAAACATATATAAAGTATTTTCCTGAGAAAATGCAAAGATGCAAGAGAAGTTTTCATGTAGGGCTCAGACAATCTGTCATAAAGACAAAAGGTCCCCAGTGGAAGAGTTTGTTTTCATGCAAAAAACCTGGCAGGAGAAGAGGAATGCAACTCTTGGGGTTGGACTGGCAGCCTCTGAGCTCCCTTAAAGCCCTGAAGTTTATCATTCTCTGAATTAATTCTTCCAGTGAGTCCTCCCAGAATTACGTAAACTGTTCCTGAGGGACATTTTGGGAAGTTGTGTTTTTTCTTTTAGGCCACCAGCAGAATATAAAAGAACACAGTTCTTGAGAGCTGACCATGAGCATATATCCATTAGCTAAGCAAGGAACCTAAAACAATGGGCTTTTCTAAAACTTCACCATACCGAGGAGACATAAAGTCACCGAGGTCATCAAAAGGACAGTTGATTCATATTGTGACTCTTTAAAATGAAACATTTTTCATTAAAAAATCTTGGCCCCTACATTTCAGAAAGCACTTCCCATAGTCACAGTCCTTGCCCTGTATTTCTACCTCCACACACACACACTGGGGCATGATTCCCAAGCTCCTCAACATTCATTCCTATCCTCCATCAGGGATCTTAAAACCCTGAACAAAAGCAGAGTGAAAGAATGGATGGGGTGAATCAGAGAAGACTCTAAATTCTTTTATTTAGCTGTAAGCAAGTAAGAGTGCAACAGAATTTCTTTTGGTGTATGAATGCTTCCAACATGTTCTTAAACAACAGAAAAACATGGAATGCTCAATTCAATGGAGAATCAACCGCGAAAGCATTTCAATAGAGTGAATCACAATGTTTCTGTTCTACTATGAGTAAATTATTTTAAAGTACATTTGACATTTTAAAGGTGTACAAATTCAGATGTTTTTAGAAACTTCAAAACCCACAGACACAGAGTTTAGGAAGTCGAAGGCTGTGAACTTCCCTCATTTAATCCATGCTTTGTTTTGCATTCCTCACAGGTAAGCAGGCAGTGCCTAAAATAGAAGCAAAAATGTTGGTTTGTACTTTGACACTGGAAGCTCTAGTCTGAACACAATATTATTTAGAGATTTTTTTTTTAAGTTTTAATTGATGTATAGCTAATTTACAATGTTGTGTTAGTTCCTGGTGTACAGCAAAGTGATTCAGTTATATGTATACATACGTTTATATATATTCTTTTCATATTCTTTTCCATTATGGTTTATTACAGGATATTGAATATAATTCCCTGTGCTATACAGTAAGACCTTGTTGTTTATCTATTTTATATATAGTAGTGTGTATCTGTGAATCCCAAACTCCCAATTTATCCCCGCCCCCTTTCCCCTTTGGTAACCATAAATCTGTTTTCTATGTCTGTGAGTCTGTTTCTGTTTTGTAAATAAATTCATTTGTATCATATTTTAGATTATTTAGAGGTATTTTCTATGCTAAAGTTCTCAAGCCTAATTTTTTTCAGGAATTATCAGAGCTGTTTCTTGGTTTCAGACTCCCTGAATTTCTTCCACAAAAAGGCCATTAATGATTTTCTCGTCCAATGTTGTTTTCACCATGTGCTGCATCGCAAACAGAATCCACTGTGACAAGTAAGGGTTCTTTAGAGAAAGGTGTCCCCAACACTAGTCTTATAATACCATGATAGAAATAGCTATTATTTACTGAGCTCTCACCAAGTGTCATGAAAAATCATTTCTATTCCTTACACAATACCATGAAAAAAATTCTGATCACCATATTATACAAATGAGAAAACTGAAGACTTGAGAGTTTAAGAAACTTGTCCAAGGTCATGCAGCTTAGTAAGTTAGCAGTTAGAACCCCTTTTGATCCCAGCGACTCTAACAGCAGAGGTAATGCCACTTACTCCAGAGTCCTACTGCTTGTATCCCCTAATGAGAATCATGATTTATATTAATATAGTAAAGGCTCTGAGAAGTCCTGAAGTCAAGAGCCCTGGTTAAATTTGCGTAACCCCATGACGGTAGAAGCTGTGTCTGCTGATCAAGGCATTCTTTAGTACAATGCTTTGAACATAGTAGGTACTTACTAAATGTTTGGTGAGCAAATGAAATAGGTAACCCAGATAAATCATAATTATTATTGAAGTTGAATAGCAACAACTCAAACTTTGAGTTTTTTTTCAACATATGAATGTTAAAAACTATTTTAATATTGTAAATGGTGAATGATCTTTCATTTACTTTTTAATAATTATCTTTATTATAATCCCTTAATCAAACAGAGTATAGGGCTTCCCTGGCGGCACAGTGGTGAAGAATCCACCTGCCAATGCAGGGGACACAGGTTCGAGCCCTGGTTCGGGAAGATCCCACATGCCGCGGAGCAACTAAGCCCGTGCGCCACAACTACTGAGCCCATGTGCCACAACTACTGAGCCTATGCTCTAGAGACCACGAGCCACAACTACTGAGCCCATGTGCCTAGAGCCCGTGCTCCGCAACAAGAGAAGCTACCGCAATGAGAAGCCCGCGCACTGCAACGAAGAGTAGCCTCCGCCCGCCGCAACTAGAGAAAGCTTGCACGCAGCAACAAAGACCCAATGCAGCCAAAAATAAATAAATATATTTATTTAAAAAAAAAAAACATAAAAGCAGAGTACAAACCTGTTATGCCCTGGACCAAAACCAGCCCCACGCAGCTGACCTTCAAAGGAATGGAATTTACTCTGGCATACTCTTATGTATGATGCCTTTCCAAGGCCAAATCCCAAGATACCAGCAACTGTAAGAGCAGGTTAGGAAAGATAAATAATTTAAAGGTTTGGAATCTCCTCCATTAATGGTCTTCTAGAACTTTATTAACAGCAGTAATTCTTATATCAAAAGTACCTTGATGAATCAATGAACAAAATCTCTGGGAATGAAGTTCCCTATTAAAGAGCAGGATTGGGAACTGGAGACTTTTGATCTCCTCAGTTTTGAACTGGAGGTAGAAGGGCCAGGATAGAGCAAGCAAGGGTGATGCCCAGACACGGGCAGCCAGAGGGAGGCCCAACTGGCAGACAAATCTCTGAAGCCATGGGGAGGGAGAGATGGGACTTGGGTTGTGGCTCTAGGTAGCCTCCAAATCACTGTGTAGGAGAGCCCCTTAATTTTCTTTATGGATCGGAGTATGGGGAGCTGCAGTCCATCTTGCGTGTCAGGGAGGAAGGTCACGAGGCAGAACCATGGAAGACATTTTCAACCTGCTATTCTTGCTGGGAATGAGGTTTCAGATCGTAAACCGGAATACGTCCTCTGTCTACATAAAAGGTCTATGGATAACCAGTATAAGAAGGTGAAACCCTAAGTTTACAGTAAATGTACTATTAGAAAGCCCTGATTTAAAAAAACTATTCGTTTGTTATGTTCGTTATAGAAAATATTTGGAAAAGACTGGCCAAAAGAAGAAAATTTAAATCTCTCATGGAGCTATCATTCAGAGACTCTGCTGTCGATGTCCTCTTGTTATCCTGCCAGGCCCTCCTAGTCCATGCTTTAGAGAGGACGAAGGTGAAGTCCCTACTGCTCAGCTTTCCATCAGAAAGTATCGAACGAACTAAAAACTGCAAGGTGGCAAAAAATGGAGACTGGTTTTTCAGAGAGTCAATACAGGCAATTTGGTTAACCTGGACATTCCTATCTCCAGTTGCTATAAACATCTTTTTAAAAAAATGAAACTTTTTTTTCCTTCTATGACTTACGTGCAACTTTAGGCAATGATCCAAATCTTGGATTAGCTGCTAAATAACCTAAGAAGTAATGTATAAATGCATTATTATTTCATTTTATAACTTATTTAAATTTATAAAGTATAAAAAAGTCTTCAGGGTTTAAGATATACACAGATTCTTAATCTAAAGAGATGATCTTAAAAGAGATAATTCAAATCTTGATTGAATTTAACTCTCAAATAGTAGTCATTTTTGGCAAGTAACAAGTAATGGCTTTAATGTATAGAAAAAGAACATGAAACAGACAATTCATGATGTATTTAAAGATATCAAGGCAAGGTGGAGATAACAACTTAGTTCTTAGGCAATTAGTCATTGCCCTCTCCCCTTTTAAAGTAACTCAACACAGAGTTTCAATTTAGAGATTCACAGTATATATAATCACAGTTTTATTTATTTATTTTTGTTTGTTGTTTTTAAGATTTTTTTAAATTCATTTTTATTGGAGTATAGTTGCTTATAATCATAATTTTTAAATGAAAGCATTTTCCACCTATGGTGGGCAGAATAATGGATGTTCCTACAGATGTTCCCATCCCAATCCCCAGAAACTGTGAATACATTACCTTACACAACAACAGGGAATTGGGGTGGAAAATGGAATTAAGGTGGCTAAATCATGGAATTAAGGAATTAAGGTGGCTAAATCATGACTTTAAAATAGAGAGATTATCCTGGATTATTTGGGTGGGCCCAATGTAATTACGATGACCCTAAATGTGGAAAAAGGATTCAGAGACAGAACCAGACAGACGGCAGTATGGGAACTTGGCTCCACGTTGCTGGCTCTGCAGACAGAGGAAGGGACCATGTGCCAAGGAATGTGGGTGGGTTCCAGAAGCTAGAAAGGGAAAGGAAGCCCTAGAGCTCCCAGAAAGGAATGCAGCCCTGCTGACACTTTGATTTCAGCTCAGAAAGACCCATTTTGGACTTCTGACCTTCAAGACTGCAAGCTAATAAATTTGTATTGTTTTCAGCCACTATGTTTGTGGAAATTTGTAGAAAAGTAATACACAACCTGGAAAAATATATTTGTACAAGGCTTCCCTGGTGGTGCAGTGGTTAAGAATCCGCCTGCCAATGCAGGGGACACGGGTTCGAGCCCTGGTCCAGGAAGATCCCACATGCTGCGGAGCAACTAGGACTGTGCACCACAGCTACTGAGCCTGTGCTCTAGAGCCCGTGAGCCACAACTACTGAGCCTGTGTGCCACAACTACTGAGCCTGCGTGCCTAGAGGCCGTGCTCTGCAATAAGAGAAACCACCACAGTGAGAAGCCCATGCACCACAGTGAAGAGTAGCCCCTGCTCTCTGCAACTAGAGAAAGCCCGCGTGCAGCAACCAAGACCCAATGCAGCCATAAACAAATAAATAAATAAATATTTTCAAAAAAGAGAAAATCAAAATAAAATAAAATAAAAAATTTTTTAAATATATATTTGTACAGATGTAAGAGATGGTAGATTTTGAGCAAGTAGTTTAATATTCATAAAACATAATCCCTATACATAGATGTCATGGCCATATTTTTTTTCTGTGTCAAAAATGTTCTGAAAAAGGCTTATCACTAATATATTTCCACAAAAAGACTATCTTCAAGTTATAAAAATGAAATCATATTTAATAAATCAACTTTAAAGACAACAATAATACTGAATGAAATGAGATTCTTCTAGATATATGACATGTGGTCTTTCAGACCCCAAAAGAGCTAAACATCTTCCTTCATGTTTGCTGGGTACAAGTACTCTCTAAAATCCTAGTAATCAGCAGTGTTCAGTATAATGGGCTTCCACAGGGTCAGGTGCCTTCTTGCTGTCTGGGGACTAAGCAATGCTTATAGGTTCTCTGGTTGGATAGAGTCGGGGAGAAAGAAGAGAGCAAGGAATGAGGAATAGAGGGGAACACAATGGACAGTGCTAAGAGGCACGGAGAGGTTATGTGGGTGATGCAGGGTGGCTGCCAGTCCTCATGATCTGCTGTACACGGGTGCCCCTCCTGAGGCAGATGCAGCCTCTCTCCAGGATAAATGGCTTGGTGTTCAGAGCTTGGGTGAATTTCAGCCCCATTTACCTCTTCCCTGGAGCACCCTTGTGCAGGCAAGTATCTGTCTAACCATATACCAAGGCCCTAGGAGACACAGGGACTCTGGTACAGAGAGACAGGCACTGCAATAGCTTCCCGGGGCTGCCGTAACAAATTACTACAAACTCAGTGGTTTAAAACAACACAGATTTGGGACTTCCCTGGCGGTCCAGTAGTTAAGACTCTACGCTTCCACTGCAGGGGGCACGGGTTTGATCCCTGGTCAGGGAACTAAGACCCCATGTAGCGTGGCCAAAAAACCCCCCCCAAAAAACCCACACAAAGTTAATACATTACAGTTCTGGAGGTCAGCAGCTAAAAATGGGTCTCACTGGGTGTTTTAGTCCATTCGAGCTGCTATAACAAAATACCACAGATTGGGTGGCTTATAAACAGCAGACATTTATTTCTCACTGTTCTGGATGCTGGAAGTCCAAGATCAGAGTGCTGGCAATGGTTGACTTCTCATTGTATCCTCACATGGTGGAAGGGGCCAGGGCCCTCTGTGGGGTCTCTTTTGTAAAAGCACTAACCCCCTTCATGAGGGCTCCACCCTCGTGCCCTAATCACCTGCAAAGGCCCCACCTCCTAATAGCATCACCTTGGGCTTTACAATTCCAATATGTGAATTTGGGGTGGGCGGGGGAATACAAATATCCAGATCATAGTACAGGGCTACGTCAAGGCATCAACAGAGCTGCAAGCCCTTCTGAAGGCTCTAAGGTTCCTTCCTTTCTAGCTTCTGGAGGCCACTCATTGCTTGACTCATGGCCCCTTCCTCCATCTTCAAACTCAGGAATGTTGAGCTGAGTCTTTCTCATGCTGCCATCTCTCTGGTTCTGTCTTCTGATCCACTCTCACTTTCAAGGACCCTTTTGATTATATTGGGTCCATCTGGATAGTCCAGAATAATCTCCCTATTTTTAAGGTCAACTGATTAATGACCTTAATTCCAACTGCAAATTTAATTTCTCTTTGTCACGGTCACTCATTCCGGGAAATAGGACATCTATGGGAGGGAGAGCTGGGGACGTAGGCTAGAAACAGGCAAAAGCCTGCATAAACAAATTCTTCACCAAAAAATAAATGCCAAGTACCAAAAACCACCAGGAGGACCACAGAAAACTGGATTCTCTTAAGTTAAACTATGTACCAAATACTGAATCTTACCATGGTGGACCAGTCCTTGGGTGACAAGCATGCTTACAAGAGAAAAAGGCAGAGCTGTAAAACAGAAACGCCCTTCAATATTGGTATTTTAAAACTTGGCACCTCACCTAGAAGAATGAGGGAGAATTACTCTGAGTGTTTTCTCTTCCTGCTTTGGCAGTGAGATTTTAGTCATTTTTTATTTTACGAATTTGACAAATATTAACCACCGCATGGAGAATTTTCTTGGGGTCTGCCCCAGGCACTCAACCTAATGCTCAGCATTAACGTGACAAAACCTAGACCCCCTGCCGCTCCGTCTCTGAGACCCACCACGCACAGGATTCTGATCACTACATACAACACAGGCATCTTCATGTGTGTGCGCAGAGCTGGGGAATTTGGGAGTTTCCATTCGCTATACATTTTGAAATTTTCAATCCTGCATGAAAGTTAAAAAAAGAGGACGATAAACTGCACACCCTATCTACTATAGTTCCCTGCTTTTGTCTTTTATGACATTTTGTCACACAATTTGGATACGTTTATTTTCTGAAGATTACTACATTCGAGGTAAACATGGGCCATGTTTAGAGATGATTTTTTTCTCTAAACAGGCAAGTTAGTCCAGAAAAGGCAGTTTCTAGTTCTGTCAAAATGTGTCAAATGACTTCTTCCCAAAGCACAGAGAAGTGATAAAAAAATTTGGTTGCTATTTGATTTGTCTTGGTTGCTAGCTCTTCCTAGTAACCAAGACAAATCAAATAGCAACCAATTTTTCCACTCAGAGCTATCTACCTGATGGTAGGCAAATGGGTCATACTGAAATGTTCAACTACTAGGGCTTAAATAAATTACTCACTCATAAGTTGTCAGAAAATTTCTAGCAGCACAATCAATAAGAAGTAATGAACAGTGAACATCAACTTCTAAGGAGTGTTACTTCCAAAAACAACTGATGCTGGATTTGAATGATTTAAGAAATCAAAATGAGTATTTCAGAGTAAAATTATCCCTATGCCAGCAATATTGGGACTATATCTATAGGCTCTATTATGAAATTTTCAAGTGACAAGTCACGAATTTTTAAAATTAAACGGGACCTTAATGCACAGCCTCAGTTCACACCCTTGTCTCATATAAAGCAGGCCCAGGAAGAGGAAGAGACTTGGCAGAAAAGGTTACTTCAAGACATTGTAAGGGGAGTATTAACAGAATGCTTCCACTCTTCATTCATTCCACGAATATTTAATAGGTACTTTTTATATGTGAAGCAGTGTGCTTGGCTCTGGGAGGGAGCAATGAACCTGAACTTGAGGAAGGTTAGAGTCCAGTGGAATTGTGGAAAGTCTACTCTTTCAAGAAATTCTAAATAACACTCTCGGTACACGTTCTCGGTCACATGAAAGAAAGTGTTAGGTGTGCATCACTTTTTGCTAAGGGGGGTAAACAGCTCCTAAATCAGATATTATTCCTGAACTTAAAAGGGTCTCAACACGAATTTAAATTCCAAGCAGCCTCAGGTGTCAGTGTCTTCAGGGAATTATGCAAAGTCCCTGCTCAAAAATAAATCAATACCATAATTCTAATATGATATTAGGCAGTTTATTGCAGCAAATACAGTGTTAACAAAGATTAAGAGGGATGCAAGTACCTCTCTTCCAGAAACTTTCTTCTTGACATTCCCGGATCATCTTTGAAATCTCTGATTTGTGGATGTGCAGTTTTGATTTTGGACAAAACAACAGACTCTGCAAGGAAAGTTACATGATGACTTGACTGAAATCATCAGAAGAGCATCTGCTCTGTCTTCCCTAGAAGAGGGCAAGGAGGTCTCTTCACTCTGGTCACACAGTGTGCGTTCTGTCCCGGCTGCCAGCACTGAGCAATGGCCAGTTTCAGCCAGTGCTTTCCAGCTGTGAACGCTGGATGGACTTAAGCAAGAAAAGAATCACAGGTGGAGAAGCAGAGTGATTCAATGACTAGCGAGCATGAAGCAGATATCTGGTCAGAATGCATTACTGCTGAGGTCACATTTTCTTTCTTACTTCCAGCCTCTGTCCATTCAGTCCCTGTCCCTGCAATGACACTCACTCCCTTTGCCTACCTGGTCTTCTTAAGACCCAGTTCAAGATCTCCTGGGTGAAGAGAGAGACTTCCCCTACAGCATAATACTTACACATCTGGGATCACACTCAGAGCAGTATTACAAGTTATCTATTTATAGATCTGTATTCCAATCTACCTATTTATACTTCTGTAAGCATTTTTAGACTGTGAGAAACTATAGTCTAAAGAGCATCAGCAGACTGCTTTTTATTTTTCTACATACTTTACTTTTTATCTTAACAGTTTTTTTTTAAACACATTTATAAATGGTCTGCACATAATATCTGGGGGAACTATTGACATGGTTGACATTATTTTTATTAGTTCTACAGTACTTTTTTTTATCATATTGATATGCTACAATCTGGACTAACTCTCATCTTTTATTATCCTCCCCTTTTGTAGGTATGTATGTAGTTATTCACTTACTCTCACCCACATTCTCCATCCTCGTTCTCTGCCCATCACCACCATTCTGGGTGTTTAATGTGGATCTTTTGTTTGTATATATGCTTGCAAAATGTTCATTGTTTTGGGTGCCTGCATTTTTAATGCAAGTGGCATTGTTTTATACATTTAGTTTTATTTGAAAAAATGTTTTCAACTCAGCTCTATGCTTTTAAGATCTATCCATGTTGCTATATTTATCTAGTCCACTGTTTCTAACTGCGGCATGATTCTCCAGGATGCTTCCGAGTCCCCATACAGACCCACATGAGAACACTTTTCAGATATGTACCTAGAAGTAAAATACAGGGCATGCATATTCCAGTTGAACAAAGTCTTGCGAGAGTGCTCTCCCCAGTAGCTACACCAGCATCCACTCCCATCAGCAGCGTGTGAACATTCCGCTATATGCCTAAGAACCACATAAGAGCTAGTTAAGCTGGATTCTAAGCAGGTTAGAGTAAAGAAAGGATTTTGTAACACTTGGCATTATCCAGTTTTCTAAAATTTAACAGTCTAATAGGTATAAAGCAATATTTTATTGTCTGATAACTAATGTGTTTGAGCATCTCTATTATGTAGTCTTCAGCCAGACTGTCCTTCTCTGTTGAGGCAATCCCTGCAACTAGACCTCGGTTGTAATCTTTTCTTGTTCAGTGACTCATTAATTTTTTATTGTGGTAAAATACACATAACATAATAGTTACCAGTTTATATATTTTTTCATCCTCCCATACACTTTATTTTTTTTAAATTTTATATTGGAACATAGTTGTTTTACAATGTTGTGTTTAACCATTTTAAAGTATACAATTCATGGCATTCAGTATGTCTACAATGTGTGCAGCCATCACCGCTATCTAGTTCCAGAGCTTTTTCATCACCCCAAAAGGAAATTCCATACCCATTAAGGAGTCTGTCCTCATTCCCTCCTCTCTCCAACTGCCTAGCAACCACTAATCTGCCTTTTGGATTTGCCTATTCTGGATATTTGGTACAAACAATATCATACAGCATGTGACCTTTCGTGGCTGGCTTCTTTTCCTTTGCATAATGTTTTCAAGATTCACCCACGTGGTAACATGTATCTGTATTTCATTTCTTTTTATGGCTCAATAATATTCCATTGCATGAATATAACACATTTTGTTTCTCCATTCATCCACTGATGGACATTTGGATTGTTTCCACCATTGGCTATTGTGAATAATGCTGCTATGAACATTCCTGCACAAGTTTTTGTTTTCAGCTCTGCTGGGCCATACTGCAACTCTACGTTTAACTTTTTGAGTTTTGCACATGAGCTGCACCATTTTCTAATCCCACCAACAATGTAGGAGGTTTCCAATTTTTCCACATCCTTGTCAACATTTGTTATTTTCTGTTTTGTTTCTTTTTTTTGGTTCTGCCATCTGGCTTATGGGATCTTAGTTCCCTGACCAGGGACTGAACCCACATGTTTTGTTTCTTTTTTTAAAGTTAGCACTTTAAATGCTTTTAATATAAATTATTCAATTTATTTAAACTAAATAAACTAAATTCTTTCTGTTTTTGACTGTGGTCATGCTAGTGATTGTGAAATGGTGGTTTTGATTTGTATTTCCTTAATGACTAATGACACTGAGCATCTTTTCCTCTAAATATTGCCTATTTATATATCTTCTTTGGAGAAACACCTATTCAAGCCCTTTGCTCATTTTTCAATTGGATTGTCTTTTTGTTATTGAGTTGTAAGAGCTTTTTATATACTCTGGATACTAGACCCTTATCAGATATATGATTTGTAAATAATTTTTCCCATTCTGTGGGTGGATCATTTGTTTTTTAGAAACAAATTTAATTTTTTCCTTAAGTCACACTGCTATTTCCTTGTTTGTGAATTACTTATGTAGGTCCTCTGCCATTCATCTCTTGGAGTTTTAGTGTTTTTCTTGTTGAGGTGCAGTTCCATGGCTTTTGAAGTTCACCTTGTTGATTTTGCAAATGTTCTTTTTTGACTCTTTGTTTGTAGTAGATGTCAATGTGGATGGTGATGACTATTTCCTGAGCACTCACGCACAGGCCAGGCACTGTGCCAAGCACTTTACGTGCATGATGGTGACATGCAAGGATCCTGTGGCACCTGTGCCTTCAGAGCTCTACAAACAGCCCAAGCAGGCAACCTCCCTCTTCTTCCTCTACAGCTCCCCATAGCACAGCACACGGAAGTGGTGGTCAGGGTGAGTCGCAGTGACCAGGGAAGAATCTGTTCTCACACACCACTTACGTTAGCTCAGCAAGCACTCCTCCTCATCCCAGTGTAAATACTTCTTGGTTCTGCCTGTGGCTGTGGCAGAAATAAGAAACACTTCCCTCCCTCTCCTCCCGCGAAACACACACACATATACACATCCATGGTCAGGGACCCCAATTATCACAACTGCTGTGAGTCCTGCAGTCAAGACTGAAGCTCCCGCAGTGTCCCCAGGGAGCTCTGGGGATCCTTTTCGGTAGAACCATAAATGTTTTATGGCTCTCCATTTCACAGAGGCAACTCGGGTGTCTAAATTCCTTATGATGTGATATCATTTGTCTATTTGCCTCTCCTAAACTTTGCTCCTTAAATATCATCTCCTCCATAACACATTTTTAGCTTGAAAAAGTTGACTCCAGAGAACATGAACTCTATTATCCCATCACAATACTTTCTCTTTTCTTCAGTTATGTGTCCCCGAAACAAACAGTATTCATTCTCAAGAAGTTGAAAAACTGTGTCCCTGCTAATACTGGGGTTCTCAATCTGAGGGCTAATTTAGTAGTTAAGGACTCTGCCATCCCAAACAGGAACACCTGTCAGCAGCATATCCTTAGTATGATTAGCCTTGATAACAGAAATGAAAAAACATGCATCCTGTAGCATTCTGTTAGATTCAATTAAGAGTTTTGTTCTGGTAAAGGAAACCTCTTCAGTCACTGACAACCTATGGACGAGTTAGTTAAGCTGATTTCTAAACAGGGAAGAGTAAAGAAAGGATTTTATAAATAATTTAAAAGGCTCCTTTTCAAGGCAGCCAAAAACACACTTTCCTTCCCATTCTATTTTCCCTGAACCCATCCTACAAAGTGCCAGACTTGAAAAAACTAAGATGACTGATCAAGGATGAGGTTTAAGGGAAGTCCTGTATGATGTTCCTTTCAGATGGCAGACTTTCAAATTAGAAATATACCTGCTTGCTTGGTGGTGGCAAATGGAGACCTTTATCTTGGTTTTCACGCGCAGACACGGAAGCCATGATGACTTTGTCTTTGCTTCTCTTCTAGTTGAGTGGACTCAGTTTCCTCATTTGACCCGATGTCTAAGGAAAGTAGAAGAGAGTCACCATGCTGTGACTGAACATTTACGTCAACCGTAAAAACACCCTTTGGATCAACTCCCCTATTTGGCGAACTTATTTTCATTTTGTCATTAACCTTCATCTCCAGCCACCTGCAAACTCACTTTCTAATGCTCCTCCTCCACCAACACACACACACATTAACTGACTAATGGTGACAGATCAGAGGAAGAGTGGAGTGAAATGTCACATGAGGCACAGTGAAATGTTTTATGACCCATAAACTGTCCTCAAAAAATTTCAATTCATTACAAGGTCATTAGCTACACAAGTATTTACTGTCTATTATGTGCCAGGCCAAGGGATACAAAGGATAAGAAAAAATCAGTGCTAAAGAACTCACAGGTGAAGACAGACAAGTCAGCAGTTATACAACATGCAAAGGGCTTCCCTAGAGGCATGCACACGGTGCTAGGGAAGAAAGGCTTGTTCTCTCTGGTCAGGTCTGAAGACACCAAAGACCAAGACTCGAGCTTTCAAGAGGGTCTGTGGGTCTGTTGGAACGTCACGCCGGCCTCTGTTACCACAGGCTCGCCCTGCATTCCGTACCCCTCCCTCCACCCCGGCCTGAGTGAGCCAGAGCCCCCTAATCAGCTGCTACTTTTACCCCGTCCTGTCTGAGCCAAGAACAGATGCCCTCAGGAGACCTACATGCAGAGACAGGGCAAATCCAAAGCTGAACCCCAGGAGCTGTGCGAACAAAGAAGAGAAAGGGAAATCTCTCCCATCAGCCTCAGGAGCAGCGGATTAAATCTCCACAATCAACTTGATGTACCCTGCATCTGTGGAATACTTGAATAGACAACGAATCATCCCAAATTGAGAAGGTGGACTTTGGGAGCAATGGTAGACTTGGGGTTTGCTTTCTGCATCTAATTTGTCTCTGGTTTTATGTTTATCTTAGTTTAGTATTTAGAGTTTATTATCATTGGAAGATTTGTTTATTCATTTGGCTGCTCTCTTTTTAAAAAAAAAAAATATATATATATTTTCCTTTTTCTCTTTTTGTGTGTATGTGTATGCTTCTTTGTCTGATTTTGTCTGTATAGATTTGCTTTTACCATTTGTTCTAGGGTTCTGTCTGTCCGTTTTTTTTTTGTTGTTGTTGTTTTTATAGTATAGTTTTTAGCACTTGTTATCATTGGTGGATTTGCATTTTGGTTTGGTTGCTCTATTCTTTCTTTTTTTAATTACTTTTTAATTTTTAATAATTTTCTTTATCTTTTATTTTAATAACCGTATTTTCTTTTTCTTTTCTTTCTTTCTCTCTTTCAATCTTTCTTTCTTTCTCCATTTTCTTCTGAGCCATGTGGCGGACAGGTGCTCTGGCTGGGTGTCAGGCCTGTGCCTCTGAGGTGGGAGAGCTGAGTTCGGGACATTGGTCCACCGGAGACCTCCAGGCTGCACATAATATCAAACGGTGAAAGCTCTCCAAGAGATCTCCATCTCAACACTAAGACCCAGCTCCACTCAACAACCAGCAAACTACAGTGCTGGACACCCTATGCCAAACAACTAGCAAGACAGGAACATAACCCCACCCATTAGAAGAGATGCTGCCTAAAATCATAATAAGGCCACAGACACCCCAAAACACACCACCAGATGCGGTCCGGCCCACCAGAAAGATAAGATCCAGCCTCATCCACCAGAACACAGGCACCAGTCCCCTCCACCAGGAAGCCTACAAAACCCACTGAACCAAACTTACCCACAGCGGGCAGACACAAAAAACAACAGGGACTACGCACCTGCAGCCTGCAAAACGGAGACCCCAAACACAGTAAGTTAAGCAAAATGAAAAGACAGAGAAACACACAGCAGATGAAGGAGCAAGGTAAAAACCCACCAGAACAAACAAATGAAGAGGAAATAGGCATTCTACCTGAAAAAGAATTCAGTGTAGCAATAGTAAAGATGATCCAAAATCTTGGAAACAGAATGGAGAAAATACAAGAAACATTTAACAAGGACTTAGAAGAACTAAAGAGCAAACAAACAAGGATGAACAACACAATAAATGAAATTTAAAATTCTCTAGAAGAACTCAATAGCAGAATAACTGAGGCAGAAGAATGGATAAGTGACCTGGAAGATAAAATAGTGGAAATAACTATTGCAGAGCAGAATAACGAAAAAAGAATGAAAAGAATTGAGGACAGTCTTAGAGACCTCTGGGACACCATTAAATGCAACAACATTCGAAGTATAGGGGTCCCAGAAGAAGAAGAGAAAAAGAAACGGACTGAGAAATTCTTGAAGAGGTTATAGTTGAAAACGTCCCAAAATAGTCAATCAAGTCCAGCAAGCACAGAGAGTCCCATACAGGATACATCCAAGGAGAAACACGCCAAGACACAGATTAATCAAACTATCAAAAATTAAATACAAAGAAAAAATATTAAAAGCAGCAAGGGAAAAGCAACAATTAACATACAAGGGAATCGCCATAAAGTTAACAGCTGATCTTTCAGCAGAAACTCTACGAGCCAGAAGGGAGTGGCAGGACATATTTAAAGTGATGAAAGGGAAAAACCTACAACCAAGATTACTCTACCCAGCAAGGATCTCATTCAGATTCAATGGAGAAATTAAAACCTTTACAGACAAGCAAAAGCTAAGAGAATTCAGCACCACCAAACCAGCTCTACAACAAATGCTAAAGGAACTTCTCTAGGCAGGAAACACAAGAGAAGGAAAAGACCTACAATAACAAACCCAAAACAATTAAGAAAATGCTAATAGGAACATACATATCAATAACTACCCTAAATGTAAATGGATTAAATGCTCCAACCAAAAGACATAGACTGGCTGAATGGATACAAAAACAAGACCCATATTTATGGTATCTACAAGATACCTGCTTCAGACCTAGGGACACATACAGACTGAAAGTGAGGGGATGGAAAAAGATATTCCATGCAAATGGAAATCAAAAGAAAGCTGAGTAGCAATCCTCATATCAGACAAAACAGACTTTAAAATAAAGACTATTACAAGAGACAAAGAAGGACACTACATAATGATCAAGAGATTAATCCAAGAAGAAGACATAACAATTGTAAATATTTATGCACCCAACATAAGAGCACCTCAATACATAAGGCAAATGCTAACAGCCATAAAAGGGGAAATTGAGAGTAACACAATCATAGATGGGACTTTAACACCCCACTTTCACCAATGCACAGATCATCCAAAATGAAAATAAATAAGGAAACACAAGCATTAAATGATACATTAAACAAGATGGACTTAATTGATATTTATAGGACATTCCATCCAAACACAACACAATACACTTTCTTCTCAAGTGCTCATGCAACATTCTCCAGGATAGATTATATCTTGGGTCACAAATCAAGCCTTGGTAAATATAAGAAAATTGAAATCATATGAAGTACCTTTTCCGACAACAAGGCTATGAAACTAGATATTAATTACAGGAAAAAAATCTGTAAAAAAATACAAACACATGGAGGCTGAACAATACACTACTTAATAAACAAGAGATCACTGAAGAAATCAAAGAGGAAATAAAAAAATACCTAGAAACAAATGACAATGAAAACATGATGACCCAAAACCTATGGGATGCAGCAAGAGCAGTTCTAAGAGGGAAGTTTATAGCAATACAATCCCACCTTAAGAAACAGGAAACATCTCGAATAAACAACCTAACCTTGCACCTAAAGCAATTAGAGAAAGAAGAACAAAAAAAAAACCCCTAAAGTTAGCAGAAGGAAAGAAATCATAAAGATCAGATCAGAAATAAATGAAAAAGAAATGAAGGAAGCAAGAGCAAAGATCAATAAAACTACAAGCTGGTTCTTTGAGAAGATAAACAAAATTGATAAACCATTAGCCAGATTCATCAAGAAAAAAAGGGAGAAGACTCAAATCAATAGATTTAGAAATGAAAAAAGAGAAGTAACAACTGACACTGCAGAAATACAAAGGATCATGAGAGATTACTACAAGCAACTCTATGCCAATAAAATGGACAACCTGGAAGAAATGGACACAGTCTTAGAAAAGCACAACCTTCCGAGACTGAACCAGGAAGAAATAGAAAATATAAACAGACCAATCACAAACACTGAAATTGATACTGTGATTAAAAATCTTCCAACAAACAAAAGCCCAGGACCAGATGGCTTCACAGGCGAATTCTATCAAACATTTAGAGAAGAGCTAACACCGATCCTTCTCAAACTCTTTCAAAATATAGCAGAGGGAGGAACACTCCCAAACTCGTTCTATGAGGCCACCATCACCCTGATACCAAAACCAGACAAAGAGGTCACAGAGAAAGAAAACTACAGGGCAATATCACTGATGAACATAGATGCGAAAATCCTCAACAAAATACTAGCAAACAGAATCCAACAGCACATTAAAAGGATAATACACAATGATCAAGTGGGGTTTATCCCAGGAATGCAAGGATTCTTCAATATACACAAATCAATGTGATACACCATATAACAAATTGAAGGAGAAAAACCATACGGTCATCTCAATAGATGCAGAAAAAGGTTTCGACAAAATTCAACACCCATTTATGATAAAACCCCCACCAGAAAATAGGCATGGAGGGAACTTACCTCAACATAATAAAGGCCATATATGACAAACCCACAGCCAGCATCGTCCTCAATGGTGAAAAACTGAAACCATTTCCACTAGGATCAGGAACAAGACAAGGTTGCCCACTCTCACCACTATTATTCAACACAGTTTTGGAAGTTTTAGCAACAGCAATCAGAGAAGAAAAAGAAATAAAAGGAATACAAATCGGAAAAGAAGAAGTAAAGCTGCCACTGTTTGCAGATGACATGATAGTATACATAGAGAATCCTAAAGATGCTACCAGAAAACTACTAGAGCTAATCAATGAATCTCGTAAAGTACAGGATACAAAATTAATGCACAAATCTCTTGCATTCCTATACACTAATGATGAAAAATCTGAAAGAGAAATTAAGGAAACACTCCCATTTACCACTGCAACAAAAAGAATAAAATACCTAGGAATAAACCTACCTAAGGAGACAAAAAGGAGACCTGTATGCAGAAAACTATAAGACACTGATGAAAGAAATTAAATATGATATGAACAGATGGAGAGATATACCATGTTCTTGGATTGGAAGAATCAACACTGTGAAAATGACTATACTACCCAAAGCAATCTACAGATTCAATGCAATCCCTATCAAACTACCAATGGCATTTTTAACAGAACTAGAACAAAAAATTTCACAATTTGTACGGAAACACAAAAGACCCCCAAATAGCCAAAGCAATCTTGAGAAAGAAAAACGGAGTGGGAGGAATCAGGCTCCCTAACTTCAGACTATACTACAAAGCTACAGTAATCAAGACAGTATGGTACTGGCACAAAAACAGAAATATAGATCAATGGAACAGGACAGAAAGCCCAGAGATAAACCCACGCATATATGGTCTCCTTATCTTTGATAAAGGAGGGAAGAGTATACAATGGAGAAAAGACAGCCTCTTCAATAAGTGGTGCTGGGAAAACTGGACAGCGACATGCAAAAGAATGAAATTAGAACACTCCCTAACACCATACACAAAAGTGAACGCAGGGGCTTCCCTGGTGGCGCAGTGGTTGAGAATCCGCCTGCCGATGCAGGGGACACAGGTTCGTGCCCCGGTCCGGGAAAGCTCCCACATGCCGTGGAGCAGCTGGGCCCGTGAGCCATGGCCGCTGAACCTGCACATCTGTAGCCTGTGCTCCGCAATGGGAGAGGCCACAACAGTGAGAGGCCTGCGTACCGCAAAAAAAAAAAAAAAAAAAAAAAAAGTGAACTCAGAATGGATTAAAGACCTAAATGGAAGGCCACACACTATAAACTCTTAGAGGAAAATATAGGCAGAAGACTCTATGATGTAAATCACAGCAAGATACTTTTTGACCCACCTCCTAGAGAAATGGAAATAAAAACAAAAATAAACAAATGGGACCTAATGAAACTTAAAAGCTTTTTCACAGCAAAGGAAACCATAAGCAAGACGAAAAGACAACCCACAGAATGGGAGAAAATATTTGCAAGCGAAGCAGCTGACAAAGGATTAAACTCCAAAATATACAAACAGCTCATGCAGCTCAGTATCAAAAAAACAACTCAATCAAAAAACGGGCAGAAGACCGTTTCTCCAAAGAAGATATACAGATTGCCAACAAACACATGAAAGGATGCTCAACATCACTGATCATTAGAGAAATGCAAATCAAAAGTACAATGAGGTATCACCTCACACCAGTCAGAATGGCCATCATCAAAACATCTACAAACAATAAATGGTGGAGAGGGTGCAGAGAAAAGTGAACCCTCTTTCACTGTTGGTGGGAATGTAAATTGATACAGCCACTATGGAGAACAGTATGAAGGTTCCTTAAAAAGCTAAAAATAGAACTACCATACGACCCAGCAATCCCACTACTGGGCATATACCCTGAGAAAACCATAATTCAAAAAGAGTCATGTACCACAATATTCATTGCAGCTCTCTTCACGATAGCCAGGACATGGAAGCAACCTAAGTGTCCATCGGCAGATGAATGGATAAAGAAGATGTGGCACATATATACAATGGAATATTACTCAGCCATAAAAAGAAACAAAATTGAGTTATTTGTAGTGAGGCGGATGGACATAGTTTGTCACACAGAGTGAAGTAAGTCAGAAAGAGAAAAACAAATACCGTATGCTAACACATGTATATGGAATCTTAAAAAAAAAAAAAGGTTCTGAAGAACCTAGGGTCAGGACAGGAATAAAGACGCAGAGGTAGAGAATGGACTTGAGGACACAGGGAGGGGGAAGGGTAAACTGGGATGAAGTGAGAGTGGCATGGACATGTATACACTACCAAATGTAAAACAGATAGCTAGTGGGAAGGAGCCGCATAGCACAGGGAGATCAGCTCATTGCTTTGTGACCAGGTAGAAGGGTGGGATAGGGAGCGTGGGAAGGAGGGAGATGCAGGAGGGAAGAGATAGGGGGATATATGTATATGTGTAGCTGATTCACTTTGCTATAAAGCGGAAACTAACACACCATTGTAAAGCAATTATATTCCAATACAGATGTTAAAAAAGAAAAAAAAAAAGAGGGCAGGAAGACCAGTTTGGAAGGTGCTATAATAGCCCAGGCAAGGATGTGAAGAGACCTGAACCAAGACCCTTGTGGCAAGGCTAGAGATGATAAATTTGTACCTGGAAATATTGGATTTGGGTGCCTTGTGGGCATACATTGCAATTAGCCAGTAAGGATTAGAATATTTGAGGATTTGGGTCTGGAGTTACAGATTAGGGGTATGCTGGAAAGATCAACTTGGGAGTTGCCATCATTGAGATGATAGGTAAAGTAGGAAACACCAATAAAATTGTCTAAAACGAGTACTGGAGAATGTGAACACTGAGGCCAAGGGAATACCAACAAGAGGAAAAAAAAAAAAAAAAAAAAACAAGCCAAGGAGATGACTGAGAAAGAATAGCTGATACAAAGGGAAGGGAGTTTCTCAAGGAGGATTGTGAATCACTGGTGTCACATGGCTGAGAAAAGTGATTTTGCAACAATGGGCATAGTCCAGGTGGACCACAAACGCTACCACACCGCCTGCCCCGCCAATGGCCAATGCACCCTGCAGATCCGCACTCCATGACAACCACTGATTTCCATGCAAAATGAACCTCTCATCATACACAATTCTGTTTCCTACTAAGCTGCCAGAAATACAAGCCAAGGGGAGCCGTACTTGTACCAAGTTTCACTTTCAGCACCTAATGTTACTGTAGAGGCAGCGTGATGCCCTAGGGTAGAAAGACCTGCTAGAGTCAGGTCTAGTGTCAGGTCAGACCTGCTAGTAGAGTCCGATCCTGACTCTACTCTTTGCTAGCCCTTGCTTTGGGGCAAGTGACTTAAAGTGCCTGTGCCTCAGCTTTCTCACCTGCTAAGTGCAGGTGATGGACCTTGATGGGCTGTTGCAAAGATGAGGGATGAGGTCCATAAGCAACAGCTCAGCACAAGCACACAGTGAGTGTGTGTGCAGTAAAGGGCAGCTGTCAGAGCCCTCGGCGCTCTATTTCCTGAGGACCTCCAGGAAGTGTTTGCTGACCTAAGAGCAAATTAGATTATCTTTGCTTAGTTAGGCCATTGCCTCAAATCTGGAAGCAAAGATACCACAACACAGCTTTGGTGGTCAAGTCCCCTCACACCCAATTAGTCAGTGGTCCACATCTAAGCAGGCCTTCTCCGGGTCTCGTGTTCCGGGTGCAGCCCTCACCCCATGCCCAGGTCTGGTTTGGGGTCCCTCTGCTTCCTCCGTTGCTGGCGGCGGCAGGAGTGTTGACAGGTGGGCAGTGGGAGGGAGGCGCTCAGCAGGATGGGGGTGGGGCGTGTGATCGGACCCGCAGCCAGAGGGGGATCAATGCACTTTCTGGTAGGGGAGGGCCGGCGGGGGTTTTGGGGGCCCCCCCATCAGCCTGCAGGAATCCGCCGCCATCCCAGGGTCGCGGCTGGAGCCCGGGCAAGCGAGGAGGGGTTGGAAGGGGCGATGCTAGGCCAAGTACCTCCGTCCTGAGGACCCCAGAAGTAATGCGGGCAGAGGAGGCCATCCCCTCTCGCCATCCCTTCCGCTGTCACCGCCCCCCACCCCAGGCGGGCTCATCTGCGGGGCTGAGGATCGCCTCACAGGCCGCGTCTCAGGCGCCCGCCCAGCCGAGCTCGCCTCCCCGCGCGGCCGCCGCTGTAGCCCGGATGCTCCCGCCTCCCCGGCGCCCGTGCCCGTCCCTGGCGACCACCCCGGGGCCCGTGGTCCCCTTACCGCGCTCGCTCCTGGGACCTCGCCTGTGCTCGGTGAGCTTCCCTCTGCCTCTTTCTTCCTTTTGCTCCGCCCCCAGCGGCGCACCGCCCCTCGCTTCCTCGCGTGAGTCCCTCAGCAAGTGCACCCCATCCCCCATCCTGCTGTCTCTGATGGTGGCCTCACACCTACGCACAAGTGCCCAAGCTGAAACCCGGCTGTTGCTAGAATCTCCCACCCCACCCCCAGGTCTTGTCCTGACACCTGGTAGATTCTTTTGCCTTTCAAATAACTCCTTTCTTCCCAACAAAAACAGCGACAACTATTTATTGAACACCCTCCCTGGGCCAGGAGGCTCTATCCTGCAGCCTTGTCTTGTTTTTCCTTTTTTTGAGGTGTAATTGACATATAACATTATATTAATTTTAGGTGCGCAACGTAACAGTTCGATATTTGTATACATTGCAAAATGATCACACAATATGTTTAGTTCACATCTTTCACTATATGTAGTTACCAAAAAAAAGTCAGCTCCCCAGCCTTGGGATGATAACTTTTTCTCTCTTCTTTTTTTTTTTTTTTTTTTTTTTTTTGCGGTACGCGGGCCTCTCACTGTTGTGGCCTCTCCCGTTGCGGAGCACAGGCTGCGGACGCGCAAGCTCAGCGGCCATGGCTCACGGGCCCCGCCGCTCCGCGACATGTGGGATCTTCCTAGACCGGGGCACGAACCCGTATCTCCTGCATTGACAAGCGGACTCTCAACCACTGCGCCACCAGGGAAGCCAAAAGTAAAGACTTTTAAAATCTACTTTCTTGGCAACTTTCAAGTATGCAATATAGTATTAGTAACTATAGTTGCCATGCTGTGCCATCCCTGTGACTTAACTTATTTTATAATTGGAATTTCTCACCTTTGACCCCCTTCACCCATTTTGCCCATCCTTATGCAATCCTTTCTACAGCTCTTCAGGGTGAGTACTGTTACCTGCATTTTATGGACTAGGCATCTGGGTTGTGCAAGGCCACGCTGGGAGCTTGGAGTCAAAGCCTGGTCAACGTGGCTCCCAAGCATTCTCTTTCCGTTGTTCCTTGTCCATGTCCTCCCCGTTCCTGCCACTCCCAACCTCTACACATAGGGGGAGCTGCTGGGTGCTTTTACTACCTGTATCACTCACCCCAGCCTCAGCTGTGATTGCTCCCTGACATGCCACTGGGACTCCTGGAGTGTGCTGAGCTGGAAGAGAGAAGTGTGGATCACTGGAAGGCCCTCATCATTTCCCATCTTTTCTTCCTGGCCTCATTTTGGTCTCTACTCCTCCGGCCTCAGCCCCCTTGCTGGCCCCTCTGCCATCCACCTTGCCTTCCTTCTGTTCCTTGAGTTCACCCAGCTCTTCCCACCTGAGGCCTGGCATGGAGCCTCCCCCTGTCTGGACTCCTTTCCCCATCAGTCTTGTCCTGGCTTTTTCCTACTTATCCTTCTCTGACTCTTCCTCAGGAGGACCTTCCCCAGCCCCAACCCAGCCTAGAGTGGGTCTTCCTTCTCCTCGTTCATAGCACGTATCATGAGTTGTTATTATATACCTTTTAGTGTGCTTATTCCTTTAAAACCTGTTCGCCCTGCCTCAATGTCATCTTCATGAAGTACAGAAAAAGACGGTGTCTGTTTTGCCCACCATTGTATACTTAGCATCTCATATTTGGAGGGGCCCAGTAAAGAGCTGCTGAAAGAATGAATGAATCAGTGAGCCTGGGTTCAAAGGCTGCCTATCAAAATACTGTTGTTTTGGGCAGAATTTGTGTTCCCCCAAGTACATCCCCAAGACCACGTTCCTCCATGTGATTCACCGCTTTCTTTTCACTCCCACTTGCCCCTCCAAATGAAAGGGGATACAGTTCCATTGCTAATTTTACTTTGTGTCACCGGAAGTCAGAAATAACCCTCTGCCATTTCATGGTCTAAAAGGAAGAGCTTTTTTTTTTTTTTTTTTTTTTTTTTTTTTTTTGCGGTATGCGGGCCTCTCACTGTTGTGGCCTCCCCCGTTGCGGAGCACAGGCTCCGGACGCGCAGGCTCAGCGGCCATGGCTCACGGGCCCAGCCGCTCCGCGGCATATGGGATCCTCCCAGACCGGGGCACGAACCCGTATCCCCTGCATCGGCAGGCGGACTCTCAACCACTTGCGCCACCAGGGAGGCCCAAGGAAGAGCTTTATAATTGGTTTTGTTATAAAAATGAGCAGCTCTCTGTTACACCGAAGTTTATCTTCTGACAAACATGCTACGGGCAATTGTCCTTTTAACATCTTGATACAATAAAGTCTATGTCCCCACCCTCATTTCTACTTTCCACCAGAATGTTTTTATTAATGGTCTTTAATAACTAGAAGTTACCAATATGCATTATGTGAGTTCATCACTTGCTACTGGTTGGACAAATCGGAGGTGCCCATGTATTGTTCTAGACACTTTCAGAGATAAAAGAGAAAAGACAGGGGTCCCTCCAACAAAGGATTGATCACTTCTCAAAGAATGAGGATAAAATAAAATATCCTTGGCCCTAGAAGCAGATAACACTGAACAGAGCCTTTCTTATTGTTTAATTTTATTTTTTAAAAAATTTTTATTGAAATACAGTTCATTTACAATGTTGCGAGCAGAGCCTTTCTTTTTTTTTTTTTTTTTAAAGAGTTGGTTATAATTTTCTTTTTTTCTACATCTTTATTAGAGTATAATTGCTTTACAATGGTGTGTTAGTTTCTTTTTTTTTAAATATATTTTTAAATTAGTTTCTGCTTTATAACAAAGTGAATCAGTCATACATATACATCTGTTCCCACATCCCTTCCCTCATGCATCTCCCTCCCTCCCACCCTCCCCATCCCACCCCTCCAGGAGGTCACAAAGCACCGAGCTGATCTCCCTGTGCTCTGCGGCTGCTTCCCACTATCTATCTACCTTACCAGAGCCTTTCTTAGGCAGTGCTTCAGCAGCCTCAGGATCATGATCACAAAATTGATTGTCGCTGGCTAATGCTATGAAAAATGTGGCTGGGGCTTCCCTGGTGGCGCAGTGGTTGAGAGTCTGCCTGCCGATGCAGGGGACGCGGGTTCGTGCCCCGGTCTGGGAGAATCCCACGTGCCGCAGAGCGGCTGGGCCCGTGAGCCATGGCCGCTGAGCCTGCGCATCCGGAGCCTGTGCTCTGCGATGGGAGAGGCCACGGCAGTGAGAGGCCTGTGTACGGCAAAAAAAAAAAAAAAAATGTGGCTGATTTAGAAAGTGCCAAAATGTTCGTGGCTGGCTGCAGCCTGAAAAATTTCCATAGCCCCACACTATCCTCAGGAAAGATCCCAATTCATCAGCAGGGCTCTGCAGGATTCAGCTCCTGCCTGTCTCTTCAGCACATCAATCTTCGGCCCTCTAGCCCTACAGAGTGACTGAAGTTTTCCCTTCTCATGCTTTTGCATGTGCTAGAGCTTCAGCTTCTCCACCCCTCTCTCACTCATTTTTTTTTTTGATGGAAGTATAGTTGATGTACAATATTATATCTTACAGGTGTACAAAATAGTGATTCACAATTTTTAAAGTTTATACTCCATTTATAGTTGTTATAAAATATTGGCTATATTCCCTGTGTTATACAATATATACTTGTACCTTGTTTTATACATAATAGTTTGTACCTCTTAATCCCCTCCCGCCTTCCCTCTCCCCACTGGTAACAACTAGTTTGTTCTCTATATCTGTGAATCTGTTTCTTTTTTGGTTACATTCACTAGTTTGTTGTATTTTTTAGATTCCACAAATAAGTGATATCATACAGTATTTGTCTTTCTCTGTCTGACTCATTTCACTTAGCATAATGTCCTCCAAGTCCATCCATGTTGTTGCAAATGGCAGAATTTTATTCTTTTTTATGGCTGAGTAGTATTCCTTTGTATATGTACTACATTTCTTTATCCATTCATGTTGATGGTTGCTTAGGTTGCTTCCGTATCTTGGCAATTGTAAATAGTGCTGCTATGAACATTGGGGTACATGTATCTTTTCAAATTAGTGTTTTTGGCTTTTTTGGATATAAACCCAGGAGTGGAGTTGCTGGGTCATATGGTAGTTCTATTTTTAGTTTTTTGAGAAACCTCCATACTGTTTTTTACAGTGGCTGCACCACTTTACATTCCCATCAACAGTGTATGAGGGTTTCCTTTTCTCCACATCCTCGCCAGCATTTGCTATTTGTGTTCTTTTTGATGACAGCCATTCTGACAGGTGTGAGGTGATATCTCACTGTGGTTTTTAATTTACATTTCTCTGATGATTAACGATGTTGTGCATCTTTTCAAGTGCCTGTTGCCCATCTGCATGTCCTGTTTGGAAAAATGTCTATTCGGGTCTTCTGCCCATTTTTAAATCAGGTTATTTGTTTTTCTGATGTTGAGTTGTATGACCTGTTTATATATTTCACATATTAACCCCTTATCAGTCATATCATTTGCAAATATTTTCTCCCATTCAGTAGGTTGTCTTTTTGCTTTGTTGATGGTGTTACTCGTTCTTAAAGACTGGGCCTAGGGATCACTTCCTCTCGGCAGCTTGGCCAGAATCCAGTTTGCTTTCCCACCTCCTGGGCTCCCATTGCACTTTTCAGTGGATACCTATTATGCATATGTATGTGTGCGTATGTATGTATCTGTTATGCATATATATGTATAAAAGCTTAACATTTATAATGAACATGTATTAAACACTATGTGCCAGGTTCTCTTCTGGTTTCTCTTCACCTTTTAACTTCATCCCCACAGCAGTCCTATGAGGGAGATGCTAGTAACTTAGCCAGGAAGTGACAGGACCAGAATTTGAACCCAGGCTCTAGAGCCATGCGTTTCAGAACTGTCCCTGAGCTGTCATCATGCTGTGTTACAAGCACTGATGTCATTCGTGGTCACCCCTCTTGACTGTGAGCTCCTTGAGGACAGGGACTGATCTTGCTCAGTAACTAGAACATTGTATGACCTCAAGAGTGAATAATGAATGTAATGAGGCACAGAATAAAAAATGAATTATACCTGGTGCTTTATTTCAAGGGACTCACAGTCTCTCTCTCTTTTTTTTTTATAAGTTTATTTATTTTTGGCTGTGTTGGGTCTTCATTGCTGCACGTGGGCTTTCTCTAGTTGCGGCGAGCGGGGGCTACTCTTTGTTGTAATGTGCGGGCTTCTCATTGCAGTGGCTTGTCTTTGTTGTGGAGCACAGGCTTTAGGTGCGCAGGCTTCAGTAGATGTAGCACACGGGCTCAGTAGTTGTGGCTCGTGGGCTCTAGAGCGCAGGCTCAGTAGTTGTGGTGCACCGGCTTAGTTGCTCTGCAGCATGTGGGATCTTCCCGGACCAGGGCTCAAACCCATGTCCCCTGCATTGGCAGGTGGATGCTTAACCACTGTGCCACCAGGGAAGTCCAAGACTCACAGTCTCTTTTTCTCCTTTTTTCCCTCCTTCCTTCCCCAAATTGTTGCAGGGCCTTTTAAACAACCTGAGAAATAGGTATTATTATTCCAACTTTACAAGTAAGAAAAATGAGGCCCAGAGAAGTTAAGTGTCATGGCCAAGGTCATAGCTGGGAACAGGCATAGTCAGGATTCAGACCTTAGTGGCCTGGCTCCAGACTCATCTCTTAACTTCTATAATATGTATGTCTCCAGTAGCTTCAGTGGGCAGAAAAGACACATAAACGGATGCAAAACAAGAGACAGGTAGAGAAGCTTAGGCAGCAAGGGTGGGAGAGGGACCCAGACAAACAGTTTGGAGCAGCCTGCGGTGTGGCTGGCTGAAGAGCAGGCCATAGTAGGGAGGGCAGGGCAGGGGATGCATTAAAAACAAAATGCTGTGGGAATCTCAATCAGCACCACAGGGGCTCTGGGCTCACACACAGCCACCTGTTCCCTGCTGGGTAAAAGGGGCTCTGACTGGCATTCTGGCCGGGAAGTTTCCTGGTGTGTGTGTGTGGGCATCTTGGATGACCTCGGGGTGGCCAGAGCAGCCCTCACCCTCCAGCTCTCCATTTTCTTGTCCCAGCTCTCCACATGCCAGCTGCCTAGTTCTGTGAATCACAAGATCTCGTGAGTCATTCATTGCCTCTCTGAGGAATAAATAATGTCAAGTCTCACAAAAGCCGAGCAGTCCGGTTTACAGGAGGCGTCACGCAAAGACTGAGCCTGGGTTCTGCTTTCCTTTGTGAACTGGCACCGCTGTCAGGAGAAGCATGTTGCCAGGCTCTCAGTTTGAGCTTTTGGGCCATCGACCAAGAGCTCTGGCTGCTTTAGCTTCGTCTGGATTTGATGCTGAGACTGCCAGACTCAGCAAGAGGCAAAGTCAGCCCCAAGGATCATAATTTTGGCCCAAACGGGGAAAATCTGAAATATGAAGATGAGTGTACATCAATTTGGTTGTGTCTCCAGTGTTCCTGAGACAGGCCTATCCTTTATTTCTCTCATGAATGCCCATGATAGACATCCTGAAAGTTAATTTAGTACTTTAATATTCCGGAGCTGCTTCCCATAGCCTATAACATGCAAAGCCCTTTGAAGGCAAAACCCAGAAGGTTCCTGGTGTAGCAGAGAGAATATGTGAGCAGGCAGTGGCCAGTAATATCTCGGGGCAAGTATTTTGACCTCACTCCAAGGGTGCGTTGTCATCTTTGTGTACTGGTGTCTGATCCAAGCCTCTCCCTAGAGGAGCCTCCCCACCTAGCTAGAGTCGGGGTGGGAGAAAAGCAATTTGATTTTATGGTGAAAAATACTCACAACAGGGTGTAAATACAAGAATAGATTTCGCTCCTTGCAGGGCATAATTCTATTTTAGAAGAGAGGCTTATTAATCAAAATCTAATTGATAGAAGGTTGGGTAAAACTTACTTTAAAAAAAATAGACTTTTCTTTTTAGAGCAGTTTTAGGTTCACAGCAAAATGGGGAGGAAGGTACAGAGATTTCCCATATCACCCCGCCCCTGCTCATGCACAGCTTCCCTGTTATCAACCTCTCCCAGCAGAATGGTGCATTGGTTATAACTGATGAACCCACGTTGACACATCATTATCACCCAGAGTTCATCACAGTTCACTCTTGGTGTTGTAGAGCCTAGGAATTTAGGGCATGGACTCTGGAGCCAGATTGCCTGAGTTCCAGTGATAGCCCCACTGTACGTCTATAGTCTATAGTTATATAAATAATGACTTGGAACAGTGCCTGGCACATAAGTGGGGCATGCAGTTTAAGTGTTGATATCCTCCAGAAAAACCCTCCTTAGCCTCTGGTACAGGGATCTCTCCTGTGTGCTATATTTTAATGAACTCTTTATTTGAGATACCTGGAGGCAGGGACTGTCTTCCTCACCTTCGTGTCTGTGGCTAGAAAACCACCTCGAGAGATTAATTTCTGTTTCATACTCATTCAGCAGCCTGAACGAATAGCAGGACTTCCCCATTGTGAGAAACTCCTCGAGGGTGGCCTTACCTCCAGGATTGTTGATGCCTTTTGAATCAGAGGTATAAAGGGAGAGATCATAAATAAAGCATGAGGGCTTCCCTGGTGGCACAGTGGTTGAGAGTCCGCCTGCCGATGCAGAGGACACGGGTTTGTGCCCCGGTCTAGGAAGATCCCACATGCCGCGGAGCAGCTGGGCCCGTGAGCCATGGCTGCTGAGCCTGCGCGTCTGGAGCCTGTGCTCTGCAACGGGAGAGGCCACAACAGTGAGAGGCCCACATACAGCAAAAAAAAAAAAGCAGAGGCTGGGGACTTCCCTGGTGGTCCAGTGGTTAAGACTCTGCGTTCCCAGTGCAGGGGGAACTGGATACGGCATGCCACAACTTAAAAAAAAAAAAAAAAAGAGGGTGTTATAGAGGAAAAGATATTTAAGGGACCCAACCACCAGTGCAACATGTGGTCCTAGATTAGGTCTTAGTTTGAACAGTTTTGAACAGCTATGGAATCAATTGGGGGAACAATTATGGAAATTGGAATACGGCTTGGGTCATAAATGATATTAAAACTCATTAAGATGATTAATATTGTGGCTTGTTGGGCGTAATAAATATTTATTTTGGTTACATAGGATGTCCTTATACTTGTGAGTTGTATACTGAAGAATTTAGGGGTGAAATGTCATGAAGTCCAGCATAAAAAGAAATAATGTGAGTATAAAAGAATAAAATCTGGAAGAATTGAATTATATCTCACATTAGATCCTCCTTACTTGACCCAATTAACTTGAAAGTCTGCTTTACTACATGAGTACAGATACTGTACATGTGTACCTAGGTAGGGAAAGTGCATGGAATCTGGGGTATGTTTTGCCATTTAGTAACTGTGTAATCTTGGGTGTTTCTCTTTGTGCCTGTTTCCCCAGCTGTAATATAGGTATAGTATTAGTGAACCTACTGCATAGTGTAATTATGAGGTTAAATGAGTTAATATACATAAGCTCATTAAAACAGTTCCTGGCACAAAGTAATTGCTAAATAAGTGTTAGCCCTTATTATTCTTGTTATTGTTTTAAGGAATATGATCCTAGAAGATGCTGGGTTGGCAAAAACTGGTATAATCAGCACAGCTTCTTGGATTTTCTGGTATGTTGTTAGTAGCCGTGGGAGTCCCATATTCCTAGGGACCCATCTTTGAGTTCTTCCTTAGAGTACATTGAAATGTTCCAACCAATGTTTTAGGGTCTGGGGAACAGTGGTGAGGCCTAAAAACATTTTTTCTCATTGGTTATAATGGGACTTTCGGGTTAGTATCCTATTAAAAATCCAAAGGTTTTTTGCACAGCGAAGGAAACCATAAACAAGACAAAAAGACAACCCTCAGAATGGGAGAAAATATTTGCAAGTGAAGTAACTGACAAAGGATTAATCTCCAAAATACACAAAGAGCTCATGCAGCTCAATGTCAAAAAAAACAAACAACCCAATCCAAAAATGGGCAGAAGACCTAAATAGACATTTCTCCAAAGAAGACATACAGATGGCCAACAAACACATGAAAAGATGCTCAACATCATGAATCATTAGAGAAATGCAAATCAAAACTACAATGAGGTATCACTTCACACCAGTCAGAATGGCCATCATCAAAAAATCTACAAATAGTAAGTGCTGGAGAGGGTGTGGAGAACAGGGAACCCTCTTGCACTGTTGGGAATGTAAATTGATACAGCCACTATGGAAAACAATATGGAGATTCCTTAAAAAACTAAAAATAGAATTACCATATGACCCCGCAATCCCAGTACTGGGCACATACCTAGAGAAAACCATAATTCAAAAAGACACATGCACCCCAACATTCATTGCAGCCCTATTTACAGTAGCCAGGACATGGAAGCAACCTAAATGCCCATCAACAGAGGAATGGATAAAGAAGATGTGGTACATATATACAATGGAATATTACTCAGCCATAAAAAGGAATGAAATTGGGTCATTTGTAGAGACATGGATGGACCTGGAGACTGTTATACAGAGTGAAGTAAGTCAGAAAGAGACAAACAAATATCGTATATTAACGCGTATGTGTGGAATCTGAAAAAAATTGGTATAGATGATCTTATTTACAAAGCAGAAATAGAGACAAAGATGTAGAGAACAAACGTATGGATACCAAGGAGGAAAGTGGGGGGTGGGATGAATTGGGAGATTGGGATTGACATATGTACACTATTGATACTATGTATAAAATAGATAACTAATGAGAACCTACTGTATAGCACAGGGAACTCTACTCCATGCTCCGTGGTGACCTAAAAGAGAAGGAAATCCAAAAAAGAGGGGATATAGGTATACATATAGCTGATTCACTTTGCTGTACAGTATAAGCTAACACGATATTGTAAAGCAACTATACTCCAATAAAAAATTGTTCTGATTCTTTAATTAAAAAACCCCAAAGTTTTAAGTGTAATTAAATAATAGGTAAGTGAAGCTACTACTAGACCTGGAATCTTCTAATAGGAATATTTAACTTCTTTATTAGGAATGTTAGAACTAGAATTCATCTTTTCCATAAAAAAAGTTAGTGAAAACCAAATGTGATGATTAATTTTATGGGTCAACTTGACTAGCCGCGGATGCCCAAGCTAAACATTTCTGAGTGTGCTCCACTACATTTCTGGATGAGATTAGCCTTTGAATCAGTGGACTCAGGAAATTGTCCTCCCCAGTGTGGGTGGGCATCATCCAATCTGTTGAGGGCCTGAACAGAACAAAAAGGGGGAGGAAGGAGTAATTTGCTTTGTTTTTCCCCGACTCACTGACTGAGCTGGGACTCCTCATCTTTCTCTCTGGCCCTTGGCTTGAAATTTACACCATTAGTTCCTCTGCTTCTCAGGTCCTTGATCCAGCTTTCCTGTGTCTCCAGCCTGCATGTGGCAGATCGTGGGTCTTCTCTACTTTGATAATCACATGAGCCAATTCCTCATAATCTCTTTAGGTAGATAGATAGATAGATAGATAGGAAGATAGATACATAGATATCTCCAGAGAAATAGAACCAGTAGGAGATTATCTGTCTGTCTGTCTATCTACCATATCTAATCTATCTATCATCTATCAGTCTATCTCTCTATATATATGTATCTATACCTGACTATCACACAATATCAGATGACTTTATAAATATATCCCTTCAAGCAAATCTGACACATGATGATTTAGGATCCTAGGATCTGTTGATCCTTGTCATTAACGGAATAGAAAGACAGTAACTATAATTTGGTAACTATATTTTCAGGTTTTCAGTTTAGGTAAATGCTGTCCCTCAATAAACACTCTAAATGGCTTTAGTTTTCAGTGTTTCATGTCAATTTTGATCTTTAGTACAGCTTAATAACTTCTTTTTTGTATCTTTCTTATAATAAAAACACAGAGAGCTTTTGAACTTTAGACACTGCAATGTGTTACAACAGCACATTTGTCTTAGATTCTAGAGTAAACTGAAATCTCAAGATTAAATGAGCATGTATCAGAGAAAATCCTAAATGGCTGGGTTAAAGTTTACAGTTATGAAAAATTAGGAAAATCATTCATCTTGTAAGGTCTGCACTATCAAACTGACAGTCTCAGAAGTGAGAACAACGTTATGACGTTACCACATATAATTTCATAAAAGCAAAACTTTATTTAAAATATACATATACATAATTTTTAAATGACCTCACATTGAATGACAAATACTTTGCTAAGGTACTTTACACGAGAAGTCTCATGTAAAGAGACTTCTCACAACACTCAGGGTTCTTTCATGCCTCTGTCTCCCTTGAAATAACTGATATGCTGACAGGTTAAAAACTGGCCCAAGATCACATTGGCAGCGGTGATAAAGGCAGGATTGAGATTTAGCATCAATGATTTATTCTTCATCCAACCAATATTTATTGAGTGCTTACTAGGTGTCACGCCCAGTTCTCGTTTCTGGAGATACTGAGGTGAATAAAACCTCAAAATCCCTGCTGTGAGAATTGGGAACACAGTTGAGTCTAGCAGTTAGAATTGATAACTACTTCTTCCAAGGTTAGGTAGCATTCTAGCCTGGCTTTTTTATAAGTTTAGCCCTATAAGATGATTTGTTCTTGCTGATGGAAAAAGGTCCCAAAACTCACCTTAAGTCTACAAAGAGTGGAAGTCTGGACTAAAGCTAAACTCTTCCAGAAAAACAAACAAACAAACAAAAACCAAATAAAAAAACTCCCTTTGAAGTAGCTATTTCCTTAAAAAAATAAACCAACCAACCAACACACACACACACAAGTTCCTCTATATCTTTGCAAATCATCATCCATGCTGGACAAACTTTATGAGCCTGGGGAAATGCCCTTTACAATGCATGATTGCCTGGCCAGTGGACTATTTTTCTCTATTACAGATATCTGGTTGCAACAATTTTCATGTGATCCAACAAAAAAAGACACCACAGTGCATTTCTATAATACAGTGACCTGAATTTGCTGGGAAAGACTGTAGTCCATCAGGTAAGGCTTTTACCCCCTTAGCAACCAGATTGCCTTTGTGCTGCAAAATATAACAACCTCTGCAGTAGCCTGACCTACTTGCAGAGCCCAAAGTACATAGAGAAGCACCTGTATCTCCGAACACCACGGCCCATATGTACATCTAACCCATAGCTCATGGTTCAAGGTTGCTGCTTGTTATGTTACACTGGCAAGTAGTCTCAATAAGAAATTTTAAAACAGTGACATTTCCCCATAGATAGTTTCTGTACCCATCTAAACTTTCTATAATTTAAAATACAGCACAAGCTTTTCATATGGAAAAGCATTGGGATAGACAAATAATTGGATGCCTTCAGCAGTAATCATGAATATATAAAAATTTAAAATCATCATTATTACTATACTATATACTTACAACGATGAATACATTCTTTATTTCTATTTTCACACACGATGATTTATGATCTTTACATTTGAGTCCCGTTTTACAGCCTTAATACATACATATTATATTAAAGGAAGTGAAAGAATCTTGAAATAACATTTCCCTCTCCTCCAGGTCTCTGAGATAGCACCCATTTCTTTTACCATTTGTTGAGAAAAAGCTTATATGATTCATAGTATGTTGGACTTTTAAAAAACAATGCCCAGGAGGTTTGAGCTGTGCATAAATAATTTAAAACAGACATCATTAGAATACTGGAGTTTATATTCATATTAAAAAAAAACTACCTAGTTCTCTTGAATTTTATGGAAGTAAAACGCGAAGTCTTCCTGAACAGTCTTAGGTAAACACAGCACCATGGACAGGGATAGATGGGAAATTTCAGTGCGAGGCGTCATGAAAGGAACAGTGAGAGTTGATGAGGCCCTCATCTTACATCATTTAGTGAAACTGATTGCTGTCGTCTCCTTGAACATCTCATCTTCTTACTGCACCTCATAATCTTGACTGTGAAATAGACATGTATATATTATGTTTTTGTGTCTTATTATTGGTGGAGGTTTTCTCTTTCCTCTCCTTCTTGGCACTAGGGACAATTTGATGACAAGCAGAAAAACAGGCCATTGGATAAAGGCTTTGGACTGAGAAGAAAGAGAACAGGGTGTCCGAGTTCTGGCTCTGAATGACCTGCATACATTTTTGTAATAGGACAAAATATCCCACATCCTGGACCTCAGTTTCATTATCTGTAAAAAGGAGAGCAGTAGACCAGATGATCTTTGAAGTTTCACTTTTGGCTGCAAAATTCTATGATTTAAATCTGGTGTTAGCTATGGTAACTATGAAGCAAAATGATAGCTGTAAGAGGCTAATGATTACGTATTCTGTAACACCAAATTGATAAAGCAAAAGTATAATTGAAATTCCTTCAAGAGTCATCCAATTGCTCATGGGGCAGTACCGTGGCAAGTATAATATTATTCCCCACTCTTAATGTTTCCTTTCATTGAAGGGATATCCATCATGCAACACTCCTGGCATCTCTCTGCACTATCACTCACTCTTCTCGTGGGGAGATACAGTGATTTGTCTAGATACAGCAGGTGAGTGTAGAAGGAGAATCAGGACAGGGTCGCTAGCCCTTCCCCTGGAATCCCCTTGGGAGCTGGTGTCCCTGCAGAGAATGTGTGTCCTGCTCTGTTCCTTTATGCTATCCGTTAATAGGGCCAAGGCCCTACCTGGGGAGCTCTGTCGTCACCGTGGGTAAGTTTGTCTAGTTCTGGGGTCTAGTGTTAGGAAAACTTTTGGCTCTTAAGTCCAAGCCACATTCTGCAATATCCACTTTCTTAGTAGCAAACACGATATTTTGATATCCTTGTGTCTTATTTTTGGGGTCTATTTCTAAAGTAGTTCGGAACTTGGATGACATGCTATTTTGGGGGCTCCCTGAAGTCTCAATGAGCAGCACTAGATTGTAATAACAGATGACTTTGGCCATGAACTTTCCACTTAGATTCATGCAGGTCTTCTCCCAGCCTTGAATGTCTCTGGTAAGGTCTCAACATCATCACTGCAAATTCTGGCATTTGGTATGCCAGAGATCATCTCAGCCAACAATTACACAGCTGCATGGCACCCACGGTTCTAAAATGGAAGCCAAATATTTAAACAATCACCACGTGCCTTAAATATATTGCATCCAACTTATTACAGAGCTGAATCAGGATGGGAAGGAAGAAGCATTTATTACATGATGTGGATGTTGGCTGAAATTTGAATAATTGATCTACCTTTATTACAATTTGTTTTCCCCCTGAATCCAGAAAGAAGAACAGCTTGAAGTCACAGAAACTATATAGTTTAATAAATATTTGAGGGCCTAGTATAATGTCTGGACTTCTTTAGGTACTAGGGGATACAGCAGTGGACTGAATGCACAAAAATTCATGTCCTCAAGGAACTTGTATTTTAGTGGGAGGAGACACAATAACCAAAGTAAACAAACAAATAAAGGAAATAATTAAATAATGTAAATAAATGCAATATAGTGGTAGGTACAGTGTCTGGAGTCAAACAGCCTGGGGTCAGGGCTCTATCACTTATAGGCCATATGACTTTTAATGTCTATGTACCTCAGTTTCCTCATCTGTAAAATGGGGTTAATAAAACTTTGGAAGGTTTATCATGAACCAATGCCCAGGGTTCTAAGAACTGCAAGAGGGCCATGTAACTGAAGAGGAGAATACAATAGAGAGGGGTCGTGGATTGGGACACCTTAGAAAAAGAGCCTAAGACAGGAATTCAGGTGCCTATGGTTTATCGAGGATGTGCTCTCAGGAAAAAGAGAGAGAGAAAAGCAGAAGAGGGCAGATGAAGGAGTTAAGCAAGCATGAGGCCTCAGCCGGTGCAGACTGGCCCATGGGGAGCTCTGGAGCATGAACTGCACTGCAGAGTGTGTCGCCCCCTTGAGACCAGCAGGCGGGCCTTTTGTACCCCGAAATCAGTGATTCATTGGCAGTGGGCTGCCAGGGGAGATAGTTCTCAGTCCCTTTGTGCTGCTATTACAAGAACCACAGACTGTGTAGCTTATAAACAACAGAAATTTATTTGTCACAGTTGTGGAGGCTGGAAGTCTGAGATCAAAATACCAGCATGATGGGGTGAGGGCCCTCTTCTGGGTTGTAGACTTCTCCTTGTATTGTCATGGGGTGAAAGGGGCTAGGGAGCTCTGTGGGGTTTCTTTTATAAGGGCACTAATCCCATTCATGTGGGCTCCACCTTTTGACCTAATCACTTCTCAAAGGACCCACCATTGCCTTGTGGGTTAGGATCTCAGCATATGAAGTTTGGGGGGAGGGGGTGGACACAAATATTCAGACCATAGCACTAGGCTAAAATCAAGGTGTCAGCAGAGCTGCGTTCCTTTCTGGAGGCTCTAGGCAAATGCTGAGAAGAAAAGCTGCCGGGGGCACCTAGCTGCCTCACCTCCACATCCTCAGTGATTCAGGTCTGGCTCCAAAACAGCACGTCCCCCACACAAAGCAACAGCCTTGTGGGGAGCCAGCCCCACATCCTCAGAGGCAGCATAAGGTAGCCACAAGAGAAGTGTGCTATTTAAGAGTCAGGAATGAAGCAGCAACCATCTGAAGGTTGGTAGAGGGAGTTAGGGGCAGTCACTGAGGTGCTGGTGGGTTCCGCTTTGCTCTTGGTTTTCCCACGCCAGGTCCAGCTCTTCTTCCCAAATGCAGGCCCTACTGACCAGCAGTGATCCCAGACCTGCCAGGAAATGTTTTGCTGTGACCTAACAGAGGTAGAAGCCACAAAGGGCCGACAGCCTTCCAGAGACCTCTCTACCAGTCTCTCCCGCTATTGATTTCCACTTAGCATCCAACTTGTCCACCTGCACCAGGTACTTTTCTCTGGTACTTTTTGGACCCGTTCTTCCTCAGATCCTCCCAAAATTGTGTAAGGTCTAACTCCATAATAAATAATCTATCCCATAATACTCAGAGTGGTCTTACTTCTCTGATTGAACTTTACTGGTACAGGAGGGAAACATAATTAACTTCATCTTATTATATTTTCAGGGATATTGTATCATTCCTTATAGATTGCCACACAAGACACCTTTCTGGCTGGCTGAAGAAGAGGCGTGGTGGGGGGCAGCCTTGATTCTGCACTTCAGAATGGTAAGATGCTTACCACTCTACTTTTTATGACCTATGACATAATTACAGGAATTAAGGTAAGGATTATACTTTAGATATTCACATGAATGTTTTCATTTCAATTGTCAGGACCCCACCTTCCCACCCCTAACTTCTAGGAAGAACAGGACTAGGTTTAATAATCTGTCAATGAGTTGCTCATTTTCTCTCTTAATATCACCTGGTTCAACATCTAAGTAAATTAACATCGCTACCCTGTTAGCTTTTGGGAACAAAGGGAATCTGTGAAGATTTTTCAGATTCAGGAAAGAATCTTGTTAGGGTGTTGAATATGTGCAATATTTATTTTTAGGTCTAGTTTACAGATCTAAAGTTACTTTTGCTCAGGAACAACAACCAAACCCCCCCCCCTCGGTTGCTCATAGATTGTTTATGGTACACTATTTTTAAAGTGTACTTTATGCAGAAAATAGTAATATTTAATACTTTAAGTTATTTAAAAATTTTTGAATATATAGACAGGCGACAGTAAAGAAACAGGGTATAAATGTGGACTAAGTTGTGCATCAGTAACAATCCCCTGAATCTTAGTGACTCAATGCCATAAAAGTTTATTTTTCACTCATATTGCGTGTCTAATGCAGCTTGGCAGGTGGGGCTCTGCTCGCTGAAATGTCTCAGGGACTGTGGTAGACAGAACAAGGGCCCCCAAAGATGTCCATGCCCTAAAACCTAGACTGTGTAAATATATTACCCTACATAGCAAAAGGTGCTTTGCTGATGTGATTAAGTTAAGGATTTTGAGATGGGGAGATGATCTTGGATTATCCAGGCGGGTCTAATGTAATTACAAGGGTCCTTTTAAAAGGGAGGCAGAGGGCTTCCCTGGTGGCGCTGTGGTTGAGAGTCCGCCTGCCGATGAAGGGGATGCGGGTTCCTGCCCCGGTCCGGGAACATCCCACATGCCGCGGAGCGGCTGGGCCCGTGAGCCATGGCCGCTGAGCCTGCGCGTCCGGAGCCTGTGCTCCGCAACGGGAGAGACCACAACAGCGAGAGGCCCGCGTACCACACACACAAAAAAAAGAGGGAGGCAGTAGTAGGAGATGTGACCAGGGAAGGAGGAGCTTGGAGTGATGTGAGGGAGGGTCACAAGCCAAAGAGCGCAGGCAGCCTTAGACAATTTTTAAAAGGCAAGGAAATCGATTCGCCCCTGAAGCCTCCAGAAGGAACCAGTCCTGTCGACACCCTGACTTCAGCCCAGTGAGACTGATTTTGGACCCTGACCTCCATAATTATAAGATGATAAATTTGTTTTAAGACGCTTAATATGTGGTAATTTGTTATAGAAACAACAGGAACCTAATACCCAGACCAATATTCAACTTTGACAAATGCTTTCATGGTCTCTAAAGCAGAAAAGAGAAAAGTGGTCAATTATGTGCCTGCTCGAAAAGCTTCAACTAGAAGCAACGCGTATTGCTTCTGCCTACATTTCATTGGCTAATGCAAGTCACATGGTCATACTATCTCCAAGGAGGTGGGGTGTGCACAAACAGGAAGAGCAGAACTGGAGAGAATAGGACTTAGGACAGTGAAAGTGGGACTCATCCCAGGAAAACTGATGCACACAATCAGGATTAAAACAAAAAACCCAGGGCTTCCCGGTGGTGCAGTGGCTGAGAGTCTGCCTGCTGATTCAGGGGACACGGGTTCGTGCCCTGGTCTGGGAAGATCCCACATGCCGAGGAGCACCTAGGCCCGTGAGCCATGGCCGCTGAGCCTGCACGTCCGGAGCCTGTGCTCCTTAATGGGAGAGGCCACAGCAGTGAGAGGCCCGCGTACCGCAAAAACAAACAAACAAACAAAACCAACAGTTCAAAATTTCTCAGTAATAGATTTGGAGTAGGCACTGGTGAGTGAGGCAGTGGCTACCAAGACTTCACCTAAATCCCAACAATGGGAACATCCAACCTCTCCTGGGTTCCATGTAGCTACAAGAGACAGCCCAGTGACTTCCCTAGTGGCACAGTGGTTAAGAATCCGCCTGCCAATGCAGGGGACATGGGTTCAATCCATGGTCCAGGAAGATCCCACATGCCGTGGAGCAACTAAGCCCCGTGCGCCACAATTACTGAGCCTGCGCTCTAGAGCCTGCGAGAAACAACTACTGAGCCCACGTGCCACAACTGTGGAAGACTGGATGCCCTAGAGCCTGTGCTCTGCAACAAGAGAAGCGACCGCAATGAGAAGCCTGCGCACCGCAGAGAAGAGTAGCCCCCACTCACCGCAACTAGAGAAAGCCGCGCACAGCAACGAAGACAAAAATATAAATAAATAAATAAATAAATGAAGGAAGGAAGGAAGGAAGCAATGTTATTTTAAAAAGAGAGAGAGAGAGAGACAGCCCAGCCTTGACAAGAGGAGATGGGTCTCTGAGGATCGGTGTCAGTGGACTCGAACTGCTTTAGTCCAGGTGGAGTTCCCAGGTCCCTTGGTAGCTGGTTTTTGGCTGGGTTTGGCCAGTGGGAAGCACTGGTAGGAAATTGGTTGGTGGGAGGAGCCAGGGTGTTTCTCCCTCTGCTTTTCTCCTTGGGTGAACACAGGGACTGTATCTCTCCTTATCTGCTTCTGCTGGATCAGCCCGTTTTCAAGTTCCAACTTCTGCAATGACCCTAAGCCATGAGTTCTGTTAACTCTACCTCTTCCTTTTGTCCCTTCAGCCTAGGGATGGGTATAAACTTTATGTTTTTGCTAATCTGTGAATTACATCTTTTTTTTAAGCCAAGCCTCTTACATCATCTGTGTAACCAATTCCTTACATTAAAATTCCAGTTTGTTTCTGGTTTCCTGGTTGGACCCTCGTTGAAACACTGAGTAACCCAGAATCCGACAAGCACCCTACCCACACCGACAACTCTGGATAAGGGAATGTCTATGTGGTCCTAAGCAGTAGGTGAGGAAAAACTAGTGAAAATAACAGGATTCAAGGCAGAGTAGGTACATCGCATGCAATATATAGACTGTATAGTTCTTTGTGGTCAGGGCTGTCTTGTGCATTGTAGGATATTTAGCAATATTTGGGACACACTTATATTAATTCAAATTGAACTAGGTGTCATGCATTTTCATTTGTTCAATCTGGCAACTTTAATAGAGAATGAGCTCACATGGAGAGCTGGCTTCAGTGCTGGGCTTTGCAGGAATAAATATGGGGGCAGGCAGAATCAGTTTTGGAAAAAAATCAAGCACTGGAATCAGACCTTGATTGAAGTCTTTGTTATAGGCAACAGTTACTGTGACTGAGGCAATCACGAAATATGGATTAATCCAATCAGAGGACCCAGGAGAGTGAAGGTTCAGAAAGATGCCAGTGCGTGCGTGTGTGTGTGTGTGTGTGTGTAAGTGAATTACAGAAACTTACCTGAAATAATGGCCCAAATTCAGCAGTTGCTAGTGCAATGTTCTCAATTATTTGGGAGTCTAAAGATATATAGATGGTAAACTAATGTGTTTTTTGAGGACAGTGATGGAAGACAACAGTATCTGGCCAAGACCAAACGTCCAAAGCTGGTGAGCTGTCTAAACCAGTGGTTCTCAGCTGGAGGCAATTTTGCTCCCCAGAGAATACTTGACAATGCCTGAACACAGTTTTGATTGCCACAGATGGAGGCAGGTGCTTCTGGCATCTAGTGTGTGGAGGTCAGCTAACCACCCTACACTGCAGAGGACAGCTCTTAAACTCCCAAACAGCTCCCAACATCCCCCCAAAGAATCATCCAGTCCAAAAGGTCAATAGAGCCGCCGTTGAGAAACCCTGGTATAAATACATATGGGAAGTCAGTAGTCAGCACACATTCCATAAAAGCATACACAAAATGTGCCATCCTAAGAGTGAAACCAGATAATAATGCTGGAATTCCATGAGGACAGATTCCAAACTGAAATAGAAGCAACTGGCACCACACAGCCCCCTCATTTGTCATCCCATATCTGGGATTTAGCCACCTCTGCCCAGAGACAATAAATCGTCACTATGTGTGGTGTGTGCATGGCATTGCTATCCTGTGTGTATTTAATCCGTATCCCTAAATACAGTGCTATTGTTTCTTCAGGGTGATTTATTTTTGCATGATACAGGAGATGGATATATGCCTGACAATGTGGTTCAAGTTCAAGGAGTTCACTGGGGGACGTTGTGAGCTAAACCAGGGCAAGAAGACATAGCTGAAAACCAGTGGAGTTCTCAGTTCTTGGAAAAGGTAACCAAGAGTGTTTATTAAAGCTCTGTCAGTTCTAGGGGATGTAAAACCAATCCAGCTGGCTTAAAAAGCAAAAGAGGATAAACTGTGTCATGTAACTGGACTGTTCCTGGGGTATCTCATAGGACCAGAGGAGGAGCTGCATGCACCAGCGCCTGTTCCCAGGACTGGGCACCACTGGAATCATCTGATTCTCTCCATCCATTTCTCCATCTCTGACCTCATTTTGCAGACAGGCTTTCTCCACAGGGTCCTGGTAGAGAAGATGGCTACTGGCAACCTAAATGTCACATCTTCCCAACTTAAAATTTCTCTTTCCCGTTATCTATATGGCAGACTCAGAAAAGGTCTCTGGCCCTACTTGGGTCATTGCCCATGCTCCTGGATCACTCGTTATGTCCAGGGAAATGGATACTAAGATTGGCCAAGTCTGTGTTATGGGTCCACCCCTGTCATCAGGAGTGAAGTTACACTTCCACAGAGTAGAGGTGTTTGGTCCAGGGTAGTGTCTCCAAGGTAACCTGCACAGCCAGGGATGAAAGCCCTCACGATCCAGCTCCTTCCAGCAGTCGGGTACCAGCTAATACAGTCAAGAAGTGTCTGGAGTAGAAGAAACATAGTAATGTGGTCCCAGGACAGTGATTCTAATTCCCTCCTCTACTAACAAACACAGGTCTGTCTGTAAGGGTCAAATTCTATTTTTCACTCTGGAGTTTCAAATGATCTATAAATTTATCTCCTCTAGTGGTTGAACTGCCAATTGGTTGTACATGCCTTACTAAATGCTGACTCGTAGGACTGTCTGTCGGAGCACCATCCCAGGTTAATAAGAATAAAGAACATGGCACTTTTCTAGAGCAGTGCTCTTTGAATAAAAATTCTGGGAAAAGCACTTTGAGAACTGACTGTATTTCTAAAGATTTCTTAATAATGATAATTTCTCCCAGCATGAGCAAGAATAGAGATCTGTGTTTCAGAATAAATGGGTTATGTGTCCTAGCAACCTGGAATTTTAAACTTTTTATTAGTCTTCCCCTGCAATTGGCACATGAAAGGGGAAAAACACAAACATCATTAAAGAGAGAGTTTATGTGTGAAGTGTGAGATATAAGAGCTCTTCATTTTCTCTTGCAGCTGAGTAAATCTTTGGAGTCTTGGCTGAATTACAGGAAATGAAATGTACAATTAAATTGTGGCTTGACAAGTTTATTTACCCAAGGAGGGTCTTAATTATTGTTGATTTTTTTGCTGTTTTAATTAACTTAATAATAAAGTTGATATACTATATTTATGTAATTATGTTGAATTTATGAAATTTATTTCTCCTTTTATCACCCTACTTCAAAAGGAAAAAGCAAATATACAAAGAAATGCATACAATGAGCTTAATTGTTTAACTGGGCAAGAGTCAACAGGGATATTAATTTATAGGAATTATCTGGAATTCTTCATTGCCTTACTTGCAACTGGGATTGATTTTCCTCTTTTTTTTTTTTTTTTTGCGGTATGCGGGCCTCTCACTGTTGTGGCCTCTCCCGTTGCGGAGCACAGGCTCCGGATGCGCAGGCCCAGCGGCCATGGCTCACGGGCCCAGCCGCTCCGCGGCATATGGGATCCTCCCAGACCGGGGCACGAACCCGTATCCCCTGCATCGGCAGGCGGACTCTCAACCACTGCGCCACCAGGGAGGCCCTGATTTTCCTCTTAAGGAAAAATTTCCCTTTTTTTTCTGAACCAAAGACTTATGATGATTAAATGAGATAACATATACTCAGTATTGGCATAGAACAAGTTTTCAATAAGTGTTTCTCTTTTCAGCTCCTTCCAATAACTAGCCATCAGGCCTGATGATTTAGCAGAACAAGTAGTTCTCAAATTGCGGAGCATATTGGGATCATCCCAGAAACTTGTGAAATATTCCACCCCCTGGTGCCCACTTTGGAACCACAGGATCTGAATTTCCAGATCTATGTCCAACAAGCTCTGATGGACACCAACTATCAGAGCCACTGATCATAAGCTTTGTTTAAGTCAGAGCCTGCAACAACTTCTGGGTTTGTTTCTTTGGCTCCCAAGAATTGAATGAATTCCGTATCCATTTTAAAGAGAAATTTGGAGCTAGAAAGGAACTTAGAGAGTATTTATTCCAGTTCCTTCTATTGCAGTTGGAACTGAATCCCAGAGAGGCTAAGTAACTTGCCCCATGGGGACACCCAGTCAATTGCTGTGCATGGTGTGTTTGCCCCCTTGGCCCCATCCCACACCAGAGCTGACTTTGAGCATTAAGTTCTCCTTGGCTTCATGTAGTGGAGACATTGACTTTGGGATCAAATTTACCTACTTGTGCTGCTAATACATAGACGACTCCATCCTGAATACGTCACACACATCCTATGTTTCATACTTCGTACAAAATTAGCTTCCCAGTTCTAATGGCTGGTTATTTCTCACTTTTATTACCTGATATAATTACCCCTGCCCAGTCTTCTGCCTGGTGATGTGATTCATGACTGTTATTAGCAGCAAGCCTGAATGCACTTTGAGAGGAGCATTATGAGCAAATATCATCAATCAAATACTGTATAATCCCATTTGATTATTTTAATCTCAGGAGCGTGAGAGATTTAGGTAGATAACTTTGGAAAGGATTGTTTCCTTTTTATAGCTTCAAGTCAAGTTGCCTTTGAGGAGTATAACGTCCCATTTTTCAAGTTTAGGGGCAGAAGTTTTAAGTGCCCACCCATCTATTTTAGAACTGCATGATACAAACATTGGATGAAAGACCACCATATATGATTTATGGTGATGTTTTTGAAGTTCAAGTCCTAAAAGTGAATGAGAAACTCAAAATTAGGTGTAATTAGTGTCTCTTTCAGTTATCTGAATTGATCTATCCTACCTGTAACTCAAATGATTATGACTGGAAATTAGCACCTCTCAGGCTACGCCTTACTGATTTCTGAGCCATTCCCAAGGTGTACTTCATGTCCTCCCATCTGTTTCTGCCGCTGTGGCCTCGTCTGTGGCTGACCTTAATGGGATTCTTCCCTGTTGGCCGAGGCAGTCTTCCACTGTTAACTGATGCTATTCCCACCACTATTCATGGCTGGAGGGGCACGGCCTACACTTCTGTCTCTTCATTCCCTATACTTCTGTTTTAAGGATAGTTTCCTGAAGATTTGATAGTAATGAAAGGGAGGTACAATACCCGCAGAGAGAGACCAGATCAGCACTCAGCTTCTCTAAAAAGTCTAAGCCCCTACTTAACCCCAGGTTTCCCTTTACCAGGCTGGGACAGCTCACTTCCTACTGGAAAGTTCTAAATGCTTCAGGGTTTGTGCCAACTGTCTCCCATCCCTAGAAAGAAAAGGGAGTTTCTTCCTCACTTCTGTCTGTGGTCTACTTGCCTTAGACAATTAATCTATTGCCGAAAGATTGAGAATTAGAAATGCTCTTTCCCTCAAGGGCAACGATGATACAGGAGAGAACGGTGTGGCTCTCATGCCCCGACAGCACAGTCATACCATGGCCTGATGTTAGTACATTTCCCAGAAGCTGGGTTATTCAGTCCCCAAACCGTGTATGAAATATCAAGAACCCAACCAGGTTGAGCTGTTCCAAGCTCCATTTAGATAATTCCATCTCTTCATCAACACTTCATAAACGGGCATGCGTAGGGGTCCAGTCTTCCCTGAAGTCATGTTACACAGAGAAACATTCTTCAATGCAGTACTTTTCTTTCTTTTTTTTTTAATGCTGTACTTTTCTGAGTGTGGGTATTAATGTGCTTACTGTGAAAACCACACCCCAGGGATCCCTCCACAGCGTGGCTGATATTTGGTCGCCCTCACATCCCTCGTGTGCAATCCTCCTAAAGCTGCAGGCCTGGCTGGACGGGTAAGCCCAGTGGGGGAGGCCCTAGGAGTCAGCCTGCTGGGACACAGGGCACAGCAGAAAAGGGCAGAGGACAGATCTGAGGGGCAAGTGGAGAATAATCAGCACAGTGCCTGAGGTTGGAGTATTCAGGGAGAGTCTGATTCCCTGCTGGAGACTTTAGAACATCATAACTCAACAAGACCTAGGGTTTTCCTGAAGATTGAGTTCAAAAACTCTAACCTGGCTGTGTCTCTGTGTGTGCCTGTCTGTGTGTGTGCCTGTGTGTGTATGTGTGTACAAAATCTGTGTGTGTGTATGTCTTTGTGTGTATTTGTTTGTCTGTGTCTGTGTGTGTATGTCTATATGTGTCTGTGTGTCTCTGTGTGTGTATGTTATGTGTGTGTGTGTGTGTGTGTGTGTGTGTGTGTTTTTCCCTGAAAGCAGGGTCTTGGGCTGGGACAGAGAAGAAAGGAATTTCTGGGGTGGAGGACCCAGAACTCACACTGTGATGATTCTGAGTCTGAGAGGCAGTGGATACCCTGCCCTGGCCTGCCCAGGCATCTTGGGGCTAAGTGGCACCTGGGAAAGCGGTCTTGGGAATCTGAATGACTGTGGTTTTGATTAGGCAAGGCAGGCTTTGACATGGCATAGTAGCATCACCCTTTTTTTTTTAAATTTTATTTATTTATTTTTGGCTGTGTTGGGTCTTCGTTTCTGTGCGAGGGCTTTCTCTAGTTGCGGTGAGCAGGGGCCACTCTTCATCACGGTGCACGGGCCTCTCACTGTCGCGGCCTCTCTTGTTGAAGAGCACAGGCTCCAGATGTGCAGGCTCAGTAGCTGTGGCACATGGGCTTAGTTGCTCCGCGGCATGTGGGATCTTCCCAGACCAGGGCTCGAACCCGTGTCCCCTGCATTGGCAGGCAGATTCTCAACCACTGCACCACCAGGGAAGCCCACATCACCCTTTTAAAAGAACCATCAGGCCAGGACTGCCTCTAATATTCGAGGGCCTCAAGGCAATAGACAAACAAAAGCCTGCGTACCATATGTCCAAATCTTCAGAAGTCACAAATCAAGCTATGTCACAGCTTAGCCCTTGTGCCAAACACGGCCACAGCACTCCCCAGGGATGGTCCTTGCAACCTGGAAGCTGAAGAAGCCACACCCTTCCCCTGCCTGCTAGTGGCAGCCTAGCTCTGTTGGTGCAGCCATGACAGACAGGCCAGGGCAGACTGGGGTCTGGGCTCAGACTGCTGTGGGCAAAGCCACCTGCCTGACCAGGGACAGGGACAGACGTGGGCCCAGCTGACTGGGGAGTTCTCAGCTCTCAGCACTTCCAGCAATAGAGCAGAAGGATTCTATTTTCAAATTACTTTGGAAAATTCCACAAACCAACTCTCCTGCCCACCTCCTTGGAGAGTCACAATTTACATTACAGTATATAGTAAAGATTCTGATGGATTATATGAGAAGAAAATCTGCTGAACTTTGTTTAACTCAGCATTTCCCAAATGGGTCATTCTTTTGGGAACCTTCCTTTTCTCTTTAAGCCTTATTAATATCCCAGGGCACCAGAGTTCTCCAGCACACCTAAGGAACTGCTTTTTTGGGAAGGGTTTCTAGACCTCAGATGCAGAGCGCGGAGTGAATCATAATTCGGTCTGTAGCACATAATTGTTCCTGGTTCATGCCAGGCCCTACTCTCGTTCACTCTTACATTTATCCAGAGCCCATGATCATTGGGGTAAGCATGGTGCTTTAGGGCTCACAGTACTTTTAGGGGTCCACAAAATAATTTCTTTTAAATCAGAAGTAAACATGTGCTTTCAGGTCAAAGTAGATTTTTTGGTACATAATATTAATATATTCACCTTTATTCCAAAACAGTTGTAAAATATGATTATATATATATATATATATATATATATATATATATATAGTATATATTATATGTGTATATATACACAACTATAATATATATATATTTGGCTGTGCCACAGGGCTTGTGGAATTTTAGTTCCTCAATCAGGGATTGAACTTGGGCCTATGGCAGTGAAAGCCTGCGTCCTAACCAGTGACCACCAGAGAATTCCCTTTAATATATTTTGTCTCGATGAAATGATCCATGAATGCAAAAGGACCAAGGGCCTCTGGAAATCAGAATGTGGCCCTGTATTTATGTATCCTCCTTATCTTATATCCCAGTCCTATTGTCCCCAACAAGCAATGCGTTTAACGTGTACACTTATTTCTATTTGAATATTTTTGAAAATATATATTGTTGATTTGTGTAATGTATTTTTCATTTACATGATATTTTATTGTTCTGTTTCCTGCAATTTTCACTGAGCACCATGTTTTTATGATCAACACATGCTGCTATAAGTACGTTCAGCTCTCTCTATTTTTTATTTTATTTTATTTTATTTTTTGCGGTACGCGGGCCTCTCACTGTTGTGGCCTCTCCCGTTGCGGAGCACAGGCTCTGGACGCGCAGGCTCAGCAGCCATGGCTCACGGGCCCAGCCGCTCCGCGGCATGTGGGATGTTCCCAGACCAGGGCATGAACCCGCGTCCCCTGCATCGACAGGTGGACTCTCAACCACTGCGCCACCAGGGACGCCCAATGTTCAACTCTATATTATTGCGTCTACCTGCTGCAAAATACTCTATGGTACATCTGCACGTTTTACCAGTTCACTCTCCCAGCAATGCACGCCCACACTCCAACTCCATCTCTATACTGCAGTGACCGCCGTGTACATTCCCCTCATGGTCCTGGGTGGGAAAGTCCCCAGGATATATTCTCAGAAGTTAATTTCTGAGCCAGAGGGCACATACATACTTAATTTGGCTAAGTTATACCAAAAGTCTCTCAGGGAGAAATGCTGTTTTCATATTTTTCCTTTTTTTGAGCTGGTCATGTCAGGGTTTGCTATCCATTATGTTAGCTTCATAAAATAAATTGGGTAGTTCTCCTTTCATATTCTGGAGCAATCTGTATTGTACTGGAATTCATTGTTCTTTGGAAGTGTGAAAATATGGGCAGTATGACTGCTTGGGGTTAAAGCCAATTTATACAGGCAGTTCTCTGAAAATGTTTTATATTTCTTCCTTGGCTATTGGTTCTAATAAATTTTAAGAGCTCTCAATCCAGTGTTGGCACCTAGGCAGGAATAACTAGGTCCATGTGACACCAAGGTTGTATTTCTGTTATTGATGACTTTGTAACTTGGTGTAACGCCTGTGTTCAATGGTTGCTCAGTAACACTATTGATGGGCTTGCAGTTCTTAGCTTCCTACTGCAGAGCAGGATTTCATTCTCTGTATGTGAGATAGGTCTGCCCTGGTCCAGGAATGGGCTTTTTTTTTTTTTTTTCATCATCTCAGAGTTTTGTTTTTAAGTTGACAGTGATGTCTTATACTTTTTGGCATAAGTTTTTACATATTTAAATTCTCAAAAAGTTTTCCCTACTGAGGAAGCCAAGGCTGGCAAATGATGACTTATAAATCATGTGAATCATTCTGATTACCCAGAGGACATTTTTTTCCCTTAATATTAGTCATTCCAAAATTGCACTTGTATCACAAAACTGTCCTTTCCTGAATCGTGTGGGATAAGTGTGTGACCCGTTCCTCTCTAATTACTGCAGTTAAGATTAGTATGTTTTCAAAAAGGAAGCTATCTGTAAAAATGATGTGAGAGTTTTCCATTTCTCAAGTTCACTTGGCAAGTTACATTATACAGATATCTTCCATTTTAAATAAACTCACTGCTGTACCTATGTTAAACTTATAGAATTATGCCAAAGGAGGCTCATGTGTTTCCTAAGAGTTTTCTCTTGTATCTATCAAGAAATAATTCCCGCCCCCCCCACACCCAGGAAATATACCACGAATTTTGTCAGTCATTGAGAGAATAAGATTTACTCTTCTGATATTAATATTATAACTTATTTTGCTGGAATACAACTATTATATAAAAGAAAAGATATGACAATTGGATTCTAGGATCCAAAGTGACTCAGAGGTCAACTTTTCTTCCTTTCACTTTTTCCAAATGTAACCTAAAATCCCATAGGCTTAAAGAAATTTTCCAGAAGAAAATCTTTATATGAAAGCAACTGTGTCGGGCTTCCCTGGTGGCGCAGTGATTAAGAATCCGCCTGCCAATGCAGGGGACAAGGGCTCAAGCCCTAGTCCGGGAAGATCCCACACGTCACGGAGCAACTAAGCCCGTGCGCCACAACTACTGAGCCTGCGCTCTAGAGCCCGTGAGCCACAACTGCTGAGTCCGTGCACCACAACTACTGAAGCCCACGCACCTAGAGCCTGTGCTCCACAACAAGAGAAGCCGCCTCAAAGAGAAGCCTGCGCACCGCAACGAAGAGCAGCCCCCACTCTCCGCAACTAGAGAAAGCACGCACGCAGCAAGGAAGACCCAACGCAGCTAAAAATAAATAAATTAAATAAATTTTAAAAAGAAACGGTGTGGACTTCATATCATTAATTCTGGAGAGAAAAGCACAAAGTCCATTTTCTAATCTTAATTTGTTGTACTTGAGTATCTTGTGCTGACTTCTGGCATCAGTGGGAGTTTGGTGCTTTCGTCCATTAATTGATTTTACAAGCATTTATCGATATTTGCTTTTTGGCAGGGATATAGTGGTGAACAATTACAACCACAAAAAAATAGACCCTGCCCTCCTCAAGCTTACATTCTAATGGAAGAAATAGACAGCAAACAAAGGATCAGGGGTGGTTATAATTCTCTGCGGTTGCTGTGTAGAGTGTGGAATGTGATGGGGTGAGGGGGAAGAGGCACGGTGGTGACAGCAGACAGAGATGACCAGGACAGAAGTGGTGGCTTGGCTGAGAGCAGTAGCAGTGGAGAAGGAGAGAAATGGACAGATTGGGGATAAGATTTGAAATAGAGCTACAGATCTCCAACATACTATATGTAAGGCTACCTTGGTCCAGCTTCCCAGAAACAGACTGAGCTGGAGATTTTGGGGCAGGAGTTGCTTCCGGAGTGTTCTCAGAACGCCTGTGATGGAGTGAAGGAAGCAGGGTAGGGGAGTCGAAGTTGAACTGCAGTGACAACAGAGGCCTCAGCTGACCTCAGGGGGAGAGCTGAAGTTGGGCTGGCCCTTCCGATATGTCCCAAAATGAAGCGAGGAAGGGGTGGGTCTTTGTCCCCCTCATGAACAAGTCATTGGAAATGGGCTGCTCAAGGAGAGGACCCGGGCCAGGCAGACCCCTTCAAAACAGGCAATTCCTGGAGAGGGACTCAGCTGGGATTTGTCAGGAACCAGCATTCAGTGGCTGGGAAAATAGGTGCCTAGGTCCTAATGGGGGGCATTTGGGTGGTGCATCACACCATCCACTAGAGTACACGTAGCTCTCACTTCCCTAGCAGGTGTTGTGTTCTAACCTAGACTGATGATAAAATTGTAATCTCAAATCTTTGAATTCTCAAAATTGAGTGAGCATCAGAATCATCTGAGAAGTAAAGTGCATATTCCTGGACCCAATCAGAGGTCTGTGCTGTGACCAGAGATTCTTCAGTTTGTTTTTTTTTTTTGCGGTACGCGGGCCTCTCCCGTTGTGGAGCACAGGCTCCGGACGCACAGGCTCAGCAGCCATGGCTCACGGGCCCAGCCGCTCCGCGGCATGTGGGATCTTCCTGGACCGGGGCACGAACCCACGTCCCCTGCATCAGCAGGCGAACTCTCAACCACTGCACCACCAGGGAAGCCCGAGATTCTTCATTTTTAATGAGTATTTTAAGTTATTCCGATGCAGGGGTCTGCAGATAACACTATGGGGAAAAAAAATCTTGTCTTAGGTACAATTCTAAGAAGTGGCCAAGACTTCCTGCCCCTGGTGTACATGCCCTGCTTAATCTCAGGATTGTAAATTGGTGGATTTTACTCTTGTGATTAGATTACATTATATGGCACAGTGGATCTCAAGGTAGGGAAATTGTCTAGGTGGGCCTGACCTAATTACATGAACTCTTTAAGATCAGGGAGCCTATAGCCTCATCATGTGAGACACTTCACCTACAGAACAGTGAGTTGATAAATGGATATTCTTTTAAGCCACTGAATTTGTGGTGTTTGTTATGCAGTAACAGAAAGTTAATACAAAAATTATTGCATTAAGCATATCCTGGAGACAGAACAGAGAAGAAGTAGACTTGGTTCTGTGACTAGTTGTTCTAGGTGAGAGCATGGCAAGGAAGGGAATGTCCCCTTAAGTTCTTCCCAGTTAAATGGAGATGATATGCCCACCATGCCTCCCTCATGGGATTTCTTGGGGTGGGAAGGCCCAATTCAGGTATAAACATAACATACAAAGAACTGAATCGTTATTACAATATGAGCTCTAGCACTTTGACAAGATTCTTCATAGTGATTCTTCCAAATTGAATATATAGATTTTTGAATGAAAAATTTCTTGTGTACCTTAAAGGTATATAGAAAGTACTTCCTCTGACTTTGAAACAAACAATAGAGCACCAAGCTACTCACTGGCTTGTCTGCCCAGTGCCAACACACCGTGGAACCCGGGTGAGCAGAGACTCAGGGTGCACTCTGCGCCTGGAACTCCTCTTCCTTGCACATTGTAGGGCTGGGTCAAGGCTCTGTTAATGGGGGCAACAAGGGTGGACAACAGAGGGTGGAGTTAATCAGGATCCAGCCAGAAAAAGAGAAGACACATTGGCTATTACAACAGAGGAAATATAATGCACAGAATAGGTGTTGGAGGGCTGATGGGGCAAAAGGGAACACTGGTGTAAACAGATAATATGGCTTCCCTGGTGGTGCAGTGCTTGAGAATCTGCCTGCCAATGCAGGGGACATGGGTTCGAGCCCTGGTCTGGGAAGATCCCACATGCCGCGGAGCAACTGAGCCCGTGCGTCACAGCTACTGAGCCTGCGCATCTGGAGCCTGTGCTCCACAACAAGAGAAGGCTGCGACAGTGAGAGGCCCGCGCACTGCGATGAAGAGTGGTCCCCGCTCGCCGCAACTAGAGAAAGCCCTCGCACAGAAACGAAGACCCAACACAGCCATAAACAAACAAACAAACAAACAAACAAACAAATTTATCCAAAACAAACAAAAAAAACAGATAATAACTACAGGAAGTACTGATCACCACTTAGAACTGTGGGAAGGAAAGAAGAGGTTGGGTTTAGCGAAATCTAGAAATTCAGAGGAGGGACCTTTGGAGCTGGGATGCAGATCTCTGAGGAAGAAGCCCAAGTGGTGCTGGCACCACTGAAGAGGTAAAATGAGGCAGGTTCTGCGCACGTTGAAAAAACTGGAGTCTGGAACAGCTACTGCTGCTGGGGCAAACAGCCACTGCTAGGCTCGCAGTCTCTTTAATACCCCCTTTTGGCAAAACCCAGTAGGGGAGCAAGCAGGCAAAAGGAAAAGACTGTGTGCAGAGTCCAGCCACAGCATCCCAGAGCAGGTTGTGAAAGGGTGGGTTTGGAGTTAAGAAGTAGTACCTTAATAACCAGCACAGGTGATTTCCAATGCAGCCAGGGGACTCTGATCTCATTTGAAGGATTCAAGACAGTGATTGGAGATGGGAATGGTGAGAGAGGGCTGACTTATTGTCAACTCCCCCTTTGCCCTAAGAAAAGATCCAGGGTCTAAGGAGCCTGAAAGGGACAGCTTTCTGACAATAGAAACCCTGGGTTGGAGAGAGAGGGATGAGAGTGGTAGGTGGCTGGCTAGAGACTACCTGCCGGGGCATGTTCATATGAATGATGCTCTCCATCAGAGCCAGGCTGGTGGACTAAGCTCCTGCTTCTCCAGTGAGGGTACTTGTCCCCCTGGAAGAATGTCAGGAAGTGTAGAAAACTATAGGATGAGCATGATGCATCTTCTAGGAATGTCGCCTTTTCTGGAAGGTTTTAGGGAAAATATTTGAAGAAATCTAGGGGTTTGAAAGTGGTAATGGTGTTCTTGAGCTATTTGGATATTACAAAAATCATAGTGGAAACTATAGCCATAATAAAGCTGTACAACATTCCATACATCATCTTTTGGGGATGGAATTATGTTAATTCCTTCAGGTGACACTGGCTGACATACAGGTCTACATGCGGAGGCCCCTGAAAATATTTTCATATTAAAAATGTATTGTGGAATGGGGTGCAAATTTTACTTTTAACGCCAATATATAAGATGTCGAAGCAAATGTGTGTTTGCAATAGACAACATCAACTGCCATCCTTCCTTCCAGAGTCCTTGAAAAAGTTTGGGGACTTCTAGTCATTATAATCTGTCACCTGAATTTTTTAATGCTCAAGGAGGGGTCTCTATTTTTTTTTTTTTTTGTCGAGAAAAGACTTTTTCTTTTCTATTTGAAATTACAAACATTTATTTTATTTTAAAAATAAATTTATTATTTATTTATTTATTTATGGCTGCGTTGGGTCTTCGTTGCTGCACGTGGGCTTTCTCTAGTTGCGGCGAGCGGGGGCTGCTCTTCGTTGCGGTGCACGGACTTCTCATTGTGGTGGCTTCTCTTGTTGAGGAGCTCGGACTCTAGGCGCTCGGGCTTCAGTAGTTGTGGTGCACGGACTCAGTAGTTGTGGCTCACGGGCTTAGTCACTTTGCGGCAGGTGGGATCTTACCGGACCAGGGCTCGAATCTGTGTCCCTTGCCTTAGCAGGTGGATTCTTAACCACTGTGCCACCAGGGAAGCGCCTGAAATTACAAACATTTAAATTATACAAATTAAAACTTAGTTTTCTTCATATTAAATTTAGAAATCTTGTTAGACTTTTTAATCAACCTACTAAAACAAGAAGAGTCATCTTTGTTCTCAGATTAACGGTAGATTAACTCAATTTGAACAGATTAAATCCCCCGCACATTGGTCACACTTATAAACTTAATTAAATTCCCTTAAATATTTTAAATTGCATTTGTACATTTAATATATTTAATTTTCTTAAGTGTTTCAAGTGCCCAACAAGGCAAATTTATGACCTAAAAAGCAAAACCTTTCTAAGTACTTAGATAACTCTCATATACTAAATAAATGAAATTTATAAATATAGTTATCTTTTTGTTCTCTTAAATATTACAATGCTGGTTAAATATTTCTTCAAGGTTTCTTTTGTTTTTTAACTTAAAATTAGAAGTCAAAAACCAATTATACCTTTCAAACTGAGTTCACAGGCTAAGCCACCAGATTTTCTAATCTGCCATGTTCTCTAACCCTTAAATAACCTTGATTATTACAAAACTGATTCCAAAAGTGAATATAAAATTATGAGTTATATGGCTTTGATTTGCTTCTTCATCTCTGTTCAATTCTAACCTTTTCCAGGGTTGAAAGGCATTTTCCCAAATACAGGAAAACAATTGTACCATCTTGGGTGGGTCCATATGACAGGATTAACCATTCCTGACTATGACATGGTTGGGATTTTGATCAGGGTACAGACCTTTGGGCTCCATGCATCACAAATGATCATGTTGGATCATTTTTGAAGATGGAGGTTTGAAACCCTATCTTGGGTTACATTTAATAAATTTATTTTCTGGTTATTTCTATTCTATACTCTTTTTTAAAAATTGAGATAAAATTTGCATATAACATTGTGTAAGTTTAAGGTATACAAAGTGTTGATTTGATACACTTACATATTGTAATATGATTACCACTGGTAGCACTGGCTAACCTCTCTACCATGTCACAGAATTACCATTTCTTTTTTGTGTGGGAATAATTAAGATCTATATCCTTTCATTTTCTCCTCTTGTCTGATATATTAGTGCCTTCTCTTGTCTGGGTCTGGTCACCACTTAAAGACATTTTCATTTCTTATCTTCTGGTTCTCCCAGCAGAGCATTATTCTGCTGTGGTGGCAAGATAGCAGGTGTGGGTACATGTGGGAGAAGGCCTTCCATCTCACCCTCTGGATACAACCGCAGGTGCAAAAAACACTTACTCAGTGTGAATGAACCAATGCGTTTATAGGAGGAGCCAGGAGAAGCAAGAGTCAGCATGCCTCTCCCACTCTCACTTTCCTTTCTGCCGTTGCCGCTGAAGGGATGTAAAATTTGTGCTAACCAGATAGGGGGCAGAAGAGAGTAAGGGGCTTGGGCTCTAAAAATGCCTCTTGATGTACACCCCCAAAGGAGTTAGGAACTTGGCATGTGGCTTCAAACAGATTTGGATTTGAATCTTGCCTCCACAATTGAAGAAAAGCATGGAAAAGTTATCTGACCTTTCTGATCCTATTTTCTCAACTTTGAAGTCTCCAACTCATGTCATGATTGTTATAATCATTTGAAATTGTGTACATAAAGCAGACAGCATTGTGCCCAGCACACAGTTCACTATAATTGCCAATTTATCGATTCATTTTTCCATCTCCATCTTGCTCAGTGTGCTGTCTCCGGCACTTAGCATAGAGCCTGGCACCAGCACTTGTTGGATGGATGACTTCCTATCCATGACAATATTTGGGGCAGCTGCTAGAACTGTCAATGTTGCATGCCACTTGTATTCGAGTGACTTGCTTGGGCCATGCATGGAGCATCGGTGTTATATGAACGCTATGGTGATTGTTTTGTGTGATGTGTGTTTATGTTGTTGGATATCAGGGTAAAGCCGCAGTCATGTATACAGAGTGAGGTCAGACCTGAAGGATAAGAGAGTTCATTGTGTCATCAACTAGGTAAAAGGCCTCTATTGCAGAATTGTGTGGGAGAAGTGTAGGTGGGTAAGAGAATGGTCATCTTTCTTTCTCTTGGACTTGACCACAGAGGTGTCAAGATGACTGGGAAGAGATTGTGACAAGGTCTTTACATGACACCCTTCACATATGGCCACTTTCTGAGTCTTAGCCCTATCTTATTCTTTTTTTTTTTTTTTTTTTTTGGTGGTATGCGGGCCTCTCACTGTTGTGGCCTCCCCCGTCGCGGAGCACAGGCTCCGGACGCGCAGGCTCCGGACGCGCAGGCTCAGCGGCCATGGCTCACGGGCCCAGCCGCTCCGCGGCATATGGGATCCTCCCAGACCGGGGCACGAACCCGTATCCCCTGCATCGGCAGGCGGACTCTCAACCACTTGCACCACCAGGGAGGCCCAGCCCTATCTTATTCTAATTGCCATCTGAGATAGCTACACTCTGACTCCAAAAGGCTGGGATTTCTTCTTTCTCTTGGCTCTTAACCGGTTACCAGGGATTCTCAATTTCATCACTATTGACATTTTGGCCCAGATAATTCTTTGCCGCAAGGGGCTGTCCTGAGCATTGTAGGAGGGAGCAATGGAATGCTCTACTCACGAGATGCCAATAGCATCTCTACAATTGTGACAATAAAAAATGTCTGCAGACATTGCTGAATGTCCCCTAGGGAAGCCCGTTTGCAAACCACTGAACCAGACTGTTTCTTATGTTTTTTGTATTTACTTCCCTCATATGCCCTTTGGCACTTTGTAAAGTCTTCTTGAAAATTCTATCCTAACTGTGCTAAGGAGTAAGGAAACATATTTTGCATAAGCATAAACCAGGTCCTTAAAGGATCAGACTGCGACAGCTACTGAGGTTGATGGTGGCGGTAAGAATCAAAGCAAAAGAATCCTAAGGGGAATTAATTGAAATGAAGTTTCCCACCTGGAACTTCTCTTCAAAGTGTTCGACACTAAGATGGATGGTGGATTCGCTTATGTTGATTTTGGAATTTTTTCCACTCTGAGGCAGGTGCACATTTAAGAAGTTCTGAATAAATGTCATGTCCCTTTATGGAGGCCTAATTAGAGCTGGGTTTCGTAGTTTTTAACTGGGAGGGGAAAATACAAAGGGTAAAAGTTTAACGTGGCTGAAAGCCCAAGAAAAAAAAATTTACGAAGTGCTTTATGGCCTTTCCAGCTATATCAGAAATTAAGAGAGAATGATGGTGCTGTTTCCTGGTAGCCAAACATCTGGAAATGTTTTTCCCTTGTTTTCATGGGCACCATGGTTGACTCACAAGGGACTCTCCCTCTTGGCATCTTTTACATGGAGTGCTAGTTGCAACTTGTTGGCAGATAAGATTTATGGATCCTTCAATTCCCTACACTTTCCTTGTCTTTTGAAACATTCTATCCAGGCCCCAAAATGCAATCCAGTGGAACAACACAATGGGGTGGCCTGCAAAGCAGGTGCAAAGTTTTGGAAGACATTCCAATACAGGTATCTCTGGGCAAGTGACAAGTCAATAAATGTACGTCCTAGGGCTAATTTGCATTTTTTTAAAAACCCGAGATATTGTGGAAGAGGTAGGGGACAGTTTGCGTATTAAGTTGAGTTCAAGAGACATTATTTTTTATTTTTTTATTTTTTTGTTTTTGCGGTATGTGGGCCTCTCACTGTTGTGGCCTCTCCCGTTGCGGAGCACAGGCTCCGGATGCGCAGGCCCAGCGGCCATGGCTCACGGGCCCAGCCGCTCCGCGGCATATGGGATCCTCCCAGACCGGGGCACGAACCCGTATCCCCTGCATCGGCAGGCGGACTCTTAACCACTGCACCACCAGGGAGGCCCAAGAGACATTATTAAATGATGCAAGGGATTGGGCTGGACATCGGACTAGACGTGGGAAATGGGAGGGGAGTTTGGTCAGGCAGAATCGCTTTTGGAAACGTCCTCAGGTTGTAAGGGAGTGAAGTCAGGCATGAAAATAACTGTGATACACTTTAATACCCTGAAGAGGCAAAAGGCTATGGGAGGGAGGAGCGGGGAGAGGCTACTTGTGATCCAGAAGGATGTGGGATGACCTCATGGAGGAGAAAGCATTTGAGCTCTGTAGGATTTTGACAGATGGAATTAGGTGGTTGTGGAAGGGCCCTATAGCTGCAAGGAATGGAAGAGTACAAGCAAAGGAACAGAAATGTGAAAGAGCAGGACGTGTTCTGGGACTCAAGTGTGGCTGGGTACTACTGGGGGTAGACAGGATGATTTTAGGTGGGCTGTGCAGGGCTGGCACTCAAGCAGTAAGAACCAACAGAGCATTGCTGCTCATTCATTGTCCCTCTGCTATTATGGATTGCTAAATGTTTCATATATAATCCCTAGGTACATGGATACATTTTAAAATGTTAATCATTATATTCAACTGTGAATTCAAGAACTGCTGTATAATATAAATTTTTCTCTTAAAATACATTTATTTAGGAAGAAAAAGTGAGCTAATTTAAAGAGAAAATTAAATAATAGAATAGGTGGATAAGCAAATCCTGAAGATGGCAAGTGAATGACTGAAGTTTGGGAAACAGTAGACCAGAGGCACAAGAGATTAAAGGCAGAGGACTGGTCAATAGCCATTGGATTGACCGTCTTTGCAGTCACCTAGATCATGACCAGTATTTGTGACCTGTGGCATAACAAGTGTGTAGTACTGAGCCCATCCAACATTTACATTTTTAACCTTTAACCTTTTTACTTTACTGTGCATGAAAAGCTCTATTCAACTTAAAGGGATTTCTAAAAAATCATATACAAAAGCTTGCTAAGCCTGTAATTCTACTTATGTAAATATTTTGAGCATTTCCTTCTAGACTTTTCTCTACTTACCCATGCATATATTTGATAAAGTTGGGATCATACTTTGTAAACTGTTTTGTATCTTCTTTGGCCATCTATGATAGTTTCATGAGCATTTTCCCACGTTACTCTATATTCCCTCAAAAAGATTTTTTCCATTTGGAGGGATGTACCATGATTTAATCATTCCTAATGTTGGACTTTTAGGTTGTACCCAGTTGTTTGGACAGATAACAAAGTTGTTAGAAACAGCCTCTTTATGTCCATCGTTAAAAAATGTACAAATAGGGGCTTCCCTGGTGGCACAGTGGTTAAGAATCCGCCTGCAAATGCAGGGGACACGGGTTCGAGCCCTGGTCCGGGAGGATTCCCACATGCCGCGGAGCACCTAAGCCCATGCGCCACAGCTACTGAAGCCCGCGCGCCCAGAGCCCATGCTCCACAACAAGAGAAGCCACCACAATGAGAGGCCACCACAATGAGAGGCCCGTGCACCACGACGAGGGGTGGCCCCTGCTCGCCACAACTAGAGAGAGCCTGCGCAGCAACAAAGACCCAACGCAGCCAAAAATAAATAAAATAAATAAATTTATTTTTTTAAAAGTACAAATAATAAGTGCTGGCGAGGGTGTGGAGAAAAGGGAACCCTCCTACACTGTTGGTGGGAATGTAAATTCATAAAGCCACTGTGACGAACAGTATGGAGGTTTCTCAAAAAACTGAAAACAGAGCTGCCATATGATCCTGCAGTCCCACTCCTGGGCATATATCTGGAAAAGACAAAAGTTCTAATTTAAAAAGATACATGCACCCCCAGTGTTCACAGCAGCACTATTTACAATAGCCATGACATGGAAGCAAACTAAGTGTCCATCAACAGATGAATGAATAAAGATGATGTGGTGTATATATAAAAAAAAAAAAAAATATATATATATATATATATATATTACTCAGCCATAAAAAAGAATGAAATCTTGCCATTTGCAGCAACATGGATGGACCTAGAGATTATCATACTAAGTGTAGTAAGTCAGATAAAGAAAGACAAATATTATATGATATCCCTTATATATGGAATCTAAAAAAATGATACAAATGAACTTATTCACAAACCAGAAATAGGCTCAAAGACATAGGAAACAAACTTATGGTTAACAAAGGGGAAAAGGCAGAGAAGGGATAAGTTGAGAGTATGGGATTAACAGATGCATATTACTATATATAAAATAGATAAACAACAGGACCTACTGTCTAGCACAGGGAGCTATATTCAATATCTTGCAATAAAATATAATGGAAAAGAATCCAAAAAAAGAATATAGATATATACATATATATGTATAACTGAATCATTTTGCTGTACACCTGAAACTAATACAATATGGTAAATCAACTATACTTCAATAAAAAAGAAATAGCCTCTCCTTCTTAAAATGTACAATTAGAGTTTTTTTAAGTATATTCACAAAATAGTCCAACCATCAACATTCATTCCACAACATTTACATCACCCCAGGAAAAAACCCCATAACCCATTAGTGGTCACTCCCATTTCCTCCCTCCCCCCCACCAGCCCCTGGCAATCACAAATCTACATTCTGTCTCTATAGATTTACCTGTTCTGGACACTTCATATAAATAGAATCATATAATACGTGGCCTTTTATGACCAGCTTCTTTCACTTAGTATAATATTTTCAAGGTTCATCCACACTGTAGCATATATTAAGAAAGCATTAAAAATCCACTTATCTTCCTTATTTAAAACAAAACAAAACTTCTAGTTAGCTTCTAACGGAAAGGTGTCTCCTCTCCTTTCCCCTCTTCTCCTTTTCTTTCCCCACTCCTCTTTCTCTCATTTATATTCCCTCTCTCTCTCTCTCTCTTATGAAAAATAATTGTCTGCCTGCTCTGGGTTCTCCTGACTTTAGCACATCTTAACTATGATGTCCTTCACCTCTTTGCCCTTTTCTGCTCCAGTCTCTATTTCTTCCAGGCTAATTTAAAGAAACAAGAAGGAACAACCTCTTTTTTTAGCTACAGCTTTCTCATCTGTATCTGCTGACTGATCATAAGGAAACTTACCTTATTCTGGGAATGATGGTAGAGGACTTCCTTTCGGGACAATGTTGTATGAAGAGCAGGCAAGCACTATTTTGCAGCATTTTCTTAACCTAGAACACACATTTACTCAGTGCATGGCACCATCGGGGATGCTCTGTGGCATGTGAAAGTGGGAAAACCAAAGACCTGCTTTAGGTAGCTTGTATTCTAAGAAGGGATCTAAAACGTTCTTGATAATTCTGCTTCATAGTCATCCACTGGACTACACTTCTTCATAGGTTGGACCCATGTTCTGGTTCCAGAACACCTGCAGTGCTTTGCACAAAGCAGGCCTTATTTTTGTTAGGATGTCTTAAAAGAGATACACATAAAGTGCTGAGAAAGGTCGGGTGAGGTAGGGGTTAATTCTGGCTGGAGAGACCTAAGTAGGCTTCATGGAGAAAATGGTTTCTGTGGAAGGCAGTGAAGGAGGAGTAGGATTCAGGCCTGTAGAGCTGGAAAGAGAATTCTAGGAAAAGAGGAAATGTACAGAGGTGAAGTGGTGTGAGGCATGGAAAGGGAACCATGAGTTAAGTTAATGAGGAGTTAAGTTTGAAATAAACAAGAAATGGGCTTCCCTGGTGGCGCAGTGGTTGAGAGTCTGCCTGCCGATGAAGGGGACACGGGTTCGTGCCCCGGTCCGGGAAGATCCCACATGCAGCGGAGCAGCTGGGCCTGTGAGCCATGGCCACTGAGCCTGCGCGTCCGGAGCCTGTGCTCCGCAGCGGGAGAGGCCACAACAGTGAGAGGCCTGCGTACCGCAAAACAAAACAAAACAAAACAAAACAAAACAAAACAAAAAAACAAGAAGGAAGTTCAGAAGCTCACATCAGATGTCTCAAACTTCCAAGTAAGGAAAAAAGCAAATGTGTCTTCAAAACATGAAAGGAATGGGGGTGGAATTTGGGTCCAAAGGAGTGTGGAAAAGAGTTTGGCTGTAGGATGTGGGTTGGAAACTCAAATAGACACAAGACATGAGATCTTGAGGTGTTTGTGGGTCATACGTATGGAGATATCTACAAATATTGAACCATCTAGATTATAATTCAACCAGTATCTTAAATATATTGGTGCACATATTTTACATTTTAATAATTTACTTTCTATTAAAAATTAAAGTATAGCATACATTCATTTATTCATCATCTAGCAACAAATGTTACTAAACACTGTTCTAGACTCTGGGGACATAGCAGTGAACAAGATAGACAAGATTCCTGCCTTTTTGAACATTTACATTCTAGTGGGGAGTGGGGAGACAGCAAAAAAAAAACAAAGCAAGTAACAGAAAGGTGTATAATAATAGCACAGACAAGCATAGTTAAACATCATTAATTCAAAACGATTTACTCAAAATAATACACAAACATTAAAAGGCTGTTTCCTAGCTAACTAATACCATTTCCTAATATAAATATTAGAAAAGCCAAACATGGTTCATTTACGAGTATTTTCTCAAACACTTCATATGTCAAATTCACAGGGTTTTATTGTACCAAAGTAAAAAAGTTATTCAGCACAATATGAAAGGCAATTTGAAAATGTCTGGGACATTTCAACACAGGGTATATCTGTAATTAATATCCAGAAAATCATGCTAAGAGTTATAGCATCTTGGTAACAATAGATAACACTAATTTTTTCCCCTTGAATGTATTTATGTACATATTTAGATGCATAAGATGCAAAGATACATAAGATACCATTCCTACTTTCAAAGAGCTCCTAGTCTGGAGGAGGAAAGAATCCATTAGAAAGCTAACAAAATATACTGTAAATAACTGGTCCAAGTCCCAAGGGAGGCAAGCTGGGCCTTCCCTTGAACCTTCACTAATGTCACAACCTGGCCTTGAAGGATTTGGAGAGGGGGTGGGAAAGGTCTGCTTAGGTAGAAAGAGCTGCATTAACAAAGGTGAGGAGGAAGCAGGTGTAGAGAAAAGGAACTAATATTTATTGAGTTCTCAGCTCAACCTTAGGTACATAGTAGATACTCTCTAAATGTTTGTTCAGTGCCTAGGCATCTTTGTTGAAAAAGGATCATTAGAGCCATTTTGGAGATAAAGACACTGAGCGTCAGAGAGATGAGATCATATTTCTAAAGTCACATAGCTAGAAGTTGGGAGATTTAGCTATTGAGCCCCAGGCTGTCTGCTTAACAAACTTCTGTTCTTTGCCCTGTCCAGATGGGTGGCTAAAGTCTAGGGTGTGTAGTGAGGGAGCAGAGTGGGCATTGTAGCTGGAGGGGAACTTAGACACACAAGGTGGGACTGGACTGCAGCCATCCCTAAATGACATTCTAAGGAACATATGCTGTTCCTAGTGGGAAGCCACCAAAGATCTTAAGGTACAAGAGTAATGTCATCAATCTTTATTTTAGGAACAAAGTAAGTGTGATAGAGTGGAAGTTAGGGGGTGGGAATGGGGGCAGTGGCCATGAAAGTAGACTGATAGACAAGTTAATGCTATTGTACAGAGCTGATGAGGATGAGTAGATCTGAGACTGAACAGGGGCTGTGGAAATGGAGACCCAGGGGAGAGAGGCCTGGAAACATGTCACCACCATTCACTGACCAGACAGATCTGAGGGAGGGGAAGGGAGACATGATGGTGCTGGGATGTCTAGTTTTGGTTTGGGTGATGTCATTAACTGAAACAGGGTAAATAAGAAAAGGAATGCAGTTGGTGGGCAGAAGATAATATTTTGGACATTTTGAGTAGAGCCATCCAACGAAAGATGTATAATGGACAGCAGGAAATATGAGATGAGTACAAAGGAGACTGGCTGGAACAAGAATGTGTTGGAAACCACTGGTCTCTAAGAGACAGGGCCAGATGATGGGAGGGCCAAGGAGAGGTGTAGAAGGAGAAGAGAACAGAGGAGAGGAGAAAGGCAGAGGAGGGGAAGTCAACAGTGGAGGCTAAGGAAGAAAGGCAGAGCGGTACCAGGAGACCCAGAGAAGGGTTATGGAGGCCAAGGGAAGAGTCTGAGGGGAGGTGGAGTTGGCTGATTGAAGGTTTTCAGTGACCTCACTGAAATCAGCTCCCCGAGAACGGATGGAGCAGAAGCCAGGGTGAGGAGTGAAGAGTAAGTGAATGATTAGGGAAAGACAGTACAGTCGATTCTTTCAGAGTTTCACAGCAATGAGACAAGAGACTGTGTAACTTGAGGGGAGTACAGAGTAGAGAGAAGTCTTAGTGTGGTCTCGTGGGAAGTTTGTGAAGTGGCATCTGCCTTCGTCAGTCACCAGAGGAGAAAAATGAGTGAAGCACAGTTCTCTCTCTTCCATTCGTGGTCAATGCAGCTTTCCTAACATGGAGCGGAGAATCCGACTTAGTAGCAGCATCCTTTCTACCACTTTTAAAAGACCGGAGTATTGCAACATTGCTGTTCTTGGGGTATGTCCTACTGATCGCTTTATAATGATGTTCTCTTCGGGAGGGAGAAAGACAGGACTGGACTTGTAGCAAAAGGCTGTAGCAGGTAGCCAAGTGCCTCAATTCTGAGCCAGGCTGCTGAGACTCAAAGCCCACCTCTGTCACTTGCTGTGCAACCTTAGTCAGTTATTTAACCTCTCTGTGGCCCAGTTTCCTCATCTGAAAACAAGACTAGTAATAGTGCTACAATAGTGATGGATTGTTGTGAGCATTACCCGAGTTAATAAGACAATATGAAGAACTTGGTATAATGCCTGGCATAGAGTCAGCCCCATGGAGGTATTAGCTGTTATTGTTAATAGTTACGCCAAAGATCTTGGGCATCAGTGTTGGAAAGGACCCTGGGGTTTAACTAACCATGACCTTTTCACCTGCCACCAGCCCATGTTACTGCTATGATTGCTTTGGCTGTTCTTCACCAACATGAAATTCTTTTAATTTTGCATGAAACAGACCTGCAAATTAATATTTGCTCTTTCAAGATTAGAAGAGGCAGTCCTTAAGTAGAAAAACAATAGACTCCCCTGCAAGGTAATAAGGAAGAAGACACTCTTTAGGAGAAACTCATTTTGGTGTAGTAAAATTCTGAACAGTGCTCATAACAGTATAACCAAATACATAATTATAATACTGGGGATGGATGGGTGTCTACGTGCAATTAATTATCTGACTCTTTTGATTTATTTTAACTGTATAGGGAAGCTATGTTTATGCTTCACATCTTTCTTAAAACATTTGTCCTCTAAAACATTCCAAAGCACCAAAGTAAAACCTCTAGCCCAAGGCAGTATGCAAAAATAACCTTTCATTTTGCTGTTAGCTTTGATGGCAATGCAGTCTATTATTTGGAATTACTCTACTTCACTGTCCCCTGCTGGTCAAGGCCCAGGACAACCCACAGCTCCATGACCACGCTGGTCAGCTTCTAATTATGTGCTCCCCAAAGGCTGCAAAAAGATAGCCCAATTTCTTCTAATTAAGAAAATACATTGCTATTTTAACTTACATCCTGGCCAAGTCCTGGTTTTGTGCGACCTGTAGCTTATTCAGTTTGGGGGACCCTCTTTAAGATGAAAGAATAAAAAGTTAGAAACACAAAATCAGATGTGGAAGAGAATATCTGTTTTTGAATGAGAAGAGAAATAACAGGTTACAAATTCCAAAATGCTGACAACTACGACAAACACCACGCATCCAGAAAAATAAACTATTTTTTATTAACTAGCTCTCTCACACACCTCCCTAACACTCTTTTTCCCTGCATTAAAAACTTCTTTGTCTCTTAGTAAAAAAAAACGATTTTGTAATATTTTCTATGGTGGGAATAGAAAGATAATTCAGATTTTCCTTGATCATGGTTCATCAAATTTTTTTACTGTTGATAGTTGAGAAGAATTTCTCTCAACTTCACAATCCATTTGTAGTGTTGTGTGCATTTTAGGTTGGTGGTCAAATTTGGGGACATTTCTATGATTCATGTATGAGATTTCAGGACATTTTCTAACTTTCTTGTATAATATATAATCTTGAATACTCTTTGAAATTGAGAGCACTTATTAACCAGTTTATCTCTATGTCCCCCTTGTAGTGGTATGATTTCTGTTATTTTTTTTTAGATGGCAGCACTTCATGTCAAATTAGCATGATATCTAAATATTGTTCCAATTAAAGGTATTTTCACTTCCCTCCCTTAATGGGATCATCAAACAATCCAAAAACCAGTTTATTACTTCTATTTGAAATTCGTCTCTTCCTCTTGATGAATTACTGCTTTTGGTATGATCTGAAATTTTTTGGTCACAATTTGCTTTTCAATGTCAGACTAATTTCTCTTGGTTTCTTTCTTCATAGTAACCACTTCTGTTTCATATTCCACTAATTTTTTAATCCAAATTTTCTTTCAAAATGATAACTATGTGAGGTGATGGGTGTGTTAGCTAACTTTATTGTGATAACCATTTCACAATAGATATGTATATTACATCACCATGTCGTACACCTTAAATTTATACAACTTGGTCAATTGTACCTCAATAACGTTGGAAAAAAATGTTTTCTTTCAGTTCTTTAATAAAATAAATGACAAAGCAAATGATGTTTGTCGCTTCTCATTTGTTTTACTGAAACTTTGCAAAACAACTTTCAAAACTGCAGCTGATACATTCCCCACCCTCCCCAGTTTCTCCTCAGCAGGAACCATAACTGCCTGCAGTCACTCTAATGCCTTCGATATGAGGGAAATGTGATAGACAAGAAGTTGGAGTGGAAAGGGACAGCTATCTAAACCAACTGTGGTTAAAATATCTTACTTTTGAAAACTTTGTGTAAATGGATGATCACGTGAACACAGTGCTGGGGCCCCTCGCAGGGGTCATTAGCTCCACGGGGACTCTTCCACATCTCACTGTAATCCCTTCTGTTTCCAGGAAGTGCCAGAGTTTGGGGACAACTCTGTATTACTTATTGATTCCTTTCTGCTGTTCCTGTCCATGCAGAAAAGTGTTTTAATTTAGATCTGGTGGATGGAAAGTCCGTCTAAAAGAGAGAAAATTCAGAATTAGGAAATAGTTTTAAATGTACATTTAAAAAAATAGATCCACGGGCCTCCCTGGTGGCGCAAGTGGTTGAGAGTCCGCCTGCCGATGCAGGGGATACGGGTTCGTGCCCCGGTCTGGGAGGATCCCATATGCCGCGGAGCGGCTGGGCCCGTGAGCCATGGCCGCTGAGCCTGCGCGTCTGGAGCCTGCGCGTCCGGAGCCTGTGCTCCGCAACGGGGGAGGCCACAACAGTGAGAGGCCCGCATACCGCAAAAAAAAAAAAAAAAAAAAATAGATCCACAATTATATTAGATAATTTCACCTCTCTCAATAATTGATAGAGCAAGTAGACAGTCAGTAAGGATATAGTAAACTTGAACAACATTGTGAATAAACTTGTCCTAATTGATATTTATAGAACACTGCATACTTGAAAATGTACATTTTAAGGTATGAACTAGAAATCAAGAGACTGGTCTAGTTTTGTCCGTGCAATAACTTGACCTTGGGTATGTCACTTACTCATTTGTAAAATGAGAGAACTGGGGTATCTGCCTAACTAAATAACTGGATCCCTTTGGTTTCTAAGATCCCTTTAAATTCTAAAACCCCATGAACTTGATATACATATGGAACAGACACTAGGCTGATTGCATGAAGAAGGCAAATCAGACCTTTTTTATTATTTTATTTATTATTTTTTTGGCACATGAAAATTTATTACTATTGTGCTTTCACCATCACAATTTAGATCTTGGTCTTTCCTTCTTGCCTTTGTATAGGGCCAAAAGAGAGATGTTGGCTACTTTGACAACCTTAAAGTGGACTCTAGGAATGTCACCAACAGCATGACCTTTGCGACCAAATCCAGCAACTGAAACTTCATCATTTTCCTCAATAAAATTCAAGCAACCATCATTGGGTACAAAGGCTGTGATTTTTTTTTTGCCATTCTTGATTAGTTGAACCATGACTTCCTGATGGCAGAATGTGGCTGTTTGGCTTCAACCATTACTTTTTCAAGTACAATTCCCTTTGCATGAGAAGCGCCTCCAAAAGGGCTGGGCTTCAGGGCTGTGTCAAAATGGGCTTTCTTGTACTGTTTATCATGCCATTTCTGGTCTTTTCCGTGGCTACAGAGCTTCCTGACAGTACAAAAACCACGACACTTGCCCATCCTGCCGGCACCAAGGGCCTGAGTGAGAGATGCAGCACAGGAAGGACCCACAAGCCACCTCGAGCCCAGACTTTTTTTTTTTTTTTTTTTTTTTTTTTTTTGCGGTACCTGGGCCTCTCACTGTTGTGGCCTCTCCCGTTGCGGAGCACAGGCTCTGGACGCGCAGGCTCAGAGGCCATGGCTCACGGGTCTAGCCGCTCCGTGGCATGTGGGATCTTCCCGGACCAGGGCACGAACCCGTGTCCCTGCATCGGCAGGCGGACTCTCAACCACTGTGCCACCAAGGAAGCCCAAGCCCAGACCTTAAAAAAAAAAAAAAAACAAAAAAAAAAACTTGCAATAATTACTTGTAATTAGTGTGATTATTTCTTGTGTGCTATTAGGCTTGAAAACTTTGGTTTTAATAAATGGGCTAAGCGTTTGCTCTCTCTATATATTATTATATATATTATATATTATTAATTGGCTTAGAATCCCACATTCTTCTGTTATAGTATACAATTTACTTACAGCCCAGTTCTATGGTGATTACCACTGATTTAATATTGTCAAATTAATATTGTATGTATATATTTCTAGGCAGAGCATCATTGGGTCGTTAGACTTTTTATTGTTGAAAATGTGCCACCTTCTAGGGAAAAAGTACTGTTTTAAAAATAATTTAAATAAAAAATAAAAGTCTTGGTGGGAGGGAGGGAGACGCAAGAGGGAAGGGATATGGGAACAGATGTATATGTATAACTGATTCACTTTATTATAAAGCAGAAACTAATAAAAAATAAATAAAAGTCTTGTTGCATAATCTGCTTTGTATTCTCAAATTTTATTGTCTCTTGGAAAGATCGATGCTATTTCCATCTGACCAGCCAGTTTGCAGGTCTGAAAACAGGTATTGAGGCCCAAAGTGTTGGGTCCCAGATTCATTCTCTCCCAGGAGGCCCTGGGCTCCTTATGCAAATTCCTTCCATCCCTCCCTGGCAACCTACTTTGCATCCTAGAGATTTCCAGGAGGAACAGTGCCAGAGTTCCTTCTGATACACCCTCTGCCCTCCTCCAATGTCTCCTGGACAATGCATCTATCCCATAAGTAAGAGGGACTGATCAACTGATCTTTTCCAGGACAAACGTTACGCTGCAGCTTCCACCACTGGACACAGAACCAGCTGGAATGAACATCTTTGTTCAGTGGGCCTCTTGTTTCAAGTTGGCCTTAGCAAGGTCCCCATCACATAGACCACCCAGTGCACACATGGTTAGTAATGCCACATATGGCACAGACGTCTTGGCCTCTAGGGACACGTTTTAGGATAACACATCTGTCCTCTCATGCCACCTTACTCCAATTTCCCCCCAGGAGATGCTGGTGGTTTGGGAAGGAGTTGTTGGCATACAACCCTCAGATCCTCCTCCTCCTTTTCTCTCTGGGATTGCTGCAGAAAGCACATGTCATGTCCTGCAATTGACCACCCAGTAAAACTCAGCCTGGTGGGGTGAGGCCTGCGGTTTTCTAGGCCTGCCTGTGGCTGACTCCCTCAGATCTCGCACTATGTGCCAAGACACGGGAACTAAGCTAATCAAGACACGGTTCCTTCCCAGGACATCTAGCAACTATGAAGATGTAAAAATTAATACAAACTTGCGTATTGTATTACACACCCAAATTAAAACAAAAATTAATACACACCCAAAACTGGGCGATCCCAACACTTTCCCAATTTATCTACCCGCATAAATTATTCCACCTCTGGAGAGTCATCCCACAGGACTACTCCTGACTTAATTGCATATAATGGAGTGGGTGGTACTGCAGAATGTTTTCTGTTTGCCTATTGGAATGGGAGAGAATAGACAGGGAGGTGAGGAAAGAGGAGGAGGGAGGAAACTGGAAACATTTCAAGCAGACTCTGGTGCTGAACTCATTTTAACTTGCCAGGACGCTGTAGAGTACATCATCACACACGCCTCGTCCTGTTTGTGTTAAGACAGTAAGTTTCACTTGAGTGTGTCCTAAGTGGCAGGTACATTTCACATTCTTTGTCCTTGGTTTCAAGGTCCCTTCATTAGGCCGCACTGGTATGTTTGGGGAAACTTCTGTTTTAGACCAAATGATTACTCCCTGAACCCCAAATACAACTTCACTTTTCCTGACTTTTTTCCTTTTCTAGATGTCACTGCATTTACCTGGAATGGCCTTCCCCCAATTCCTGCTCTTTGTAAACTTCTGTATCCTCCCAAGCCCACCTGCCTTTGTCACCTTAGCAGATGTGAGCTTTTGCTCTGTGTAAGAAAGACCCATTCTTTGCTATTTCTGAATCTGTTTCCTTAGTGAGTTACCTGCAGAATTTTACTTTTTTCTCCAGTTTTCTCTATTGGGGACCCTGAATTGGTTTCTCACAGTTATGTCATGGCTGGAGTCTAACATACAATGACTTCACAGACACAGAAGCAATTTCTCATACTTCTCAAAAAAGACACACGTATGGATATCTACTTGATTCATTTGTTCATGTATCTTGTTTCAGTTCAGATTATATACTTTTGGAGGGATGTATATTTTGTATCTTCTAAGATACTTATTTAACAACCGATGTTCAGTTAATGGCAGAAGAGAAGGAACACATTCCCCCTGAATTCTGGAAGACATAAATCAAAGAAGTCCACCATGAGCCCCCAAAGCTTTATCCTAAAACTTTGTATGCATTTTACAATCCTGTCTGTAACATACCCCTGTTTGTTTTAACATGAAAGTGTTATGAACTGCTTATACTAGGTAAACTTAATGCTTTGAAAAGATGTGCCATATTGAATTTCTGAGTCTATATATCCTCTGATCCACCACTGCTCACCCCTGCTGTGTATTCCAGTTAAAAAAGCATGGCGACTAGAAGTTAAATAAATGTTTATGGGATGAATAAATGAATAAAAAATCTGATAACACTAATGGAAATTTTGTATGTAGGCAACTCCTTCCAGAAATTTATATATTGGGTCACAGTCTTCCAAGGGAGTTAACTCACCAGCAGGAGTATGATCTGTGTTTCTTTCAAGTCTGGCCAGCTACTGCACAGATGCAATCATTCCTTACTATAATTAGCTTCACTTTACAGGTGGGAAAGTGGAGGCTTAGGCAGATAAACAAGCACCACAGTAGCTGTGAGTAAATAGACCTTAACACCACTGTCTCTCAGGGTACCCAGGCCAACTCCCTCCTGCAGCGGCCCCAAGCGCCCCCAGTTCAGGCCTTCACGTAGTACTTTTCCTGATGGGTTGAGATTACTTGAGCACTTCAGACTCCACCCGTGGGCCAAGAGCTCCTCCTTGCTGGGACTATGTCTTGATCATCTCTGCACACTCAGCTTCCCACACGGAGGGCTCCTAGGAAGCGTGAGAATGAATAAATAAAAATATATAAATCCAAAAAACTGCTGAATGATTCTTGATTTTCCAGGCATGTCTTCTAAGTAGGCCCTTGTGTTTTTAACTTGTGCTAAGAGTACAAGTCTAAATGAAAAAGAACCTAATGTTTACATTAGAACATGAACTCAATGTTTCTCAAGACTTTCTTATTCTATTTTTACTGTATTGAAAATGTTCACTCAAGCATATCTTCTTTACTCTGGATTGATTCCCTTTCAACTCTTTGGGAAACCCTCGTGGACCAGGCCACAGCGATTGTTTTTTGTCTCTGAGAACAGGCACTCCCTGCTCTGCTGCTGCAGGAACACAGCTTGGTTGTCTTCTGTGAGGATGACATGAATAGTCTTGGTCACCACTCTTACAGGACCCTGAGTTAAATTGGCTTCAGATAGATACAAGGAAAATTCCTTCTTAACTATTTTATAGGTACAGATGGCAAATCTACAACTTGTAATGGTTTTTAAAAACAGCTTAATTGAGATATAGTTCACACACCGTGAAATTCACCTATTTATGCCAATCAATGACTTTTGCTGTGTTCACAGGGCTGTGGAACGATCACCACCCTCAATTTTGGAATGTTTCCATCACCACAACATTTCCATCACCTCTAGCCTTTGGCTCCAACTCCAACCTCTCCCCACCTCCAGGGTTGGAGGTGGGCGGAGATTAGCCATAGGCACAGGGAGAAATCTCTGCGGCAAGTATAAGAATCTACTTTGTATAAATATGAATTAGTAAAGATCATTGTGTTTTCAAGTGACAGAAATCTGAATCAAACTGGCTTGGGCAAAATGGAACTTTTTTTTTTTTTAACATCTTTATTGGAGTATAATTGCTTTACAATGGTGTGTTAGTTTCTACTTTATAAAGTGAATCAGCTATACATATACATATATCCCCATATCTCCTCCCTCTTGCGTCTCCCTCCCACTCTCCCTATCCCACCCCTCTAGGTAGTCACAGAGCATCGAGCTGATCTCCCTGTGCTATGCGGCTGCTTCCCACTAGCTATCTATTTTACATTTGGTGTATATATAAGTCCATGCCACTCTCTCACTTTGTCCCAGCTTACCCTTCCCCCTCCCCGTGTCCTCAAGTCCATTCTCTATGTCTGCATCTTTATTCCTGTCCTGCTCCTAGGTTCTTCAGAAACATTTTTTTTTTTAGAAATTTCATGTAATGTCTGAAACACTTATATTAACATATTTCCGTACAAATAACCCAAAGAAAGTTTAGTATTAGCTGCTTTTTTAATTTTTTGTTTGTTTTTTTTATACTGCAGGTTCTTATTAGTCATCAATTTTATACACATCAGTGTATACATGTCAATCCCAATCGCCCAATTCATCCCACGGCCACCACCACCACCCCACCGCGGTTTTCCCCCCTTGATGTCCATACGTTTGTTCTCTGCATCTGTGTCTCAACTTCTGCCCTGCAGGAGTGTCCTCAAGTCCATTCTGTAGTAGGTCTGCCTGTCCTGCCCCTAGGTTCTTCAGAACCATATTTTTTTTAAGATTCCATATATATGTGTTAGCATACGGTATTTGTTTTTCTCTTTCTGACTTACTTCACTCTGTGTGACAGTCTCTAGATCCATCCACCTCATTACAAATAACTCAATTTCATTTCTTTTTATGGCTGAGTAATATTCCATTGTATATATGTGCCACATCTTCTTTATCCATTCATCTGTCAATGGACACTTAGGTTGCTTCCATGTCCCGGCTATTGTAAATAGTGCTGCAACGAGCATAGTGGTACATGACTCTTTTTGAATTATGGTTTTCTCAGGGTGTATGCCCAGTAGTGGGATTGCTGGGTCATATGGTAGTTCTATTTTTAGTTTTTTTTTTTTTTTTTTTTGCGGTACGCGGGCCTCTCACTGTTGTGGCCTCTCCCACTGTGGAGCACAGGCTCCAGACGCACAGGCTCAGCGGCCATGGCTCACGGGTCCAGCCGCTCCACAGCATGTGGGATCCTCCCGGACCGGGGCACGAACCCGCGTTTCCTGCATTGGCAGACGGACTCTCAACCACTGCACCACCAGGGAAGCCCTATTTTTAGCTTTTTAAGGAACCTCCATACTGTTTTTCATAGTGGCTGTATCAATTTACATTCCCACCAACAGTGCAAGCGCATTCCCAAAATTGAGCATTTTTTCATGTTAGTTTTTATTTATTTTTATGTTTCAATCTTTATTTTATATTATCGTATAGTTGATTTACAATGTTGTGTTAGTTTCAGGTGTACAGCAAAGTGAATCTGTTATCCATATACATATATCCATTCTTTTTAAGATTCTTTTCCCATATAGGCCATTACAGAGTATTGAGTAGAGTTCCCTATGCTATACAGTAGGTCCTTGTTGGTTATCTATTTTATATACAGTAGTGTGTATATGTTAATCGCAACCTACTAAGGGAGCATTTACTGACTAACAGGATCCATGGACATTTGAGCAAGCAAACCGTGGGAAGGGCACACAGGCAGCTGGGTCTTAGAAACAGATAGAACAAGGGACTTGAATGCTGCCAAGACTCTTCTTTCTTCTCTGCCCTTCTTTTCATTTTTTCTCAGTAAAACCATTTTCCTCCACATGGCAGGAAACAGCAGCATCTCCCCCACCTCACATGGCATGCCTCCACCACCAAGGAACTTAAGAATCACTTGGAAGCTTAACGCCACCAACACGGACAAACTCCCCTGGAAGACGACCAGGCCAAACTTCAAAAATCATTATTGTTTTGTGGGGTGGGTTTTCTTCTGGGGGATAGGATGATGTTGCATTTCAAACTTAGAATAACCTATACAACAGAAAAGGTGGTTGATGACAGCAAACATCTGGCTATAAATTAAAGATAGAAAGTAATACAAATTAAGAGGTATGTTTAGTTCACACCAGGTGCTTGAAATCCAATAATAGTCATGATGTAGATATAGGGGTACCATAAAATCTGTGGGAGGTATCATGAAAAAGGTAAAAACAAGGATAAAATAAGGATAGAATGTTAATGCAGTCATATGACGAAGTTCTGGTCAATGGGATGTAAGTAGAAGCAGTGTGTGCAGCTTTTAGGAAGTTTTCTTCAGGGGTGTCCTTTCTCTTTCTCCCTCCCCTTTCTTACTCTTGATGGTTTGAATGAGGATGCAAAGCCTGGCGCTGAAGCAGTTATCTTTTTTTTTTTTTTTTTTCTTTTTTTTGCGGTATGCGGGCCTCTCACTGTTGTGGCCTCTCCCGTTGCGGAGCAGAGGCTCCGGATGCGCAGGCCCAGCGGCCATGGCTCACGGGCCCAGCCGCTCCGCGGCATATGGGATCCTCCCAGACCGGGGCACGAACCCGTATCCCCTGCATCGGCAGGCGGACTCTCAACCACTGCGCCACCAGGGAGGCCCTGAAGCAGTTATCTTGAATCGTGAAGTGGAATTTGTCTGTTGAGGACAGTGAGCAACGGGATGGAAAGGGCCTGGGTTCCTGATGACCATGGGGCCATCATACCAGCCTGGGATTACTTATGCCAACGTTATTATAAGAGAGATAAAGCCTCAATCTTGTTCAAGCCACTGCTGTTTTGGAATTTCTGCCATACTTGGTCAAGCCTTGGGATGAAAAATTGCAATAAAATGTTTCCTAGTCCAATAATTTCTCAATCTCAGTGGATTGTACTGACAGGGTAGGACAATGATATTTATGGGTAAAGCTTCAAAAAAAAAAAAACCCTACTTCCTATGTACTCTTTCTCAGGAAGTCACTGGAGTAAACCAATTAAGAGGAAGACATGGGATGCTGGCAATGGGGAGCCCAACACAGGAGACAGGTGGAAGCATCTCTCAAGTGGGGCTGGAGGGAAGCTCCAGGACAACAGGTGTGCAGCCAGCCTGGAGAGCAACCTGTCCAGATTGTAGCACAAGAGTAGATTCTTCTCCATTATAGATTATTTTCCATTATAGGTTATTACAAGATATTGAATATAGTTCCCTGTGCTCTACAGTAGGACCTTGTTGTTTATCAATTCTATATATAATGGTTTGCATCAACTAACCCCAAACTCACGGTCCATCCCTTCCCCATCCCCCACCCCCCTTGGCAACACAAGTCTGTTCTTTATGTCTGTGAGTCTGTTTCTGTTTCACAGATAGGTTAATTTGTGTTGTATTTTAGATTCTGCATATGAATGATATCATATGATACTTGTCTATCTCTGTCTGATTTATTTCACTTATATATATATATATATATATTCCAGGTCCATCCATGTTGCTGCAAATGGCATTATTTCATTCTTTTTTATGGCTGAGTAATATTACATTGTATATATGTACCACATCTTCTTTATCATTCATCTGTCAATGGACATTTAGGTTGTTTCCATGTGTTGGCTATTGTAATTAGTGCTGCTATGAACATTGGGGTGCATATATATTTTCGAATTAGAGTTTTATCCAGATATATGTCCAGGAGTGGGATTGCTGGATCATATGGTAACTCAGTTTTTAGTTTTTAAAGGAACCTCCATACTGTTCTCATAGTGGCTCCACCAATTTACATTCCCACCAACAGTGTAAGAGGGTTCCGTTTTCTCCACACCCTCTACAGCATTTATTATTTGTAGACATTTTGATGGTGGCCATTCTGACTGGTGTGAGGTCCAAGGCCCCACTCTCTTTTTTTATTTTTATGTGCTTCCTTTTATTTTATTTTTTTTCTCTATTTTTTAAAAATTGGAGTATAATTGCTTTACATTGTTGTGTTAGTTGCTGCTGTATAACAAAGTGAATCAGCTATACATATACATATATCCCCATATCCCCTCCCTCTTGTGTCTGCCTCCCACCCTCCTTATCCCACCCATCCAGGTGGTCACAAAGCACCAAGCTGATCTCCCTGTGCTATGCGACTGCTTCCCACTAGCTATCTATTTTACGTTTGGTAGCGTATATATGTCAATGCAAGGCCCCACTCTTAATAGTTGTATTATGCTCCTCACTCTGCCAGTTCAAAAGACTGTGGTGATTCCACCTGTAACTTTAGTTACAAATCTGACAGAGGACTCTGGGAGTTGAGGAGACTGGCTCCCTGCCTGTACTGATTTCCCTAGATGGTGTTTACTGAACAAATATTCATTCGGGGCAGCATAAAAAATCCTAGAGGAGAAATCAGTTCAAGCACCACACTCATATTTTGTAACCTGACTATTCCTCTTTCTCTCTTTCCTGTGCCCAGAGGGGCATAGGATGAATGCTCAAAGACATTCCCTTTAATTTGTATATCCCCTTAGCCTCTGGGAAAAACACTGGATGTGGGTGTCTTGGTCAGGGCAATGTTAGTTCTGTAATGAATAAATCCCAACATTTCTGTGCCCCAATCACACAGGGCAGTCCGAGGCCTGTGTCCCAGTCAAAGGGCTAGCTCTCCTCCTTGCAGGCAGTCAAGGACATAGGCTCCCTTCCTCTTGCGGCTCAGCCCTTCCCTAGCCTCCCTGTCATGAGCAGAAGGGGAGAGAGGAGGAGAAAGACAGCACTCTTTAGCCTGCTTGTCTGGTAGTGACATACATCACTTGGTCACCTTCCATTGGTGACAGCTGGTCACCTAAGACCCCATGGAGATGGCAGGGGAGCTGAGAAATGCAGCCCCTGGCTGGCAGCTCCTTTCCAGTAGCAACTCTATTGCATGGACAGAGAAGGATGAGCAGGGATATTTGGTAGAGTTAACCTTCTCTGCCATAGGGAGCTTCCATGTTTTTTCCATTCAAGGAAAGACACTTACTTGTCCACATTGGAGAGAGGCAGGCAAAGAGTACTCCTCCATTTCCTCATGGCTGCAGGTGGAAGTCTGATGATGGCAAGCAAAACCCAGTGCCTTCCATTGATAGATGAATGGATAAAGAAGATGTGGCACATATATACAATGGAATATTACTCAGCCATAAAAAGGAACGAAATTGAGTTATTTGTAGTGAGGTGGATAGACCTAGAGTCTGTCATACAGAGTGAAGTAAGTCAGAAAGAGAAAAACAAATACTGTATGCTAATGCATACATATGGAATCTAAAAAAAAAAAAAGGTCATGAAGAACCTAGGGGCAGGACAGGAATAAAGATGCAGACCTACTAGAGAATGGACTTGAGGACACGGGGAGGGGGAAGGGAAAGCTGGGACAAAGTGAGAGAGTAGCATGGACATATAGACACTACCAAATGTAAAATAGATAGCTAGTGGGAAGCAGCCGCATAGCACAGGGAGATCAGCTCGGTGCTTTGTGACCAGCTAGAAGGGTGGGATAGGGAGGGTGGGAGGGAGGGAGACACAGGAGGGAAGAGATATGGGGATATATGTATATGTATAACTGATTCACTTTGTTATAAAGCAGAAACTAACACACCATTGTAAAGCAATTATACTCCAATGAAAATGTTAAGAAAAAAACTGATGTTAAGTATTAAAAATAGATATGTATACAAAAAACAAACAAACAAAAACCCCAGTGCCTTGAAGACTTTGGCTAAAACAGAGCCAGAGACCGCCAGCTTCTCAGAGAAGTTCATTACTTTTTTCATTTTATTGAAGTCAAGTAACCTGTCTCTCTTTTTTTTTCTAATTTTATTTTATTATTATTGTTTTTGTGGTACGTGGGCCTCTCACTGCTGTGGCCTCTCCCGTTGAGGAGCACAGGTTCCAGACACACAGGCTCAGCGGCCATGGCTCACGGGTCCAGCCGCTCCATGGCACATGGGATCCTCCCGGACCGGGGCACGAACCTGAGTCCCCTGCATTGGCAGGTGGACTCTCAACCACTGTGCCACCAGGGAAGCCCTCTAATTTTATTTTTTTAATTGAAGTATAGTTGATTTACGTCATGTTAGTTTCAGGTGTACAGCACAGTGATTCAGTTATATATATATATGTGTGTGTGTGTATATATATATAATATATATATATATTCTTTTTCAGATACTTTTCCCTTATAGATTATTACAAAACACTGAGTATAGTTACCTGTGCTATACAATAGGTCCTTGTTGATCATCTGTTTTATATACAGTAGTGTGTATATGTTAATCCCAATCTCCTAATAACCTCTGTTTTGAATAGACTCTATGGGAAAAAAAAAAGATGTTCATGTTTTCTAGGTAGGGAGCCTATCCATTTGAATATTACCCTAAACAAAGCTGCCTAAGTATCCATCAAAAGGGGAACGCTTAAGTAAATTAGCTATAACCACGCTATGGAATAATAAGCAGCTATTAAAAATCACATTGCAGGGCTTCCCTGGTGGCGCAGTGGTTGAGAGTCCGCCTGCCGATGCAGGGGACACGGGTTTGTGCCCCGGTCCGGGAAGATCCCACATGCCGCAGAGCGGCTGGGCCCGTGAGCCATGGCTGCTGAGCCTGCACGTCCGGAGCCTGTGCTCTGCAACGGGAGAGGCCACAACAGTGAGAGGCCCGCGTACCGCAAAAAAAAAAAAAAAAAAAAAAAAAAAAAAAAAATCACATTGCACAAGATAGTTTATCGACATAAGAAAATATTTGTAATGTATTAGGTAAAGAAAGCAGGGAACCAAAGATAATTAAATAACTACTAATCAATGACTAACTAAAATTAAAAGAGCTAACAGAACTATACATTCTTCTTTTTTAAAAAAGAGGGTTGTAATAGATTGCATTATTGTTCAAAAACACTTTCCGCCCCCTTTGTATACACTCAGTCCCATTGAGGTCGGCTTGGTCACTGAGTTTGCCATGTGGGTGGAAGTGATGTGGTCCTTCCAGGAGACCTACAGGCAGGCACGCCTCCTGAGTCCCAGATGCACGATGATGGAGAGTGGCTGCCGCTGAACCACCATGGACATGTGATGCGAGCAAGAAATAAACATCTGTCATTGTAAAACGGGAACTGAGCTTATCTTTAGGTGGCAGAGGTGCTTTTGAAAAAATTAACAAATATAATTGAGAGGTCAAGTAACATGAATGGGTTTCTCCTTATTTCACCGCTTCAAAGAAAAACATTTCTGTTTTTTGCTAGATCAGAACATCTTTATTATACTGTAAAAAGTATTATCTCCTAGTAGAGATTCTTGTCTTCTGATGAAAAGGAAAATAATCTCATTATGTTCTGATTGAACTTGATGTGTTCATGCCCCAGGAAATAGGGGAGGCAGAAAGAAACAGTGGGCAGTGCCATAATGGGCTTCATTCATTTCCATGCAAAGTAAGAATGCAAATGGCAATTCGAGGTCAAAGAAGAGATTCTGACACAAATGAAAAGGCCGTGGCCTTTGAAATTAAATTGAAACCAGGCAGATTGTAAATACAAAAACTGCGGTAGCAGCAGTGAATTAACATATAATGGTTGCATTCACAGAGCAGGGCAAAGCAAATGATGCTGTTATCAGTTCTACAAGTAACTCCTATCCTGTATGCGATGAGTAAAAATTATACAGTACCAGTAATTAAATAGCAATGAAATTCAATGGAGAACAAGGGAATTAAAAGTTCATACGGGGCCTCCCTGGTGGCGCAGTGGTTGAGAGTCCGCCTGCCGATGCAGGGGATACGGGTTCGTGCCCCGGTCTGGGAGGATCCCATATGCCGCGGAGCGGCTGGGCCCGTGAGCCATGGCCGCTGAGCCTGCGCATCCGGAGCCTGTGCTCCGCAACGGGAGAGGCCACAACAGTGAGAGGCCCGCGTATGGCAAAAAAAAAAAAAAAAAAAAAAAAAAAAGTTCATACGAGCATTCTATTTGACTTATGATATTTGGGAATGAAATTAAAAGCAACTTCATAGTTAACTGATTATAGAGACAATCATAATTCAGACTTACAAGCTACAAAGGAGTCATGATCAGGAGTCATGATAAAAATTTCTCACAATGTGCCATGGAGGGACAAAATGATAAATCAGAATAATTATTATTATTTTTTAAAATATTTATTTATTTATTTTACTTTTGGCTGCATTGGGTCTTAGTTGAGGCATGCGGGATCTTTCGTTTCAGTGTGCAGCCTCTTTGTTGCGGCGAGAGGGCTTCTCTCTAGTTGTGGTGCGCGAGCTCCAGAGCGCGTGGGCTCTGTAGTTGCTGTGCGCGGGCTTAGCTGCCCCACGGTATGTGGGATTCTAGTTCCCCAACCAGGGATCGAACTCGCTTCCCCTGCATTGGAAGGCGGATTCTTAATCACTGGACCCAGGGAAGTCCGCAGAGTAATTATGGTAAACTAAAACATTATTATCCCTTTGTAGAAGGGGAGGGGAAAAAAACCTCTGGTGAGATTCCCCCTTGCATACTGAGTGACATTCTTGTCTCCGCAGTTGGAAAAGAGAATAAGTTAGAGAAAGCCTAGAGAAGGCAATGATCTCAGATGGAGATGGATGGTGGAGAGGCTATTGATGTAATTGCCAAACATGTACTTACCTACCATATGCTTAGCACAAGGCCAATATGATGTATAAAGTGGATTTTTATAACAGAAATGACAGCTGCTCACCAAAACTTGGTTTCTTTCCTTTCTGGACTCACAGCTAGACAGCATTTTCCAGACTCCCTTGCAGTTAGTTGTGATCAAAGTATTAAACAGAAAAAAATTCTACTAAGACAAAAATTGAGCTCTAAGTGGAAGAGAAAACACACTGCATCCTTAGTAGAAGGAAAGCTTTTCTTAGCACTTAGCTTTGAAAAGGGACAAACTTTGAAGAGCACCTACTAAGTATACCAAGGACAGAATGAGAGGCTTTTCACACGGGTGCATGGAAAAGAAATATATTTGGGCAAAGAAGAAGGAAAATGCAGTGTCTGATGTTTTCAGTCACTGAAGTCTATAACACATTGAAGAATGCCTGGTACTAAATGACTGGTATCCAGTCAAAACATTTTTACAAGGTATAACTAAAATGAATTGTATTTTAAAAATTGTCTTATTGACATATAATTCACACCCCATATAATTCACCCATTCAACATGTGCAATGCAATGTTTTCAGTATATTCACAAAGTTGTGCAACCATTGCCACAATCTAATTTTAAAACATTTTCATTCCCCCTTGTATACCCACTCATTAATTCCCTTTCCCTCACTACCTGTCCCCTCAGCCCTAAGCAGCAACTCATCTACTGTTGGTCACTACAAACTTGCCTATTCAGAACATTTCATATAAATGGAATCATACAATATGTGATTTATTTTGTGACTGGCTTCTTTCACTTAGCACAGTGTTTTTGAGGTTCATCTATGTTGTAGCATGTATCGGTACTCCATTACTTTTTATTGCTGGATGACATTCTATTGTGTGTATTTACCACATTTTGTTTATCCATTTATTTGTTGTTGCACATTTGGGTTGTTTCCACTTTTGGCCATTGTGAATAATGTTACTATGAATATTTGTGCACAAATTCTCTATGTTTTCATTTCTCTTGGGTATATACTCCTAGGAGTAGAATTGATTGGTCATATGGTAACTCTGTTTAATCATTTGAAGAACTACCAGATTGTTTTCCAAAGTGGCTACACCATTTTACATTCCCATCAGCAATGTAGGAGTTTTCCACTTTTCCCACATCTTTGCCAACCCTTGTTATTATCTGACTTTTTTGATTATAGCCATCTTAGTGAGTGTGAAGTAGTATTTCATTGTGGTTTTGATTTGTATTTCCCTAATGAAATTATATTGAATATATTTTCCTGAATATACTTTGCTTATTGGCTACTTGTAGATGTTCTTTGGAAAAAGGCCTATCTAATCCTTTGTTCATCTTTAAAGTGAGTATTACTGAGTTGTAATTTTATTTTATTTTATTTATTTTTAAAAATAATTTTTATTTATTAATTTTTGGCTGCATTGGGTCTTTGTTGCCATGCACGGGCTTTCTCTAGTTGTGGTGAGAGGGGGCTACTCTTTGTTGAGGTGCACGGGCTTCTCATTGTGGTGGCTTCTCTTGTTGAGGAGCACAGGCTTTAGGCGCGTGGGCTTCAGTAGTTGTGGCACGCAGGCTCAGTAGTTGTGGTGCACAGGCTTTGTTGCTCCACGGCATGTGGGATCTTTTTGGACCAGGGCTCGAACACGTGTCCCCTGCGTTGGCAGGCAGATTCTTAACCACTGTGCCACCAGGGAAGTCCCTGAGTTGTAATTTTTAAAAATATATATTCCAGATACCAGTTCCTTACCAGATGTATAATTATAAAATATTTCCTCCCATTCTGTGCATTGCCTTTTCACTTTCTTGGACTGTGTCCTTTGAAGCACAAAAGCTTTTAGTTTTGATGAAGTCCAATTTATTTATTATTTATTTTGTCATTTGTGCTTTTGCTGTTGTATCTAAGGATCCATAGTCTAACTAAAGATCATGAAGAGTTACTCCTATGTTTTAAGATTTTTATAGTTTCATCTCTTACATTTAAGTCTTTGATCCATTTTGAGTTAAGTTTTGTATATGGTGTGAGATTTGGGGGGGGTGTCCGATTTACCCTTTTTCCCGTGGAATTTCAATTGTTCTAAATCCATTTGTTGAGAAGACCACCCCTTCCCTCATGTACTTGTTTTGGCAAGCTTGTTGAAAATCATTTGCGCCTAAATGAGAGGGTTTATTTCCGGACTCTCAATTCTATTCAATTGATCTCTATCTGGTGACAATGAGTACTAGTAAGTAATTAAGCGATTTGGAACTCTTTGCTCAAAACTGCTCTTAACTGATTTACACTTTTAGGCAATCCATCATTGTTTGTTTAATTTCAGAGCAAACCTTCCGAAAGTGGTAAATGACAAACTGTTCCAAAAAAATTAAAGCGAATTAAAATAAATTGTTTGAGAAGGTTCTAAAAAACTCAAAACATCCTGGGGTGTGGTAATATCTGAAGGAGAAATAACTGGCCTAGTTCACTCGCTCCATTGTTAGTTAGAACGTCTCTCCCTTTCTCCTCAGGAACGGGCACTCTCAAAGATCATTACCCATAAAGTGGAGGAAGGCTGAACTTCCACTGCCATCACTGGTTTTCTCTCCCCTGAGTAAGTGTTGCGACGTCTCTAAAAGCCATAGAAAATTCTGTAATCTCTAGAATTTTTCAACAGCTTTCCCAGAATGCGATTTGTTTACTACCAAAGCTGAGAAGGAGAAGAGCACACCTGGCCATCGCAGGTGCCCGCTCGCCCGAGAGCGTCGCCCAGGCCTTAGGAACGCCAAGGTCCTGTTCGCACCTGCTCGCCGAAGGCGCTAGAGCGCCTGGCAGCTCAGGCTCCCCGCCTGCGTCTAAGCCTTCCTCTCGCAACGCGCCCCTGGGCCTCGTTTAAAGGGCAACGCGGGTGCAGAGTTGCAATGATGCCGTCCTCTTGGGTGCTCGCAGCGCGCCATCCCCGGGGCCGCTCTGCCGGCGAGCCCGGCCACCTGGTTTCTTCTGGGCGGCAGGTCGGAGGCCCCCGGGTCCCGCTCGCTGCGCGGTGGCGTCGGCGGAGGCGGTGGCGCGGGACCGCGGGCCGCGCAGAGGCGGTGGGGCCGGGCGGGGGGTGCTGGATGGGACGGGGCGGGGGCAGCGGGCCCCACCCTCGCCTGGGCGCGGCTTGCGGGTCGGCGAGCGGCCGGGCGGGCGGCCGGGCGGGCGGCTGCAGGCTCGACGAGAGACCGAGGCGTGGACGCCGACCCCGGAGGACTCGGCGGCCGGCGCGGTGCGGCGGGTGTGCGGGCCGCGCGGCTTCCCTCGGCGGCGCCGCTCCGGGCCTCGGCCATGCCCTCGCCGTGGAGAGAAGTGCTCCTGGAGAGCCTCCTGGGTAAGCCGAGGCCGCCCGCCGCGCATTCGCCGGTCCGCTCCCCCGGCCCTGCCCGGAGCCGCGGTGCTCGGCCGGGTTGGCTGAGCTCCCGGAGGGATCAACGTGTGCTGGGTGCCCGGAATAGAGATGCTTATTGTCCCCTGGCAACTTCTGCTGCAGGAGGAATTGAGAGAGAGAGAGAGAGAGAGAGCTCCCACGCCACCCTGGTTGCGCCCAAGGGGCCCTACTTCTTCACCTGTCGGCCTTGAACCGCGAAGCTGGTACCAACCCCGAGTCCCCTCACCCGTGATCTTTAAGTTTAACTGAATAAATTTCAGCACCGAACTTTACCTTTCAGAAGGAAAGGGGCACCCGTTTCCCCCGGTAGCTGTAGGTGAGCACTCAGCGCGGTGGCTACCGCCTGGGTTGACCCCTCACAATTGGCCTTGGGTAGTGGCTGTACTTTTGAGTATTTGGCAGAAAACGTCGAATTCGAGTCCCATGTGCTCACTTAGCAGCTTTGCAAAAAGTCCCAAGAACAATTATTGTTGTAATAATGTCGGAGTTGTATGGTTGAAATCAGAATTCCCAGACAAACGTTCAGGAGATTGCTAGCATCTCGCTGTTCACGATGAAGGGGAGGGGTGCCTTCCTAAGAACTTGATTTTCTGGGAGCTGGTAATGCTCGGGCTGGGGGGCGAGGCTCATTTTTTGGCCCAGTCTGTATCTCACAAGTACGCGATGTAAAGCGAATTACATTCAGTGAGTACCTAGGGTGCTAGGTACTGTGTGTACTTTATCTTTTTTAATCTTTATTTTTTTTATTTTTTTTATTTTTTTATTTTTGGCTGCTTTGGGTCTTTGTTGCTGCGCGCGGGCTTTCTCTAGTTGCGGCAAGCGGGGGCCACTCTTCGTTGTGGTGCACGTGCTTCTCACTGCAGCGGCCTCTCCTGCTGCAGAGCACGGGCTCCAGGGCGTGCGGGCTTCAGTAGTTGTGGTGCATGGGCTCAGCCGCTCCGCGGCACGTGGGATCCTCCCAGACCAGGGCTCAAACCCGTGTCCCCTGCCTTGGCAGGCGGATTCTTAAACACTGCGCCACCAGGGAAGCCCTATCTTTTTTAATCTTAATAACTCTGCGAGGTGGTTAAAAGTACTGCTTTCGGTGGTTAAGGATGGTTTGGAACCAGACCGCTCGGTTTTAAGTTCACTCTGCCATTTGCCACTTTTGTGACCTTAGGCAACTACTTAACTTTCTGAGTCTAAGGAGTTTTTGTTGTTTGATTTTGCATTTGTAGGAGGGGAGTTGAAATAGTGTCAGTTTCATAGGATGCGGAAGAAGGGAGAAGATGGGGTGAATACTTAGCACAGAGCTTAGCACATGGTAACTGCCCATTGGTTAATTATCATCATTGTAGAAGATTACACAGTCAGTAGTTGGCAGCTGTGAAAGTAACGACAAATCTGGGTTCTCCACTACTCTACACTGTCTCCTAAGGGTTAGGTTTAAAATAGTCTGCTCACAAGAAAATGATTATTTCCTAACTAACGTGCCTTTGGCTGTAGTCTGGAGTGGGAGGAAGGAGTTCTGCCGTTTGTTGCTCTTTTTGATTTTCACGATATTTCTCATTAAAGAAGGGTCGATTTAGTTAAGGAAATTTTATCAATCAGGGTCCTGACAGGAAACCAGATTTAACCTAGATGGTCCAAATGAAGAGCCTTTAATAAAGGGACTACCTACCTACGGGAGGTATGAACGACGTTAAAGGGACAAGCAAGGGGTGTTGAGCCATTCTCATCCTGGGCCTGACAGGAAAGGGGAGGAATTCTGTTACTGGAACCCAATTAAGGCCAGGGTCATGAAGGAGGGCGGCCAGCCGGAGGAGTTTTAGTGGAGGGAAGGGCTACTGTTTGAAACAATGAGAAAGTTACACTTTCTCTCTCTCTTAAAAACTTTTTTTTCCCTAGGATATGTTCCTTGGTCTCTCTGCGATGGCCTGGGACCGATGATCTATTACTTTCCCCTGCAAACACTAGAACTCACTGGGCTTGAAGCTTTTGGCATAGCATTTCTTTCTCCATTATTCCTCACAATTACTCCTGTCTGGAAATTGGTTAACAAGAAGTGGATGGTAGCCCTGCTGCGGATAATTACCGTTGGTAAGATTTAAAAGTGATTCCTTAAGTTTTTTTTTTTTTTTTTAGTTAAAAATCAAGTGAAAATATGTAGACTGTTCTTTGAATGCTAAATGATTAAATAAAAAATAAAAGATTTCTCTTACTACTACCTTGAAGAGTTTTAGTAGAATTGGAAGTCTAGACCAAGAGTCAGCATATTTACATGTTTAACTTTTCTGTCAGTTTGGAAGGGCTTAAGGATCACTGAGATGAAGAGGGGAAAGATACCTTGGAGAGCAGCTTAACTCTTGAACGTTTTTTTTTTTTGCGGTACGCGGGCCTCTCACTGTTGTGGCCTCTCCCGTTGCGGAGCACAGGCTCCGGACACGCAGGCTCAGCGGCCATGGCTCACGGGCCCAGCCGCTCCACGGCATGAGGGATCCTCCGGGACCGGGGCACGAACCGTGTCCCCTGCATCGGCAGGCGGACTCCCAACCACTGCGCCACCAGGGAAGCCCTTGAACATATTTTTGTTCTTTTTTCCAACTATGACATGAAACTCCGAAGCCATTAAAAAATTGTTAAATGATACTGCCTAAAAATATGAAAATTATGCATGATGAACACCGTATTAAGCAAAGGCAATCAATAGATTAGGACAGCTATTGCAGCTCTTCCAGTCAGAGGGCTACTTTCATTAATATATGGACTTCTTACAAATCAATAATAAAAAAGGACCAATCGTTCAATAGAAGAGAAAGCTAAGGATATGATCAGTTTACTGGAAAGGAAATATAACTGGTTCTTAAAAAGATACTAAAATGTATAGAATACAAATCATACACACACACATATATGCATAGTTGGTCTCACATATCAGGTTGGCAAAGAACAAACTCTGACAACACTGTTGTAAGCGTGAGAAAGGCACGCATTGCTGGTGGAGCTGTAAAGTGTCACAACTTCTGCAAAGGATCAGTTAGCATTGTTTATCAAAAGGACAAATATGTATCTTTCACTCAGCAATCCCACTTCTGGGATTATATCCTATAGATAAACTCACATATGTGTAAAATGATAAAAATAAAAGGTTCTTTAATCATTGCAGCAATGTTTATAATAATAATGTTAGAAACGACCTATATGTCATCTATATGGGATAGGTTAGGTTAAATGAGTTATGGTTATAAAACTTGGAGTACTATAGAATACTATGCAGCTATATTAAAGAATGAGAACATTTCTGTAAGAAAATGGAATGTTCTTCAAAATATGTTGTTAAGTGGGAAAAAAGAAGCACTAAACAGTATGTGCAGAATACTAGCATTTGTGTAAAATAGGTTAGATGAAAATATATTTAATAATTAATTGGAAATGCATTAAATAGGTCTAGAAGTATTTTTTAAAAACCTGATACCATTTTAGTTGCTTCCAAGGTGAAAAATTTGCTCCTAGACACAGGTATGAAAGGGTAACTTTGCACTGTATACCTTTTGTAGCTTTTGAATTCTGAATTTCAGTACGTCACATTGCCAAAACCCAGCAATTAGAAAATGTACACTTACTATCACAAACACTTGAGGTTATTAACATTAATAAATATTGAGAGACCTTGGAGAAGTACTGGTAGTAAAAAAAAGTAAGGTGAGGTCATGGAGAAAAGGTTTTAAAAAACAAAAACACCAGACTCCAGTCTGGTGGAATCTGTAGCTGAAAAGTCTGCCTGTCTTGCCCTTCTGCTATAACACAGTTGGTTTCTCTGAGTTTTCCAAGTGGCATTTGTTCTTGAGCCATGCTGTGTATATCTTCTGTCTAGGAACAGTCACTTGACTTTTTTTCAGAAACAGTGACAAGAATCACTAGGGAATTACCTTCTGTTTTTCTGTGCATCAGTCCCTGAAGAAGGCAGAACGTGGTTAGTGAGTGTAGTGAGTTATGTGGTTACCCACAAAGGTCTAGAGCTCAGAAATAGCAGTGGTCAAGACCACTGGAAAATGCATCCTTTTAAAAGATGATGTCTAGGGCTTCCCTGGTGGCGCAGTGGTTGAGAGTCCGCCTGCCGATGCAGGGGACACGAGTTTGTGCCCCGGTCTGGGAAGATCCCACATGCCGTGGAGCGGCTGGGCCTGTGAGCCACGGCCGCTGAGCCTGCGTGTCCGGAGCCTGTGCTCCGCAACGGGAGAGGCCACAACAGTGAGAGGCCCGCGTACCACCAAAAAAAAAAAAAAAAAAGATGATGTCTATAGGAATGAAATAACCATGAAATTTTCAGCTCTAGAAATAATAGAAATGAAACTTTCTTCTTTTTGAGTATATATAGTAACTGAGTTAAGCTGGCCTTGGCTTACAGAATCCTTCTATGAATGACGATGGCCTCATCACACTCCTTGGTTGGCTTTATGAGAGGGATCTCCTCAGTGGCCCTTTTTCGCTGCCTTTGCTCAATGCTGCCTGTGGCAGCTTTACCTACAAAGCCACCCACTGAACAGTTACTGGGACAGTTTTTTATTTTTGAGTCCAGTTCTGGCCCAGGAACTTCTGGAGGCTATAATTTAATAGTAAATAATTTGACGGCGGGTATGGTATTTGAGATGCTTCTTGTTGCTCCCCTTTCATCTGTTTCTTCCCTGAAAACCCATCACCTTGAGTAGAGGTAGAATTGTATTTGAGAGAGGGGAGTGGGTAGGAAAGTGACTCAGAGTTGAGGATGAAGAAACCAGTTTTTGTCAGATGCTCTTCCAGGTAGCCATTGAGCTTTGTTGATGCTAAAGAGAGGGTGAAGTAAGCCATGATTTGCCTTAAAACTCCCTTTTCAGATGCTTCTTAAGGAAACGAAACAACTTTGTTTTTACAGAGTCCTAAGGCATTCTTACGTAACTACAAAGAAGATCTGAGTGTTCCGTGCTATCTCATTGCTGACACCTCAGATATTTTAGGTTGATTACTATGTAGTTAACTATTAAACTAGTTCATACTACCAGTGATTTAGGTTATTTTTGGCCTTAAATATCTTGACCCACTAAAATGGCTATGTTCAAAAACATAGACAATAAGTGTTGACAAGGATACGAAGAAATTGAAACCCTCACACACTGCTGGTGGAAATGTAAAATGGTGCAGCTGAGTTGGAAAACAGTTTGGCTGTTCCTCAAGATGTTAAACATAGTTGTCATATGACCCAACACCTCCACTCCTTGGTATAGACCCAAGAAAACTGGAAACATATGTTCACATAAGACCTGGTACACAAATGTTCATAACAGCATTATTCATAGTAGCCAAAAAGTAGAAACAACCCAAATGCCCATCAACTGATGAATGGATAAACAAAAGGCATGGGATATGCCATGGGATATTATTTAGCCATAAAAAGGAATGAAACACTGATACATGGTACTACATGCATGGACCTTTTTTAAAAAAGATTTTATTGAAGTTTAATTGGTTTACAATGTCATGTTTCAGGTATACAGACAGTGATTCAGTTTTGTATATAATATAATATAATATAATATATTTTTCAGATTCTTTTTCCCTATAGGTTATTACAAAGTACTGAGAATAGTTCCCTGTGCTATACAGTTGGTCCTTGTTGGTTATCTATTTTATATATAGTAATGTGTATATGTTAATCCCAACCTCCTAATTGTCCCCCCCGCTTACTTTTCCCATCGGTAACCATAAGTTTGTTTTCTATGTCTGTGAATCTCTTTCTCTTTTGCAAATAAGTTCATTTGTATCTCTTTTTTTTGTAAGATTCCACATATAAGTGGTATCATATATTTGTCTTTCTCCGTTTGGCTTACTTCACTTAGTATGATAGTCTCTAGGCCCATCAACATGGATGAACCTCGAAAACATTATGCTAAGTGAAAAAAAACCAGTCACAGAAGGCTGCATATCTTATGATTTCATTTATATGAAATGTCCAGAATAGGAAAAATCCATACAGATAGGAAGTAGAGAAGTGATTGCTGGGGGCTGGGGGTCGGGGTTGGGGGAGAGAGGAGGAAAGGGAGGGACTGCTAATGGGCACAGGTTCCTTCCTGGGGTGATGAAAATGTTCTGGAATTAGATAGTGGTAAGAGTTGCACAACTTTGTGAATGTATTAAGAACTGTTGAATCATATACTTTAGCAGAGTGAATTTATGGTATGAATGATATCTCAATAAAAATTTCCAAAAAGATTTATGCACGCAGATAATTATATATTAATTCTACCTTCCCGAGTGTCACCATGGTATCAGACACAGCAGTTATCAAATGCAGATCATTGAATACCAATGCATGATTGCCAGAAATGTTTAGCTCTCCTTAATTTGCAGGCAGCATAGCCTCCTTCCAGGCTCCAAATGCCAAACTTCGGCTCGTGGTCTCGCACTCGGTCTGTCTTCTTCACTGGTAGTGCAAGCCGTGACATGGTGGACAGGAAGTGGTTTGCACAGGTATGGTTCATATCTTGTGCCTACAGACAAACAAATGTGGTCAATTACCAAAGGGAAGGTTGGGACCAGGAGCTGCAAGAATTGTATTTACCTTGCACAAGGCCTTGTAGAAGTCTCACTTTTCTCCTTTTCACAAAATCGGGATGTGAATATTTGCTGTCAGTCTCAATAACGTTGTGAGAATGAAGGCACTATAACAAGTTGCCTAGGTAACGGGCTATACAAAGGCTAAGTCATGTGCCAACAAGGCTAAGTCATGTAGATTACCAACAAGACTACCTCATATACTCCTTCTATGACACTGTGAAATTCACAATGGACATAGTATGTTGAAACCACATAAAAAGTTGTTAAAAATACTTCTGTACTTACAGGTACTTCAGAATCTGGGGATTCATTTTAGGACAGATTCTTCTTGTTGTTCTCCGCATTTGGTACACTTCACTGAACCCAGTCTGGACTTATCAGATGTCCAACAGAGTGATACTGACATTAAGTACCATCGCCACACTTGATCGCATTTACACAGGTAAGTGTAGGCCCAGTTTATTTAGGGATTTTCTCTTTCTTATCTGAATGTAACACATCTTGAAAAGATAAAACTAGTCTTTCTGCACTCTATCTCCATTTCTACTTTTTCTCCCTCTGCAAGAGTAGCCGGCACAGGTAGTGGACTGTTATCTAATCAGAAGGCACCTTTTCCTCGCCAGCATAGAGGGTGACAATAGCAATCCGTCTCTGGCTTGTCTCAGTGTGCAGTGCGAGAGTAGACCCAGGCCTCATACTCCCTGCTGGCTTTCAGCTCTGTCTTCCTCCTCTTTCCCTCTGGACAGGACTTTCCAAGACAAGGACTGTGGGAACTGCATGGGTTTGTTTGGGGTTTTTTTTGGTTTGTTTGTTTTTTGCTTTTGTTCCCGCCCTGCCCCGGGCCCAACTCTGAAGATATTTAAGCTCCAAATATGAAATTTAGAAAGAAAGGAAATCCTACATATTCATACCACCTTTCAGATCACCTGTCTGGAGCTGACAAACAAACTTGGACATTTGCTTCACATGCTAACTCGAGACTCTTCTGAAAAGAAGGGACAAGTGTTACTAGATTCTACATAACTTGCTCCTGGCTTTGTGTGTAACTCTCAGTGAGTCGCTGTTCTTTTGTAAATCCAAGGAGAAATTTCACAGATTAATGGAAGTTTAGAGGGTTTGGCTCACCACGAACAAAGGGCTTGTATAATTCCCCCTTGGCCCCAATTTTGGCATGAAGTGGGTTTAGTGAGAACAAGGGAACATCATGCACGTAAATTGGTCGAGGGACATTGATATTAATTAGAACATTTAGAACTCGGTCTAGTGCCCTAGTATATGTTTTTTTTTTTTTTTTTTTTTCCAGTACGTGGTCCTCTCACTGCTGTGGCCTCTCTCGCTGTGGAGCACAGGCTCCGGATGACAGGCCCAGCGGCCATGGCTCATGGGCCCAGCCGCTCCACGGCATGTGGGATCCTCCCGGACCGGGGCACGAACCCGCGTCCCCTGCATCGGCAGGCGGACTCCCAACCACTGCGCCACCAGGGAAGCCCCGCTAGTATATGTTTTATATTTCATAAATCGCTAACGTGAAGTAGAAACTCAGGCAGCAAATTTCACAGGTACAGCCTGATAAGGATCTGGATTCAGGGTATTGCTTACATTTCCCGACTGGAGTTTTCTTCTTTCTCACCTCTGTTTTAAATTTATGTGACCCAGTTGTTGGTCCCTTCCTGTTTTTGCACTGTGCCCCATTTACAAAACTTGACTCCCCACCAGCTTCCCCAGGCTGTCTGATCATCCCAGGCATTTTTTGGGGTAGCTTTATTGAAGATTTGCTGGGTCTTGGGGGAGGGTCACCCACTATAGTATGAAGCAGTGTTAATCAGCAAATTCAGCTTAGGCTTCTCTCTTCTCCAAAGATTGTCTCCTAGCCTCCAGGCCCTGGCCTCCTTCCGTCTTCACATCTTCTCTCCCTCATCCCTGTAGCTTTCAGCTCTGCTTCTCCTTCCCCTCACTCCTTTATTGGCAGAATGGCTTTCTTCCTCTTTGTGAAATCGGCCTGTCACCCTCACAGGCAGACCCGAAGTTTTCTTTCTATCCTGGAGAGGGCTTCTCAGTGTCATGAAGCATCTACCCAGCAGGCTCTCTGTTCCTACAAAGAAATTCTCCTGCCAGCATTTTCTCCAGTTGTTACATTTCTGTATGTGAAGTCATTAATGCAGCAAACTGAGACCTCGTGGTTAAACAGTCCCGGGAAGTATAGTATAGTAAAGTACACAGGTGCTGCCTAAGTTCTCTTTACCAGCTGTATGATCTTGGGCAAGTTACTTGTTTTCTCTGGGCCTCAGTTTTTTAATCTGTGAAATGGGATTAGTAATGGAGCCTATCTCGTAAAGTGGTTGTGAAGATTAAATGAGTTCATGTAAAGGGCTGGACATAGGGCCTGGCCCATGGTAACTGCTCAGGCGATGCACTGTTATCACTCCGGGGACACAGAGGGTTAGATGAGAGCCCTGTTCTTCTGGGGAGAAGCAGCCTGGTATTCTGATAGTGTTCCACTCAAGGTGGACTGCATTTGTTCCCTGAACATACCTTTCACTTTTCGTACATATATTTTAGCTCATACTGTTTATTTCACTTTAATGAAGTCAATAAATTTCTGCATTTTCAGTTGTCAAATTCCAAAATGATTTGTTCTCCCTAAATCGTTCCCGATCTAGCCTTGCCTGAAATAACCTCTCCCACTGACTATCTCCCAGCACATTCTGCTTTGGACTGGGTCTCATCTCCTCTTCTGAAGTAAGCTCCTTGAAGCCAGGTACCATTCTGTTAAATATAGAGGGTAAATTTCCATGTAACTGATCCTTTTCCATTTTTCATTCTAGATGGTGCCTGCTGTAGACCTGAGGGGAAGAAGTCTGGTGAGGCAGTCAGGGTGATGGCTTCTAGACCGAACTGGTTGTTGGCAGGGGCTGCCTTTGGCAGTCTCATGTTCCTGGATTTTGGGAGAAGTCTCTCTTGTTTCCAGATGGGCAGTGAGTGGGCATCCCCATCCAGGGCCAGATCCTAACGCATTTGGGTGAGTTTGGGTTTGGAAGCAATCCAGAAATTGGCTAGTATTGTTGAAGAAATTCCTCCTCTGTTTGAGCAGCTAGATCTGCACCAGCCAGATGTTTCATATTCCTCTTTCCCTAGATGTCAGAAACATTGCAGGACATTACTGCAGTAGGACAGTACTGGATCTACTCTGGAGATGACGGAGCTGGAGGGGTATTTGCCCCAGCGCTGAAGGATTGCAGGGAGGTAGATGAGGGATGGCTGAGGATTGTGCACAGCTAAGTGAGAGGTCCTGGGAGCTCCTGCGTGGGCATGCTGAGGAATTCCTGCCAAGAAGAGCGTCCTCAGTGGCAGGGAAAGCATGGCATTCCTCCAGATCCCCCTCTTATAGTTTTGGGCACTGGGTAGGACGAGACCAGAGGGCCTTGATGAGAGACGGTGTTGGCAGCAAGGCAGAGAGCTTTAATCTCTGCAAAGGAGGGAAGCCTGGGGGAGCTCTGCATCCTCTGTACTTTGGGACTTGTTCCAGCCATGGGGCTCCCAAGGAGTTAGCAGTCTTGAGCTTAAGTGCTGGTTCCTGTGCTTGGTCCTCACTGACCCTCTCTCTACTCTTCCTGACACCTCTTTTCTCCCATGGCCAGGTCCAGCCTTTCACGTAAAAAGATGGAAGAAACCCTTAAAACATCTGCCTCAGATGTCTGTTTTCTCCTAAAGCACTGAAATTCCCACATATGGAGACACACTGGCTCTTTCCCCAGAGGATGTCTGGGCACATCCCACAGTTGTCTCACATGCAGTGTGTCCAAGTCTGGCTCAGTAGTTTTCACTACCCAGACATGTCCTTCCTTCTCCAGGCCTTGGTTTACTCTGTCTATCCCTCTACCGTCTAAGCTGGAAACCAGGAGTCATCTTAGAATTGTGTGTCTTCCTCATTTTCTGCATCTCACTTGGTACTAAGTCCAGCCGATTCTACTACTTATCTTAAAGCATCTATCCCTCCCTCGCCATCCCCCACCATATCTCCTTAGTGGATCCTCCCATCTTTCATCAGGCTACTGCTCTGGTCTTCTAATGGCCTCTCTGCAGTGTGGCCATCTCCACACTGAGAGTGAGATCTCTAAAATATACACCTGACTCCATCACTCTTTTGCTTAAAACCTTTCAGCAGTTTTTCTCCCTCAAACCAGGTCATATGAGATAGGATCTGCACCCTCACCCTCACTTAATTTTTTTTTTTTTTTTTTTTTTGTGGTATGTGGGCCTCTCACTGTTGTGGCCTCTCCCATTGTGGAGCACAGGCTCCAGACATGCAGCCTCAGCGGCCATGGCTCACGGGCCCAGCCTCTCCGTGGCACGTGGGATCTTCCCGGACCGGGGCACGAACCCACGTCCCCTGCATCGGCAGGCGGACTCTCAACCACTGCGCCACCAGGGAAGCCCCATTCTGTGGTTTTTTTTATTTTTTTATTTTTTTTTATTTTACAAATTTAATCAGTTATACATATACATATGTTCCCATATCCCCTCCCTTTTGCGTCTCCCTCCCACCCTCCCTATCCCACCCCTCCAGGCGGTCACAAAGAACCGAGCTGATCTCCCTGTGCTATGCGGCTGCTTCCCACTAGCTATCTACCTTACGTTTGGTAGTGTATATATGTCCATGCCGCTCTTTCACTTTGTCACAGCTTACCCTTCCCCCTCCCCATATCCTCAAGTCCATGCTCTAGTAGGTCTGTGTCTTTATTCCTGTCTTACCCCTATGTTCTTGATGACATTTTTTTCTTAAATTCCATATATATGTGTCAGCATACAGTATTTGTCTTTCTCTTTCTGACTTACTTCACTCTGTATGACAGACTCTAGGTCCATCCACCTCATTACAAATAGCTCAATTTCGTTTCTTTTTATGGCTGAGTAATATTCCATTGTATATATGTGCCACATCTTCTTTATCCATTCATCCGATGATGGACACTTAGGTTGTTTCCATCTCCGGGCTATTGTAAATAGGGCTGCTATGAACATTTTGGTACATGACTCTTTTTGAATTATGGTTTTCTCAGGGTATATGCCCAGTAGTGGGATTGCTGGGTCATATGGTAGTTCTATTTGTAGTTTTTTAAGGAACCTCCATACCGTTCTCCATAGTGGCTGTACCAATTCACATTCCCACCAGCAGTGCAAGAGTGTTCCCTTTTTTCCACACCCTCTCCAGCATTTATTGTTTCTAGATTTTTTGATGATGGCCATTCTGACTGGTGTGAGATGATATCTCATTGTAGTTTTGATTTGCATTTCTCTAATGAGTAAAGATGTTGAGCATCCTTTCATGAGTTTGTTGGCTGTCTGTATATCTTCTGTGGAGAAATGTCTATTTAGGTCTTCTGCCCATTTTTGGATTGGGTTGTTTGTTTTTTTGCTATTGAGCTGCATGAGCTGCTTATAAATTTTGGAGATTAATCCTTTGTCAGTTGCTTCATTTGCAAATATTTTCTCCCATTCTGAGGGTTGTCTTTTCGTCTTGTTTATGGTTTCCTTTGCTGTGCAAAAGCTTTGAAGTTTCATTAGGTCCCATGTGTTTATTTTTGTCTTTATTTCCATTTCTCTAGGAGGTGGGTCAAAAAGGATCTTGCTGTGATTTATGTCATAGAGTGTTCTGCCTATGTTTTCCTCTAGGAGTTTGATAGTTTCTGGCCTTACATTTAGGTCTTTAATCCATTTTGAGCTAATTTTTGTGTATGGTGTTAGGGAGTGATCTAATCTCATACTTTTACATGTCCCTGTCCAGTTTTCCCAGCACCACTTATTGAAGAGACTGTCCTTTCTCCACTGTACATTCCTGCCTCCTTTATCAAAGATAAGGTGACCATATGTCCGTGGGTTTATCTCTGGGCTTTCTATCCTGTTCCATTGATCTATCTTTCTGTTTTTCTGCCAGTACCATACTGTCTTGATTACTGTAGCTTTGTAGTATAGTCTGAAGTCAGGGAGCCTGATTCCTCCAGCTCCGTTTTTCGTTCTCAAGATTGCTTTGGCTATTCGGGGTCTTTTGTGTTTCCATACAAATTGTGAAATTTTTTGTTCTACTTCTGTGAAAAATGCCATTGGTAGTTTGATAGGGATTGCATTGAATCTGTAGATTGCTTTGGGTAGTAGAGTCATTTTCACAATGTTGATTCTTCCAATCCAAGAACATGGTACATCTCTCCATCTATTTGTATCATCTTTAATTTCTTTCATCAGTGTCTTATAATTTTCTGCATACAGGTCTTTTGTCTCCTTAGGTAGGTTTATTCCTAGATATTTTATTCTTTTTGTTGCAATGGTAAATGGGAGTGTTTCCTTGATTTCACTTTCAGATTTTTCATCATTAGTATATAGGAATGCCAGAGATTTCTGTGCATTAATTTTGTATCCTGCAACTTTACCAAATTCATTGATTAGCTCTAGTAGTTTTCTGGTAGCATCTTTAGGATTCTCTATGTATAGTATCATGTCATCTGCAAACAGTGACAGCTTTACTTCTTCTTTTCCCATTTGGATTCCTTTTATTTCCTTTTCTTCTCTGATTGCTGAGGCTAAAACTTCCAAAACTATGTTGAATAAGAGTGGTGAGAGTGGGCAACCTTGTCTTGTTCCTGATCTTAGTGGAAATGGTTTCAGTTTTTCACCATTGAGGACGATGCTGGCTGTGGGTTTGTCATATATGGCCTTTATTATGTTGAGGAAAGTTCCCTCTATGCCTACTTTCTGCAGGGTTTTTATCATAAATGGGTGTTGAATTTTGTCAAAAGCTTTCTCTGCATCTATTGAGATGATCATATGGTTTTTCTCCTTCAGTTTGTTAATATGGTGTATCACATTGATTGATTTGCGTATATTGAAGAATCCTTGCATTCCTGGAATAAACCCCACTTGATCATGGTGTATGATCCTTTTAATGTGCTGTTGGATTCTGTTTGCTAGTATTTTGTTGAGGATTTTTGCATCTATGTTCATCAGTGATATTGGCCTGTAGTTTTCTTTCTTTGTGACATCCTTGTCTGGTTTTGGTATCAAGGTGATGGTGGCCTCGTAGAATGAGTTTGGGAGTGTTCCTCCCTCTGCTATATTTTGGAAGAGTTTGAGAAGGATAGGTGTTAGCTCTTCTCTAAATGCTTGATAGAATTTGCCTGTGAAGCCATCTGGTCCTGGGCTTTTGTTTGTTGGAAGATTTTAATCACAGTTTCAATTTCAGTGCTTGTGATTGGTCTGTTCATATTTTCTATTTCTTCCTGATTCAGTCTTGGCAGGTTGTGCATTTCTAAGAATTTGTCCATTTCTTCCAGGTTGTCCATTTTATTGGCATAGAGTTGCTTATAGTAATCTCTCATGATCTTTTGTATTTCTGCAGTGTCAGTTGTTACTTCTCCTTTTTCATTTCTAATTCTATTGATTTGAGTCTTCTCCCTTTTTTTCTTGACGAGTCTGGCTAATGGTTTATCAATTTTGTTTATCTTCTCAAAGAACCAGCTTTTAGTTTTATTGATCTTTGCTATCGTTTCCTTCATTTCTTTTTCATTTATTTCTGATCTGATCTTTATGATTTCTTTCCTTCTGCTAACTTTGGGATGTTTTTGTTCTTCTTTCTCTAATTGCTTTAGGTGCAAGGTTAGGTTGTTTATTCGAGATATTTCCTGTTTCTTAAGGTGGGATTGTATTGCCATAAACTTCCCTCTTAGAACTGCTTTTGCTGCATCCCATAGGTTTTGGGTCGTCGTGTCTCCATTGTCATTTGTTTCTAGGTATTTTTTAATTTCCTCTTTGATTTCTTCAGTGATCACTTCGTTATTAAGTAGTGTATTGTTTAGCCTCCATGTGTTTGTATGTTTTACAGCTCTTTTCCTGTAATTGATATCTAGTCTCATAGCATTGTGGTCGGAAAAGATACTTGATACAATTTCAATTTTCTTAAATTTACCAAGGCTTGATTTGTGACCCAAGATATGATCTATCCTGGAGAATGTTCCATGAGCACTTGAGAAAAATGTGTATTCTGTTGTTTTTGGATGGAATGTCCTATAAATATCAATTAAGTCCATCTTGTTTAATGTATCATTTAAAGCTTGTGTTTCCTTATTTATTTTCATTTTGGATGACCTGTCCATTGGTGAAAGTGGGGTGTTAAAGTCCCCTACTATGATTGTGTTACTGTCGATTTCTCCTTTTATGGCTGTTAATATTTCCCTTATGTATTGAGGTGCTCCTATGTTTGGTGCATAAATATTTACAATTGTTATATCTTCTTCTTGGATTGATCCCTTGATCATTATGTAGTGTCCTTCTTTGTCTCTTCTAGTAGTCTTTATTTTAAAGTCTATTTTGTCTGATATGAGAATTGCTACTCCAGCTTTCTTTTGGTTTCCATTTGCATGGAATATCTTTTTCCATCCCCTTACTTTCAGTCTGTATGTGTCTCTAGGTCTGAAGTGGGTCTCTTGTAGACAGCATATATATGGGTCTTGTTTTTGTATCCATTCAGCCAGTCTGTGTCTTTTGGTGGGAGCATTTAGTCCATTTACATTTAAGGTAATTATTGATATGTATGTTCCTCTTCCCATTTTCTTAATTGTTTTGGGTTCGTTATTGTAGTTCTTTTCCTTCTGTTGTGTTTCTTGCCTAGAGAAGTTCCTTTAGCATTTGTTGTAAAGCTGGTTTGGTGGTGCTGAACTCTCTCAGCTTTTGCTTGTCTGTAAAGGTTTTAATTTCTCCATCAAATCTGAATGAGATCCTTGCTGGGTAGAGTAATCTTGGTTGCAGGTTTTTCTCCTTCATCACTTTAAGTATGTCCTGCCACTCCCTTCTGGCTTGTAGAGTTTCTGCTGAGAGATCAGCTGTTATCCTGATGGGGATTCCCTTGTGTGTTATTTGTTGTTTTTGCCTTGCTGCTTTTAATATGATTTCTTTGTGTTTAATTTTTGACAGTTTGATTAATATGTGTCTTGGTGTATTTCTCCTTGGATTTATTCTGTATGGGACTCTCTGTGCCTCCTGGACTTGATTAACTATTTCCTTTCCCATATTAGGGAAGTTTTCAACTATAATCTCTTCAAATATTTTCTCAGTCCCTTTCTTTTTCTCTTCTTCTTCTGGAACCCCTAGAATTCGAATGTTGGTGCGTTTAATGTTGTCCCAGAGGTCTCTGAGACTGTCCTCTGTTCTTTTCATTCTTTTTTCTTTATTTTGCTGTGCAGCAGTTATTTCCACTATTTTATCTTCCACCTCACCTATCCGTTCTTCTGCCTCAGTTATTCTGCTATTGATCCCATCTAGAGTATTTTTTATTTCATTTATTGTGTTTTTAATCGCTGCTTGATTCGTCTTTAGTTCTTCTAGGTCCTTGTTAACTGTTTCTTGCATTTTGTCTATTCTATTTCCAAGATTTTGGATCATCTTTACCATCATTATTCTGAATTCTTTTTCAGATAGACTGCCTATTACCTCTTCATTTGTTAGGTCTGGTGGGTTTTTATCTTGCTCCTTCTCCTGCTGTGTGTTTTTCTGTCTTCTCATTTTGCTTATGTTACTGTGTTTGGGGTCTCCTTTTTGCAGGCTGCAGGTTCGTAGTTCCCGTTGTTTTTGGTGTCTGTCCCCAGTGGCTAAGGTTGGTTTAGTGGGTTGTGTAGGCTTCTTGGTGGAGGGGACTACTGCCTGTGTTCTGGTGGATGAGGCTGGATCTTGTCTTTCTGGTGGGCAGGTCCACGTCTGGTGGTGTGTTTTGGGGTGTTTGCGGACTTTTTATGATTTGAGGCAGCCTCTCTGCTAATGGGTGGCGTTGTGTTCCTGTCTTGCTAGTTGTTTGGCATAGGGTGTCCAGCACTGTAGCTTGCTGGTCGTTGAGTGAAGCTGGGTGCTGGTGTTGAGATGGAGATCTCTGGAAGATTTTCGCCGTTTGATATTATGTGGAGCTGGGAGGTCTCTTGTGGACCAGTGTCCTGAAGTTCGCACTCCCACCTCAGAGGCACAGCACTGACTCCTGGCTCCTCAATTTGGGATGATTTGTTGTCTATTCATGTATTCCACAGATGCAGGGTACATGAAGTTGATTGTGGAGCTTTAATCCGCTGCTTCTGAGGCTGCTGGGAGAGGTTTCCCTTTCTCTTCTTTGTTCTCACAGCTCCTGGGTCTCAGCTTTGGATTTGGCCCCGCCTCTGCGTGTAGGTCGCCGGAGGGCGTCTGTTCTTCGCTCAGACAGGACAGGGTTAAAGGAGCAGCCTCTTCGGGGACTCTGGCTCACTCAGGCCAGGCGGGAGGGAGGGGCACGGAGTGCGGGGCGAGCCTGCAGCGGCAGAGGTCGGCGTGACGTTGCACCAGCCCGAGGCGCGCCGTGCGTTCTCCCAGGGAAGCCGCCCCTGGATCCCGGGACCCCGGCAGTGGCAGGCTGCACAGGCTCCCGGAAGGGCGGTGTGGACAGTGACCTGCGCTCGCACACAGGCTTCTTGGCGGCGGCAGCAGCAGCCCCAGCGTCCCACGCCCGTCTCTGGGCTCCGCGCTTTCAGCCGCGACTCGCGCCCGTCTCTGGAGCTCCTTTACGCGGCGCTCTTAATCCCCTCTCCTCGCGCACCAGGAAACCAAGAGGGAAGAAAAAGTCTCCTGCCTCTTCGGCAGCTCCAGAGTTTTCCCGGACTCCCTCCCGGCTAGCTGTGGCACATTAGCCCCCTTCAGGCTGAGTTCTCGCCGCCAGCCCCAGTGCTCTCCCTGCGCTCTGACCGAAGCCCGAGCCTCAGCTCCAGCGCCGCCTGCCCCGGCGGGGGAGCAGACAAGCCTCTCGGGCTGGTGAGTGCCGCTCGGCACCGCTCCTCTGTGCGGGAATCTCTCTGCTTTGCCCTACCCAGGTATGTGGGGAGTTTCTTGCCTTTTGGGAGGTCTGGGGTCTTCTGCCAGCGTTCAGTAGGTGTTCTGTAGGAGTTGTTCCACGTGTAGCTGTATTTCTGGTGTATCTGTGGGGAGGAAGGTGATCTCCGCGTCTTACTCTTCCGCCATCTTACCCGGAAGTCCCCCATTCTGTGGTTTTTGATGAATGTATAATGATATATATCCACCATTGTAATATATGGCATAGTGTCACTGCCTTAAAAATCCTCTGTGCTCTGCCTGTTCATCCCTCCCTCCCCCTGCCAATGGCAATGACTGTCTGCTTTTTTTTTTTTTTTGCGATACGCGGGCCTCTCACTGCTGTGGCCTCTCCCCGTTGCGGAGCACAGGCTCCGGACGCGCAGGCTCAGCGGCCATGGCTCACGGGCCCAGCCGCTCCGCGGCATGTGGGATCTTCCCGGACCGGGGCACGAACCCGTGTCCCCTGCATCGGCAGGCGGACTCTCAACCACTGCGCCACCAGGGAAGCCCGACTGTCTGCTTTATAAAAAAAAAATTAATAGATTTTATTTTTCAGAGCAGTTTTAGGTTTACAGACAAATTGAGCAGAAAGTGTGGAGTTCCCATATATTGGCTCACACTCCCACCTCCTCAGTTTCCACCATTATTAACATCTTGCATTATTGTGGTGCATTTGTTACAATTGATGAGCCAATATTGATACACTGTTATTCACTGAAGTCCACAGTTTATATTAGAGTTCACTCTTTTTTTATGTGTTCTGTGGGTTTTGACAAATGTATAATGACATTTATCCACTATACAGTATCATACAGAATAGTTTCACTGTCGTTAACATGGTAATGTGCTCAACCAATTCATCCTTCCCTCCTTCCTCCAGACCCTGGCAACCACTGATCTCCTTACTGTCTCCACTGTTTGATTTTACTAGAATGTCAATCTTTGTCTTTTAACTTGAAACGAAATTTATTTTTGTTGTGATTTCCCTTGTGTTATGATTTATTTCCATACTCTTACTTTGCTTTTGCTTTTTCTACTTTCTCTAGGTGTATTTTTCCTCTTTTTTCTTCTTGCTTTTGCATTGATTGGGTTTTCTTTTTCCTTTTGTCTTATCCTTCTCCTCTCTCCTCCTCTTTCTAGGTTGGAAATTATACCTTCAATTTCTTTTTTTCAGTAGTTGGTTATTTTTTTCTCAGAACATTAAAGATAGTATTCCCCTATCATCTGACTTCCATTTTTTACTTTTGAGAAGGAATAACTAGAATCTTTGCTCTTTTGAAGATACAGTGGCTTTTCTCTCTGGAAGCATTTAAGACTTTTCTTTGTTTCGGTGTTCTGAGATTCACTGTAATACATCTGGATGTGAATCCAGCCCCTCCCTTACTTGCGAGTGTTTGGGCTTTTTGAATCTGAAGTCATGGTTTTTTATCAATTCTGGAAAATTCTCAGCATTATTTCTGCAAATATTACCTCTTTCCCATTCTTACTCTTCTCTCCTTTTTTGACTCCAGTTAGATATGTGTTGGATCTTCTTATTCTCTTCTTCATAACCTCTTTCATATTCTCTACCTTTGTTTTTAAGCTGCCCCTTGTACTAATTCTCCATTAAGTTTTGTCTAATCTGCTTTTTGTCTTGTCCATTGAGTTTCTAATTTTAATTGTTATAATTATTATATAATTTTTATTTCTAGAAGTCTATTTAATTTCTTTACAAATTTTCTTGCCCATTAATTTAATCTCATATTTCTTAGATATCCAATTGAATATCCTCTTTTATTTTTCTAAACATGTTAAGCATGCTTATTTTATATTCAGTTCTAAAATTTTTAATATCTGAAGTATTTTGCATTTGATTCAGCAGGGTGTTTTTGCTGTGGTTCCTGCTCATGGAGACTTGCTTTCTTGTATATTATTTCTTGTATATATTTGTGATTTATTTTTATTTTAGTTCATGGTTCTTGGAACATTTTTAGGAAAGCTTCTTTGAAACCTGAGTTTAAAGTATGGGTTATATATGCATGTCACACATGAAAATTAACCCAGGAACTAGACATTGCCCCTTTGCATAAAATCTTGGCCAATAAATTCAATATTTTCATAAAGTTATTTTTTTAAAAAAGAAACTTAGTTTCTTCTAAACAATTATTTCTGGTTTCTGTTTGGTTTTGTGGCTGCTTGTCAGTGTGGGATTGTTGGGATTAGGACTACGGCATAAAACCTATGAGAAGAAATTGGGAAAGGGGGTAAGTCATTAAAAGTTTTGATATAGAATTTTATAGGATATACAGCCTACAAAGCACAGAAAGGAGTTCTGACTTTATTTTTCTTGCAGTGGAAGCCACCAGAATATTTCAAGCAGGAGCATGAAGAAATATGATATATATTAACTTGGCTGCTCTGTGAAGAATGGATTGTAGAGTAGAAGCAGGGAGATAAGTTATGAGGCTTTTTCAGTTGTCCAGGAGAGAGACCCTGGAAGTTTGGATGGGAGCCGTGGCCCTGGAGTTGGAGAGGAGTGGATAGACTTAGAATATATTTTGAAAGTAAAGCTGATAGGAGTTGCTGATGGATTAGATGACACTGAATGAGAAGAAGGAAAGAATCAAGGATGACTTCTATGTTTTGGCTTGAGCAATTGGATGGAGGGTGGTGGCATTTACTGACGTGGGAATAACAGGTTTTGGATTGATGAGAGCCAGAGTTAATCATAGGTATGTAGTTACGTGAAAAGCTATAACTTGATGAATATAATCATGCCTCTCAAAGTCTCTCTTGATGGTTCTGTTCTCTTTATAGGACATTCGGTAAACTGAGTAATATTTCTTGCATGGAGATGCTATTCACACCTCACTGCTGTAGCACAATGAGCCGTTTAGGTTAAGTGGTGACCCTCCTATGCAAAGAGCTGGTGCTTACCCTTCTCTCAGCTTGAACTTGTATGTTCCACTTTGAGTTGTTTTTTTCAGTTGTGGTGATAGAGTTGGTCTAATCTGGCCATACTCTTTCACAGGATCCCTGTTGTTGATCCGTTGGTATTAGTTTGAAATAGATGGTTAGGGCTGGGCACTGCATTGTCTGACTGGGCCCATGGGCTCAAAAGAGGACTCTTCAGAGGGTGCTGTGCTCCTGAACCTTGGCCTTGCCAGTGCAGTGGGGAGCAACACCGTGTATAATGCAGAGTTGACAGACCATTCTGTAAATATGGTAAAGGACTCTGTGTATCCCTCTGTGGTCTCATTCTCTGATATAAGGGTAACCCCTTCCTGCATATGCTTGTTATCATATTCATGCATTTCTTTGTATTGTTACTACACATGACACACCTCTATATGATATTGTATTTTTCCATGTTTTTAACTTTATCTAAATAACATCTGACATATATATTTTGCAACTTAATTTTTTATTTAAAATAATCCTGGTGAGATTCATCCATATGGAACTATGTAGCCCTAATTCATTTATTAGGGCTGTGTAGTATTCCATTTTATGTATGATTGTTTTTTTATTCATTTTCCTATTTTTCCTATTGAAACAACAGCCAGGTTGTTTCTAATTTTTTGCTTTTATAAACAGTGCTTATCAGAAATATCACTTTCCAAACATTCTTCCTAACTTCCAAGCCTAAGCTAGAAATTCACAGATTATAAAATACCTCCTAGCAAATATCTCCTTATTATTATGCATTACCTGTGGGAAGATGCCTAAAAAATATCCTTTGCTGAAATATGAATTTTGGTGGAAAGAGGTGGAGGAGAGTGCATCACTGAAACTGCCATTGTTCATTCATCCTAAATTATCATTAAAACAATTCCTCAGGCACCAGCCACAGAGGTCTCTGCCGCCATCTGGCCTTTCAGGTTTGGCTTTGACAATGAAGGATGGTCTAATTTAGAAAGATCAGCTCAACTGCTCAGTCAAACAGGTAAGTCTTACTGAAATTATTTCCAGGTTTTGAGAAACTCCTACTGTTTTGTTTATCTTGAGCAAGGAGGAGGGTTTGCTGGGTCATAAACTAATCTCTTAAAAAGGCTTTACTTTGGTGAGTGGCTACAGGAGGATTAAGCTTCTGTAGCCACATCTGTGTTTGCTTGAGAGCAATTAATTCAGTTGATTCTGAACAAAGTCTCATACTGGGTATCTGCAGGAGAATCTTGTCATGCCTTTACTCTTGGAAATGCCCCTGCTGGTGGCTCCTGTCACTTGGGAACCCACTGTTGGGGACCAGAAAATTGTCAGATTAAAAGGCAGAATTGGTTGGAGTGATGCTCATTTGCAAAGCAAATTGCTTCCAAGAGCCTGAGGGCCAATTTTATTTGTTTCCATGCCCTGGGGTACTCATCTTTGGATGAAGCATCCTTTAAAATATGTGGGTGTGTTGTTCTTAGATCAACTACATGGAGAATGGAGCAAGAGACTTAAACGGCTAAACTGTTCTAGTTATTCCTAATGATAAGCAAGTCTCCTGAGAAATAGCTGAGGATCTGTATGATTCTAATGCCATTAAGAAATTTCTCTGGCCCTTAGTCCTTTGATTACAGGCCTCTGGGGCACATCTGACCAGGGTGTCTGAATAAACTTACTTCTGTGTCAATACAATGGAGGTGTTTGCCCAGGAATAAAACACTACTGTATACTCTATTGTTTCTGAACATAAATTGGATATTTGAGAAAGGTATTAAGCTTATTTGAAATTTGGGGAACGATGTTAATATTTGAAAATTTAGAAAAGTTATGTTTTTATCCTTTCCTACATTTCCTCAAGGTGTCCCATGTTTTAATTACATTCTAAATATGGTAAAAAATTTTACAGCTCACATTTGAACCAGTTCACTTTAGTAACTCATTAGGAATTACTTTGGTTTTTGATTTACAAGTAAAGGCAGGGGATTAAAGAATCAAGTTTTGCTAATTGTTTTTACATTGCTATGGTTAATCACCATGTGCATTTTTTTTTTTCTGAACAGGTGCAGATTTCATAACAATTTTGGAGAGCGATGCTTCTAAGCCCATTGGGAACAATGACCTGACCATGTGGTTAGGGGAGAAGCTGGGTTTCTATACTGACTTTGGTCCAAGTGCAAGGGATCACACTTGGGGGTGAGTGTCCCTTCGGAATTAATCCCAAACTTATCCCCGAAAGACTAGGCAGCATGGGCTTGGAGTGAAAAGTTGATATTGTTATACCTTAGCCCTATGAATATGTCCCAGTTATGCCTCTTGGAGGATGAGGAGGTGCTGAAGATATGCATATTCCATCCTGTTTTAATGGTTTCCCTTTTGCTGGATCCTTTCAATTCTTCACTCTTATAAACCATTTAGTGTAGGAGCTGAGGTTACAGCACTAAACGTGTCTGTCCTGGACGCTGTCCTCATGGAGCTTACATTATAGTGTGAAGAGACGGGAAATAACCATGGACACACAGAAATAAATAATTTGAGACAATGGTAAGTGCTGTGTAGAAAAGGAGAGCGGCTGGGTGGGCGGGGCAGCAGGGGATGCTGCTGTAGGTAGTGTGGTCAGGAAGGTCTCTCTGCCGACCTCATGATGAGGACCCAGGACCCGCTGTGGGAGGAGCCAGTGTAAAGACTTGAGGCCAGGTCAGTCTTGGTGTGCCGGAGTACAGGGTTTGAGGGGGAACTAGTAAGAAAGGAGGTCAAAGGTGGGCCCCTGATCTTACAGGGTCCCATAAGCCATCCTTAGCACTGATTTAATTCAGTTTAAAAAAAAATAAATTTATCTATTTAATTTTATTTATTTTTGGCCGTGTTGGGTCCTTGTTGCTGCGCGCGGGCTTTTCTCTAGTTGCGGCGAGCTGGGGCTAATCTTCGTTGTGGTGCGTGGGCTACTCATTGCAGTGGCTTCTCTTGCTGCGGAGCACGGGCTCTAGGCACGCGGGCTGCAGTAGTTGTGGCTCACGGGCTCTAGAGCGCAGGCTCAGTAGTTGTGGCGCACGGGCTTAGTTGCTCCGTGGCACATGGGATCTTCCCAGACCAGGGCTCGAACCCATGTCCCCTGCATTGGCAGGCGGATTCTTAACCACTGCGCCACCACGGAAGCCCTTTAATTCAGTTTTGATAGGAAACCACTGGAGGATTGTAAACACGGGAGCAATCTGATCTGATTTACATTTTTGAAAGATCATTCCGGCTCTTCCTAGAGAAACAGATGGTCAGGGGGCAGGAGTGGGAGCAGGGAGACAGGTGATGAGGTAGAGGCATTAGCACAGGTGAGAAATGACAGTGGGAGGTGTGGAGATGGAGAGAAGGGGGCAAACTCAGGAGCTATCTTGGAGCAGGGCTGACAGGACTTCCTGATGGTTTAGATATCGGGGCTGGAAGTGACAAGGATAGCACCAGGGTGTTTTTCCTGAGTCCCTGATAGGAGATGATGCCCTTTAATGGGACAGGAATGACCAGGTGAGCATCAGGATTGTGCTAAACTGAAGATGCCCCTGGACGGTCAAGTGACATCCATAGGTGCTTGTGTGCAGCCTGGAGGGCCGAGTGGGACAGCACAGGCTGGGCATGTGCATTCAGGGATCATCACTGTAGGCAGGGTTCTGTCAGAGGAACTTCGGGAGGAGGCCAGACAGTGTGCGCAGCCTGAGGTCTGAGCTCTGATCATCCTTTCCATGTAGTTCTTTGACTTAGAGTGAGGCGGAACGGGTTTTCCTATCTTTATTCGACCATTTGTAATTTCTAATTTTGTAAATTGTTGCTCTGTGTCCTGGCTGGCAAGGTCGTACATTCTCAGATGCGTTGATTAATATTAGAATTGTTTATGCAGATAAGTTGCCAGAGTAACAGTGCTAGTAAAATGGAGTTTGTGTGGCCTAATTCTGCCCTTTTCGTGTTTCCATAGCACTTATTTTTGTTTTATTAATTAATTAATTTATTTTTGCTGTGTTGGGTCTTCGTTTCTGTGCGAGGGCTTTCTCTAGTTGCGGCAAGCGGGGGCCACTCTTCATCGCGGTGCGCAGGCCTCTCACTGTGGCAGCCTCTCTTGTTGCAGAGCACAGGCTCCAGACGTGCAGGCTCAGTAATAGTGGCTCACAGGCCCAGTTGTTCCGCAGCATGTGGGATCTTCCTAGACCAGGGCTCGAACCCATGTCCCCTGCATTGGCAGGCAGATCCTCAACTACTGCGCCACCAGGGAAGCCCTCCATAGCACGTATTAAACAGAGTTGATAGTGTTGTGCTTGGTGACACAGTGAGACGTGCTGAATAGCCCAGATGCAATGAACAGTCCAGCAGACTGCCCCATATCTCTCCGCCACATTATTGCTCAGTGCCCCTCAGTGGGATGCTTGAAGTGTGCGCATCCTTCTTGAACACATATTCTTAGTCCCCTTTGCATGACATGGTGGGACCAATAGTGACGCATGTGCTTCTTTCCGTTCGAATACAGGATTATGGTTTTGTCAAGATACCGGATTGTGAAATCAAAGCATCACCTTCTTCCGTCACCAGAGGGCGAGATTGCACCAGCCATCACTCTGACTGTTAACATTTCCGACAAACTGGTGGATTTTGTTGTGAGCCACTTTGGGAATCACGAGTGGGTTTCTTTGGTCTTTCTTGAAGTACACAAAGGCCAAGAAATATTATTAACACATTACTTTGACTTCCATGCATTGACCTTTCTTACTTTCTTCTTCTTTGTTTTTTCCAGAGTATTTTTCTCTGTGTTGCTGGTTTTAAAAATCAGGCATAGAGGGAGTTCCCTGGTGGCCTAGTGGTTAGGACTCTGGGCTTTCACTGCTGGGGCCCAGGTTCAATCCCTGGTCCAGGAACTGAGATCCCGCAAGCCGTGTGGCGTGGCCCCCCCCCAAAAAAAAAGAAAAAGGAAAAAAAATCAGGCATAGAAACCTTTGAGATGCAGGCAGTCCTTAACAATGGTACAAGGCAGCATGATGGCCATGTTAGCCAGCAGTTACTGAGCAGGTGCTGTGCTAAGTGCATTATTGTATTTGATCTTCATTTTGTATAACGTTAGTACTATTATAGCCCCATTTTACAGATAAATAAGCTAGACTGAAGGTTAGAAGACTTGTCCAATCTGGGTCACACAGCTAGGAATTAAATAGACCCAACTCAGAGCCTGCAAGTGCTTGAAACCACATGATAAACCAGACTACAGAAAGATGAAATTCCCTTTTCCTACAGGATTACTCCAGTTGGAAGTACTGTTGGGATTTGAGGGTATTAAATAACATTTCTTTTTCCCTCATGTTTTCAGTCAACTGAGAGGTAGGCAGAGGAATCTGGCGGGAAGATCAAAATATCTCTTTTGATTCTGATAAACGTATTTGGACAACATGGCTTCAGTGTGTCCACATGGACCTGCTAATACATTCCCCCAACAGTACATGATGCTGGCTCCCCCGAAGCAGCTGACCTACCTGTCAGGGGCAGAGTCTGCCCTGTCAAACTCTCCCCTTAGTGGGGAAGGAAACACCCTTTCTGCAAACCGGCAGGTTCCAGGGAGAAGAGTGAGGAAGTGTTTGAGACAAGCATGCCCAGTTTATTCTTACAAACTTAATTAATTACAAAAATCCTCCCAAGAAGTAAAGGGTGAGAGGGAGAGAGGCCAGAGATGATCTTCTAAGTCGGTTCCCTTCCAAGGAGACATGAAGAATGGGGAATGAATTTTATCCCCAAAGAATAACATTCACAACCAGTGACTTAGTACTGAATAAATCACGAATAATGCCAGCAATATGTTAAAGCAAAGATAAAAGTATATAATTTATACTCTACCATACTAAACATTCTCTAATAGTAATTGAAAACACAAATGTGAAGTGCTTAGCGCTATAAAATACAGCATATGGGCCTGTCCACATTAATGACACAAGAGGCCACAGAGCTTTACAGTGACGTATAGAACATTAGAAAAACAACAAACAAAATACGGGTAGCAGACATATTCGTTTTGTTTAGGTGAAACTTACAGTATGACAGAACCCAACATTGTTGTAAGTTTCACGTAAGCAAAATGAGTATGTCTGCTACCCACATTTTCCTATTACTTCCCTTTTTCTCACAGTATTACATGGATCTGTGAAAGCGTACTTGACTGTTTTCTGAAATAAGTCAGAGCATAAGGAATATAAACCAACCATTCAAATGTAATTAATGTGAACTGTTGGCTAATCGGACTCTTGCTGGTCTTCTTAGAAATGGGAAGGGTGTTTGGAGGACGGATGGTAGAGACAGTCCACATCTCTGTAAAAAGGTGTTTGAAGAAACGCCTTCTGTTTCTCCCAGCAATTTTCAGGTTGCAAGTATAGGCATTCAGAAATCATTCTGCTGACCTTAAATTGCACTTGAATTGGGTTTATCTTTTAAAAAATAGGCACTTTTGTGTTTAAAGGTTGCAAGGTCTCAACCTAAGAAACAGTTGAGTATACTGTATCCTGTTTTCCTTTGCTTTTTTTCCCCTGCCCCCTTTAACTCCCTCTGACCTCTAAAACGTGAAGAATAGACTTGTGAGGGAAGAGAAGACTAAAAGATAGCCCTCAAATTGTTTGGAAAAGAGGAGGGAAGGATTACCTTTTCTAACTTTCTATTAACCACATATTTATTTATTTATTTATTTTTATTAGTTTCTGCTTTATAACAAAGTGAATCAGTTATACATATACTTATATCCCCATATCTCCTCCCTCTTGTGTCTCCCTCCCACCCTCCCTATTCTACCCCTCCAGGCGGTCACAAAACACCGAGCTGATCTCCCTGTGCTATGCGGCTGCTTCCCACTATCTATCTGTTTTACGTTTGGTAGTGTATATATGTCCATGCCTCTTTCTCGCTTTGTCACAGCTTACCCTTACCCCTCCCCATATCCTCAAGTCCATTCTCAAGTAGGTCTGTGTCTTTATTCCTGTTTTACCCCTAGATTCTTCATGACTTTTTTTTTCTTAAATTCCATATATATGTGTTAGCATACAGTATTTGTCTTTCTCTTTCTGACTTACTTCACTCTGTATGACAGACTCTAGGTCTATCCACCTCATTACAAATAGCTCAATTTCGTTTCTTTTTATGGCTGAGTAATATTCCATTGTATATATATGCCACATCTTCTTTATCCATTCATCCAATGATGGACACTTAGGTTGTTTCCATCTCCAGGCTATTGTAAATAGAGCTGCAATGAACATTTTGGTACATGTCTCTTTTTGACTTATGGTTTTCTCAGGGTATATGCCCAGTAGTGGGATTGCAGGGTCATATGGTAGTTCTATTTGTAGTTTTTTAAGGGACCTCCATACTGTTCTCCATAGTGGCTGTACCAATTCACATTCCCACCAACAGTGCAAGAGTGTTCCCTTTTCTCCACACCCTCTCCATCATTTATTGTTTCTAGATTTTTTGATGATGGCCATTCTGACTGGTGTGAGATGATATCTCATTGTAGTTAACCACATATTTAAAGCCCTGTAACTAACAACATACCCTTTGCTTGCTACCTTACTCACTTGATTTAATAATAATTATGACAACCACAGCAGTAATGATAATAGCTAGCACCTGTCGAGGAGATGTGACTGTAAGGGAAGGGAAGGGAAGCAGTATAGTTTAATGGCGAAGAGCATGAAACTCCAGAACCTGGAATCAGACAATCTGGTTTGAATCCTAAGTCAAGGTGTATCCTTCACCAAGTTAGTTAACTATCTTGAGCCTCAGTTTTCCCATCTGCAAATCAGGAGCGATAATCCTACTTATAGGATTCTTGAGGGAATTAAATAAGATATATTATCTCATGCAAAGTATGTGACTAGAGTAACTGCTCAGTTAATACTGGCCATTATTATTAAAGCAAATCAGACACCTCTAAGTGTGAAGCACATTGGGCAGCTTTAAAAAAAAGTCACTCATCAAACACGAATCAAGCATCTGTTGTGTCCCAAGCACAATGCCAGGTGCAGCCTTTTCCCTTAGAGCCTTAGCTCTTGTCTCACTCTTTTTTTTTTTTTTTTAGCGGTATGCGGGCCTCTCACTGTTGTGGCTTCTCCCGTTGCGGAGCGCAGGCTCCGGACGTGCAGGCTCAGCGGGCATGGCTCACGGGCCTAGCTGCTCTACGGCATATGGGATCTTCCCGGACCGGGGCATGAACCCGTGTCCCCTGCATCGGCTGGCGGACACTCAACCACTGCGCCACCAGGGGAGCCCAGTCTCACTCTTTAGAAGCCCTGTCCACTCCCAACAAGTGACATGAGAAAGTTCATGCTTCAAATAACTTGTGAAGCCATCACTGCATATTTTTGCTTGCCTTTGTTTTTATAATATTAGATAAAAAATTCTTACTCTGAAAAAATAGTGATTTCATTTTCTAGTGATTATGGCATATAAACATGAAATCATATTAGGAATGAATTACAGAATGCTTATGCATGTTATTAGCTGATTCAACGGGATTTCTAAAATTACTGATGACACAAATATCTCTTTACAACCAATAAACAGAAAATACCAGCATTCCTTAGAAGTTACTTAGGTATACACCATAACTAAAATTGGTATTATTTTAGGTAATTAACTGAGCCACCAGTTAATCACCGTGTTTGTTTCTTATAACATGCATAACTGTACAAAGAAGAAAGAGCACAGAACCTGTAGTCTGTAGTTACAGTTATGGTTCTGTTGTAAGATAAACTCAGTGAGCTCCAGTTCCCTTGTCTCTGAAAATCAGATAAAATTATTTTTTCTAGCCCACATCATAGGGCTATTGGGCTGATCAAATATGAACAGATAAGAAAACATAAAACGTGTTCAATCTCTCTCTTTCCCCCTGTCTCCTAATTCCTCACCCTCCTTTCTTTATACGCATACATACATATAGGTTTTATTTTTATTATTATCACTGGGTAAAATTTATCTCCTGAGAAAATGTAAAGCCAAATTCACAGATTATTTTCTGATAATATATTGCTAAAACATATTTGAAAGCTCTATCTGTGGTGCAGTGACTTTGGCATTCTCTAGATTGGGTTTGAATCCCAGTTGTGTGTCAGAAGGAATAGAATTCACTGCAGACTTAATGAAGGGACTACTTACCACAATGTTGGAAGGGTCAGAGGAACAGATAAGAGATGCTAAGGTACTCAGACAGTAGTAATGGTGGGGAATCAGTACCATCCTTAGGGCTGAAGGGACAGGTAGAGGAAACAGTGTTCCCAGAGCCCCGTTTGATCTGGAACCAGAAGAGGGGCCACCAGGCATGAGGAATGCAGCTCGAAGAAATACTCCAATTTATCTCTCTTCCTACCGAAACCTCACTGGAAATTAGTAGACAAGGAAGCCCAGGAGATGAAATCTGCAGAGACCAGCCTCCAGGGCATAGAGAAGGGCTGGGAATGGATCTAGGCAAAGATGTTTAGCAAATGGTCATCCTTTTCACTCTTCTGTTTCTTGAGACATCTTTTAATAGCGCTCAGCTGTCTATACATAAGAATGGATAAGCTTAGTCCTGTCTTCTGATCCTACCTCAATGAGGTTTCTCCAGTCTTCTCAGCTCTTGGTGATCTCCCTCTATCTTCCTTTGTCATTGATTTTTCTTAACAGTCATTTATTAGCTGTCTTACTCTGTAAGTGCCTGTATTGGTCTGCTGCCTATTTACGTTTGGATCCATTCCTGGTTCAGCTTCCTTCCAGCTACAGATTGCAGGAAACCACATTTCCCAGAGTCTGTTGCCTTCTGGCTTCTGGGTAGGTTTAGCCAATGGGACGCACTAATGCAAGGCTGGAGGGCTGGAGGAGGGGAGGAGACAGAGTACTTCTCATTCTCTCTCTCTTCTTTCTCTGTTGTCTCTGGCAGCAGCTAAGTCTCTTCTGTGGCTCCAACTCCTCCTTCAATGGCCCTGGGTCCTTCTAAGTAGCCTCCTCCATAGTACCATTTCCCACCAGTTAGGACTAGCTTGTGGACTCTGGGAATATCACCTCTTCCTGTTGTCCCTCTAGCCCTAGAGGTGGTAGAGGTTTCTCACTGCTACTAAACTCTAGTTGCTTCACTGATTCCTCTTTGGCTTCCTATCACCTAGTAGCCAATCCCTTGTATTAAATTCACTTTGTTTGAAACACCTAGAGTGGTTTCAGTTTTTCTTGCTGGATCATGCAAATATGATGTCCTTATTTTTCCCCAGACAGACTGACTATAAACCCCTCAGAGTCTTGATGTACTTGCCTGATTGTCTCAGTTACACACTTATAGTACTTAGCATGATAAAAGCAGCACACTTAGCCAGTATTTGACCAGGAGAGCCAGGGAGGCTTTCAGGAACATTCAGTTGAAGGAGCTGAGTAGGTTAACAAACCTGGTGTGTCCTGTGAATGTTAGGATTCTCCCTCTTACCGGTACTCCTTGCTATTTCTTTTTAAAAACTACTAATCTTTATCTGTAATACTGATGACCAGGTCTTAGATTATTGTTATAATTTCTTCTGATGAAAAGTTGAGCAATTGCTGTTTTTAGATATTTATATCCACTCGACTCCAAATGATTTGTGGGGAAAGGTCATGTTGTTCTTGGTCAAGTTTGTCAGCCTGCTCAGTTGAAGCACTATAGCTGTCTTGCTCATTTGCATAACATTAAGTCAGTGTGTCCCAGTAGGAATTATTCTGGGTTTGTGCAGTGTTTGAAGATATTCTTTGGGAACTTAGTTAGGTACCTAATATTTTTTAAAAATTGTTTTGCAAATACAGTAAAGAGGTATATTTTTGCATTTTTTTCAGAGATGACCTGGATAGGAAACTTCAAGCTATTGCTGTTTCAAAACTACTGAAAAATAGCTCTGAGCAAGTGATATTTCTGGGATATATCACTTCAGCACCTGGTTCCAGAGATTATCTACAGCTCATTGAATGTGGCAATGTGAAGGTAACACAATCTTAATAGGATTTCTGATTTCTTAAATAAGTGTTTCTTCTTCATGTTTTGAAAAACCTAACCCAACATTGTAATATGTATCCTGATTATCTACTGCTGCATGGAAAACAACCAAAAAACATACTGGCTTTAAGTAGCATTCATCTCTTTGCTCATAAATCTGCAATTTGGACAGGACTTAGTGGGGATAGCTCATCTCTGCTCCGCACAGCTAGGTGGCTTACCTGGGGCCTGGAGGAGCCACTTTGCAGATGACACATTAGTGGCAAGTTGGTGGGGCTGTTGACTAGGAGCTCAGCTGGGGCTTCGGGCTCAGGGTACTGCTTCCTCTCCGTGGGCTGCTTAGGCTTCTTTCCTGCATGATGGCTGGGTTCTAAGAGTGAGTGTCCTAAGAGAACCAGGAAGAAGTTGTATTGCCTTGTATGACCTAGCCTTGTAAGTCATATAATGTGATTTCTGCTGTCATCACAAGCCTGCTCACATTCAAGTGGAAGAAACATAAACCCCATCTCTCGATGAGAGGAGTATCAAAGTCACATTATAAGAATGCCATATGGCAAGTGGATTATTGTAGCCGTGTTTAGAAAATACAATCTGCCACATTGTACAAGTTAATCATGATGAGAGTAAAAGATAAAATGGCATACAGAGAGGCTGGCTGATCAGGGCCTCACTAAACGACACTGAATTTGTCCTTACCTGTTCAGGTCCCAAACGGTTGAATTTCTCAGTGTATCCAGATATAATCATACTCTGGGAAACTGACAGACAAATCAAATCCTTGAGACATATATACACTAGAAGGTTAAGTGCATTCATTTATAATGAGAAATACAATTATTATATTTAGTTAAGCCCTATGTAGATTTCTTGGTCCTTTACATGTCTTTTTTTTTTTTACTTCATTGTCTTGAGATAATATCTGCAAACAAAAAAACTTATCCCTTTTATCAAGTGCTTGGAAAGACAGGTGAGAGAGAGCATTGTATGATGAGGGTGTTCTGTATGTGACAGAAAACACAAAACGACAGTGGCTTAAATAAGAGAAGTATAGCTCTTTATGTAAAAGTCTGGGCAGGTGATTCACCACTAGTACAGCACTTTGTGGTACCGGGAGTGTGCTCCTTCTATCTTGTGGCTCCACATTACAAGGCTTTCACTCCCAAGTTTGCCTCATGGTCCAAGATGGCAGCATCCTTTTTCTAGTTAGCAAGAGGGAGGAAGGGATACAGAGGGGACCAAGAGCATATGAAACTTATCTCTAAGGCAAATTCTAGGAAACTGACCTCTTCTACCTACATTTCATTGACTGGAATTTAGTCATTGGCCATACCTCACTGTACGGGAAGTTGAGAGATGCAGTATTTAATCTTGATACCCTTATACCTAGCTAAAAATCCTACAACTTTGGAAGAGGGGCAAGGCAGGTATTAAGGAGATGAGTTAATCTCTGCCCTAGTGGATAAGGCAGAAGTGGAGTCAAATGGACTCCTAATTTTGGCTTTGGTCAGAGGGTTTATGATGGTGACCCTTATTATTATAGAGAATACATAAGGAAGAAGAGTTTTGCAAAGAAGATGAGTTCAGCTTTAGGCTGAGTTGAGGCATCTGTGGGGTATTAGTGGAGCTGTCCATTAGACAGCTGGACATACGGATCGGGAACTGAGAAGGGCTTTCAGGACTAGAGATACAGATTAAGGAGTTGCCACCATCTAGGTCATCATTAAAACCATGGAAGAGGATGATATTGCTTATGGAGTTAGAGAATTGCAAGAGGAAGACCAAAGAAAACTCCTGATAGAGCCACATTTAGTGTGGCTATCATGGGGGTGATGGGTGAGGGAAGAGGAGGGAGATTATCTCAGAAAAGAGATTAAGGAGAAGTCAGAGAGTAAGAGGAAAATCTGGAGAGTGGAATCACAGGGGTTGCATTAGTTATTTATTAGTGCATCACTGTGTAAGCTACAAACCTTAGTGGCTTAAAAAGAACAATGGTCGAATATCCTCATGACTGTGTGGGTCTACTGAGTGGTTTTCTGTTCTTGCCTGCATTCATTCATGGGGTCAGCTGGTGGCTGTGGCTGGGGAGGTCTGACATGTCCCCACTCACTGGTCTGGGGCCTTGGTGCTGGTTGTTGGCTGGACCTCTCTCCCCATGTAGTCTCTCATCACTAGCCTACCTGGTGCCACATTTACCAGCTTTGTGACCTTGAGGCAAGTTATTTAACCCTTCTGGGGCTCAATGTCCACATCTATAAAGAGGGGATAGTAATACCTATTGTATCATAGGGTTGTTCTGAGGATGAAAGTAAAGTAATGCCTGAAAAGCCCTAAGCCTTGCATGCAGGAGGCACTTAATAAGTGGTAGCTACATATTTGTATTATGTATGTCTGGCTGTATGTATCAAATCACATTAGATAAATGTGTAAGTATATGGTCTATAAAGTATAGAAGACTACTATACAAGATGATACTTGGCAAATTTAAGAAAAAATCGATTGTGTCCTAATAAGAGAGAGAATTTGTGTGTGTGTGTGTGTGTGTGTAAGAGGAATTTTATTTGATTTTTATTTAATACTCTGTTGGGTTCCACTGTCACAGTCAGAAGCTGTGTCAAGATTGGCAGTGGACAGACACTGTAAAACTCTTAGAGGAAAACATAGGCAGAAGACTCTATGACATAAATCACAGCAAGATCCTTTTTGACCCACCTCCTAGAGAAATGGAAATAAAAACAAAAATAAACAAATGGGACTTAATGAAACTTAAAAGCTTTTGCACAGCAAAGGAAACCATAAAAAAGACGAAAAGACAACCCTCAGAATGGGAGAAAATATTTGCAAACGAAGCAACTGACAAAGGATAAATCTCCAAAATATACAGACAGCTCATACAGCTCAATATCAAAATAAACAACCCAGGCTTCCCTGGTGGCGCAGTGATTGAGAGTCCGCCTGCCGATGCAGGGGACACGGGTTCGTGCCCCGGTCCGGGAAGATCCCACATGCCGCGGAGCGGCTGGGCCCGTGAGCCATGGCCGCTGAGCCTGCGCGTCTGGAGTCTGTGCTCCGCAACGGGAGAGGCCACAACAGTGAGAGGCCCGCGTACCGCAAAAAGAAAACAAAAAGCAAAAAAAAACAAACAACCCAATCCAAAAATGGGCAGAAGACCCTAAATAGACATTTCTCCAACAAACACATGAAAAGATGCTCAACATCACGAATCATTAGAGAAATGCAAATCAAAAGTACAATGAGGTATCACCTCACACCAGTCAGAATGGCCATGATGAAAAAATCTACAAACAATAAATGCTGGAGGGAGTGTGGAGAAAAGGGAACCCTCTTGCACTGTTGGTGGGAATGTAAATTGATACAGCCACTATGGAGAACAGTATGAAGGTTCCTTAAAAAACTAAAAATAGAACTACCATACGACCCGGCAATCCCACTACTGGGCATATACCCTGAGAAAACCATAATTCAAAAAGAGTCGTGTACCACAATGTTCATTGTAGCTCTCTTCACGATAGCCAGGACATGGAAGCAACCTGAGTGTCCATCGACAGATGAATGGATAAAGAAGATGTGGCACATATATACAATGGAATATTACTCAGCCATAAAAAGAAAGGAAATTGAGTTACTTGTAGTGAGGTGGATGGACCTAGAGTCTGTCATACAGAGTGAAATAAGTCAGAAAGAGAAAAACAAATACCGTATGCTAACACATATATATGGAATCTAAGGGAAAAAAAAAAAGGTTCTGGGGCTTCCTTGGTGGCGCAGTGGTTGAGAGTCCACCTGCCGATGCAGGACATGATTTCGTGCCCCGGTCCGGGAAGATCCCACATCCCGCGGAGCGGCTGGACCCGTGAGCCATGGCCGCTGAGCCTGCGCGTCTGGAGTCTGTGCTCCACAACGGGAGAGGCCACAACAGTGAGAGGCCCGCATACCGCAAAAAAAAAAACAAAAAAAACAGCTCTGAAGAACCTAGGGGCAGGACAGGAATAAAGATGCAGATGTAGAGAATGGACTTGAGGACATGGGGAGGGGGAAGGGTAAGCTGGGACAAAGTGAGAGAGTGGCATGGACTTATACATACTACCAAATGTAAAATAGATAGCTAGTGGGAAACAGCCACATAGCACAGGGAGATCAGCTCAGTGCTTTGTGACTACCTAGAGGGGTGGGATAGGGAGGGTGGGAGGGAGATGCAAGAGGGGGGAGATATGGGGATATATGTATATGTATAGCTGATTCACTTTGTTATAAAGCAGAAAGTAGCTGTCTTGGAGAAGACCATTCCAGATAGAGGGACCAGCTAGTGCAAAGCTAGTAAAGCAATTTTACTCCAATAAAGATGTTAGAAAAAAAAAAAAGATTTGCAGTGGATTCTTTTGCTGTGGCCTCTCCCGTTGCGGAGCACAGGCTCCGTGGCCATGGCTCACGGGCCCAGCCGCTCCGCGGCACGTGGGATCCTCCCGGACCGGGGCACGAACCTGTGTCCCCCACGTTGGCAGGCGGACTCTTAACCACTGTGCCACCAGGGAAACCCTGCAGTGGATTCTTATATAGCTTTTTCTATTAGGAACTTTATTAATGCAGAGAGGAGTTTTAATCATAAATGCTTGAGTGAACAGATATTTCTCTTTAAGAAATGAATATTTAAATTCCACAGTCTTAAAATCTGAGAGCAACTTTTTAAAACCTAATAAAATAAAAAGATAGTAAAACATATTCATAGTTGATTATCCCCACTATATACAGGTGAATGATAAATTTTTATCTCTTCCCAAGGCAAACCAGAACAGTACCTTTAGAATTTATTTGCTTTTTTTATCATTAAAATTTATTACAATTTTTCCATGTATACAGAAGTCATAGTTGATATGTGTGTGATATGTAAGTAAGAGTAAAGATTAATTAACAAGCATTCATGTGTCCACCACCAAGCTTAAGAAAAAAAATTAATACATAATAAATTGTGGTGTGTTCTTTGTGATTTAAAAAAATTTTTAATTAAATTTTAATAGTAAAATTTAGTCAGCATAGTCAAAAGTCAGGTATATTTTTTAAAAGAAGAAAATGAATATTTCTTTAGTATAAAAGCTCCATATTTAGAGTTTTGCCGACACATTATAGAAAAAAATGTTTATGTTATGATTTTCTGATGAAAATTAACACTGGTCTCAAGCTTTCAACATCAAATAGACTCATGATTACTTCTGAAACGTGTGTTACCAGTGACTCAATTTAACAAACAGACTGAGCTCCTGCCAAATGCCAGCCTTCATGCTAGGAACCAGGGAGCCTAGGTGATTGAGTCTTTCTGCTCAGGAAGGGGAGAGTGGAGACATCTAAACGATTAACTGTACAGAGTGGCGTAGCTGGTGCTCATAAAGGACTACACAGGATGACTGATGAGCATGCAATCAATTCTGCTTGGGATGAGAGACTTGGAAAGCTGTGCGGAGCCAGTACCGTGTTGTGATTGCTGCCTAACTCTCTCTCTAGACCACCTTCATGTTTTACTCCCAGCATCTCATACTGGGGCTAGATGGGCATATGGTAGGTGCTCCAAAAATATCTATAGAATGAATAAATGATTTTGACCTTAAAAAATCAGTAGGAGTTAGAGAAAATAGCATGCACAAAAGAAAGGCATATTTATTACTGTAGCTCACACATTTTCTTGGCAATTCAGAATAGAGCACCGTTTTTAATGCTTTAAACATTCTCTTCTCTCTTCATTATTAGGATATTGACAGCACAGATCAAGACAGATGGTGTGAATACATTATGTATTGAGGGCTGATCAAGTAAGCATAGGTATTTGATTGTTGTTTTCTTTTCTTTTTCTTTCTTTCTTTCTTTTTTTTTTTTGGATTGTTGTTTTTCTTAATCTACTGTTATTGTGATCTTTTGGGTCTATCCTGGAAGGAAAAACTTTCTGGAAGCAATTAGTTAATTGTGTTACTTTTCATAGACATTGATTTGACTAGTTACCCATTTTAACATTTTCTTTTCAATGTATAGCCTAATGAGTTAGGAAGGAGTAAATGGTTAAGCAAATTAAGTTTAATTATACAAAGAAGATACTGTGTGAGTTATTAAGCATGATAATTATGTGACTGTCAGTACATGTTAGGAATGGCACCATTTTTGACTGTATGCCATGGTGTAAACAGCATGGACCATGGGCTTGAATTCCAGCTTTGCCAGCTTCTAATCATGTAATCTTGGGTAAGGTAACTACCTTGTTGGAGCCACTACTATATTGTGGTGAGCTCTCAAGGTAGATTATATTTTTAAAAAATATCACCCCATATCATCCCATATCAAAAAATGAATATTATCCATATATATGTAAAAATTCAAAAATACTGTAGCTGAAAGATCTCAGAATTCAAACACGTAACTGTGTAAATCTGTTTGGAAGGCAGTGTTTCTTTAAACAAAGCAAAGAGCAGTTTAATATCAAAAAAGGGACTAATCAGTCAATCATTTATTCAGCAAGTATTTATTAAATACCTATTACATGATTGGCATTGTTCTAGGCATTGGGGATATAACAGGAACAAAATAAAATCCTTGACTCATGGAGCTCCCACTCCAGTGGAAAGAGACAGAAAGTAAGCACGTAAGGAATAGACTATGCCAGGTGGTGATAAATATGATGAGAAGGATGAATAAAGCCAGGTAAGAAGGATGGAGAGTACCGAGGGTGGGCAGGGTTGCTGTTCTGATGGGGTGCTGTTCAGGCAGCAGCCTGAATGAGGGGGAGCCCGCCTGCATACATCCTGAGAAGAGCATCCAGGCAGAGGGAAGAGGAAGTGCAAGAGTTTTAGGAGGGCATGCTTGGTATATTTTGGTAACAGTGAGGAGGCCAGCATGGCTGGAGTAGAGTGAGATGGGAAGTGATGTGAGAGAGGTAAGGAGGGACAGATCTTGTTGACAGTGATGGATTCACAGGCCCCTCCACTTACAGGGTTCTTTAGTGGATGCAACATGCTGGAGACCATCCCTGAAACTCATCCTGAAATTCCGTTAGTACAGAATCTGTTTGGAGCTACTTGACCTGAGAACTCTAACTACCCTCCTTGGGGCAGTGCTGGGAACTGTGGGACAGTGAGGCCTTCTAGGGTGGACCTCTCTAGGCCTTAGTTCCCCCTCCATAGAGAGCAGTTCATCACCCGGAGGCATCTTGGCATTGTCTGCCTGAAGAGGGGAGCTGGTGTGGAACTGATCACCCCTTAGGTAAACATCTGTTCTAAGATCTGTGATCTACATTGATGAAAGAAATGGTTGCCTTCTGGAGATGATATGGCTTGTTCACTTATGAGTCACAGTCTGGTGAAAGCAAACCCTTAGGTTCTACTGTTCTTTACCCCATTTGCCATTCAACAAGTATTGATGGAGCATAATGTATTTTAGCCACCAGGGGTATAGCAGTGAACATTCAGAGAAGCATCCCTCAACTGGCTGAGGGAAGATAGTCAATGATTGGAATGATGGAATCAATAATTCCATTGTGTCTTATTTTAGGAGGTGATAACTATAGTGAGGAAAACTTGAGCAGGATAAGGAACATCCAGAATATGGAGATGGGATGCAGTTGTAAATTGGGTAGGTCTTAATGAGAAGTTGACATTAGAGCTAATATTTGAAGGAGTGGCCCATGTGGCTGTCTTGGAGAAGACCATTCCAGACAGAGGGACCAGCTAGTGCAAAAGCCCAAAGGCAGGAGGGCTGATGTTTTTGAAGAAAAGTGATATTCATGGGGCAGGAGTGTGTATATGGAGATGGAGGTAAAGGAGGTAAGCGGGGAGTGTATGGGCAGCGAGGGAAAGGAGCAGGTCTTGTGGACTCTTATGAAGGACTTTGGATATTACTTAGTAAATTGGTTCCTGGATAATTTCCTTGGTTCATATGCTTACTGAGGTGGCCAGGGAGGCCCCTGAGATGCTAAGCTCATTCTGGTTACACTAATAATTCAGAAACTCTAAAGACCCAGCACATGCCCATATGGCTGCAGGACAGATAGCTTGACTATTATTTTGGTGTTTCCAAAACATTAAGGTGGGAGGAAGCATGCTAATTTTGTAAAGTATATGATATCTCAGATTGAAAACACTGCTTCTGTTTAAATTCATATTAAAGTTGTTGCTTTAATGGGGTTATTAGAATTTCTAGAAGACAGTTTATGATATAGACTGAAAAAGGTTTATATTCAAGATGTAAAAATTGTTAGTTGCCAAGGGACAGGGGTATTTATAGTACCAGTACCCATAATAGTTAATCACTGGACTCTGTTTGTACATTTGTGGCCCAAGACCTTCTTTGTCTCTCCTTAGGAGAGTGGGATGGCAAATATATGTGTATATTTAGAAATATTTGGAGATATATATATATTCACACATACATATAGTTACTATGACTGTCAGAGATGGTATAATAGTCTGCTTAGGCTGCCATAACAAAATACCATAGACTGGGTGGCTTTAACAACAGAAACTAATTTTCTCATGGTTCTGGAGACAGAGGGAAAGAGCATGCATGCTCTGTGATATCTCTTCTTTAAGGACACTAATCCTATTGGATCAGGGACCCAACCTTATGAACTCATTTAACTTAATTACTTTCTTAGAGGCTCTGTCTCCAAATATGGCTACACTGGGGCAGGGGGGTTAGGGCTACAACATATGAATTTTGGGGGAGGGAACACAGATGTTTAGTCTGTAACAGACAGGAAGGTAATTTTGAAAATACCCAAATTAATGAAGTTAGGACTACTGTTATTCAGTTTCTGTCCACAAAACCAATTCTATAAACTTTACCTTGATCATCTAATTCAATGCCCTGCTCTCAGTAGGCACTTGATAAATATTTACTGGACAACAACGAGAGAGTCCCTATTTTAGTAGAAGATTTGGATTGTCAGGTTCCTTATCGTCAAGGGCTTTTTGAAGGCTGTGTCTATGAAATGGGTTAGAACTTTGATCTTAGAGATTTGGGAAATAAACAACCTAGATTTACTAGAGGCAGTGACATAGAATTACAGCGAACTGCACAGATCTGGGACCTGAGCTTAGACAAATGCATTAACCTGTCAGACAACTCAGACCTACATCTGATGCTATCATAGCTCTTCTCTTACCTACTGTGGTGGGCAGATTTGCTGCCTCCGCTGGTTCCAGCTCTGGGTTTCTGTCTCTGTTTTGTGTGGAGTTACAGGTTTTAAGTGTTCCTCCTACTGCCACTGTGGCCCAAGCCCCCATCGTCTTTTACCTAAATTGTTGCAGTGGCCTCCTAACTGTTCTTTCTGCTTTGACCCTTCCCTGGAGTCTGCTCTCTACACAGTAGCCACTGCATCTCTGCACAAAACTCCTTGGATTACCATTTCACTCTCAGAAGAAAATCTCAAGTCTGTCAGGAAGGCTTTGCATCATCTGCTGCCCCCATCCCCGTGCAAACTCAGGTTTCCCCTATGCACTCCACTCCAGTCATTGTGGAGTTGGTTCTCAGAAAAGCCAAGCGCGTTCTACCCCAGGACCTTTGCATTTGCTGTTCCCGTTCCCTAGAACGCCCTTCCTCCAATACCTGTATGGTTTGCTCTCTCACTTCATTCAACTTTTTGCTCAAGTGTCACTTTGTCAGAGAGTTATGCTCTGACCATCCACTATAAAATAACAGCCTCTGCCACCTAGCATGCCCTGTCCTCTGTACTCTGCTTGTTCCCCCATAGTACTTGGGTACTGATCACCATACATATATACATATTTAATTTGTTCTCCCCAACTAGGATGAAAGCTCTATGAGGGCAAGACCTTCGTTTTGTTCACTGTTTATCCCCAGTACCTGAACAATGCCTGCATGTAATAGGGACTGGCTATATGTATTTGTTTTTTAAATAAGTGAATGACTGAAGCTGACATTTTTAAAGAGGCAAAGTATAAATAAAATAAAATGAATTCTTGGCTGCTCATGGTTCTCCCATTTTTCCATGTGAGCTTCTTGATAACTATCCAGATAGATAACATCTACAAAATGCTTTGCATTTCCTGGAGAACCAAAAGATATAAGCAAAAACAAGATGTACAATTTTTTCAGACATGAAAATTGTGCAGTTTTTCAGGCATTAAAAATCTTTTATTTTAGATGTTTCAATGTGAATGAAAATGTGCATGAGGTGTTTGGATTTTTTAAGGTAAGAAAGAATTTAGGCCTATGCTCCTGTCATTCAGAAGTATTCCTGCTATTGACGCAAAACAAATGTGTGAGAGGCAATTTGTACAGACAGAATATTCATTAGTGTAATAAAGTAGAGTAAGTTTGCCAAGTATGTTTAGTTAATTAAACCTATGTGCATATTCCTTATTCATTTATATCATAAAAGCAATATTTTGATAAATATTTAGAGTAATAAATCAATTTAATTCTAGTGATATACAGAGTAGAGTTAGAAATGGGAAATTGGCTTAATAATGAAGGTGTTATCTATAATACTAGATCTCATCAGATTTCTGAATGATAATAATATCTTTACAAACCATTTGTTTCTGCCACAGATTGGGTTATGCAAGAATCTCCGATGATGAGCTGAGTGACTCTGAAATTCAGATGGCCAAATTTAGGATCCCTGATGATCCCATTAATTATAGAGACTACCAGAAAGTGGTCACAGACCCCAGGGAAGTTCCTGAGAAAATTCACTTCAATCTCAGGTGAGTGAGTTCCTTTATGTTGTGAACTACAGCTATGAGATTGTCCATCCCCTCTAGGGACCTAAATATTACCTCACAACAAGCTACAAATTAGATTCAGTTCTAGAGGTTTATTCATGTTAAGGGAGCTCCTGGTAAAGATGATGACATCCTACTTGGGTTGAAGTTATGATCCCTGCTTTCTGGGATAGAGAAACGTGTTGAAGTCCCAACCTCAGGCAAAAAAGATCAATGACACCACCATAATAGCTAATATTAAAGTGTTTTTGTGTCCTAGACCCTGTTCTAGATGTGTCATGTGTTGTCTCGATTAATCCACATTGGATCAGTCCTCTTGTTATCCCCATTTTAGAGGTAAGGAAGCTTAGACTGAGGAACATAACTTCATCAGGGTTACGTGGCTGGTCAGTGACAGAGCCAACAAGTGGGAAGGAAGCCTGTTAGCATCATTGGGTTGCTGTGATTCTCAGCGCTGGCTGCGCTTAGACTCACCTGGAGAGCTTTTAAAAACTCCCTCTGCCTGGGTCCCACCCCAGGCCAATTCATCAGAACCTCTTGGTGATACATGGGCTTTGGGTTAAAAAATAATCTTTCCAGGTTATTCTGATGTGCAGTAAGAATTAAGACTATGGAGAGTGGATTATTTATTTCCATTACAGATACTCTACCCTCTGAAATATGTTGGGTGTTGTTTAGTTTTAAATAGAGGTTACCTGAGAAACCTATTTGCAGCAAAACATGTGATTTGGAGTAGTTGCTCTTTTTTCTTCCCATGACGGGATAATGAGAGGAAATGTCTGCCTCAAACCAGACCCAGAACATGTCATATACCTTGTTAGTATTATTTGACATTTCTACTACTTTTACTAGCTAGTAGCTATAGAAACTTCTCAGATGTCATTTTGTTTGGGGGGGAAATGACATTTATCCATTCTCTTTTTCTTCCTTGTCTCTCCTTACAAGAAAAGACTGTATCAAAGTGTAGGCAGCAAACGTAAGGAGAGCTATAGGCAAGTCTTGATTTGCTTCAGTCACTGTATTTGATCTTGCCCTTTGTAACTGCAATGTAGCTATGAAGAGCATGGGCTCTGGGGAAAAGCTGCCCAGTTCAGACCTTCGCTTTTTGCCAGTGAACAGCTGCGCAACTGTGAGCAAGTTGCTTAACCTCTCTAAGCTTCAAATCTCATCTGCAAAATGGGAAAAATAGTAGTGCCTGACTCCTAAGTTTTTTTGAGGTTTGAATGACACACAAAGTTCTTAAAATTGTGCATGGTAAATCCTCCAGAGCCAGTAGCTGCAATAGCATCAACAGTATTTGTAGCAGTAACAGTAGAAATAAAACAGAAAGCTTCCCTCCTTTTGTTGACTGAGGTGACTTCTTAAATGGAAGCTCAAAGATCTGGGAAGAAAAAAAAATTTCCTGTTTCCTTATTCTCATATCAGGAGTGTGGAGAAGTCTAAATAAAATATTTTTGGCTAATCACAGCTGCAGATTGATCCACACCAACCGTGAAGGGTGCTTGATCTGCTTTCTCACTCAGTTTAATTAGGAAAATAACAGAAGCATAAGTAGAAGGTCTGCTTTAAAATTCCTTGTAAAATATATACATATGAAAATTTATAAAATAGAAATAATCAAAGAATCACAAAAAATCCCATTCCTTAATTCAACAAACATCCATTAAGTACCATGATGCCAGTACCATGCTAGGCCTTATGCTGGAAACTGAGGACGGAGTGGTGAATAAGACCAAATCTTTATCCTGTGCAGCTTATGTTTTAGTGGGGAGATAAGCAATTCAAAGATTATCACCGGTAATATTTTTGGATACATCTTTGCTTTTTTATATGCATATATATCTATACATCACACAATTATCCCAACTTTGTAAATGTATGAAACATATATATGTGTATGTGTGTTCATTCTATTTGTTAATCTGATTTTTTTACATCCAAACAGTATATGATGAACTTCCTTCAATAATAAAATACTCTTCTGAAAATTTTTTTTTTTTTTTTTTTTTTTTTTTCTTTTTGCGGTATGTGGGCCTCTCACTGTTGTGGCCTCTCCCGTTGCGGAGCACAGGCTCCGGATGCGCAGGCCCAGCGGCCATGGCTCACGGGCCCAGCCGCTCCGCGGCATATGGGATCCTCCCAGACCGGGGCACGAACCCGTATCCCCTGCATCGGCAGGCGGACTCTTAACCACTGCGCCACCAGGGAGGCCCTGAAAATATTTTTAATGATTGTATAATATTCCATTGTATGGATATACCAAACTTAGCTAACCAATAGTTTTATTGCACATTTAGCCTTTCATTATTACAGAAAGTCTTCCAGGGACTCTGTATCTTTGGGTATATCCTTGATTTCTTCCTTAGTACTCGGTTCTAGTCATAGAATAGTACAGTCGAAGGTTATACAAAATTTTAATATCCCTTATTGTTGTTTTGAGATGACAGAGTAAACAGATCTCCTACCTCCTACATTATTGTAGTCATTTGGATATTGCAATTTCTGATTAAGAAAAGGAAGTCATAGCTTCCTTTCCAGTGCCTTTTGTGTTTCATCATACCAACCAGAGCTATATAATTACCTAATTATTCATTGGCAAAGTAAATCATTAATCTGTAGCACCTGAGCACTGTAAGAAGCCTTAGAAATTGCAATTTTACCAAAATAGATTTTATAGATGCGTAAATATAACATGAATAACATCCCTTCACCTATAAAATGGATATTATTCCAAACAAGAAAGGGAGAAAATCCAGATTTATTTTTCACAAATGTTATCAGCCAATAATTCTCAAATAGTTGTGCTTTTGGAATGATCCATAATCATGGAATGAGGACTTTGAAGGTTAAAATTTAGTATGCCTTTTCCATAGGCATGAATCCTTTTTTTTTTTTCTTCATTTGCTGTTTTATAAATGAATCATATCTCTCCTGGTTTTATGATAGAAAAGTAAAACCACAATAGATTATGGTTAAATTTTACATAAGAACATGTCTTTCAGAATAGTTTTTACATATCAATTACTTTTTTTTTTTTTTAGATTTGGATCTTACAAAGAAGGACATAATTTTGAGAACAATCATCATTTTCATATGAGTACTCCCAAATACTTTTTATGAATTATTTAAAACAGGAATTCATTGACCACACAATCCTAAGGGAAATAAAAATATAATTATAAGATAAAAAGAAGAGATGAACTAAAGTGGGAAACTATACACCAAAAAACCCTTGATTTTGAAAAAATATGGTATCTATGCAGTGGGAAATTCTATCAATTTATAACATATATTGCTAAATACAAGCATTTCTCCAAATTGTTTTTCTTAAATATTTGATAAAAAATAGAATGTGAGGTAACCTAAGAAAGTTTTACTATGAGAGAGAAAATAACAAAAATGTCTTACCTTTTTTTTTTTTTTTTTTTTTGCGGTACGCGGGCCTCTCCCGTTGCCGAGCACAGGCTCCGGATGCGCAGGCTCAGCGGCCATGGCTCACGGGCCCAGCCGCTCCGCGGCATGTGGGATCTTCCCGGACTGGGGCATGAACCCGTGTCCCCTGCATCGGCAGGCGGACTCTCAACCGCTGTGCCACCAGGGAAGCCCATGTCTTACCTTTTTTTAATGCTTAAAAATAGGAAATGGATTTTTTGACGAGCTGGAAGGATTACTTACAGAAATCAAGCAGCCTTACATCCCTTTTGGAACAAAGCAGGGGAAAAAATGTTTAAAGATTAAGTCTAATTGTTAGAAGAATAATGTGTACATATAACTGTTGTTGACTCAGCAGCTGCAGCATGCCCATTGCCATCCTTCCCTGAGCTATGATAGCATTGTGTCTCTTCTCCAGGTTTGCATCACTCCCTGGCTGTACAGGACACGCTCTGTTGATGTCTCTAGTCAGTCAGGCGACCAGCTGTCAGGGAACATACCTCCGCACACAGAGGGGTCCCACAGAGAGAATTTTCTTCCCTAGAACCAAGCAGGTAGGTGATGGGGAGAATTCAGCCCAAAAGCATTATCTCCGTGAGGAATAGTGGTTTGAATGTTGTTCAGGGGCCACACATTACATCTTACAGCTAGAAGGGCCCTGAATGTTGTTTGATCTCTTGAGGCAGAGATAAAAATTCTAAGAGAATTTCCAAAGGTTTTATGTCACAATCTAAGGAGGTTTCTGGGATCTATTTAATAAAAACGTGTTGAGCACATCACCGTATCCAAAACACGATGTCATACTGTGGTGGTTTTAAATATGTCCACAAGTGATTTGGCACTTCCTTCAAAAGGTGGGGCCTGACTGGTCTCTTTCTGAGTGTGGGCTAGACTTAGTGACTCACTTTTGATGAAGGGAATAATGTGAAAGAGAGGGCATGTGACTTCTAAGCTTGGGTTTTAAAAGATTGTGGCTTCTTCTGCCTCAGTCTCATCCTCTTGGATCTGAGAGAAGCCAGGTGCCACATCATGAGCCGCCCTGTGGAAAGGTGGGGAGAAACTGAGGCCTCTTGCCAACAGCCATGGGAGTGAGCTACCTTAGATGCGGAAACTCCAGCCTCAGCCAAGCTTCAGATTGTACTTCAGCCCTAGCTCACATCTTGACTGCCACTCATGAGAGACCCAAGTCCAACCACCTGGCTTAGCTGCTCCTAAATCCTTAACAGATAATAACTGTTGTTTTAAGCCATCTATGTTCAAATCTTCCTCAACTCATGATGGAGTTATGTCCTGAAAAACCCATGTAAATTGAAAATATTGTAAGTTGAAAATGCGTTTAATACATCTAACCTACCAAACATCATAGCTTAGCCTAGCCTACCTTAAAGGTGCTCAGAACACTTACACTAGCTACAGTTGTGCAAAATCATCTAACACAAAGCCTATTTTATAAAGAGTGCTGAAAATCTCATGTAATTTACTGAATACTGTACTGAAAGTGAAAAACAGAGTGGTCATCTGGGTACAGAGTGGTTGTAAGTGTGGGTTACCCTGTGATCGTGTGGTTGACTGGGAGCTGCGGCTCACTGCCCTGCCCAGCATCACGAGAGAGTACTTGTACTTCCTATCACTAGCCTGGGAAAAGGTCAAATTCCAAAATTCCAGGTGTGGTTTCTACTGAATGCATATTGCTTTTGAATCATCGTAAAGTCAAAAAATCCTAAGTGGAGCCATGGTAAGTCGGGGACCATCTGTATTTGGGTAATTTGCTCTGCATCAGTAAATAACTAACACAGCCCTTGAAACTATTCACATTTAGGGAACTCTGGGAACCTGGCAACAACAAACATATTTACTTAGCATCTATTATATCCATAGTACGGCACTGGGCACGTGTTGGTGATAGGAGGTATCGCTTAAGTGAAAAAGACACTGCCCTTTTCTCTGGATCCTCATCACCAAGTTTGGGAAACAAAAAGATACAGAGACATCTTGAATGGTAACTATTGACTGTTGACTCTCTATTGAGCCAAGTGCTTTACCAACATTATCTCCTAACAACAATACTGCAAAGTCATGTAATCCAGATGACAACTGGGGTCACTTTACCTTTTAGCTCTGGATAAGATGGACAGAACCCTCATACCACTCCCTCCAGAAGTCAGTGTCCTCTCCCAAACATCTGTCAGTTGTGGGAAGTTAAGGGGCAAGTGACATATTTGTGGTCACCCCTCACACAGATCTCCTTCCACTGTCATAGTTCAGTTCATAGATGGTCTTGCGCTTGCATTTCTAACACTTTGATTATGCTGCAGTACAAGGAGAGGATGCACTTAATGCACCTAGCTGTGCCTGGCACTCAACAGGTGCTCAGAATTTCCCAAAGTTCTGGGGAGGCAAATACACAGAGGCAAGGGCTGCTTCTGACTGTGCCAAGCCAACGGAGGACTCTGTTCTTTCCTTGAGTTCCTCAAAACAAACCAAGTAAAGCAAAACTACTCTCATCATTTGTTTTAGTGATAGCATAAGATTTGGAAAGACAGAAGGATTTAAATTATAAAAACTCAAAACCTCTTCAAGTAGAATTAGATATTCCCTTGTTTTACAAATCTTTTGTCTCTTCCACATCCTGAAGTTTAGGAATCTCCCTCTCATCTTCTCTGGTTTCCCACAGCTCCCCCAAATTTCTGTTCATTTCTAATGCACAGTAGATACTAGCTCTTTTTCTCAGTCTCTCGCTTGTTCATCTAGCGCTCAGGACCTTACTTTCCATCTCACAGGGCTTATCTGAGGTGGAGATTTCAATACACCTCTCTCAGTAAATGACAGAGCAAGCAGAAAGTTTAAACAACACAATGAACTTAACCTAACTGACATGTATAGAACAATGAGTGTCCCAAGTAACTTCAAATTACTCATTCAAGTGTACATGGGACATTTACCAAAACTGACCATATGCTGGAGCAAAAAGCAAGATTTAACAAACGTCCATTATTGAATTAATACAGAGTATATTCTCTAGTGACAATGAAACTAAGCTTAAATAACAAAAAGATAATGAGAAATCCCTAAATATTGGAATTGGATAATAAATTTCTAAGTAGTCCATGAGTCAAAGAAGAGATCAACATAAAAATTAGAAAATATTTTGAACTAAATATTAATGAAAATATGACATCAAGAGAAATAGAACCAATAGGAGATATGTATCTATATATAGATATATATGCACACACATATATGGATATATATACATCTATATATCTATAGGCTGTATATATAGAACCAATAGGAGATGGATATATATGTACATATATATCTCTATATACATATATATCCACATCTATGTATGTATATGTGTATATATATATATATATATATATATATATATATATATATACACACACACACATATATATATATATATATATCCATCTCCTATTGGTTCTGTTTCTCTGTAGAGACAGGCTTGATATGATATCAAAACTGAAAAGAATGTTAAATGGAAAATCATAGGCCCATCTTGATCATGTACATAGATATAAAATTCCTAAGCAAAATATTGGTAAATCAAATCCAGCATTGTATAGAAAGATAATATATTATTGACAAGTTAGGTTTATTCCAGGAGTTCAAGGTTAGTTTAACACGTGAAAATAAACCAATGTAATTCAGAATGTAAAACCAGAAGTACCACAACAATGTATAAATGTAAAGATATATACAAAAAAGCATTTGATAAAATTTAAATACCCATTTATTATTTAAAAAAAAAACCTCTTAGCAAACTGGAAATAGAAGAAAAGTTTCTTGATCCAGTGACGTGTATGTACAAAATCTTACAGTGACCAGAACAACAGTGAATTACTGAATGCTGTCTTCTTGAGATGGGGCATGAGGCATGAATGCATGCTATGATCACTGTTTTTGATACCAGAGGTCCTAACCAGTGCAATAAGGCTAGAAAGACAAATAAAGGGTATAAGAATTTAAAAAGAAAAATAAAATTGTCATTATTTCAGACTACATGATTGTTTTTGTGAGAAAAACCCATCAGAATCTACAGGTATACTTTTAGAATTACTGGAAGCATAAATCAAGTGGAAAACACACACATTAGGATGAACTGGAGAAAACTAGCATTGAAAAGAACTGCAAGCCTGCTTCAAATCATCTAAGTCCTGTTCCTTAAAGTGTGGCCCATGGACCATCGGCACTGGATTAGTCCGGCTTCTCCAGAGAAACAGAACCAATAGGATATATGTATATAGGAAGAGATGTATTATATGAAATTGACTCATGCAATTATGGAGGCTGAGAAGTCCTGCAATCTGCTGTCTGTAAGCTCGAGACCCAGCAAAGTTGGTGGTGTAATTCAGTCCAAGTTCCAAGGCCTGAACCAGGGAAGCCAATGTTGTAGATTCCAGACTGGGTCTGGAGGTCCATGAACCAGGAGTGCTGAGGGCAGGAAAAGGTCAATGTCCCAGCTCAAGCAATCAGGCAGGAAAAAAATCGGTGAATTCCTCCTTCCTCCACCTTTTGTTCTATTTAGGTCCTCAACGGATTGTATGATGACCACCCATACTGGGGAGGGCCATCTACTTTACTGAGTCCACGGATTCAAATGCTAATCTCATCCAGAAAACCCTCATGGGCACATCCAGAAATTATGTAATCTGGGTACCCTGTGGCCAGTCAACACTTAAAATTAACCATCACGCTGACATCACCTGGGTTTTCTTTTTAAATTGTGGAGTCTCAAGGCTTGCCCAAATTCTACTAAATCAAAATTTTCACTTTAACAAGATCCACATGTGGTATGTGTGGACATTAAAGTTTGAGAAGCCCTGATTTTAGTTGTCCCCAAAATCTCAAGCCCTGAACTGAAATGAAGGTGATTCTGGATGGCTTGTGCCCCTAGACACCTGGCAAAATAAGTAAATAACATATAAAATACAATTAACAATCCTCTTATGAGGAAGATAATAGATCTCAAATCAGTTTTGTAAATAATTCTTTCATATACAATGTCCAGTCCACAATCAAAGATGACAGAGCACACAAGGAGATAAGACACCCATAAACCACAATCAGCAGAAATAACAGACAAGGGATACAGACTTACTGAGGCTTTAGGTATGGGAGTTATCAGATATAGACTATAAAACAACTATGCTTGCTGTGTCCAAGGGCCTAAAAGCCAAACTTGAACATTCCAGCAGGAAAATTACACTTTTGTAAAACTATACAAAGTGACACAGCAGATTTGAAAAAAAAAAAAAAGAAAACTTCTAGAACTCTCAAAAATACTATAATTGAAATTAAGAATTCAGTGAACTGCTTTAACATCAGAATAGACAAATAACTGAAGAACTGGATGATAGGTCAGAAGACACTCAGGTCCACAGGTGGAACAGGGCTAGGGAATAGGTCCCAAGGAATAGGGGTAAGGGGAAAATTCAAATGCATCTGTTTAATATTTGCAAAGACACTATCCTTGTTCTCCATATAAATAAACACATATTTAATAATCCCTTTATACCTTCATACAGTAGTGTGCTTCAAAGTATACACCTTTCACTAGTTTTAACAGAAAGTTCACAGAGCCCTGCTATTATGTAATCCCCTTTAACCTGATGATGATTATTCCAATGCAAGTCCAGGAACTCAGAGCACCTCTAACCAGCCCAGCCTTGCAGATGCTTGCTGTTGCTGAATCCCGGGGTAAAATAAAGGCCCTGATGTTTTGGGTGGGGTGAGGGTGTTGCTGACCACAGTTTCTCTGATTGCTGGGCCCTTCTGAGAAGACTCGCCTTGGAGTAGGAAGCTGATATCAGCCTGCTGTAAATTGCTAGGAGGGAAGGTTGCCATCCTGGGAATCAACGAGACTGCTTTGGAGACTTTGATAATGTGGCTGCACTTGAAATGATTGGTAAACTGGTATAATCTGTCAACCCAGCAAAATACAGTATGTTCTTAGCTCTCCTTTTAAGGTTTCTGAGGAAATCTATAGACCTAATTCCTCTTCAATTCCAGCTTACTTTATAGAGAAGTAAGGTATGCAGATTCCTTATGTTTGCACTGCTGCCTAGCAGAGTAAAACACTATATAAAAGTTTCTCTTTTTTTTAAATTTGTTTTTTTGCAATAACAGAAACTCTCAAAGAGTATGTTTATAAACATTTTCTAACATTTCTGGCAGTTTTCCACTTAGATTTTTTTTTTCTTTTAAAAACTGAGCTAGCAAGCAAGATATCAAATATGCTTCCCCCCGCCAGATTCCTTTTAAATTTAAGATGAGAATACACTTGTTTCTTGAATACACCCTTAGTGGGACAGGTATTATGGATTGAAGGTTTTTGTCTCCCCCAAATTCATATGTTGAAATCCTAACCCCCGATGTAATGGTATTAGGAGGTGGAGTCTTTAAGAGGTAATTAGGTCATGCAGGTGGAGCCCCCATGAATGGGATTAGTGCCCTTATAAGAAGAGGCAAAAGAGCTTTCTCTCTCTCTGCCCTCCACCATGTGAGAATACAAGGAGAAAAAGGCCATCTGCAAATCAGGAAGAGGGCTCTCACCAGACACTGGATCTGCTGGCACCTTCATCTTGTACTTCCCAGTCTCCAGAACTGTGAGAAACGTTTGTTGTTTAAGCCACCCAGTCCATGGTAATTTGTTATAGCATCATGAACTGACCAAGAGAACAGATCTGATAATACAGTGAGTCTCAACCTGGGGTGGGGGTGGTCTGTAGATTGAAGAAGGCAGAGTGCCGTGGGGGAAATGGAAACATCCAAATCTCTCCCCCTACTTTATAATGGACATATTCTTAACAGCCAATGTCTCCTGCATTCTGGAGACCAGGCTCTCCTTTCTTCCCTGCTTGCCCTCCAACCAATTTTCTACTTAGTGGAACCTGGCAATTCAGAGATGTGTCCTCTTGATTTCCATTCATTTCTCATTTGTTTTTTGAATACTAGTACACTTTAAAAATGATCAGATGGATTCTGGGGACAATGGAAGAGACAAGAAAAAAGGAGAGTGTTGATCTGCTGTACTGTGGAGTGGTGAATTTATCTTATTTTATACAGTTGGATCAGTAGTTATTTTGATTTCACTGTATTTGGGAAGCATCTGATTATTTTAGCCATAGCTTCCTATGAGCTAATAATACAATCTCTCTCCCTCTTTCTCTCTTAGTTAGATCACTTTAATCCGTACCAAGAAGCTCTGAGTTAATGCCGTGAGCTGCCTTCATTATGTGAGCAGCTAATAGGAGCAGAAACATAGTCAAGTAGTTTCAGAGTAAAGACATTAAAGAAGACTCTAGAATGGGAACCACCTAGTCAAGCATTGATTGATAATGCAAATAACCAGACACCCTTAATAAACTATAGCTTTTCTCTGCACTCAATATGTAGGCATAAGAGGCAATTCCTCGGAGAATATGCCCTTTTCAGAATCCTGAAATTCATAATCACAGGGCTGGAAGGGAACCTAGAGATCATGTAAATTAGCTCTCTTGTTTTGCAGATGACAAAATGAATTCAGAAGCTAGGTGCCTACACAAGGACATAGCTGAATAACAGAAAAGCTGAAACAAGAACACAGTTTTCTTGACTCCCTGGTCCAGAATTCTACATTCCCTACAGTATTGCCTCATAAAATTTGGCAGGGTGGGTGGGTGGGAAACATTTCCAGGGTATATCATGAGGATCTGATACAGTCATGCTTCTACACCATAAAAACTGATGCTCCAAATTGAGTTATGTCTGTCTGTCTTACACACGTCTCTAATCACAGGTGGTGCCCCAGCCCTGGACTCACTCACCACCCTATAGGGAGAGATGCTGACCCTCTACTTCTGCTTCTCCTTCCTTTCCCCCTTCCCCAGGGCACCAGTAGAGGGCCCTTATCTCCGGTGGAGGAGATTGCTTTCCGAACCACCTTTTTGAACTCATTTCTTCCCTTCACTTTGTTCACCCTGCTGTCAGCAGCTCCGTGGAAACTCTGCTTCCTCCCATTTTGTGAGATGCTCGGACCAAATGGATCCCAAGCCCACTCGCTGGCTAACTTTGTCACTGATGCTTTGCTTGGCTGGCTGGTTGGCTGTTAGAGTTCTTCCCTTCCTCTCTTCCTTCTCCCTCCCTCTCCTACTCCTCCAAGGTCATTCCCTTCATAAGGAGGCAGACCCTTGTCTTAGCTGGAGGCTGGAGGATAGAGACTCAAGATCTTTCTTGTCACCAAAGGACATTCAGCTCCCTCTGCTCATGGCTGGGCTCCTTCTTTGAAGCAAATGTCCACCTCTGCCCCGCTTCAGATCCAGTGACTTATCTGCCCCACTTCAGATCCAGTGACTTATTTGCCCCGCCTCAGATCCAGTGACTTATTTGAAGAATTAGGTCAATGCTCTCCAAATGTTTTGATGTACGCAGCCCTAACAGTAAAAAAAAAAAAAAAAAAGCATGCACTGTCAATACATTTACTTATAACTGACATACATGTACTACTATTAATCCATATGTTAAATATAAGTAAAGCTTAATTTATCTCCAATATTTTTGGGGTAAGAAGAAATATAAATTGTCACAAATTCTCTTTGTACATCCTCCTCCCCCGCCCCCCACCCCCCGCACACCCCAGAACTGCCGAATTGGGCAGTAGATGCTCTGGGAGCCACACATGGAATAAGCCTGGGTTCAGTAACAGTAATAACGATTGCTGCCACGTTTTGAGCCCTAACTGTGTGTCAGGCATGATACCATGTCTTTACATAAAATGTTCCACTGAATTTTTGTAGGAGCTCCATGTGGTAGGCACTTTTGATTCTCATTTTGTTGTTGAAGAACTGAGGCTCAGAGATGCTGAGCTTTGCCCATCGTTGTTACTAGCAAGAAGCAGGGCAGAATCAAAGCCAGGTCTCTTCTGACTTGAAGCACATCTTAGTCACTGTGCTGTGCTGCTTCGGGCATGACCGCAAGCAATTGAGGACTAAGCACTGTGCTGAGCCCTGGACACACACAGAGAACAGGGACGCAGCCTCTGCCCTTGTAAGACTGCCATCCTACTGGGCTCTGATGTCCTGGGGAGCTCCCGAGATCTGACTGAAAAGTGTTTTATCAGGTTGAGTATATCTTCTGAGGCTTAAAAAAAAAAAAGTTCACATCATGGAATTGTTGTAGGAATTGTTTTAAACCTTAAAATGTATAATTATGCAGTATTGTAGCACATTTGGAATTCTGTTGGCTCTGAGTCTTGGAATCTTATCATTTATAGCATTATTTCAATGGTAAAATGCATTCTAAGTTTCAAACACTCAATTTATAAACTAACTTTTTAATAAATTAACTTTTCACAATTTTTTTTCAAGAATTTGGATTTCCCAAACAACATACTTAAACAAAGTTATCATAGCATTTTAGAAAGATCAACAAGAAGCACTGATGAAATTTTCAGGTAATTAGAGTACCATGTTCTTTGAATATTCTGGTTAACTGAGATTACTACTTCAAAATACTCTCAGGTGAATAGAGTCATAGGAAAAGAAATCATTTCCCCAAATTCTTTAATGAAATAAATAACTTCAAGCCTGATGACATATTCTTTCCCAGCTGGAGATAACATTAATATCCCTTACTCACAAAGCCCCGGAGCCCATCACAGTAAATAACTAGAAGTTGAATGTATTTCTGTTCATTTCTACCACAGATTCCCGATGGCAAGTGACTTTACATCCCTAAACAATAATGGCAAATGTCACAAAAATTAATCATTGTAAACACCTGTGTTCAGAGACTATCTGTTCTTTAATATTGATAAAACATGTTGCTTTGTAGTCTGTAAGTCCTTTTGCATTTACAATTTCTTTTTGATCATCATAGTCATCTTTTTTAGCTGATGTCCTAATTATCTATTATTGTATAATAAACATGTGTCATGATTTTGTGGTGTTGACCTAAAACAAATAGACTGCCAGATATTTCTCCAGCAAAGATGGGTTTATTCTGGATTAGCAGAGGATTGCAATTTGGTGTCTGTGACCACGACAAGCCGCGTGCAAGTCCCAAAAAGGCATGGGAAGGAGACCACTTGTATAGAAGAGAAAAGGAACTTAGGAGGGCTACAGTAAACAAAGAGTCCAAGGCTGAGTCCTTGCCAGGAAAGAAGAGGAGTCTTTCTTCTTCCTGTGGGGCTCTGCTATCATCACGGGGTGTGACAGCTCTCCCTTCTGGTCTCCTGACTTTATTTAATTGAGGTTTGTTTATTAATTTTTTACAGTGGGTTAGAAATTTGGGCAGCACTCGGTGGGGCAATCCTTCTGTTCCATGTGGCATTGCCTGGGTCACTTGCTGGCATGTGGATGGTGGCTGGGTGGACCAGAGGGTCCTAGCTGGCTTTACCCATGTGACTGTGTCTTGATGAGGAAGGCTGGAGAGGAGGACTCATCTGAGTCCCTTAGCTGTCTTCACTATGCTGTTGTGTAGTTAGACTTTATATATGGTGGCTCAGGGCTCCCGAGTATTCCAGGAGTTAGAATATGGAAGCTTCCAGAAGACTAAGACATAGGCTCAGATGGAACAGTCAGAATATGGAAGCTTCCAGAAGACTAAGGCATAGGCTCAGATGGAACAGTCAGAATATGGAAGCTTCCAGAAGACTAAGGCATAGGCTCAGATGGAACAGTCACTTCTGCCATATCCTATCCATCAAAGTAGTTGCTCAGTTCAAGGACAGGGGACCAGGTCCCCACCTCTCAATAGGACAGGTATCGAAACGTATGCGACCATCTTTAATCTGCCACAGCCAGATTTCAGGAGGTGTTCTGTGAATTTTCTAGATGGGGAAACTAATATTCAGGCTAATTGAGTTGACTTGCCCAGAAGGGCATATCTAGTAGGTGGGGAAGGTGGGACACTGCCCAGGACTGCTGATTCCAAGGCCAGTATACCTATATTGCTGGAGACCTTGCTGGGCTCAAATAAATATCTTCTGAAGAACATAATATGCAACAGTGCTTTTTCTCCTCCTCCTCCTCCCCCTCCCCCTCCCCCCTCCTTTTTCTGGCTTCTTAGCTTTTAAAATTTATTGGGGGAATTCAGGGCATTTGAGGGCTCAGACAAGACCTTAAGTGTCTGTGTTTCTGATGGTACCTGTGCCCAGTGGCTCTTTTTTCCCATTTGACCTGTTTTCTTCCTGAGGCAGGAATGAGGTAAGGGCCAAGAGGGAAAAGGTGGAAGTTTTTCTGTAAGAAATGGGGGTCGGGATAATTCTATTTAGTAGCCCCAGATGCTGCCCTTAGCATTGGCTGCTGGTTCCATTACCTTGAGTTCTCAGCAAGCAAGGAGCTTCACCCATGCAAGAAGCACCATTTATTTGAGATTAATGTGGGTGGGAAATTAGTCAGGAAACAAATAGCTGGGGGACAAGGAAATAAGTATGAGCTATTTCATTGACCATTAAGAATCAGTCCTCTGGGCCTCCCTGGTGGCGCAGTGGTTGAGAGTCCGCCTGCCGATGCAGGGGATACGGGTTCGTGCCCCGATCTGGGAGGATCCCATGTGCCGCGGAGCGGCTGGGCCCGTGAGCCATGGCCGCTGGGCCTGCGCGTCCGGAGCCTGTGCTCCGCGACGGGAGAGGCCACGACAGTGAGAGGCCCGCATACCGCAAAAAGAAAAAAAAAAAAAAAGAATCAGTCCTCTGGGGTTTCCCTGGTGGCGCAGTGGTTGAGAGTCTGCTTGCCGATGCAGGGGACGCGGGTTCGTGCCCCGGTCCGGGAAGATCCCACATACCGTGGAGCGGTTGGGCCCGTGAGCCATGGCCGCTGAGCCTGCGCGTCTGGAGCCTGTGCTCCCCAACGGGAGAGGCCACAACAGTGAGGGGCCCGCGTACCGCAAAAAAAAAAAAAAAAAAAAAATCAGTCTTCTGGAATCTGGCTTTAAATCGAGACATTGCTTAACAAAAGCCAGAGCATGCTTCACAGCAGTTTTCCTGTACAGTATAAATGGCTTTTTTGAAAAGCACCGCCTGGTACATGACATTTGCTCTATTGCTCAGATTTGATCACAGGAAATCCTGGGGTTCTCTCTGGTAGAAGGCACTTTGTCTTTACTAATAAGCTATGCTTTCACTTTTCTTTATCTTAAAATGTCAAAAAGATGCTTCTTTTCCTCTCTCAGTGAAGCAATGGCTATACTAACCCTCTCCTTTTTTTCTTATTATAGCAGAGCCTATTATATTATCCAATATTATTTTATATTATTAATTATGTAATATTTTATTTTTAATTATAATTATAATAATAGCCTATTGCTATGGCTACTATAGCCGACTGCTGTAGTATCCTTTATTTTATTTTATTTATTTATTTTTTATTAGTTTCTGCTTTGTAACAAAGTGAATCAGTCATACATATACATCTGTTCCCACATCCCTTCCCTATTGCGTCTCCTTCCCTCCCACCCTCCCTATCCCACCCCTCCAGGTGGTCACAAAGCACCGAGCTGATTTCCCTGTGCTATGCGGCTGCTTCCCACTATCTATCTACCTTACATTTGGTACTGTGTATATGTCCATGCCTTTCTTTCGCTTTGTCACAGCTTACCCTTCCCCCTCCCCATATCCTCAAGTCCATTCCCAAGTAGCTCTGTGTATTTATTCCTGTTTTACCCCTAGGTTCTTTTGTTTTGGGGTTGTTTTTTTTTTTGCAGTACGCGGGCCTCTCACTGTTGTGGCCTCTCCCGTTGCGGAGCACAGGGTCCGGATGCGCAGGCTCAGCGGCCATGGCTCATGGGCCCAGCCGCTCCGCGGAATGTGGGATCTTCCCAGACTGGGGAACGAACCCGTGTTCCCTGCATCGGCAGGCGGACTCTCAACCACTGCGCCATCAGGGAAGCCCCTACCCCTAGGTTCTTCATGACATTTTTTCCCTTAAATTCCATATATATGTGTTAGCATACAGTATTTGTCTTTCTCTTTCTGACTTACTTCACTCTGTATGACAGACTCTAGGTCTATCCACCTCATTACAAATAGCTCAGTTTCATTTCTTTTTATGGCTGAGTAATATTCCATTGTATATATGTGCCACATCTTCTTTATCCATTCATCCGATGATGGACACTTAGGTTGTTTCCAGCTCCGGGCTATTGTGAATAGAGCTGCAATGAACATTTTGGTACATGTCTCTTTTTGAATTATGGTTTTCTCAGGGTATATGCCTAGTAGTGGGATTGCTGGGTCATATGGTGGTTCTATTTTTAGTTTTTTAAGGAACCTCCACTGTTCTCCATAGTGGCTGTACCAATTCACATTCCCACCAGCAGTGCAAGAGTGTTCCCTTTTCTCCACACCCTCTCCAGCATTTATTGTTTCTAGATTTCTTAATGATGGCCATTCTGACTGGTGTGAGATGATATCTCATTGTAGTTTTGATTTGCATTTCTCTAATGATTAATGATGTTGAGCATTCTTTCATGTGTTTGTTGGCAGTCTGTATATCTTCTTTGGAGAAATGCCTATTTAAGTCTTCTGCCCATTTTTGGATTGGGTTGTTTGTTTTTTTGCTATTGAGCTGCATGAGCTGCTTATAAATTTTGGAGATTAATCCTTTGTCAGTTGCTTCATTTGCAAATATTTTCTCCCATTCTGAGGGTTGTCTTTTGGTCTTGTTTATGGTTTCCTTTGCTGAGCAAAAGCTTTTAAGTTTCATTAGGTCCCATTTGTTTATCTTTGTTTTTATTTCCATTTCTCTAGGAGGTGGGTCCAAAAGGATCTTGCTGTGATTTATGTCATAGAGTGTTCTGCCTATGTTTTCCTCTAATGTAGTATCCTTTAAATTTAAATTTGTGCGCCAAGTCTTTGCAAATACCTCATCTCTCCTCTTCCAAAGTGCTGGAATTTGTTTTATTTACTGAAAAGAAACCTGCCCTATTTTTTACCAGACAGCAAAAGCACTAAAGAAATCTACAAAAGCACTTTGGAAATCTACATCAGATGTAAGCAGGGAAAAATTCCCTTCCAAGTACACCTGAATGTAACCATGCTGAACAGCATATTGCCTACCCGTAGCCCAGGACTTCAAAGTAACAGCAAAATTAAAGTTCAATCAAAGCATCCTTCACTCGGAACATTTTTGCTTTGTGGATATCAAGTACCACATGTACTTGCAGTGGCTAGAATTTCCATAAAAGGAACAACAGGAGAGCTAGATTGCATTACTTAAAAGCAATGGTGGCTGTTATCACAAAGGGAAAAAAATTAAAGCAGAGGAAAGATGATAGGCGTAGAGTTAGCTGAAAATGAAAGGCAGAGTGCTTGAGCACTACCTGGGAATATTAGTGGGACCATGAGCTGTGCCCATCTGATGTGTGCCTTTATTATATCCTTTATCCACAATGTCTGAGGCTTGGGAAATTTCTGTGATTTATGAAGTGCCACCAAGCTTGCCTCTCTGGCAAGGAGAGCCACTGTGGCTCAGTTTAGTGCAGTGGTTTCCAAAATGGGATCTTTCGCTCCTGGGGTGCAGGAAAAATATTAATTAGAATTACTATTTTATTCCATAGTATTTTAGTGTTTTAAATCTTGATTTGGGGGATACGTTTATAGCAATGCTATTGAAAGTGAGGTCCATCACAGGCAGCATCGCTATCACCTGGAAGCCTGTCAGAAATACAAATCCTTGGGTCCCATCTCAAACCTACTGAATCTCTGCTGCTCTGGGGTTGGGACCCCATGGGCTGTGCTTGAACAGGCTCTCTAGGTGATTCTGATAACCATGAGTCTTTGAAGAGCAAACTGGTTTTTAGTGTATATGTTTATAAATAAATACACATGGGAGATGCACTCAGACGTTTTTACTGATGGGATGCTCAAACAAAAATGCTGGAAGATGATGCAGTGATGGAAACCTGCTGACTCAAGAACATACTCTTCCCTTTTTTTCTATTTTGCTAATTAACCCTGGGATTGGGGGAAAGTATCATTTAGCCTCTTATTGTACTTTCTAGGTGAATTTAAACAGGTTACTTAATCACTCTGGAAAATGAGAATAAAGTGAGATGTTTTATCTCACAGGACTGTTGAGGAGAGTTAAGTAAGCTCGTGTATACCAGAAGCATGTAGTGAACCTTGAGCACAAAATAGATGCTTGGTTCCTCTTTTCCCATATAGCTGTGGATGCCACAGCATCAGCAGTGTAAGTCCTTCTGCCTGCTCTGGTAGATCTATTAGTCCCCAAACACATCAGTATATGTATGGAAGCTAAAAAAAAAAACTCTTATGGTCTACAGACTATAACGTTGTATATTACACTTTGTGACACCATGCCAATACAGACAGATGGAGAGGGCAGCAAATGAGTTTATTCAACATAGTTACCCTTTCCAAGAGTTGTATGTAATTTTCCATTGGCATTCCAAGCTGCAAAGAATAGCAGTGTCAGTGATGCTACAGACAGTAGCAGTTCAACATCATGCTGTTGTGAGGAACAGCTAGTAAAACCCATTACTGATTATCCTCTGGAGCAAGTAGCCTCTGACTCAAGCTGTGCATGCTTCAGCCTGGCAGCCAGACACAGCGGAGTTAGTTTGTGGGAGATGATGAAAAGTATTAGCCAAAGGTTTTCTCTAGGAGACCCGGGAAATGTGCTGAACCTTTTGTGTTCGTAAGAATCACCTGGAGAGCTTGTGCAATTGGCACATTTCTGGGCCTCAACACCAGAGATTTTTATTCTATCGGTATGAGGCAGGCCTAAGACTTTGTATTGTTAACAAGCTTCCCACGTGATTCTATTGCAAGTGGTCCACGCACAGGAGAATTTATATGCTCTGAATCGCAGAGGTTTTAGAGCTGATTAGCACTTTAGAGCTCATTTGGTGTAATATTTCTTAACCTTTTTTCCTTCATGGAAGCCAAGACGATTGCCATTAAGATAAATGCATGACACTTTCTCATTAATATATTCACATTTGACAAAACCACAAAGGTTGGGAAAGACTAAAACATGCCACAACTATTAGCAGCAGTAATTCACAGCAGACCGAGGCATTGATAAGACTGTTTTACTCAATTCCCTACTGTGGAATTTAACAGTACTTCTCAAGAAAACTTATCAAAATATGAGGGAGAGAGAAAAAGTGTTAATACAGAGATGACCTTGAATCCACTCCTGTTTTAGAAATAAGTCATTAGTAATTTTGAGTACTTTATCAGTAACAGATTTCCTGGTGATACAGATCACAATTGAGACACACCCTTGTGGCAGGGTCTGCTAGTTGTCTCCTGATATTTCTTTTCCTCTGTGCTCTGTAAAAACCTCCAAATTTTAGCTGGGCACATGGACACTGAGGAAAAAATGGCTACATTTCCCAACCTCTCTTGCAGCTATGAATAATCATGGGCCTAAGTTTCTGACAATAGGATATAAGAGGAATTAGTGTGTGAGACTTCCAGGCAGTGTCCTTAAAGGGAGGGCATGCCTCTTCTCCTTTCTCTGGCTGGAATAGGAGGTGAAAGTTAAAGCAGCCGTCTTGGAGTATGATGAGCAAAGTATGTGTTGAAGGTGGCAGAGGAAAGAACCAACTATAGGGGAAGAAATAATCAAAGAAATAATAGAAAGAAAAATGTCCAAGGCTGAGAAAAGGTGGAATCTTCTGACTGAACATATCCACCAAATCCTGAACAGGATGAAGGAGGCGAAATCAATATCAAGAGACACACGGGCACCATTTCAGAAATCACAGCCCTTGTTGCCACAGGATCCAGAGAGATTTCAAATGGCTTAAGACTGTGGGATTGTGAGTTGTTGCTTCAGCACCCTGAATCTTGAAATAACTGCCCCTATACTGTTGCCAAGGTATAGAGCAAGCAGTCGATGATTGTGTCTTAGTCGATGAGCCTCGAGAGGAAAATGCTCAGATCAAGATGATGGAGTAGGAAGACGCTGGGTTCACCTCTTCCCACAGACACACCGAAAACTCTCTCTGAGAATGACCTAAAGACTAGCAGGACAACTCTTCTACAATTAGGGATGTAAAGGAAAAACCACGTTGAAACAGCTAGGAGGCGCAGTGATCTAGCCAGAACCCACAGGCGACCCAAAAGCAGAAGGGGATACCCCAAACTCAGGGGTCCTTCCTGAGGAGTGAGGGGTTCAAGCCCCAAACTGGGTACCCCAGCCCTAGGGACCAGGACGATGAACCCCCTTAAAGGTTTTGAAAGCCAATGGTGCTCTATGACTGGGGAGCCAGGGGCTGTAGGAATCTGTGACTCCACTCTGAAATAGTGCTCACACAAACTTACTTGCTCTGAGTCCCAGCCCAGAGGCAGCAGGTTGAAAAATGCCTGGCATTCTATCTGGCCTGCCAAGACCACCCCAGCACATGCCCAGCCTGCACCAGATTCCGCTCTAGGCCCCCACCTCCCTGCCAAGGCGGCAGCCCTCAGTGGGCCCTGGGAGAAGTCCCTGTCAGCACGAGGCTCTGGCTACAGCCCCACCCACCAATGTGGTGACCCCCAACATGCCCCAGGAGAAGCCTTGTCCTGTGCCCACTTCAGGTCCAGCCCTCCCATCAAAGCCACTGGCACATTCAATCTGCAAAGGGACGTTCCTACACAAGGACATGCCTTTAAGACTCGGAGAGGTAACTGTTTTGCCTAATTCATAGAGACAAACACAGAAAGTCAAACAAAATGAGAAGACAGAGGAATACGTTCCAAATGAAAGAACAAGATAAAACCACAGGAAAAAACCCTAATGAAATGGAAAATGAGTAATTTACCTGATAAAGAGTTCAAAGCAACAGTCATAAAAATGATCAACAAACTCCAGAGACGAATGGAGGAACACAGTGATAACTTCAACAAAGAATTACAAAATATAAAAAAGAACCAATCAGAGCTGAAGAATACAATAACTGAAATGAAAAATGCATAGAGGGAATCAACAGCAGACTGGGTGATATAGAAGAATGCATAACACAGAATAGTGGAAATCACCCAATCAGAAGAGAAAAAAGAATTTAAAAAAAAGGATAGTTTAAGGGACCTCTAGGACAACATCAAGCATACTAACATTCACATTATAGGGGGTCCCAGAAGGAGAAGAAAGAAAGAGGGTGGCAGAAAATGTATCTGATTAAATAATGGCTAAAAAATTCCCAAACCTGTGGAAAGAAACAGATATCCAGGTCCAGAAAGCACAGAGAGTCCCAAACAAATTGAGGCCAAAGAGTTCCACATCAGGACATATCATAATTAAAATGGCAAAAGTTAAAGAGAAAATTTTAAGGCAGCAAGAGAAAAGCAAAGAGTCACATACAAGGGAACTCCCATAAGATTTTTTCAGCAGAAACTTTTGTAGGCCAGAAGGGAGTAGCATGATATATTTAAAGTGCTGAAAGGAAAAAATCTACAACCAAGGATACTCTACCCAACAAGGTTATCATTCAGAACTGAAGGAGAGATAAAGAGTTTCCTAGGCCAGCAAACAAGAAAAGAGTCCATCACCACTAAACTGACCTTATAAGAAATGTTAAAGGGCCATCTTTAAGTGAAAAAGGAAAGGCCATAACAAGAAATAAGAAAATATATGAAGGAAAAAATAATCTCACTGGTAAAGGCAAATTTATAGTAAAGGCAGTGGATCAACAACTTAAAAAGCTACTATCAAGGTTAAAAGTTATAAAATCAACTATAGCTACAATAAGTAGTTAAGAGAGACACAAAAAGATGTAAAATATGACATAAAAAATGTAAAATGGGGTGGAGGGAGATGAAAAATATAGAGCTTTTAGAATGTCTTAAACAACTATCATCTTAAAACAAATTTATCTATCTACCTACCTACCTATCTATCTATCCATCTATCTATCTCATGGTAACAATAAACCAAAAACCTACAATAGATACACAAAAAGCAAAAGAGGAACCTAAACATAACACTAAAGAAAATCATCAAACTACAAGGGAAGAGACCAAAAGAAGAAAAGAACAGAAAAGAACCACAAAAACAAACAGAAAGCAAGTAACAAAATGGCATTAAGTATGTACCTATCAATAATCACTTTAAATGTAAATGTACTGAATGCCCCAATCAAGAGACAGAGTGGCTGAATGGATTAAAAAAATAAGACATCTATACATGGCCTACAAGAGACTCACTTCAGAGTGAAAGACACAGAGAGATTGAAAGTGAAGGGATGGAAAGATATTCCATGCAAACAGAAACTAAAAGAAAGCCGAGGTAGCAATACTCACATCAGGCAAAATTGATTTTAAAACAAAGTCTATAACAAAAGACAAAGAAGGGCACTGCAATAACGATAAAGGGGTCAATCCAAGAAAAGGGTGTAACACTCATAAACATATACACACCTAACACAGAAACACCTAAATATATAAAGCAAATATTAACAGGCATGAAGGGAGAAACTGACAGTAATACAATAATAGTAGGGGACTTTAATACCCCACTTACATCAATGGATAGATCATCCAGACAGAAAATCAATAAAGAAACACTGGCCTTAAATGACACATTAGATCAGATAGACTTAATATCTACGGAACTTTCCATCCCCAAAGAGTAGAATACACATTCTTTACAAATGCACATGGAATATTCTCCAGGATAGATCACATGCTAGGCCACAAAACAAACCTCAATAAATTTAGAAAAAAAAGAAAAAGAGGAAAATGTCAGAAACGTTATACACTTAGATTCTAGGAATAGCATCACATACAACAGGATGCAAAATAACAGTAAGGTAGATAAACAATCATTCATAGAGCAAAATAACTTTTACATCTGTACCTGCTGTTGAAGTCCCACAGAAAGTGCACCAGGGAAACTTACTGCTTATACAAGCTGAGTCTACTGCGATTGCAGAGCAAGGAAAACAACCTTTTCTGGAGTCTCGGTAGGGTCTCCAAAGGGGGAAGTTAGGGAAGAGTACTTATAGAGTTTGGAGGGCTGGAATTAGTCATAGGGCGGTTTAGGTCAGGGATTGACAAAATTTGTAAATCTGGCAAGTTGCTAGAACTGTCTGTGGTCTTTGGAACACATAAATCCATGTGGAGTTATTGTTACTGTGGTCTTATATTGGGATATATGGGTCCGAATGAGCAGGTGTTAAAATAATTTGAATTTAGATAGTTTATGTTACACACTATATTCTGGCATAGTTAATCCACTTTGCAAATCACAACACAGGTTGTTTTTTGTTTTTTGCAAACTGTGGTTTCCATTTCTTTTCTCACTGTAGTATCTCGCATAGTGCCCTCGTGGGCACTCAATAAATGTTTGTTTGAACGAATTAGTAAATTAATTATTAAAGGTAAATCGAGAACAAAACTAATGGTCCAAGTATCTACACACAAAAGCATCTGGCAGTGGTGCTTAATAAAAATGCAGATTCCTGGGGTCACCCCCCAGATAGTGTGATTAAGTAGGTCTGGATTTGGGGCTAGGTGATTCTGATGCAAGTGGTCCACAGATTACACCTTTGAGAAACACTAGCATAGTGGCATGGTGATAAATAAAGTGGGCTTGAGATGTTAACATGTGGAAGGAAATAAGACCTTATAGGTATCTTTGAGACTTGGTTAAACAGGATTGATAATTGAACTAAAGAAATCAAGAGTTATGTCCCCTTCAAGATAAGCCAGCTGATAGAAAAGGAAGCACAATGAACTGTGTAAGTACATACCTACCTAAAAATCTATGCTTTTTTTTTAATGAATAACAATCCTTTGATTTATTTACTACACATTTTTGTTACCCAGAGCTAACCTCTTTCAACTCCTTTTTATTTTTTCTATTTTCTTTTTTAACATCTTTATTGGAGTATAATTGCTTTACAAAGATGTGTTAGCTTCTGCTTTATAACAAAGTGAATCAGCTATGCATATACGTATATCCCCATATCTCTTCCCTCTTGCATCTCCCTCCCTCCCACCAAAATCTATGGATTTTTATGTGATACACAGTGGTGAGCACTTACTTGAGAATTAAAGAAAAGAGAAATAGAAGCGATATTGTCATGGTAGAGCATGTCAGATTACAGTGTCTTAACAGACCTGTGTTACTAGGTTATTTCTTATTAATAATAAAATGCCTAAATTAGAATGCTTTATTATGCTTTTCATTGAGGTGAAATTAACATAACATTAAACATTTTAGAGTGAATGATTCAGTGGCATTCAGTTCATTCACAGTGTTGTGCAACCACCACCTCTCTCTAGTTCTGAAACATTTTCATCACCCAACAGTAAATCCATGTATCCGTTAAGCAGTTATCCCCAATCCCTCTGCCCGCCCCTGCCCCACCCCTCCCCAGCTCCTGGCAAATGCAGATCTACTCTGTCTCTATAGATTTACCTATTCTGGATGTTTTGCATAAATGGAATCATGCAATATGTGGCCTTTTTGTGTCTGGCTTCTTTCACTTAGCATAATGTGTCCAAGATTCATCCATGTGGTAGCAGGTATCAGTACTTCATTCCTTTTAATGGCTAAGAATATTCCACTGTATGCATATACCCCAATTTGTTTATTCATTCATCTGTCCATGGACATCTGGGTTGTTGTTTCCACCTTTTGCTACTGTGAATAGTGCTGCTGTTTGTGTACAAGTATACCTGCTTATTTTAGGTATATGCATAGGAGTGGAATTGTTGGTTCACGTGATAATTCCTATGTTTAGACTTTTGAGGAACTGCCGAACTATTTCCTGCAATGGCTGAACCATTTTACACCTCCACCAGAAAAAGTTGAGGGTTCCAATTTCCCCACATCATCACCCACAGTTTTTATTTATTTATTTTTTGCTACAGCCATCCTAGTGGATATAAAGTGATATATCATGGTGGCTTTGATTTGCATTTCCCTAATGACTAATGATGTGGAGCATCTCTTCATGCACTTGTTGGTCATTTGTATATCTTATTTGGAAAAACGTTTATTCAAATTCTTTGCCCATTTTAAAATTTGGTTGATTGCCTGTTTGTTGTTGAGTTATAAGAGTTTTAAAAAATATACTCTGGATACCAAGCTCTTATCAGATGTGTGATTCAAAAATCTCTCTCCATTCTGTAGGCTGTATTGTTTTTTAAAAAGATTAGTTGAATTGACTAACAGTTATCTTTATACTAACATAAGTTTCACTCCCTTGTGTTCTGATGTGCTTTCTTGAGTGGAAGACCTAGTTAGGACCAGGTGAATACATATAAATCTCTGGTATATATTGCCTTGCTCCTAATCTTAATAAGTTTGTGGGAACAAGTTGCTCATAGGAACATATTTTTCAGGAGTATCATGGCAAAAAAAAAAAAGATTGAAAACTGCTTTTCTAGACCAAAGGTCCAGATTCAAGAATAGGATAGTATTCCTGATTCCTGCATACCAAAAACTGGTTCAGAGGTGTGAAACAAAAGCACGAGGGACACCAACTAACGTGACATATATGAAGTCTCCTCAGCCACACCAACCTTGCCGTTCCTCAACCCTTGGATCTTGAGACAGAGTGACGAAAAAGCAAGATAATTCCATGATTCTTATTCCCAACGTTGGCTCATTCAGCAACCTCCATAGAACAGAGTGCAGCTCAAGCCATTAGAATTAGGCTTATTAAAAGGGAACACGAGGGCTTCCCTGGTGGCGCAGTGGTTGAGAGTCTGCCTGCCGATGCAGGGGACACGGGTTCGTGTCCCGGTCCGGGAAAATCCCACATGCTGCGGAGCGGCTGGGCCCGTGAGCCATGGCCACTGAGCCTGCGCATCCGGAGCCTGTGCTCCGCAATGGGAGAGGCCACAACAGTGAGAGGCCCGCGTACCGAAAAAAAAAAAAAAAAAAAAGAAAAGGGGACATGAGTCTCACAAAGCCTCAAATACCATCTTTTTATTTAAAAAAAAAAAAACAAAACTAATAGCGGCAGCAGCATGAGATGTAGCATGAAGCTGAAGTTGTTCAGATCCTGGAGTTGGAAGGGAAGGATATGCACCAAAGAGTGATTGCCCTTAATTTAGGAATAATACAAGGACCAGTGGGAAAGCAGACTGTTCCTGGCTGGTAAAACCATGGAGGATTTCAAGTTTCCCGACACCTCTAGACAGGGCCCTAGCAAATATTAAGCACAGAGTGAAAACCATCTTTAACATTAGGCTATAGACGTTCAGATCTGGACTGTGCTTCATCTTAAAGGTGGCCCACTGGCATGTAGCACGCAGAGACAGAATAAAAGCCGCTGATTCTTCCTTATGAAATCAATCCCGCTGGCTACCTACAGCCAAATTCTAGACAAATCAGAGCCATCTATTAACATAAGTATAAACTGGAGACTGTGTATGCTCAGGGTCAGCAGAAACCATGGATGAACTTGGTGGGTGATGAAAAAAGTACAGAAATCTACTCTGCCCTCTAATACTTCGCCACTTCTAGTCCCAGTGGACACGACGATCACCAGCAGAGAGTTAATCAACTCTTGATGGATGAAATGTTTACTGAGTTTTTGTTACATGCTGGAGACAATGCTAGATCATCAAAGACAAAGCTCCTGTTCTGAAGGTAAGGCGGCCATACAGAGTAGAGGTTTCTCACACAGGAGGATGGGGCCTGGCAGAGTGGGGAGGCCCACTGGACTTGGGAGGAAGGAGAGCTGGATCAGCTTTGCTCTAAGCCAGGACTCTCCTGGTTCCAAGTGATAGAAACCTAATTTGAATTACAAAGAGGGAATGTGTTGTCATGAAACCAATCCCCTGGAAGGGAGGGGATCTGCCAGGCTTCAGAAGCAATTGGAACCAGGGACTAGATAGCCATCAAGACAAGGTCACTGCACAGGCTATGTCTGGAGAGCTCTTCCCTCCCACTTAGTTTATTGGCCACTCATTATTCATGTGTCCAGTCACTTCCTCAGGAAAGCTTCCTCTCCCCTGACTCAGCTCCCTGACTGAATCTCACCCAGAGACCTGGCTGGTCTATTCAAGCCTTTGGGGCAAATTAAAAAAAGGTGACCCTTTTGCATGGACAGCGCCAGGGTGTGAAGAATAGGGTCCCCCTTCCTCTGGGCACGTACAGCTTCACACCAGGCCTCGTGGCTTGGTGAGAAGACTCTAGATGGGATTTCAGCCCATTTGTCCCCTCGGCTGTGCTGCTTTGCGCAGTGTACACACTGGCTTATCAGCTGTGGACCCTGCAGTTCTCAGCTAGCCTGACTGGCTCTTGGAGACCCTAGTCTTTCTGTTGAGCCTCTCCTCAGAGCCTGTGCCCATCTTCAGTGAGGGACCACACAGTGGCAGGCAAGAGACTGAATTTGCATTGTCGAAGAAAGAAGTTGGAAAACCAAAGAAAGAAAGTGATGTGGTGCTCACAAAAAAACCCTGTAGTCTATTGTATATTCTCAGAAGACTACCTTTTCTCACTACTTGTCAAAATAGGGAGTTTTACTTTGCTTGCATGATTATTTAAGGAATAATCAAACTTGTAAGCCCCACAAGGACAGCAGTTGGGCCTGTTTTTGCCCAGCATGTTATTCCTAGGGCCCAGCAGTGTCTGGCACATGGAAAGCCCTTAATAAATACTGTTTGTTTCATGAATAAATGAATGAGCAAACAAATGAGTGTGTGTTTATTTCTCTGAGACTGACTTTTTTAATGAGGGGGGAGCCATGGCTGAGGGCAGCTTATAAGCCCACAGACAGAGAAGGCTGCTTCTTCTTAATTCTGATTTTTAAAATTCCAGAGAAG